>NC_081259.1:20275952-21741905 GCF_030490865.1 Poecile atricapillus
GCATACATGAAAGCCTCAGTATTTGCCTTTAAATGTTGAAAAGGGTTCACCGCTGACAGCTGAGGCAGGATTCCAAGTGGCTTGTATTTGTCTGAAGTAGTATTAACCTTGAAGGCAGGCAAGTTCATAGGAAACCTTATACTTGTAAGTCTGCATGTGCAAAACATGCCCAGTAATGTCACAGAGCAGAGAGCCAGGAAGGGGAATATCTGTAGGAAAGTGCCAGTCCCTCTGTCCAGCTCCTGGGATGGACAGGCTGCCCGGCTCTCCATGGGCTTCCCCAGGAGCTTTGGTGCAATGCTGATTCCCTCAAAACATTACTTGGATGTGTCAGCTTTGCTGTCATGGACACATTTTGCTGTTTTTTTCCTTCACTGGATGGGTTGTGTGGGTCAATTTTCATGCTGTGGAAGAGCACTGAAAAATACTGATCACTGCTGCATCTCAAGCAGCTTGAGTTCAGATGCTTGTCCATATGATGGGTACATATGTACATATGGATGGATACATAGGATGGAGCCACTGTCAAGCCTATCTCAGGGTGTCCTGAGCTCTTGTTCACTTCCATGTGAGAAATGAACTGGAAGGAGAAAGATTTCTTTATCTCAGTGATAAGAAATACCAAAAGAGAGTAATTTCATGGATGATTGCATGAGAGGGTTAAAAAAGGTGCCAGACTGAAAATCTATGTTTTTCAAGCAGTTAACTTTTTAGTGCCAGTGGATGCCAGCCCAGACCATCAACTTGAGTGGTTAAAAAAAATGAGTGGTGTTGACAGTTCTGCCTCCTGCCCTTGCAAGACTGAAATTTGGCAAGTGTGTGAAAAATGAGGAAGGCTGTCTTCACTTACAAAGAAAATCATGAGTAGTTGAAGTACTAAAGCCTTTAAGAGGACGATAAATGGCCAAAGGAGTTTGGAAGCATATGATAAAATGAAGTTTAACAAAGAATTGAGACTGGTAGAAGGGATGTGTTGGACAGGTCTAAGGCTATGGTCCAGTGCTTAAGAACAGTTCTGTATTTTCAGAACTAACTGATAAAAAGCTGAGCTTCTCTTCATCAATGGGAGGTGCCTGAGGAGGCTTCATCCCATTGGTGCTGGACATGCCTGGAGCAGACCTTTCTGAAGTCCACTTCTCCAACAGAAGGAGAGGTTATACTTGAGGCCTTGATTCACTACTTTTGATGTGTTCCTCAGGATAACATAAGCATTTGCCTTTATCCAGTAACTGTAATGGCCCCGAGCTTGCTCAGGGGAGACACATCCGCTGCTGATGCTGCATTTCATTACCAGAGCCTTGTGCTGTGTGTACCACTAAGTCCCTGGGGAGCACAGACAGCCCAGTCCCAGAGAGGATCAGAACAGGCACACTGAAGCATCTGGTGCCCTGCTCAGGAGCCCCATGTTTCCAGCAGGGTAGATTGAGTTCTGATGTAGCTGTGCTGTCACAGCTCTACTTGGATATTCTGGAATGTAATTGAAGTGAAGCGCCAGCTGCCTGCAGGCAGGGCTGTGCTGGCTGCAGGATCCACAATTTGATCATTGCTCTCTGGGGCTTAAATCTCTAGTCTGAAAAGCAAATTTAGCATATTGAGGTTAAACTTCAATTAATACATGATGGCCTTTTTCTTCTGCTAATATCAAGAGACCCTCAAGAGACCCTCAGTTCAGTGTTCAGCACTGTCTCAGGATGTGCAGTGAATAAAGCCCATGTTGTCTTAATACTGGGGATTAAAAAAAAAAAGCACTGTCAGTGCTTACTGTTTGATCACATCCATGAGCACAATGGCTTCATGGCACAAGCAGCCTTTGTTCTGACTCTTGCAATTTTCTTTACGTCCAAGCCAAGATACACCCCTGTTTGTCTTATGCAAGAAATCATGATTAAAACCACACTACTGCCTACACTAGCATTCTAGCTAGCAAGAATTTTGAGAACTTCCCTTTAAGAAGGTCTTTATTATTTCTGGAGGGTAAAAAGATGCTTTTTCTTTGCAGTGGTAAGCAAAATGTTTTGAGACAAGTTAAAGCCACAAGTTATGTTTCCAGACAGACGGAGGTGCTGGGGGCAGCCTAGAGCACAGGGATACAGCTGCCCCTGGGATCACTTTGGGTGGATGTGCTTGGGAGGAGTGTGGGAGGAGGAACCTGGATCCCCAGGGGGTCAGGACAGGGTGAGAGCAGCAGCTCTAGACGCTCTGAGGGTGTCTGTGAGTGTTGAGGATAAGGTGAGGTGCTGGTCAGTAAGGCAGATAACACAGAGCTGTGCCTGGCACTGCCAGAAAGGACATGGAGCTCACACGGATGTTGCAAGAGGTGGAAGGACACAGCTCCTCTGTCTGGCTTCTCCCATGGACCAGCACAGCAGATGAAAGATGGATCAGGTGAGTGAGTGATCCTCAGCCTGTTACTGTGAGCATTTGATTTTCCCAGATGGATCACTCCCAACCTGCACATCCTTTGGCTGCATGACTGGCAATTGGCACTGGGAACGGACCAGAATTCTGTGGTTGGGGGTGGAGAGGGTGAAGCTGTTGCCAAAAGGCCTAGTGCCACCCATGTTTGTTGGGTTAAAGCTGCTCCTGAGCAGCAGTCCAAAACTTCTGCTGTCTTTGCTCTCCCTGAAGAAGAGTCAGTGAGCCCTTCAGGTTTTTCTTCTCAAAGAAAATATGCAATTATTTGTGTAAAGTGTCAGGACTTCAAGCTGAGCTACTTTTTTCCTTAGTGTTCACATGGAGGTTCTGCCTCCACAGGTGGAATGTACAGTTGGCAGGAGCAGTTTTCAGAGTCTCTCTGTGGTCATTTTTAGGGCAAGACTTGGAGTCCTGCTGGCTTCCACATGACTGGGACTCACCCATTTGGGTAGGAGACCTGAAGAGGTGCACTTTCAGGTGGCCCTCCATGTCGTTCTTTCTGCTGTCTTCTGTAGCACCATCCTAGAGCACTGGAGTTTGGTGGTTCACTGGTCTTCAGAACAGAGGCTGAGAAGGTTTGATCTCTGCATGTAGGGATGTGGCAGTCTGGCTTGGTACATCCCAGAGGGGATGCCCATGCTGCAGTCATTTCCAAGGCTATACGGTGAGGTTGTTGCATAGGCATAACACGTACCTCAGTGCAATTAAATCACTGAGCTTGCATGCTGCTGAGTAGCTTGTCCCTGTTAATTTTAGACTTTTGATTGCCATGTGAGTGAGCTCAAGGCTTGAGGAACTCTTCCTGATTGCTGCAGGTCAGGCACAGAGGTTGTTTCCTACAGCCTGCAAGGGGCTGCTGCCACAGTCTGGCAATGTGGCCCTTTGACTAGGACACGAGTCCCTGAAGACACTCCTTTGGGAGAGCTGGTGGCCACTGGTAAGTAGCTCATCAAGATGTCTTGTGCAGGACTTGGTGTTTGATTTTGTTCCCTGAATTGGTTAATGCTACTACACCCTCCCACGGGGAAAATGAAACATGTAGATTCTTCTGAAGTCTGCTTCTGTTATGTTATTTTAATGTTTTGCCAGACTTTAGTGATTTGATTGGCAAGCTGGAAAGCAATGTGATCAGAGAGTTTTCAGCTTCTCCCAGGAGCTGTCCTTGGAAGCACAGAGGGCACGCAGCTCAGGCCACCTGCTTGCCAGCAGAGAGTGGGGCTGGTCTCGTCCATACTCCCGCCTGCGTTTAACTGGACGTCTCCTGTGGTGGAGTTGCCTGCTTTAAGCACAATGCTGCGGATGGTGCATGGAAGGCTCAAGGTGCTGCTTCTTGGAAACCTACTTGTATAAATGTCCTGACACTGATTCTCTGTGGTTAACGACCATTTCATTTTTACAGCCTTTGATTTCAATTGACAATGTGGCTTGCTCGTCCTGGCAGGCAGCCTAAGGCAGCTGTACCTTCTTTTAATAGGAACTCTGACCTCTGCAAAATGACTCATCATTAATATGTCTCTGTAACAGTTTGTTTATTTCAGCTCCTTTCCGTGCTTCTCTCTCTAATGGTTTTTATGCTGTTTTTTGCTTAGCTTATCAAGCAGCAGATTCTCTCCCTCCAATTTAGGAAGGTAAAACTACATTGCATTAAACTGCTCTGACCAAACACTTTTTTGAATCTGTCTGCACGTGATTAATGTGTAGTGCTTTGGTACTAATTAATTAATCAGTCGAGAGCCCTGAAGTGATCTAACAGCCTCATTCTGCATGATTTGATCCCTAATATTTGCTTGAACTGCAGAAAGAAAAGTGAATGCTCGTCATAATTCCTGTATTAAGGAGCAAGAAATATTCCTCTTTCTTAGCCGAAGGATGGGTGTTCAGCTACTTCTTTATATTAAAGTGAGACTTCCATACAGAGACATTAAAAATTAGATGTGTCTGCCCTGAGACATCCAGAGAAAAAAAATTTCTTCCCCCTGCAACTGTTGTGAGGATCCTCATTCACTTGGACTCTGCCCCAAAATGCACTTGTACAGTTGTAATTTGCCTTTGGCAAAAGAACACATTTGGAAATCAGTTGGGATTTCTGGTTTACTGGAGTGGCAGGTAGAAGAATGGTACTGTGGAGGGAAAGGCCTCTCCAGAACACTTCTATAAATCCGGGATTTCTAACCAAAAAGTCAGAAAACCATGACAAGAGGAACATACTCCTCAAATCTCCTTTTCCAGCAGGCTTTTGTATGGAAATCCCTCTTTAATTGAAAAGGCTACTGAATTGCCAGGGGTCTCTTCTAGGCTCCAGGGCTTTTTCTACCCCGAAGATGCAGCTCCAGGAAGGCCCAAATAAAAAGTGGCTAGTGTTTTGTGTCCAGTTCCTCGAATACTCTGCATTACTGGTTTAGAAAGCAATTTGAATTGGACAAGCCTCCTTGCAGCTGGAGTGAGTCAGCTGAGAGCCCCACAGTGCCAGAGCCTTCAAATCCTGCTGTGACCAACACAATGGTTTCTTTGAAAGACTCAATAGACCTTCCAGGCTTCCTGCCAAGTGTCATTGGGCAAGTTTCTGATGCATCTGCCAAGCCTGTGGAGCCCCCAGCTTCCGACTGCAGCTGCTTTCCAAAGCCATTCAGTAGCCTTTGCTGTATGTGTTTCACCTTGTTGTGGGATTTGCACTGAGTGGACCAGACTTATTCCTGGTGCTGCCTGCTGGTGCCAGTGGCACGGTGCTGGGACTAAACTGGGTCCCAAGATCCATTATGTGTGTGTGCAACACTTGATGATAAGATGCTGATCTGGTTGCTCTCCTGCTGGGGTATGAAATGTTGGTTGTTGCTTGGGAAATTCCTTTATATGGATCTGAAAGGCATTTACTGGTATGGGGTGGGGGATCTGTATTGAAGGGAGTATCAAAACCCTACCAGTAACTGCCTTGTCCTGGATTGTCTGCCTTGCTCTGTGGAAATGGGCATTTTTTTCCTGGGATTGGAATTTGGAAAGGTTGCTCTGGTTTGAAATGGCTTTTAACTCCCACAGCCCTTTCCTGGCCCGACAGCTGAGTGAAGAGTTGCTTGCCAGGGCCAGTGTCCTATTAACCATTGATTTTCACAGAAAAGAGTCTGAGCTGTGGAATCTGTTATTTTTATCCCATCCCACACATGTTTAGAAAGAGACCATGCTTATAAACCTCATTCAGTAGATGAATCAGGTTTGCAACATCCTATCCTGACCCTCATGCAACACAAGGTACCTGGGAGCTGGGTGAGGTTCCTGCTGCATCCCAGTGGGTTGTTACTCAGGGATTCATCTCCCTGCATCTCTTACTAACCCATTCTAGCAGGAAGGCAGAGGGAAAGTAATGACACTGCAGCCTCCAGGTGAGTTTTCAGAGTGGATGAAACAGGCAGTTGCTGTGGCTGTAGCTCTCCTGACACCTTCAGCCATATGTGCTTAGTCCCTGTCAGTGCACCTGCCCTTGCTAGGCCATGTAAATGAGGGGGTTTTTGGTTTGCCCTGAACCAGCTTGCTTCCTTAGCAGGTAGAGCACTGGTGGCAGCAGCACCAGCCTCCTGCCTGCAAGGTGGGGCTGCTTCTGAGGCTGGGGTCCTCCTCATGGAGCCCTCACCACACACTCTGAATCCTTCTGCTAATGGTGGAGCTGTGTCAGGAGTGGTTTGGGCATTTGTTCCACCCCTTGCATGTTTCTGGAAGCTGATCACTTGTTTAAGGAATGTCTTTCACTGCTGAAAATGATATAAATAGAGCTGTCAGCTACCGGTTCTCATGCACTATTAGCTGTTTCTCCCAATGTCTTTTCACTTGAGACCTTGGGGTCCCCTCTCCTATAATAAATGTGTAGAGTTTTATTTGCAGAGGGAAAAATGAAATCAGAAGCTCTTCCCTTCCAAGAGCCTCAGCATTATCTGAATTAAAACCCAATCTGGAATTAAATAATTTCCCTTTATTTAAGAAATCTCAGATTTTCTGGGACCTCTCTCAGTGATCTTGCAGCAGGGTTGGCAGTGGTGGATGAATATGGTGATTTATTGCACTCGTTGAACAGTGCTGAAGTACCTGAAGAATCCATGGTCTGCTTTTGAGCATTATAGATTGCACTGTTAGGATTGTTCTGGCTATTTCAGCATCCCAGCACAAACATCGAGGTTAGAGCCTGAACTGGAGCAGGAAGTGTGGGTGCCTACCTGCAACAGTAAGGGGTTAAACAGGGAATTCCTTCCCAGCTAGTTCCCTGGCTTCAGAAAGCTGCTAGCCCAACTCAAATCTTCCTCAGTAAGCTGTCCCACAGCTGGCAGCTTATTCTAAGAGGGCTACTGTGTTCAGGAGACATGTTCAATTCACACTTGGCCTGAAATGACACAAATTCTTCACAATTAAAAGAAAATCCCAGTGAACAGAATAACTTTAGAAACATTAATAGTTCAGAACTGGGAATTGACTTCGTTAGGCGGAGCTCTAAGCTTGCTGGCTGGCCAGAGAGATGTTTTGGTATAATCAAGAGCTAAAATGGGTCCTCATTCATCCAGTGGGTCAACATTCATTGCCCCAATAGCCATAAGGGCTAAGACAAATGGAATGGCTCCCAAATGTCACTGTAAATTGACAGTCATCTTAGGAGAGAGAAATCAGTCAAATGCCCTCACACTGAACTGGACTTGTGAGCAAGTGTAGGGATGATGGGAGGGAAGAGGGCGTGGGTAACAAGGACACAGGCTGCTGAGGTAAGACACAAGGTGGATCCTTTGGTTTTTCTGGTGCTTTTATCTCTAAGAAATGCTTCTTGAATCTTCCAGGAGCACCTTCTGCGCAATCATTTCTCAGCTGACGGAGGAAACACAGCCACTATTTGAAACCACTATCAAATCCCGTGCTGTGTCCGAGGACTCTGATGCTAAATTCACGTGCATAGTGACAGGTAACAGTGTCTTCAGTGAATAACCTGGTCCTGCCTCACCTGCTGGACTTGTGCCAGTTAGACTTTGCAGCAAGTGATAACAAGCCCACTGTTGTCAGAATGCCAAGCAGAGGTTCAGCAATTGCATGGTAATTTCAGCTTCAGTTTAGGGGAGGTGGGAAACACCTGAGAGTGTAAAGAGGCAAAGGCATAAGCTAACATCTCAAACAAGGCAAATAAGACCAGAAAATGGGATATGCTGGTTACTGCTTGGACCAGCTACATTTTATTGTCCTAATCTCTGCTTCTCTAATCCTGTACTCCATAACTCAGGAATGTGCAGTTTTGAAGACTAAGGCTGTTGTGCTGGAACCAACACTGCTGGCTGTAGATCGTTAGAGCACAACTGCATTTGTATCAGTGATAAACTCCTGTGTCTGTCAACATCTGAAATAAAAGCTGGTCATTGTCCAGTGAGGTAAAATTTCCCATTGGGCAGGAAGGGGTTAAGTCAAGAAGAAGAGGAGGAGGAGGAGGGAGAGGCCAGAGCCAAAAAAGAGGGCTGGTGCTAAGGCATTATGGCATGACAGCCTGTTGGTGTAGAGGCAAGTTCCTCATTTGCTGATGAGATTTTTGTTCTTTAAATATGGAGACTCTAAAGTCTCTTCTCTTGGTGTACTTGTTAACAACTCCATGGTCCTTCCTGACCTCACTAGTTTTAATTACTCCAAGAGATTGCTCTGTGAGAGACATGAAACAAGTTGGTACGTTTTCGGGGGAGGAGACTCTCTCCAGTGAGCCTCTTAGGCACAAGGTCCAAAGCTTTCCTAAGTAAATCTGGTTTGCTGTTAGAAACAGGCTGGAAATAAGGAAGCACAGTCTCAGTTCTTCTGAGAACTGCCAGCTGTGAATTCTTGGCTTTTCTGTTATGTATTCCCTTGTTCTGAAGGCTGACCTTCTGAACTTGCAGGGATACAACTGATGTATTGGTTTTATTAGGGCTTAACTTCAGCAGACCCCTTCTTGCTGCTTCTAGAGCCAAAGGGGGCTGTTAGGAGGGGCCTCCAAACCACTTTATTTGGGGAGTCATTAGAAGGGCTCTTCCCAGTTTCAGTTTTCTGAAAGCAAAAGCTTGACATATTGTGCAGTACCATGGAACGTGCCATTCTGCAAGTGTCAGAGGAGAGAAAATGTTTAGATATGTTGGGAAATCCAGAGTAAAAGTCATGGCTTCTCTCACTGGCTTAAATCTTCTACCAGCTGTACCTTTGAGGTTGGTGGTTCCTTCTAACAAATTCCATCTCTTCCTGGTGTGTTGCACCAGGCAGAAAACTTGACCTGGTACTGGCCTCATTTCCTACTCAAGTGAAGGAAATTGTCAATGAGTCTCTTTCAGCATGTCATGATATTTTTGTGCGTGGTAAGCTAGGTTAGTCAATGTCTCTATGCACTTGGAAATTTTCATGGAAATGTTTTTAAAATCATCCTTGGACCACATTTTCCAGATGGGCTTCTCCTGTATGTGGTCCTATGGACTGCTTTAGGAGCTCGGGATCTGTTCGGGAGAGAGGGGCAGGAGGTGGAAAGCATACTCTGACTGCAGAGACTAGTTGGTAGTTCAGGTATCTTGCCCTGCCAGGGCGTTCAAGAGGGAGGCCTTGCTGGGAGCAAGGAAATGGCAGTGACTTCCCTGGCCAGTGACCAGAATGGAACCAGTTCAGTTCCAGCACTGTGGCTGGAGTCCAGGGACACTGATGGAGGCAAAGGGCAGACAGTCACCTGCTCCTGTTTTGACGGTCAAGCCACAAATACGGATACGTGACCTACAGTAGCATCTTACTGGTTTGTTGGAGTTTTTTGCTGCTTCTTGACCAATAATGAGAATTACAGGCTAGTCCCACATCTATGAATACTTGGACTAGGACTTGCTGAACCTGTCCCAGGGACACAGAAAGATGTGAGTGTTTGAAGAACCAGTCTCCAGAATGTGGTGAGTGGTGCAGGCAGGGAAAAAGCAGGTCAGGCAGAGGCAGATTCTTGTGTGTGGAGGCACAAACCTTCCTTTCCTCCTGATGCCTAGTTCAGCCTGCTACTGGTGTCCCTGCTATGTTTGATTTGATTTTTTTGGGTCAAATCCTGCAGCAGTTGAGAGATGTTTTCTTTTTTCAGATAAAATTAGTTTCATCCTTTGTTCTCTAAGAGATGTGAAAAAGGAAACAAGAACATTTCCATTTACTGTGTAGCTTCACCCCATATCTCTGCACCAAGTGCTTTCCTTGGTGGGTCTGTCTGGACTTCAGGGCCTCAAGGGTCATCACAGCTCATGTGCAGTGAGTGGATATTGGTTTTCTCTCTGGCCCTTCAGCAAGGTGCTGCCACAAGGATTTTTCAGCTTTTCAGTTGCTTCTGTGTAGCATTGTCTGGGAAGGAGAGATGTCAGCTGATGAAATGGGGGGAGTTGGATGAAGAGCCTTAGGTCTCTGTCTGCTTGTTAGGGAATGAGTCCAGCCAGGACAGGTGATGGCTGGATCCAGCCAAGACCATTGTATGTCAGCACCAGCTGCCTCTGCAGTGTCGTTTCAGCCCTCCTTAGCCAGGTTCAACCCCTCTGATCTGGCTTCACAAATCATCATCTCAGGAGCTTGATCCCATCACTGCCTCCATGGTTTTATTACAGAGTACAGGGGGAAAGGGCTCTGCCCATGGCTTGGGGAAGAGAGTTGGGGTATGGTGAGTAGACAAGTCATGTGCTTAGTGGATGCGGTTTTTAATCAGGTTAAAGGAGTTCCGCTTGCTGCATTTGTGGTGACCCTCTGAGGGAAGTGTTTGAAGGATGAGACTGAAATGCTTGGATGAAGCATGTTTGGAGACATGCTGGGGCTGTGAGAGGGCTTGGGGATGGGATAGTGACTACAGGAGCAGAGAGCAGGCTGCTAGGAGATGAGGTTTGGCTTTGGGGCAGAGGACAAGGGAAGGATGGTGAATGAGCACTGCTCACAGTGGCATGGGGAGCTACTGCTCTTAGTATCTGTCCCTCCTATCAGCATTGCTTAGAAGGTTCCCTGTCCTTGCATGCTGGAGGGGTTTAAATCCATGAAGCCAGGAAGGGTAACATCTTACCATGAATTGTATTCCCAAGACTGTTGAAACCCCTACTCCATGTAGCTTGTGTAGAGTAGAAACTGTGGATATTGTTTAGTGGTTCTAAACTCTTAGCACCTTTCCAAATTTCAGAAGACTAACTCCCCCTCCTTCCCTCCTCCCAAAAAATAAAAAAAAGAAGAAAGCTACTTGAAACAGAGTTTCTCTGTGTGATTTTGGATAGATATATTCGGAACCATTTTGGATAGATATTTTAAGAACTATTTTGGTTACAGTCACCAAGCTTTGAAGACTTCTCAGATTTTGACAGTTTTCAGAAAAAGAACGTTTGATCTAAACCTGGAAATCTCCATGAAAAAAAACTCCTTGCTCTGAAAAGTCTCCAGGATCCTGTGGTGGCTGGCCATCACGCTGCAGCAATGCTGCTGGAAGACACACATCCTGAAGATGTGGAATGGATGCCTGCCCTCCTCTCAGCAGCGCCCGGCACCACTCTGTCTGCAGCTGTGGGGCTCTGGCTGGGGGCTGCTGGGGCCCAGCTGCTGGCAAATCCCTCTCAGCACCAGCTGCACGGGGGCTGCGGCAGAGGCAGGTCTTGGAAGGATGAGTACAGACCTATGAGTGGCTGCTCAGGGTGTCTCGTGTTAAGGGGGTGCATCTGGTGCCTGCAGCATGGCAATGCCCACAGATAGAACCCTCACTTCCACCTCATCCCACTGGACAAGCTACGGATGGTGTGCCTGCAGGGGATGTACCATGCTGGGAATGATGCCTGACTCCTTTTCCCCCCCACCCTGGAGCGGAGAAATTTATTTACTCAGCAGCCTGAAGATGGATATCAGCAGCAGCTCCCCTCCCCATGCCAGAGAGACTCATGTCTGCACAGGCGTCTTTCCATCCCCTGCTTGGCTCTGATTACAGCCCCTGGGAAGGGATGGATGGTATTTGGACAGGTGGCTGGGGCTGCTGTACCTGTGTGGGAGGTAGGAAGCCTTTCAGCATCCACCTGCTTGCAGACTTGCAGCCAGCACTTGCCTGCAGCTCTCCTTGGCTGCAGGCTAGAGCATGCAGTGTGAGCTGGTCCTGACACTGGGCTAGCATGGCTACAGCTCCTCACAGGGAGCAGGCAGCCTCAAGGACACGGGTACTGCTGGTCAGAGGGAGTTTAGGCTTAGCAGGAGGAAAAGCCCTTCCTTGAGACACTGCATAGCTATGGAAATTCCAGCTCTTTCTGGCAGATGTCAGCTGGGAATGGAAATCAGCTGTGGAGGCCATGGGGATGGGGGGGGACTAGACGGGATGGGGACATCACAGGGCTTCTCGGAAGCTATCCACTGGAAGTTCCCAGAATGAAGGGCTGTGATTGCTGTTTCTTAGCATGTCAGGAAAATCTACCTGCCAGCTCCCTGCAAGATGGACCATGGGGGCCTTCTGAAGCTCTTGCTTGCAGAACAGCCCTTGGGAAGGGTTGGATTGCTCTGGGCACAGTGTGAGCTTGCGAAGGGAAATAGTTTTGTTCATCATCTCTAGAACAGAAAGAATTCACTACAGGCTTGTTCAGCCCAGGCTCCTGCTGCCAATAGTTAATATTTTATGAAAAATACAAGCAGCAGCATCAATCCCTGATGATTCCATCACTGGAATGCTCTCATGGCTTTTGCCAGTTCCCAGTTCAGGGCTCATTTTCTTCAGTCACAAGTACCTGGTTTAGATCAAAGAAGGCTTTGCATGTCTCTAGAAACTGGTTTGGGGGGTCAGAGCAGCAGCAAGGAACAGGTCGTGACAAGAGTGGGGCAGAAGGGGAGGCCAGAGAGCCTTGCAGGAAAGGTTTTGGGAGGAAGTCATGGCTTGGCTTCCCATGGAAGAGGGAAGAACAAGGCACTACAGAACACAGAAAGCCAAAGCTGCTGATGGCAACAGTGGGAGGGGATTGAGGCAGCAAAGCATGTGGGAGATGTATAGAGAGGGAGGATGCTGGGGCAGTGCAGAGTAAGAGACCTTAGAAAGGGTGGAAGAATAGAGGAAAATCCAGTCTGTGAGGTGTCTGGGCTGTGGAGGTGGATGCTTCTCATAGAGGAGAACAGGAAAGAAAAACTGCTGAGACTTACCTTCCCAGCCCTGTCTGGTCCCAGTGGACTAAATCCCTCGAGAGGCCACCACAAGCAAGAGGTGGGGACAGGGGAGCCAAAGCAGTACAGGAGAAGATTTGGCATATGCTGCTTTTCTGGGCAAAGGTGTGTTAGATTGGCCAAAACATGGGCAAATTCCTGCTGATGAGTCCCTGCTTCTGGACTCTCAGTCCTGCTCTAGAATCTTCATGAAAGCAGAAGTAAGCTGGGCTCAGGCATTGCTATGGGCTGACAACATCTTTGGCTGGTGCAAGGAGGACATTTGAGGTCCTGATCAGCCTTGAAACCTGTGGCTTGGGAGGTGGAAAGTATCCAGAGAGCACCTTTCTCATTACTCCAAAGCCATTGGGTTGGGACACTTTGGATATTCCTGGAAAGTCCTCATTGGCCCCATGCCTGGGATGTTCTTGGAGCTGACCCTTGCCACATTCTGTGATGCTGTGGGTGATCCTTGGGGTCTGGTGAAGTTGAGGAGCATGCTGGACTCCTTCCTTTGGCCCCACAGAAAGCCTGCTGGGACATTTGCAGCAGATAAGCTCCTCAGCAATCGCCTCTAGCCCAGACACGATGTGATCATTGAAAGTTTCATCCCATGCCCTGAAGGGTTGGCTTGGCTGGGTGGTGAGCCCTGAGTGAAGTGCAGGAAGCCTTGCTGGCTTCAGCAGTCTTTGCATAAAAACTGCACTTCATCTGAGCTAGAGCTGCTGTCAGTGAGTAGTGAAGGCTGTGGCTAGCACTGCTCCATGTGGGACTCACATGCTGATCCGACACCTCCACTAGTGCTGGGGAACATGGCTGCATTGCCAGCCAGCCAGTCACACACATCATGATGTCATTCTACTGAAAAGGCAGGTGACATCTGTTGTCAAGTGACATTTGTAGGACACTGAGCTGACTGTGATGCAATCAAGGTTGTTTCTGTTCAGTGGAAAGATTTGGATCAGCTTACAGGCTGTGACACTGTGCAAAATGCTGAGAGCTCTGTGGAGGGGTATGCCTGTTCTCCAGCCATAGCCTTGGCCTCATCAAAACATCCCTCTTCACATAAAAGTGACGGCATGCTCACCTTCTCCCAGCCAGTGTTACAGGAGACGAGCGTGTGATTCACTCCCCTCTGTTCAGGAATGAAGTGCTGAGATTTTTTTCTCAAAAATAGCCCTATTCCTAGGAGTGATAAAAGTCTGAGATAAGCCCATTAAGTTTCCACTCTTTCTGTTGTGCAATTTAGGAATGTGGTGAGCCCAGAATAGCATATGTCTTGGTGTGCCAGATTGTTTTGCTGCTGATACCATGCTGTCTGTGCTCCTGTGTGGAATGTTTCACACTCTGATGTACCTTCCATGTCCTCCCCAGGGTATCCACAGCCAGAGGTGACGTGGTACAAGGATGATGAGGAGATGGATCGCTATTGTGGCTTACCCAAATATGAGATATTCCGTCATGGAAACCACCACACCCTGCAGCTCTACAAGTGAGTAAAGGAGCTGGAGAGTGGCTGGGTTTGGTGATGGGAGCTCTGAGTGTGTTCTCCGTGGCTGGATAAGCTGTCAACAGTGATGTTCCCCCCACCACTTGGCTGGCCCCTTCTGCTCCCCACCGTGAGTTCACAGCTGGCCCTTCCCCTCCAGCTGTGGCTCCCCAGTCACACCAGTATGAGTTCCATTACTGTATCCAGGGATAGCTGCCATGCTGGAAGCAAGAGGAAGGGCAGAAGTCGTCCCTCTCTCTGGAGCCTTCCAGTGCTGAGCATTAGGGCTGACAAAGGTAAGCAAGGGGAAAGAACTATCTGCCTCCAAGATGATGGTTCAGGGAATCAGGTTTCTGGAGAGCCAGGCACACTTCATCCCCAGCAGGCATAGACCTGTCACACCTTGAGTCCTGCGTTTGGGATGTTGGACAGGTGTGGCACTGACTGAAAATGCAGAATATCAGTGTTGCTGATAGTCCTGCCATCCTTGTGCTTCTAGCCTGAGCTTTTCTGCTCCCCCAGCTGTGCTCCTGGTGTCCATCAGAGGCTGGCTCACCTCTTCCAGGAACAGGGATATCTGTGGGTCAGGTGTCCTCAAGGGGTGGCAATAGGGATGGAGGCAGGTGCTTTGCTGGTGCCTGTGACATGGAGTGGGAAGACTTTGGTAACACAGCAGGGTAGAGGAAGTACAGGAATTTCTTGTGGGCTATATAGAGCTGAGAGGAAAAGATTCTGCAGAGACCAAGAACAGTTGGGAAGCCTGGTGCTGCCTGTTCCTCCTCCATCACAGCCCTCATACCAGAGTTACAGCCCAGGGTGGAGCTAGAACAAATTTATCATCAAACTTGCTTGTCTGTTTGTGCAGAGTGCAGGCAGAGCCAGGGAGGGAGGCCAGCCCAAGGCCTCCAGATGTTCTGTGGGCACCTCACGGGCCACATCTTCTGGACTGTGTGGAGCAAGAAGTAGGAGAGCATGAGTCCAGGAGGCATCCTGAGGAGGATGGGAAGGTCTCACACACAGCTTTTGATTTCCAGGTGCCGAGAAGAGGATGCAGGCATTTACCAGGCCTCAGCTAGAAATAACAAAGGCATCGTGTCCTGCTCCGGTGTGCTGGAAGTGGGAACCATGACAGAGTTCAAAATCCATCAGAAGTGGTTTGACAAAATCAAGAGAAAAGCTGAAGAAAAGATGCAAGAAATAGAACAGGGCAAGAAAAGAGGAAAAGAAAATGTGGAAGTGGAGAAGTTGCAAGGAATGAGCCCTGAACGGCTCCAGAGGAAGCGAAGGCTGGCTAGAGATCAGAATCTCCGGACAGGAGACTCTTCATGGGAGAAGGAAGATGCAGCAAAAGTGCACGTCGCAGATTCACAGTCCAGGTTACCCAAGGATATTGCTGAGACAAAGGAGCAGCCACTCAGTGCGGTGCCAGGCTTCCCAAACCAACTGGTGACACCTCTGAAAGCAGAGGTGACCACCAATGGAGATGCCACTTTGGAAAGTGGGGAGGAGAATGGGAACAGCTTTCTCACGTATATCTATGAGACAGTGGAGGACTTGGCGACTAAGCCAGGGGCGAAAGACTCTGCAGCTAAAAAGAAAAAGAAGGTAGAGGCTCCTCCAGCAGCATCACAGGAAGTTTCTAAGCGAGAAGAAAGTGGGAGAGACAGGGCCAATCCATCTTTAAATCCCAGGTTTGCTCCTCCTGTCCCCTTACGCAGAAATGCACGTTTGAGGGCAGCAAGTGATCAAGAAGCGGAAACCAGTCCAAAACTCAAAGAGCCTGGGAAAGCTGTGGAACAGGACATTAAACCTAACAATGATGTGCACTTCTCTTTAAAGGACATGTATTTTGATAAGCAAGTGAAGCCAGCAGCAGGGAAGGAGGAGGTGGGAGCCAAGGATGAGGCCAGGAGTGAGGCTGCCCTGCAGCCTGTGGCAGTCAGCAGACAGACAGAAGATGCTCCATTGGCCTCTGAGGTGTTGGAGGCAGGACCTGTGCTGTCCGAGGGCCAGAGAGGCCAGCAGCAAGAACAGAAGTTGGAGGGAAACAAAGAGGTAACTAGGAGAGACAACAGCCAACACAGGGGTGGCAACAAGAGAATATCTGTGCTGCGCATTTGTATTGTGGCACTGGGCCTGGGAGGCTGCGTGTACACCATGGGATCTGCTGCCCAGGCTCTGCAGGTCTCCACTGGTGAAAGCACACAGAAGGGCTTTTTGGATTTTGTGAGCCCAGTCAGCAGAGCTTCCACCCCATCTCCAAGCAAATGTCAGCTGAGGTGGTGAGAGATGTAAGTCGGGGCCATTTGAGCAGCTGGTCTCAGTGGCCTGGGGCTCTCCGGTTTAATTGGCAGGCCGACCTCATGTGAAATTTTTTCAGTTGGCAGGGAGCACTGAATGGGTGGGTATTTATAGCTGGGAGAGGGTGCCTTTGATGGCATCTGTTCAGTTTAACAAGGGTGTTTTAGTTAATGAGCCCCCCATGCAGATGAGGTACCATGTGAGCTGCACCCTCAGGGCCTCGAGTTTTGTTTAGTTCAACATGTATACAGTAGGTCTGGGCTATTTTTTTTGGCCCATCCCTGTTGGAAAAACTTTGTTGGGAGATTCACTGTGGTGGTGATGAAGTGCCAGGGCACAGCACCTGCTTCTGACCCTCTTTTAGTCAACTGCTATTTTTGTCACCTAACCTGAAGTATTTGCCATGAAAATATTAGACTGGACGCTACCAGACGTATTTTTCCCCCATTTTTCTTCAATGACCCCTTCTGTCATAAAAGGTTGTCTGAGTCCAGTTCACAGGTGCTATCAGGATTTGGAGTTTGTGCTGTGGTAAGTACATGCTTTCAGAACAGACAAGGCTCCAGGTGCATCACCTCTCGCTTGGTAGGTAATACACATATTTCAGAACGTGGAAAAACCCACAATACATAAGGGACTGATGGGTGCTCCAGTCGAAAAAAAATCCTTTCTTCCTCTCTTAAATTTCTTTAGTCATTGGTGGGTACAGCTTTGCTGGTAAGAACTTGCTATGTTACGCAGAGCACACCTGGTTTCTGGCCTTGCTCCTTCTGGCCCAGTGCTGTGAACTTTTCTTCAACCTGACCCACCAGTACCACATACTGCTGCAGAAATTATTGCTGTTCAGGCCAGCCCATTGCAATGCCATTTGTTTCTCCCTTCTCTGCTTATTTTAACACTTCTCCCTCTCAAAGAGGATGGAAAAATGCTGTTGTGCAGCAGCCAGGCTTGGGCTGTTATCCCTGAGACTTTGACATGTATCAAGGTTTTTTTTTCTCTTTAAAAGCCCCACTCACAGAGGGAAACCTATGACTTGTCAGCTGGTATGCCTTTGAGGAGACAAAAGGGAGTGCTTCCGATTTGAATTTGAATGCTTCAGCTTGTCGGTGCTGCTGAGGAAAATCCTTAAGCTTTTGTGAGAGCAAATAAGCTGATTTAAAGGTATTTAAGGCTGATTCCAGGCATGTTTCAGAATATTTTCAGCCCCCAGGACAGGGGTTACTTGTCTTTTTCTTTCTTATTCTTTCTCTTAAACAAGAAAGGTCATAGCATGAGTGTTTCCCTAGCTTTGGGACAGAGCTGGGCCTTATGCTCCTGACTTCTCTTCCGAACTGGACTTACCTGTAACAAAATGCCAGACTGTAGCCAGGCTCTGAACATCCTCCACTACAAGAGCAGAGAAGAAACTAGATTTGCATGGTAATCACTCTGGCCTAAATTTTAAACTGATAATTTGATTATATTTCTTGTATTTTATGGGTAGGAACGGCCTCTAATGGTTCTTCCACCACCCCAGCCCTTCAATACTCCTGTTGCCCTAACAATTAGAGAAGGACTTTGGACAAGGGCATGGACTAACAGGACAAGAAGGAATGGCTTTCCATTGTTAGAGGGCAGGGTCAGATGGGATATTGGGAAGAAATTCTTGGCTGAGAGGGTGGTGAGGCCCTGATACAGGTTGCCCAGAGAAACTGTGGCTGCCCCATTCCAGGAAGTGTTGCAGGCCAGGTTGGACAGGTCTTGGAGCAACCTGAAATAGTGGAAGGTGTTCTTGCCCATGGCAGGGATTGGAATGAGACGAGCTTTAGGGTCCCATCCAACACAAACCATTCTATGATTCCTTTACTTGCTTGGGAAGGGGCTTGCTGAGAGAATGGTGCTATCTTTCCTCTTTTCCTCAAGCTACCAAATGAAGCAAAAGCAGCACAAAATAGAGGTCTGAGTGCCACAGCCCTCCCTTCCCATGGCATTTGTTTTGGGGGGCTTAACACTCAAGTCAGGGACCTCAGGAGAAAATCCTTAGTAGCAGATCCTCCAGGGTGGAAGAGGGACCCGTTGGGTGCATGCCCTGTCCCCGTGCCATTGTGCTGGTGATGCTCACAGAGCATCAGCCAGGCAGAGCGTGTAGCACGGCATTGCTGTGTCCCCTACAAAAATGCTCCTTGGCTGGAGGATTTCGGCAGCTCTCCTTGGGATGAAGCTTGGCCATCACAGCAGGCAGCTTGCTGACATGTTTGCTGGGTGCAGCTGCAGTCAGAAGCATTTGAGCTTCCCGAACGTCAGAGAAACAGAATGGTTGAATAGTGCTGATAACGTCAGGGTGTACAGTTTCGCTATAAATCATTTGGGCAGCCTCATCCTGATAGTGTGTGACATGCCAGCTGCCCCATCTCACAGTGGAGATAGGGGAGCACTCAGTCTTTAAAAACATCAAGGGAATTATGCAAGGTGTCAGCAGTGGCTGGTGAAAATGGGAAAGTTTCACTCTTTGGGAAGGCGCTGAGTCAGAGGAGGTTGGATTAAAAGCCCCTGAAGGATTTAGAAAGGTGGATCTCTTGCCTTTGTGCACAGCAAGGGTGTTGAAAGGCAGAAGGGCTGCAGCTGATTAAAAGAAGAAACATTTTGTACAGCCTGACAGGTGAGACCCACTACTGTGGGATGATGGTGAAACCAGAAGACCTGGATGACAGAGTAACACTGGTATTAGGGTAATTCCCATGATTCAAGAAGAAGTTGGGCAGTGCCATATGATACAGATGGACCACAAGTATGACTGCTCAGACCCAGGCAGTAATGTGATGCTAATTTCCCCTTTTTTTTTTTTTTTTAACTAGGGTGCAGCAAGAGTTGGACAGTCTCCTGGTGACCTAAAGCATCCAGTGTGTAGTCCAACCAAAGAAATCAGTCAGCAAGACAGTAAGCTAGAGGAGGTCAGGAAAGAGGTGCCTGTTTGCCAGGAAACCAGGGGGGCTGTGAAAAGGATAAATCCTCGGTTTAGGCCTCAGGAGCCACCAAAGCCACCAGCACCTTCTCCAGACCATGTACAGTCTGGAAAGGAGCACCCAACCCCCAGGAAACAGGCAGAAAGACATTCCTGTGCTCTTGAGGACAGAGAGACTCAGCAAGGACTGCTAAATCAAGAGAGCAAAAGCCAAGGTGAGGAAGAGTCATTGCTAAAAAAATTGACTCCTCCAGAAGCTGGAGAAGACACTCCTCTTGAACAAATTCCATGTCAGACAGCTGAGGATGGGAAGAGGAAAGAGGCAGGGGCAGAGCTGTCTGGGAGCCATCCTGGTGTGAGGACAGGAGGGAGCGATGCAGCAGAGCCATGTACTGGGGCTATGCACAGGCAGGCAGGAGGGACACCTTTGGGCCATCAGAACACGGAAATGACAGCTCCTGCTGCAGTTCCTCTTCCCAAGGAAGAGCTGCTTCCTGCTCCTGCAGTGAGGCCATCAGTGGCTCAGGAGGCAGTGCTGGCAGCTACCGGAAGCCCAGGGATAGAGACTACTGCAGGAGAGGTCCCGTCTGGAGCCCAGCTGCTGCCTCCTGCGAGTGGAGGAACGGAAATCACAGCGACAGATGGATCAGCCCCACAAGAGGTGTTTTCAGCCATCACATTAGAGGAGGAGAATGCCAAGCCAGTGCCCATGGGACCTCAGGGGAAGGAGGGAGGGCTCCTGACAGCCACAGCTCCATGCCAGGAACCAGTAGCATCTTCAGGGACTTGGGAAGGAGTCTCTGAGGTTCAGCCACAGGCACCGCTGGTCCTTCCCAGCTCAGAGAGATCTCAGGAGATGTCTTTGGAGGAAAAAATGCAGCACAAAAACCTGGTTTCCTCCTTAAAGAACTACCTGCTGCTACTTCTAAAAATGTCAGATAGCAGTAAGGATGCCACAAAAGGGGACACTGACTCTGGGGACAAGGAGCAGACAAAGGCAGGGGAAGGCATGATCCCAGAAATAGGCATTGCTGGCCTTAGCCCTCGCACCTCAAGGAAAGTTTTGGAAAAAGTACAAAACAACCAGCTCTTCCAGACAGCAGAGAACTTGCCTCTGACTCCCAGGACATCCAGACGGATCACAGGAATGATTAATGAGGAGTTTGTTACCAGCAAGGAGATGCTGGCTTGCAGGCCTGTGCCACCGAAGAGACGCACCTGGGGGGCTCCCGAGGCCGAGGGGCTACCCCCACTCTCAGTGCCTTCCATCGTGGTGGGCAGCATGCCCACAGCAGAAGTGGCTCCTCACCTTTCTGATTTGCCTCCAGTGAGCTTTGAAGAGAGCCCTGCTGACCCTCTGGCAGTGCTACCTTGTGCCACACCAGAAGAGCTTGCTTTGGGGGCCCGGCGCAAAATATACCTGCCAAAACCAAAACAGGTGGGGGTGGAAGAGGAGGCAACCCCAGAGAGCCTGGGGCACACAAGAAGCCCGACTGTTTCACCACGGCAGTCCAGAAAGAATGCGTCCCTATTGCATTCTCCTGCCCCGGCTCCATCCTCTCCCTCTGAGCAGTGCTCTCCAACTCTCATGAGAAAGATGGCCACGTTGGAGGTGCCTAAACTGTACAAGGAGCCTGCAGGTGACACCAGTGGTGACAAAGAGGTCCCTGGATATGCTAAGCCAGAAGCACAGCCAGCAGAGTCCCAGAAAACAAATAACCCGTTCAAAGGTGAGGGAAGAGAGGATCCCCATGAAGCACATCCCCATGTTGCCTACAAAGGAAGCCAGTGATAGTCAGCTGGGGCCACATGGGTTTTGTGCATTTGTTTTCAATCAGCATTTCAGTCAGGATTTTCAGCATCAGCCTTTGGCTGTGTGAAAGCCAAAGGTCTCCCCCAAGACTTCTATCCCTGTGCGGGGAGGGATGAGGAATGCAAGAGGCAGCAGCTCTTACACTGGCTGTGTCCACAGCCTGGGCTTTCCCAGCCCCAGGGATCATAGAATCCTCTTGGTTTTGGTCTCTGTGTTCTGGTCCTCATCAGGGCTGATGCTGGTTGGGGAGCCTGAGTTACCTGGTTGAGTGGAAAGTGTTCCTCCTATGGCAAGAGGGTTGGAATGAGATGGTCTTTAAAGTCCCTTTGAACACAAACTGTGATTGCATGATTCAGTGGGCTTCACAGGGTGCACATTCTTCTTCCACATCTGTGGACAATGCTAATTTGATTCCTCGTGGCATCAAATTTAAAAAGGCATCCTGGAGTTGAAGGAACCAGGTGATACTCTCACAGGAATCAGCATTCTTGAAAAATAAGGGTAACCATGATAAATCCCTACTTCAGCAGATGAATGTTTCCTCCAATATTCCATAGTGTTTTTCTGCCTTTCCTCTGGCCAAGCCTCACTGGGTTTTGCAGTGCTGCACTTTTGAACAAATTTGTACCACTTGCATGCCATCTATTTATCCCAGTGGAGCTCTGAGACCTTCCCTGGGAAGGCAATGTGACATGTGCTGTACATGTGATACCCAAAGCCCTGAGCAGCAGCATGGGCATAGGCTGGCCTGTCCTGTGGCCAGTACTCTGTGTCTCACCACCTATCTCTTTGCACCCTGTCCTTTAGCTCCACAGGTGGTCCGTAAGATCAGGGCAGAACAATTTTCTGATGCATCAGGAAACCTGAAACTTTGGTGCCAGTTCTTCAATATATTGAGCGATTCTAAGCTGACGTGGTACAAGGACGAGATCCCCGTCGCTGAAGCCCAAAGGAGGTAACCTGTCAGCTCCGTGGCAGTGCAGTCCTTGTTGTCACCTGTTCACATCCTGCTCCTTGGCTTGACTGGGGTGAAGGTTCCCCTCTTGCTAAGGCAGCATGGGAAGCTCATGACACAGTACATTGAGAACTTCATCATATCAGTGCCCACGGAGGGCAGGATTGCCCAGATGAGGAATTGCTGCCAAATTTATCTTACTGATGATCCATCTGGAGTGTCTGCTTTGGGTACCCAAACAATGGGGAGGGTAGAGAAGGTGTTATGCCCATCACAGAAATCAGGAGCTGGATGTGAACTATGAAACTGGCACCCCAAAGGATTCATGTGAGGGTGGCAGCCTGCTAGCAGTGCTGGAAAGGTCTTCCGTGCAACAACCACTGGGAAAAAGCAGCTCTGGCTGTGCCCTGTCTACCCCTTGGCACTGCCCCTGTGCAGGGAGAGCATATTCAGACAGCCAGGTGGCTGGTTGTATCCTTTGGGTCTACTGTGGAGAGCAACTTGTTCTCAAGCCCAGAGGATCTGTGTAGTAACATCATTCACATCAGTCAGGATTTGCCTGATGCCATTGGTGTCCTCTGAGCTCCCTTTATAATGAGTCGACAGTAAGTTAGGTGATTCTGGGGCAAAAATTGTCTCCTGGTGCAGATACTTGAGCTGGGGCAGATGGGGAGGAGTGGCCATTGCCTTCCAGCAGACCAGATCAAAGCCTGCTCAGCCAATGGGTCTCGGGATGAGGGTCCCACCTCTTCCCTCTATGAAGCCCTGACCCAGCCTCATGCAGGGGCAAGCACCTTTATCAGTCTGTAGCCCAATCCTGGCCAGGTTTTGCAGGGCTTGCCTGGAGGATAGGCATCTCTGTTAGGACAAACCACAGGGCAGATTCCTGGTGCCATGACATGGCTGGGCTGCCATTGGGATGGCTTGGTTTGTAGCCTTCTTCCATTCCCCCAAGGGCAGTGCCTGTCACAGGGCTCCCATGTGACCCCCAGCACCACATGAGAATGTGGCCATGCTCTGTTTTTTTTTCCAGTGCTGGTGATGAGGGCCAGGCAGCTTTGGCTGTTGTGCAGGCTTCCCAGAAGGATTGCGGAGTCTATCAGTGCGTGATCAGCAACGAGTATGGCACCAATTCCACAGATTTCCTGCTCAGCCCAGAAGGTGAGAAGCCCTCAGCAGCCTCTCACAGCTTTCTGGGTGTGCCATGGGGTGGTGTGGCCAACTGCGGAGAGGGCTTGGTGCCAGGCTGCAGCCTTGGCACATTCTGTAACAGCACCTCTGTGAGGTGCTCCTGCCTCTGCGTGCCAACTGATTCCCGCCATCCTATCTGCCATCCCTAGTTGTACAAGTGCACAGGGAAAGGTGGGATCCTGGCAGGATAGGATCCTGGCAGCACCTTGACACCTCTTTGGTTTCTGTCTCCTCTAGTGTTGTCAGGATTTGTCCTGCGGGAAGAGATCGAAGGTAAGGGCCACGTGATGAGCTGTGACTCTGCCCCTTGCTGAGTGGGGCAGGCAGCTCTGGGGCAGAAGCAGGACGTGCCCATGTTGTCCCTGCCTCACCAGCTCTTCCCCCCACCAGCTGGAGAGGAGATCGAGATGACACCCATGGTGTTTGCCAAGGGTTTGGCTGATGCAGGCTATTGGGGGGATAAGCTCTTCGGGCGTGTGGTGAGCGAGGACATGGAAGTGGGTGCTGGTTTCCTGCGCAAAGCCTGCCGTGCCAGAGCCATTTACGGCCTGGAGCCTGTCTTTGAGTCCGGCCACACCTGCGTCATCAAAGTGCACAATTTCATCGTCTTTGGGACCAAGAATGAGAACAGCCTTATCGAGAAGAACTATGATATCACCATCCAGGTGGGCATTGTTGTGGGCCACCATCCACCTTTCTCCCTCCCACCTTCCCCACCTGTGTGTGAGTTGGTCCCCAGACAATCCCCAGCTCTGTGCCCACTTTTGCTATTTCCTTCCGCTTTTGGAGTGCTCTGGAGTGGTCTAGCTAGGGGGCTGGACGTATCCTTGCCGTTCTTGGCTTCAGCAGTTCGGTCTGAGCAACATGGAGCTGCTCAGGACTTACCCACCACCCTTTGATCACCAGGAGAGGGAAACAATTGGCAGTGGTCCCAGGGAGGCATAGGTGCAAGATGGGACAGGTTCTTGACTCTTCCTTTTGCACTTCCAGGAATGTAAAGTCCAAAACTCCAGCCGTGAGTACTGCAAGATCTTTGCTGCTGAGGCACGAGCCGTCCCGGATTTTGGAGCAGTGCCTGAGTAAGTGATGTGCTGCAGCTCCACTGCCTTGATGCCCGGGCAGAGCATTGCAGGGGACCTGTGGGTGATGGGGCATCCCAAAGGCAGTGCACTCTACTCCCACAAATGGAAGGGATATTGGGAGGAAGGCAAAAGCCAGGGTTGCAGACCATGGTGTGAATCTCCACTTGCAGAGGAGGGAGAGCTCACCACGTTGACTTTGTGAACTCCCATGCAGGATAATTCCTCTGTACTTGATTTATCGTCCGGCCAACAACATCCCTTATGCCACAATGGAGGAGGATCTCGGCAGGCCCTGCGAGCAGTACTGTGTCACTGAGAAGGATGGCACTTTGGTGGCACGAGGCACCTCGGAGATTGTGCTCAAATGCTGCGCATTCCAGCATTGGGTTTACCAGTGGACAAATGGAAACATCCTTGTGACTGACATGGAAGGTAAAGGGATCTCCTGTGTGGTGCCCATGGCCTGTCTCCACCCTCCAGCCTGAGAAAGGAAGAAAAGCCCCAGGCTTGTCCTCCTGCCTCTTTCTTTCCCCCATGCCCTCTACCCAGGGCAATGACCTGCCCCTGGTGCTGGTGGCTGTCCTTCTCTGGTTGTCCTCTTAAATTACAGGAGTGGGCTGGAAGTTGACCAACGTGCGGATCGCTACCAACCTGAAAGGGTGAGTGATTTCCAGCTCTGGAGCAGGGTGGCCCTGACTGTCCCCAGCTCTGCCACTTACCTGACAAGGGCAATGGTGATAACCATGGTCAGGCTCCATCCTTGCCTCCCTGCTCTGCTGGGACATCTCCTAGTGCAAAGCAGGAGCTGAGGATAACTCTGTTGGCAGGTACCAGGGGCTGAAGGAGAGCTGCTTCCCCTCGCTGCTGGAGCAGTTCCCGGCTGCTCACAAGTGCAATCATTACTGCAGCATCCTGGGCCTGAAGATGCTGGAGCCAGCCAAGCCCAAGGGCTCTAAGAGTCCCTGCTTGGGCAGGAAGTCTGCCCAGTCCAGCCCCCAGCTCCAGAAGAAGCTGCTGACAAGTCCTCAGGGCACCCGCAAGGCTTCTGTGAGCCCCAAGAGCATCCGGAGAGCTGCAGAAACAGGGGAGGCCCAAACAGCCTGCAAACCCAGGTCAGGAGAGAGCAACAGAGCTGGCTGCCCACAGTAGTCAGAGCTGCTGCAGCTGAGATTCTTGCTCTGGCCCCCAAGCTGGGCCCAGCACGTGACCAGTGCAGGATAGGGCGACCCTGGCAGTAGCATTCTCCGTGGGGCTCCTGTCCGGCCTGCAGCGCTTGCATTGTGTGGTGTGTGCTAAATGTGAGTGGCTGGGCCAGGGCCGTGGGGGCTGTGAGCCACAGGCCACCTCCCCAGTACCTCTACAGGAGCTGCTGCTGGAGCCTGTGGGGCCCTGTGCCTCTCCACGCTCGGACTCGCTTTCCTCTCTCAACTTTCCATAGGCCTTCCTTAAGGCAGGGGCAGAGCTTCTCCCTTGGGCTTTGCAGGCACCATGCCCTTGCTTGGCTCCCCAGCAAACTAGGAGTCTTGGACACTCTCCTGGCTCCCAGCACCTCATGTCCCTCTGTGTCCCCATAAAGTGACTAGGCCAAGCCTTGCCAGCGCTGTCAAGGATGAGAACCCCAGCAGTGCCCAGGCAGTCCCCTGTGCCCTGGCAAACCCTTTTTCCTGCAGAGGGTTCTAGCAGTCACTTCCAGGGCTCCTCTGCTATGGTGTGGGGCTCTGTAGTGTTGGCTGGTTCCAGGGCGGGGTGTTTGCACTGGTACCAGCAGCTGCATAGGGATGAGGTTTTGCACCCCTGCTTCCTGTTTCCTGGGGAAGTCTCCCACCCCGTTGCTGGGTGGCTGCTGAGGGCATGCTGCTCTGGATGGTGGTCAGTGCTAGGGTAAGCTACCTAGATGCTCTACCTCACATGGGATACCTGGGAGCAGGACAAAGGGGTGACTACCAGGCTCTGTCTAGGCACATGGGGGTGTCTGGCCCACAGGACTCCCTGCTCCTTGCCCCCATGCCATACATAGACCCTGTATGCCCTACCCCACAGCACGATCTGGTGCTCAGCATCACCCCTGCTTGGCACGTGCTGGACTCCAACAACAGTCTCCAACAACTCCAGCAACAGTTTGCAGTACCCACTCCAAATCCTGCTTCCCCTGGCTCGAGGCAGTGATGGACAGGCACAGGAGCCTTCTGCTCCATCACCCTGCAGAGCATCCCCTTCCTCAGGGCATTGCAGGAGGGTGCTGGGTGCCAGTGACACCACCCTGCAGGGTGGGGTCCCAAGCAGTGGCTCAGTGCAGCCTGATGGAGAGGAGGGGCCAGGCTGGGAGCCTGGTATGCTCTGGGCTCCTGATCCTTTGTCACTGGGTAACTGTAAAATTCCGATGTACATAACATGGCTGCGTTGGTGACTGGGTGCTCTCGAGTGCAATAAAGAGAGAAGGACTGGCCTGTTCCCTGGCACTGTGGTCCATCTGGGAGAGGTGCACCCAAGCACAGTGGGATGCTTTGGTGTCGTGTCTGGGGGAAGGAAACATCTTCAAGCACTGGCTTTACCCCAAACGTGCCCCATGGGAGAAAAGATGGGGGTTGGGGCCAGAGCCTAAGGCTGGCAGCAGCCAGGGGCTCAGCTTGCAAGGTCTGCAGTGGGCATGGGGCTGGGCAGCCCCAGCAAAGGACTTCTTGCTGTGTGGGACAGCCATAGTCAGGGGTCTGAGGGCAAGTATACAAGGGTTGCCATCATTTATTTGGGAGCTGCTCCCCTGTGTCCCCTGGGCCAGCACCTAAGGCTGCAGGTTGCAAGGTGCACGCAGCTGTTCGTCAGCACGGGAGTTGAGACCAAATGCTCAGGTTTCTCTTGGGGTTTTTTCTACCTCTGGGGGTAGGCCTTGTAGGCCCTGGTGTTCCCCCAGTTCTAGATTGTCCCTGCACAGGATGTGTGGTTGTAGTACACACAGCACTCTCCGAGCCAGAGCACGCTCTCTGCCTGCTCAGCCCAGGATCCCGTGAAGGAGAGAGTCCCATTCTGGAGCACTGAGCTGGAAGGGGAGACACAGGGTCAGGACAAGCTGCTGGCCCACCACCTGGGTCCTTGGGCAGGGCCAGATGGCTCCAGGGCCCTTCACACCCACCTGGCAAAGAGCTGCTTACAGCAGGTGTACATAGTGTAGCTGGTCGAGCTGAAGTTGGTGGTGCTGAAGAACATTGCGCAGTCACCCACCTGTGTTGGCACATGGAGGAGACCTGGGGGACAAGGTCTCCTATTGGGACTTTAAAGGGACCATGGATCCAAATTCCATACCCCAAGAAAGCTGTGAGTCTTGTACCCCATGCCTGCTCACAAGTCCCACACCCTGACTTATAATTGCTTGCAAGTCCTGTAGCTGGGACTGTGCAGGTCCCAGGAGCCATCCCACCTCACACCCCCCCCAAGACTTCAAGGAGCTCCTTGCAGTACTCCAAAAGTTACTCTTGAAATGGTCCAGCCTAGAGGAGGATGAGGGGCCCCAGGAGAGCTGTTGGGCTTGGGCTGCCCTTGGTAGAGCCATGAGGGGAGAGCAGGGTTTGAAGGCTCTGGCAGAGCCTTGGGGGACAGGCCAGCCACCTCCATCCCTGAATGCTGCATTTCACACTTCAGCCCTGTGCCTGCCCCTCCCTGGGTCTGTGTGGCCCTGCTGGCAGTGGACAGAGACCTACCTGCCAGGCAGGCATTGAGCATGGAGACGCAGATGCCAGTGAGCAGGGCCCGCAGCACCACGGAGGCAAAGTCACCCTTGCGCTGGGGCACCATGGAAGCTGTGGGGGAAAAACAGACACTGGGCTGAGTCAGGTCCTTGCTCTGGATCTGCATGGGTTGGGGGACAGATAGGGACATGTCCTCAGTCCTGAGCTGGCTCTGCCACGTCGTGCCCTGCCCACTCCAACTCCTGCTGTCTGGAGGATGTGGTGATCTCAGCCAGTGCCCAGTGTGCTGTCTGCCCATCCTGGCAGAGCACTGTGCCCACCCTGCACCTGTAGGTGATCCACCAGAGCCCTGAGCACTCTCAGCACTGGAGTCTCTCTGCTCTTTCCCCTGTGGCTGGGTGATACCTAGGCTTGAGGGGACATGCATGTGCTCTTGCCCACGGGTGCAGTGCAAAATCATCCTGGTCACCTCATGCAAAATCCTGTTCCTTATATGGCAGACACCAAACATGGAGCTTTGAGGGCAGCAAATTCCTCCTGTCTCAGCTGAGCTCTTGCTCCCTGGCCCACGATCCCACTCCCTGAGCACCCAGGCACTCAGGACGTAGGTCACACTTACTCAGGCCTCCCAGAGTGATGCCAATGGAGCTGAGGTTGGCGAATCCACAGAGGGCAAAGGTGGTGATGCTCTCAGCTCGCTCCTGGAGGGCACAGCAGCAGGGGATGGTCACCTCTGCCCAGGAGCAGCCCCAGAACACCCAGAGCTGAGCACCACATTGCATCTCCCAGACAGACATGACAGAGACAAGTTCCCCACCCCGACCCCTTCCCCATCAGCTATTTTTGGGAGCAAGGATGAAAGCTCTCCCTGGAAGAGGCTGGGCTGGGGGTTCAAGGGCCCTGTAGCACCATGATCTGTCCCACCAAGGAGCAGGATAAATGGGAAAGGGCTTCACTGACTCCTTTATCCCACACCCAGCCATTAGCAAACATCCAAGTCTTGCTGGACATAGGTGCCCTCCCACTCCCAACACTATCATCCTGGTTCAATGATCTTAGAGGACTTTTCCAAACTAAATGGTTCTATGATTCTCTGCCTGCCCACCACCCTAGCCTAGCCAGGTCCCATGCCCCATTCCAGCTGGCTCTGTCCCTGCCCTGTGCCTGGCAGGGCAGCAGGTGCCCCTCACAGATATCCACTGCTTCCGGTTCCCATCCCACTCCTCCAGGCCCATCAGACGGTTCTTCTTGTATTTGGCCAGCTGCTGGTATGCCACAAACTCATTCAGGAAGATCTTGATCCCCAGGAGTTCAGCCACCAGCGGTGAGTCTGCCCAGTCTGCCCCCATGAGAAAGGCCACAGGCATGAGGACATAGGAGCAGATCACCTGAGAAAAGCATCCCAGAAAGGAACGACTCAGAGCTGACCTGCACAGCCTCCGGATTGGATATCCGCTGCCAGCATTTGCCAAAAACCCAGCAAGGGTCTCAGCAGCCCACTGAGGCAGTGGGCAAAAGTGGGGATGGGTGGGGGATGAAGGATCTGGCAGCTAAAACCATGGGTCTGCTCTTGGGCATACCTGGAAAGTCAGACCCTCGATGTCTACCATCTCCCCGAACCAGCGGAGGGCAGCATTGATGAACTCCAGCACGGCCAGGAAGGCGATGAGGTTGGCTGCGATGTTGGCAACGAGCCCCACGGAGGTGGCAGCCCCATTGCTAGCAGCTTCCAAGATGTTCTGCTCTTCCCTGCATGGAAAAAGACCCCAGTGTAGTCATCTGGCTGGGCATCCCCCATGCCAGGTCAGCGCTCACTCTATGGAGGTGTGGACACCACAGGCTCTCCCAACCTCGGGCCACCCGCAGCGTCCGCTTGCACCCGAGTGCCCCCACGGCCTCCCTGCAGCAGAAGGACATGTGCAGCCCCACTCCACTACCCCTCTCCTCACACTCACCCACTGGAGAGGCGGATGCTTGCTTTGCCCTTGAACTTGGACTCCTCCACTTCAGGGTAGACGAGTTTGGCCATGGCGAGGGCACAGGGTGCAGCCATTACAGAAGCTGCAATCAGTGATGCTGCATCAATCTGCAACGTGCAGACAGAGGCATAGGCACCTCTGTGCAGGGCTGTGCCCCATGGCCTGCCACCCCTAGGCATCCCAGCACATGCCTGGCATCAGCCAGTGACACACAGAGCACTTTAGGCTCTCCACTTGCTCAAGGTGGGAAAAACTGGCTGGTTTTCCCATGTAAGCAGCTGTGGACATGGGACAGCTCGCCTGGATGGAGGCGATTGCTGGAGCTGCAGCAATTGTAGCCTTGGTGATGTTAATCTCTCCTGCTGTTTGACTTAATAATGGTTCTTATTCCTTCCTTGTCCCTTTTTACCAGTATCAGAGCAATAGGTTGAGTAACACTATTAACTTCTACCTGTTGATGAAGGGACAAGCTGCCAGCCTCACCCCTCCTCAGCAACTTCTCATTTCTCTGACCTTCCACCTTTGGTTCACCATTTGAGGAGACTAATTAATGTTTAAATAGCAGGAGTTCAGGCAAAAGGTTAAGGGGAAGGTTTATTCAGAGCACTGATGAACTGGAGAGGGCATCCCTGGGGGCTTGGTGCCAGAAGTGCCCAGGCAATGCTGGAGGAGCAAGGGATTGTTCCATTGGGAGAAAAGAGGGAGGGGGGGTGGGTATTGCTGTTTCTATTTAAAAGGAGGTTGGAGGGGAGGCACTGCTTTGTGATAGCCAGTGAAAAGGTGAGAATTACAGGCAGTTTCAGTTGGATATAAGGAAAAATTGTTTTGTCTGAGGCACCTATGGGGGAAACCAGAGAGGTTGGGGGGATCTCCATCCATGGGATGTTCACCACCAACCTGGACAAGGCCCTGGCCATCCCCTCAGTTGCCATAACCTCAGTTGGCAGGAGGGTGGATCAGAGACCCCTCCACAGGGTCTTTCCAGGCTATACTATCCCATGATTCTGTGGGATTTTCCCTGCTCACTGTGCAGGGACACATGGTAAGGATCCTATAGCACTGTCTTCTACCTGGCACAGCTCTACAGGCCAGCAAAGGTGGGGCTGGATTGAGGTGTCTTTGGGACAAGGCGAGTCGGGACACCCTGCTCTCATCCTGCTTATGAAAGGGGACCATGAGGCACCTGCTGGGGGTCTTTTCTTATCCTCAAGTCCAGGCCAGTTCTTGCATTTCAGTACCCTGTAGCAGGGAGCATGTGGATCCAACTGCTCATGCACTCACCCCAAAGGATATGTAGGCACCCATCACGCTGCCTGCGATGGTGGAAAAGCCACCGGTCATCACAGCATGGATTTCTGACAGGGTCATGTCTGGGAGGTACGGGCGGATGAGCAGTGGGGCTTCGGTCTGTGGAAGAGAAAATGCCGCTGTCCTTGGGATGAGGCCATACAGAGCCACAGGTCTTATGGGGAGGGAAAGGCCCTTTCTCCAGGGCAGGCTCAGCTGCAAGCACTAAGGAGCTGGATCTGCTGCCCAGGACCTTACCTGTCCCACAAAAATGTTCCCTGCCACACTGAGAGTCTCAGTGGGAGTGGTGCCCATTGAGACTTGAAGCAGCCAGGAGATCTGGGGAAAGACAAGGCCAGTGTGTCGACAGAGGCTCCTGGCACACTGCCACCATGCCCATGAAGCCAGGCACTGTTTGGCCCCTGCGTGCAGGTGATCCTGGGAAGCACCCCCAGACCAGGTGGAAACATCAGCTCTAGGGTTCAGTTTTTACGGCTTTCTGAGGATACGCTAGAAAGACGTGGCTTGTGTCTATTCTTTTAAGCAGGACAAATCACCCCAAATTAGTACCAGAACAATTTTCCTGGGACATCTCCCAGCTGACTGTAGCAGACAGAGTTCCCAACAGGTTCTTCTCCTTTCCACTGCCATCCCAGATCTAGGAGCGAGGCCCTACCTTGAGAATAAGCCACTGCATGACACCGAGGTAGTAGAGGATGGACATCACACAGCTGAAGAAAACAATGATGGGCAGGGTCTGCAGGCAAGGCATAGGGTTAAAGGAGAGCTGAGCCACACGTCCTGGCACCCATGGGCACCAGGATGGCACAGTGTGCTACTGCACAGCCAGCCCACACTACTGGGGTGCCACAACATATGGCCAGGCTGGCAGGAGGGACAGGGACCAGTGCAAATCCTCCTTGGCACTGAGGAAGTCCCCAGGTGTATACACAGCTGAGGGAGATCCATCTCTGAGATGGCTGAGCTCTACTGCAGCAGATCTGGCTGCATTGAGCTCTGTGCTCTCCAGGACCCAGCAAAGAGGCAGACCAGAAGAAAACCTCCCCATGCCCCATTCCTTGGCTGACCTGGAAGGCAAAGACTTCTTGAATGAGTGTGTTCCCAAAGACAAAGCTGGAGCCAGCTGTGGTGTAGCCCAGGAAGTACTGCAAGGGAAGAAGTTACACAGGTAGGACAGAGATCTCCATCAGGTCCTTCCCTGATATCTCATTCTGCCTAGTGAGGGGCTGTGCCCCCAGTCCCACAGCTCACTTCACTGCACACCAGAGGATGACCCTCTGAGACCTAAGATGGAAATACTGGTAGGCTGTCCCAAAGCCACAGGGCTCTGCTACAACTGGGAAGGAAGAGCAAACCGAGGGCTCTGGGCTGCTGCAGAAAACCAGGGAAGAGCTGGCTTCCCTCCTGTCCCGAACAAAAGTGTTTGTGAGCATGCAATCCCTGCCATTTCCCCTCCCCATGCCACCCTCTGCTTTTCCTGTTAATCTCAGGGTACAAACACAGGATGGGATGAGTAGATGCAGTACCTGGATCTGGTCTCCCAGCCATTGGAAAGCTTGGGTGCCAGGAGTTGTTCGGAGGACAAAGAGTCCGAGTAAGAACTCCAAACCAAGGCCCCAGAAAACGGCTCTCCAGGACACCTGGGGACAAAAAGCAGAACAGGAGCTGAAATGTTTTCAGGGCCTGCAGGCTTCCCTCTCTGGTTTCCAGCTGCTGCAACAGCAGGACATGACAAACACCACACACTGCCATGGGGTGAAGATCATGGGGAGACTGATAAAGTGTCACAGAAACAAACAAACGTGGGTTGGTGACAGAGCCAGAAATGAGTTCGTGAGACTCTGGAACTGGCTGGAACATAATGTGCTAGGCTGACCCGGAATACAAGCACAAAGACCTTATGATGACTGGTAGCACAGACCTGCTAGACTGAAACCATCTGTTCAATTACCCTTTGGAGAAACAGGATGGAGGGACTGCCCAAAACATTGCAGCAGTTTGGGCTGGAAGCCACCAGGACTTCAATCACTTCTGACCAAGGCTCCCAAGGCACCTGAAGCCCAGGTGTGGGTCTGGTGCTGGGTTTCTGGGTCTGACCCACTATGAGGGACATGGCAGAAAACAGGACAGAGGCAAACCCAATGCACTGGGTTATGAAGTGGGAAGGAGAGCAATGGGAAGAAGAGCAGTGAGGTGGCTTTGGGGTCTATCCACCCAACCAGTTCAGTTCCCCAGGCTGCGCCCAGCTCTGCCCAGCTCTGCTGGGCTTCTGCTTCCTCCAGAGAAGGGGATGCCAGTGGAAACAAAGTGTTTGTTCTCCAGTGCTGGGTGGCCACCTCCTGCGAGGGAACTGATGGTCAAGTCACACCTGAAACACGTACCGCACCATGGTGCTTGGAGAAGGCAAACAGGAACAGCACCAAAAAGCAGAAGCCGCCTAATGAAATGAGCTGCTCTGGGTTTCTGCCAGTGTCCAAAGCCAGCCACACAATCAGGCCTGCCAGGAGGGCCACCCACAGGAGCCTGCAGAGAAAACCCCAGACTGTCAGCAAGATGGTGTCCCCAAAGGGAGAGAAGCACATGAAGATAGAAGCCGATTGTGATGGAATTGCCACTGTAATGTCCAGGTATCTGAAGAAACCGAGGGCTCAGGCACAAGTGAGGGTTGTGAACAGCCATCACGCTACTGAGGCAGAGCAGCAAGATGGCTGCAATGGCTTCAAAGCAATGGCTTTTAAGTGGTTCCCAGGCTGGGCCATGCTCACCATTTGTGAAGTGCCAGCATGGCACTAGAGCACATACCTGATGCCATCAGCTGTGGTTGTGCTGGTAGAGCCATGGGAGGGAACCCAGGTGCTGGGAGGGATCTGGCCCTGCCTTCTCCTGACTCACCATTTCAGCCATGGCCAGGACTTTTGGAAGCACTTCCCAACAGGGCGGAGGAGCAGCAGAACCTTTGCCCCACAGTGCTTCTTGAAGATGTCCCAGCAGATGAAGAAGGCAACCACAGCAGTCATGACCACCAAAGCAAGGGCTCGCTGGAAGCTGAGGTAACAGGCCGCAATGAAGTAGCACAGGTAGGCTGGAGAAGGCACATGGGAGTCAGAAACATCAAGGCTGTAGGATCATGGGTTCATAACTCACCGGGGCCAACCACAAGGTTCATTTCCTCCCAATGTCCTTCCCTGGCCACCCTTGAGGATCCCATCTTTGCATGAGGAGTCCTTAAGAGCACCACCCCAGCAGGGAGCAGAATGGGCACAGTAAACCCTTTGGGCAGGTAGAGAAAGGGCAGAGGGACAGTGAGGTGAAGATAGAATTGGGTAGCAGTAGTGGGGTGAGGAGGGGGCAGCAAGGCTGCTGGGGTTGGATACAACCTCCACACACTTGACAATGTTCAATAAGTGGAGTCTGGAGGCACAGCCAGCCAAAGGGGTGACAGAAAGTTCAGTGACAGGAAGTTCTCACCTACTCCAAGGAGCCCCAGGACAACTCTTCTCAAGACCTTGGCATGAGCCTTGCAGAAATGCTTTGCCTTTGATACTGGCTGTAGAGCCTTCCTGGAGAGAGTCACATGCAGGAAACATGAGAGACACAGAAGATGGACACAAAAGATCAGCCCAAGCCAAGCCAAACCACCCCAATTGCAGCCAAGCCACCAGAGCCAAGCCATGACCATGACCTCCAGCAACAGGAGGTGGTGCAGATGGGCCATGGTGAGAAACCCCAGCACGCTCACCATCAGCTGCTATGGGGACAGAGACCTACTAGTGGCACCCTACAAGGCCACATGGAGCCATCAGACACTGCCCCCAGTGTGTGCTCAATACCATCCTACTCTGCTCCCAAATCAGGTTTGTTTCTGGCAGAGCTCATACATCTGTGCAGATTATCCCACCTGCAGTAGGAGGAGAATCTCCCTTTTCCTTCTCTTCTCTCCTCTTGGCTCTCACTGCATGGAGCACCACCTTCATCATGTCTCTTCTCTCCCTGGAAAACATCATTAACTGGAGCACCGGGGGAAGGGAAAGGGAAAGGGGAAGGGGAAGGGGAAGGGGAAGGGGAAGGGGAAAGGGAAGGGGAAGGGGAAGGGAAATTTACCTCAAAGCTGAAAACTGGGTTATCTGTGCCCTTCTCAAGGCTGTCCAGGGTTATCTGGTTTCCTTCCATCTCCAGAAGTTCCTTTGCTTTAGTGCATATGGGAAACACCACTGGGATGGCCGAGTGCTGGCTGGGGAGAGAAAGATGGACTCACCTCTGGGAAGCTCACAGCTGCTTTTCAGTTTTGGGTTTCTGAGAGGAAAATGCCCTTTGCAGTCAGTATTCAGAGCAGGTCCTGTCCTAGCACATCAAGGGACCATCCTATGGGGTCCTCAGGCCATGGTGCTGGTGTGCTGAATTCCTTCTCCTGTAATGCTGGAGAGGTCTTTACTCTGCCCTGCTTCCAAGGAATTATAGGAAAGGACTATATGCAGCAGGGAGTGCTGGTACTCCTCCTCCAAGTTGGTGACAGTGTCCAACAGCCTCTGTGAGCCCCTTTGCAAGAAGGTTTTTTCAAAAAGTATCCTTCCTCATCAAAAGGTCTTGGTACAACCAAGTAAGATGAGGAAGAAGGTTCTTTCATGCTGATAATTAACATAGTGAAGGAACAAGGGGTAGGAATGACTGGTAGTTTGCATAGGGACTGGTCCTAGAGGAGAATTATACCGGGAGAACTGGTCCAGCAAACCCAGAAGAACCAGTGTCATGCCAGGGCATAACCTGGAGCATCATCCCATTTGGACACCCTCCCAGTTCCTCTACCTGGCGGAAGATGAGGGGAGAGCAGAGAGTCACAGGCAAGGCAGTGATCAACTGTAGAAGCACTTTTGTTCGAGGACAGAGGTGGTAAGATGTCTTTGCTTTGAGGAGAATTGTAGAGGTCTGTGCAGAGAAGATTTTACAGGGTCACTACCAGTTTCTCACAGAGTCCACTGAAGGGAAAGACTCAGCCCCAAATGCAACAGGTGAAGGGGGGGAGTTTTGGAGAACATCCCCCTCATTCATGGCAGCTAGAGGTGGTGTAGCCAGGGCTCCACAGGTCAGCAGAGCTACCATGGGGAACCACTGGGGCATGCTGGATCCCATATGTCCCTGGCTCCTCAGCAGCAGGGCAGGACCCAGGGCCATGGTGGGAACTCACACCTGCCTCCAACATCACTGGTGCTCCTGGTGCTCAGGGATGTCTCTCCAGGACCCTGGCAGAGATCAGGAGGACCCCTCTCTCCAAGTCTACCACCACTTCATGGACACTCCGCAGTACCCATCTGATCTCCATGACCCCTCCAGGATCTCACGGAGTTTCAGGACTACCCCGAGTTCCTGGCTGTGCTCCCATCTCTGCCTCCCAGGACCCCCAGGCTGATGCCACCTCCTTGTCCCCCACCCCACCAGCCCCAAAATCTCTTGTTTTGGTGCAGTCTGCTTGGCTGCCGTCCCCTCAAGAGCAGGACCACAGGGACAGGCAGATGAGGGAGGGAGCAGTGGGGTGCCCCCAACACCCCCCCGTGTACCTGTGTCCCCACGCACTCTTGTTCCTTGTGTCCCCCGCAGCCTTCGGAGCAGCGTGGCCACGGGACTCTGTTCCCTGTGTCCCTGCACTCCACACTCTCAGCTTCGGTGGCCTCATCCCCCGCGTCCTCACACCCCCGGTGGCCTCGTGCCCTCCCTGTCCCCGCGGCTCCCCCGCCCTGGCACCCGCCGTCCCCCCGCACTCACCGCCAGCCCCGCGGTCCCTGCAGCTGCCGGTCCCGTGCCCCGGTTACCCATTAACAGCTCGGTCCAAAGAGCTGGGCTGGGCCCTGCGGCGCCGGGGCTCCTCCCGGGGCTCACACCCGGGCGCCGGGAGGTGCGGGGGGGCCGCGCGGCGCGGCCGTGCAGGGTACCGTGCTAGCCAAAGGAAGGTCAGCCAGGACCGGTCAGGAGACTTTCCCGAAGGCAAAACGAGCCTCGAGGAAAGATACTGAAAGTAGAAATCAAACTTTTACCCCACATCAGGAAATGCTTCCCAAAGAAAACCAGAGTGGAGCACACATGGCCTCCAAAGCTCCAGCGGCGTGAAGCCATGTCCCCTGGTCCCTGAGAAGGACAGGGTGGAAGCCAACAAAAAGTCCCCTCGCACTGTGTTCCAAAGCAGCTTTACACGCGGGATGATGGGAAGCGCACGCCCAGGTTTGGGCACTCCACTGGTACCTTTCGCTCTGTTTGCACAGGGAGCGGTGAAGTTACGTGGCTCCAAGGGTGGCAAAGCGGGGTTGGCAGGAATTTGTTCAGACATTGGTGATTAATGATACCACGGGGCACTCGGGTCACCCACACGCCACACGCTGCCCGTAAACAAACCGCTCTCCGTGCTAGCTCCCCGCCTTCTCCCTGTGGTTCCGGCCAATCCCGCCGCTAAAGCTGGCCAGGGTTGGCGAGGGGCGGAGGAGCGATGGCGCAGGTCACAACGCGGGTGACAAAGCGGGGAGCCGCGAGAGCCGTGGATGCGACGCTGGTTGACCCCCCCTGGCCGGGCCCGGGCGAGCCCCCCGGGCCATGTGAAGCTCTGCAGAGCTCGGCCCACCTCACGTCAGCACCCACAGCACCAAATGGCGCCGCGCCGCCCCGCCCGCCCAGAGCCCCGGTAGCGCGCCGTGATCGTATAGTGGTTAGTACTCTGCGTTGTGGCCGCAGCAACCTCGGTTCGAATCCGAGTCACGGCATCGCCCGGCGGTACCACGGCACACGGGCTCCGCTTTTTTGCAGCGCCGCACCGCTTTAGTTCATCGTTTCATTTCGTTGTTCTCTCTTATTATTTTGAATTTAATTTTATTATTCTTTTAGTGGAGTTATTAAAATATAATAGAAGTTTTATTTAGTTATTTAAAAATAACTTTTTTATTTAGTTGATTTTCATTTAATTATATTTAATTTTATCTGTTCAATGTAATTTAATTTTCATTTTAGTTTTTTATTTTTATTTTGTTTTATACTTAATAATATTCTATTCTATTCTATTCTATTCTATTCTATTCTATTCTATTCTATTCTATTCTATTCTATTCTATTCTATTTTTAAATTTTATTTCTTTATTTACCTTTACGTGATCGAATGTTATTTTTCGTTTAGTTTTTTCTATTTTATTTCCATATTTAATTTTATTTTATTAGTTCATTTTATATTATTTTACATTTAATTACTTAGCTATTTTATTATATTTAGTTTTATTTTATTTAATATAGTGGTATAATTTTTTATTATATTTTATTTTTATATTCCATTTTTGTATTTTAAATTATTGTTTTAATTCTATCTTTATTTAAATTTTACTCTTACTTTGTACCTCATTGTCTCCTCTCCTCTCCTCTGTCCTCTTCTTTCTTCTAATTTTGGTCTATTTTTAAATTTAATTTTATGATTTTATTTATTATTTCTACTTTCATGGGGTTTTCTGGGGTTTTTTTTTCATCTTATGTTATTTTGGGGTTTTCTGTCCCTCCGCTCCTTCTCTCCCCAGCGCTGGGCGGGCCCAGCTCTGCCCGGCCCCGCAGGCAACAGCCAAAAAATCCAAAAGAAAACGAAAATGGCGCTGCAAAAAAGCGGAGCCCGTGTGCCGTGGTACCGCCGGGCGATGCCGTGACTCGGATTCGAACCGAGGTTGCTGCGGCCACAACGCAGAGTACTAACCACTATACGATCACGGCGCGCTACCGGGGCTCTGGGCGGGCTGGGCGGCGCGGCGCCATTTGGTGCTGTGGGTGCTGACGTGAGGCGGGCTGGGCTTCGTGCTTCCGCTCCTCCCTCCCTGGGCATTCCTTCACCCCCTCACCTCCATCCTCTGCCCTTGGCCAAGCTCCCTGCTCTGACCCTGATCCTGACCCCTCCCCTCATGCCAGCCCTCTGTATCCTAGGGCAGCCCTGTTCCCCGAGCTGTAACCTCACCTCTTGCTCCCCTGGGTGTTTCTCAGGGGGTAAAGCTTCTCCAAACTACAGGATTAATGAACGACTGGGCACAGAGGAATGGGAGAAGAAGAGAGGGACTAAGGATTTTATGCCCCTGAAACAGCAACAGGTATCAGTCTGTGCTGGACTCCTTGTTTCTCCTGCTCATATGGACATCTGCTCTCACCACTGCTGCTGCTTTCCTGCTCCCGGTATTAAAGGCTCTTTTATTTTCACAGATATGCAAAGAATTCCAAATACCTGGGATCAAAAAGATTTCTTGACATAAAGTCAATTTCTTGAGATAAAATATCGCAGCATGTCTCATTTTTTCTAAAGAGCTGGTCATAGAAACATCTGCTCCTTCATATGGGATGTGCTCACCACTTGTCAGACATACACACCTCAAACAGGAGGGGCTACAGGGAGTGGCAAGGGCTACAACCATGCTGGCCACGTTCCTGCACCCCATCCATCCTGGTGTATCTGCTGGAGCTGGAAAACCCTAAATCTAGAACAGTCTTCCTGAGGCTTGGGGCAAACTGGAGAAACACCCTGTGTGCCTCGATTACTCTGTGAAGTCATTCCTCTTGCTACTCTGAGCTCATCTTGCTCATAACTGGACCAAAAGAGCTAAGAGTGGCAGAGGAAGACAGAATGGTTTTTTGCATCCTCCCTTTGTCTATGCCCACCTCGTCCTTTTCCTCAGCAGTTTGCTGATGTGCACCGGTGGCCCCTTGGCAATGGTGGGATCCTTTGCAGTGGGAGATGCTCTCCCCTGTAAAACTGTCTGACCAGGAGATGGTGGAGGGGTATCTAAATGACCTGGGTGTCCACAGGCTACTGTCCTGCTCCAGTCCCACCTTTTTCCCTCTCTTGATCGCGTGCCAAGATCCCATCCACACCTTTTATTTGGGCTGCAGGGATACTGCTGTTGTTCATCTGTATCCAACCCTGTCACCATCTGTGTCCTTATCCTGGAACAAATAGCGACACTGGAAGGAGATATATAGTTCTTCTGCCATGCCCAAGCAGTTTGACACCATCATCATCCCCTTGACTGCACCAAGGACACAAATCCAACCACCAGACACCTGCAGAACAGGTGTTGCTGAGCTGTAGAGGTGGGATCACTGCAACCTTTGAATCCCAGGTCATGAGCTTGTGAAGGGGAAAAGTCCTTGTGCTGTCCTATGCCTGGTCTCCTGTGCCTTCCTCCACACTGGCACACTGGCACAAGCTGGGCCGTGTCACTGGTGCAGGGATAAGCCCAGCTCCATGTTGGCCTGGACAACTGCTGTGTTGGGTCAGGACAGTGTGGTGGGACCCACGGGAGATAGTGGGGCATGCTCTGGCAGGACATGCATGTCCCTGACATGCTGGCAGGGACAAAGAACCTACAGTGACACAAAAGATGACCAGGAGATTCCTCCTTGGGGATTCCCATGGGCAGGCAGAGTGGGACCCCTGAGGCTGGTGCCACCACGGCCTTCATCCCAACTCCTGGCCTGCAGGATGAAGAGCCCGTGTTTGGGAGGGTGGGTGGATGCTGGGCACTGCTCACACAGGGCACTCAGTGTGGGCTCCTTGGTGGCATGGAGGAGCCAGAGGGGCTTGTGCTTTGGCTGCTTGGCAGATGTTTCTAGAATGTGGAAGTTGACAGAATTACAATGGCCTCAACTGCTGGAACAGGCAGGGCTGAGATAACACTGCAGCGATACAGGAGAGTCAGCCAAACAGGGAAGTAAGCAGGGAGGTACCAAAGGACACAGAGATAAGGTGCCGGCTGCTGATGAGGAGGAGGCAAGAAACTGCTGCCACCCACCGGCCTGTCCCAGTGCAGCTTTCTGCCATAGGCTACCCTCCCCAGCAGAGCTGGGATGCGAGCACTCCTAAGGAAACCTTGCCAGCTTGTCAGGGCCCCAACCACATGCTTTTTAGTCCAGGTTTGGACCTGCCAGGATGCATTCGCACAGCAAGAAGAAAAAGAGATGAGCCTGTGGGATCTTTGAGAGCCCCCGGGCCTACTGGGTAACCTGATCCCTCTAGGATGCTCAGCACCCAGGCAGGATGGCTGCTTCACACAGGCTGCTCTGTTCTTCCCACCTTGTTCTGTCCCTCGATGTCTTTTCTCTGAGTCCTCTGATGCCTGTGGGTTGCATTCAGTGGGATTTTAAAGGTGCCTGGAATGCCAGAACACCAGTGCAGCCATACAGAGAGCGCTGCTGCGCCCAGACGTTGCCACTCTGTGGCACAGATATAAATCTTGCAGCTGGCACAGGAACAAGGGCAATTCATCACTGCACGGCTGTCTCGGCTGCTCTGGCCCTCGAGCAGCCTCTCCAGCGGTTCCCTCACTGGGACAGCCCCTGGCCTCCTTTCCCAGTCTCAGGAAAGCAGATGGGAGACAGAGGAATTCCCACCACCTCCTCTTTTTCTCATAGATTGCTCAAGCAGCCACAGGAGCAGCACCGGTGCTGAGGAGGAAGGATGGATGCCAGTGATGGGAGAAGGTGCTCTGTTTTACTGCTGATGGGAAAGCAGTGGTGCAGGCCAACCTGTCCTCTTCAGAGCCCATTAATCCAACTTGGAAATTGCTCTGCTGTGGAAATGCCACCTTCCTTCCTAAGGAAATCTGAGCAACTCTACCATCTAGCCCAGCAGCCCATATTCCCATACCCATAGGCACTGCTGGGGCAGAACTGGATGCTGGCACAAGAGCAGGGAAAGGTTCTGGGACAATTTGAAACTGAAAGTTTGTGTGGGTTTTAGGAGTGAAGGACAAAACACCTGAACTGGGAGACAATTGCAATCAACCTGACCTCATATTGTCCCCATCATCCTCTTCCAGGGCCACAAATTCTGAGGGCTGGAGCCCCTCTGCTCTGGAGCCAGGCTGGAGAAGTGGGGGACTTAACCTGGAGAAGAGAAGGCTCCAGGAAGGCCTCGGAGCCCCAGCCAGTGCCTAAAGGGGCTCCAAGGGAGCTGGAGAGGGACTCTGGACAAGGGCCTGGAGTGACAGAACACAGGGAATGGTTTCCCACTGCCAGAGGGCAGGGTTAGATGGGATATTGGGAAGAAATTATTGGCCGAGAGGGTGTTGAGACCCCAGCACAGGTTTCCCAGAGAAACTGTGGCTGCCCCATCCCAGGAAGTGTTTCAGGCCAGGCTGGAAGCAACCTGGGGTAGTGGGAGGTGTCCCTGCCCATGGCAGGGGGTGGATTGATATGTGCTTTAAAGATCTTTCCAACCCAAACTGTTCTATGATAGCTAATGAGACATGCACCTAGAACTGAATGAGAAGAACTTGAGCATTCCTTGACATGAATCTTCATCTGTGATGTTCTCCAGAGGCTTTATGACCCCACAATAGCACATGAGGTGGGTCCTGGTTCTTCCAAAGAGTGAACTGCAAAGGACGTTTTCCAGTCTGCCAGCAAGAAAACTGGAAGGGAAGATAAACAGGCTATAACAGACTGATTTTCTGTTTGGTTATATTTTGGGATGTCCTTGCCTGCCTCCAACACTCAAAAATCAAAGAAAATGGTACCCAAAATATATGGAGCAGGGTTTTATAAAAGCAGTTCAAAACCCAGGGAGCACAGCCCAGAGAACTTCTTGAGCTCTTTCCTTGTGTGTCCAGCATCCAGCTGAAGATGGAACGTGAGGAAAGCGCCCCAGGTGAGAACCGGCCATCCTGCAGCCCTAAATAAATGCTGCCACATGTCTGTGTGTGCCCTGCCTGATTCCAGCTGCCAACCCCAGCTCTCACTCCGCCTTTGTCTATGCACAGCAGGAGCCTTCTCCCGCTGCAGGGATTTATGGCCTGCACACAGCCACCTCTTAACCCAGCTTTTTTGCTGCTGAATGGGCAGAAAACAGGCCACCATGAGCTGCCAGGCAGCCTGCCAGCCCTCACCTCTCCACTTCTTGTACTTGTCTCTGAATTCACCTTCATTTTCTGCCTCTCAGCCCTTTCAGAGAAACTGGGCTGGCAGCAATTGCAATTGATCCCCTCTCTGTGGGGAGAATGGGAGGAATGGCCACTGCTTTGCTCTTGTGCACTGAGCCCATCTTCCTGATGGCTGATGACAGCCTTATTAAGAGATATAAGGGTATACCAGGAGCAGTTCACACCCCACAGGCAACATGAAGCTAGTGAGTCTGTCTGGAGAAGGACCCAGCTGTGTGAGCATGGCTGTTGCAGCTGGATTAATCAAACCCACCATTAACCCCTTCCCAGGGCACTCAGGTCCCCTGCCAACCCCACAGCACAGGCCCCCACTGGTCCATTGCTCTGATTGAGCTGCAAATGCTCCAGCTCCTTAGTTTGTTCAGCCTCAGATCGATGACTGCAGGCAGCTCCAATCAATTCCACTTTACCGCTTGCTATTGAGTTCAGATCCATGCTCTTGCAGCTGCTCATGCTTCCTTCGCTCATTCAGAAGAGGGATTCAGGCATTTTATCCCAGCTGGATGCTGTTTTGCCCTTACAGGATCAAACCCTTTGGTAGGAGCAAATAAAACCCTAAGGAGGACCAGCAGCGAAGGGACTGAATTTGTGCTATGGTTGAAACCCCAAGAGCATCCACCTGGCTGTCAGAGCGTGGAAGTGGGTGGCTGGATGAGGTCATGCAATTTGCATGATATAATAGAGCTGTTGCCACTAAGCCAGCATCTGTCATGAGGTTTTCCTGTCATGATCCTGGTTTTACTGCAGGAAAGCTCCTGTGTCTTGGTTCCCCTGTCCCCATGGGAGCTGAGTGGGGAGAATTCAGCTCTCTGGGACTTGAGTCCACACAAAATGATTCTGCAGAAAAAAAAACCAAAAACATCAAACAGTTTACATAATAGCTCTTTGTAAACTTCCCTCAAACCTTGCATTTGTCAGTGAGAAAAGTTTCTCACCCTTTGGGTGTCAGTCCTGAAGTCGTTTTCCTCTTGTCTTTTGTCACCCAGCTCTCTTACTGGCCTGCGGCCAGGATGCTGATCCTGAACCTGAGGAAATGAAGTTCCCCAGGGCTCTCCACACCTCGTCAAAGTGTTAATGAAATAACAGAGCACACCACAGAGCAGTTGTGACACTCAGGGTCGTGATGTGCAGAGGGCTGTCAGCGCCAAGAGCAGAAGCAGGGACCAGGCTCAGCACAGCTGAGGTGATGACTGATGGATCCAGGTCCAAGCTGGCAGATGTCTTTCAGCAAGATGTCATCTCTTCTTTTGGTCAGTTAGTATTGTCTCAATTATACCATCAACTGCATAGGTTTTTAAATTTTTTTTTTTCCAGAAAGGTTGGGGAGCTGCAAAAAGTGTGTGCAGAAATTTGCTCTATTTGGTAAAGACACATGCTTTGTGCATATCCTGTCCAGGCTTTGATGGTCTCCTGGTGTAAATGTGTAGCAACACTTCCCCTGGACATGATCCCTGCCTCTAAAAACTCACAGATCCCCTTTGTGCTAGTCCTTGTACTTAGTATGTATTTATGGAATTTTTTTTCTGTGAATTTGTCTGGTCTTGTTCCTAAACCAAGTAGCATCTGCTGCAGCCCCTGGCAGGGAGGGCTACTGTGCGCTGAGTCTCCTCCTTGTGTTATTGCTGTTATTTCAGCTTCTCCCAGCTCCCCCAGCTGGGCAGATCTCTGTGAACTGCGTTGTGATATGCAGCTCTGTGATCCCAGCTGTCTCTTTCCCGTGCCAAAGAGCCCTGGTCCTTCATGGACCCAATGTGCAGAAACCTTGGATCCTCCTGTTGCCCTTCTCTGCATGTTTTCCAGTTCTGCTGTATCCTTGGAATAGGGGGACCAGAAATGCATGTAGACTGGGACTGGCTTAGGGAATAGCAACATCTCTGATTTCATCTCTCCTTTTTCCTGACCTTTCCTATCAGTTTGACAGATAGTCTTTGAGGTTTTGACTTCTGCTGAGTGCTGAGAGGACAGTTTCACAGACTGTCAGAGCTCCAAGTCTCACAACCCATCACTTTATACAAGAACCTGGGCTTGGTTTTCCCATATGTGTCACTTCCCTAATACTGGCTTTTGTCTCATTTTATTGCCAACTTGCTCAGTTTCTCAAAGTCCTCCTGCAATTCTTAGCATGCATCCACAATTTACAGAATAATTCACTATTATTGCAGATTTTGCCATTGACCTCATCTTGTCAAGCGATCTGCATGTGGAAATGCAGGGACCTCTGCTGGATCACCCTTAGGTGCCTGCCAGCTTTTTCCAAGAAAGCCACTAGCCATGGAAAAGAGAAATTCACTGCAAGAGAGCTGTGTCGACTCTTCCCCAATATGTCATATTTATCCATCTGTTCCCTAACGATGCCAGTTTCCTCCTCCGTATGCCAATTTTTGTTCATTTGCAGAGAACAGATGTGTCATTTATCAGTCTGGGACTCCCAGGAAGCACTTCTGGTGTCACAGTTGCCACCTTCCAGTCCTCATGTCCCCCGCTGTACCCAGCCCCGGAGGTGGTTCGGCTGTCACCCAGCAGATGTGACATCCTCTTGGTCCCTGCTGTGCTGCACAATGGGGTGTGTGTGGGTTGCTCACAGAGAGGAGAGGAGCAGGCACACAGGCATTCCACAGCTCATGTGAACGGCTTTTATTTGAAGCTGTGGAAGAAGTTCCTGGAGATTCAAGGAGCTGCAGGCTTCCCTGCAAGCCAGGGTCGATGCTGGCATCAGGGGAAAGACTTGATCCAGCAGCTGACTCAAGGGACACGTTGGTAAGTGTCAGATTCAGCCCCCACGGTACCTGGGGATGAGTCACCCAGGAGTGTGCAGGGGCAGAGACCTTCTCCTCTGAGTCACTGGGAGCTGCTGCCTGGGGGACGCTGGGCTGTGTCCGCACCACCCAAGGTTAAACTGGAGAGGAGAGTTTACCATGAAGATGTGGCATGATCCCTCCTCAGCCCAGGGAAAGTCCTGTGTGCTGTTCTTGGCCCAGCTGCCAAACAGGGCTCTTGTCCCCAGCTGAGGGTGAGCACCAGGAGCACTTAGGGCAGCTGAAGCAGCTTCTCAGGCTCTGGAGGATGGATGAGGGCTGTGGATGCACAGAGCTCTCCACTGAGCTGGCAGGAGCCCGGAAGACATTGCCTGGCTTTTTCTTCCTGGTGCGTGCTCTGACCTGTCTGGATTTACCCAGGCAAGCAGCTCCTTTGGTAAGAGGAAGGGCAATGCTGTGAGCACCAGCCCAGAGATCTCAGCAAAGAGCTCCTGGACCCTTCAGAGGTGAAGAAGGTGGGAGCAGAGATTCCAGTGCCAAGGACCAGCCCTGCACTCTTGCACAGAGCTGCAGAAAGCCCTTCTGCCTCCCCTATTCCCGTGGTCCCTCAGAGTGACTTCATCACTTCTGCGCAGCCATGGGTGGTTCTCTTCCTATCTGAGGACTGTGTGCAAACGGCTTCACAGCCATCCTTCTCTCCATCCTGAGAGCTCCATGGGCTGTGGGCACTGCCAGCAGCAGGCGGCCCCTAGGGCTGCACACCCTGCCTGGGGATGCTTCCCGCATGAGAGAGAAGCTAAAATGTGGAGTCTGGCATGCAAGTGGTGCAGCATGTGCTCCCCAGTCCTCTCCCGTCTGCCAGCCCCACCCCACGTCCCCTGCCAGTCCCTACACCGGCAACACTCCATGACAGCCATCTGTCACGGTGAGCCGTGGTGACTTGCAGGCAGAGTGGTACCACAGCCACTGCTGTGGCATTGGGGTGAGTCTCTATAGTGCAGGCATCAAACCTGGGTCCCAATGTGCATAAGATATGGGGTGTGTAAAGAGTCGGGATTGCCACAGCACCAACTGCAGCACCAGCTGCACACAAATTCTGGCTTTGGCAGTGGGAATGTAGAAAACTGCCACTGCTCCTCCAAACCTGAAGTGAACCACTGTGAACAAAGGGATGTCACCAGCCTCTCATCATGGCTACAGAAAAGAATCTGAGCAGCCTGTGCCTGTGCCAAGCCATGCAAGTGGGAAGGTCATTTGGTTTCCTTCTGGAGGACCCCTAAAGCTCCCCAAGCACAAAGGACTCTCCCAAGGGGGCTCTCACCTCAGCTGTGTTCTCTTCATCTGTTGCCTGTGTTGCAGCCTGGGTGGTCTGGCCAAGGGAAAGCCAATATCCAGGGGAAGCTCAAATCTGAGTGCTCAGGTGAGTCCAGGGACTTTGACACCCCTCCAAGCTCCTCCAAGGTAATGCCTTAGAGGCACAGATCAGAGAACAGGGCTACATTGGGCCAATCTGGAAGAGAAACAGGCCCAACAAATGGCGAGGAGTTGCTGGGGTCCTACATGGGCACGGACCACAGACCTTTGCCAAATCCCAGCATGGCCTAAGCACAGCTGTCTCTCTAGGGGGGAGCGATGTGCCACGACTGGATGAGAAGGAAGAACCTCTGCAATTCTTATAATAAAAAACTAACCACCACCACAATCTAGATCCTTCCTCAGTCCCCTCTTTGGAGACACTGAGCATGTTTTCCAGGCCTAGAGGATTTAACAAGAGTCATCTCCTACAGCTGCTGCTGAACATCTTCCTTGGTTACTGATAGAGGGTGGAAGTGCTTTCAATCTCAAGTGCCATTAACCCTGCTTCCTTCCAAATGCTGGACAGGCAAATTTATTGAGAATCTCTGCCTTTTCTGCATTTTAATAAGTCTCTTCATCTCCATCTGCCAGGAGCGAGGTCTGCTGCTAGACCGCAAACACTACCTGGTGATCACTTTGTTCCTCACAGATTCTTTTTTTCCTGATGCCTTTTGCATCGTGCAAGCCCTATGCTTTGAAATTTCCAGTGCTGTTTTCTGGATCTCATGGCTGTCTTCTCCCTGTGGAGGAAGCTCCCTTGGTGTCCAGTTAGATCTGGCAAATCTGGATGGGTTTCTCAAGCAGGAGTGTGCTCAAGGAACCAGCAAATCTGGGACTCCGTGGATCCCTGGGCACATGCTGAGCATGCCCCGTGCCAGGCTGGCACAGGAAGCTCAGTTCCTTCCCATCCTCACTCTCCCTCCTGCACAGGGCTGCTTGGAAGGCAGTCACCACAAGCAACTTCCCTACCCAGCTAGGCACCCTGACTGCAAAATCCCAGCATCCATTTCCCCACTGCGCTGGACCATGGCTCATGGTGTGAGGACATGCAGGAACACACTGCAACATCTGTCCCTGCTCACTGGATGCCTCTGCACAGCCCCACCTCTGTGAGGGGTCCTGCTCTTGAAGCATCCTGTCTCTGGCACTTTTCTTTCTTCATGGCCTTCAGGGGATTCAGCCTGTGAGCCTGGAAGCAGGTTTGGGTGACGGTGTGTATCTAGGAAGGGATATGAAGGATTTGGGGGCCTCGGTCAGAGACAGGGCTGCTGGGGCATTGGAGAGCACAGGGACACAGTCTCTGTGGTGGGTGAGCCGAGAAGGTATCCAGCTGGTGATGGCTGTGTGTCCAGGGGAGCAGTCAGAATGTGTGTTAGCATGAGTAGCAACGGCCTCGGGCTCTGCTGGCACGCTCCAGCACACTGCTCCCAGTGCCACATTCCCACCGCATCCCAGGGGATGTCCTCCAGCCCGTGTGCTGGGCATCAGCCCTGCATGCTCACTCCAATGTCTCTGCACATCCAGCTTGAACTCAGCGTTCTTCCCAAGCACTCTCTTGCCTTATCCCTGCTCACTCTTTCCCGCAGTGTTTCTTGTGGGGGTCCACGGCGCCAGCCTTGTGTTCCAGTGTCTCCCTGGAGCGAACGGCTCCTCGGGTCCCGCACGGGGCTGTTCCCACAAAACACCTCCCGGCAGCGGGTCTGCACCGAGAAGTTGGACGGGCTGACCCTCGTGGGCACCTTCCAGCTCGGGACATCCTGTGATCCCATGAGGGACCCTTCACCGCCCCGCCTCGCCGGCTGCCTCCGCGGTGGCCTCTCCCCTGGTGCCGAAAGACGCTCCGGGGTGCCCGGCGGCAGCACCGGGGCCGGATCGGGCCCGAGGCCGCCGGGAGCGAGCCCACAGCCGCCGGGGAGCGAGAGGCGGCCCGGAGCGTGTCGGAGGGCCGGGCGCGGCGGAAGGCGGCGGGGAGCGGGGCGGGCCCCGGGGGAGGCGGGCCGGGGAGGCCGGGCCGCGCTCAGGGCCGCGCCGGGCCGTGCCGGGGGGAGCGGGCGCGGGGCCGCGGCGCGGGCGGGGCGGGGGAGGCCCCGCACCCGGCGCTCCGGCAGGTGGCACTGGCCGCCTCCCCCGCACCCCCCCGAGCCCCGCCGCCGCCGCCGCGCTCAGTCCGCCGGCGCCGATGCTGCTGAGCGGAGCGGCCGGCTCGGAGCGCGGCGGCTGCGGCGGCGGGGCGGGGGCCGGCGGGGCCCCGCAGTGCGTGGGCACCATGGCCCGCTGGCTCCGCGAACACCTGGGCTTCCGCAGCGCCCGGCCCGCGCCACCCGCGCCGCCCAAGCCCGACTACCGCGCCGGGCCGCCGCCTCAGCCGCCCCTGCCGCCCGGGGGCGCGGCCGAGCCGCTGGCCGCCGCCCAGCCCGACATCGTGGCGGCCTACCGGCTGCAGAAGGAGCGCGACTTCGAGGACCCCTACAACGGCCCGCCGCCCGCCGCCGCTCCCGACGGGCCCCGCTACGTCTCGCCCAAGCACCGGCTCATCAAGGTGGATGCGGTGGAAAAGGTGCCCGCCAGCCCCCCGCCGCCGCCGCTGCCGGTCCCCCCGAGCTCGCCCCCAGACGGCCCCGAACCGCCCGACGAGCCGCCGCAGGAGGTGAGTGACCGGACACGGGGCCCCGGTGCTCTCCCCGCGGTATCCCGCCGGTTGCGGTGCCCCGAGTGACCACGCCAGACCCTCAGCCCTTGCCGTGTGGAGCGGGACCAGGACCCCAGGGACGGGTGGCCTGAGCGCCTCGGTCACGGAGAGATGCTCTCGGTGGTCCCGCCAGACTGTTGGCATCCACAAAAAGGAGCAGGGTTAGGATCCTCGAGCACCGAGGAGGGGGCACGGCCAGGCTCCACGGGGCTCCCGTGTGGTGTTCCCCCTGTGACCCGGCAGCACCGACACGCCGGGCACACATCAGCAGGAACGGGGGCGGCCCCGGCTTCTCCCCCGGCTCCCGCGGGAGGCAGGTATGATCCCCAGCGGGAAGCGCGCTCGCAGAGGAGCACAGCACCATCTGCCGTGCTCTGCGGGCCTGGGGCCGGTGACCCTGGGCCTCCCACCACTCCGTGCCTGGCAGATCTCTCTCTGCCCGCTTGTCCGGGCTGCCCGTGCCAGCGGCGGCGGCCGGACCCCCAGAGATGCCGTGCTGCTGCTTTGTCAGGGAGCCTCAGCGCCTCTTTGTCTCCCGCCCCCCGCGCCGGTTTCACCAGGGTCGAGAGCAGAGCCTGGAGCTGCCGGTGCTGGCAAGGAGGCGAGAGACATCCCCGGTACGAGGCAGGAGCTGGGCAGAAGCTACCCGGGGGGGGGGGGGGGGGGGGGGGGGGGGGACGGGCTCTGAGTGGCACAGAGACCTGGTGGAGGATAAGCCCAGCCGGGGCTGCGGCTGTTGGTACCGGGCCTCCCTCTTGCAGGAGAGGCTGATGCGGGGACTGCGCAAATAAAGGCAGGAGGGGGTAATTAGTGCCCGCTAGCGCTGCCGCCTGCAAGACGGGGCTTGTCAGGCGAACTCGACGGGATTGCAGATCTGGCTGGCGGAGGGAATCGTGGATACAGTCATTGATGCCATCCGTGGTTCTGGCACTGCCGGGCGGCGCAGTGAAATGAGCACCGGGAAGAATCTGCTAGAGAATGTTTTAAACAGATAGAAAAACTTGTTGCTGGTGGATCTTGGGAAGTTGCCTCTACTGACTAATTGCTTTCGGGAAATTTCTGGAGTGGCCCAGCAGAGCTCCCCTTTTGAGTTGGGTAAACTGGCTGCTGCAGGCAGCAGAGCGGGATGAGGAGGGTGGCACTGGTAGTAGGGACCAGAAGTGCCACCGTGTGCTGTGGTTTGCTGAGGCAGTCTGGATGGTTTTTCCTCTGGAACATGTGTTGCAGGATCAGAGCAAGAGCATGTGGACTAGGGCTATGATGTGCAAAGGGCTGAGCCGGAGCTGTGGGAAGCAGGGACTACTGACAGGTACAGCAGGCTTTGTTTGGGGATCCAAAGGCTGGGGAGAATCAGAGAAGTTTGGAGAAAAGTCAGAAGCTGGGATATATTGGGGGAAACTGTGCTAACAGCACTAGGCTGAAGAAGACCATTCCTTTTTCCAAGATAGGTGGTGATTAGATTACTGATAGTCTCCTGCATGCCACTGTAGGGAGGAGGCTTCTAATTCTTTAGGACTCTGGTATGTGATGGACACAGAGCTCCAGAGCCTGGGTGAAACAGGAGTAAAAGTGGAAGTATTTGATAGTGCTTGCAGCTGTCCATTTATAGTTTCCCTGGAGGAGCCAGGGACCATCCACCATGTGGAGCAATTGTGTTCAGCTGAGAAGCAGCTCTCATCTACTGGGCTGAACGGGGTGAGGGTTCCCCAACTGCTCCAACATTATGGTGGCTTTTCCTGGAGGTGGTACAGGAGGATGGTGCTGGGGGGCTATTTCTGGTTGTAACCCTTGCTCTTGGTGATGTCAAGCTGTCCTGGAACAGGGAAGGGATACTGAAGCTGGGCTGGAGCCTCTGCTGAGATGATGGTTGTGCAGGGGTCTCAGTGCTCACAGACTTAGGAAGAGGCTGTGGGCGCTGTTCCTTACGTGCTGCAGGGACTGAGACTGCAGACCCCTTGGGTTGTGGTGATGCTGGAGATTAAAGGAGAAGTACAATTCTGTGTATAGACAAAGCTGCTGGAGCAGAGAGGGTTTTTGTTAATGACTGATGGGGAAAATCACTCTAATAAAATGTGCAGCCCTTGCAAGTGAGGACGATTAGGATGGAGAGAAGTAGTAAGAGCAGACACTGGTTCCTGATTGTGTGGTTTGGCTGAGACCATGTGGTTTGTTGTAGTGGGGGGATGACTATGTTCCCTAGGCACCCTGTGCTTGCTGTAACTGTTGTGCCTGCTCTGGAGAATGGAATGGGCAGGAACATCTTGGCACAGGAATCCTTCTAGCCTGGGCTGCACATTGCTTTGCTGCTGTAGCACAAGCCGTCATATCTTTATGCCTTTCATGGGATCTGCAGCATCCTGTGAGGATGCATTAGAGTGAGCTCTGCAGTGGCTTGTGTTGCTTCCCAAACTGCTGGAAATGGTGTGGACAGCACAGGTCCTCCTCAGTCTGCTTGGTCTGCCAGGCCTTTCCCCACAGCAGTGGACAATGGGCCTGTGAGTTCACCCGAGCCAGGAGGATGCTCTGGAGATGTCTTCCCTGCTGTGTTTGGATTAGGCACAAGAAGCAATGCCACAGGGATGCAGTGGGGAGGGATGCAATGAGGGACCTTCTGCTGCTTGCACCCAGGGCATGCTTGAGGATGGACTTGGGGATCTGCCAGAGGACATCTTTGTCCTGTGCCCACCAGGACCGGTCGCTGCTCTTCTTGCTGGATGTGTAGGGTCAGTGCCTCAGGGTGTGGGAACAGCCGGTCAGGAAGCTCTTGGGTGTGTGTCTTTCCTGTGAGAGCCTCCTCGAACTGAGTCATCCTACGCGATGCTGATGCTGTGCTGTCCGTCCCGTGTGCCCTCCTCCTGTGCCATGGGTGCAGCCCTCGGCTCCCTGCCTGACCCAGCCATCCCCTGTGGGCTGTGGACCTTCTTGTAAGGTCAACACTGTGTTTGCTTTTGGGTTTGGCTTCAGTGTCTGCCAAAAGTCAAGCTGCCAGATGTGTAAAACTGGAGGAATTTTGCACCTGACAGAGCTTACTTGATTTAACCAACCTTCTGAGGAGACCCCAAATGCACTTTACCTATGGGGTGGAAAACTAATTTTTTAGGTGGAGGATCTCCCCAGGAATCCTCTGCAAACCTCTGTGTAGAGTAGAACATCTTGTTGTGGCAGAAGGTGGTGGCAGGTAGAATGTTTCTGGGCAAGATGGGACAAAGAATCCCAGCTCTGCCCTGGGAGTTTGGTGTCTGAACTATGAGTGCTCTCAAAGAGCTGTGATCTGTCAACTTCACTGGCGGGCAGTGTAAAAGCTGTTTGACTGTGAGAACCCAGTGATGATTTGGTTCTTTACATTAATTTTGTTTGGATTTTCTTTCTTTTTCCTTATTGTTGGCATGTAGAATAGAGCGAGACCAGCCCCAGTGCTGCAGCAGGGATCTGGGTGTGCATTGCTGTGGCAGATAAACATGTGAAAAACACTCGTGCTTAGGCAGGATATGTGTCCAGATGCCAGCAGTGCTTGGCTGTTCCCTGAAGTACTGGTCTGCACTAAGAGCTGCCCTGGGATGGTGGTTTTGCATGTCAGGCTTTTGCTTTGCACCCAAATTATTTCAAGCCTAGCAAAGCCTGTGCTATGTGTAAGCAGGTGAAGCCTCCACAGCCGTGTGGTGGGATTGGTGGGCAGTGAGCAGCTCCCTCAGCAACATGGAACATGAGCAAAGCATGCAAATGCCTGGCCTTTGACCAAAGTGGGGGCGCTTAGGGCACCCCTGGGAGCTGCCCTGCTGGTGGCTGAGGCCCCCTCCCACTCTTGGGAGTAGTCGTTTGCCCTGTGGCTGCTACTGAGAGCCCTGCATGGCTCATAAAGTCCAGCACTCAGATTAGGAAATATCAGAGATGCAGTTTCCTGGGCAACTGTAACACAGCCCCACGTGCAAGGGCTTTAGGATGTGCCCAGTAATTGCATGATCCCTGCTGTTTGCCCCATTCCTGTCACTGGCTGGAGCCTCCAGCCTCTCAGTCTTGGGTCTTGAGGTACCATTCTCGTGGGCTTGCTTGGGCATCCCAAGGTTGTGATGCTCCTGGAGGCAGTAATTTCCTTCCCACCTTTTCTGTGGCTCTCTGCTGTGATATCTAACCATTTAAAAAACAAATGGATTTATGTTCTTATCACCTTACAGCTGGGAGACCTTGCTCCTATGAAGTGGCATCCTTGAGCCAGTGGAAAAGCAAATTCTCCCCAAACCCAAGGAGCTTGCCTCTAATCAGAGGCATTTGCTCTGGGTCCAAACTGAACCCAGCAAACCACATCCTCTGCCAGCAGTCCATCTAATCTCTGATGAGTGCCTTTGCAAACTTCTGCAGGCAAAATACCCAGTTTTAGGGGTCTTGACAGAGACCTGTTAGGATTCTTCACCATCTTCTGCTTTCTAGACCTGAAAGCATCTGTGTGGGAGCCACTCTGTGAGCCTGCTGGAGCTCTTGTGTTCCTCCCTGGGAAGCCAGACTAAACATAAGGAAATACATATGGAAATAAAGTTGGGCTTGATGATCTTGGAGGTCTTTTCCAATCTTAATGATTCTATGACAGTGACCACTGCATGCGGGGAAGCCTCTTGGCCCTGTCTGAAGCTGCTGTATGTGTATGATGCAGAAGGAGGGCCCAGGACTGGCACCAGCAGCAAGATGGGTCTGTGCCTGTCTAGAAAATATGGTTCCTGGCAGGTTTGAACATGGTCTGGTTGGGCTTGGGGCCTGAGAAACAGACTACTAACCCCAGGAGGGTCAGCAAACTGCATTTCACAGCCCCCCAGCATGCTTGGAGCCATGAGAGCTCTGCGAAGAGTTAGCATTGGGACATGATGCTGCCCATTCACCCGCCTTGGCTATTGAGCTGAAGCATTTGTGTGTGTAGGGACACTGCTGGCATGCCCATGTCTCCATTGTCTTGAGCACATATGTGAAGATGCTGTTACTGTCACAGGGCTGTGCTTTGCAGATGTTGAGGTGCAGCAAGAGCCTCTGCAGCTTTCGAGGCATGGGAGAGGCTGTGGGATCTCCTTGCTCTTGGGAGTGGCTCCACGGAGATCTCACAGGCAGCAGGTCAGAAGCAGGTCCTGGGTGACCAAGTAGCTGTAAAAGTCACCAGTGACTTGCATTTCCCCTAGGGAATTTCTCCCTGGTGGCAAGCAAAGGGCTGCAGGCCCCTGGGCTCAGCACTGCTCTTTCATGTCCCCAGTGCCTGACGGGGCCTGAGTGATGCGACATCACCCCTTGGATGACGGAGGTGAGAGCAGATTGCCTGTCTCCCACTGCAGAGCTGGGGCTGGCTGCTCCTGCAGCCCTGTCCTGGCTTGCTGTCCCCTGCCTGGGGTGGAGCCAGTACTCTGACACCATCTGTCCTCTGCCACCTTGCCGAGGCGAGAGCATCTGCAGCTCCCATGTCTGAACCCTGTTCTACTCCTGTGGGGCAGCTGGGACATGGTCTAAGGATGATCAGCTACTTGCCCATGCCCTGGCACGGAGGGACCAGGCTTGGAGAGCTGACCCAGTTTCCCCATGCATCGGCAGCCCATGGAGCTGGGACATTTAGGGAGGAGGTGCCGAGTCGGGCGTGGAGAGCCGTGTGCCTCATGTAGCTCACAGGGATGCCAAGTCTTGGGACTGCATGGAGGTGTTTAGAGTTCCAGTTCCTGTTCCCTTTTCCTGCTGGGTCTTCTGTCACAGGCTATTGTTGGGCATTTTGCACAGGAAGGAGGGAGAAATCTTTTGTTTTAAGCTGATTATTGGAGCTCCAGAGGAATGTGTGAGTAGCTGTGGTCTCTGTGGCTGGCGAGGAGCCGGGGCAGCATTGTGGTGAGGATGGAGCCTGGCATCAGGTGGTATTAGGCAGCTGCTACACCATGGCTGGGACATTGGTCCTTGCTGTGGGACATCTGCATAGCCCATTTTGTGGTAGCAAATCCCCCCAAGCCAGGGGTTTGCGTCCTGGTAGGTGACCAAACCCTGCTGAAGTGCTTGGGTGCACTTAGTTGCTGCTGGAAATATTGCCTGGCCCCACTTTGGAAGCAGGCTTTGGGGTTGGAGGTGGGATGTACAGCTCCAGGCTTCTTGGGGACTGCAGTGTCACATGATGGGGTCCTCTGACTGGGAAGCTGCTGAGATGCTGGAACAGGCATGTGGCTCCAGGACTGGAGGGGACTGAGCTCTGGGACATGCCCCATATCCGACTGCAGGATCCTCTCCTTTTGAGTGCATATCTCAGGAATTTAATACTGACGTGTGACATGAGAAGCTTCTGGTTCTGCTTCCTGGAGGAAGGCTCTATCTTGTCTTGATGTGTCTGGGGATGCTGTGGAGGCATGGGAAGCAGTGTAGAGGAAGCCATAGGCTATTCTTAGCCCTTTTGTTAGAAAAGCTCTTCAAATAAGTGCACAGGAGCCCTGGAAAATAACCAGTGAGTTCCTAGTTGTGCCAGTGCCAGCTGACACCCCTGTTTTGGGGTCTGTGCCCCTTCTCCACCTTGGGAAAGGAAATGTGGCTGTGTGCAGGAGAGCATCTGTGTTCCATAGAGGGGTAGGGCACTGCTGGCAGCCCTGCACCGCAGTGGGGACCTGGCCAGGGCATGCATGTGGGTGCTGGCACTTGGGGCCTGGTGGTGAGGGAGGGGCGGAGTTGCCTTCTGCTCTTCTTGGCTCTATCTCAGCTTCCGGGACAAAGGCTGGAGCATTTCCATGGCTGAGTGCTGGTGCCTGGAAAGCTGTCAGCTGCCTGCAGGGCTCTGCAGGGCTGCCATGATGTGGGTTTGAGTTCTTGGTGGACGTTCTGGCTGCTGATGGAAGAGCTCATGGTGAGCTCTGCCTTCCATCTCCAAAAACAAGCAGCAAGTGCCTTAACCCTTTTCCTATTCTTCCCCCTTCCAGCTGGCTGTCCTGGAGGACTATGCAGATCCCTTTGATGCGGCACAGGTGGCAGGCAGCCAGGCAGGGCTGGAGAAGGTGATGGAGAATGACGGATATATGGAGCCATATGAAGCCCAGAAGATGATGGCTGGTAAGGTGGAAGGCGTCACGCAAAGGCCACTCCTCACACCTCTGGTTCCTGAGTTTGGTGGCCACTGTACTCTGCTCCTTGCAGCCTGTGTTAGCATCAGCTCCCCCACATAAGGCAAAGCTGGGTGATGGTTGTGATGGGGGACAACCATTTTGCAGGCAAATTTTCCCAGCTTTATCCCTGTGCACTGGGTTTGCAAGAGCATGCAAGGACATGTCTGAACACTGCAGGCACATCTCTCCCCATGATGCTGTCCCCCAGGACCCCAGTTGCCAGGCTGAGCCAGGAGAGACCCGACATTCCATGCATCTGGCTTAAAACTAAGATGGATGTAGGAGCTATTTAATTCAGTTAGGACTGGGCCAGAGCATGCTGTGTCTGCTGCACCAGCGGGGCCCCCAGTGGGCCTGTCTAGGGCTGGAAAGCTGGAAGGCTGAGAGCATGTGCTCCTGAAGGCAGTGGTCAGGGTCGCCATGCTGGCTCTGGCTCTGCTTTGCAGCTCTGTGGTTTTCCTGTAGCAAGTGGTTTCTGAAAAGCTCATGTGGCTTTTTGAAGTAGACCATTATGTTTCTTGGAAAAACTGGCAAGCAGTGGAGAGGCTGCTTGTGCCTGTGGGAGAGACTTTGTTTTGCTTGAGGGAAGGGCATTTTATTAAACTAGGCACTCTGGGTGTGCAGGGGAGAGACCCAGCCTCACTGCTTGCAGGAAATTAGCCTCAGGGTACTCTGTCCCCATGGACTTCATTTTGCCAGGCTGCCCAGGAGTGGGGGTGTGGTACTGTGGGGATCTTGGTGCTGCCAAGCAGCTCTCCTGCTTCTGGCAGCTGCTCGCTGTCTCCTCCTCTGCTGATGCTCTCTAGCCTGTTTTACCCACAGGTGACATTGAGCCCTGTCATCTAGCACAGTTTTGGGGACCATGGCTGTGTTGGGCAGAAGGCTCATAGTCTTTTCCCCGTTCTCTGGGTAGAGATCCGCCAGAAAGGCTTACGGGAGGCTCCCGCCCGGCCGCTTCACCTCTACGACACTCCTTACGAGCCTGTGCTGGACATGGACAGTGACTGCCCAGCTTGCCCCAGGCCCAGGGAGTCCCGGCTGCCCGAGGATGATGAGCGGCCACCGGAGGAATATGACCAGCCCTGGGAATGGAAGAAGGAGCGGATCTCCAAAGCCTTCGCAGGTGAGTCACAGGAACAGCCATTAAGCAAAAAACGCGTTTTGTGAAGCTGGATCTTTGGGGTTCCTTTACCTTCTGGGGATCAGTAATGTTGGTCTCTGCATTTCCATAGCTCAGGGAGTGCTTGTGCTCTTGCAGAAGCTGTTTCTCTGAGTAGGGAGCCAGAGTAGGGACAGTGATGGATAGAGCTGCCTTGGTAACCTCTCCAACACCTATCTCCCATTGCCTCTTCTGTGCTCTGACCAATCTGAGCCTCTGGTGCAAAGTAACACCCTGAACCTTGTGTTGCAGGGGTAGGTTCAACCCTGGGCTCAAGCAGATTCCTCCTTCCTCAGGGCAGGAGAATACCCAAGGAGCCTTTGTCCAGGTTGCATCCAGCCCCCCGACTTATTTATCCATGCTGTGGGATCAATTGGGTTTGTGTTTGGTAATGGGGAAGTCCATGCTGTGCATTAGCACTGGCTCCTTGCCGGTGCTGGCTAATTGCTGTGCTCTTATCTAGGATGCATTTTAATTGCAGCATTGTGTGTCTGCTGCAGCTGGTGCTGAGGGTGCTCAGGCTGGTGGCACTATGTGGAGATGATGGCAGAGAGAGATGTGGAAATTTGGGGTTGGGGAGCGGTTCACCTTTTGGGTTTGGGCACTGCAAACTGGAAATACTTGTGCTAGGCTCAGTGCCACAGTGCCTCCTTGTGCTCGGGGCTCCCAGGTCCCACAGCTCCCTGTGCCGAGGATTCGGCGTGTCAGGCTCCATCATGGAACACCACGCTCTGCTGGGCTGGGTTTGTGCCGAGGTGTCTGTGCTCTGGATGAGCCACCTTGCTTGATTTCCCTGGGTGGAGGTGGTGTGTTCACAGGTCTGGCTCACATGTAGATGCATGTGGGTGCTTCCCAGGGCATTTCAAGCCTGTTCCAAGTCCCAGGGGTGTCAGGTCGCTGTTCCCTGGGCCATGCTGGGACCTGCTGCCTGTTTTTTTCTGAAGCCAGAGCAGATTCTGCTGTGTCTCAGGTGTTTTTTCTCTCCAGTGATGCCAAAATGTCTCTGCTGGCCCATTGCCCCTGCTGGGGGTGTCCATGGGACCCCAGCTGATGGGTAGCTGCTGCTGGCACAGGGCTGCAACCCACTGGTGCCTGGCAGGGCAATGTGGACTCTGTGGGTCACTGGGAAGTACCTAGGGCAAAACAGATGCACAGGCAGGACAGATGGCAATGAGATGCTCGGCCAAGACCCCCGGACAGACAGCTTTGTGGAACGGGGTGATTGCAGGCTCCCCCAAACCCCAGTGAGGGTTGGCTGGAAAAACTGATGGATGAGCAGGGTGTCTCCATTGGGAATGTGCCCCGTCTCAGGCCTGTCCCTGCTTGGTACTGTGGAGGGGATGAGATGGCCAAGCTGGTGTAGGGCTCCTGGGAATAGAGTCCTCAGATCTCTCCTCACACAACTTCTCTCCTTCTCTGTGGGCCTTTGGTGTTGCTGATGGTTTTCTCTAAACCCTTTCTGTTCTCTCTCCTTCTGTCTCTTTCCCACACCCTCCCCACCCCCCATCCAGTTGAAATCAAGGTCATTAAAGACCTGCCATGGCCCCCGCCGGTGGGACAGCTGGACAGCAGTGAAAGCCCCCTGGACAGGGAGGCTGGTGCCCCCATCCCTCCGCAGCACAGCCACGAAGACGCCAATGGTGGGTCTTGCATGAGAGCGGCGTGTCTGGGGGGGGGCTGCAGCCGGTGCTTGCTGTGACTCTAGACTGCTGTGGTGCCTCGGGGCTTGCCCCGGGCAGTGCCAGACACCCTCCCCCCCCCCCCCTCCTCCTCCCCCCCCCCTCCTCCTCCCCCCCTCCTCCTCCTCCTCCTCCTCCTCCTCCTCGGCCCTCCCCCAGCTCCTCCTGGCCCCTTCAGTTGTCATGCGCTGGACACGAGGTGTTTGTCCTGCTGCACCTTCCTGCTGCAAAGAGACACTAGCTTTTCCATGCCTCTCTGCCCGCAGCAGCAGAGCAGCTCTGGGGGCTTCTTCCATGGCATGGCAGAGTCATTACTGTCCCTTTTGTTCTCTCCTCTTTGCCTCCAAATTCCCGACATTTAAATGGCTGCTTTTAAGGTCTTCTCAGCAGCTGCACTGAGTATTTAGGTAATGTTTTCTCGAGACTTCTAATGCTCAGGTCCCTTACGGGTGTGTTAGTGGCTAATTCAGTGCTGAAATCGGGGCTGTTTTTTCCCCTCTTTATCATTTAGCACTGCTTCGTTTCCTCTGCTGTTTTATTACCTTGCTGCTTAGTGTCAGGAGGTCCCTGTGGATTCTCCACTTTTGCTTTTGCTATCCTGAGCAGCCAAATCTCCCAGGTACACTTTGTCATCTCAGGTTTGCCTTGTTGTGAAGCCTTTTTTGTGTGTGCTGAGCACAGAGTCCCTGGGTAAATCCCCTTTGGATGTTGCTGGCAGTCTCATTTATGAAAGCCAAATATTGCTGCTTCTCTTTTAACCCGTTATTAATATTTTAAGGACCTTGCTCTTATGCTTTGGTGAATTAGGATTTTGCCAAGAACGTTAGGTGGGAGGGGGATTGTGGAAAGCCATGACTGGACTGTTAACAGTGGGGAACTGAGATGTGAGGTGTGCCTTTTCCTGTGTAGCAGCGTGCCATGCTGCCTGTGTGTCACTAATGCTGTCAGGGTGGGCACAGTGACTTGCCAGGTGCAGATGTCTGATTTCCTTATCTGAAGTTACCCAGATCTCTCCAGAGCTTCATAAGATAAAGCCAGTGTGGCCTTTGCTGTCTCCTGGGTGGGCTTGAGCACAGGCTGCAGGTGATGCCTTATTTTGGTGATGATGGTGGGGGCACTCGAGAGCAAAGTGTCCGCTCTCCCAGGGCTTTGTTGAGTATTTCCGAAATCCGTAGGGATGCTGCAGGCTGAGATCTGTCCTCAAGAAGAAAGGTCTTGGCAGGCAGGAACTTTCTGATCCTCTTCCTGCAACGAGTGCAGGTGTCAAGAAAAATTAATCTCTTTGTTATGCAGTCTCTTCTTTCCCCCCATCATTTATTATCCCCACAGTTGCTCTGACATGCATCCTGCTCCTGATGAACACATCAGTTTGTCATTTTTCCTGGTTTTAGCAACACAGTTTTTTTCCCTTTGACTTGCCTTGCTTTTTTGTTGTTAAGTTTATCTTGCCAGAGTTTTGTGTCATTTTCTGTTTCCCTTCTCTGGGGGTGACTCGAATGTCTTGAAGGATGTCTTCTTCCTCCTAAGGGCTTGTTCTTAATATCCTGTTTAATCATGCACATGCCTTTGTCTCCTTCTGACAGGTGCAATGTATTTCTTTTGAGCCTGTAATGCAATGACTTTGTGCCACCAGCAAACACTTGGGCTGTTTGATTGTCTGGCTTTTTAACGGTTGCCCCAATTTTTTTGCACCTCCTCTTTGAGCTGTGCTCATGGTGGTTTACGCCATACTGAGCTGCAGAGGATTTTGGCTGGATTTGCTTTTGGCTGCCCTCCCCTCCTTGCAGTGCTGGTGGGGCTGGAATCCTGCTCACCTGCATAGGGCCTGGACAAGGTGTCACTCAAACAGCTGACTTAGAGGATGCCCTGCTAGAGAGGAAAGCATCCCTCTGGCTATTTTTTGCCTCCCCCTCCAGCAGCCCGGAAGCATGGAGAGTTCTCCTGTCTAGGGCGTTCTAGTAGTCCTAGGGCATTTCTAGGCTCAGCCACCTCTGGGGTGACTGTGCTGCCATATTGTAAGCTCCCCACTGTGACAGCTCTGCCTGATCGATAAGTAATTTGTGCAGGGGGATTGGTGGTACAGGGAGCAATAATGAACTCTTGGGAGGAAGGAGAAATGATATTGTTAATGTTGAAATCATCCTGTGTAGAAATAACAGGCAGTGGGAGGCCAGGTCCCTGGGGCACGGCTCGGTCAATCCCTCACACTCATGGCCGTGGCTGGGCTGGTGATAGGCAGGTGGCAGCCTCAGGAGGGTACCTGCAGTCAAAATATCCCCTTTTGTTGGGGGAATTGTTTTTTCACCCCATGTTTATTTGTGCCAATAGAGATGTGTCCATCGGTTCCAAACTGACTGCTTCCTTTAGCTCCATCTATCCCCTCTTCTTTTCTTTAAATTTAATTTTTTCCTGTGAGATTGAGGAACCTCTTCTTGCTGCATCTCACTTAACTCTGTACCATAGCCACTGAATCTATTTTTGTATTAGAAAAACCTCCTGAGCTTTTGAAACCTCCCTGGAAATGTCTTCCATGGGCTCAGTGATTGGCTCCAGGCCTGGCGATGTGGGGACCCAGCCTGGGTGCTGCAGTGAGCAGCAGCCCAAGAGCTGCCCTGCCCTTGCTTAGACCAGGAGGATGGGGCAGTGTGAGGTGACCCAGTGTGATGTAAGTGGCTCTGGCTCTTCCTGCCAGAGAAGGTTAGGATCCCAGCATGTGATGCGTGTCTGTCTTGCAGGTCCATCGGAGGGTCTGGGGTACGGCCGCACCTCGCCCTGCAGGGAGGAGAAGGCCAGGGCTGTCCTCAGGCATGGCTCCAGCAGCCTCAAGAGCACAAAGACACTGACCGCTGAGCCTGGCCCCTTTGTCGGGGAGAGGATTGACCCTGCCCTGCCCCTGGAGAGCCAGTGGTGAGTCCTGCCTGCCCTGAGTGGCTGCCCAACCCTTCCACCTGCATTGGGGAACCCTGTGGCCATACCATGAGGAGCCCTGGGGCAGACTTGCTTCTTCCTTTCTTCCTTGGCTCCACATTTCAGTCCCTGCCCCTTGTCTCCCAACTGTCGTGGTGCTACCCCCTTCCCTCTCCCTGAATGCGGTTGTAGTCCCTGGGAAGGTGCCCCGGGGAGGTGCCAAGGGTGCTGGCACTGCTGCTGCCTCAGGGCAGAGCCCTTCCTGCAGTGTCTGCTCTGTGGCCAGCACAGCCAATCCCTCTCCCCCTCCAGCTGGTACCACGGGGCCATCAGCCGCACGGATGCGGAGACGCTGCTGAGGCTGTGCAAGGAGGCCAGTTACCTGGTGCGCAACAGCGAGACCAGCAAGAACGACTTCTCCCTCTCCTTGAAGTGAGTGAGGGCTGGGGGGTGGTGGACCCACAGCAGAGGTGAGCAGGTGCCTTGGGTGGGTGCCCCAAGTGATTTGTGCCCATGCTAACTGGCTAATGAGATGACCATGAATGAGCAGAAATGGCTGCAGTATGAAGAAGTCCACACTTTCCTGTGGTGTGGCACAGGTTTTTGATTTGGTGTCTGGCAAAAACATCTCTCAGGAAGATCTGGAGGCCCACTGCTCTTCCTTGGCACTGCTACTAATCCCTCAGATGGATCAAATGATGTGCCTCACTTCTCAGTCAAATGTGTCTGGTTCTAGCTTCCAGCTCTGTTTTCTTGTTCCCCCTTTTTTTGTAGCTTAGTTTCATTGGAGAAGAAAGTTTGTCCAAGCCCACTGTTGTTGGAAGTGTGGGGACCCATCCTTGCCTCCCCAGCCCACAGATCCATTGCTCAGCTGTAGAAAGGGCTTTACCCTGCTCTGGTTTGCCAGTAGAGAAACCCCATCCCCACAGGACAACTTGATTTGTGCTTGGGTTTTTTTGGGAATCTTTACATACTCTCCAAGTTTTCCAGATTCCCTGAATGCCAAAGTCATGTGAAGCATCTCTGCATGTGTCCCGGGGAACTGCCCACAGCTCCTCATCCAGTTCTTTCCTGGCTTTTGGGGCAGCACAAATCCACAAAATCAAAGCTGTTACTGTCTGAAGATGATGATGGATGAGCAAATACCTCCTTGCTCTTCTGTTGGACTGCTATATTAGCTCTATTCCTGCCAGATGGGAAACAAACATTCATTGAGCACTTCAGCCATCTCTGCCCAAAAACAGGCCCTGTAACCCTAACGCTTTTCTCAGCACACTTTGAGTTTCCCCAGTGGTCTCTCTACCTGCATTGCTCCCTAGGGGCTTCAGCCTTTCTATTTCCCAGTGGCACAATTGTGAATTAGATTGCTTCGTCTCTCTCCACATTTTTTTCACTCTTTTTGCCTTCAACACCAAACCAGGGCAGGAGCTCCATTGAAAATACACTTTCTTCTTCATTTAGAGCTTTCAGATGAGCCAACACACCCTTGTAGAAGAGCTCCCTCCTTTCCCTTTTTTTTTTTTTTTTTTTTCTGTCAGAATTTTTACTAATGTTTTAATTTTCTGTGGTTTTCCCTTCCTCTGGCTTGTGAGCCATTTTGGAGCAACAGCTTCTTCTGTTTGGTGAGCTGGATTTGAAGCTGCAAGAGATCTCACCATTGCCTTGTGAGTGGCATTAGCCAGCACATATGTAGGAGAGCCTGGGAGGTGGCATTCCATCAACAAAGGTGGCTTTCCATCACCTCTCCACAAGCCAGTCACCTGTTTCTTAGTGGCTATTCCCTTATGTCTTGGCATCATCCTTAGTCTTAAGGCAAAATCCTCCCCTCAGACAGCATGTGTGGCTAGGCCATGGTGTGCAGCAATATCCCACCTTCCCCAGCCCATCAAGGAATTGCTTGGGCATTGCCTGTCCTTGCAGAGTTTGTGGAGAACCCACTGCCCCAGGAGCAGGATATTTACTCCATTGCCTTTCTCTGTAGAGCCTGTTCAAGGAAAATCCCCTGGGATGCTTTTAATATAGCTGTAAGCTGGCTGTCTGCAGCTCTCTCTATTACTTTTTTTTAACTTTTTTTTTTCCTTGAGGAAGGAGGCGCAGCCAAGGAGATGGTCTGAAAAGTGTTCCAATGCTGACCTAAAGTTCTTTGGTGTTGCTTTAAAGGAAAAAATGCACGAGAGAGAGCAGCCAGGAGCAGGTCAGGTAGCTGGAAGGATTTAACACCACCATGACAGTCCTGGCTGGTCCAGGCTAGGCAGCCGCACACTGCCTGTCATGGACAGGGTCATGTCATTGCCTCAGATGCTTGGAGAGAGTCCCTCCTGGCTTGTGCCTCCACCAGAGTGGCTGAGGCCACACTGCAAAGTTTTGTGTCCATGACAAAGGTCATGGACAAAGGTGCTCAGCAGGAGCAGCACCTACCCCTTGTCCTGGCTGCTGGTGTTTGCAGCCTGTTCCCTCAGTCATCTCTCCAGGGGTGCGATCTCATCACATCCCTGAGCTTGTGACAAAGACCTGTGGAGCAATTTGGGAAAAACAACCAGTATCATCTCTCCACGGTTCTGTGTGGCAGCACTCTGGTTCCCTGCCACGAGGACACAAGACACAGCCAAGCTATTGCTTTTCCTCAGCCCATATTGGGGGGCTGTGGCTGTCTCCCAGGACAGCTGGCTCCTTGCTTCTGTCTCTAAATGGATTGCAAACCCATTCTGCTAATGCAGCTGGGCTGTCCATTATGGCCTGTCTCCAGCCGGGGGGATGGGGCTAGGCTGTGCAGCACTAGAAGCAGCTCAGCATCACTGATGAGGTCCTGTCTGCTTTTAAGTCATCAATATTTTGCCATAATGTGCAATCCAGACGCTGCAGACAGGCTGTGGCTCTCCTCGGAGACGCAAATTAATAGCAACAGGGCCATTAGTCCGTCACTTGGAATCAGCATTTGTGGCAGGATCTGCCTGCGTGGCTTGGTGCCCGTGCTGTGCTGGGAAATGGTCTTGATACGCTGAGCGGGTTTTATGGAGCCTGCAGTGGTGGCATGGGGAGAGGGGGAAGGAGAAAATCCTTTGGCTGTGGGCCAAAGGAGAAAAACCTGGTTTGCCACAGTGAGGCTGGAGATCTGGGAACTGAGGGGCTCCTGTGAGGGCCAGAGCAGTTGCAAAAGGGGCTTTGTCACATGCAAGGAGCAAAATCCACTACCCCTCCGTGACCCTACAGCAAGTGCCCCTGCTGCTCTTACCCAGGTGATGTCTTCCCTACCCACACACACCCAGATGGGCCCTACACAGCCCAGCATGGCTGTGCTCCCCAAGGGGACACAGTGCAGCATCATGGGACATGTCCTTCTTTTGCTCTGTGGGCTTTGTTGGAGTCAGCCAAGAGCAGGATGGTGCAGGCAGGACTGTGGCTGCAGACAGGGGCCAGCTATGTCCCCCTCAGCTGTGGGGACAGGCTGCCTGTGTCAGGGGGTCAGGTGATGAGGGGAGGCTGAGGCCAACTGTACCCCCTAACCCTGCCTTGATCTGTCCTTGCAGGAGCAGCCAGGGCTTCATGCACATGAAACTGTCCCGGACACAGGAGAACAAGTACGTGCTGGGTCAGCACAGCCCGCCCTTTGACAGCGTGCCGGAGATCATCCATCACTACGCCAGCCGCAAGCTGCCCATCAAGGGGGCTGAGCATATGTCCTTGCTTTACCCGGTGGCTATCCGTACCCTATAGTAACCACCCCCATGAGCCAGGCTCAAGGCTGGGTGCACCCAAAACTGGCCCATCCACAGGGCTGAGCGCCGCCGTGCCGAGGATGGGCTCCAGACCGTCAGCCCATGAGCAGCTCGCCGGGTACAGCTGGTGCTGTTGGGGATTGCAGCAGCCAGACCCCTCGTCCTGCTCTCCCGGGGCTCCCTTGCGCTGGTTTGCATGCTGGCATGACACTGGAAGGAGCCCCTGTGCAAGGAGCTGAGTGGGGCATGCCAGCTGTCCACACCTCTACACCTGCCTCCTTGGCAGAGCTTGGGATGCCAGGACTGGAGCTGGGACCTTGGAGAGTACAGGGAGGGGGGCAGTGTGTGTGAGGATGGGGATGAATCACCTGGTAGCAGGCCTGAGGTACCTCCATGAGGGTGCCTAGCTCTGCCCATGAGAGACAAAACAGCTGTGCCTGCAGGTAAGGAGGCTGGCAGGGGTGAGCAGGACCTGCCTGCAGCCAGCAAAAGGCATGCAGGGTGCGAGGCAGGCTGCCCTCACTGCACCGGTGCTCAGTACTCACTGCCATCCTTTGCCAAACGTAAATAGTGACCGGCCTTGGCCATGTGTCCACTGCCTAATAAAGCGGTGCATGGTTGTCTCCTGCTTCATGGGACTGTGTGCCCACATCCCACCACGAGAGGGGGATCAGTGCAGCAAAACAGTGGAAAGGGAAATTTTGTTACACAAAAGCTTTAAGGGAATTGATTTTCCCTGTGCTGTTGCATACACCGAGATTGGCGTGTCTGTTGAGCCAATGCACTCCTCTGAGACACAGGGGACAAAGGATGCTGGTGGTCGTGTCCTTGCCATGTCATTGAGACCCTTTGTGGGCAGTGATGAGCTGATTTTGGACTTGCCTGTTACTCCCTGTAGAAGAGTACTCTGGGATCTTTTGCCTTCTTGTTTTCCTTCACCTCTCTGAATCTTACACAAAGTCCCTGAATTTCACAGAGCTCCTGATCTCCTCTGAGAATTTACTGGCTCTGGTCCTGTTGTTTGTCTTCCTGACACCTTGTCTTTGGGCCAGCTTGCTCCTTTTTTTGGCTGAATGTCTCTCTGGTGCTCTGTATTGTTTCATACATACCTTGCCTTTTAACCTTGTTCCTGGTGTTGCTCCTACACCCATGCACATACATTTCTTCTATCCATGCTTCACCCTAAACTCCATCCTGCTGTTACTCCCCAGCAGCACATTCCATTTCCCCTCTGCTTTCTGGGTGGGGATGACAGCAGCAAATTCACTGCTGGACCAGCAAAGCCTTTTGTTAGTGCAGCAAAGCCCTCAGGCATTGGTGGGATGAGTTAGCAGTGGCTTGATGAAGACTTTGTAAAAAAGCATCATCTTCCCCTCTGTCTGCTGCCAGGCAGAAGCTGTCCCTGCTGGTTGCTGCGGGGGCACTGAGGTGATGGGTAGCACTGTGGGGACTGTGTGGGCGAGTTCTGCAGCCACTGCAGGAACCCTGCTCTGACATCCGGGCCTTTGTGGTTTTTCAGACTCGATCTTAGCTGAGAGATGGCTGTCATGGCTGCCCTGCACAGTTTTGAGCTGCTGTGGGGGCCATGGGGCATGGTCAGTGTGGTCTGTGAGTGCACCCCGTGATCCTGTGCCTGCAGAAGTGTGGTGGGTTGTTCCAGGATGCCTCAGGCTCTGCTGCTCCTTAAAAGGCAGCGGATTGAGCTGGTCGGTGTCTCCCTACAGCCCACTTGGCTGCTGGCAGCTCTGGCTGCCTCTCTCCATCCCAGGGAAGCATTTAGTCCAGTGGGGATGGAGGTGACTCCTGTGGGAGGAGTTTTCTCTCAGAGCCCGCAGGAAGGGCTGGAGATACAGAAATCTGCAGTGATGCTGCTGGGTGCCCTTTTCTGCACTTAGAAGGTTTCAAGTGCCACATAGGAGCCCTGCTGTGCCCTGATGGCTCCAGTGAACAGCTCGTCATGGGGGATCTTCTGCCTTCTTGGAGGCTGAGGGTGGGAAAGAGGAGGCTTCTTGTGTCTGGGCAGCTCCCCACATAGTGTGGGGCTGTTTTCTTGAGGAGCTTTGGCAGAGGGTAAACTGCCTGGGAGCCAGTGCTGGCTTTGCAGCCTTATGGTGAAATCCTGCTCAAGCAGCCTGGCTCCATCTTGGGAGCATCCCTACTGAGCACAGGGATGAGAGAAATGAGATCTGTGTGCATTGCACCAGCCCCCCAGAACCAGTCCTGGACCAGCAGGGCTGCCCTGCAGCTGGGCTGTGTGTCCAAGTGCTTCAGCAAAGTGGCACTTGATCATTGCTGTGGGAATTACATCCCCCGAGACCTTTCTTCTCCAGGCTGAAGAAGTGAAACTCCCTTGTTCTGCCTCTGACCATCCTCAGCAGGACTCTGACTCTCTTCCTCTCTTCATGTACTTGGAAACAGTATCCAGGTGTGGTCTCACCAATGCCAAATAAAGGGAAATAACCCCTTCCTTTGTCCTGACCACCAAAAATATGTGACTCTGGTTCTGGCATCCTTGGTGGTGGGAGGTGAACAGCTCTCTAGAAAATATGAACTCTTGAAAGGGTATTTTAGTGCTGCCTTTGCCATCCTGTGACTGAAGTGAGCATTGTTTGGGAATGGGGTGGGTGAGGGCAGGCATCCAGCAGGGCTAGAGAGGTGACAGGGATCCCCATTCATAAGGATGCTAATCCCCAGGAGGGACAAGAATGGGGGAACAACCTTATGTGGCTGTAAGGTTAACTCTGTTGGGATCATAAAGTTAGACCAAAGACCTTTGTTTGTAATAATTCCTAATCCACTTGTCCCAGCAATTCCCCTTGTCCTCCCAACTGCCCGTGTTCTGTGTTCCTCCTCCCGGAAGGTGAAACAGCTCTGTCATTCATTGCCTGATCGCTAGTCCCTCACTAAGCCCTCCATAATCGCTGGGCTGGTTTAGCTGTTTTAGTTTTTACTGCAGGTCCTGATAATGGAGGAAGGAAGTTTGTTTTGTAATTGGATTAGCACTGCTGGGAACAGCTTGTGCTCGGTGTCAGGGCTGTGCTGGTGGAGCCCTGGTCTCGTGCCACTCTGCCTGGTTGTGCGTCAGCTTGGGGCTGTGTTACACCTGCACAGGACTTCACTGACCAAAATGAGGCTCACAGGGCTGTCTCCCGTGAAGACAGGCTGAAGGAGTCTAGGCTGTTAAGCCTGGAGAGGACAAGACTCCAGGGAGACCTTAAAGCCCCTCCCAGTGCCCTCAGGGTCTCCAAGAGATCTGGAGAGGGACTTTGGACAAGGGCCTGGAGTGACAGGACATGAGGGAATTGTTTTAAACTGAAAGAGGGCAGGTTTAGATGAGTTGAGAAGAAATTCTTGTTTGAGAGGGTGCTAATGCCCTGGCAGAGGTTGCCCAGAGAAGCTGTGTCTGCCCCATCCCTAGAGGTGTTCCGTGCCAGGATGGGTGGGGCTTGGACCAACCTGGGATAGTGAAAGGTGTCCCTGACCATGGCAGGGGATTAGAACAAGATGAGCTTTTTAAGGTCCTTTCCAACCCAAACCATTCTATGATTCTATGGAAATACATAGTTTTGCAGGATGGAGGGAACCAAGAAGGATAAAAGACTGATAGAGGGTAGAATTGGAGCTTGCCGACCTGGGAAGCTGGCATCAACATCCCAGGCTGTCCTGGCTTGTCCTCCTGTGGAAACAGTGGACTGAGTGGTGATTGCGGTTCAAAGTCCTGCCAGAGGCAATGGAGTGTGTCTGGCAGCCCACAAGGCCCAGGGCCCTGCCAGTGTCATCTAAGCCAGAGTCCTTGGTGCCACCCAGACTGCAGCTCCAGTAACTGAGGCCTTCCCACGGGAAGTTTATGGGTTCCCAAGGACTTCCTCTGCTGATCTGTTGGATAGGGAGAGCAAAAGGAAGAAACGGAGACAACAGAACCCCCAGAAATGCTTCAGAGGAAACCTTGAAGTCCAGAGGAGAGTTGTCACTCCAAGTTGCAGACTAGGCCCATCCAGGCTTACACCGAGAGATGTGGGGAAGATGTGACACAGCCATGACCTATGAAGGAAGCATGGGGGTCACAGGGTCTCCTGTCCTTTGCCCTGGGAAGGTCTCCAGCCCTGTTTGTGATGCTGGTGGCCACAGCATGCAGGGGAGCTGCCAGCTGGAACAGACTGGGGCTTGGAAGGAGGGATGTGAGAGGCTGAGCCTTCTCCAGCTTGTCATACAGAAGGCAGTTCCCTGGGTTTTTTTTAGGTTGTTTTTTTTGTTGGTTTTTTTTTTTTTTTTTCCCCAGAGAAGGGTTGAGCTAAAAAGCATCTTGCGCTCTTCTGTTTTGAGTTGTAGCTGAGCTCTCACATGCCACAGGCAGGGGGAGGTAGTCCATGTGGGACCAAGTCTGGAGACTGCATCACCCCACACAGTGAGGGCTCTTGCATTCGCACTTGACTTCCAGCCTGTCCCAAAGGAAGTGGCACGTCACATACTAGAACAGCCAAGAGAGCAAGCATAGGGCTGTTTTTCAGTCCCCTTGCATCAGAGCCTGCACTCCTTGCTCAGCTGAGGGTCCCTCTGAAAGTCCAGCTTTTGGGACAACCTTAGGCTCTGGGGCTTCAGCACTGGTAGCCCTGCAGACATCCCAGTAATTCCTGCTGGCAGCTGCTGCTCCCACTCAAAATAGCCATAATTGTTCTTGCTGGGCTGGTCCTGCTTGGGGCCATAAAGAGCAAGATCCTTCTTTTATCATAATCCATGTCATTCCTGTCTTGGCATCTGCAGTAAATGTCTGTCAGCAGGGCCGTCGGGGCACAGGGTTGGGTCACCTTTTGACAGACTCACAGGTTTGGGGTGTGGAGGGGGAGCATCTGTCTCCTGTGGCTTGGTGTAGAAATGGAATGGAGGGAAGGGGTAGGATGGATGGGAATCTCATGGCAGTGCTGGGGGGACACAGCTCAGCTCTGCTCTCTATTAACAGTGCAGCTCTGGGGCTTGTGTGTGCTGGGCCCGGGGCAGCAGAACGGACCATGGCTCCCTGACGGCAACAGCTCATTTCCATTTAGATAGAGGAATTTCAATCTCAGTTTGCCAGTTCTTTGCCACGGTGCGACTCAAGACCCAAGTTTTCAGTTTTCTTCCCCACGCAACGCCAGATGATCTCTGGGCTCGAGGACTGCAGTGCGTTTGGGGGAGCTGCCACCCGGCCCAGGGAACAGCTGGGGACAAGAACACGGGTTCTCTGCAGCTCCGCGAGTCCCCACGGCATCCCCGCAGTCGAAGTTACCGCACTGCCCCTGGCGCGCTCAGCGGCTCTCTCTGGGTCCTGCCCTGCTCTGGAGCGGAGGCGCCCGCGGGGGGGTGAGCGCGGAAGGCAGCGGGGCGGACACGGGACACATCGCACACCGGACATTGTCACTACGAGCTCGCTGCGGCGGCGCCGGGCAGGGCCCGCGGCTGGAGCGCGGCTGCCGCCTGCCGGCCGCACCGGGAGCAGCAGGGCCGGACCGGGAGCGGCGGGGCCGGACCGCCGGGGGCGGGGCTGAGCTGTGTGGGGGCGTGGTCTGGCGCGCGGGGCGGGGCCTCGCAGCCATGTCGGAGGGGGCGGCGGGAATGGCGGCGACGGTGGAGACGCGGCTGCGGCGGAAGCAGCTGCTGAGCGCGGAGGAGGCGGAGCTGTTCGAACTGGCGCAGGCGGCGGGCAGCGGGCTGGACCCGGAGGTGTTCCGGTGAGCGGCGGGGGCGGCCCCCGCGGGAGCCGCCGGTACCGCCGGAGTCCCCTCTGACGGGCGCTGCCGGTGCCGGGTGTCTCCCCCGCAGGGTGCTGCTGGACCTGCTGCGCATGAACGTGGCGCCGCTCGCCGTGTTCCAGGTGCTGAAGTCCATGTGCGCCGGGCAGCGGCTCCCGCCGGGGCCGGAGGGCGGCCCCGCCGCGCCGGCGCCGATCCCCGCCGATAGCCGAGGTACGCGGCGGGCGGGGGCGGAGCGGGGCGGGCGGGGGGCGGTGCCGGGCCCGGCCCCGCTGTGTTCCCGCGGAGAGCCCTCGGGGCCCGGCAGGACCCCGCCGCGGCCCGGAGCTCGCCCGGCGCTGCCCCGAGGCCGGGCCGCCGCGGGAAGGGGCCCGCGGGCCGCTCGGCCCAGCCTGGGGGGCGGCTCAGGGTGAGCCCCGGCCCGGCCCCAGCGCTGCCCGCGCCCTGTTTGTCTTAATGCTTTCTTTTTAGGCGGCGCGGGCTCCGGGGGGAGGTCGCTGCAGTACTTGTGCTGCGTTTTGTAGCCTCCTGGCTCTGCCCTTAAACAGAAAAAAACCCTCTAATCTACAGTATTATTCAGTACTGCTTTGTTTGTATATAACTCAAAAAAAAGTTAAAGTTTCCGGGCCATGAGGAATCCCTGGAAAAGGAGGAGAGCTGTGTTGCTTCTTTTACTCTCTCCCGATGTGCGTGGTGGATTCTAATGTTCGTGCAGCGGTTTCCATTCTACAGAGATAGTATTTGTGTAGGAAGATGAAGTAGACGGCTGTGGGGGACTGTCAGCTAAAATAGTTACTGCTTTTGAATGCATTTATTTCTCCTTACTACTCTAATTTCCATGGACGATAATGACCATAGCCTTGAACTTGTGCCATATATACATATACTATATATAATTTTATTTTATTTTCCCAACCAGTTCTAATAAAATTTCTGTTTACTCCCTGTAGTGACTTATGACTCGCCAGCTCTGTGGATTACTTGCAAAAGGTTTAAAAAGAAATGACTAAAATAAGTCTGCTGTCACTAAGTCTGGATTCACAATGGAAAAGTTCATCTCTCTTCTGCTCAAAAGCGTGTCAGAAGGAGGCAGTGCCCCTGGCTGGGCATGTTTATTCTCTTGGCTGTGCTTGCAAGTCCTGTTGGAGGCGAAGTTGAGAGGGAGATTAATTTGAAAAGCAATCAGTTTCAGGATAAAGGAGTTACGCCACAAACTGGCACCTTCCTAATGGCAGAGCTCAAGGAGAATCCCCTCTTTGAGCAGCTGAGGGGAACTTGGGAAGTTTCCTGAAGCCCAAAAGGAGTGTGTGGGTAAAGTGTCCAGGACTCCTTGGACTCACCATGAACAGGTTTCCCTTTCTCAGGAGATGCTCTTGGTTAACAGCTCCCTGTTGAGAAGGAGATTGCTGTGAAGAGAGCAGCCTCACATGTGACTGAGAAATTACTCTGAATATGCACAGGGGCAAGGGAAGACACCTGGCTGACTATTTTTTCCTAGACAAAATGGGAGAGGTGCAGCACTTGAGTCTTTTCAAGTATGATGCAGTATGCTATTCTGGTAGCACATTAAGAGGAAACATCCCAAAAGAGCAGAGATTTTGATCAAAAAATGCTGTTAAATTTTATTCTCTCTTCTCTGTTGGTGCTCCAGCTGTTACTGGCTGCTCAAACTATGAAGGCATGTTACTGAGGTTTTTGTTCCTGTCTGTAACGTGGAGCAGCTTTTGTTCTCTCATGTTTGCTCTTTGGGTGGTACTTTCTGGACAAGTGAGGGTTTTTTTTCTAGCACTGGGCTACTGCTGTGAGATAATTTTAGCTAGTAGGGGGCTCGCTCAGGTTTGTGAAGGGCCAATGGTGACTTGTTTTTTAATCAGCATTAAATTTTTTGAGAGGAAAAGCCAGAAGCCCTAAGGTAGCATTGGTGTGCCCTTAACTCTTGCCTTCTATCATCCTACTGCAGGCACCTTAGAGAAGCTGAGATTGCAGGAGTTAGCAGTTGTCTTGAGAGCTTACTTTCGTGCTAATTCTGCATCTTCAGCAGAGCATCTCCTGATCTGAGTCAGATTTCAGTCCTAGTGTGTTCAGCCAAGCTTTTCTCTTTGTAGTATACCTTCAAAACTGGCATGTTGATATCCTGGGGTGCTCTAGGACAAGCCCTTGGAACCAAAGATGAAATGTGCTGAAGTTCAGGGAAAGATGGTGTTGCTTGTGGTATATATAATATATCTGGTATTAGTTTGGCTTTCAGTAGCCAGTTTGGCCAATTGCTGCCTTATCTCCTAAGTCTAAAATATGTCCTCGGTGCAAGTTAATGCACTGGAATTGCTGGAACAGGCAGACTGTGCCCACCAAGCCACAATTTTGCTGCAGATATGGTCAAACATTAAATGCTAAGCTTGGATTTTCCCTCTTTGCAAGCCATTGCTTGGTAATGGTGATGAAGAAGCACTTAGGCCTCCTCTTTCTTTTCACATTCATCCCTGACCAAATTCTGATGGACAGCACTTCTGTACCTTGTCAGAAGGCTTGGTCTTCCCAGCTCTGTCAGAGTTTTTTGTTTTCTGTAAGCTTGTGTTAAGTTAGGGCCCTTACTCACTTTGAATGAAAGCTTCTCTATTTAGTTTCTGCCAACCCAGGTGACTTTGCTGTCACACAGCACCCACTGACATCAGCTCATTCCTTTGTGAATAAAATTAGCATTGAAAAGCTAATGCTCAGAAAATGCTTTAGGCAGAATTTAAGCTCAGCAGGGGCTTATCACAACTTTAGTCCTGTGTTTTAGTTTCTGTGAGTATAAGAAGTGCTGGTAAAATCCTGTTAATAAGAAGGATGTATTTTGTCCAGTCCTCCTTGTAAGGATCACAGAATAGTTTGGGTTGGAAGGACCTTAAAGATCATCTCATTCCACTTCCTGCTGTGGGCAGGGACACCTTCCACTATCCCAGGTTGCGCCTGGCCTTGGACACTTCCAGGGATGGGACAGCCACAGCTTCTCTGGGCACCCTGTGCCAAGGCCTTAGCACCCTCACAGGGAAGAATTTTTTCCCAATACCTGATCTAAACTTACCATCCTTCAACTTGAAAAAGAATCACTTCTCTTTCACTGAGCTTATTTCATTCTGCGTACTGTCCAAGTCCATCCTTCAGGAGTTGGTAAGTGTTAACAGGGTGTCTGGGGGTGGCCTCTGGGCTGGATTTTTTCTGCAGGAGTGTTTGGTTTGCCTTGCCTTGCTGCCTTACCTGTTAGGAGCTGCTGTAAAGAAGGGGAACCTAAGTGCTACCTGCTGTTGGCTCTGCAATCTCTTGTTGGAAGATGTTGCTTCCATTTAAGAAGAGCATGGTGCAGCTTTCACACAGGACCAGGCATTTGGCTGGGGGAGATGCCTCTTGTGCATCACTGGGACTTGTTTGTATGGTTACAGCCCAAGCTCTGTGCTTCTAACAAGAACAGTGATTGTCCTGCACAATCTTCTCAAGCTGCTTCTTGTGTTTCAGCTCAGCCCCTGCACTTCCTCCCTGTCAGAAAGCAGACAAGTGGCTGAAGGAATCCTGATCTCACCAAATATCACCCAAGCTTGCTCTGCTCCAGTTGTATCAGTAATGAGATCTTGGCTTAGGCGTCCCAGCACGTCATGGTGCAAAGAGGCTTTTAAGAACAGCTAAAATAAGGCTGATGCAGCTGATCTGATTAGCACTATTGGTGATGGGGGGTGCCCTGTAGTTATCTCAGCTTTTGTGCTGATGAAGCATCAGGGAGTCTGCAATTAGTAGCTCTGTATTTTCCCATAGAGCACAGCGATGGTGTTCTGTGTTGGCTGGTAACTGAATCCATGACAGCTGCCTGCAAATTGCTGTGTGTGGGTATTGGAGCACCCATCTGGCATATTTAGCTGGATGCAGCTTAATTCAAGCTACATTCAAAATGGTCCCTCAGCATTTCATTTGGGAGGGAAAGTGCTGGTTTGAAATAGAAATAATTTCCCAGGTATCCTTTTGTGTGCATGAGGGGGAGGATTCTCTTAAGGACATCGGTGTTGAGTTTGTCCCAGACCAGACATATTTGTAATTAAGTATCCCATTTTCTCACATACTATTTCTGTGCTTTCTGTTTCCATCAGCCAACCCTCAGGCCCCTGCTGGTTCCCCTGCAGTTTTCTACCTCTCTATACACATGCATATGTCAATGCCCTGCTCTTTTTTTTAGGCTGATCTTAGTCTTTGATGCTTCTCTCACTCTTTGGACTCCAACCTCTTTTTTCACATTCCCCACTTCCCCAGAAAGAGTGTCTTCCCATAAAATTACTTCCCAAAGCTTTGCCCCAGGTAATTTCTCTTCTGGATGTGTTGTTAACATGAGCTTGCTTTTCAAAACCTGTCTCCTTTGTGGGCCTATTGTTTGGTGTGTGGATTTTAAGGCTGCAAGGAACTAATTGACATGGGAAGAAAGGAGTTGTGCATAGCAGGGGTCAGAATGCTCTCCTTCCCAGGGAAACTCTCAAGCTCCAGTGCCTGTTGGAAAAAACACTGAGCCCATCATCAGCCATGGGCTCTGTCAAAGGTTCACATGGTGAGATTTTATGGTCTGTGTGGAAAAATATTTTAACTACTTCCTTCCTGTGTAAATATTTAGATACAGTCAAGGCCTCAGAATTATAAGTGTTGCTGTTCAATTGTTTTGTAAATACTCCCTGGTGTATTACACAGCTTGTTACCAGCTTTGTATTTCTTGCTGTTCTTCTTGCTGTCTTTGCAGGGTTTTTTAGCCTTCCCTGTTTATCCCTTTTTCTCGCTTGTTTCTTTCCCTTTGTGCAGTCTGTCTGTAGCTGTGACCAGCCTTTTGGAGTGGTGACTGTCAGCACTCCTGGGTGCTGCAGGCTGGCCATGCCAGCTGCTTTGCATTCCTCTTCCACTCAGCCTCTGGTTATCTCAGGGTTCAACTTGATGTGGGATTTGTAGTGTAGGCTTCTGTATGAAAGAGATAAGGATAATGCTGACAAGGAAAATTCTGTGTAAAGCTCTGATGTGGCAGAGGGAATCCCCTTGGAGATGCAAAGGATTTATCTTCTATTTATTTAATCTGGGGTTTATACATCATACAGTGAATTTTCCTGTGGGTTATACTGGCTACTATGCTTTAATTGTAAATTAAATATCTCCATGGGATCTGAGTGGTGGTAATGTGTGTCTTGCACCTGAAAATGTTCCCAGACACTTCGCAGTCTGCATGTCTTCTCTGAAAAAAGATGTACACCATGACCTATTGGTGACTTACATAGGACTAATTAAAGGACTAATAGAGTCCTGATCATGGTTTTCTTACTTAGTTGCTTATACTCAGGTTTTTTCTAGCACCCCATCAATAGCACTCCAATAAGTGGATTTCCTACAGTCGCTGAGGAGCAGTTAGGTTGCCTTCTGGATTTTATCCTGCAACTCTCACTACCTTCAGCTTTTCCTACTATAAACAATAGAGTTTAAGCCTTCTGAATTAGAGGCCTTGTTTTGTGTTCTGTGAAATCATGGACACGGTAAATACATGGGACAAGTTCTGTGCACAGAGCATTCCTGATGTGAGGTTGTTGCTGTTCCTCTCCCTTCCCCCCAGGCTCACATTCCAAAATGAATATTTTTTTCTGTATTGTAGGCAACCAACTAGCTTCAATTTATAGACCTCTTTTATCTTCTGGTACAGAAATTGGCATTGTGTCAGTAATTTCTCAGCTGTACTGTGCTTTCTTGGATGGCTGAAATTGCCTTGGTTAAAAGTTCCTGTACCTTTCCTCTCCCAGGAGGCAATAATTTTGATCCTCTCAAAAGACAGGTGATGGGTAGTGAAGTAGGCTTTTCTACTTCAGCAGAAATGTCAGACAAACAGCTTTTTTATTCCTTATCCCAGGAATAAATTGCAAAAAATCTAGGCTGGAATGCTCACAACCTGCTGTGGCTCTAGTCCCAGAAGAACAGGTGGCCATGGAGGTCTCTGTCCTGTCACACTTTTCCTGCAGGAGGATTTGAGGGTTACCTGGACTTTCCTCTCTCCTGGACATCAAACTAAATGCTGCACTGGGATAATTTTTTCAATTTTTTTCAGTCTTTTCAGGCTGATTATCAAGTTGGGGTTTTTTTTTCTGTTTTTCATGCTCTGCAATGCAAGACCTGACAGAAAGGGATTTAGAGGAATACTGTAAATGCCAGACTTGTTGTGTGGTTTGTTGCACAGTAATGAAATATGAGTTTGAATGATAACTCTGACAATTCATTCTTTCCCCCCACCCAACCAAAGAAACACTCAAAAAACCAGACTCAATAGAGCTCTCAGAGAAAAGTGAGGGACTTATCTTCTCTTTCTGTAATCTTGCGTGCAAGAGAAGGAGAGAAAACGAGATATCCCAAGTGTGGTGGTGAAAACTAACAAAATGAAGAGCAACCAAGGACATGTGAGAATTTGCATGGAAAAGGTGGTGTGTTTCATGTTGATCAGTGATAGGAGAGAAGCTCCTGTGGCTCTGCTGAGCAGTCTTGAAGGGAGCCATTTATCAAAAGAGCAGGAGAGGTGAATGATTTGGACTCTTGACTGATGTTTTAGCTCTGGAAATAGCCCAGATTATGTGTTAACTGCTGAAGATATGGCAGCAGCTTTGAAGATCTGAGAACTGTGTGGCACAAGAGGACAGTTTGTGGGGCTGATGTCACTATATACTGCAGGAGATATCTTGAGAGTGTTGCAGCCCTGGTATCCCTGACTGCTACAAGTGAATGCAACAAAAGACATTTATGTGTTTATTTATTTATTAACCAGGGAGAGAAAAATCTGAAGTCCTTGTTACTGCTCAGAGGCAGGAATGGATCCCTTGAGGAAACTGGTAGGTTGAGTAGAGAGAAAACTGAAAGAGAAGAGCTTTAGATTTCTACTTCTGAGAGCATATTTGGGGTTCTTTTCTTTCCTAAGGCTAATTGATTTTCTCTTGCCTCCTGCTCGACACAAGGCAGTGCTTCTTTCTCCCTCTGGTACTTGAGACTGCTTGGGTCACATACCATTCTTCCCAAACTGTGCCTGGCTCTCGAGGAGATAAACAGCTCCTGCTTCTGGGGTCATCTTTGGGGAGGCAGGTATTTGATTAGTCTTTCTCTTGACTTATCTTTTGCTTCCATAGCTATTTTGGCTGCAGACCGTATAGCTATTCTGTGGCAGCCAGACACATTCAAGGTAAGGGCCTTACCTTACTTATGAGTCTTACAGGGGAATGAGTTCCCTCCGTGAGCCAAGCAGAGGAAAACCTTAGGTGATGAACTGACCAAAAACCCCCACCCCTTCCCCTGTGCTGTCAGTGGGAAGGAGGGAAGGGCTGGGGGAAGAAAAGGTGTTCTTAAGGCCTTATTTTACTTCTCTGATTTTATTAGTAAGAAACTCACTTTGTGTCTCTGAGATGAGCCTGTTTTGCTCTTTGAGTGTTTCCTCCCAGCCCTTATCTCAATACATGAAGCCTTTGTTAAATTTTGTCTCCTCTACCCAGGTGTAACATGGGAGGGTGAGTGAATGGCTTTCATGGGTGCCTGGCATTTGGTCAGTGTCAAACAGTGACAGTCACCAAGGAAAATATCAGTGAAATCCTTTTGTTTGTCTGTAGTACTTGAATTACAGAGAGTTTATGGTTGTTGAGCTGCTTTTGTGCTTTGTGGTAATTGAATCTGTTATCTCTGATAGTGTAACTCAGAGAAGCACAAACCATGCCTGTCGCTGCACACTTCAGAAGCTGTCCTTGTCTGGTACATGGGTCTGCACAGGCTGCTTCCAAAAATATTCTGGGTATTTATGTAGTTTATCTGGTTTGTTTTACTGTGATTTCAAGGCTAGGGGGATGGAGGGCACGTGCTTTGAGCACATCTTCTCTTCAAATGACTCTTTCTCCCCATGTTGTTCTGGCTGGGTCAGAACATCGAGGGTCTGACTGCAGTAGCGCTTAAGGGTCCCAGTGTGTGTGTGCACACCGCTGGAGTTGTACGTGGGTTGAGGACCTGAGCAGGGGGAGGACATTCACCTGGGAACACATCCAGGATTGCTAAAAGCATCATGATGAATAATGCTTTTATTCCTGCCACTTCTTCTCTCAAATACTGTGAGATCACGTATTACCTTTGTGCAGTATATTTGTTTTTGTGAACAGCACTTGCTTTAGTGAAGCTGCTTAAAGTGCCTGAGCTACAGCACAGCTGGCAAGGCTGGTTGGCTGTCAGGGGATGGTGACTGCTGGCACATCACTGCCGTGCTTGACAAGAAGAGAGTTTTTCAAGAGCACCTGACTTGGCTGGGATAAGTGAATGGATTTTTGTGCCACCCAAATTTTACAGATTAATAATGGCCATCTGCTCCTACTTGGAAGTTCTTGGATTGTCTTTCTGGTGCATCAAGGTGTTAACTGGTAGTATTGATGTGAGTTCTCTTTCCAGGCAGCTGCTCCAAGGAGACAGGATGGTCTGGCAAGTAACTGTGCACTGTCCATAGCACAGATGATCCAAGATGATGCTTTCCAAACCATGTCCATGGAGACTCCAGAGTCTAGAGCAGCTGTTGATGTTGTGCAAGTTGCACTGTGAATGGTTGCCAAAATATCACTCTTCATTTTAATTGCATACATGTAACTACAGCCCACTGTTTTGTTTTCTTGTTGCTATTACTCATTTTTATGATGCTTCATGGAGGTTGCATTCTTTAGTAAAAGCTGTACATCATGTTCCTTTTATTCCCTTTCCTAAAGTGAGTCCTACTTCTCACCTGAGGGAGTGGCAGGAAAAGTCAGTGTCCCTCATTCCCTCCTGACATTTGTATCAGCAACACTGAGTCTGTCACTCTCTCCTCTGACAGGATCCTGTTGCCCCTTGCTTCCCCCTTCTAGCTTCTAGCTTTGTACCCCAGTGCTGCTCCCTGCTCCTGCTTTGCTTCTTAGAGCCTGTCAGTTGTGCCTCCAGGAAGGGAACTCTCACCTCTTGAACTCAGTAAGAACATTTGGAAGTCCTGTGTAGAAGTCTGAGTGCCTGAAAGCCTCAGAAAATGATAGGAAATCCAATTCTGCACATTGAGTGACAGAAGTGATGTGGAGAGAAGTGTGTGTGAACTGATGATGTGGCAACAGTCTTAGGCACCGGTGGCCACTGGCACACCCTTTCACTTACCCCAGCTCGAGGTGTTGGAAGCTCTTGGTGTTCCAGCAGTGCTGTTTGCTATGCTGCTGTTCCTGTGTGGAATGACTGGAACAAAGTGGCTGCTTACTTTGTAGATTACATGAAAATTGAAACTGCTTCTACTGTAACTTCTTTGCACCGATACCTGTTGGGCTGAATTCACCAATTTGCTTTCTGCACTGGATGCTGAAGATGTTTGTGAGATCTAATGGAATTTTGCGTCCTGCATGGTTCCTGAGGGAATGCTTGTGGCTAGCTGCTGTGTGGTGATGCCTGGGTTGGGATGTGAAAATTAATGGATGTATTTGTTTATTCAGGGAGAAATAAAACCAGCTCTGCTGTCAGTGGCTCACAGATTCTGGCCGAAAGAAGCAGCCGGGAGGGATCTGCACAGAGGATGCCCCGACAGCCAAGTGCGAGCCGAATGCAGAAGGCAGGAACCTCTGGGAAGAACAGCGGGGGAGGCAGCAGTACCTAAATAAGGCCTTAGAACAGATGGATTTTGTTGCTTGACAGTGTATATAAGTTGTGCTTGTTAAAGCTGCTTGTGTTGTATGTATTAACCTAAAAACGTGATTTGTAATACAGGGAACAGAGCTGTTGGTTCTTATTTCCAAAACTTCCTTTGGACATGTGGACTACTAGGAAATGTTCCTTCATTTGGCTTCCCCTGTTTCCCCATGTGCCTATTTACAGCATTCTAGCACCTATATCTGAAACCAGATTGATCTCTTCCAAGACATAATCCCATGTTCAGTTCTCCCAGTGGTGCTGATGTGATTATTCATTTGCAAAGTGTTATAGCCCCCTTTACCTCAGGAGTCAGGTCAAATGAGGAGGTTATGCCAGATAAGGGGGGGAATTGCTCCATGACTTAGAACAAGACACATACAAGTACCTAAAACAGGTGTGTTTATTGGAGCTCAAGTGATACCATGCATGGGTCCAGAGGGTCTCAAGGAGGTAGGGTGCCTCCTAATGGCTCTGGGAGCTCAGGGCCTGTTGATGAATTCCATGTCTCTAATTAGGAGAAAGTGCCTCCATTCTATGGGTGTTAGATGGTGATTCCTAAACCCAAAATCTACCTCTCACAGGCCTGCTTCAACAGGTGCTAAAATGAGATTTGCAGGGTCTGGGTTTCTCCTGCTCTGATCAGCTAAAGAAGTGCAGCTGCTCCCCTCGTAAAACTGAGGGTGGAGTTCAGAGGCCTGAGGGCAGGCACAAGTTACGGTACCAGTGCTGGGCCTCAGGAGAGCAGACTTTGGCCTCTGTGGGCATCTGCTTGATACAGTCCCTTGGGTTTGAGCCCTGGAGGGAAGTGGCACCCAAGGAAGAAGGTTGATATTCTAGAATATCAAGAGTGGTCCCACCTGAGACCATCCCATGCCTGAGCTCCAACTACAACCCTGACATCCCTTTTTGGAGCCATATCCCTGGCCCCTGTCACCCCTGCACCCCATGTTTAACCCCTCTCATAACCTCAGCCTTATTCCCTCCAGGCTCTGCAGAGCTATAGATGCTGCAGTGAGTTGGGGTTTGACTGGGGTGCAGCACTTTGGGGCAGGGCTGTCCTCTGTGGCACTTCAGCTCAATGTCCTGGGGGCTGTAGGTCCCCTGAGGTTGCCAGGGTCACTGGAAGGGAGAGGGCAGGATGTGGGGTGTTTTTGAGGGGTGTTAGGGTCAGACAGGGCTGCAGGGAACCCTCCTACCCCATGAGACAGCATTAGGTTAGGTGATTAAAAGCTCATCTCCTGGAATGAAGACAAGCATGGGGAGATAGAACCCTGGGAACCTCTACTGTGCTGGAGATTCCCTGTCCCAGCTGCTCCCAGGGCTCTTGCTGGGCTCAGAAGGGTGGCTCCTGTCCAGAGGGTAAATGGGGCCACATGCAGGTCATGTCTGGTCCCTCGCTAGGGAAAAAGGTCACGGTACGTGATACAAGGGAAGAGCATTTTTGGATTGTGAGTTATGGGATGTTTGGGGGAGGAACGAAAAGGGGGGAAAAGGAGGGATCAAGGTGGTTTAGGGAAGCCATAAATGTGGGAAAACAGAGAGATAAGGATATGATGGCCTGTGTGGCATCTAATGCCCATCTACCAGTCTGGTATTACAGACACAGTCTGCCTCCTGTGGTCACACATTGAGCCTTCCTAGTGGCTGAAAGCTGGGGATATGGACATTTGTCACTCTTAGGGTGTTTAATCAGGTGCATGAGCAGGGCACTGACTGATGCACTTTCTGTGCAAAGCTGGTTTTTGACAATTACTCACTGTTTAAACGGGCAATGTTGACTGTAGCATTGCCAATGAGGCTTATAAAATCCAGATAATTTTATGAGATTTTTTTTTATAAAGCAGTTAAAGCAGATAAGCAAATCAAATTAGTTAAAGCTCTGTCAATATTTGCACAGAGATGTGTGATGTTAAGGGGAATTCGTACTACCTGAATGACTTCAGAATTCTCAAGATTTTAGAAGGGTAATGTGCAAACACTCACCCAATAAATTGAGGGCTCTCAATCTCACAGAGTGACCTTGCACAGCATCCTGACTTAAGCAGAGGAGACCCCAACAGTCCTTCTCTCAGGACAACTGACTCTACTGCCCTGCCTGCCTACCAAGGCTCCATCTGTAGCCCAGCTGCTTCGTATTTGTCGTCAGATGGTCACAATAAACCTTGCTGGCTGAGGTCTGACCATCAGCCCCTCCACAGCAGCAGCAGGTGGCATGGTTAGTGCCGCATACCTGAGGTCAGCCCCAGGTCTGAGGGCTGCTGGAGCCAGTGCACCTGCCACAAGCACCCAGTGAGGTTTATCCTTAAACTGGAATGAACACCTGCAAAAGGAGGAGTAGGGAAAATGGGGAGAGCCTAGAAGCTCTTCTGGTGGACCATCCGCCAGCGCTGAGCAGCGCGGGCAGGATCTATGTTTTCCTACAAACTATTACCTTGCCTCATCGTCGTCCAAAAAGAGAGGGCCGGAGACGAAAAAAAACTTGAAATTCGGGAAAAACGAGGATGGCCCGTACGGGGGTCGAACCCGCGACCTTGGCGTTATTAGCACCACGCTCTAACCGACTGAGCTAACCGGCCTCAACGGGGGCGCTTCTGCGCCGCCACTTGGTGACCCAACTAGGGCTTCGCGGCCGAGAAAAGGAAAGCGTAACACAACTAGCAGAGGATGGTTTCGATCCATCGACCTCTGGGTTATGGGCCCAGCACGCTTCCGCTGCGCCACTCTGCTGCTGTTTCTGTAGGTTAGCCGCAACTCCAACAAGTCCAGAGCCGCACTGGTAGCGGCAGCACCGACAAACACCAACCCAGCCGTCCGGGGTGACCGGAACACACCGGCAGCACTGGGGGACAAGGAACGGGCGCACTGTGGTGCCCCACGTCCGGCTATAACTGGGACTTCCTTTCGGGAGCCACAGGGTAAGTCCCCTCTGTGCTGCTGAAAGCGGAACAGAGGCGTAGCCCATCTGGTATCTTCTGGTTTTTGGCTTGCCTGGTAGGAGCTCCCATTCACCTGTCGTGTACAGCCACCCGTCCATCAGATTTTAGGAAAGCAGGCAAGTGTCTTATGGGGAACATATAAGAAGGCAGGTGGGTGGATTTTTGCACAAGTTTCTCACAAATTCATGGTTTCCCAAACTGCTGTCAGTGGGATATATATTTATATTTTGGAAATAAAAACCAGATGAGAACATAAAGCCTGTGTCTGGAGCTACTCAGCACATCACACACCTTGTGTCTGCCTTGGACAGCAGCACTGTGTTCACAGCAGCGCTGCGGCAGAAGGACTTAGGCACAAAAAGAGGATGCACTGTCAGCACTGCAATGTGACTCCTCATTTTGAGGAGAAGCTGAGGATTCCCCCCACGTGCTTACCCAGCACGGAACATGTTTTGCCCTGAGGGGTTGCTGGCTGTGACTTCGTCCCTCTTCAGTCCCACAGCCTCTTTCTAACAGGCACAAGGAAGTGGGGTGGACCCCTGGGAAGTTGGTGTTCTGGTCCCGGGGTGAACATCCCCCAAAAATTGTCGATCCTGTTGAGATGTTGCTGCCTTGTACCATCAGTGTCTTGCCCCCTGGAGTACTGAGGTGTGTACCACAGCCATCCTCAAAGAAAGGGACCTCTCACCTCTGAGACACTTTTGGGTCCAAGAACTGGGCCGCTGCAGATGCTAATTAAGGTGGGGAAGCCACCTTCAGGTGTCTGCCAAGGAAGGTAGGAACCTTCCTTGAAATGGAAAATATATGACCACAAGGGAATAAGGGACTGGTTCCGGTTCGGTTCTGTTTTGCCCTGTTTGGTGTTGTGTTCTGGTTCTGTTTTGTGCTGTGGGAGAGGCAGGACTGGTTCTGGTTCTGTTCTGTTCTGCTCTGTTTGGTGTTCTGTTCTGTTCAGTGTTCTGTTCTGTTTCATGTTCTGTTCTGGTTCTGTTCAGTGTTCTGTTCTGTTCAGTGTTCTGTTCTGTTTCGTGTTCTGTTCTGGTTCTGTTCAGTGTTCTGTTCTGTTTGGTGTTCTGTTCAGTGTTCTGTTCGGTGCTCTGTTCTGGTTCTGTTCAGTGTTCTGTTCTGCTCTGTTTGGTGTTCTGTTCTGTTCAGTGTTCTGCTCTGTTTGGTGCTCTGTTCTGGTTCTGTTCAGTGCTCTGTTCTGCTCTGTTTGGTGTTCTGTTCTCGTTCTGTTCTGTTTGGTGTTCTGTTCAGTGTTCTGTTCGGTGCTCTGTTCTGGTTCTGTTCAGTGTTCTGTTCTGCTCTGTTTGGTGTTCTGTTCTGTTCAGTGTTCTGCTCTGTTTGGTGCTCTGTTCTGCTTCTGTTCAGTGCTCTGTTCTGCTCTGTTTGGTGTTCTGTTCTCGTTCTGTTCTGTTTGGTGTTCTGTTCTGGTTCTGTTCTGTTCTGTGGGAGAGGCAGGACTGGTTCCGGTTCTGTTGGGTGTTGCTGCTGGGGTTGGTTGTCTGTCTTGTCACACATATAAATACTAATAAAAAACTACCGTTCCTTTCCCCGTCTCTTTGCCTGAAGGCCCCGTAATTTCAAAGTTATAATGATTTAGAGGGAAGGAGGTCATGTTTTCCATTCCAAGGGAGGTTCCTTTTAAAGCAAGACAAGTAGCAAGAAGTTCAATTCTAGCAGTTCAAATGTCAGTGTAAATCCTCTTTCTAGGAAGCTGGCTTTACCATTCCTTCTGTAAAACTCATGGCACCTCAGCTTCAGGTGCAAGTTTGAGAACCCAACACGTTAAGAGTAATTATTAGAAACTCAGAATAATGGAGGCTGGAAGAAACCTCTGCAGTCTCTGGTTCTCCCCTTGCACACAGCAGGCCACTTGGATAAGGTCTTGTCCACAAAGTTTTCAAAAATTTCAAGGATATTTTCACAAACTCTCTGGGCAGCCTGTTCAAAATCTGAATATTTTAAAGGTAGAAAAATATCCCTCATATATAATCCAGATTTCCCATGTTCTGACTTATGTCCATCATCTCATATTTTACCACTGTAAAAAAATATTTGCCCTCATTTTCTGAAAGAGTATCTACCCCAACACTAAGCAGCTGCAGACAGCAATATGATCTCCTTTACCTAGGAAGGGACAAGGATGATGAAACCCAAAAACTGCTTTTTCTGCAAAGTTCTCTTCTACCCAGTCATCCCCTTGCCTGATCTGTTGTGTTAATATGAAAATAAACTGCAGCAGTGACAGTTCTGAGCCTACATATGAAATGACTCTGTTTTATGAGCACAGACATTGTCTGTACCAGCATCCCCTCTGATGGAATGGCAAAGCATTTGACCAGCTGGCACTGCAGAGACAGAAAAGGTGGAAGATAGAGAGCAATTTCACTCCAATGTGATGCTGAGACATTTTATAAAGAACAGGCCTCCTCCCACAAATACCCCCAAATTGCTTAAGTGGCCTCATGAAATGCAGGTCATGCCTTTGTCCCCACCTGGGCATTGTCAGTCTTCATCATGACTGTGCCACAGCAGAATGCTTCTCTTGCCAGGTGCAACCAGCTGCAGCAGCAACACTGAAATCCCTCTCATCTGGCTCCTGTACCAGCAGTGAGGAGCCCAGCCCAGAGCCATCTCAGCTGGAAAAACACACTGGTGAAAGCAGAGGGTCCTCCAGGACCCCAAGAGCTGGTGCTGTGTGAGCATTTTTCATCAACCACATCTGAGTCCCTGGGAATGGTACTGGTGAGAACCAGGCATGGGAGGAAACCTGTCCATCAAATCGAGGTGTGTCACGGCGGGGAAGAGGACCAGGACTAGAAGTTGTGGTTTGCCATCCAAGGTTACAGAGCCACAGCCTGAGGCCTCCGTGCTGCTCTTTGGGAGCAGGTGAGACAACAAAATTTAGCCTGCGTTGGCCGGGAATCGAACCCGGGTCAACTGCTTGGAAGGCAGCTATGCTCACCACTATACCACCAACGCATCTGCACGGCTTCACCCTGCCTGCTCCTGCACTTCCCATCAGCCAGCTCCAGGCACGCGTCGGTTCCTGCTGCTGCTGTGGGCACAGCTGCAAGCTGCCACAGAGTGCAGGTGTTTCCATGTGTGAGGCATTGGCTGGGAAACTCGAGCTGGGCTAGACACCAACAAGAGAAGATCACCACCAGGGCGTGTCCAGGCTTGGAGCAGGAGCCTGGACAGTTCAGGACTGCGCTGCAGGCACAGACTCCGCAGACCTGTGGTGTGGGTGTGGGAGAGACGGATCTGTATGTCCAGTACCAATCTCCAGTGCTGAGCAGCCAAAGAAGAAAAGGATCAGGCAGTCTCCCTTGTTTATGAGTGCTGGTGGTGCTTGAGGGGACGCTGGTAGTGGCATCGCTGCCCACCCACATTGCGCCAGTGTAGGTGCTTTTGTGAGTACATACCTGTGGTGGGGTAAGCACAGCCACCCACCTACCCAGTTACTCCCGCCCCACCTTCAGTGAATGAGAAGCATAGAAAATAAGATGAGAATTCTTCCAGGACAAAATAAACACTGGGACATGGCTTTACAAAAACTGTTGCTGGTAAAGCAGGCTCAATTTAGGGAAATCCATCTTTGGCCAATTGAAAAAGGTTCACATAGTGAGTAAACAAAAAAACTGAAACAAACATTAAACACAACCTTTCCTTGCTCTTATCCAGGATCAGCTTTTCTGCTTCACTCAACATTCTTGTAACCAAAGCAGCATGGTGTTATGAATTTTCTCTCTGCTCTTCCTGACCCTTCTTTTTTCCCTCCTCTCTCTATCTGGCATTGTCTACCCTCTCTACATTATGTTTTCATGGAGGCCACAAACTGCTGACAGCTCAGCAGTCTGGCACGGAGATGGAACCATCTGTGTGCAGCACACGGCAGCCCCTTACCTCTTCCCCCAGAGACCGCCCTGCAGCACTCTGTGTCTGGTCCACTGCCAACACCCAGACACCACCAGCACATTGTCCCTGAGGAATACCTGCTTAGCCCTGATCCTGGATCACCCTATAGGTAGTCACAGCAGCAAACAGATTAGGACAGAGAATGGTCCCAGGTCTTTGAGTCAAGCCCACACTGGGAAGCTGGGGATTGAGCTGGCCTCAGGGGGGAAAAGCTGTGCCTGCTGCTCCACAGCCACCTGTGGGCCATGCCAGGTGGCAGGGCAGAGGGTAGAGGAGGGCCAAGGGTGCCCAGAGAGCCAAGCAGAGTAAAAGTTGTTTTACTTTTAGGCAAGGCAGCATTTGTGAAAGAGTGCCCTAGCAGAAGATGGTTTTGATCCATCAGCCTATCAATTATGGGTGGAATTCTGGTATTAATGCACAAGGAAGGGTCCCAGCCCAATGCATGGAGGAGTTCAGCCTAGAGGAGGAAGATTTATGTTTACAGTACACTTCTTATGACCAGTGACATGAATCTTCTTGGGGGGGGGGGGGAACTACTCAGATACTACTGTTGACATAATCACTCTGTGCTTTGCCTTTGTAGGTGGAGAGCACAGATCTTCAGTGGGGTGTTGTCTTTGTTTTAAACAAATGTCCTATTATTTTATTGCTCATATGGGATGTTCTTAGCTTGTGAGAGCTGGTTTAGGTTGGGTGTTTGGGTCACATCCACTGTGAGGTAAAAACTCTTGGTCATAGGCAGAGTTTTTGAAATTAAGCAGGTTGTAGAGCTGTTAGTGCCTTGCCTTTCACAGGGGCTGTGATGGGCTGCATTCCCCCACAGCTCCTGGCTTGTCCTCCCTCCTGGCTCAGCTCTCCCACTGTTGCAGCCCATCAACCATTGAGGGATGCCTTCAAGACAGGGAGACAAGGAGCCTCCCTATCTTCCTGGTGTAATTCCTGTCCTGCCTGACATTCCTGAGGGTGGGAGATGGTTCCCAGTAGTGCCTGGGCAGGGCTGGCCCATCCAGACCTCCTTAACAAGGCACTATTTAGAAGTGAGGCAGGCTGGCTTCAGGTCCTCCCTTGGGGCAGCTCTGTGTGGGAACACACAGGGCTGCAAGTGCAGGAGCCCTCTGGGCAGCCCAGCTATTGTCCATGGCACCCACCTGTGGGGTGGTACCTGTGCAAGCACCTGGAGTGTCACAGCTGCAGCGTGGTCAGCTGCCCCGGACTGGCAGGATTCAAACCTATGCTGGGAAACCGCAATGGATTTCTCCTCCATCACCTTTCACCACTTGGCCACAACTACCTGTTCCAGCCTGCCCCGCCCTGCTCATCAAACCCCCTGTACCACACCACCAGTGCCCAGGCAAATGGTGTTACCACCACTTCAGGCCAAGGCTCCACTCCAGATGTGTAGCTGGGGCCCTCATGGGTCCCTGGGGCCACATTCCAGAGGCCTGAGAGGCACAGCCCCAGGGGAGCTGCAGCTCCATGAGCCTTGGCCTCAGCCAGGCATCTGGGATACCCTGCCCTGTGGCTTCAGCCATTCAGCCTCTCCTGTGCTCCTCCCCCTGACAAGCCCCGACCGAACCAGCTGCAAGACCAAGAATTCCCTTAACCAGACCAGAAAGGTGCCTCACCACACCAGGTGCTGTTGCACGATGCAGCTGGGAACAGCCCTGACCATTACAGCAGCATCAGCTTCCAAGCCACGGTAGGGAATAGTCAGTTATCTCGTGACCCACACTTGGTGGGGTTTGATGTATTTCACTGAGCCCAAGGGGGATTTTTGATAAGTACATTTACACTCCTATATGCAAATCTGTACTTCTCTCCACCTATGTGAGTGTTGATAGTGGTATGGAAGTTATTTTAAAGCTACAATTAGGACATTTTTATAAATGAAGCAATTCCTATAGAATAATTTTATTAAATCTATCAGTGATCAAGTGCTAAACCCTCTTGCTCCTTTCAATTTTGCAGCTATATTATTTGAACCATTACCCTTCTGCATTCCCTGCCTCCATGCAAATAGTGCTAAATTATTCCAATGCAATTTTCATCTCTGTACTTCTGCATTTAGTAGCTAACTCTGCCATTAAAATCTGATAAAGTCACATTGCCTACATCCAGATATAGAAGAGTTTTCTACGTTTCACTCCATAGTCAAGTATTCAGCTCTTCCAGATAATTCCCATAACACCAAGAGAAGATAGAAGTGTCAAGATTAATTTTCCTATGCTTCTGTGAAGAAGCTTTGACAGACTGAAAAGTTACTCAAAATATTTGTATTAACTCTCAAAAGGAACAAATTGGCACCGGGTCCTGCAGGGCTGTGATCTCCAGGTTGCAGAGCCAAGCTCAGTGATGGAGCCTTTGATGCTCTGGTGCAATTTCTGGGAGTTCTTTGTGCAGCTGCTGATAAGTTCAGGACAGCAGCCAGTGCTCACTCTGGCAGAGCAAGTGGTAGCTGAGGGAGGAGGAGGACAAATGAGCACAACTCTCCAGCAATGCTGCACAAAGGCTTTAATGAGAAAGAGCAAAAGTGGTGGCACAGAGCAGAGACCGAGGAACACGTGCAGGGGCCGGGGAGGGAAAAGGGCCTAAAGCTTGCCAAGGACAAAGGGGACGTTGTGCCGGCTTCAGCAGATCTGACCGCAGCGAGGGATAGGCAGGCACAGGCCTGAGCCCCCCAGCCCAAGGGAACCCCCAGAAGAGATGGGAACCCCTGAGGTGCTGAGGGAGCTGCCCACAGCAGCTGACAGAGAGGATCCCACGGCTGTGCTCTGAGGGAAAGAGGTGAGGATGGGGCCCGGCAGGGTCACCACCACCGGCGAAGGCTCGATGTACACCGTGGAGTCAGCGCAGCGGGCGAGGCACGGCTCGCTGCAGCTGCTTGCAAGGGGCGTTGGGCCACAGGGGCCGCAGGGCCGTGGGGGACAGGGTCTGCAGCAGGACATCTCGGTGCAGGAGGCAAGGCTGCAACACAGAGCAGGGAGCAGCCTCAACATCACTCTGTCTCTCTGTCCCTCGGCTCTCTCCAGGGACACATTTGCTCTGCCAAACACAATCTGTGCCTACAGCTGCCACAACCCTCTTCGTGCCCTCCGAGTGGCACGGCACAGGAAGGCCACCCCACTTTGGGAATAGGGCCCAGCACAGAGGCTTTAAGGCCCCTGTGGAAAGACGGCTCACAGCCCATCTTCAGAACAGACATGTCTGGGCCTGCACTGGGACATTTTGTTACTCCACAGCAGGTGCGAATTCTGCTGGGCACATCCCCCTGCAGCTGAGCCCCATTGATCCCCTTCTGCTGGAACAAAGCCTCCTCTTCCCAGCTGTCCCCAGCCACCAGCATGGAAGAGCTGACAGACCTTCAACATTTCCGTGTCAAGGCCAAGCTGAGGCAGCCCAAGGACCAACCTGGACAGCCTCCATGACAGCAGTTCAGCCCGCAGGGAGGCATGGAGTGGACTCAGGCTTACCTTGTTCCTCGAGGAAAGGGAGGCCAGAGAGGAGGATGCAGAGCCTGCAGCAGCGCAGCCTTTTATACTGTGTCCCAGAGCCCTATGGGGCCACAAACATTCCTTGTTTGTGAAACATTCAAGCCTCTGGGAGTGGCCACTTGCAAGGCCTCACTGCTGATGAAGTCCCTGCCTCTTTCATCTCAGGCATTTTTCTCCAGTTTCATACCACCCAACAGGGAAATGATTCATCTGCGTCCCAGCTTCCTAAGGCCACTTGACTTGGAGGTCCCAGGTCGGTATAGAAGGTGAGTTGAAATGAATTTGTGTAGTATCTATTGCTTCTGTCGCTCATTCTTCTTGATAGTTAATTTGGTTCCAGTTACAGTGAAGTTCAACCACAAGAGACACCTCACGTCAGCTCTCAGAAACTTGCAGTGCAGGCAGTCAGGCTAATCCTGAGAGTAATTTCTTCCACGAGTCATCACAGACCTACAGAAGACTGTGGGTCAATTGAAGCAGAAAGTCAACACTGCACAACCCCATAGCGGGGAAGTGACACAACTCTGCAGGAAGTGGCAAAACTTAGTGGCGAGGAAAGTCTACATTCTATGGAAGGATGTCCCCTGCAGGCCTGAGTGACAGCCATGGGGAATTGCTTACAGTCCACAGGCTGTACCACAGCCTGGTTTTGTGATCAAAGAGATGCCACGTCCTTTCCTGAAAGAGACTCACAGCCACACTGACCTGTTTTGCTCAGTGTGCTCATCCCAGAGGCCAGAGACCTGGATGGTGGCTTTGGGGAAAAGGCTGAGGGCACGGAGCCCAAAGCTCATGTCTCTCTTTTCTGGGTCAGGATGGGGTTTTCCATTCCATGCATTTTACATTTCAAAGGGACACTGGATCAGTCTCCCAGAGCACATGGGTGTCATCATGATGTGGGGGAGTTGGGAAAATCCCTGAGCTTCAGGCAAACCCGAGTCACCAGTGTGGACTTGGGCGAACTGGGTGCCACAGACTTATGTGTTCAAGGGATAGCAGTGCTCGTATCCTCAATCCTTGTATCCTTCTGCTGCCCTGAAGGGCATTTCCCCACCTTTTTCCCCCATTTGTGGATCATCTGGTGCTTCTCTGCAATCTCCTGCATTTGCTGTCTCCCAAGTCATGGCCTTTTGGTGGCAGCTCAAGGGCTGTGGTGACTTGGAGTACCCCAGATCAGCCCCAGAAGGTCTGGATGGAGTTCTGGAGGTCTTGTGCTCCTATCAACTGCTAGGGGCAGATCAAACTGCCCCGGTTCCTCAGCAGGCTCTGGGCCTTGTTCTGCTGACTTCTAAGCACTGACGCAGCTAAAGAAAGAAGTCACTGTCCCTTGTGCAGGTCTCCCAGGCTTGTCCCTCGTCTTCCCCTGGGGAGCCCTGGGATTTCCTTTATTGCAATTTTGGATTGCTGCCTCTTGCCCTTTGGCAGTGCTTCTCTCAGGAGAGTCTGGTTTCATTCTCTCCAGAACCTCCAGGAGGTGGCAAAGACAGCAGTTCCATGCCCCCCTCCACACCTCGCTCATCCCCACCAGGCTGCACAAGTGCAGTGCCCTCAGCCTCCCTCCATGCGCTGGGTGCTGCAGCCTTTATGTTCTGCCTGGCCCTTCTGCCAGTACCTCTCTCCGTAAGAGATCACCACCACCTCCCTTGTCCCTGGGGACACCAATCCAGATATGGCTTCTGCAGTGCCAAGGGAAGGGCACCATCCATGGAGTGGTCAGATTCCAGGCTTATGGGGTGAGATCTGGAGATGGACAGTAAGGAACTCTCAGAATTAGGGGTGAAAGCTTCCCAGAGGACTCAGAGTGAAAGCTCTATTGGGACAGACTTTCTCCCGTCTTTCCAGCCATTCTACCCCAAAGGGGTTCCTTGGCACTGGCCTGGGAGTGCAACACAGAGCAGGTGGCATTCCTTGCACATACCCAGCCTTGTACTCTCCAGGCTGCCATGGCATGTGCTCAGCAGTGCAGACAGCCTCAGAGTCATCTCCTTCCCCCCCAAGGACCAGGGAGTCTCAGCTGTAGGAGCCCTTTCCATCTCCTGGTAGCCCCCTCCAGGACCTGGAAGAGCTGCCTGCGAGAGAGAGACCCAACTGACAGTGGCAGTGTTCAGAAGACAATGGGACAAGGCCCACAGCTTCTGTAGGCAACTGGAAAGTTTGTTCTTCTCAGAGCAGAAGCAGAGGACTTCCAGTGGTCTCTCACAATCTCCATTATCCTGGGTTGCCCTGTGTCCCATGGACCCTTGAGCAGCCACCAAAAGGCAATGCCCATTGGAAAGCTGCAGAAGCAGCACAGGGTTACATGGATGTACAAGGTGGTTTGGGACTGTTCCTAAAAGGTCTGCAAGTGCCCCTGACAAAGGCAGAAATTTTGGAGGCAAGAGGCTATGTGGTCTATGTGCTATCCTTGGAATACCTGTGTCCAGGGCACTGTGTACACTCATTTCCATGACAGGATGATTCAGGTTTCCCTGAAGCTCATGGATTTTCCCAACTCTTGCACATCATGATGATTCTCTGGGAGACTGATCCAATATCCCTTTGAACTGTGGAATGTATTGAATGGGCAAAGGGGTGCCTGCCCCAGGAAAAAAGAGTCATGAGCTTTGGGCTTCCTGTAATCAGCCTCTTCCCCAAAGGTGGCATCCAGATTCTGGCCTTGGGGGTGGACACACTGAGCAAAGTGGGTCAATCTGTATGTGGTCCTCTTTCGGGGAGAGACATAGGCATGCCTTTGATCACCTTCCTACCTGTTGATTTCCTTGTTTTCTAGAGGATCTCGACTTCCCAAGCTGCAGCCAAAGCTCTGGTTGTAAAATGCATGAGGCCCTTTTTTCATTTTCAAACGACACACAGCTGTGGAGATTCCCTTAGAGAAGTCCCTTGAGAAAGAGTATATTGAGTCCTTGGTTTTCTCCTCTTGGTTGTGAATCTGCCCCTGTAACCCAGGCTCATGGGCAGAGAAAAGCAGGCTGTAGCAAAGATTGATAATGGGTAACAGAAGGCAAGGCCTTTGTGGTCCTCACTTCTCTCAAAGAAGAGCTTCCCTCCAGTTGTCAGTGACCCCTGGGGAGAAATGGCTGTCAGGGCTGGCTGGTGCCGCTGCACCGAAAGCACTTGAAGGCTCACTTGAGGTGTCTCTCATAGCTAAATTCTGCCGTGATGGGCGGGCACTGTCCCCATTAAGAGGGAAAGGCAACCTGAGTGACATAAACCCAACTCCAATCTTCCTCCACTGCAGCCTCAGACCTCTGAGCCAATTGGCCTTATGCTTCTGCCACACAGATGAATCGTTTGGACGTTGGGACATAGCCCCACTCACTTGGCCCTAGTCCTGGAAGTGGCACAGCCAGCATTCCTGGGAACTACTAGAATGTGTTGAGGACAACTTCCTAGTACTGGGGATGGAGAGCACCAGAGGAGAGGAACTGCTGGACCTTGCTCTTTGCATCTTCTCTCTAAATACGGGTGACATGGGTTTTATGGTGGTGGCTACTCAGTGCATATGGAATTGGATGGATGGCAGCACTCAAGGACTTGTGGTCGAGAGCTCAATGTCGAACTCGACTGGTGTCCAACCTATGATGAGTGTGGTTTCTCAGGGTCTGGTGATGAGAGCAGGAATAATGAATACCTTATTGGGAGACATGGGTGGAGGGGTTGAGTGCATCCTCAGCAGGTTTGCGGGTGACATTGAGCTGAGTGATGTGGTTGGTACTCTGGAGGAAGAGATGCCATCCAGAGGGACCCACAACCCAAGAAACACATGGATCTGCTGCAGTGGGTCCAGAGGAGCCACAAAGAGCCTCAGGCAACTGGAGCTGTTGCCCTGTGAAGAGGGGAGGGGAGGGGAGGGGAGGGGAGGGGAGGGGAGGGGAGGGGAGGGGAGGGGAGGGGAGGGGAGGGGAGGGGAGGGGAGGGGAGGGGAGGGGAGGGGAGGGGAGGGGAGGGGAGGGGAGGGGAGGGGAGGGGAGGGGAGGGGAGGGGAGGGGAGGGGAGGGGAGGGGAGGGGAGGGGAGGGGAGGGGAGGGGAGGGGAGGGGAGGGGAGGGGAGGGGAGGGGAGGGGAGGGGAGGGGAGGGGAGGGGAGGGGAGGGGAGGGGAGGGGAGGGGAGGGGAGGGGAGGGGAGGGGAGGGGAGGGGAGGGGAGGGGAGGGGAGGGGAGGGGAGGGGAGAGGAGAGGAGAGGAGAGGAGAGGAGAGGAGAGGAGAGGAGAGGAGAGGAGAGGAGAGGAGAGGAGAGGAGAGGAGAGGAGAGGAGAGGAGAGGAGAGGAGAGGAGAGGAGAGGAGAGGAGAGGAGAGGAGAGGAGAGGAGAGGAGAGGAGAGGAGAGGAGAGGAGAGGAGAGGAGAGGAGAGGAGAGGAGAGGAGAGGAGAGGAGAGGAGAGGAGAGGAGAGGAGAGGAGAGGAGAGGAGAGGAGAGGAGAGGAGAGGAGAGGAGAGGAGAGGAGAGGAGAGGAGAGGAGCCTGCTGGCACCGCTTAGCGAGCGGGATTGCAGTGTTCTCGCGGCAGATGGGAGCGCAGCACCCGCGGCAGGGGACAGTCGAGGGGGGCAGCACGCAAAGGCGTCATGACGGCGGGGCAGGAGAGCAGGGCTGGGGTTGCCATCAGGTGATCGAGTGGAGTTGGGCTTTATGGCACGAGTTTGCCGGAGCTCGGGCTCCCGGCTGAGACAAACCGCACCTTTGGGCTTTCAAGGAGTACAAGAGCGGAGATGGCCCCAAGGAGTGACTTTCACATTCTGTTGTCTTTTGGGGGCGGGGGTTTGCTGCGGTCCCTTGGCCGCAAGAGAGGGTGTCTGGGAGCTCCTGTCCCCCAGCAGCTGGAGGAGAAGCAGCAGGGACAGTGCCATGGCCCGTTCTGTGCCCATGCCTGTCCCTGTCCCTATCAGACAGGGGCAGCCTGCAGTGTGTACCACCCACTCCCAGTCTTTAGGTCTGCAGGTGACACCAGCGTCGTGGCTGGGAGCACAGCTGCTCCTGGGCTGACTCCCTGGGGAAGGAGGCCAGCAAGGATTCATTACCCACATGCTGCAGCTCCCTGTGCCAGGTGAGAATAAGCCCCACTGCCATGCCAGCCCTCTCTGGGAAGCAGCCAGGGCCATGCCACCCCCCGAACTCTGTGCAAAACCCAGCTTTGTCAGCTTCAAGGCTCAAAGTCCAGTGTCAGACTGTTTGCCCCTCACATTTCTGTCTGGAACTGACCCGGACATGTCCAATTTGTACATGTGAGAGAAAAGGAAGGTGCGTAGTCCCAGCGTGTTGTGTGCGCTTTAGAGGCTGTTAGGAAAAGAGGGTAATTTATTAACACATTTTGTCCTGTCATTTCCTTCTCTGGCAAATCCAGATGCTTTGATTAAGCAACACTGAAGGTGTGTGAAAGTGACTGAGTCGTGAAAATCAGGTTTCACAGGGAAGAGGGAAGGTCAGCAAATGCTTTGTCTGCTGGCATATTTCTTAGTCTGAACTGCAGCTGGAAATGCTTCACTTTAGCAATGGAGTCTGCAACCTTGAGAGAATGTGTGGATGCTATATATATATAGTTGAGAAGGAAAGTGCGAATCACTAGTGTGTTTCGTCTAGTTTACAGACTGCAAAGGAAGATGAAAGCCAGCACTGGCTTGCTGTTGTTGGACTTTTTCTTTGGGAGCACCTGCTGGACGTTTAGAAGTGGTTTGGGATGTGTGAGTGAGAGGGTTAGATGGAACATAGGGCTTGAGGGAAAGCACGTGTCTCCAGGGAGTTGGACGCAGTTCAGTGGGTGTGAGTTACATGTTGAGCAGCTGATCACACAAGAAAACATTCTAAAAGAAAGATGCCGTGCTGGAATTGCTTTTTCTTTTGCAACCTCTAAACTGCACAGCCAACAATGAAACGATTCCTCTTCTTTCGCTGCTACATGCAGGATCACATTCTGTCAGTCGCCATGAGCCAGGATCCACAGCGGAGCTCTCCCACGAACTGCTCCCACACGAATGGGGCCGGGCCAGGAATGTGCTCGGCTTTTTCCTGAGGAATGTCAGTGCTCATGGAAACAGCCGCACGATAGCGCTGTCGACTTGCAAAAGAAAGAAAGGCATCCAGCCCAGCTCGAAACCACGCCGAGGGCAGAGCCAAGTTACAAATGTCCCTGCTGTCAAATCAACAGTGTCAGGACAAAAAGGTTTTGTTTATCTTCTTGTCCCAAGTGCAAACCCTTCTTTGCACCTTACTCAAACGGCGACACGAACTCCTTTGCCCTAACAAATCTTTTCATTCTCACGAGTCCAGCCACAAGCTTGAAATCATCTGCCAAAACCAGAGCTCAGAAAGATGCCAGCTGAGAAAGCTGCCTGCAGCTTCAATTGCACCCATCAAGCTCCCAGCATGCACCCTGCAATCGGCACTTTCCTTCTCAGCTCTGGGTACCGTCCTAAGCCTCCAGTCTCACAGTCAAGATCCAAACGAAGGGCACCAGGGGCTGCTCACACACTAAAAGCTGCCAGGACAAAAAGCTCAGCAGTTTGGCATTTGCATACCCACTTGACAGCTCAGCAGCTCTAACCCAGAGACCTGCCTATTGGGAAAAGCCTTTAAATTCACTGAGACCACCCAATGTGCGCATCTGAACTTCCTTTCTTTGCCAAAGAGAAGAACTACACGCCCATCTCAAAAAAAAATGGCACCCCCTCCTCCAAAATACAAAACATCTGGGGACTGATCCCATACAAAAGGTGCCAGGACACCATTACTGGGCATTACCTGCCTGGGGCGCTAGATCAGCTGCACACCAAGACTCAGCATATCTGCTTATCTTGTGCAAAAGACATGTGCTGCCAGAATTTCAAGAAGGCTACCTCTGAGAAGTGTAAATTACATGCCAAACAATCTATCAGAAGACCACCTTCCAAAGATGGATGCTGACTCCATCACTGTACAAACTGAGGCAGTGCTTCCACATCAAACTTTCTGCCAGACAGAAAGTAGCTGCCACCCTTGGTCTCTACAAGGCAGCTTCTTATCTGCACATGAAACACTGCAGCTACTTGCTTTCCTTCCCATGAAAAACCATTGCCATTCTCATTCAGGAAGCAAGCAAAAGCTGCATGCCATCTCCACTACTGTATGTCCAACAATTGCTCCTACACAGAGGAGGCCAGGACAGAAATGTCTTGCTGGACTGTTCCTCCCCATGGCACCTTATCTGCTCCACCAACACTGGCACTATGCCCTTTGCTTCCCAAGGAAAGGTGCTCTGAGTCACTTGGCCTTGCATTCAGTCCCTTGCCTAGTTCTTTCTAGCCTACACTTGTTGCTTCCCTTGCCTATGTCTGCTTTGCCTCATCCTAACTACAACTTCCTTGCTTTGCTTTGCCTTTCCTGCTCTTTGCCTTGCCTTCCTTGCAGGCAGGGCAATGCAAACTACGTGTAGGCAACTGTAGGCAAGTCAAGGGAGAGGCTGGCAAGGCAGAGCAGTGAGGGGGGAAAGCAAATGGGGTAGTAGGTGAGAGAAGGCCCAGAGGTTCTAGGCAAGGCTGGCCATAGGAAGATAAGCCCAGTGATAGGTAGGCCAGGCAGAAACAGGAGGGGCTAGGCAAGGCAAGGCCCTGGAGGAAAGCAGTAGGCCTCTCAAGGGTGGGACACAGGCATGTGAGGGAATGCAAGGCTGAAGAGTGTTAGCAGAGCTAGGCAAGGAAACTCTTGGACTGCCAAGGCAAGGCAAGGCAGACGAGAGGTACATTCAAGGAAATGCAGCAAGGACCGACTGCTCTGTCCAGCCTTGATCTCACATGCACCATCACCGATCTGCACACAAACCACTTGGGCTACCAGCTTTCCTTCATATGCAAAAGAACTGTCATTCTGGTCCTGGAGCCCAAGGGTTAAATGTGAATTGCCAGTCCAAAATTGGTCCCAGGCAAAAAATAGCCAGAAAAACAGGTCTGTCTGGCAAGACACCTCCCCTGGGCTTCTTCTCACGTGCTCCTGAAACAGTGGATATACATGAGAGATGTAGGAGTCCGGTGGAGCAGATGGGACAGGGCAAGGCTGGGAAATGCCAGGAAAACAGGGGTGTTGAATTCCAGGTAGGGGAGGGGTGAACAATGCAAGAGAGGGTTCAAGGGCAAGGCAAGACAATTGGTGGCTTTGCAAGGCAGGAAAAGGGAGAGGTAGGCAAGGCAATCAGAGCCCTAGAAGGAGAAAGAAACAAAAGGGTTGATCTGGTGTCTTGGTTTGAAAAAATAAATGTCCACTAAGGAAGGCAGGAGCCTCCCTTGAAATGGAAAATGTAATCCCCCTCTCTGTGAATTATTATAATTTTGAAATTAAAGGGCTCTCAGGCGAAGATATAGGAGTAGGAATAACAGTTCTTTATTAGTATGTATAAATTAAAAAAAAAATCCCTACAACTTAATAGGAAAATTAAAATAAAATGCAGTAGTACAAAAAACACCGACAGAATCAGAATGCAACCTGACACCCTGTTGGTCAGGGTGCTGGTAGCAGTCCCATTAAATGGTGGCTGCGGTCTTCCTGGAGTGACAGACATGGCTCTGTTGAAGCAATGATCCTGTAGAAGGATCCGTCAGTTTTCCTCTGAAGGTCTGGTGGTGGTGTAGAATGGTCTGATCTTCCTCTGGGAATCTAGTAGAAAAAGGCTGCCTCTGGTGTTCCAAGTCTCATATCCAGGTAGGAATGTTTGGCTCCTCCTCCTGGTGGAGCATCTCACAATGGGATGATGGAATTTTATCGGTCATGCAGTGAAACTCAATGGCCCATTAACAGAAGATATCCCCCAGCTATGAGGGATGGGTTATGGAAGAGATAAAGAACACTGCCGTACCTGGTTTTAACAGATGGTAATAGAATACATACTTTTGGTTACATCTTGCATTGCAACCCAAGACATCTGGAAAAAGGGAAAGGGAAGTCAGCTGGGGAATGGGTGAGCAAGTCAATACAAGGCAGTGGAGGGAAGGAAGACCGAGGGAAGGCTACAAACTGGACAGCAAAGCAATGCAAGGCATGGGGAAGCAAGGCAAAATAAAGGAAATAAACAAAAGGGACTTGAAATAAGTATGCACAAAAGTGTACACGAAATAGTATGTATGAAAATGAAGGGTCCGCCCAGACATCAGAGCCCGAATGGGCCCCGCCAGGGGAGCCGGGGCTCGGGGCCGGGGCTGCCCCGCCTGGGACATCCCGGTCACCTGCGGTCACCGGCGCAGGGCAGAGGATGCTCACCCCCACGCCCAGGGCGCTCTCCCGGCCGTGCCGCTCACCGTAACCGAGCGCTGGGAGCTTCCTCAGGAACGCCCCAAGGATAACCAAACCGTGGCGATCATCACGTGAAGATTCCTGGGCTTTGTATCCCCAGGCACCACGGCACGGCTGCGAAGTGCACACAGGCACAGCCCACACCTGGCATACCCCGCACGGTGGGCTCACCGCCCAGAGGGTGACCAAGGCCGTGGGACACTGCTCTGGGGATATTTATGGCCACCGAGGATCGCTCTGGGGAGCCTGCATCCGCGAGGTCGCGCTCTCGAACCCCGCTGGTGTCCCGGGGAGCCGTGCTCTCACTGACCGCCGGCAGGCCGGAGGTGTGGGCGTGCGTGGGGTACCCACAGAAGTGTCTGAGGAGAGGCCAGGGAGGGCGCGAGCGGCCTGCGCCATCTCAGAAAAGCGCACTTCAGAGTCGTCCCCATCCCCATCCCCATCCCCATCCCCATCCCCATCCCCATCCCCAGTCTCGGGCATCCGTGCGCTGAAAGCCGAGCCGGGGCAGCCCCCGCGCCCTCTGCCCACAAAGGCGGAGCCGCGCCCCTCCCGCCGAGCCTGCCCCGGGTGTGCGGCTGCCGTCGCCACCGACCTGCGGCCGCGCCCGCCTCACGCTGCGAGGTGGGCGTGGGCGGCCCGAGCCCCGCGAGCTGGCGCTGGTTCCTTCAGCGGGGCGGGAAGGGGGTCCCCAGCGCCGAGCTCCTCCGCGGGGCGGGGCGGGAGAGAGGTCTCACATCTGATCCGCTCAGGAGGGGTCTCGCCGCAGACACCCTCAGCGAGGCGGGCAGGGGGTCCGGCCGCTCCTGCGCGGCAGACAAGGAAGGGGAAGGGCTCCCACCCCTGCCTCGTGCAGCCCTGGGTTTGTCCCTGCCCTCCCTTCAAGCAGCCGAAGCAGCTGCAGAGTAACGCAGCCCTCTCTGCCTAAACAGCACATGGAACTCAATTAATTAAGACCGGCTTTTAAAGGCCTGTCCATCCCCACACTTGGCACAAGGAGCTGCTCAGCCATTTCCTAATTTCATGAACATCTACCAATGCTATTCTGGAAAATTACATATAAACAGTACGTAGAACACATGTGGTTGCCTTTTGTCTGTGTTTTATTGGATCAGAGCACAAGTATGAGAGTTACAAAGTCATTGCAGTTTGGGTGAGGAAGCTCAGAAGCAGGAAGACAGGGACAGAAATGATTCAGCCTTGTGGAAGAAATTCTGTCCTTCATCTAGAATACAGACCAGAGTTAGTTCCTATGTTGCCTGGAGGGGAAAAAAAAAACCAAAACCAAACCAAACAAAAAAAAGAAACCCAAAACAAACACACACCAAACAAAAAAACCACAGCAACCCCCCCAAAACAAAACAAAAGAAAAACAAAGTAGCAATACAGATTTGCAAACAGCATGAAAAAAACCATTCACCTTTTCTTAAAAATAAAATCATCTCTCTACATATATAATTTGCACTTCACTTGTAGTTAATTGGGTAAGTGAAGTCTGCACTTTTCCACTGCATACAAAAATATGTCTGCGGGTGAGGCAGCACTGAAAGACAGGATGCAGCAGAGAAGGGTGTCTGTCCCAAAGGAAGTGTCACAGGAGCATCATCCCCTTTATGCTGTTCTACAAAGGTGTCAAACTAAGTCAGAAATGAGCACAATGGTAGAATCTCCCTGAGAAATCAAAACCTGTTTTGAAGCACATCCAGGGATGTGAGAGCCCAGTACCTACACGAGGCTTGGGATGCCCGTCAGAGCTGTGTGTCTTGGACACGCCTCTGGAGGGGGTGGCAAAGGCAGAAAAGGTCACAGCTGCAGTAAGTCATCTCAGCCACTTACTCAAGGAAGCTATTCAAGATTAACTAGGGTGAAATTCTCAAGACTTATTGGATGTTCACAGAGTTCTCAGTCACTCTGGAGGCAGTACAGTGTATTCAGTAGTACAATTTAAGTAACACACACTTTCCACAATTAATTAAACCTGTTAATTCCTCAGATGGGGAAAATGCTCATAACTTACACCTTTATTTCACAAATTGAACTAACAATAAGTACCAACTACATGCTCAGAACTCGTGCAGCATTTGTTCACACCAGCAGCTTCTTCCTGATGTGCTCTGCTGAAGACAATAAAAAGTTTTTGAAGCAACTACAACACATGCAAGAGTACAACTTCTCAGTATGTTTTGCATTCCATGCCATGCCATTTCTTTAAACCTCCAGATGGTGAGAACATCATGCAACATAAAAGCTTCATTTAAGCACCTCGTATCTTGAAGATTAGAATCTTTCTAAAGAAAAAATATTGCAAAATCTTATTATCTTGATGACTTTGGTATAGTTCAAGAATATATATTTGGTATAGTTGGAAGAAGAATAATTTATGAAACAGGCAATTTACTATGTAATAAAAACTGAATACATTCTACATGTGTACCAAAAACTTGCCTCTGATCTACAAGTGTGCAGTTTTTGTATTATAATTGCTTGTTGGCAACCAAAAATAGATCCAGACAGAAGCTGTAATAAATCACCATTTTTATGTAGTGTAGGTGTGTCTGCTATTTCCTTTTTATCAAATGCAGAATACAAATGTACTTAAAATGTCACTAACTACTGTGAGGACTTGAGGACTGCTGAGCATCTAAACCCAGTTCAGATCAATGGGATATCTAAGATAATGCTTAAACAGTGGCTCCTAAAGCAGCAAATTTGTCTGAAAACAAGCGCAACAAAACAAACCAGAATCAATAAATAGTAAGGATGGAACTCTAGCTTTGTGTTGCTAAGGGCAGAGACAATATATCCTTTCAGCTAAATACAGCTGATGAGGGGAACACATAGAAAATACACTTTAGAAGCTGTCATCTCTGAGTTTCCAATTTATTTCTTAGGATGTCTCAATTATTAACTTACTTTTGTTTTGGGTAAATAAAACCCTCCTTTCCTTAGGTTTCCTCATTTTTACCAGTTGCAAGCTACTGCCAAATCACAGTAATTTGGAAAGCAGAAACTATTGTTAATGTAACAGCTAACAAGTATTTGCCAAATCCTTCCATTTGGGATTTGCTCTTCAGTGTTGAAGGAAACTGGACAAACAATATTTGCTATACTGATGCAATGATACTTGTGCTCCAGGTTATTTCAGTCATACCTTTCACATAATGCTGATTTAAAGCAACAACAAAAAAAAGAGAACGTTAACAGCTTAAGTCAGTAGATGATTCTTAATCAAACCAGAAATTGTGTCTCATGTTAGCTTTACAGGCATTGCTTAGAAGTTACTTTAAAAGGGCATTTCATGACACTAAATGTCTGGAAAAATGGTTTCTTAGGAAACTGAAGGTTATCAAAATAATATACTTAGATTTAAGTGATCACTACAGAAATAAAGGATTTTCCTGGACAACTCTAAAGAACAGTGATGTTTAGGAACAAGCAAAGACAGACAAAAACCTTTGTGGTTTATCACTAGTTAAACTAAGCTTTACAGATACAGCTCAGCTGGACATCTTTCCACAACAAATGTATCAAAAGTAGAGTGGAAATGCCAACTGTATAAAACCATGTGGAATATTTCATACAAAATACTCCAAAATGCTTTTCATTATGTAACTTTTATTGGAGACACACATTGTAAAAAAGTTCACAGGAAATAATAAAACTATTGGACTATGAAGGTTTTCTTAGGAGCTGGGGTTTTTTTGTCTATATACATCAATACACATTTAATGATTAGGTTTACAAGTTAACCATATGACAAGTTCACTTTTATCTGCAGGAGCTTTTCACATTACACCTTTATACCAGAGGTAAAATGTGCTTAAACACACACAGCAGAACAGTTCTATTTCAAAATTAAGCATTTTCTCAAGGACTATACTTTTTATTCTGAATTTAGTAGCTATATAGCATTAAAATAATGGTAATTGAAGTTTTATTTGCAAAAATGCTTGTAAGGCCATAGGAATGCACTGAAATAGTTAAATTCACCAGAAACAAGAAAAATCAATGTAAATTCTGCTTTTTTTTGAAGAAAGTAATACAAGTTTTATTTATAAGAGTAAGAATGGTATAAGCAGTTCAATGAACAGAGGAGAAAAAAGACCTATTACCACCTACAGACCAATCCTTAGCAAGTTTAACACTGCAAAAATTCTGTTACATTAACAGGTAATTAAACAACAGATGCATTTTCGCAAATAACACATTTATGTATTTTACATATTATTGATGGACTTTCAAATCATTATGCTTTCACAATATTCTAATGTGATATGATTCAAGACTTCTTTATTCACTTGTGAAAATGATCCACAAAATTCACTTAACTTCAGCAGACTAGTAGGAGAAAGTCACAATAGGAAATATTTTCTGTAAAAAGAACTACAGATCTGAAAAGTCAATCAGCATTTTCAAGACAGTCCCCCAAAGAGAAAAGTGAGCTGAATTAGGTTTCATGAGTGGTTTAAGCTTTAGCAATATTAGAACTCCCAGACAGGTCAAAAACATATTCTGTATACACTCAACAAAAAATTCTTGTGCATGTTTTGCTGAGCACAGACTGAAAGCTAAAACTGCAAAGCACTGAGACCAGTTTGCTTTTCACTTGGCTTTTTTAAAAAATCATTTAGAAAAATATTGGTCAAGATATAGTGCACAGGCATGGGGCTGAGGGAAAGTTCTCCTAAAACTCCAAAGCATAAGCAGCATTTTTGTTTTATTGAAATCCACCAAAAAAATGTCTGCTTTCCCGAAAGGTTAATGGCAATTTCTGGAAGAAAAAAGAAATACATCTGCTGCTAAATGAATAATAAGTATATGACTTTCATTAGAGTACTAACTGGTTGACTGAGGTATAGTTGAGTCCTTCAAAACTTAAGATTATATAGTCTTGAGCAAAGTAACAACAGAGACTGCACAAAACAATCATAGTGATATTAGAAAAGCCTGTAATACCCAGCATCTGATGCATAGGCAGAACATACGTATCATCACCCGCTTGTCTAGAGGAAACCATATCTAAAATATCCCAGTAAAACATACAGCTGATTTGCATGCTAAGATACAGCACATTTTTCCATGTCTGACAGGGCAGACTGTATACACAAAAAGGTCTCTACTGACCAAAAGTTAGCACACTGATAAAGTGCAGCCACTCAACCATTTAATACTGCTGGAGAAGTGGGGTGAGGGCAAAGACAAAGAAAGAAATCTGCATTTTACCTTATCCATAAGATCACATGAAATTAGAATTCTTCAGTTTCAGCAGATGACAACAAAATTGCATTAAATTCTTCTACAAATAGAAAAAGATGAACTGTACACGAACAATAAGCAAAGTGAAATATTTACTGCAGTACTTTCTCATGCATAAAGTGAATTTCCTATGGTCTTACCTCACATTTATGTACACTTTAGCACAGCTAAATGTAAGAAAATAGCAAGTTTTTTTTCTCCCTCCCACCCTCCCCCATACAGAGCAGATACCCCAATTCGCTGCTGCTTCAAGAAGCACTTCATAGACTCTACTACTTACAGGCTCTTTCAAAGGGAAGTTCATGGAGACTAATATTGAATGAACATTTAACCACACAGTGAAGACAGGAAAAAAAATAAAAAGCATTCTGTAAACAGTGCCAAACACAGAACATGTCAGTTTTGGTTTGCAGACAACCCCTGAGATAAAAATCAAAGTATTACGACACCAAATAAGTCAGAGGTAAATTACTGAAAATAAACAACATTCATAATTGGTGTCACAACACTTTCTGTATAGAAGCACTTTTTTTTTACCATACAGAAAACGTAACTGCTTAAGCCTGTCCAAGAAAAGCAGTAAAGGGTATACAACAGAGCAGTTAGGGTTGCTTTGTTTTTTCACTAAACCTTGTTGCCATGAAGGTTTCTCCGTTCTAGTGCAGCAACAGCAGTTTATGAGATCCACCATCTAGAACTACTTCCATTAAACTACATGTGGGGACAGGCTGATAACCACCAAAAACCTGATGGAACCAGCTACTAAGGTTAAACCTTTTAAAATCAAAAGCTTTACAACTAACACTACTGGCCTGTTCACTTTCAAGCTGTTTTGAACAGAGCCATAGATGACAAATTCAGTACCTGACACAATAAAATGGTTATCTGTGCTAACAACTAATTCACTGTTTACAACTCCAGACAACGAAGCAAAGCAAAAGCAAGCACGTCAGATGTTTCCTTTGACAATGACAGAACACACCCATCCCCTAACAGCAAACATGCTGGACACAAACTTGTAGTTAAAGCTTACAATGGTCCACATTTGGCACACCAACAAAACTAAAGCACCTTTTAATTGCTCATTGAGGAAATTTTTCAGAAGACAATAAAAAAGTAGTAGAACAAAGACTAAGTTATACAATGCTCAGTTGAGTAAAAAAGGCAACTATGTTTCACCTCTGCTTCTAACAGTCTAGGTCACTGTACCAGATTCTGATGAAAAAACAACTGCTCAAGCAGACCAAAGACACACATTCAGCATTTACTGCATAACTAGGAGTACATTTTAACCCTAATGTGAGGCTTCCTTAGTGCCAATGCTTACAGACATTAACGAACTATCCTTAGAATTGAGTAGAAATGAAAGTCACCTTTAGTAGCAGTCATTTCTGAACAAGTGAATCCACAAAGAGGTTACTCAAAACTCATGCATTCAGCTTCCACAAGCCACTTAAGTGATAGCGATGAGGCCAATTTGTGGTTATGGATTTCAAATCCAGAGTATGCTTCCTCACAAGAAACAAAAAAAAGGAGCACACAGTCTGAGCTAACAAAGGGAAGTTAAGTGAGGAAAGACACTGTTTATTCAAATAACTGAAAGGTGCATCTGTGAATCAGACAGTGACTGGCAATTCAGAACACAACTTTGCTAAGTCTGGTAAAGAAAGAAAAGCAAAGTACTACATTCAGAATAGAAGCCATAGCTTCTGCATAAACAGATTTGTGCATCTAAGATACAAAACCTGTACAAATTGTTAAATGCCAATTATTACAGTAATTCTCATCACTAGAGCAACAACATCCATACTGCATGGCCATGAGTACACAGCATAGGAAATAATGGAAATGAGACTTAATTTTTCCCCTGGCTCTTCTGCTTGAAGATAAATTTGTTTAAAAAGAGAAAGAAAATTGTGCACAAATCTGTTAATAATCTTACTTACAAGTCAAACTGTGCAAATACAAATGTAAGATTGTGCTGTAACAGGCAGTAAGAGGCCAATATGGATGTGCAAAGTTAAAAGAAACAGCAGCTTTTGCAACAGGCAATAAAACAGAAAGTAAAAAAGGAAAACAAGTTAAATCTTGCATTTGTGTCTCCACTTCATAGCTTCCATATCTGAGAAAGAAGAGCCTGACAGGTCAATAAGCTTAGTGAGCAAAATCCACTTGGTATTTGTGTATCGCAGTCTACGTTCAATGAAGCTCTCAGCAGCAGCTTGGTGGTATTATTTCTGAGGCTTTGTGACCCTGTGCTTTCAAAGAAGCAGAAAAGGTTCTAAGTGTGCTGCAGTCTTATCATTAGAAGTTCATCAAAGTAGCGTGCATCGAAAGAAGCTGCTCTTCTTAGATCGATTTTCTGTTATTTTTACTGGCCCACCTGCCCCTGATGAACTGCTGTCATTCTGAAAGAGAAGAGTGTCAACATCATAAAATGCAGAAAATAGTACCTCTAGCTTTCCTAGTCTCCTCCCCACTTCCTCCCCTTGCAAGGCAATAACCAGAGTAGAGATCTGACGCAATCTGAGCTCCCCAGTTAACCAGACTTTGTTAATCACTTCGTAAAAAAAGTAAAACATTTACATAACAATTCAAATCCCAAGAATTAGCTGGGGAAGAGACAACATAATAAAACACAGATCACACTATTGCATTTTGGAACAACACATCAGTTTCAGGTCACCCAATGTTAATGTTCATGCAAAATAATGAATAGTTATGCACTGATGTGTAATAAAGCATGCTAAATCACTCTTTGCTCAAATTTGATCTAGTAACTAATGTAATCCCCAAGAGTTTTTTGGTAGAGCTACTACTCAGTATTATGATAGCTACCCTCTCACTGTATCTAGTTTGTATGCTAACTGGAAATACAAACCATTTTTCTGTTGAGCTTTGTCATAATGTCTCGTGCAAGTGTGAAAAACGCCTGGTGAGGAGTGAAAATAAAGGAAAAACAAACAAGAGTTAGTCACAAGACACATTAAGAACATGATAAATTTGGAATAGCCAGACACACTAATAATATAGTGTTCTGTAGGCTACTAGGAATACTTTGAGTTTCAAGACAGTCGACGTACAATATCTGTATATTAAAAACTTCAGTAAACATGCTTTAGAAGAAAAAGCTATTTATTTTTAGTCTCCATCTTGCCAATCTTTGAAACAAGTGAACAGACCTTCCCATTGCATACCTCTGAGGGGAGAAAGAAAAATCAGCTGAAGACAAGGCTGCATATACCAATCATGGTTTTATCTCCCCCTCAAACTGAACTGTGCATTCACAATTAGGAACCCAGAGAGGTTTGAGCCAGGAATTCACATTAAGGTTAGCTTGTTTTCTGCCCTCCAAAAGCTTTACTCTTGGACTATCTATAAGGCTATTTAAGCTTCCAATATGTCTATTAAAAACAAAACAAAAACCCATGAAAAATTACTCTGGAAAATCTCAGTATCCCAGATTTCAGTGTATGAAGGAGCAAAGAAACTTCTGTAGCAGGAAAATTCTTCAATTCTCCAGGAGCAGGAAAAAGCAAGACTTTAGGCTATCTGGAGACCCTAATAATCTATGGACAATTCCAGAACGTAGGTATAAACACTTCCCCTCTCATTGTGTTTGAAATATAGCCAAACACAGGCACTCATTTAATGTAAATAAATCACAACAAATAAATTAATTCACTTCCGATCCCAAAAATGTCACAACTGTCTAATTCTCTGCAAGTGAAGTACTTGGTGGAAAGTAAACTAAATCATCAGTGATTGCCAAATGCCTACACCAGCTGCATTTTTTAATGCTTTCTTCACCATTCATGTGACTATTAAAAAAAATATCCAGAGAGACAAACATTTTGGAGTAAGCACAAACTACTGTTGTGCATTTCATAACATACAGGGGGTAAAATGAAACTGCCATGTCATGACAGACCAAGTTAACCCTCCAGAGGATCTCAGGTTTCCACTCTGGTATTGACTCCTCATGGTCCCACTTTCAGTGTCTGCTCTAAGAATCACAAGGACACTGAAAATCATGTCAAGCTAGTCCAGGTGCAGCATGATGCAGATCAGTCCATTCTAACTCTATCCTGTATAACAATCACCCTGCAATCAGAAAAAAAACAGGGCCTGGCTGGCACAACATCCCTCTTGTTATTTTAAAGTAACAAGATCTTCAGTTTCTAGTCAATTTGTCAGATACGTGAGCTGAATGAAGTAGGTGTTTGCAGGACTTTTAAAGGGTACCCATCTCATAGAAAAACTTTTAAATTATTAGGTATAAGCACAACACAAGTCTACATTATTGGATGAATAAATCTTAATTTAACTGGCTTTTGATACAGTTATTTTTTTGTCCACACTTCTTATATAGTTCAGATCCTCCCCCCACCCTCCCTGAGATGACACAAGTGATTTATAGTAAGATAGTCTGGTCTTGGGCCACTCCTCCTTCTGACTCTATTTCCTTATGCTCTCATAGAGATCTTGTGGGTTTAATACAAAATTTATTTGCAAGAAAACAGATTATAAATCTATAAATAGCATTGTGAATCTTCTTCCTCCTCTAACATGAGCTTATGACCTGGTGTTCCAGGTTAATACACAAATTTTCAGCCTCATCTGCACAGCACGTATTTAGCAGTAATCTGACGGCTCCATGATACAGTAGCATGTTATCCTGAAAGTAAAGAATCCCATTTCCTGCACAAGGCACTGTTCTAAAATTACACCTATTCCTTGTCCAAACGGATTTGAAATTTAAGTAGCAAGTCACAGACATCTAAAGCAACTGTTTGTTACAGTAATAGTAAACCACTCCACTAACACAAATTTTTAAAACAATTCCAGACAATACCAGAAAAGCAGAAACAGCTGGATCATAGCAGTAGGCCCAGGAGCACAGCTGGGACTTCAGACCTCAGGTCAGGTGAAAAAGCTCAGCAGATCAAGAAGCATACCTCCACAGGAGTAATTCAAGTAACACCTAAGTGTAGCACCAATCTCTTACCTCTTCCACATTTATGCTGGATTTTGCACTTGTCTCCAAAAATTTGATTCCATAATCAATTGCTAACTGGAAAAGAGGTTAAAGATTTTCAGTGGTTTTGAAGCTCCTTTGTAAAAGAAATGTTTCACACGTAGGTTCACAACAGGTTCATAACAGAATAGATGCTGCATGCTACAAGCTTTAAAAACCAAACCAAGCAAGCTTCACTTCTATTTTCTTTTGCAAGAACATTAAAGGCAATTAGACAAAGTATTAGAACTTGTCATACCCTCACACAGTCAAAACAAAACAAAGAAAAGACATTAATTTCTCACCAAAATATTTACTTATGCTCTAAAAGAACATTAGGGTAGAATCTTTATTGATACAGATTGTGGACCAGATAACTACAATACAATCATCCCATAAGCTGTTACCAACAGCTAGACTACTTCAGCTGTACACAATAGATTTTGTAGTATTCTTCCTCACTTGTTTGTTCTGTAGAACAACTAATTAATTGCTTAAGTTTAGTAACAACTCTTATAACAAAAATAAGTAACCACAACGGTGAATTGAGTATACCATGGTCAAACTATACAGAAAACTTTATAGTGAGATCTAGAATACTTCATGCTGTAGCAAAGGTCAACATTCCTTACAGAATCTTGCCCTCACACAATACCACGAAGCTTATTCAAACCTGAAGACAGTTAAGTGCTATTCAAAAACAAAAAAACCCAAACCTGGCATCCTATACATAAAAAAGCTTCTGAAACAAGAGGATTGAGATCCATTGTCTCTCACATGCCTAAACAGACCAAACATCCAGAAGCCTACAAGAAGTAGGCTTCTAAATAGGACGAGTTACCAAATCTTACCTTCTCCCCTTTTTCTTTCGAGACTTGTCTTTTTTCATTCATATCACATTTGTTACCCAAGATCATTCTTTCTACATCTGAAGAGGCATGCTGGAAGAAGAAACAGCAATCTCTCAGGAACAAAGTGCATTATTGTTGAAAAGAAACTTGTGTGTCAAACTCCTCCACACTGACTATTTTATTTTAGAGAAATTATCTAATGTAAAGGCATTACTGAGAGAGACTGACTCTTGAAACAAGCAATATTAAAATAGGCAGGAATAAATACTCCTAGATTACATTTTCCTGTGTACTGTAATAGATCAAATGCGTGCCATGAGCTCTGTAGCAGGTTGCACACATGCCCAGGCATTTGGCTATTCTGGAAAAGTAACACAGTACATTTCCAGAGTACACACTACTTGTAAGTGGTGCATGGTCATATACTGTTGGCTACTGCAATGGAAGTGATTGATTACTTGATTTTCATTTGTCCGAGGGAAACCATAAAATGGAGAAGCACTTACCTCCTCTATGTTTCTTATCCAATTTTTTATGTTGTCAAAAGACTTCTCATTTGTGATGTCATACACTAGCATAATTCCCTAAATAGAGTTAGGAAAATCTAGTTAGATGAGCTAGTACTATTGGCTTTTTATTTTAATGTATGCTGTAGTTTAAATTACAGTTCCAAAAAAATTCAACATAGGATTATAGGTGAATAAGTCTTTTCTCAAGGCGTTATGTCATGGCTTGGAATTTTCCCAAAATATTACTATCTAACATTTTTTGCCACCGTTAGAGGTCAAACATACTGCCAATACAAAGGTTTTAATTATAAGCCTATAGTCAGGGCAAGTTTAGCAATTTTAGTATACCAGCAACCAGGACTCTACAGTTCAAGTCATGTTTAGGTGCAGCAGCTTTAAGCAGTCCAGGATATCAAACCTACCAGCTCCAATCTGCTGGGACCAGCAGACACTTTCACCTCTGGGGCTCTCTCAGAAGCTTTAGCTCTTTCCAACTACAGACTTGCCAACTACTGTACTTTCCAAGTACAGACACTGGCATGGGACCTCAACAGTTAGCAAGGCATGGGAAACCACAGAGCCACTGCATTAAGGACACACTGCAAGGTTCACTTCCATTTCCTAAGGCCTTTCCAGTCATTCCTCATAGGACAAATAAAAGTCCTTGGCCATAGACTGGGGAAAAGACCGGGTCACTGCCAAAGCCTTTTTAAGCACTGGAGAGCTCTAATACAGAGACACAATCATAATTATTTCTCTGTTATTCTGTAACAGTGGAGTTATTTGGACACACAGCATATGAATGTCACAGATCTGTTCACACAAAGCAGCAAGAACCTAAAATAGCAGCACAGGGAGGATCCATCAAGTCAAAATTAAAGGTGTCCCAATATAAAATATCTCAAATCATAGCATTAAGAACCACTACAAGCACTGTACCACAAGGGTGCAGGCTCTAAGTCAATTACTTGACTTCAAGTCACTCTCAATGGAGGAAAACGTAAGTGTTGTAGATGATTGTATTTCTAGCCCAGACTTTGCATTATCTACTGGCTGAAGGAAAAGCAACTCAGTGAAACACACTTTTAATATTAAAATAATTCATTATCCCTTTTTGAAACACTTAAAGTGTTTAAAGGGGTTGACTGCATTAAAAAAAAAAAAACAACCCAAACCTATCTGATTAAAGCTTGAGAACTTATTTTATTAAAATCTGCAGAAATTTTAATTATATTAAAGGAGACAATAGGGCTGGAATTTCCATCACAAAAAACAGGCCTAGACAGAGTACCAGCACCTTTAAGAAAAGGGAAAACAAACAGTAAACCCCCAACCAAACCACAAACTTCATTTCCCACATCTCAAGCCACAATTATTCAGTCCTCCAGTGGAAGACTTACATGACACAAACTTAGGAACAGCAAACCAGTTCCACTAGTTGTGTTTAGGTTTTTTGAAGTGTGAGCACTCACCATGGCTCCTCTGTAGTAAGCTGTTGTGATTGTGCGGAATCTCTCCTGGCCTGCTGTATCCCTACAATTCAGTGAAAAAAAAAGGATTTTTTTTACCCTCATCTGTACTTAAAGATGTCTTACTAAAGAGAGTAACAATGCATCGATACTTGTTCATTAGGAAAAACACACCTTTGGCTGTCTGCTCAAGTTTCTTCAGCCCTCAGCAGTTTCCTCACTCCCAAGCTACCTGCCTTACATCAGCAGTTAGAGCAGCACCAGAAACATGGCACAAAAACACCCGTTTTCATGCAAGCAATAAAACCCAGCACCACACAGCCTGCTCTCCAGTAATTAAAAAAAACAAAAACAACCCCAGCTCTGATGCATCCAAGTCTTAAACAGAAGTTAAAACACACAGCAATAAAATATTTCAGGATAGTGCACTGTCACATACAGTTTGCTGCTAAGATCAGCCACGACACCTTAGTGTGTTGGTGTTTTGTCCTGGGTGACTTGAAAGCAGTACCTGTCTGTGAGTGAACCAGCAGACCCAAGTGTTTGGATACCAGTCACTCCTCAGGAGAGCTGAACCCCAAAGGCCTGACAAAACCCAGCTTTTTTAACCTATATTACAGACAGAAAATTTTTATCAGCCACTTCTGGTACTGCACCTCCTTAGTCACAAGGATTCTGGCTCAGGAGACTCAGTTTCTACTAAGCCACCACGCAGGAATTGGAGCCTTACTCATCCATGCTTTGGCAAGCACAGCCAGGTATCAAAGTACCAGAGGAGATTTTATTGGCTTGCATATTTTAGCTTACAGCTATTGAGTTAATATTTCTCCTCCACACAGAAAAGCTAAAATCACATTTAAGAGGACAGCTTTTGATAAAATAGGAAATTACTGTAATGTTTGCATGTGAACAGGCTATTTCCAGTGCTACTGAAGCAGAACCACTCCAAGGGCAAGCCAGAAGAAAGCATAAACCTTATGGACAGTCAATGAATAAAAGATATGAGACTTCTGGTACACTGAAACTCAAAAGCTATGAAGTATTCTTTTTCAAAGTGACTGAAAACCTGAATTACTTTGGAATACTTACCATATTTGTAGCTTGATTTTCTTTCCATCTAATTCTATTGTTCTGATTTTAAAGTCGATTCCTGCCAGAGAAAGAGACATTCCTAAGTTTTGCAGTTAATGAAAAGTGAGTGTTCAGTTTCCTTCTGGCAATTTGGCAAGGGCAAACTTGGTCAAAAGAACTATTCTGAAGCTGCCATTTCTTCCACACATTTGGAAGTGCTGAGAATGCACAATGCTTTTCAGCTGCATCCAACACAGCAAGGATAAACTATTCTGCACAGTGAAAGCAGGCCAAACTCAGACTCACTACTAGTTAGTCAAGATCATGAGAGGAAGACTTGATCTCCAAATCCTTCCATTTTACACCAATAAGGTCACTAGTATGAATGTGTATTTTTTTTTTTCCTGAACATCTGAGCAGTCCCTGCAGTTTAAGTCAATTCCCTGGTACCCCTGGCTCAGAGTTAAAAATACATCCTGTGACCCCTTAGTTCCTTTTCAAAGCCAGCATCTACTTTTGAAAATTGATGTTTGATGCAATCTAATCAGACATCACAGTAAATGGCAATACTTACAGGAGAGGTAAGATTCCTTTTTCAAGAATACTCATTTGGGAGCAATTAAGATTTTCTAGGACGCTCTAAAATGTATCAAGAAAACACTTCTCTCTTTTTCCCATTTATACTTCCACATGGTATCCACCAGTTCTCAGATTTACTTTGAAAATAAATTTCAGATTTTAAGCCATAGCTTGTCAAAAAATATTGAAAAAAAATACTTCAGAAGGGCTTAATAATGCCTTTTTAAGGTTTAGAGGGGTGAAATGGATTTCCAAAAAGACTAGCCTTAATCCTAACTACTTTAACTTTTGGATCTCTAAATCTGTATTTATTGACACATTTTGTATTTATTTGACACAGGTCAAATTGAGACTGCTCAAGCCTCACTACTCCACAACTGCCAGATTTTTCAATCATGTGACAGTACCGTCCCAAATTAATTATTATGAAAATGAATTGCCCATTTTTTCTTCACTGCATCTTAAATAGTTACTTGACATTTAGTTGTAGTTTGTAAAAGATGGAGGTAAGTTAGAAGAAATTAAATAAGCTTTCTTAAGATGCAATTTAATTGACAATTATCAGGAGTATCCTAACTGGAAAAAATGCTGTTTCTAGCTTTAAGAATTTACCCATCCATTAAATAGGAAGCTATGGGAGTTTTTACTACACCACAGCAGAAACTGAATATGAAATATCGATGTTCATTAGTTATTTGAATTTCATTCTTCTCACATGCAATATTATTATTTTAATATACTGAAAATAACAAGATTTGGCCACTTAATGTGCCATGGATATATAGTTCAGCTTATCAGTTAGAATACAAATTATGAGCAAAAATATCACATCAGCACTTAAACAGCACATTAAATTAATTGCATTAATTTAAAATGCTATGATTACTAGTACAATTGCAATTTCACAAGATTCACTGGTAGATTTACAGGAAAAAACATACTTGCATTAATTTCCACTCTTCTAAGAAAAATGACAGGAGAATTAAATGCACTTTCAAAAAAATCCATATTCTTCGTAATATAAGTTTGGCAAGTGTTTCTATTTTGCATTGAACAGGATATTGCCTCGCTTGTTGTAAAGACTTTTCTCCTAACTAGGTGCAATTACAGCTGCTGAAATCACAGATAATTGTATTCAGGTCTGAAAACAAATAACCTTTGCTCTGAATAGATTCTGTTTTGGCCTCAAAGGTTATAAAGCACAAATACGTATTTCTCTGTAAGGAGCATTTTATCATGGCAACAGCAAATTAAATCAGTTTTAAAAGTTCATTTGTGTCTAGGCCTGAAGCTTTAGGAAACAACTGTCAGGAAAATTACACTCAGAGACTGCTGTGGTTTAAAGAGAATTCTGCCTGTACTGTGAACCACAGAAGCCAAGAGACGAGTGACAGACTCCTGTAGGGGTGGCTTTCTGAGGACTCCAGACTGCAGTGCAGGCTTCCCATGTGCACCAAGCCAGGTCTTGCACAGACTGGTTTCTTGTGGTTACTTATTTCCCTTGAAACGCTGAAATGATTTATACAACCTCTCCTTTGATGACTTCTAGAAGTCAGGACCTGCACAAAAAATATCTTCCCAGAACCTAAGATTTCTAGTATGAACTTCACCAAAATTCTCCAAGATCCGTTTCAAAGCTAAAAGAATATAGAGGGAAAGGCTGTAAGTATCTCTGCAACTGTAACTTTCTGGAGGTTAAAATGAACTAGAAACTGATGTTTCTTTTGTTCTTTCACTTCAGTATGAGGAAGTGGTGAGCTACACACATTCAGAACAAGCCTGGTGACATGTGCTGCCACTTCCGCCCAAGTGTTCTTGCACGGCTAAGCACAAACCACGATCTGGTTGCAGCTACATTGAAATTATGCCATGTAAATAAAACACTGCAACAACTATAGCATTTCAACACTGACTCTTGACAGAAGATTGCTGTTAATCCATTCTTCTTTTGCACAGTCACACATTGGGATACTAAAGTTTGAAAAGTTACTTGAGCCAAATAAAGAGGAGTTATTTGTGAATTATTTGATTATAATTTGATTGCAAAGGGTCACACAGCTTGCAGTTTTAAAATGCAACATGAAATGCTGTTCTCCCAGCAGGGAGAAAAAGCCCAGAAACATACGGATGTCCATCGGAAGTCAAGTTTTAAAAGCTTTTAGAAAACACAGACTCAGATTAATTCTTAAGAGTGCAAATGCTAACAGGATAATTAACTGCTGAAGGAGAGTTGTCACATGAGAGTCTGACACACTAGTGCCCACCTAGCACGTCAGTAAATATTAGGTCAGAGCTACACAGAAGCATTTGTTGCAGGAACCACAAACCTGCATTCTGCAAGGACAGAACCCAGAATGTCCAATCTGAACATTAGTTAGGGCTCTAATTACTTGCATTTCCCTTGCAGCATGGGGTAAAAGTAGCTGAGGGCTTATTGTTCTTCAAAATCCTTTCCAGATCCTTGCTAACTATAGGCCAAGGATGCAACCTCTCTCCTCACTTTTCTGAGGGTATTTGCTTCCATAGCTTCCAACAAAACTCTGTCTAAGAATACCCTGGGCAGCATTGTTAGTGCCACACAAAACCACGGGAGCTGTATGTTGTTGTGTCTACCTTGCATTGCTCTGCAAAGCTAATAAAATTCAGGGCATGCCTGGTCAGTGACACAGCCAAATGCCACTGGCCTCACCTGGCCTCCTTTGGTTTAAGCCAAGAAGTCATGTCCATCTTATATCCCAAAGCTCTCCTGCCACTGCCTCTTCCCCTACTCCACTTCCCAGCTAAGTTTCTTCTTATTCCAACATCCCATGGCAGACTTTACCCATAATTAAGCTGCAATGCAATAATTTTAAAGACACACTGTGAAATATTACAAAGAGTTCACAATACTACAATAGTAAACATCCAGGACTGCCCAACAGCACATATGAAACAGTTCCTTTCCAACTCCAGTACCAGTGGTTTTCTACCATGAACCTTAACAAACTAGCCTGACGCAATTCTCAGAGGAATGTAAGGACAAATGGAGCAGGGAGGCTGAAAAAGTTAATTTTGTTACTTTACTTTTTAGAACAGTAGCTTACTCTCTGGGCATCACTGTTACTCTTTTGTTCTCCCCTCACCCTGATTTTAACCCTGTAGCCATCAGAGCCAATATCTCAGGTTTTTCATGCTACAGTATCTGTTCCAGCTAGGACTCCACTACAACTTCTCCCTACACAGTACCACTGCTTGGACAGACTGTCTTGTTTCTTTTTTTCAACAAAATTGCTGTTGCAGAAAATGCTACAGCACAAAGAAACCAAAGAAACCAAACTGAAGTATTCTGGTTGGAGCCAGTAAGCTGTTCCAACTGTACCAGAAAATAATTCCTGAAGGTAAAGGTTTCTTGAGACTTCAGTCTGCTCAGCAAAATGCTTCTGGAAGGGCCAAGTTCTTGAATGTTTTCTACAAGCAGTAAAAGGCAGACAGAAAAGAAGCATACAAATTAGTGTAAAAAAACCAAACCGAAACAAAAAATCCTGGCACCAGTGGGCAAATACTACAATTCTAAATCTTTACCTTCATTACCCAATTCACCAGTATTTTAAATTAATTTTTCATGTCACTCAACACTGGTTTACAGCAGTTGGACCTTATATGTGCAGCTGTAGCAAGAAATCAGCACAATTCAGGATGTAAATAAACATCAATCTCTGATAGCATACACTAGCCTGTATATCTAGCCCAGCAGAGTATTATTCCATCTCTGACAAATCAATACTTTTTATTTTTTTAAGTGTTCAATGTACTAGCATTTTAATTTGTTTACCCTCTGGTTTTATTTAAAATTTCTTTGGCTTATATATTAAGTCAGTGACATAAAAATTGGCAAAGAAGCTGCGAAAAAATTAATACCAGATTAGCTTGCTAGAAAAATCTTATTTTAGTCCCATCTATCAAAGACACATAAAAGATGCACCACAGTTTATTAAAAAAAAAAAAAGGAACTGTTTTGCATGACCTACATATAATAAAAGCCTCACCCTCTTAAAGAAGCTGTCCTCCTATTTGTCTAAATTTTACCTTACTCCTTTGAAGTAAGAGTGGAAAAATGAAATGGAAATAAACCATTTTTTTAAAAACTGGGATTCTGTGATAAATAGAACTTTGTGGCACTCACCACCACTGGACCTAGAACACAATAAAAAGGATGGGGGAAGGAGTCAAGGTACAAAGTCTCATTACCCTTTTGAGCAAATCAGCATGGGAGAAATTGGAATTTATGCATTAAATTTCAAGCTAGGCTTGATCCAACTTTACAGCATTGATCCTCTCTAGCCTACTTGGTTTATATGCAAGGTCTTGGGGTTTTGATTTTTTTCAATGGACTGAGCTGGAAAAAGAGAACATCTTACAAATTCTTTACTGCAAGACATGTAAGAGTCTTAAGATATACAAAAAGAAAGAAAAACATTTTCTGCAGTCACTTGGGTTAAGTGAATTAAAAGCAACTTTGAACCAAGCAAACAGATTTGTAACTTACCTTCAAAAAAAAAAAGGAAGTGACAAGAGGCACATAACTGAAAATCAATATGCTTCACCTCATTTTTTGAACCCTGGGAGAGAATTACTCAGAAAATTCTTCCCCTATAGGCAGTGCATCTTGCAAACAGCAAGCAGCTGAAGCTGCAGAGCAGAGCTGGGAAACAGCAGTGCTCCTATAGCCCAGCTGCCGCTGTCCTGCTCATCCTTCCAACGGTGTTTGGACTCTGACAGCCCTGAGACACAGCAGCTGTTTCAGCATTATCTCCTGCCAGTGCATTTACACTCGGAGGGGCTGTGAGCACTGAGGGCCCTGTCACACCTCTACCACCACCAGGTGACACACACCAGACACCAGCACTGATCACACACTAGTTGTGTGAGGAAACACAGGAGCAGAGCTCAAGAGTTTCATAACTTTCCATGGAGAGACCTACAGACCAATACTCCAGAAACTTATTCTTTTCATATATATCCAACAGCTAAGGGACATCAATCTGTTCTCACAGATTTTGCCCACAGGCTTACCCAGAGATTACTCCTTTTTTTGTTGTTCTCAGCAAGAGGTATTGCAGGGTTTGGATTAAATACACAATTATTTTTTCATGTGGTTTTCAAGAGAAAATTTTCTTGTGCTACATTAGTATACTGTCTCAATCTACAAAGATTGAGGTAAAGGTAGATAAATGAAGCTTCAGAATTTTATTTTTAAATTAATACCCCTAGAATAATTATAGTGAAAATAAAAAATGACAAAGTAGGAGTCAAGTTCACTGTAAAAGGCAGGGTAGAGAATCCTTGCAACATACCAGTGTGTCATACAGCCTCATACAAAAGAACAAAGTCTAATCATTTTGAACTTGAACATTTAGCTTTAGTCCCTAATAATATCTGCAAAGAATTTTCAGATGATCTCAGCAATGTCTTGTATCAGTATGTAAATTAAAGAGACAGTAGTCTTTTATTGCACCCATTCAAAAATACATCAGACTAACATGAAACACCACACCAGGGTAAAGGTCAACATTTTTTCAAAAGTTGTAAAATGAATTATTTTAGAATTAAACACAAGTGCAACCACTTTTAGTTACTCTTTCACAACTTAAAGGGACAAACTGTATTCCATTCTTTCTGGGCAGCCCACAAGAATCCACAACACACTAGTAATCTGGAGTGGGCTGAATAGGCTCCTTCAGGTTAACTGGCCTTTTTTCACCTGCACAAAGAGCCCAATACCAGTGTTTCACACAATGAGGCACACAGCAGCATCTTGCACCTTGGAAGTTATTAATACAGAAAGGCTCTCAAAGTTTAGACACTGGCAAAACAAATATATACAAATGGCTAAAGTAGGTAAGGCAATAAAGAATTGGGATGCCATGTACATGTGTAACCTAAGGCAGTTTCCTGCCCTTAAGGCCTTGAGACTTATGACCAAGATCAGCTCAATGCTCAGGGTGCCAAGCAAAATGCCACTTCCTCTGTGTCCCCTCAGTTATAGCACAACTGCCACCCTAAGCTTCCTTTCTTAAGGCAAACTACTTTTTACCTACAAGAGAACAAGGGATTCAGAATGCAATTTATAATCAACAGAATTAGACCAACCTTCGAAACATCCGTGTTTTTGACAGCTCAGTGGCCTACAGTGTGATCTGATTACCATACTAAGACCTGAAGCCAGCGCTCTTTAGCCACTTGCTCACACCAGTGCTCCTGTGAGTTCTGCCACCACAGCTATGCACTGCAGTGCTTCAGCGTGGGCACTGCAACATCTTGAACACTGAAACTTTCTTTTCAGTGTTTTGAATTCAATTTACAGATTGCTTTGAGCAACCTTTGAAATGTATGATTTTAAACACAAAATACTCAATATAATATTTAAGACTACAAAACAACGTAACACTAGAAACTTAATACTACTTGACATGAGTGAAATTATCAACTGTCACAAGAGTCCAACTTTAAAAGGTCTGAGTCCCTGCAGAATATATGTTGGGGTTTACAATCTAGACACTATGAAAGTGCACAGAAATTAACCCATGGTCTACCTCTCATTCTATTTTGAATGTACGAGAGGCTACACTTGATGGTAACTCAGTTTCATCTAAAATAATTTTTAAATACATTAAAATTGTACTATTGATTCAGGCAGCATTTATTTTAAGGATTATTTATAGACTGCCTATCTCTAAGAGGAATGGATTAACTTAGTTTCTTAGAGAACATATTCCTTTCAAGCCAACATGCAACTGGAGAGCAGCAAATATTAAAACTGGCCAACAGACTTGAACTGAGGCTATAATTTCACAGCTGAAACTGGGGGAGGCACTGCCAGGACCAGGTGTCACAAACCAAATCCTTTTCTCCTTTTAACTCACTCATCTGTGTGAGTTCCATAATTCAGCTTGCCACCATCTGTAACAACAACTGAGAGCACAGGTACTCCCAGCCAGATCTCTCCTCCTATGAGTAGCAGAGCACACTCTGTTGAACCAGGCATTAAACTGAAGCCCTAGTTAGCAGAGACTCAGAGATAACCCACAATTAGCTTGCCAGCAGCTCCAGTGTGGATCCAGTGTGGATCCAGTGTGGATCCAGTGTGGGTGGAGCAGGCTATGGCCCCAGCAGCTGCAGCTCCGTGGCAGTGCAGGAACTGCTCTGCATGTCACACTCTAGCTAGGGCTACATATGGAAGAGAAACAGCTGCAGAGAACTGCCAGGGACCCAATCCCACACTCACTCAACTTGTAATGCAGCTGTGGGAGACTTGTGCATCTCTCACCTACTTTGAAACTCTTCTTTCCCTCAGGTCTCCAGGATATGCAGTGTACAGCTTTTAACAACATGAAAAAAAACCTCTGCCATGTGCTTAAATGGGAAAGAAGACCTGACTTCCCCATCTAGAAGGTGGCTTATGAAGACAAAAATTTGATTCTTCTTTCAGAAGTCCAGTGCTTAACACAAGATGACATGCAATCATCCTTAATTTTATTTTGGTCCTTATCAAAAGCATAAATTAATAGGTAAGACAAAAAAAAAAAAAAAAAAAAAAAAAAAAAAAGGCGCACAAAAAAAACCCTGACCCCAAAGTGGAACCCCCAAAGAACAGGAAAAAATGATCCTGAATCTCTTGCCTGTAAATGATGTCTGTTTGTAGGTGTAGAAAACATAGAAAGTTATGTCTTTAACCAAAATAACTCTAACTGAATATTGCTGTCAGGAAAAAGACGAAAATGCTTATTTTGTCCAAAGCTACCATCTTAAGAATCCAAAAGGTTGAAAAAATGGCTTATAAAAATATTCCCTTGCCACCACAATTTAAATTTCATTGTTTATTACTCATATACCAAGCTTCAGCTATGACAATAAGAACAGGTCAATAAGATTGGGATTGGTTTTGTTCCCTAATTTTTGTTCCTAGTAAATCCATACATCTGGCCAGTGAGAAATGGAGATGCCACTTCCATGGGAACGGTGGGTAACATTTTAAAAGCCTCTTAAAAGTTTCAGGGCTCTACATGAACTGGTTATTCAGAGTGAGGAAATAAAGATTTTGGGGGGCCAGAACTTTGTTTGTTTAAAACAGAAGAGGTGCTACAAGAAAAGAGAGCACACTGAGCATCCCAGGATTCACAGAGCAAAGCAAGAACTGGCAAGTCCATGACTACTTACAGATAACATGCCCTCACACAGTTCAAATCATGCACTTTGTACCTTCTATTTCAGCCATGCCTGCAACTGGCACCACATACAAATCCCATCAGCTGCAGACTTAACAGAGGCATGGAAAACACCGTGGGAACAGTTGGTATGGACGGGTGATCACTGCTACAACCCAACAACTCAGACTGCCAAACATTTTTGATAGGTTGAGGGATGCTACAAGAGCACCAGAGATAAAAACTAGTTAAATTGGATAATGTTTGAGCAGCATAAACTACACACGAACACTGCAAACACCACATTGTAAAGACCATATAAATTACATGTGACTACTTCTGTAAAGACAGAAGTGATGAACTGTTTGGAGGTTTTATAGGAATACACAAACACTGCTCACTTTAGAGGGCACAGACCTGCTTACACTGGAAGAAAAAGTACAGAGAACATGGGTATTACCAGGGACTTTAAAAAAAAAAAAAAGCAAAATGTCTCAACCAGCAAGAATTATCTTTGTTAAAATAAATAATCTAATCTAGGCATTTTGGCTAGAGTCTGAAATATAGCAGTGTTTGAAACAAGGGTAGAAAGTACCTAGTGAGACAGCAAAATCAGGCTAAAGAGTCAAAGCAGAAGGTTTAAAGTTACTGAAGTTAGTTTTATAGACAGCACTCTCATCAGCCCCAAACCATCATTTTCATCAGAGGCTTTTTAAATCCATATCCATGAGGATAAGTAAGCATGGTGGGGTTTTGGTTTGTTTGTTTGGGAAGTTAAGGACATCAGAGAAAAAGGGCTGTTTTAACTTCTTACATCAATGACAAAATAGGCCTTTTATTGAAAGGTTTTTACTACCTATACTAACAGGTACAGCCACTTAACTTATAAAGAAAGGCCATACTTGTCTTTCTGGCACATAGCTGTTTTCTTCTCCTACATCATGCAAGGTTCTTTTAATGAATTAATTGCAATTAATTCTTAAATTTCTTCATCTGCTTTCCCTGCTTTGCATGTTGCAAGTACTCTTCTCTACACCACTTCTGCTAAGCCAGAAAAGTTCTCCCAGGCAGCTACTCTGACTGTATCTTCTTTCTCCTTTCCATGCTCGGGTTGACACAGATACTCCATCTTTAATCCCAGCAGAAGTCACACCATAAAGACAAGATATTTTGATACAGTAAAGGATATTTGTATTGCTCTCTGGCAGGTGAAAGAAAGGAAGATTTTGTTGGGAGATGTGGGGTGAGGGGAAGCAGTGTTAGGTGTTCCCTGGCTGACAGACACTTCAGCTTTGCCCAATTTTCTTACACTCAGCCTGTTTTTCCCAATCTCCAAATGTGGTGCCTGACTCTTACTAGTGACCAGCCTGCTTGACATGTTCTTTGATGTTGCCATACATATAAGAGGATGCCCCTGACATGCAACAACAGGGTTTTTTTCCCTCTGGTGCCCAAAGCAGAAGAGTTTGCGTGATGGCAGCAAAATTAACACATCCTAAATTTGGTCCAACTGTTTGTACTCCCTAGAAGAGAAGCCGCCTGACACATGCAGTACTTGCTTTTAACTATGTATAATCTAATCAAAAGTGTCACAGCTTACATTTAAAAGGAAAGTTTATAGTAAACCACAAGATTAAACTGATATTAGATGCAATTACTGGTCAAAAACCCTCTAAAAGGCACTAAATTACAACCCACTGCAACCTCTGTTGGGACATGAAGTTACTGACCTAAGTTTTGAGTTGCAAGTCTGGTAACTAAAAGCCTCTGGATCAAGTTTTGGGTCCCACAGTAAAAGAAAGATAAAGATACAAAGTTTGACAGTGGGTCCAAAGGAGGGCCACAAGGATGGTGAAGTGTCTGGATGGGAAGCCTTACGGGGAGCAGCTTGGGCACTTGGTCTGTCCAGTCTGGAGCTGGATTAGATCTTTGTGTGTCTGTTCCAACTCGGGATATCCTGAGTCTATGAGTCTAACCCTGTACAAAAGCCTGACACAGTTCAACTTCACTGATGTTACTATTACTCCTAGTTTATCCACGTTAGAAAAGCATCACAGCTATTTTATATATCTAGTCAGCCTGATGACTTGACACTTAAGCTACCATAATATCTAATTAAAGATAAAAGGTAATATAATATCCTTTGAATTAAAACCACCTAAATTCTACCACAAAACATGAAATAAAGCATCATTATAAACACATGTATTAATACAGCAATGTATTATTCTTCTTATTATTATGAATTTCAGTTAAATCCTGAAGTAATACAGTCCAAGATGTATTTCTGATAAAAGGATGCCATACGCCAGAAGATCTAGGAACTCCATCCTAAAAAGTACATTAAAAATTCCCAAACAAAAGCTGTGTCTTCAATACCTCTCTCAAAGCCTGCATGCATCAACCAAGACATTTGTTCCTATCCTTATTCAAAGTTAGTCTGTGTTCTTAACTTTGCATTCAAACCAAGTCACAAAAGCAGCTCGAAACTGCCCTCCCGTCACTCAAATAACCAGTAACACATAACCAAGACAGACCTCCATCTGCCAATTAGGAATAGGCATCAACACTCAGACATCTGCCACACTGCTTCAGAGTAAAACATGAAACACAAAAGCTGCAGCAGCATTTTTAATAAAAGCCAAACAATTTCAATTCCATTGTTGGCTTGTTGCAGATTACAGTAAGGTAATGCAACCTCACCAGCAGATGAAAATCAAAGTTAAGATGTCCTTTGCTACCAGCTAGGTGTTAGTATCAAATTTAAAGTTACACGACACACAAACTTCAATGCTTTTAATCTGAAATACCTTCAGCTACAACTTCCTGTTCAACATCAGGATATCATCTTGCTGACTACCCACCACTGACCTTGAAAAATAGAATCATTCTTCCACTTTTGCATTCACCTCCACAACACTATCTCCTCTATTCCACATAAACCCTGTCCTAAAGAGATACCTTAGTCCCAGATCCTACAAGCCTTGAAAACTCACTTTCACTCTGTAGATACATGTAATGATGCCACCTGAGTGTGACTGAACTCATCTCAGTCACTTCTAAGTCCAGATGACAATCTGTTTGTAGTAATGACCATTAATAAAGTACTCCTGACAATGCTTTCCTGATGCCTGCCTGCCTTCCCTTCCCTGCTCATCTATCATCGATGTGTTTTCTTCTACAGCTCTGACCATCTGGAGAAGCCAAAAAGAAATTTATTGAATAAGGATAGGAAATGCTGAAACTTAATGGGAGGGTGGGTAACAAAAACCCAAACCCCAAAAAAGAAACAACCAGTCCTTCATCCATCATACAAATAAGTAACAGTGAAGAACAGAAATATTTTATGAGGCATGATTTGACCTGAATACACTAAAACAATTTCCATTACACATTACAGACATGGAAATTACACCGCAAAAGGGAAGCTGATAATTTTGCTTGACAAAGGATTTTCATCAAAGTGTTCAAAGGTCAGCACACCCGTGCTTGCCTGCCAGAGTGGTGTCCTATTTTGGAAGATGTAGACTAAGGAAAAGTTACTTCTGTAAAATCAACAAATGGTTTCAACCCTCAGATACAGTACTATCTTGTGAGCAACTTCCTGCCAAATACTGATATCATCCTGGATTAAAAAAATAAATACAACAAATTTTGTTTCTGTCAGCAAGCCTTTGTACTAAATCAGAAATGCTATCAGCTACAAAGATTTGACTCTACTCTCATAGTTGATACAAAAAAGCTGAATGCAAAAAATAAACCATATTACTTCAAATGATAAACTAAATCCAGTTTTACCAGACAGCACTACTTGAACAGCAAGTTAAGATACTTAGAAACCGCTAAATTAATGCTTCTGATTCTTGTGTATCACACTGAAACTGCTAGTAAAATGCACATGAGATATTCCAAGATAAGTTTTGCTTTAGGACTTGTTAAGTATGAAAAAGAGCTGACTCAACTGCATTTTACTTTCCATGTAAAAGTGTGCAAAAGCAGAAGTTTCCACTCAGGAAGCAAACTAAACAACACACAACCTTACATAACACACCCCCGCTGAAAAAAGTTTTATCCCATGTTCACAGTGAAAAGCTGATCCTCACTAGGGACCACAGCAGTTTTGTCTTGCCAGCCCTTCCAGAAATTCTAACAGGGCTACACAGCCCTGTATAAAAAATTAAAAGCTGCTGAAGGGCAAGGACCTGTCATGTCGAAAGTTGCTTAAGGCCAATCTGTGCTTTCACAGAGTGAAAATATGTTGCTTTGAATAACCCAAAGATCACTGGTTCACTTCTCATAATGGGTAGCAAAGTCTGCTGAAGGTATTAGTTATGCCAGGTAGTGAAGACAAAGACATGAAAAAGGTTCTTGCATCAACAGTCACCCAAAAAACGAATAAAATAAGTCTGATGAATTATAAATATATATGCATTGCACTTTTATCACACTTATGCAACTGCTGGCCACAGGACACCAGGCTGGAAGTCCCTGCTGTCTGAAGAAGTACAACGTTGATTATGATTATGAGCATGAACAAAGTCTCGAAGGGGAAAAGTCAAGGAAGCATTTCCCAATCTCTAAGCAATCTACATAGATGTTGTAGCCTTACAGACATGCTTTGCATGACAGCAAAACAGAAGGGAATCTGCAAAGTACAACATGAATATACCATGCACAATGACAAAGTAACTACAATTCATTACTGACTTATCTCTATAATATGAGCATCGAGGAGAAGTAAAACAACTATTCCATAAGAAAACAGTATTTCCATATCTCCCTCCTACTTTATTTTTTTTTCCTTTTGGGAAGTGTTTCCATTGCTTTGGTAATTGCAGTGCTGTAGTTTAACCCTCGTTAAACTACTAAAGAACAATAGGAGTGAAATTTTAAGGGAAATTATAAGGAAGTTATCTGGTACTTGGTTATGATCTGAGCCCTTTCATCAAGGCAACAGAGACTGTTTTAACTTTTGGACCTAAAATCTAAAAAAAAAAGTTGAAACCGTCAAAAATTTAACCCCACCATAGTTAAAAAACCCCCAAACATCTAAATGACTCACCTCACTCACAAACAGCATGTAAGCACATATGACTAAACAATAAAATGTGATGTCAACACATCTCAAACATACACCTTCTTAGACTTCTACAGTAAAACCAAGTCTGATCCCGTCAACAAAGACACACCAGAGAACTGAGGGCACATAATATCACACATACTAATAAATATCACTGTTAATTGAAGACACATCATAATTACCATCCTACTGCAGAATCCACTTCATCATGGAGAACATACAAACCAAACAGCCTGGCAGCTCATACTCCAGGAAAACTGTGTACTCAATGAGGAATGCTAATCTGTGGACCTTAAAACTTGAACGGGCAGGGCAGCCTGTTTGGGAAAAGCGCTGCATCCTTGTGCCTCCCTCCACACCATGGTTAACTATGACTTATCAGTCACAGAAAAAAAAGCAGAATTGTTAAAAACGGAATTACCCCAAGCTCATCAGATGGACCAGTTGTGACTGTAAAACCAGCTAGTCTTGAAAAGCCACTAAAAGACAGAGAAAGGGCATGCAAGCACATCTTCAAGAACAGATTACAGCCACATGATAGACCTACAAATAATACATGCAATATGCAAGGAAGACTGGAAAAACTCCAAGTATTTTATTCAAGCATAGGTCAGCGCTTTTATAAACAGTTTCACTATTTCCTGCATTGTCAACTTTCCTGTTTGGAGGTTCTTTTCTAAAAAATAAAAAGGGACTGGAACTATACGAAGGAATACATAACTGTGAAATCACAACTATTACTTACGGAATTATAAATATGCCTCAGTTATCAGTAAATTTCTTCAAGCTGACTCGTTCTGAAAATAAGGCCCTTGCAGAAGCAAATGTAAAGGAAGGAAATCAGAGAAAATCCTATATTTACTGAGTAAGGTAAGAAAAAACAACAGCATGTTCACAGTCCTCAAGACTTCAAAGTGAATCAGTGAGGGAAAAAAAAAATCTATCAAGGGCTAAGCAGTTCAAGAAATATCAAGAAAATGGTTGGAAGACAGACACACCCATTTATGTTAGCTATCTCTTTAGAAGTATAAAGAAGTAGCACAGTAGGTGGTTTTTTTTAATGATACAGCATTTAATAATGTTTATTAAACCTTTTATTTTACTACAGGTACAGAATAATATCTGTTGAAGTAAAATGATACTCAGGCCTTAATCAGCTGGTGTTACTGATACAGCATTTTGAAAATGGTTGCATAGAGAAAAGAAATGTGCCAGAAAAATGCAGAAAAACTGTTCTTAGAGCATCAGAAATGACACCACACCTAATTTAGTCAATCACATGTGCCTAAATAAAGATTGTTTCTTCCTTGTACACCAAGTTCTGCACAATAAAATGTCTGAAAAGGATAGGGCATTAGAGTAATATAAAACAAATTACACACTATTTCACCTTACCTTAATGCAATTTATTTTAAAGAGAGTCTACTCGTTCTCTTAGTGTTATTTTTTTAAAGTCAGCATTAGATTTTCCCTCCTAAATACTAGTAACCTCCACTGCACTTTCCCCCTTCATCCCCAAAACAATGTACTTAATTTTAAAAGTGACCTCAGCTACAAGCAGCTGAACATAAATCTCCAGTCCTGCCACACAGTTGTTTCAATTCAACTCCACCTCAGTGAAGGCCCTGAAACTTTTGCTTATGTTTATTTAAGCAGAGTAGTTTAAAAAAGACAAATCTTACAAAAATATAAGTCACAACAACCTGTTTCGATATATCACACCTCACTGTCATTAAAAAAGGTTAGTGAAGCTTAGAAGCAAACCTCTTTTCATAATCAAATTTAGGACAAAACTCAACTTTCGTCGATGAGGTTCCTCCACCTAGTCACTAAGGGACTTCCATAGTCGACTGAGGAGCTCGTGCAGAACTACTCTAAATCTCAAGAACAACAAGAGTACACACATGCATTAGAAGTGAGGAGGGAAGAACTCAGAGTTGAACCACCTGCCCAGAGCGCTCGGTCACTGCCACTGTGCAGCTCGAGCAACCCCCGCTCTCCACCACTTTCTGAAGATTTGCACCTAAACACGAGCCGCCCCACAACGGGAGAGCCCAAGAAGCCGCCGTTGTACCAGAGGCCGGCAGCGCTGCGGGCTCCGCGTGGGGCTCCGATGGCCCCGGGAAGGGGCTGAGGGCTTGGCGCGGGGCGCAACAACGGCGGCAGCACATCACGGCCCGGCCCGGCCCAACTGTTGCTGCGGCCGGGCACGGCAGGCGCCGGGGCCGTGCAGGAGCGGCTCGCACCCTGCGGGCCCCGCCAGGGCCGCGGCATCTTCTTCCCTGACGGACAATCCACCCCGAGCGCTGCCGAGCTGCGCTCCCGCTGCCCCTGGTCCCGCACGGGGCTCGGCCGCGGCCCCGACCCCGGGCGGCGAGACGGGCGGTGCCCCCCGCTTTTCTCCCTCACTGCTCGGCCCCGGGCAGGACACCTCTCCCGGCGGGATGGCGGCACCCGGCCGCGGGCGCGGCCCCTCACCGATGGTGGAGATGAAAGTGGTGTTGAAGGCGTCCTCGCTGAAGCGGAAGAGCAGGCAGGTCTTGCCCACGCCCGAGTCCCCGATCAGCAGCAGCTTGAACAGATAGTCGTAAGTCTTCGCCATCTTCGCCGGGGCTCGGCTCGCCGCCGCAGCAGGAGGGGGCGAACGCGGGACGGAAGGAGGGCGGGATCCAGCGGGAGGGCCGGGAAGGGAAGCGGGGGCGGGCGGGGGCGGACCCGCGGCCGCGTCACGGCGCCGGAACCGCCGGGCCCGACGGGGCCTGTGGTCCGTGGGCCCGGCACCCACTGAGGGACAGGGGGGAGCTGTCGCTGCGCGGTCGCGTGGCCGCGTCCCACGGGGCTCAATTCTCTCTCGAACGTAGCAGGAGTTGTAAGGAGAGTCGTGTGATTATGTGTGCAAGTGGCACGTTAAATAATGGCATAATACTTTCACATCGCCAATAAATGAGTCTAATGCGTGACCTCAGAAGTTGCCCTAGGCAACAGGTTTCTTTCTTTTCAGAAAGAAACTCGTGCACACAACACAAAAATTATTTTCACGCTGTCTCACGTAACACTGGAAACGGGGGTATTCTGCAACAATATATCTACTCTAGAAGAGTTAAAACGCTTTCTCCTATCTTTTTTCCACTAATAATCTGTTATAGATACACATTATATTGTTGGCTTTTCGCAAATATTAAAACGAATGTTATACGTATAAGGTTAAAAAACTTTGTTATATTAATATAGTTCCTTCTATTTCTGTTATTGATGAAACTTAGAAATAGTAGTATAATGTACATATATGTTGAGCTATGGCATAGTATTAAAACAAAAACTACTTTTGTTTGTATAACCCAAAGACTGAAAAACATAGTTAGAGACCCCCCCTCCATTCTTAGATTATCTTGTCCAGATGAAGACAGCAGTGATCAGAGCTCTGGGGGAGGAATTTATTGCATTTCTGTTATCAGGGAATGTAAAAGTCTGTAGAGCCAAGAAGATTGATTTATTGAGAAGAGGGTGAGTCAAATACTAAACAAAGAAACATCCAAAACTTAAGAAGAATGTTTGAATCATGTATGAGAATTTATGAATATGTAGTAGAATTCTGTTTTTAAGGGACAATCCTTTGTTAGAAAGATGTGCTCTGTTGGCTGAATGCAGAGACACCCGGCCACATCTGTATACTTTATTTTTATCTCCTAATTGTGTTTTTATTAAACTTCTAAATTCTATAAAAAAATACGTGAACCTCGTTTTTCACATAATCTCTTGGTGTGAGGCAGCCTCGTTATGTATCTATTATAGTGTGTTCCCCACAGGATGTCACAAGGCACTGTAAAAATAAATAGCACTACTGAAACACTTCAAAATGATAACAAGGACTTACTGCTTTAATTTAATTCAAAAATTGTAGCCTTCAGACAAGCTATAAACAAGACTCTAACACTAAATCACTAGAACAGTTCTCAGTTCCCTCTTAGCAAAAACAGGAAAAAGATTTCCCCAAATCATTCATTAAAGTTTCTATTAGTTACAACCCAGCCTACTGTAAAAAGTCCTTTCTGACTTTGGGGTTGGTTTTTTTTTTCCTATATGTGTGTTAACTTGGCAAATATTTATGCTGAGTTCCGTAGAGAATCAAACAAAATTAGTTTTGAATATTAAAGCTCTCTCATACATGGTTAGCCTCCTGCAAGCACACAAAAAAATCACCTCATGACATTAAACAACAATTTGATGAGGTGAAATAGGACTAAGCTAGTCTAATGCAAGGCCACTGCTCTATTTGTGCGCTGAGGAATCACTCCAAGCAAATACCTTCACCCATTGTAATCCTTGAAAAACCAAAAAGTATTCTGCTCCTGATTATTAATGATCCAAATTTTCCCTGTTAAGGGTCTCAGTTTGGTGATATTCCTAGCTGATATGTTTGTGGTAGCAAATAATGAAAAGTCCATTGACGGATGTGATATAAAATTCTGTACAAGGTGAATTCAGTAAGAGCTTGTCATGAATGCTAATCTAACTTCCAGTTAATTGGATCAAAATCTAATTTTATACCTATACATTTATATGCATCATTGTCATTCAAGTGAAAAAACCCAACAATTTCTTATTTATAATAATTGTTCAATTGAGACCTCTGGAAGACCAGGATATCCGATAGAGGAGAATGAAAGCTGCACAACAAGGATGGGGGGAATTGCCAGTTCTTTTTTTTCCTTTTTTCCTTTTTTTTTTTAACACACCTGAGGACCTCTGCCTAGTTCAGGCCAGAATTTGGAAACATAGCTGCTTGGATCATTTTTGTACTGTATAATTAGCAGTCGGGCTGTCTAAATGTTGAGTTGTTACACTACTTATTACAATAATTGCATTTATAAATTATAATGGCAACCTGGCAGCAAAGCAGTCAGACCAAATTGGTTAATTATTTCAGTCTAACATGAGTAATTGGATTATAGATAACTGCAAATGAAAACCTACTCTCTGAAATATTTTCTTGTAGTTGTACTTTCAGAGCCATAAGTTGCTGTGTATTGTAATTATGGCCATGCTGAAGATTACTACACAAACATATTTCGGCATTGAAGAGAGAATTTTGGGGTTAATATTCACTCTTGAGTTTTATGGAACACGTAGGCTTTCATATGTCTCTGGAGCAATGTGTTTGTAATTGCCATCTGTTATTCAAGAGTATTTTTATAGAGAAATAATGCAAATTACTTCCCTCTTCAATTACACTGGTGCTTTGCAACAGTGCATTCTGTTCTGACTTGGAAAAATGCCAGTTTGCCACATTCAAGGGACAGATGTTTACTTAATAATTAACTTTAAAAACAAGATATAAAAATTAAGTTGCAATTTTTTATTTTCTAGAATATGAAAAAACCCTGTAATTGTTCAATTGTATACCTTGTAATATGTTGGTAAAACTTCGAGGAGTACTACCAAAGCTGTTAAGGTGCAATAGCCACACCTCTATGATACCTGTTCTGTGAAAACACTTTGGAACCCAGACTTCATTATTGCACCAAATTGGAAAAGTTAACATTTGGTTTATATTGCATTACAGTCATATATCAACAACTCTTTTCTTTTCTGGCATGGGAGAACCACTGAGGGGAACATGGAACATGTAGGAAATAGCACAGATTTGAAACTATGGTTTACCTTTTGTCAGTGTGTAAAAGAAGATAGGACTGTAACAGTTTGATTCTGTTTTGTACGTTTCAAAAAAGCAGATTTTTAAAACTCTTCACAATCCCTAAATTACTACCCTCCATTTTGCCTGAATAGAATCAAAGAATTGTTAAGGTTTGAAAAGAGCTCTGAGATCGTTGAATCCAACCTTTGACCAAACACCACCTTGTCAACTAAGCCAGGGCACAAAGTGCCATCTCCAGTCCTTCCCTGAACACTTCCAGGGATAATGACCCTGTCACCTCCCTGGGCAGCCCATTCCAGTGCCTAATCACTGTTTCTGTGAAGAAATTCTTCCCAATGTCCAACCTAAACCTGCCCTGGAGCAGGTTGAAGCCATGTCCTCTCATCTTGTCACTTGTTCCCTGGGAAAAGAGCCTGATCTCCATTTGACTACATCCTTCTTTCAGTAGTTGTAGAAAGTGTAAGTTCACCGCTCAACCTCCTTCAGGCTAAACACCCCCATCTCCCTCACCTGTTCCTCATCAGACTTGTGCTCCAGACCCTTCCCAGCTCTGTTGTTCTTCTTTGGATTCAATCCAGCACTTCAATGTCTTTCCTGAATTGAGGAGCCCTCTGGATGTGCCCCTCAGTACAGGGGGATGGTCACTGCCCTGGTCCTGGTGGACATACCACTACTGGTACAGCCCAGGTGCCACTGGCCTTTTTGCCCACCTGGGCATACCTGGGCTCATGTTGATCCACTGTCAACCAGCACTCCCAGGTTCTTTTCTGCTGGGCAGCTTTTCAGCCCCTCTGCCCCAGCCTGTAGTGCTGCAGGGGGTTGTTGTGACCCGAGGACAGGACCCAGCACTTGGCCTTGTTGAACCTCATACAGCTGGCCTTGCCACATAGATCCAGCCTGTTCTGATCCCTCTGCAGAGCCTTTTTGTCCTCCAGCAGATCAACACTCCCATCCAACTTCGTGTTGTCCATGAACTTCCTAAGGGTACCCTCAATCCTGTCATCCAGATCATCAATAAAGACCTCAAAAAGGACTGAGCCCGGTACTCATGCCTGGGAAACACCACTAATGACTGGTCTCAACTAGATGTGGCACCATTCACCACGATGCCCTGGGCCCAGACATCCAGATTGTTTTTAACCCAGCAAAGACTGCTGTCCAAACCATGGGCTACCAGCTTCTCCAGGAGACTTCTGTGGGAGGTAGTGCCAAAGGCTTTACTGAAGTCCAGGCAGACTGCACAGCCTTTCCTTCAGGCAGGTCATTTGGTCATAAAAGGAGATCAGTACCATAGTTCAAGCTCATCCAATAAACAGGTGAGTCCTAATCAAGGTATGGCAGAATTCCATTACTCACTGGAGTGTAGGTAAAGTGCATCTATTAAAGCCCTCAGTTTAAGAAATGAACCAACAGGAATAGCAAAATGTAATAACTGACTCTACTCATATGCACTGAGTTCATAAATCTTTACATACACATTTAAGAAGCCAGAAAACACTTGCTTACCAACAACATTTAAAAGAAAAAAAAAAAAAGATTATGTTGCTACTTCATTCCCACTCTCATTTTTAATTTCTCAAATGATAGACATCTTTACTTCTAGCTTTCAAAGATCTTTTTTCCCCCTTTAGTTCAAAGGTGAGATGTTCACTATGTGAGCATCTGTTTTCAATTAAGCTCTTCTGCTCAATGCACACAAAGTCGTAGAAAATTCTGCATCTTAATTACTTAAGTACGAGATTTAAAAAACCAATAGTTTTAAACATGTTGAATGATGGTAGAACTAAGATCCTGTTATTTTGGCACAAAGTGGAATCAACAGGTCCAAGTCCTACTAACAATAACCTTATGAGGCAGTCCTGCCCTGAGTGCCACCTTACCACAAGTTATCAACATGAGCTTTGCTCCTTAGCTTTTGAACTCTGCTACCCAATATAATAATATTTTCAATGCATATCTCTAACAACTCTGACTTTGGCAGGTGCCTCTGGAATTCATTACTGTAGATGACCATCACGTGACACTCCTTTAAAAAATGTCACTTATTCCCCATTCCCAGTAAATAAGTCTTTCACTGAAGATAGATACTGCTATGCTCATTCTACACTTTGTCTAACTGCATTTGATAGGTTGATATGTCCTGCTTTTAACTCCTAGTTTTAAGATCAATGCACTGGTTTAATGTACAAAGAACAGTGCTCTCCTTTACTATAGTGATCTAAATGTATGGATTTTTTCCATGTGCATATACTGCAGAATTTTCTATAGAAGAGGTTAAATGAAGTCATTACTGGGGAAAAAAAAATACACAAAGTAGGTACAGTTCAGTTCCAGAAGGAAAAAAAAAATCTTATCTGTAAAATCCATTAGTTTCAAGGTTTGCTATTACAGTAGTGCTAAAAGTGGACTTTCTTCAGTTTCCACTGTTAATCTAAACTATCTGAGCACAAGCATATTTAAACCAAATTTTACATGCCACAGTTTACACCATTAGTTTATAGTAAATTAAAACTAATTCTGCAGACAGGCCACAGGCCACATTCTGGATCAAACATATGACTTGAAGTGAACTTAATTTGAGTGCAGCTTAAAAGCGGTTAGTGAAAAAATTCTAAATGCTCTTAGCAATAGTATTACAGAGACACCCATCCCCATGTTACCATTCTAGACAGCCACTATAAGCATTAGTAGGGTGAATCTGGGTTTTTAGAATCAGTCACTACACACTCCATCAGTGACCACAGGCAGTTTATACAAGGTTCTGTAGTAAAACCTCTCAAAAGCTGTCAGATAGCATCAGATAGCAAATCCTAAGGAGCTACCCAGTTTCAGGTGCAGAAGACCACAGCTGGAGCAGAAAAAAGCAGTACACGGGTAGCAGGTGTTCATCTCTGTGAGGGCTTGTAGGCTGTCCCAGCCCAGCAGGAACCCACCACAATACATGTCCTCAGAGACACAGATTCAGCTTTCAAGCACGTGAGACTGACACAATGTAGGGAAAACTCAGCTGTCATTATGTTGTTTTAAAACATTTGCAGATCAGCTTTTGGAATTTTTCCTTTGTCATTCTAGCAAGGAGATAATGTTTCTTGTTTTATCTCTCTAAAAATGATATCTAAGTCCTTGCTTGCTGGGAGAAGGCTGGAAAGAGGAAGTTGTTCTCTTAGACCTGAATCTGTGTCTCAGTAGGCCAAGCCACTGCTGTACAGACAGCATTTCTCTCCTTGCTAACTGACACTTAATCTCAGTGCTGCATTTCTGTTTTCTAAAGAGTACACTTCATAAAAAGCTTCAATTGTAAGATTAAAAGTAATGTGCTAGAATTGACTCATACAGCAGGTCACTGAACTACAAGCCGTTGCAAAAAGGAAATGAATCTACAAGCAAAACCAAAATAGAGAACCAGAAGAATGTGTCCAAATCACATCCTGTTTTCAGATCATGCTGTGTGCCCTTCCTTCCACTAAAGCAAATTTCTACTGTGGCTCCAAAGTCTTCCTCAGGCACCAGAGGCTCTTTTGGCAGGAAAAACCTCTAAGGGAAAGCTATGAGGAAGAGATGAAGAAGGGCAGCACTTCAGAAGTTCTATTTTATTGTAAGTGGTGCTTTATAAATGGTGAAGGTATTCTATTTAACACAGAAAAACATAATTCTCCTTCAGATACTAAATCAAAAGCCTTAAGCAATTATCCTCTTTCCATTCTGCTTGCACATAAATAACATGCATTTGAAAAAGACAGGAAGGTAGTAGGAACAGCTAAGACACAAGAACTGACTCTGATAACTGGTTCATGTTCTTTGCTTCACAGGACAGCATGCAGAGGAAAGTGTGCGTCAGAGCCCTTCCTCTCAAATTCCCCATGATACAACAAGAAATACTTCCAAAATACCTCTATCTGTGTGTCATCACCACACCAGCACATAAGGAAAAAATGCTAACACAGAATTATAGTTTACAAGGCTGTGACAGTGAGAAGAGGAAAACTAATATAATGGCTTGGAGCACTACAACACATGGGGATATTCTGGCAGAATAATGTAAGAGCTTGGGGTGGAAAGTATTTTGAAAGTTGTTATAGTGTCAGCGCTGGAGAGACCAAGCCCATCCTTGAGAATATTGTTGTCAGAATGATATGCCTTTGTGAAATTACGTCCTCACTTGTGCCCGTGGCAAACTTTTCAAATAATTTTTGCTAAATGTGTCATCTCCCTCTCAGAAAGACAGTGTCCTGACATGTTCCCGTTGCACTTCGGTGGGAAGATTTCATACCAAGTGATTTTTGTAAGGTCTGTTGTGCCACCAGGAGGATTTCTATTGAACTACACCTTTAAATGTTCCAGAATATGTACATGGGATTTTACAGATTACATTTGTGATTACTGATTTATGGAAAAACCACTCAGCCTCTTACTTAAAAGAGAGTGGTTTGTTGGTTGGTTTTTTTTTTAATTTTCACTATCTGCAATATTTTTACATCTCATAAATTCTCTAAATTGATTTAAGGACATGAATGATAACTAACAGAAATTCTTCTGCCTTTTTCTTTTTGACTGGGGTGGGAAACTGCAAAATAATATGTTGACAGGTACACTTTCACTCAATGTATCATTTACTATGAAACAACATATATATGTTCAGTTCTGGGTTCCTCAGAACACGAAAGACAGGGAGAGGGTCCTGTAGAGGCCCACAAAGATGATGAGGGGTCTTGAGCATATCTCTTATGAAGAAAGACAGCAGGAACTGGGCCAGTTTAGACCAGAGAAGAGAGGGGATCTCATTAATTCATATAAATATCTTCAAGGTGAGTGCTAAGAGAATTGTGCCAGATTTTTTTCAGTGGTGCCAGGCAATGGGATGAGGAGCAATAGCCATAAGCTAAACCACAAAAAGTTTCATCTCAGCAAAGAACTTATGTGGAGTGTGTTATAAATGAAATTAGAATTTTGACAACTAGGTCTATTGAGTTAACAGAAGTTTAATTAAAAATTAATACAGTTTAGTAAATTGAATAGTAATTTGGTATAAAAGAATACAATTTAGTAAAAAAATACAATTTAGCAAAAAAACCAAAACAATTTACATATGTAATTAGCCAGTAATTAAGTATCATTAAAGCATAAGCAGAACTGACTGGGGTACAGAGAGGGTTTCTCACCCTGCCTCATGTACAAAACAAAGCACTTCAAACTAAACTGATATACAGTATGCTTATACATATTCATTAATGTTTCCCATAAGTCTCCTCCTATTTCCCATTCTTTAATTTTATGTCACTATTCTTTTGCCTCACTTATTGTTAGGGGGTCAGTCTTCTTTTGGTGGTCTTTGGACTAAGGCTTACAGTCATCCTCGTTGTCCTCTGGATAACCTCACAGGCTGAGCTTGCATACTAAGCCTTGTGTCATGTAAGTAAACATTATGTTCCACTAATTAGTCTTACATTTAATAATTTTCAGGCCCTATGCCTAAAGTCATACCAACTTTATCCATCTCAAGGTCAATTTTGTCTTGGGACATCACTTATCTCAAAACTACATCCTGTACCTTAATTTTAACCGTCTGCCTTGTAACACTGATTCTCTTTGTCAGGAAAATTAATCCACAAACACCAGAGGTTTATGTCCAAAAAGGAGACAGAGAAGTCCTTTTACTTTATTCGAATAAAGGGAGAGGCCATGGGGCATTCCTCTGGGGTCTCTCAAATTTTTGGAGGCCGCAACCTCCCTTTTATCCTAATTCCTGGCGACTTCTCTCTTTCCCCATAGGCTGATGGAGAGGCAAGATGCGTTTGTCTTTACAAACAAGCTGTGGGTCTGCTGATAAAATGAAGCTAACACTGAGAGATAACAGAAACAGTGGGATGGATTCCATTGAAGGATGAAAGAGGCACTGAGGAAGCACCATGAATTCCACAAGAGTTAAGAATTAAGAAAGGATTATGCATTGCAGGGAGGGGGGAAGGTATCCCAGGTATCAGGTGTTCCGGGAAGCCTGTACCTCTCAAGTACCTCAGCCTATGGGGAAAGAGAGAAGGGACATACGGCTGGGAATTAGGATAAAAGGGAGGCTGCGGCCTCCAAAAATTTGAGAGACCCCAGGGGAATGCCCCATGGCCTCTCCCTTTATTCAAATAAAGTAAAAGGACTCCTCTGTCTCCTTTTTGGACATAAACCTCTGGTGTTTGTGGATTAATTTTCCGGTCACTGAGGTACAGACTTCCCAGAACGCCTGATACCTGGGATATCCACACGCCGCCCCCGCCCCCCCCCAGTGCATAATCCCCTTCTTAATTCCTAACTCTTGTGGAATTTTATGGTGTTTCCCCAGTGTCTCTTTCATCTTTCAGTGGAATCCATCCCACTGTCAGGAAAATTAATCCACAAACACCAGAGGTTTATGTCCAAAAAGGAGACAGAGGAGTCCTTTTACTTTATTCGAATAAAGGGAGAGGCCATGGGGCATTCCCCTGGGGTCTCTCAAATTTTTGGAGGGCGCAGCCTCCTTTTTATCCTAATTCCCGGCCGCTTGTCCCTTCTCTCTTTCCCCATAGGCTGAGGTACTTGAGAGGTACAGGCTTCCCGGAACGCCTGATACCTGCGATACCTTCCCCCCCCCCCCCCCCCCCCCCCCCCGCCAATACATAATCCCTTCTTAACTTTTATGGAATTCATAGTGTTCTTTCAGTGCCCCTTTGATCTTCTACTGGAATCCATCCCATTGTTTCTGTTGTCTCTCAATGATAGCTACATCTTATCAACTGACCCACAGCTTGTTTGTAAAGACAAGCTCATCATTCCTCTCAATCCCTCCTCTTTTAATTTTTGTTAGTAATTGTCTTTACAAACTTTAGTTATCATTGACTTAATTTCTTGTTATTGGGTCCTTTTTGGATTTGCAATTATTTGCAGGGGCATCACTCTCTGCCCTTTTGTAGCTATCTCTGGGTCAGTAGGCACGGCTACTACTTGCATTCCTTTGATCACATGTTGAATGAGTTGTATTAAGCAAGGGATCATGCATGGTAAAAAGATTAGAGTTGCTACAACACATAAGAGGAAAAAAAGCATTTGTTTGACCCATAGGCCACCAGGTAACCATGAAAACATGTCCCATTCCCATCCTTTCCATGTTTGGACCGGTACATGGGCTAACTTTCTTATTCCTTTTGTTATTTGTTTTACCACTTTTCCATTGTCATCTATTTGCAAACAGCAGTTTGAGTCATTAAATTTTCCACACACCCCCCCCTCTTCTGCTAATAAGTAGTCTAATACCATCCGATGTTGAAATATTGCATTTCTCATCTGAGTAGACTGGTCAGCAAGAAGGTCAAGAGCTGTAGCTGTCTGGTTGATTATTATTTCAAAGACAGCTTGCAACCTAATTATCCGATTTAGATTATAAATGGGTTCTCTGGCACCTGATATTAATTCATTTGGGTTCCAGGTAGCTGGTCCATAGTGTTGTATGATTCGTTCAGGTGGCCATTCATCTTTTCCCCACTTTTGGGTGCTCTTTCCAACCAGGGATATATCAATGGACCGCTTTTCTCTAATTAGATCATCATATACTTTGATTCCTAACTGATTTCCTTGAACTTGTGGTAGCAGAAAGAACAATGGTCTAATATACCCTACATAACATATTCCTGACCAGTTTGGGGGTAGCCTGTGGTAAGCATTTTGGCCACAAATCCAGTAATGTCCCTTTAGAGCCCAGGTCCCATTAGCGAAGGGACCTTTCCAATTTTCATCATCAACTGGTGGGTCAAAATACAGCTTGCTTCCAGGGCCTAGTGGTCCACCAACAATAGTTGCCTCGCCATAAGAATCACAATATTTACATTTCCAAGCTCCTACATGAGGTTCCCACTTGCAATCACATCCCAGATCTGTTTTATTAGATCTGGACCAGAACTTACTGAAAAGGGTTCGAGTTCCATTTTGGTGTTGCCATTTCCACTGATAGTCTCGGATAACATGTGTCTTACTTGTGGAATTATCCCGGGGGCAGATTAAAAATAAAGGGTCAAAAAATTTATCCTTCCCCACTGCTTTACAGCCTTCAAAATCTTTTTGGTAATTATGGAAGGAACACCTTACTCAGCTACCATTAGTGAGCTTAACATGCGTTTGATTCCATCTGCCTCAATATCTGGAACAGTCATAAGGAGGGCATTTGGGGGTCCAACAATCTAAACCCAAAGATAAAGTCCAGTCACAAACGCTCTTTCCCACATATGTGCTTCCTGTTCTGTTCAGGCAATAAATGCCTCTTTCAGAATAATGAAGATGCCATGGACTTCCTTCTTTGTCCCAAAATCCTGTTCCATTATGGACTTCACTCAGGGTGCTAACCCACCATTTAGGCTCAACTGGGCTGGCCACCCATGGCCAGCTTTCAGATCCCCCTGGCCCTCCGCAGACCCAACAGTTCTTAAGGTTAAAGGTCTTTGCTACTTGTTCTCCTAAAGTAAAAAAATTATTTTCCCACTTTAGACTCCAACTTAACTGAAAATATAACAGTAAAATTATTAAGAGAGACATTCTAATAGTGTTACAATCTAATTTTCAATTTTACGTTGTCTTCTACACCACCTGTGGCAAGTGAAAGCACAGAAACAGCTTAGCATAAAGAAAGCAATGACAGCATGGATTGGTTCCCAGTGTCTGGAGATTTGAGAGTAGGGATACAGACTATTTTCAGCAGGCAGTCTGTGGGTAGGCACTCAGGGCTTCCCCCGATGTCGACGCACAGCTACTGCTCCAGTCCACTCCTGCGGAGTGTCAGTCGCGGCTTCCCATCCTTCTCCTCCAGCTGAGATGTCCAAATCTCTGGAGCTTTAGAGACCTTGACTCGAGTGTGATGTGTCCACCCGTGTTCAGCTGTCTTGACGGCTGTTTCTGTAGTCAGCAACACCTGGAAAGGTCCACGCCACTTAGCCACCAATGGTGCTTTTTTCCACTCCTTAACTAGGACCCAGTCTCCTGGTTGGATATTATGCACAGCAAAGTCCAAAGGCAGGGTCTGTGTCAGCTGAGCTTCCTGTCGAAGAGATTTCACAAGAGACAGTATCCGAGCCACATACTGTTTTAGATATACATCACTTATCTCTACCCCCACCCCAGGCTGAGAATTACAAGGATAAGGAATTCCAAACATCAATTCAAAGGGAGATAGTTGAATATCTTCCCTGGGTCTGGCTCTTATTCTTGCTAAAGCCAGTGGTAAGAGCCGGAGCCATGGCATTTTGGTTTCTATCACTAGCTTCAGAAGATGTTTTTTTATCTCTCCATTCATCCTTTCAACCTGGCCTGAGCTTTGGGGATGCCAGGGAGTGTGGAGGTTCCATTGTATCCCTAAAGCAGTCATTACTCCTTTAAGAATTTTTCCAGTAAAATGAGTTCCTCTATCTGAGTCTATTGCTTCCACCATCCCATATCTTGGAATTATTTGTTCCAAAAATACTTTAATAACTGACCCTGTGGTTGCTGAAACAGCAGGGAAGGCTTCTGGCTATCCTGTTAATTGACATACTATTACCAAAAGATATTTAAATTTCTTCACCCAGGGCATCTCAGTAAAATCCACTTGGCATCTTTGGAAGGGACGTACAGCCCAAGGCCTCCCCACCCTGGCCAATTTCTTTGTAACTTTGTTATTTGTCTTAGCACAAATCAAACAACCATCAACAGCTCGTTTTGCCAGAACAAAAAGACCCACAGCAGTATACATCTTGAGGAAGGTCTCTGCCATCCCTCGGGAGCCTCGGCACCTCCCCCATGAAGCTGCTTTAACAACTGCGATGTCGGAACTCTCGGCATCTGCTCACTATCCCTTGCAAGCTAATCACCTCCCTTTCTCTCTGCCCCACTCTCCACAACTATCTCAAGGTCCTTCAGTGAAAAAGACAACCTTTCTGTCAAGGGGGCAGCCACTGGGAGCAAGGGAAATATCCTAGAAACTTCCGGCAACAATGCAGCTTTTCGCTTCTTCATCAACCAGTCTGCTTCTCCTTGCCTCTTTTGAACACCCTGCCTGGTGCCTTTTAATGTGCATCATTGCTACTTCTTTTGGCAAATTCACCACCTCCAACAGGCAGGAGATTAAATTCTCATGAGCTAACGTTTTTCTTCTGCAGGTTAATAAACCTCTCTCCACAGTTTCTTAAATGCATGTATTACACTATATGCATATTTAGAATCAGTAAAAACATTTACTGTCTTGTCTCGATATAATTTACAGGCACTCACAAGAGCACACAGCTCTGCATCTTCCTTCTACCACCCTTGAAGACCCATCAATAAACACGTTTTCCTCCTCAGGCCATAGAATGTCTCGCAAATCATTCCTTGCTCTAGTTTGCAGATCTATTACTTGAATACAATCATGGAATTTGCCTTGGCTCCCCTCCTCAGGGCCATTCAAACAGGAGGCTGGGTTAAAACTTTCCCTGCTTTTAAATTCTAAATCTTCCTGTTCTAATAAACAAGACTCATATTACAACAACTGAGAGCTGGTCATCTACTTAGAGACTCTCTCAGCTAACAAAGCTTTAATCTGGTGTGAAACTTTAACAATCAGGTAACCCCCCCTTGTCAGCTTTCGGAGCCTTAGCCACCATCAGAGCTGTGGCTGCACAGTTTTGCAAACAATGGGGCCAGCTTCTGGCTACCAGGTCTAACATTTTAGGAAAATAGTCAACAGGTCTCTGTGTTCTCCCATGCTCCTGAACTAAAATTTCTTTTGCATGACTTCTCCTCCTGTTCTCTTGATAACAGCAAATCATGCACATACTGCAACAACTTAACTTCTGAGGGTGGAGCAAACTCTCTTAACATTTTTCTTTTGTGAAGTTTGCCCAAACAAAACAGGTGACTTTGTATAAACATGATTTAGTTCAGCAGCAAGTAATGCCACTGCTTCAAGCCAATTACATTACATTTCTCTGTTTTTTAGTAACTAACCACTCCCCATCTCAATTTTTTGCATCAAGTCCATCCTAGGCGTATGGAGGTGACTAACAAATTAACTTCCATTAAGGAAACTCTAATATTTATAACATTTTATAACCTTTAACATTTAAAACTTTTATTAAGGAAAGAAACAAGATACTTTCCTTTAAAGTTTTGCCATAACTTCCACAGAGGAAGTGCATGACAAATACCCAGGCCTTCCATAGGACACTATTTTCACAAGGTTGTAGCTACAGAATTTGCTTTAAGGCTACAACAAACCACAGACTGGTAGGCGTGTTCCCCACAAGGTATGACTTGCCGCATTGGCTTCATAACTGAAATTTGCCAATTCTGGCTTTTTACAACAAAACATACAAAAAGCAGAGGGATGTGGTCTCCTCTAAACTGGAGCTATTCAGCTCTGCACAAAACCTCATGTAGACAAATTAATTAAATCTCCAAATTAATTTACTACAATTTTTACAATTCTTTCAGAGAAAGATGTGTTCAAACTTCTGAGCACACAGAAGAAACCACAATTCTCACAACTCTTTTGAACGATCAAAAAAATTCTTTAGATAATTTTCCCCGTCGGGGATAAAAATTAAGGTGAATCGAGAGGTCGTTGTTTTTACTAAGACACACACCTCTCCTCGATCCAGATTAACTTTAAAAGTTGACAACGGCTCTAGGTTGGTGGATATAATGAGAGCCTTTGACACTCTTAACAATCCATTTCTCTTATCTTCTGGACTTTCTCGACAGTCCAGCTGTTTTTGGCTTTTTTGCAGACATTGCCGTTTTCAGTGTCCTACGCCCTGAAGGCAGCACACTGATCCTTTCCCAACCGCTGTTTGGCTTGGGTCTCCCCTGCTGGGGAGAGAAAGCTTCTGCCACTTCCTTGTGGCCGATCCCGTCCCCTCTGTCCCGGGGGACCTCTTGGACCTTGCGGTTTTTCCCTCTTTGGCCTGAAAAAGGCCATCACCTTCGCCTTTCCTTCTTGTGCTCACTCTATTTACCACACACCGAATACCAGAGCCAGTTCCTGTCCTGCCACATTGTCCAAACAGCTCTTCCCCGCTCCAGTGCTCCCGGTGGGCATGGCCGGCAGCACCACAGGCGGCCAGGGCGTCCCGCAGCCTCAAAGGGCCGGCAGCTGCTGCTGCCCCTGCCCGGGGCCGGTGGGGTCAGGCACTGCCCAGTGCTGAGTCCCAGCAGCCTCACAGGCCCCTAGCCTGTGCTCCTGGTCCTGCACCTCCACTCCTGGTCCCTGCTTCAACCACATCTCTCCACACTCCTCATTAACCAATTTTGTTCCAGCACACTAACACAATCCATCCATCTCCTGTTGTCAAAGACTCTTTCTTGACTTCCCTTATTGCCCCCCCACCCCGGGCGTGGATTCTTGAGATCCCTTCTAGTTCCAGGGGGTGATATGATATGCTGATCCCTTCCCCCTACACCACTGTTATTCTCAGGTGGAGCTGTAGGAACAGCATTTCCCTGATCCCTTTGCCCTGGAAGGTGAGGATACAGGGACCTGCAGCTGCCCCTGGGTCAGCTGATAACACCGGAGGACAAGACGGGGGAAGGTGCTGAAAAACATTTTAATCTTCACTGTTTTCTTCTTCCCCCCTCCCCCTTTTTTTCCTCTTCCCCCCCTTTTTTTTTTTTTCTTAACACATAGATTTCTCTTGTTGTTTGTTTAAACCATATCAATCCACATTCCCTTTCAATCCATCTTTTCCAGTTCTCCTCTAGATACCTCCACAGAACTCAACACAAATGAATTCTGTGTTCTAAGGTGGCCATATTTGGCAACTTATACTCTGGCCATACATAATAACAATATTTTACCATTATTTCCATAGTTACCTCTGTGTGAATGCATAATCTGTCCCAAGATCTCAGCATTCTCCCCAAGGGACTCTCCGGGGCTATTATGGGATCGTCATCCCTTTTGCCAGGACCCCTTCCCGGCTGTACCCTTGCAACCCTCCATGGGTGCCCTGTTTAGCCTGTGCTACCCTCCATGGGTGCCCTCCCAGGCTTGCCTGTGCAACCCTCCCTGGGTGCCCTCCCAGGCTTGCTCCCAGAAGATCCCATTTTACTCACCGGTGAGATTTTCAGTGGTCCTTCCCTGTGGACTCTTCACGGACCCCCCTGGTCCGCCACTCATCTGTCTCCTGGACAGTCTCGGGAACCCAATCGATCGCCCGGTGCTGGCCGCCACCAAGGGGAGCTGATCACTGAAACTGGGTGAGGCGCGCCTTCAGCTCCGCTCGCTGCCTGCCGCCCCCGTCGGTGGAAATATCCCGGACCGAGCCCCCAAAAATTGTCAGGAAAATTAATCCACAAACACCAGAGGTTTATGTCCAAAAAGGAGACAGAGGAGTCCTTTTACTTTATTCGAATAAAGGGAGAGGCCATGGGGCATTCCCCTGGGGTCTCTCAAATTTTTGGAGGGCGCAGCCTCCTTTTTATCCTAATTCCCGGCCGCTTGTCCCTTCTCTCTTTCCCCATAGGCTGAGGTACTTGAGAGGTACAGGCTTCCCGGAACGCCTGATACCGGCGGCGATACCTTTCCCCCCCGCCAATACATAATCCCTTCTTAACTTTTATGGAATTCATAGTGTTCTGTCAGTGCCCCTTTGATCTTCTACTGGAATCCATCCCATTGCTTCTGTCGTCTCTCAATGATAGCTACATCTTATCAACTGACCCACAGCTTGTTTGTAAAGACAAGCTCATCATTCCTCTCACCACTGTTTCTGTTATCTCCTAGTGATAGTTTCATCTTATCAGCAGACTGACATCTTGTTTGTAAAGACAAATCTGTCATTCTTCTCATCCTGTTTGCTTCTAATAATAACTTTCCAAATAGTTACAATTTAGTTAGCACGAATCAATTCCATTTATTACAAGTGGCAGAGCACTGGAACAGCTGCCCAGGGAGATTGCGGAATCTCCCTCTCTGGAGACACCCCAAACCCACCTGGACACGTTCCTGTGTCACCTGCTCTAGGTGACCCTGCCTAAGATGATCTCTAGAGATGCCTTCCGTGAAGGCTATGTCAGCATTCTATGATTCTGTGCCATATGACTGATGATGTAGCCAGCAGCTAGTGTGAAGCCGATGCGCTTCTAAACGGCACTTCTAAGCTGCAAGGGATGGTATCCCGGGGTGTCGGAGGCACATGTGCGGCCATTCCGCAGCGGGAGCACTCCCGCCCCTGGCACAGGCACACGACACAGGCACAAGCACAGGCACAGGCACAAGCACAGGCATAGGCACAGGGCACAGGCACACGGCACTCCCGCCCCGGCACAGGCACAGGCGCACGGCGGCGCGCCGGGCGGGAGCGCGCGGAAGGGGCGGCCCGGCGGCGGACATGCCGGTGAGTTGTTTACGGTCCGCTGCACCGTGCCCGGTGCTGCCGTCGGCCACCGTGGGGGGCGGGGGGTGACGGAGCGGAGTAGCTGCCCTCGGTCTCCGGCCGCTCGGGCTCGCCGCTGCTGCCGGCCCTGCGTCCCCGCTCCACGTGGCCGCGTAACGCGCAGTGCGCTTTTCCTCTTGCCCCACCCAGTTGGCCAAAGACCTAGTGCATCCCTCCTTAGAGGATGAGAAGAGAAAGCACAAAAAGAAACGTCTTGTCCAGAGCCCAAACTCCTACTTTATGGATGTAAAATGTCCAGGTAAATATTTAAACATTTATTTAAATTAAGTTTATTTATTAAGCATTTATTTAAATCTTTAAAATGGTCATGCGTTATGGAAGGAACAAAACTAGTTTTGTATACTGTTCATCTTCATATAACGGTTAATAATTTATTTTTTTTTTAAATCTGCGTTTGGTTTATCTATTCTGTAGAGAAAAGGGTCTGTACATTGCTTTGGGTTTTTTAAAAATAAAAGTGTTTTCTATCTTTGGAGAAAGTTAATGTAAATAGACTTTTCTGGAGGTACTGGCATGAGAGCTTCTTTAGTTGGGTTTTTTCCCTTTATAAAACCGTTGCTAGCCCCCAGATTTACATGTATAAAAAGTGAGATTAAATGGATGCCTTAAAACATCCATAGCACAGGTATCAAACAGAAGCCAACATAGTTTTTCTCCTTTTGTAAGTTAGTTTTTGAAGAGCAACAGGAAAAGCTTTTGACAAGGATATATGCGGGGATACTGCACATATACATAGAAAATAAAACCTTCACAACTGCCTTTTTTGCATGTTGCTGTTAAGAACTAAGCTCGTATACAAGGGTTGTAAGATGTTGCCTACGCCCACTTTTCACAGATCTTCATTACTTTGGCTCAGAGACATCTGTATAATCAACTTCATTTTTATAAATTAAATGATGGGATTTTCTAGCACCATTACAGGAGTGTGCTCTGTCAGCTTTTTTATTCAGCACAGTTCTATCCATTATTGCCCAGTGTGGTAACTTCCTAGAAACTGCGGCAGCATAAGAAGATTCTAGGAGTAAGAAAACACTTCCTTACAATAGTGAATCTTCCTGACTTCGAAGCAGGGAATTGTTGATGTGCTCAGGTTTTCTTGTTATCTTATTCTTTCTTAGTAGCCTAGTTTTCTAAGAAGCTCTGAGACATTGTATTACATCTGAAAGTGAGGTAAATTAATTTAAACAGCTTGAAAGTAAATTGTGGTTGCTTTTAAACAAATAGAGGGTTGAAGGCTAAGCCTCTGGGGTTTTGGGTGGGTTTTCTACACTTTCTTCAAACCAGTATACATGAATGCATACACTGTGATACAGCTAGCGTCAACATAGGCCCACATGTCATTGGTTATCTTCATTATTGTTGGATCAATTGCTTTTTGTGTTTGAGGGATATATAGAGTAAAGCAGGAGTGTTTCAGTAATGATAGGATCCCACGCACAAGTCATTGAAAATAACAAATGGTTTTATATGTGCCTGGGTCAGTGGAATTGGAAGTTCCTACATAGATACACAAGTGGGTTGGGCTCGTTTCCCTGCTAAACCCAAAAACGTTAAAAACTCATCAACATGCAAGTTCACATTCAGTAGGGGAAAACCAAAATTTGCTGTGACTAAATTTTAGCTGTTAGCAGTTTTTCACAAAGAAAGATTTGTACAGTTACTTTTTGTGATTTAAACAGAGATCTGTTATTCTCTCTATTAGTACTTCTCCCTAGCAAGCAGACCTTTTGTCAGAGGACCCTCCTCACAACATGTATTCTTATCTTAGCTTTCTAATCCACATGTGCTGAAAATGCTATCTCTGCTTACCTTTACCTGTTTATTTTGTATATTCACATCCAGATTAAATCCTTTATAGGTTTTCTCCCTCCAAAAATACCTCTTGAATAATTAAAAATACTTTTCAGGAGAAAAAAATTGAAAAGCAGTGAAAATCACATTTTTAAGCCATGTATGAATGATTTCATTATTTCTTAAGTCACAGAATTTTTAAGTTGTAGACAAAAGCATTTCATAGGGAATTAGTGGAGTTATTCTGTGCAAATCTTTCCATATAAATATTATGTTAGTTTTGTATAATGCAACCAAGCCTTACAGGTACCAATTATTAAACAGAAAGCAAACACAGATTGGAACAGCACTGTTTATATTCCCAGCTGCCAGACTTTGTCAGCAGCAGTATGGTACTGTTACAAGTTAAATATTTCCCCAACTACATGGGTTCTTCTGTTCAGCAGAGAAGGTTAATCTATAACTGCTGAACTTCTGTGCAGGAGATGTGATAAGCAAATTAGGGATTGTCAGCCAGCAGGGTCTGTTGATTTTCATATGGGAGTCATACCAGTTTCTGTTACCTAACTTTCTTTCCTTTGCATGTAAGTAAAGGCAAGCACTTCAGAACACAACAGTGGTTTGCTTCACTTGGCTTGGTGTGTTGTGTAATGAAATACAGATGCATTTTGGACAAGTGTATTTAGAGTACCTGATTCAATTAATACATAAAAAAAATTATGCTAGAAATATCTGGTGGAAAGTTTCATAATGCTGTTTTTCAGGATGCTACAAGATTACCACTGTCTTCAGCCATGCTCAGACAGTAGTTCTATGTGTAGGGTGCTCAACTGTCCTGTGTCAGCCAACTGGGGGCAAAGCCAGGCTCACAGAAGGTAAGAACAATGTTACACAACCTAAATATGCCACTTACATAAATGCATTTTATAGCCTGCAAATATTATACCTTTGATTTTGGAAACTGATACCAGAACACTGATTTTGCAACTTGCTTAGAGTTGACTAGTAGAAACAGGCCCAGAATTGTGAGTTTTTCTTCAAATTCTTTGTTTTTATATGGTTTTAAATGTTTTTAAATGACTCTACAGATATGCCAGGCAGCTAAACACCTACATTGTCATCAAACACACTTCGTTTTAGGTGACTTGTCATTCCCTTCAGCTTATGTAATAAATACTGCTGCTGAACTCTGAGTTATGTTTAGAGTGTAAAAAAGTACCATCAAAGGAGTAGGGTACTTTTGCCAGGCTAAAGTAATTCTGTGCCACTGTGCCACTAATGGCCTGCCTGTTTCTTTTTAAGCAGCCCTACTGTAACGCAGTTCCCTGGCTCAAAGGAAATTAGTTTCATATAAATTATAAGGGAAGAAATAACCACTGATAGTGTAGATGCAGATAAGTGGTATAACACCAATATCTTTGAGCGCAGCCCAGTGTCTGGGGTGTATGAAAAGCACTGGAAACACTTTAGGATTTAAAAAATATAAAAATTAATCCAGATTTTATTAATTTATTGTTTAAAGGGCAAAAGGTAAACACATGTACAAATTACACATAGCAGTGCTTGTATAATTTGCTACTACACAGGGGTAGTAAACGTGAGGACAGAATACCTGAAGTAAGGCTGTTGAGCAGTTGAAATGGTAGCAACACACATAGCAGCTGTTTCAGTTTGGGGTTTGTATCACTAAGGGATGGAACAGTAGACTGAAATTTTAAAAGGCATCTGGAAGAAAACAAATAGTACACCTTAATCCTAAGATGAATTGTGTGACATTCATATTGTTCACATTGAGCTAAAGAAGACTTACAAGTGCTAAGTCTTCACCTCTTGCGGTACATGTAATTTAAACTTAATCCATTAATTTTTTACTTACATTGGATGGACAATTTTTCAAGGCAGTCTAACAATTTAAGGACTATCCATATCTACTCACATGATTTCTTTGCAGGCTGTTCATTTAGAAGAAAGCAACACTGAACAGTTCAGCATGTGATTTTTGGATCTGAGCTCCTGAAAGCCTTACTAGTTTAAAAATGCCTGTTACAACAAAAATGTAATTGTGATTGATTTTGTACAAATTACATGCTACTGCTGACTAATCTGCTGGAATCTCTTTTTCAATAAATGATCTGAAGTGCAAGTTTTTCCTGTAAGTTTGCAGACAACCGAGCTCTATTTTTATAATTTTACGTTTAAACTGTAAAAACCTTGGACTTCTGCATCCTGCCCCTTGTAAATCATAAACTACAGCAGTGTAATGCATATAGTGACAGAAACTGCTTTAAGAACGCATTGTGTGTATTTTATTACTGCAGCTGCCATAACTGCAAGGGTTGCAAAAGCTAGATAAGATTTTAAATGGCTCATTTACTTTCAATGTTGCTGTAATCCCTTCCCCATCTTGGGTAATATGGTGATAAATAAAAATGTAAAGTTACTCACTTATGTTCAGCTGTTTCTCTGGAATGCTTGGATTTTCCCTCCCTATAATTTGATCTGAAGACTGTACTTGGTATTCTAAACTGAGATTTCTATCAAAAAAAAAAAAAAAAAAAAAGATACTCCATTGCAAAGCACTGAAAACATTCAGTATAGAGAAGGCTATTGGCATATAAAAGTCATGGAACCACACTAAGAGGTGTGAATGGTTATCTAGGCACTAGTACAGCAAACCCAAGCATATTGTTAGTATTGAATACTGTTATTAAAAAATTGCCTTCTTGCAATAAGGAAAAGGGTTTAATTAGTTTTTGAAAGCCATGCCTTTCTAAATGGCTGGTAAAAATGGATTTTGTTTTTAACCATGAGAAAATATTCAAACAAAATCTTACATATATAATACCTCAAGTTATGTATCAACATCTCTTTAAAAGTATCCAGTCTCTTGGTGAGCTAATTATTGTTGGGATTTTCTAATTAACTAGTATTCTTTTTATGACTTTGAAAACTCAGACATGTCTAGTCATTAAAATAAAACCCTGGTACCACAATTTGTTGTGTTTGCAAGGTAAGTTTTATTTCTGTTATTTCAAACAGCAAACATGTAATTACCATATGCAGAAGGAGGTGTTTGATACAGAAACAGGTGTACCAATGGAATACACATGCCTTCTAAGAAAAGTAGAGGTTTATGTCAGTGCCACTCACAACAAAGGTTCACTGACAAGTAAGTTTATCGTGGAAGCTGCTTTTAATTGACCAGTTTCCCATATACAATGCAAGCCCATCAAATTACTGGTTTTAGAGCAAAGATCAAAGTAGCAATATTAGTTGTGACCTGAATACCTATGCTAAGGCCAGATTGATTCCTAGTCTCTCATATCTCTGCCTTCTCTGCCCTAAAAGATAAGAACTCATGATTAATTTAATACCAAAGCAGACTGTAAGGGACCCATTTTGTTCCAGGTAGGAGAAGATGAAATGTAGACATCAGAGCATCTCTAGTACTACACATGTAACATTACAGGCTTTTTAAAAGCCTTAACTTACAGGAGACCAAGTATAAAGAACACAGTGTACAAAAAAAAAAAAAAATTGGTGGCTAAACATATTCTGTGTGGGGAGTGAGACACTGGCATTAATATCGTGGTATTAGCAAAGCCTTAGCTTTTACCCCTTATTCATTTTTATACATACTTCAAGTATTTACATTTGTTAATGTTTGGTCTTATGCAAACAGACGTAACAGTAAACCTACACCTTCTACAATCTCAATCTTTGTGTAAATCCACACACAACAATCAGCAAGTGAAACTTAATTTCTGCCAAGTATGCAGAATGGTTTTAAAAAATAAGAAATACCATTTGCAAAACAGGTGTATCATATGTTCAAAATCCTAAAATAAGTATTACTTTTCAGATTTTCTGTATCTAAAATATTGTGTTTGGTCTATTTCTATTCAGATGTTCAACACAAAACCAGAAGTTCTTATTCTCATTCCCTATCTAAAAGTAGCACTGAATTCTGCTGTTTACCCAGTCAGTAGGTGCTCAAGGCTGGGGGAAGAACCCCAGTACTTCTATATTGGAACTGTCAGACTGAAACACAAACCTTAAAACAGTTCTGGATTTTGGAAAACTTGGGGTTTTAATTGGGAATTGGCATTACTGGAACTAATTGGAATGGAGTAAGCTCTGCTGAGACTAATTAAAAAACCCAGATGGGCCATGCTAAAACTAAGGGCAAATGGAGAGGTATTTAGAATTAGAATTTAGAATTAGAAGGTAATTGCTAACTATCCTAGATGTAGAAGCTGACTCATCTGGGCTTGGGAGGGAAAACAGGGAACTGATAAGGATCTTCGAAAACCTAAGACAATTGTAAATCAAAAAACTCATTAAAACAGGAAACTAGGATCCCAGCCAAAGGCCCATTGGGCCCATTTATCATTTTTCCCTGAAAGGTAGGAAGGTCAAAATGAAGAGAAGCTGTATACCTTCCTCTCTTCCAGGACCCCTACTCATAAAAAGACCACCGACCCATTTCAAAGAACAAACCATGCATGCTTAATTGCCTTTTTCCTTATTAGCATGAGAAGCACAGAGTGGGTTAGGAATATGTATTTGTATTCAATACTTCTGTAAATAAAAAGCATGTAATCACCTGTACTCGGGGCCATGCCTATTAGGGGTGACCCAGCAGCAGTCCAGCGATGACTAAACATATCCTTTCTAACTAAAACAGAGAGTCTTTGTCCATCATTGTTGGATATTGATGCTAGATCATATCCATATTTTTTGTAAATCAAGACAAAACCAAAGACTTCAGAAGAAGAGATAATTTATTGCCTGACCAATGAAAGTTAATTCAGAAGTATTCTCTCTGTTGTTTTCACTAATTGGATATTCTTGAGATAAAGACAATACATTATTAATAAATAAAAAAGAGAAATTTTGGTGAGTGGGCCAGAAACTCCAAGCAAATAATTTTCAAGGTACAACAATGATTGTAATTATGAAAAGTATACTAAACTAGTCTTACTAGCTCCAATTTAAAATGTAGGTAAAGCACTGACTCCTCAAAATACTAAATTTCCCAGTTTCTTGGTCTTGGGTAATAAATATTATCACAGGCATAGTGGGAACAGAGATGGAAGCATGATGTAGCATCACAGGGCAGGTAACAACTATGACGATAATACTAAAAGAAGCATGGTTGTCTTCTGCTAGATGCTATCCAAGACATCTTGCTCCTTAAATTCAGAGAAGCAGAGCTGCTAAGCAGTGCAGGAAAGGAAGTAGTGAAACCTTTCCTGAAAGATACTTCTGTTTTGTCTCAGCCTGGAAATACTGTCTAATGTAACTGCAGGGGAAGTGAGGTGAGGGTAAATCTTTGAGATTCAAATCAATTCAATTGAAATTCAAGATCACAAAGATCTCCCATGCCATTGTGAAATATGTAAAATGAACACTTCAGATGCTACTTTATTCCTATCATAAAACGGAAGATTAGAAAATCTCACACCTCTAGTCTCACATCCAACTCTGGGCCCCTCACTTCAAGAAAGACATTGAGGAGCTGGAACATGCAGAGAAAGGCAGTGGACATTCTGCCTTCTCTGGGGGAAGGGTCTGGAGCACAAGTCTGATGAGGAGAAGCTGAAGGAGCTGGGAGTGTTAAGCCTGGAGAAAAGGAGGCTCAGGGGTGACCTTATCACTCTCTACAGCTCCCTGACAGGAGGCTGGAGCCAGGGGAGTTTGACCTCTTCCCACAGGGAACAAATGAATGGACAAGAGGACATGGCCTCAAGCTGTACCAGGTGAGGTTCAGGTTGGACAACAGGAAAAATTTCTTCACAGAAGGGGTGGTCAGCCATTGGAAGGAGTTCCCAGGGAGGTGGAGGTGTCCCCATCTCTGGATGCAGCACTCAGAGCTGTGCTGCAGCCACTGTAGCCGTGTTCCACTGGTGAGACTTGGACTCCTGACTTCAAGAATGGGCTTTAAGTTGTATTGAACTATTTGACTTCCTAATTCCTGTTTACAAGGGAATATCTACACTATGGAATACAGTTTCGTTTCTGGCTACCAAGTTAGCATGTAGATCACTCAAATGGGACAGTTTGACAGCTTGCCACGCTGTGCTATTGGGGTGGGTTTGACTCTAGAAATAATACCTTTATTGCACAGCAAACTAATTTCACACATTCTCTGTGTCCAATAAAAATGGATGACAGAACATCTAAATTACAAAGAGTTTCACTTACATTGCCTCTAGATTCATTCTTTTCTAGCTCTTAATCCACAGCTCTGATAAAAGCCTGCTTCTGGTATAAGTCTGCGTTTTGGAGGTAGCTTCAAGGTTTGGGTTTTGTTGTTTTTTTAAGCAAAGAAGGGAAGTGGTATGTGAAAACAAAAAGCAATGGTGACACATTTTTTCTTTAGAAAGTAATACTGAATAATTTTGGCAGACTGGAACTGTGCGAGTAACAAGCAACCTATTTGTGTGCTCAAGTCAAGATGTGAATTTTTCCAAAAGTTTAATGTTTAAGGTAGATAATTTGCACTTAGTGCAAAAAAAAAAACAAAACAATTTTTTTAATCTTGGTCAAGTGTTTCACTAGTTGATAAAAATTACCTGCTAATATAATGATAATTTATGCAGGTACTACAGAAAGTCACCTTTGACTGTTACATTCTCATTTTCTGTGAGTTAAGAACTTCCCTGAGATTAATTCCAGTTACACGTAAGTTTAGCACCACTAGCAGAGGTTAATTAAGTGATTTTTTTTATGCTTTTTCTTCCCATATTCTTAGGAACTTGAAATCAAATTACACCCTTCTCCCTTTGTTTTTCAGTACATTGAGTTCAGTCACATACATCTCTTTTAGTCCATATATTGTGCCCGTTTTTCTTTATCAAATTCCCTTGCAATCTTTAAGGCAGTGCTGTTGAGCGAAACTGACTGCATATTACAGATAATAGTGACAATGACTCCTCTTGGGGGTGCTACTGGCCAAGTACCCAGAGCTTCAGTATCCAGCTCTTCAGGCAGAATGAGGAGGACACTGCTGGCCCCCACGGCCCCCCCAGTATGGGATGCGTAGTGTCTCTGCTGTCTGCAGCAGCCATACTGTTGGTTTTTCTCTACCACAGCCCAAGCCATGGCGTATTTACCATCCCTGTCCCACGACACTTCTGTTTTTGGCACTGGGGTCCACATCATTGCAACCGTGCCTGGCTTGAGGTACCCTGGAAGAAGTTTGCAATTCCTGTTTTTAAATTGTCCGGCTTGATAACTGTACAACAAGGCATTTCCAAATTTCAGGAGGTCACCTACTGAGGACAGAAAGCCACCACCAGCCCACTTGTAAGAGTTGTCCACATATGGTGCATTTACCAGCCGTCCCTTTTTGTTGTAAACGTAACACCTAAAAATTCAAGAAAATTCATCTTGTCATTCTCATGTACTATGCACAATGATTTTAAGCTACGCTACCTTAAAAGAGCAGACAGAGCATGTATTAGCTTGTTCTTGCAACCATTTAGGGGAATTTTAAAATATATTTTTAAAATATATTTATTGCAGAAAAAAATATCAACAAGTAATTCAGACAGAAAAACAAAAATTAAGGTGACTTCTTAGGTTAGAAGCTTAACTTCAAGAAAAGTACTAATCCTTCTGCTTAGTCTTAGGATATACTAAGAATAAAGACAATATACAAATAAGAGATGGGACAGAAATAGATCAGCCAACACAGATTTTTTTCTTAAATCCCTATACTAGATATGAAGAGTTTTAAAGAACAAGGAATTCTACAGCTGAAGCTTAGGTGACTGCTCTGAGACAGTAGTTTCCATTTATGGCTGATTTCCCCCCACTGCCCCATTATGGCTGCCGTACTCTACAACAAAGCAAGAGGCATTAACACAAATTAGAAACTTGCATAACACAAATTAGAAACTGCCAACCAGAGCTGCAGAATAAACTGTCAGGTACAATACAACAGAAATGCAGAACAAAATATACTTTTGAAAGAAACAGTCCAATCATGACTTGATTGATTTCATACAACGTGTGAAAAGGACTTGTTGAATAAGTATATAGCCCAAGGAATTTCAACCTTTAATCTTTCACCAAATAAGGTCCATGTACTACTTGAAGAGTTACGAAATGGAAAAAACCTACTCAGATTCCACTTGTATTTGAAAGCCTTTTAGCAAACTTCTGAATAACTTATAACACTGAAAGTCTGAGCTTGAAACAAAGGAAGAATGATGAATCCAGATCCAGGATGCAAGACTACCGTCAATTCTGACAGTGAGTTAGTATCTTGTCCCCATAATGAGTGTTTTGATTACAAAAAAGCCCTGTTACAAAGACATTGACTTAAACCTCTAAAAGATCTGGAACATGGATTTTAAAGCATTTTCTTATTGAATGAATATAGTATACCCAAACCATTAAACAAACCTTAATGCATCAATACATTCTATTTTGAGGCATCAAGCTCCAATTTGTAGAAGCAAACCCATTAGTTTTGCTTAACCGTAAGTACCTATAAAAAGACTCCCAGAACAGCATCTGTCCAAATTCTTTGATCCCTCCCATATTTCAGTTTATAAAAAGGATGAACATACACATGTTCTAAAAAGCCTCGACTGTACAGGATTCATAATTTATGAGAACATCGCTATCATTCAGATAAGCCTCTGAGCCTACAGCCAGAGAGCCTCTGAAATTTTGCAAGCAAACTAAACACCAGCACAAAGCATCTCAGAATAGATCAGTAAAACTGTGCACACACTTTCAATATATACTTGTACTTAGTATAAACCTCAGCTTCAACATGTTCAGTATTCTTTGAGAGCATTTTAGAAACCAGACTTTTTAAAAGTCTGAGTCTCATTTTCATGGGACTGTTACTAGAACCATTTTGTCATTCAACAAATGAATTCTTGTCCCACACCAAAATTTAACCAGGGAGTCAATAATCAATTTCTGAGCCCAGACAGAAAGTTGATAAAATAAGACAAGAAACTCTAGCCTAATCCACTATATTGGAATGGGTTATCCAGTTACATAAATTTCCCTCAGCTTGTTGTTTTGTGAGCGTCTTTTGCTTTCTTTGTGTAGGAGTGAGGGGGGCAGGGAGAGTTTTGGGGTTTTTTTCCTATGTTAAATTAATTTAAAATTCAATTGGTATTAAACATAATTTTAATTCTGGTCAAGATTCATACTGAAATTTGATTTATGATTACCTTGTGTTACTGTGAGACTACTACAATTCCATGGAACCCTTTAAATGCCAGTATATTAAGCAAATTAAGGTAACTATATATTCCAACATAATCTAGTTACTCCTTATTTTATTTGCATTTATGTGCTTACTTGTACCCAAAGTAAATATAAACTTTGAAGTCACCCCTATTACTCCCCTCGCCTCTCATATTCACACTTAGAACAAGAAATACTTATTTCTTATTCTGTAATTTTACATGCTAATTACAGAACCTATACCATGGCCTTGGAACCAGCTACATGAATAATGTTGAGGTAACATACAGCACTTCATTCAAATGTCATTCATTCAAATTCTGGGAAAAGAAAAATCACACATTCTTAATTCAGCTGTCCTAATTAAAATAGAAAGGGCAAGAGAGTTGTGGAAAAATTAAGAGTTGTTCCACCCCTGTTTACCTTGCTCTGTTATATATCATTGCTTCATTGTCATCCAGGACAGTTGACAGCATATCCAAATCACGAAACATTTTCAGCATATAATCTGTAAATTTTTGTCCTGAAGCTCTCTCCACAACAGCACTTAAGAGAGTAAAGCCATACGTTGAGTACAAGAACTGGCTACCTTGAAGAAACAGTGAGAAAGGGAAAAAAAACCCACGTTAATTGCATGATGCTTAAATGGAATCATATGTGCAAATCAAACTATATATAGCAATTAATAATAAACCATTGATCCTAGCCTAGGAAATTCTGTACTGCAGCAGACACAGATCCTGGTAAGAGAACAGCACTAAAACCTTCCAGGGATCTCTGTGCACAGTCAGGTTTCATGCCAAGATGTCAACGCTGACATTTAACATCCTTTCCCATGAGACTTACCACATCGGGTCTAACATGTCTGGATTTGGAAAGCTGACACAAGCCATAAAATTACTGCTTAAAAGATGCTCAGCTATGTAACTTGTTTGTGTGTCCATACCACAAGAGAAGGGAAAACAAGAGAAGTATTCACATTCATCACTTTTAGCACAGTGTTTCTAGTTCTAGAATATCCCAAAAGATTATATGAACACAAGCATGTATATTATTTAAGACAATAGAATTTATTTACAAAACAATGTTTCATTTTAAAAAAATCTCATCGTTATGCTAATGCCTTCTATGAAACATTTACATATTGAGCAATTGCTAAAGTGCCTACAGTTGAGACAGATCTCTTACTTGAAGTGGTTCCTAGAGCTCTCCAAGATGGTGAGTTTTCAACTTTTCCCTCTTCCTACCCCTCTCCCCTTAAATGCACATTATTTACTGTTTCTCAGCAATACGTATACTTTACCTTAACCTAACTCATTTAAAACTTACACCCAAAGTTCCTCAAAGTCCTCTCTAGACCTAATTTAAATAATCCAAATAATAAATTATTTCAGTAATTCTGTGATTCTGTGTTTTTCCTGTAGATTTTTTTAGGTCTGATTTAGTGCCTCAGTAAAATTTTAGCTTTTGGTTCCTATCTAGAACATGACTACAGCAAGTTGGTATCAGCTTACAAAATGCTTTGTAGATACAAATTTGTTACCAGAATTACATTCTGCTTTAGCATTTATAAATCCACTAACTGGTGTGTTTCAGAGCACTTACTGCTCCTGGGAGAAATGTCTTATACATAAATATTACATGACCAGATGCTTCGTGCAGAACAGACCAAATACTTCTCTGCTGAGCTTTTAATGAGGCATGTGGAAGAAAAAAAAAAGGGAGGGAAGCAGAACAAAGCAAAACCCCCACACAAACTCTTCTCTGGACTCTACTACCATCATTACACTTAAAACTATTTGGAACAAAACTCACCAAAAGAGCATATTTTGTCTGCATTAATAGGAACTCACCTGGTTTAAAGAATAAAGGATCATTTTTAAATATCTTCAGTGATTCAATCACACTTTCAAATTTTTCCTTCAAATAATACTCTTCCTGTTCAAATTCCTTGTTGTTCCTGCCAGGCTTTGAATGTTGGATTTTTGTCTCACTATTATGTTCTTTCTTCTGTTTGACACAATCAGTTTTTTCAATCCCTTTACCTTCTTTTTCTTTTTGTTCTTTATCCTGACAGGATTTTGTTAGCTTAAGTTCTCTGTTTGCCTTTTCCTTTTCTTCTTTAACTTTTGTAATATCTTTTTCATAGTGACGAATCCCACTCAAGTGTGAAACTAACAGTCTTGTGGTAATAGTGACCTAGGTAGACAGAATTATGTGAGCTCTCTTCACTAAAAGAAAAACACTAAATCACCAGAAAAGTAAAATTCACCATGACAAAGAACAGACAAAGGTGTAAGACCTTTTAAATATCATCTATTAAACACAGTATTAAAAAAAAAAAAAAAGTATATATGTGGACACTACACACTTGATATAAAAGTGAAGATCCAAATATGCTTTTTTGAGCAGGAAACATCAGTACTTGTCTAAATGATTTTGAGTGTTTTGTAGGTCCAGATTAGGCACCTGTACACAGATAGCTATGCAGTGACAGGAACAAAAATAAAAAAAACCTCTTACCAGTAAACAATTACATACCTTTTCACCCTCATAGACCTTTTCTGGAAATTCAGGGACATATTTCTGCACTGGAGCATCTAAATCTAGTTTACCCTCTTCCCACAATTTAGCAACAGCCATCATTGTAAGACACTTGCTGATACTGGCGATACGCATGATGGTCTCTGGCTTACACACCACACGGTTCTCTACATCAGCATAGCCCAAACCTTTAAGGAAATAAAAACACTCTGGTAAATCCTTTGCACAGAGTCATGCTGAATTAATTATATGCAATGAATTAAATTTACTGGCCCTTTAAAATATTTTTCCTCCAGCTAAACTGGGACACAAAGCATTGGACTATCCTAGCCCCTGCTTCAATTCAGTTAATAACATTTTACTGTAGTAACAGCAGTTAATCACAGACCATTGGATTAGACAATGGCATCCCAAGTTGCTGATTAAGACTACAACAAACATTATGATAAATGAGATTAAAGATTAAGCCAAAATTCACACTCCTTAGGTTAAATTTTCAGTGTAGTAAACCCAAAGAGACCAAAACCTAGATCATGAAATAACTGACCAGAAACATTCCTTTTATTGTTCTGAATTAATGGCTGAAGCAGTAAAGGGTCTTATTTTACCAATACAGAAACTGAGGGAGGAAATCACTCACAAATTCATCCTAATTACGGAACTGTAGGTTTCACAAAACTGAGGGGTTACTATGTTTCAACATCACTCAGCATGACTTCCATTAAAATACAGCTTAACAGTCTCTGTAACAGTGTTTTCCTATGTAACCAACCCACATGTCTGGTAGCAAGAACTGGGTTAATAAGGCATTATCAAGCTGCCGAACTAGTCTTCAGTTTGAGCCAGGTTTGAAGAAAGTGCAAGTGATGCTGCAGCATAAAAGCAAGGAAATGCAGCAAGGACATGATTGCAGTTTTCAGTACAAGAAAGGCCTGCAAGCAACACTCCTCTGTCTATATAAAACTGCAGTCTAACAGAGAACTGCTCAGGGAAAACCCCAAATCTTGGCAAAGTACAAGAACTAAAACAGATGACATGCCATTTGCCCAAGACCCTTTCTCTTATATAGCTGCTACTCAAGAACCTGGTGCTTGTCAATGCAGATGCTTTTCTCCCTGGTGAAAACACTTCTAAACCTCACACAGTTCCCATCATCTAGAAAACAGGTTTAGTACTGTGGTCACTGTATACATTACACCTGTTCCTACTTTGCCCCCCATGGAGAGAGGAGACCCAAACAACCCAGAACTGGTCTTTTTGAAACTCATGAAGATTTTTCTGAGAACAGATACACATTTTGATGGGTTTTTTATAAACATCAAATGTCTACATGATATGAGAAGTACTAACAGACTCTACTTAAAGCTAAACTGTGCAACCAGAAAAATCAATTGCAGTTTCTGTAAGGATAACACCTGTTAAATCTCAGTACCTTCCCAGTAAAATTACACCTCAGCCCACAAACAGGCCATCAAATGTGAGCTGTTATTCCTTTGACTACTAAGGAAGCTCCTGTGGGGAGAACAGTTCTTTTTCTCTTACATACAGGGCTATCAGACCACTGTACAGCTATATGCCCAAAGTACATTCAAAGGCTAATCTGAAAAATTAGTGGAAGAAAGGTTCTCCAATCTAACTGTTGAGACATACTAGCATATTCAGGAAGTTAACAAATTAACAATTCCTGGAAACTATTGAAGTTTCCCAAGGAAAGTGTAATTTGATACTACATAAACACACATTTCTGGTTACTGTCCAGAGACATTATGGATGGGATATCAAGCAGATGAAATCCCAGATTAGCTTGTTGAATTGGTAATTTTTAAAATGTTCATCAGTTCTTGACAGTATGCACAACTACTACTCCCACATACTAACCTTCTGACCAGACTTCCTTTCCATCTACAGAAACTCCAACTAATATACCTGGGATTCCTGCTTCGTCCTGCCAAAAAAACACAAACAAACAAAACAAACAAACAAACAAAAAACAACATAAGAGATTTAGAAATATCTTTACAATTAAAGAAACACCTCCTCCCAGGAGGTTCAAGCCCTTGAACTGAAAAAGCTATAAAAACCGTACAAATAGACCTGGGCATTGTTGTCAAATTATATTTGAAATTTTGTTATGTACCAGTTTGGTTCTGGTACAAACTGCTTTTGCAAAGCTGACATTTTAACTCAGCTGTTGGGGAAAAATATACCTAAGAAGAATAGCAAGGTAATAGTTTTGCTTTAATAATTCAATTAAATTGCTGAACGGAATATGCAAAAGAAACAAAACATGGCACAGTTAATACGCAACCGGCAAATTGCATCACCAATTGGCAGGCAAGATTTCAAAGAAGCTTCAGCTGGATTTTCAAAGTAACTACTACGTGCTTTTAAAACACAGTCACAGAATATCCTGTGTTGGAAGGGACCCACAAGGATCTTAGAGGCCAGCTCCCTGCATAGAACTCCAGGAATCCCACCCTGTGCCTGAGAGCGTTTCTCAAAGGCTCCTTGAGCTCTGTCAGCCTTGCGAGTCATAGCCACTTCCCTGGGGAGCCTGCTCTGTGCCTGACCACACTCTCAGTAGAAATCTTCTCTTAATAGCCACCTAAACTTCTTCTGACATAATTTCCTGGCATTGCCTTGTCACAGAACGCAGAGTTCAGTGCCTGCTCCTCCGCTTCCCCTCATGAGAAAGCTGCGGTCCGCAGTGAGGTCTCCTCTCCTCCAGGCTGAATAAAGTGCCCTCGGCCGCTTCTCCTATGGTTCTTGCCTCTCCTTCCTACAGATTTTAAGGCCTCCCTGTTGTTCTCAGATGCCCCATACTGTGCCACACTCCCACAGACCACTGTATCAAGCTGGCCTAAGCTGCGCCCGCACCGATAGCCTTCAGCCGTCCCCCCGCTCAGCACCTTGATCCTCCGCACCAGGTCCCTGCTCCTCTCCACGGCCGCGCCGAAGCCCCGCGGGGTCGGCGGCGGCTTCTCCTCCCGCCCGCTCTCTGACTCCCCTCCCGCCGGCGCCGCCCGAAGCCCCAGCGCCAGCCCCAGAGCCAGCCCCCAGCCCCATGGCCGCGCCCCGGCCCCGTCGCCCTCCCTGCGGGGCGCGGGGAGCCGCCCAAGAGCCGCCGCCCGCCGCAAGGCCCGCGCCAGGCCCGACATGGCCGGGGCGGACAAGGCACCGCCGGGCCACAGGCGCCGCCTCGCCGGGCCGAGCCCCGAGCGCATCGAGCGCCGCCGCCTCAGAAGCGGTGCTGCCGCAGCGGCGGGAGCGGGGCAGCGGCGGGACAGGCCCCGGGGCAGGGGCGGGACAGGCCCCGGGGCAGGGGCGGGACAGGCCCCGGGGCAGGGGCGGGAGCGGGGCAGCGGCGGGACAGGCCCCGGGGCAGCGGCGGGAGCGGGGCAGCGCAGCTCGCCCGTGTTCACCACGGGCTGCAAATGGGTTCGCTCCGCGCAGCGGGACTCGCCGCACTCGGGCCGCTCCCCCGGGGCTCGGCAGGACTGGCCGGACAGGGCGATGAACAGAATCACAGGAAGACCTCTGAGATCAGCGCTAACATCACCTTATCAACTAGACCATGGCACTAAGTGCAACTCCCAGTCTTTCTTTGAATACCTCCAGGGTCTACATGACTCCAAGACCTTTCTGATCAGCCCGTTCCAATGGCTCTCTTCCAGTGAAGTAATTCTTTGTAGTGCCCATCCTAAACCTTCCCCAGCATAGTTTAAGACTATGTCCTCTCATCCTGTCACTTTGTCATGAATAAAATCTCTCAAGAAATCCACCCCGGTTAAAATACTGTGTTTAGTTATGTACAGTTAATGTTCTTATCCCATTTGTAAACCTTGTACCCCTTGTTTACTCCGATGCTTATTAGTAATGTTAATTACTTACCAGTTTCTGAAGTGTTTTAACGGTTCTTACCAGACATTCCTGTACCCTTTCCCTTACTTCCCTGCTACTATGTAACAGAGCTGCTCCCATGGGGGCTAAATCAAACTAACAAAAGCAACCCATTAGAAAGGTATGCCACAGAACCAGGCAACTCCCATGGATGCTGTGCCACACTACAACAAAGAAACTCCCAGGAAGCTGTGCAACCAAGTAATATGCAAACTAAGGCATGCAAGACACCAAAACAAAGAGCTAACAGAGGAATAAAAGGACAAGGAAACATATTCTAGCAAGCTATGATGAAAGATCATCTCCCTGCATCACCTAAGCCTGCTTAGAAATCATCTTCCTACATCACCATGACCTAAAGGACTGGAAAGGACTGACACCCCTAGACAGCAAACCGGAACAGGCCTCCTGGCTACTCTTGTGAGGACAGAAGCCCCAGCTCTGCAGTGTGTGCTGCAAAGCTGAATTGTGCCTCCTTCTTGGAGCTGTCAGTGTGGGAACAGCCTGCAAGCAACTCCTAGGGCCCCCCACCCCAAGAGCTGAATCCTAATAAAGGCATCAAACAGGAGTCTTGTCTCCTGGTCAATTTCTTTCAACTTGTGTGGGAATGAAGTCCTGGTGTAGGGAGTTCTAGAGGGCAATAAGGTCTCGCCAGAACCTCCTTTTCTCCAGGATAAACACCCTCGAGCTGCCTCATCAGACTTGTGCTCCAGATCTTTCCCCATCTCCTTTGTCCTTCTTTGGACCCACTCCAGCACCTCAGTGTCCTCATTTTGAGGGGGACAGAACTGGATACAGCACTTGAGAGGTGGCCTCACCTGTGCCAAGTACAGGTGACTTAGAGCTGGTTCCTTTAGTTAAGCACCAAAAACCACCAGCTGTGTCCACGGTCAGTTGCAGGTAGTATTTGGCAAAATGAGTCAAATCCCTGTGAAACCTTCCCAAGGTTTTACTCTTTGAAAACAAAGGTTTTTGAACCACAAGTCCTCTCTGCCAGGTAACTGGAATGCCCAGAGCCCCCAGCAGGCCCAGCATCACTCATTCTTCCTCCTGATGGAGGTAAGGTTGCAACTCCTACCAGCACCAATTTGGCTCTGACAAAATAAGCTGTTTTTAACCAACACTTTCATTGCACTGATACATAAGAAAAAGAGAAGGTGAAGAATACTTCAAGCCACAAAATACTTTCTTAACTCTGCCCTCCCAAGGAAATGTCTGCAGGATCAAATGAAAAAAGCCTGCTGCTAAACCAGGCAAAAGTACAGCAAGCTGTAGGTGCAGAGGAGCCCACCGAGCCCGAGATCCTGGCTCTCCCCTGGAGACAAGATACTTCTCTGTAAGAGAGAGACAATGTATCGCTCCCAGGGATCTTTGAGCTAGATATGTTAAACTGCAGTGCCCCATTGGTGTTCCCCCCTGCTGTCCCACCCCGATAGAGGTATCTTGGGCTCCCCCCCTCCCTCCCCCCCCCCCCCCAAATATCCCGGGTTTTCCCCTGTTCAGCAGATTAGCTGTTGCTAGCTCCCTTCGCCAAAGCTCTGCCTGAATAAAGGTTTGTGCTTAGCGGAACGCTGGACCAGCTTTCTCGTCCCTGCTTCCCATGTCACCTGCTCGCCGCCGCTGAGCCGAGCTGGAATCACTCACCTGCCCAAAGTTGCTCACACGCGCTTCGGCCCAGCCCTTTTCAGGGCTGTTTCTCCAGAGAAGTCAGGGTGCTCCGGGCTCTCTGTCGCCATGGCAACTGGCGTCTCAACGTGGGGCATTCAAATGAGCCCTGAAGAAGAGTCCGCCCGCGGCTTTAACTGCGAGGCACGCCGCCGTTCGAGCTGCCGCCCCTCGAGGAAGCCTCCTTGCGTTTTAGCAAGAGGCGATCCAAGAGGCTGCAACCGGGACTCTCTGACCATCTGGGGCAAGGAAAAGCCCCTGAGGACTGGCCGCCAGGTGACCACCTGCCCAGCAGCTTTTTTTCGCCCGCCTGCATCTGCCGAAGAGAAAATGTAAGTCGATCCCGTGAAGGGTTTTTTTGGACTTTTTTCTTTTTCTTTGCTGTTTTACTGCTGGGCGGGGAGTGAAAAAGGATGGGAAACCAGTCCTCTGCATTGAGGCTGACCCCACCTGAGAGGGACTTTTATATCCAAGTTGTAAGCACCCTAAAAGCGGGAAATTTTAAGTTTTCTAAAGGGAATTTAAAGAGATTTATTCATTGGGTTTTTAACCATTTTAAGATTAATTCGGATTCTGCTAAATCGTGAATTTTTTGGGATAATGTGGGAAGAAAGTTATATACAGTTCAAGCTAAGAGAGATTTTTCTGTTGCAAATTTTTTTCCTGTGTTTCAAAATATTATTTTCTCATTGGAAAAAGAGGGAAAAAAAGAAGAGGGAGTTTTGGGTCCCCAGTTGAACCCCCCAACCCTGTCAATCTCTCCAAGTGTCCCTAAACCCTCTTCCCTATCTGAGAGCCGGTCGGCGGGTGGACATTGCCTCCAGGCACAGAGCTGCTGCCGACTCCCTGACAGCTCCCCACCGTCTCTCTACCCTTACCAGGGTGGCAATGGCCATGCCACTCTGGGTCTTTCCTCTACCCTCTCCCCTATGCCCTCACACCCGGTTGTGTCCCCCCCAGTTCCTAGCGTTAGCACAGATGGCGCCGGCAGTGTGGCCAGCCCCGCCATTTTGTCCCACTCCCACCCCGGTTTTCCCGCCCTCGATGCCCAAAATGGCCACTTTCCCGCCTTCACCCCTTCTCTTCCTGCCGCGTCCTGCGGCTCCTCTTCCCCCCCCACTGCATCGTTGGGTGTAACCGCGTCGGGCCCTCCCCCATCCATGGGGAAACCCCTCCCGGTCGCGGACCCCGGTCCTGTCCCTTTGTGCCGGGGCCCCGTCCCCAGCGGCGCTCCCGCTCCAGGGTCCCAGTGCCCCGGAGGTTGGGACGGCTCCGTCTGGAGCGGGGCCATCCCAGCTTCCCTGCACAGCCACAAAAGGGTCAGCTCTAGACACCTGAGCCGGCACCGCGCTGCCACCAAACACCCCCCATCTCCACTAGGAGATGAGAGCAGTGAATCTTCTTATTCAGATCCTGAGTATGAAGACCCCTGGGCTGAGGTGCAGAGGGAAGCCACATGAGCGGGGAGCTCAGCTCTGTCCCAGAAAATACTTGCCTTTCCTGTAATACTGAGGAGAGACAGGACAGGGGCACAGGTTGCTGCATGGGAGTCCCTTCACTACAGGGAACTGCAGGAACTTTGTAAAGCTGCCGAGGAACATGGCAGGGGTTCACATTTTTTTAAACACTTGCTGGAAACCTCCTTCTCTGCCCACGTCATGGTCCTGCATGACATCAAAAATATTATGAACTGCCTTCTCTCCCCAGCAGAGTACATGTTATGGGAGAGGTAGTGGAAAAAACATTTAAAGCAATTGGCAGATGTTTATGCTAAAGATGCTTACAGACCTAATTTTACTTTAGAGCAATTAGCAGGAGAAGGAGATTTCCAAAAGCCCTGAGATCAGGCCTGGGATCTGCCTGAAGCAGCCTTACAGGATATAGCTAATGCTGCTAAGATATCTCTTTTTACCACCCCTGATGATAAAGTGCCAACACAGTGCTTCACCAATATTAAGCAAGGGGCAACTGAGTCTTTTATTAAGTATATTGATAAGTTAAAAGTAGCCACTGAAAAGCAGATAGAGAGCCCTCAGGTGCAAAAAGAATTATTAGTAAAAATAGCAATGGCCAATGTTAATCCGGAATGCAAAGCAGTTTTGCGAGACCTCCCACTGGACCCTGAACCAACCATAGATCAGATAGTTGAAGCCTGCACCAAACACTCCTCTGCCTCAAGTGAGAATACAGTGGCACTTGCAGTGGCTAAGGGAGTGGCAGAGAGGATATCTGGAGCTTATGCTGCAGACCCCAATACAAGTCGTTGTTTTAATTGTGGCGAGCCTTGACATTTTTTCAAAGACTGTCCGGAGAGACATTCTATACAACCACCAGCCCACCAACGGTTACCCAGACAGAACTGGCATTCGGGAAACTTCAAGCAGAGCGTGGGACGGCCCCGCGCTTCGACATCAAATCAAATGCCGCACTGTTCCACCCCTCCTGCCAAACCCACCATCCTGCCTCCACGGGGACCCCGATATCAATCCCAGCAGGTGGAGCGCTTCAGATGGGAACCCGGCATCAGCTGGTTACTAGACTCTTTACATATGAAGGGTGTACATACAAAATCCCCACAGGGAAACGTGGACCACCAGGTGGTCCCTCCAACATCTTAATACTTGGGGATCCTACCAACTCTCCAGGGCAAATTCATACTGTTCCTGAGGTTCAGACTATATACCCTGGAGATGAAATTTCCATCTCCCTGACCTGCATAGACCCTCCTTATTATTTAAAGGAACAGACTCCTGTGGCACAGGCCTTTTTACTTCCTAGTGACTGCCCAGAACAGATTCCCCTCAACCCCAGTGCTATGTGGACTCAGGTTGTGGGCTCCAGTAAACCCATTGTGGACTGCAGCCTGTTTTGTTATGGAGAAAGGATTCAGCGCCCAGGAATGCTAGACACTGGAGCAGATGTTACCATCATCGCCCGCTCCGAGTGGCCAGACAATTGGGAATTACAACCTGTGACAAGCATGATTTCAGGAATTGGAGGGATGATAGCTTCCATGAGGAGCAAAGGGAATATTGTCATCGAAGGAGCTGAGGGACAAATGGCAACCATCAGGCCGTTTGTGGTGAGAGCACCAATCACCCTCTGGGACGAGATCTCCTGTCCCAATGAGGGGCTTCTCTGTGGATTCCCAGCAGGGATTTTTAGTCGGGGTCACTGAGAAGCACACCACGCCTACCATCCCCCAACTCACCTGGAAACAGCACCATCCAGTGTGGGTTGATCAGTGGCCCCTATCTGAGACCAAACTGCACGCACTGGAAGCCCTTGTGGGAGAGCAGCTTGCCAAGGGCCACATCACTGAGTCCAATAGCCCTTGGAACTCCCCTGTCTTTGTCCTACGCAAACCAGGCAAGGACAGGTAGAGACTCCTTCATGACCTCCGGAAGATCAACGATGTCACTGAAGACATGGGATCCCTTCAGCCTGGCATGCCCTCCCGTTCAATGCTCCCTCGGGATTGGAAGCTGGCCATCATTGACATAAAGGACTGTTTTTTCAACATACCCCTCCATCCTCGGGACGCCTCCAGATTTGCATTCTCGGTTCCCTCTCCAAACAGACAAGCACCTTTAAAAAGATACCATTGGCTAGTCCTTCCCCATGGGATGAGAAATTCTACCATCTGCCAATGGTACGTGGCCCACATTCTGTCACCTGTGTTCCAGATGTTCCCTGTTCCCAGATGCTGTCATCCTCCACTACATGGATGACATCCTGGTTTGTGCTGCTGACGATGACTATGCACCAGACTTTACAAAAAACTATCCAGACAATCGAGGACGCTGGAATTGAGATCTGTGAGGACAAGATCCAGCACACCTGCCCGTGGACCTACCTAGGACTCCGGATCCGCAAGCAGACCATCGTGCCCCAGCAGCTGACCATCAGAGATGACTCCAAGACCCTGCAGGACCTACATCAGCTCTGCGGGTCCATCAACTGGATATGCCCTCTGCTTGGGATAATGACAGAAGTCCTCACACCCCTCTTCAATCTGCTCTGCAGCAGCGAGGACCTCGACTCACTGCGCGCCCTCACGCCGGAGGCCCAGGAATCCATCACCAAGGTCCAGGAGGCCCTGTCTTCACGGCAAGCCCACCGCTATGAGCCCAGCCTGCCCTTCCAGCTGGTTATCCTGGGTAAGGCCCCGCGCTTACACGCGCTCATTTTTCAATGGCATTGAAGGATCCACTCAGTATCATTGAGTGGATCTTTACACATAACCAGCCCACTAAAACTATTACCACCCCACAGGAAATCATGGCTGAATTCATTAAAAGAGCTAGAGTCTGTCTCCGCACTCTTGCAGCCTGGGAGTTCACATGCATCTTCCTCCCATTGGCAACTGGAAGTTTGGAGCCTTTGCTCCAAACCAATGAGAACCTTCAGTTTGCTCTCGATAGCTATTCAGACCAAATTTCTATACACCCACCTGGCCACAGACTTTTCAAAACTACATTTAATTTGGTCCCAAATCATTATGGAGCAAAACACCACTCACGGCCCTGACGGTATTCACAGATGGCTCAGGGAAATCCCACAAGTCAGTCATGACTTGGAAGGACCCCAAGACACAGAAATGGGAGTTTGATGTCCAAGCGGTCGAGGGATCACCACAGATTGCTGAATTAGCAGCTGTCATGGGAGCTTTTGAGAAATTCCAAGACCCTTTCAATCTGGTGACTGATTTGGCTTATGTGGCTGGAATAGCTGTGAGAGCAGAACATGCATTTCTAAAAGAGGTCTCTAACCCAAATTTATACAAACTGCTTTCTGAATTTGTATATTTTATCTCCCACAGAAAGCAACCTTACTATGTCATGCATGTGAGAGGACATACTGACCTCCCATCGTGGAGGGTAACAAGAGAGTGGACACCTTAGCCATGCCTGCTGGAGTGGCCATAGTCCCGGACATTTTTGCGCAAGCAAAATTGTCCCACCAATTTTACCATCAGAACGTCCCCGCCCTGATAAGGATGTTCAAGTTACCCAGGGATCAGGCCAGGCCAATAGTTGACACCTGTCCCAATTGTCAATTTTTTAAAGTTCTAGCAATGAATTCTGGGGTTAACCCCTGAGGACTCAACAGCTGCCAAATTTGGCAGACTGATGTTACCCACGTCCTGTCCTTTGGGAGAGTTAAGTATGTTCATGTTTCACTAGACACTTTTTCTGGTGCAGTGTTTGCCTCAGCCCACGCAGGAGAAAATGCCAAACATACCATCTGACATTTTCTCCTTGCATTTGCTACCATGGGAGTCCCCCAACAAATAAAAACAGATAATGGACCCACTTACACCTCTCACAAGTTGAGAGATTTCTTCAGCCAGTGGGGGGTGAGGCACACCACAGGCATACCTCACTTTCCCACAGGGCAATCAATTGTGGAAAGGACACACCAGAACCTTAAGAGAGTCCTTGATCAGCAGCGGGCAGGAACAGAGATCATTCCTCCCACTGAGAGGCTCTGTAAGGCTCTGTATGTTATAAATTTTCTGAATTGTTCACCTACAGAGCCTGACCCCCCTGTAATACGGCACTTCTCCAATTCGACCCGTGCCAAACTCAAGGAGGAGCCGCCGGTGCTGATCAAAGACCCTGAATCACAGCAAACACTGGGACCTTTCCCATTGATTAGCTGGGGGAGAGGGTATGCTTGTGTGTCGACACCATCTGGTCCTAGGTGGCTCCCAGTGAAAACCATACTTAGGCCCTGCAAACCCTGCACCAGAACCAGATCAATCAAAATCTCCTGAGACCCACATAGGTTCTCAAAAACAACAAGCCACTGCAGCCTGGAGATGGAGACGTCGCTGGAGCCCACCGAGCCTGCCCACCACCAGACCATCGATCAGACAGCGACCAACACAGCTTACCACCAGACCACCCACTTCATATAAGCCAAATCGTCGTGCCACCAAGACTGCCAAAAGACAAGAGCCAATGTACAGCTCGACGCTGTGAAACACACAAGTTCCTCTAACTCCTTTCCCTTCCCTTTTCCCTCCCCCTCTTCCCTTTCTCACCTTAAATACCTACCCTTAAACTACTCACTTGCTAATTTGCACAAAGATGCAACTTAATGCTGCTACTGCTGATGTCTTAGCCATGCGTCCCCCTCTACGCAAAATGGCCCCACCAGAAAGCAACTACCTCATCCCCAATACCCATTCCCTGCTTATATTTTCTTTTTTCTTTTTTCAGAAAGAAAAGGGGGAGGTAGGAGAGAAAGGGGAAAAGAAAATAGCGTTCCCCCCCCCCCCGCAAAGTCAGAGCTAATCTTTTTATGTTCTGTTATAGAAAATGGAGAGCAAAATCATCCTCGAGTTCCTGACCATCTGGATGCTCCCAAAAACATCAGCTGTGGATGCCTGCCTAGTAGCACAGCCCCAGGATTTGATGGACTGTGCTGATTCAACCTATCAAGTCACAGTGAAAGCATCCACACTTGCATCCAGAGACTCCAATATGCGGTTCAGGAACTCAAGGCTGAAAAGGAGCCCCAATGGTTTGAGGACATTTTGGGCAGCTGGGGACTCAAGGGATGAGTTGCTTCCATTTAAAAAAACCACATTTTTTGGATTCTTTTAATTATAATTATTTATGTTTACTGTTTGTAAAAAGTTGTTGACAACGTCTCTGGGAGATGCCTTTTTATTAAATAAAGAAGGGGGAGTTGTGGAGGCCAAAGAACCAGCCAACCTCAAAATCCTGGCTCTCCCCTGGAGAGCTTCTCCCTAGGCAAGACACTTTTATCTCGTGAAGAGGCTTTTGAGTTGGACATGTTAATTTCTTACACCCCATTGGTTTCCCTCCCTATCAATCCACCCCAATACATGTATCCAAGTTTCCCCTGCCCCTCTCCTTCCCTATAAATACCCCGGTTTTTCCCCAGTTGAAGGAGCTGCTGTCACTGGCTCCCTTCACTGAGGGCCCTGCTATAATAAAGGCTATTTCTTGGTGGAATGCCATACAGCTCTCTAGTCTCTCTCTCTGCGTCGCCTCCATGCTGCTGCTGAGCTGAAATCACTCACTGGGCAGAGGATGTGCCTGTGCCCCTGGGCAGTCCTTTTCAGGACAGCTTCTTCAGGGTAGTTGCGGAACCCCTGTCATCGACACCGCTGCGGCATGAAACTGTCTCTGGGAGCATTTTGCAGCAGGATTCTCTGCATTCTCACATTAACCTCCTCAGCACAAACACTCTTTGACATAAAACTTTTGAATGGGTATTGAAGTACAAAACACTCGCTCTCGGTGAGAGACTTCTCCAGGGTCAAGCTGTTCAGGCATAAGCAGTTTATTAGATGGGTAAAGAGGGAGAGACCCGTGTCTGCCACCAGCCTCGGCGTCCACATGGTTGGGCGGGGAGAGAGTTTGGGGAGAGCAGGAGAGGTGAGGTTAGAGATGGGGAGGGAGGGATCAAGAGAGCATGAGAGAGATCGGGGAGAACCAGGGAGGCTTATGAGAGGGGGGGAAGGACAAGAGAGGGGTAAGAGGGGGGAAAACCAAGAGGGTAAGAGTAAGAGAGGGAGAGAGGGAAAAACAAGAGGCAAGAGAGTGGGGAAAACAAGAGGGAAAAACTAAGAGGGTAAGAGTAGGGAAAACAAGAGAGAGCAAAGTTCCTGTTACAATACAGTATATCTTTTTCTATAGTGAATATTCTAATTCCCAGTAACCAATCACTATGAGATACACCCACTAAAGAATTTACATACAGTCTATAAGAATTACTACATTAACATACAGTGTTGCATTTTAACTTCTAAAAGCTTTACAAATTCTTCCCTTGCTTCTTAACCTTTGAAGTTTTTATCAGCAGAAGGACATTGTTTCATCAACAGGGATTCTTCTTTAGCTGGCTAGGCTGTTGTTCTTTGGTCATATAGTAACTAGTACTCAGCATCTTATGACTCAAAGCAAGCTTTCATTTCTATTTCAATTCCAGGCTTCATATTTTCAGAATTTTCTGCCAAACAATCACATTCATACGTTTTCCCTGTTTCATCCTCCCCAACAAATGAGCTTGCCATTTTTCTCTGATCGCCTTGAAGAGCTTTGTGCTAAGTTCAGTGGCGCAACTTGGCCTATTGCTATCTGTTTTATCGTCCTTTAAACTGCTGGGTTTGCTAACTTTGAATTGAGGTATCAGGCTTACGCTATTTTAAGGATTTTTCCTGTAAATATTCCTCTACTCTTTTTCTACTGATAGCAATAGAAAATGAGGACAGCAAGCAGTAGGCTGATCCAATTCTAATTTAAACCCCCAGGTTCCTGATGTCAGTTGGTCAGAGACATTTGGCACTTCAAGGGCATCCAGAGTTTTAGGTGGGGGGAAGCCTGGCACCCCAGTGTTTCAGGGGCAGATGAAGGGCTGGGCAGGGGATGGAACCATCAGCAGTGCCTTTCTTCCCCTCTCTGCAAGGTGCAGCACCTCCAGGTATAACCAGCTGTTTTCCGAGGGTCAACCAGTGCATACCTGCAAAGGGAGCTGCTATTCCAGAGGGTCCAATGGTGTCTTCTCGAGTGTTCCTCCAGGAACCACATTTGGAGCACCCAACAGGGGCTGGGAATCAGCTGTATGCACCTGGGTATGGAGCACTGCTTCAAGAAAATGGCAAGGGAAAACCCTTGACCCAATGGGAAGCACCTGAGCAGGCAGGGCAGCATGCAGGGTCCCAGGTGAGACCTTTCAACTTTCCCCTTTTATCTCATTAGTCCTTTTACAGGGGGACTTGACAGCATTCCCTGAAAAGGGAGGGCTTATTAGGAGAAAAGGGGGCTAAATTGAGGGGAAAATCTTCCTTTTCCATAATTGTGTGTGTTCAAATTGTGGGGAAATTGATTTTCCCTGCTATTTTATTGGTCTCAATACAAGGAAAGCCTACCTTTTTTATGCTGTTAGGGTCATTAACTGACAGGGGATTCCCTTTTTCTATTATTTTCCAATTTAAATGGAAGGAGGAAACCTTGATCGTGCTTTTTAATGGGTTTGAATTAAGAGTAACTCCTCCCTTTTCATTGTCCTAAGGCTTAAATTGACAGCAAAGCCCAGTTGTCCCTCCTTTTTAAGTGTTCGGACTGATGGGAAAATCCCCCTTTTTCCATCACTGGAGATTTAAAGTGAGGGTAAAACCCTCTTTTCCCAATATTTTAGGTGATTAAATTTTAGGGGGGAAACAATTTATTCAACATTGTATCAATATTCAACATTCAAAGGTATTCTACATTTATTCAACATTGTATCACTTTAAGTGGCGTTAACTGCCCCATTTCCTCAAGGGATTCAGTTAGAGGAAGCTCTTTTTTCAGCATTTTGAGGGTTTAAAACTGCACTTCTACTCGTGCCCCAGGACCAAATATCTCAGATGAAAGTGAGTCTAGCACATATGTAACAGTAAGATCACCCAAGAGTCTACTATTTATCTTATTTTTAGTTATGATATAGATATTATATTTATATCATGGTTAAGAGGTCCCAGTACACCATTCATATCATTACTATTCTCCTCCACTCTCCTTGGTCACATGTGGAGTACTACTTAGTAGTCATAATGAACAATTATGTAAGTTAACAACAAATTGTCCAACTTATCTAGCTATACTTCGAAAACCAAGTTTTATTTCTTAGCAGTTTTCTGCCCTTTTACTCAAAGTAGTTGTAGCAAAAAAAATAAAGTGTTGCCCTTTCCCTGAAGAAGCTTGGCATTATAGCTTAGTTATAGCTTTCTTTGAGATCAAGCCCTTTACTCACCTTGAAATTAAGTCAGAGGAGCCAAACAGCTACAGCTCACCTGAGGGGTTTTATACCTTGTGGGATTTGCCCCCTCCATTTTCCCAGGCATGGTGGGAATAAGAGGAGGCCCAGTCTGGGGTATATTAACCCCACCCTTTGCTAAGGGGCTTTATTCCCTCTTGTGGATGAGCTAGGGTAAGAGGTCTCCTCTCATCTCAGTGAAGAGACTCTTTTGGCTTATCCCAGCTTGTTTTCAGCAGATGCTTTTGGGCATCTAAAGCAGCAGAGGCTATGAGGAGACTGTGAAGAAAATAGCATTCAACATAGGGAGTATTTAAGTAAATGGATTTGGGCTGTGTGTTTGGGGTGGGAGAAGGTGCTTTTGTCATTTCTGGTTTTGTTGGGTTTTTTTTAGGAGTGCAATTTCTTGAAATTCTAGGTTGTGTTGAGTATGACACTTAAGATTTTTTTCAGCAGATTCATCATGTCACAGAAGGGATCTGTCCCATGTCCAAGATGATGCTTGAGACTGAGGCTTCAGAGGAGTAAGTTGATAATTGTGACCAGGAGAGGGAGGGTAAGCAGGGCACCTGGTTAGGAGCTACTGTGGGTGGATTTTGGAGGCAGCACAGTAGGAAATTATGTCTATTTGAGGGCCCCCTAAGGCTTTTCACAACCACAGCAGATGCATTTACATGTCTCACAACACACAAGTGCATCTAGAACGCTCAGAGAAATGCTGTGCAATTTTGCCTCTCACTAACCCAGTTGTGAATCATAATAATAACCATAACTCAGGGTGAAGCCAGAGACTCAAGGACCCAGGCACACTTAGGAGAGGGCAGGTAGCTAACTTGTTGGGATTTGGCCCATGTGCCACTAAACTCGTCCATTGATTTTGGTCAGAGCTGCGGGAGAGGTGGGGGGGAGGTTGCTTGGGGTACACTTTGCTGGCTTTCCCAGGGAGAATTTCAGCTCTCTGCAGCTCTGGCTGAGTGCTGCATGGAGTTTGGGCTGAGCCAGCTGGGAGCAGAGTTGAGGGGGAGAGCAGGTCACATCCCTGCGAGCTGCCAGTGCTGCTGCTGCCCAAAGGGCAGTGTTGGCAGCAGCCCTGTTTTGCCTGTATGTGGAAGCAGCCTTGGTGTTGTCAGCACAGGACAATTTCTATGGGGTTGGAAGGAAATGTGCTCTTTCAAGCTGGGATCGCTGGCTTCTCTGGGTGGGAAAATCTTGAAGACTCAGCCGAGTCCTTCCTGAGAATTGCAAGCCTTGTGTGCCTGTGATTCTTGAGACAGGGTTTAAGTAGCTGCCATCAACTTGAGACAACATTAAGTGGGTTTGTTCAAGTGGCAGAAATGGTTTCTGTGCTTGGAATAAGGTATCTTGGGATAAGCAACTCTCCTTGGTGGCAGAATGAATTGGTGTTTTTCCTTTTTTTCCTTCTAGATTGCAGAGCATTGGAGACTGGCGGCTCTCTGCTGCTGTTTGTTCACCTGTTGTGCTTGGAAGAGATGTGAAATTGCAGGGAAGCTGCGCTCGCTATAGTGACGGGAGGGAGAAGCACCTTGTCCATCTTCTCTATCTTGCTAGCCCCTGGCATGGTCCTTTCCCCTCTGGCTCCTTGATTCCCTCTTGTCCAATCAAGGACAGAATCCCTCTGTCCTTGCTGTGTGTTCTGCACTCGGCCTTTTTCTGTGTCCTTCTCCACAGCTCGCTCATGTGCCTTTTCTTATTCCGTCTGTCTCTCTGCTGCTCCTGGTGCCGTTGTTTCCCAGTGGATCCTTGTGTCCCCTTCCTTGTCTCTGTTCTTTTTCAATCCCTCTCTGTCTTGCTGCCCATCCCAGGTTTTGGGTTTGGGTGGGGGTTTTGGTTTTTGGTGGTTTTGTTGGAGTTTTTTGTGGGCTTTTTTTTGGTTGGTTTTTTTTTTGTATGTGTGGTTTTTTTTGTTTGTTTTTCTATTTCATCCTACAGCCCATTCTTTTGTTCTTTCTTTTCTTCCTGTGTCCTCTCTGCCATCACTCCCTCTTTCTGCCTCTGGCCTGTGCCCGGGGTTTTGGGGAGGGATTTCTGGGACCTGCTCCCCTTACTTGTTGCAGCAGAGCTCCTTTATGAGAGGGGGTCTAGTCCTAGAAGGGCTTCCAATAAAGCAGGGTGCTGCTGTCCAGGGCAGTTGCAGTTGTTCTGTGCCTTCTTTGGGGGTGAGGAGCAAAGGCTGAGGGGGACGGGGTGGGGACTGGGGGGCTCCCATGTCCCTTGGGGCACGCCGAGGTCCCTGGCAGAGGGAGGCACGCGCTGCGCTGGTGGAGCAAGGTGAGCGGGGAATGGGGAGGGCTCGTGCTGGGTACCCTTGCCCAGAGGGGACCCCGAGCTGCCAGGAAATTCCCTGGGAGGGCTGGGTGCAGAATCCAAAAGCCTCTCGAGTTTTTCTGGTTTTTACGGTAGGTATTGGCAAGGAATAGGAATTGATCTCTCTAATTTCCTTTGGAAAGAAGCCCCCTCTCTGTGCACTCTCTGTTAGGGTTTTGTTATGTCAGTAATGGCTTAGGATTAAGAAAGTGGGTTTTGTTTTTCCATGTCTTACCTGTAAAATGTGAGTGTATAAAATACATCTGTGCATCAATGAGGTATTAAAATGCACCAAGAGAAATTTCTGTGTCTAAGTTCCATAGAGATGAGCACATTCTGAACTCGGGGTAGAGTAGGGCTTTATATTTTTGTCATTCTGACGTGTTAGCTGAATGAACGTGTAGAGTTTAAAAGAGAAAGAAATGCAAAAAAAAAGCAGAACATGAGAAAGAGAAATATATAAATATATACATGTAAAAATAGAAGGACCTATAAATAGAAAATATGTCATATAAATAATGTCAATAAATATACACATCTCAAAGGTAAGTAATATTATGTATGTTATTATGCTTTGACCTATATTCCATAGAATTAATACAAGAATATATACAAAATAGAACATAAATAAAAACTATAAGTTGAAAAGAATTATTTCAATTTAGTTTAAAGCAAAGGCTTGCTTGCTTTCATTTGGGGAGAGGTAGGGCTTTAAAATCAAATGTCCAATATACAAACATATGTTAAATATATAAAGATATTTAAATGTTATAAATAGATACAAATAGGTTTATATTTAATATATAATATGAATAATAGATGTAGAGTTGTTAATAGAAATATCTTTTAATATAGGATACCTTGTGTGTTCTACGTAGTTCAGTATGGTATATAAATATGAATATACATTTGATAAAAATAGGCAGTAAAAGTATTTAAAAAACCATTTAAGGTGAAGGGGCTTTTTGTTTTTTATTTGGTTACAGGCAGGGTTTTTAAATGAATAATACAGAAATTAAAATAAACAAATCTATAATAAAGAAATAAATATAGGGAGATATATATATGTTGGGAAGGTAGAATTAGAAAGAAATTATAAATATGACTCTTTAGCCAGAAAGGCTAAGGAAGAAATACAAATGAAAGCACGGTTTGAATAATTCAAAGAAACCGGGCTGGTATGCCAGAACACATTCTTTCCCCCAATAAAACTAAGCTGAGACCCCTCTTCCCAGCCTTATAAGGAAAGGTTTGAAGGACCCTGAGATAACTAAAAATATGCAAAAACAGCAATTTCTATAGGTCGCTGTCATGGGGTGACTTCACCTTTAAGATGGTTTTGGGAACTAAGGAAATTGAAGCTGCTGGTGGCTGATGGGAGTCTTTTCTCCTGACCAATTATCAGTCATTTCTAAGAACTGACAGCAGTTTTAACCATTGAAAAGTGAGATCAACTTGTGAACACCCCCTTAAGATATAAAGTCAGAGCTCTCTTGTTCTCTTTGTGTTTGCGGCTTCTGACAAGGTAAGAGGCTCTGTCTTGGCCTCCTCCCCCCTCTCCAGGCCGGACGAGGCCGCAGAGGACAGAGTTGGGGAGGGAGGAAGAGAAACGGAGCCAGACAGCTTGGCTTAGTTTGTAGTTTCTGCTGCTGGACTGAAACCTGACACTATAAACATCTGCAGCTTTTCCAAGACTTTAATTCTTTTATTACCTGGATAAAACATACAGATTACTCCTTTTTCCCAGAGAGACAGAAAGAGAGAGAGAGACAATCAACATGAAGAAGACAGTGAAGAAAAGAGTTAAGTTTTAGATGGGGAAGAGAGAATAAGGAGATGCTTTATAAGCTGAAATATTTTTCTGTTAAAGCTATGGAGATAGACAATAGTAGTTTGAAAAAAACTCCTTTAATTCATGACAGAGTATATTGGGAGGAATGGAGTGTTCAAAGTGTAGATTTTGAGTAAAAAGTAGAGTAATTGTGATACAGTGAAGTGCTGGAACAGAGTGAAGCGAAGATTTGAAGCCTTGGGGGCAATGAGAAAACTGTTTTCCAGCGAAGTTCACAGAGACAGATGAAGAGAGCTTTTGCCTTTGAATAACTCATCCTTAAAATGACATCCCTAAACTCATGGCCCATACACACCTCAGAGTGATGTGAAATGGGAGGAGTGAGCTCTGATGACAGATTTCCGGGCAGCTGACATCAGAAAAATAGAAAGCTATAACAGAAATAGTTTTCTTGTGAGAAACTCCATAGATTAGCAGAAGAAGACTTCTGTTTCTCTACAAAGACTGATGAAAAGACTGTAGCAAGAATTGGGACTGTTGTAAACACCAAAGTTCCAAAGTTTTTTGTCTCTATGTTGTCATGTGAACGAGAGAATGGTTGGGTAGTGGGAGATAAAAAGGGTTTTCTGGAAGTTTATTCTGGTGTTTTTATTCTTGTAATTTTGTTAATAAACTTTCTTTATTTCCTTCTAAGTTTTAAGCCTGTTTTGCTCTTGTTCTAATCCATATCTCATAGCAATAAGTCAGGAATTTTTTAGTTACTGCTTTAAAACCACGACAGTCGCACACAAATGTTACTGCATTAGTATACTTAGAAAGATTGGGTAGTGAAAGAATAGAATATTCAATGTATAGGTTATATAAGTAATTGTAAAAGAGAGTTCTCTCTCTTTTGGCTCTCTTGGTTCTCTTAGTCTCTCTTAACTCTTGGTCTCTCTTGTTTCTCTTGGTTCTCTTGGCTCTCTTGCTCTTCTGTTACTATGCTCTCTTGCTACTCTCTTACTACACTCTTAGTTCTCTTAGCCCTCTTAGCTCTCTTGCTACTCTCTTGCTACGCTCTCTTAGCCCTCTTGCCTCACTCTTTCTACACTCTTGATGCTCTTTTTCCTGGCTCTCTCACTTCTGTTCTGTTACTCTCTCTCTTAGCAATCTTAAGTCTTGAGCTCATGTATTCCTATTTTACCCCCTTTTGTATTGTTCTCTCCAAGCCTGCTTTGAGCTCTATCTGCTGGCTCATAGCAGGCTCTCTCTCTCTCCCACGCTCTGAAATAAACTTCTAACACCTAACTCGATTATAGAGGTCTTTGCCGTGTCTCAGACCGTGCACCCCAGAAAGCGTCTCCTACATATATATATGTAAATAAAAACAAATACAAGTAATCCAAATCTAGACAAGTAGATTAATATTCAGTATGAAAAATATACAGATAGATGTTAAAATATTTTAATATCTCTTATGCATGATATTGATGTGTATAAATAAAGAAGATCAATAGGATATAGATATTAAAAATATTTAAATCAAGGGGTTTTTGTTTTTTATTTGGTTAGAGGCATGGTATTTAAATGAATAATACAGAAATGAAAATATACAAATCTATAATAAATCAATATAGGGAGAGATACATATATATATAGCCATAAAAAAGAAACAAATACAAGTAATCTGAATCTAGACAAGTAGATCAATATTCAAAATGAAAACTATATGGATAGATGCTAATATAATAAATTTTAATATCTATTATGCAATATATCTATGTGTATAATTTTTGAGGCAGAATCCCAATTTCAGCCACAGCACCCAGAAGAGGAGGCCGGTTCTTTATTGTGGAAAGGAAAGCCTAGTACCCGGGCATTTCAGGGACGGACAACGGGACAACTAGGGGATGTAGGGGAGGGAACGACCGGCAGGACCTTTCTCCACCCCACCCCTACCCCCACTCCAAGGTGCAGCAGCCCCAGGTGTGACCGGTGAGGACGAGAAGGGGGCAGTTCCTACCAGAAGCAATTTTCAGAGGGTAACCCGGGCAGACCCATGCAGGGACCCACTAGAGGGGCCAACGGAGGCATCCCAGGAGTTCCTCTGGGAACGAGGGTCGCGGCACCCAGCAGGGACTGGGGGAGCAGCCGGATACACCCAGGCAAAGAGCGTCACTTCAAGAGAACATCGAGGGAAAAGCCCTCCTGCCGAGCAGCGGCACCCGAGCGGGCGGGGCAGCGCGTGGGGTCCCGGGGGTGGGGAGGGGCAGCAGTTTTCAACTTTCCCCTTCTACCTCGTCACTCCCTCTCCAGAAAAGGGATGGGTCATCAGAAAAAAAAGGGGTTTAAACCAAGGAAAAAAGCTTCCTTTTCCACAATCGCCTGTGTTCGAATTGAAGAGAAATCCACTTCCCCTGCAATTTTGATAGTCTCAGTTGGAGGTAACTCTGTCTTTTCTGTGCTGTTAGAGGTATTAATTGATAGGGAATCCCCATTTTCTATTTTTTTTCACTTTAAGTGGATAGGGAAAACATGGATGGTGGACCAGAATTAAGGGAAAAATGCCCCCTTTTCTATCACCAGAGAAATTTAAAGTGAAGAAAACCACTCTTTTCCCCAATATTTTAGGGGTTTAAATTAAAGGGGAGAAGCCATTTATACACCACTGTATCAGTTTAAGTGGAGATAGCTGCCCCATTTGCTCATTTTAAGTGTTGCCTTTTCCAGCATTTCAAGGGTTTAAAGTTGCATTTCAGGGCACTTCTACCCAGGCCCCAGCACCAAATATTTCCAACAGGAGCGAGCCCAGCAGGTATGTAATGCTAATGCCACCTGGGAGTATATTCTTTTTCTTATTTTCATTTGTAATATAGAGAGCCCTGATTAGAGGTCCCTATGAGACATCATTCATATCGATACTATTCTTCTCCACCCTAATTAATCACAGGTGGAATACTACTTAATAATCACTAAAAAATAATTATGCAAGTCCATAAATTATTCAACTTAGCTGGCAACACTGCTGAAACAAAGTTTTGCTTCTTGCCCTTTTTTTTCCTTTGCTCCATTGCTCTGAGTAATCGTAGTGAAAAACAAAAATATTATCTTTTTCCGAAGAGTTTTCTTCTACATGGAACTCCTTAGCTCAAATTTAACTCAGAGGAGCCAAACAGCTATCGTGCCTCTGAGGGCTTTTATAGCCGGTAGGATTTGCCGCCTCCCTTTTCCCAGGCATTGTGGGAAAAAGAGGTGGACCCAATCAGGGGTATATTAAACCCTGGGTGTGCTAAGGGGCATTATTCCCTCCTGGGGAATCAGCTGGGATAAAGGCCTTGTCTCTCATTTCAGGGACGAGGCTCTTTCAGTTTACTTCAGCCTGCTCTTAGCAGGTATCTTTTGGGCATTTGAAGCAGCAGAGGTTTTGAAGAAACCTTGAAGAAAACAGTATTGAACACAGGGAGTATTTAAGTTCATGATTTTGAGTTGGGGGTTCAGGGATGATAAGATGCTTTTATAATGACTATTCTTCTTGGGTTTTTTTTAGGAGGATTGCAATTTCCTGAAGTTCTAGGTCACATCAAGTGCGATACTTCAGATTCTCTCAGCAGATTCATCATGATGCAAAAGGGAATCACCTCTGCGGCAGCTTTCCTTAGCACCAGATTGGTCTCCCGCGCAGATTCACTTTGGACAGATAAGTCAAGGGCTGTGATCGCAGAGGGGATCAAAGCAGGGCAGTGCATTAGGATTCATACCAGTTAGGGGTTTTGAGTCAGCTTTGGGGATGGGGAGGTTTGAGAAATGGCCTCTTAGGCCACATTGAGGGAAAGCCTCAAGTTGGCTCACAATGCTGAGGCGGGCAGGGCAGAGCAGTCCCAGGATGTGTCACACCACTCATCCATTGTGCCATCCCTGCCCGTCGTCTATGTCGTACTTCTCTCGCCTTAGCCCTTCTAGGGGCTTCTTGGAAACCTTTTCGTCACTCCTAGCATCTCCCCCTTCCTCGGCCTGGCGTTGACACCATCGAACCTTAGATCAGGGAGCCCAGACACGCATCGGAATCACATCTGTCTTTAGAAGCGTCCGATCGGATGTCTTTTTAGGTCTTGTTCTCAGCTGTAGGCACAGTTATAGGCAGCAATGTTTCCTTACAGTGGATAAGGACTTGTATTGATTCAAAGGCAGGCAGAGGATTCCAGCCACAGGATTCTCTCAGGCATCCATCTCTGCGGTTCTCGGAATGAGTCATTCTGTTAGCATCTTTTTCCTCCAGGGCTGTTTGAACCTGGCAGGCTCGCCTTCGGTCTCACTTCGGTCATCTCATTCAGCATTCTCTCAGTCCTCGTGAGGGCTTCCTTGTCTCAGAAAGTTTTCTCTCCCTGTCATGTCCCCTCATCTCATGTGTCACTGGTGTCGGGGTGTATTTGGTCCGGAGCTGCTCTGCCCTGCTGCCTAGCCCGGTTGTAGGTGTTTAAGAACAAGTCCCGGGCACTTGTAATTGGAAATTTGTAATATGGGCTATAGTTGGAGTCTAGGTGGTATTCTTATGTTGGCAGAAGGTGTCTGGAGCTGTGAAGTTACCCTGCAGCACTTTGACTTTTTTCCTAACTTCGTTTCAGATGCGGACGGATTGAACCCGTGGCAGAGCGTCCCATCCCAGATGAGGGGGTCCCCCCGAGAAGGTCAGTCAAGGTTTTTCTTTGCAGCGGAGCTGGAATCGGTCACTGTGTTACAGCTCTGCTCTTTGTCTTTATTTTTAGGAAGTAAAGCCGGATAGCAGCAGTCAAGGTGAAGCATTGTGAAGGTGATCCTCGGTTGGTGGACAGAAGCAGTTGTTATTGCTGGGGTCTCAGTTTCTGGTATAACTTTAATCCTTTGTTGTTTTATTTTAGGTGGCCTACTTGCAAGGTATCCCAGCCCAGGATGCCGGAGGACAGGTGGGTGCAAGCTCTAAGTGTGTTTTGCTGTTTAAGTCCCCGGTTGGCTGACAGTCTTTTGTAATCTAAGATGGAGTCAAAGAACCACATCAGGAATCCCATCTTGTGAATCGTGACATAAATTGGCGTCATGGACAGGATTCTGAGAGACAGAAGGGGTTGCAGATTTGTTGTGCAGTCAGTAGCAGGGGAAGGATGTTTTGCTTCAGCTGCCCCTAGCCTGCCATGCTGGTGAGCAGTGTCTATAAAGCAAGGGAGGCGACTCGAATTTCTCAAAAACTGCACACGCCATGGTGAAAAGCACCCCACACATATTTGAAGGCTCTGTCTTCAGAATTTTACAAGGGATCTTTGAGTACAAGAGGTGGGACTGACTGGTTTTTCCTGTTTACGTCCCTGGTTTGCTGACAGTCTTTTGTAGTCCAAGATGGAATAAAAGAACCACATCATGAATTCCACCTTGCAGATTGTGACAGTAACTCAGAGTGCTTTCTTCCTTTCTGTCTTTGCAGGTGTCGCTGCTGCCCCGAGCATGCCAAGGAGCAGAGATGAGCAGGTGAGTTGGCATTTCGGTGGGGCGATTCACTGCCGAGCAGTATGCAGTACTATGACAAGTATGTAACTTTAGATTTTGTGGATATCCTCCGGGCAGTCTCCGGAGTCCAATAAATGTTTGAAGCGAGTCAGGGCAGTGGTGTGACAGCGCCCCGGGCATTATTCTTTAGCAGAGTGACGGTTACATTTTCCTTTTTGTTGTCTTAGGTTCTGTGAAGAAAGGCAGAGCCGAAGTTTGTAACTGGCCGCACTGAAGCCGGCGTGGGGGACGTCTTGACGTCCACATCCTATCGAGGATGGGTTTTGTCTGATTGTGTTACAAATGGTAAGCGTCATGGGTGGAGGCTGGGAGCAGGGGAAAAGCCTTTATAATCACCGGAGGTAATTTGAAGTTAGCTTTGACGACAGGGCTGTAGTGGGATGGGCCCCTCTGAAGCCAAGGGAGAGGGTTTCTTCTCAAGCTCCCCAGAGCCTTTGCCAGGCAGGGCAGTTCCAGGCCATCTCCTCATTGTCATGTGTTTCACGTCATTGGCTGTCTCAGCCTCTCAACGTCATTGTGTACTTCTTTGTTGAGGAAGCGGCCTTCGTGTCTGCAGCCATCGCCACGGTCACCCAGCAGACATCGCCTGTGCCTGCCTTGTACTGTGCTTGCCTCTGTAAATGGTACTGTGCTTGCCTTTGTTACTGTATTGGTTTGGAGCTGCCCTGCCCTGGCACATAGTTACAGTTAGGTAGTACAGGTATAAAATGTTGTAGTTCCTCTTTTCTATGAGGTTTTGTGTAGAAAATGTGTGGGCTTAGAAGGCGGCTGAGTTCTAGCTACCATACAATCCCTCAATGACCACCTTGTGTTGTCTTGCAGGTCTTCGATGCCTATGTTCTGAGAATGTACCAATCGATGTTGAGAAACAGCAGCAGAATCTCGGCGAATTTTGTTCAGCACAGGGTTTCAAATAAGGGTTGCGGTCAGTGTGTAAGTTAGAGTCTCCTGCTGTGTGTGAGAGCGTGTCTGTCTGTGAGAGTCGGTCTGTCCGGGTCTTACTTGACTGTGACTGTGTGGGTTGACTGGTTCTAATATTGTGTGTATGATTTTTGCTTTTCAGGACTTTAAAGTCACTTTTAAATTTAGAATAAAAAATCCCCAGCCAGGGTTTTTTTTTTTCCCCCCCTGCCTGGGGTTTTTTTTCCTCAGTCCCGGCTGGTCAGCAAGGGACTTTCATTGCCAAAGTTAGGGCATGGACCAGCCTGGACCAGGGTTTTCGTCAGGCAGGCCGATTTAGAGGCTCCAGGGAACCAAGTTCCTGTGGGGTAGGAGGTGTGTGGGTGTGTTGAGTGGTTCTAACCTTGTGTATATTGCTTTTGCTTTTCAGGACATGAAAGTCACTTTTAAATTTAGAATAAAACATCCCCGGCTGGGGATGGTTTTTTTTTTTCCCCTCCTGGCTCGGTTTTTTTTTTTTTCCTCAGTCCCGGCTGGTCAGTGAGGTGAATTTCATTGCCAAAGTTTGGGCACGGACGGGCCTGGGACCGGAGTTTTCATCAGGCAGACCCATTTTGAGGCTCCCGGGAACCACGTTCCCGAGGACTGCCGACAGCAAGGTGATAACAGAGCAGTGGAGAGGAGAGTGAAGGTGAGTTGGTGTGCAAGCTGAAGCCAGCTTCTGTGGCGAATGACTTGGGTTTTCTGTGTGCTCCTTCTGGTTTGGCATAGCAGTAATAATGAAACAGCATGTATTGAACTTTTCAGAAATACAGAAATGGTTATATGAATATGTGTTTGGTTTGTACTGTTCTGTATTTGCATTTGCTGATGTGTTTCTCTGTATTAGTCTGTATGTGAATTAGGAGTTTTTCAGTGTGTACATGGATTGTATTGTATTCTATAGCATTTGTATCTGTGTTTGCATTGGTATCCAGTCTCTATGTGTTTTGCTGTAGTGTAAATAAATTTATTCAATAAAGGTGGATAAACCCTAATAAAGATGATCTCCCTGCCGCCCCCACCCCCTGACCCCAGCTCTTGTGTTTTTGTTGTGGTTGAGTCATTATTTTCATTCTATTTCTTGCTTTTCTTCTCACTTTGCTTTTCAATCTCCTTTATTTATGTCTGTCACTTTCTCTAAGTCTATGTCACTGCTCCTCACCACATTTTTGTTTCTTTTCTCTCTAAGTCTCTCTTTTCTGTCTGAGTTAGAGAGAAGATAAATAGTTCATTTCTTTTCATTCCAACTCTATTTTTTTTCCAGTCTAACTCTACTTCCTTTCCCTCAACCTCTGAGTTGGACAGAAAGCAAATGGAGTTGATTTCTTTCCACTGTAACTCAGAGTTAGACAGAAAAAAAAGAGTTGGTTTCTCTCCACTGTCCCTCTCTTTCTTTTCCTTCTGTTTCCTTTCCCTCTAACTCTGAGTTACAGAAAAAAGAAATGGAGTTCATTTCTTTTCACTCAAGTTTGTGTTTATTTCTTTTCACTCAAACTTAAACTGTAAGTTTGAGTGAAAAGAAATAGAGTTTATTTCTCTTCTCTCTAACTTCTTGTTTTCCTTTCTAGCTTTTAAATTTAAAAAAGCAGCAGTGCGAACTTTCAGGCTCCCAGGGAGTAAAAAACCAATTTAAATAATAATTATGAATCAATACCATTTACTCCCCGGGAGCCTGAAACCTCCTACTTCTGCACTGAACATATAGGTTTTTTTTAATAGATATATATATACCATAGAGGAACCCTATGCACCCGTGCACACCTGGACTACACCATACCGACATACCAACCCCTATACAGAACCACCCTACCACCATCTAATACCCCACCAATTACACCACCAATTACCCCCTAAACAAGCACCGCCTCCACCCATCACCTCCCACCATCCACAACCACTGCCCCTGCACCCCCCCGAGCTGCAAACACTCACCCCTCCTCTGCACCTCCCAGCCCCAAACACTTCCCCCTATTCTGCACCCCTCCCCTGAACACAGCCCCCCAACTCCGTGCCCCGACTCCCAGTACTCCACCCCGCCCACAACTTCCATGGCTGCAGCACGTCCCCAAAGACTGCCCCCGGCTCCACATCATGCCGCACCGCCCCCTGGCACCGCCCCCACCACACGTCACACCTCTCCGCCCCCTGGCATCCCACCGATGACGTCACACGGCCACCATGTTTACAGAAATCACATTACTGAAATTTTTAATAAAATATACATGAATAAAACAAAAAAAATCATTTAGTAACAGAAGCACAATACCACCCACACATCCCTGGACCGCGCCAAGTGAAAAAACCCGTCCCGCAAATGCACAATGAATAAAAAACGTAGCCGATCGTGCAAGTGCCGCGCCGCCGGCAAAAACCCCAGGCATGGGCGCCACTATATTGATCGGAAACACGTCACGGCAGCTATGGTAACCCCCCTCGCATCTTGTGGCGTGCATGCCCAACGCCATTGTGTCCAGTAAACAAAGCACACAACCACCCCTGAATACCACGCCGTGCGGAGGCGACAAAATGCGCAGAAATGCCGCGCTGTCGCGTGGCATTTCTACATGTTTTTTTGCCTCCGTGTGGCACCGTATTTCAAAACCACAAAAACGCACTGCGCTCTCTGTACCCGGAAATACATGGGGACCACCATTTTTAACCACAAATGCATGGACGCAGCCATGTTTTTACCGGAAATATGTGGCACAGCCATTTTTAACAGGAAATTCATGGGCGCAGCCATGTTTTTACCGGAAATACATGGAAGCCACCATTTTTAAATGGAAATACGTAGGCACCACCATTTTTAACCCCGAAATACATGGGCGCCACCATTTCTAACCAGAAAAAACATGGGTGTGGCCATATTTTAGGGTTAGGGATAGGGTAAAGGTTATGGTTAGGGGGTTCGGGTTAGGGTTGGGGGTTAGGGTTAGGGGGCTAGGGTTAGGGGGTTAGGGTTAGGGGGTTAGGGTTAGGGGGTTAGGGTTTGGGTTAGGGTTAGGGGGTTAGAGATAGGGGGTTAGGGGGTTAGGGTTAGGGGGTTAGGGTTAGGGGGTTAGAGGGTTAGGGTTTAGGGTTAGGATTAGGGTTAGGGCAAAGGGGTTAGGGTTGGTGTTAGGGTTAGGGTTTTAGGGTTAGGGGGTTAGAGTTAAGGTTAGGGGGTTAGGGTTGGGGGTTAGGGTTAGGGGGTTAGGGTTAGGGGGTTAGGGTTAGAGTTACGGTTAGGGTTAGGTTTAGGGTTAAGGTTAGGGTTAGGGGGTTATGGGGTCAGGGTTAGGGCGTTAGGGTTAGGGGGTTAGGGTTTGAGGGTTAGGGTTAGTTTTAGGGGTTAGGGTTATGGTTTAGGGTTTGGGTTAGGGGGTTAGGCTTAGAGGGTTAGGGTCTGGTTCAGGGTTAGGGGGTTAGGGTTACAGGGTTAGGGGTTAGGGTTAGGGGGTTAGGGGGTCAGGGTTAGGGTTAGGGGGTTAAGGTTTAGTGCTAGGTTTAGGGTTAGGGTTATGGCTAGGGTTTAGGGTTTGGGTTAGTGTTTGGGTTATGGTCAACATTAGGTTTAGGGTTAGGGTTAGCGTTAGGGTTAGGTTTACATTTTGGGTTAGGTTTAGAGTTTTGGTTAGGGTTAGGGGTTAGAGTTAGGTTTAGGGGTTAGGGTTAGGGTTAGGGGTTAGATTTAGAGTTAGGGTTAGGGGTTAGGTTTAGTGTTAGAGTTAGGGTTAGGGTTGGGGTTAGGGTTAGGGTTAGGGTTAGTGTCAGGGTTTAGGGTTAGGGTTTAGGGTTACAGTTTATGTTAGGGTTAGGGTTAGGGAATAGGTTTAGCATTAGGGTTAGGGTTAGATTTAGGGTTTGGGTTAGGGTTAGGGTTAGGGTTAGAGTCATTAGGGTTAGGGTTAGGGCCATTAGGGTTAGGGTTAGGCTCACCTGGGTTAGGGTTAGGGTTAGGGTTAGGGTTAGGGTTAGGGTTAGGGTTAGGGTTTAGGGTTAGGGTTTAGGGTTACAGTTTATGTTAGGGTTAGGGTTAGGGAATAGGTTTAGCATTAGGGTTAGGGTTAGATTTAGGGTTTGGGTTAGGGTTAGGGTTAGGGTTAGGGTTAGGGTTAGGGTTAGGGTTAGGGTTAGGGTTAGGGTTTGGGTTAGGGTTAGGGTTAGGGTTAGGGTTAGGGTTAGGGTTAGGGTTAGGGTTAGGGTTAGGGTTAGGGTTAGGGTTAGGGTTAGGGTTTGGGTTAGGGTTTGGGTTAGGGTTAGGGTTAGGGTTAGGGTTAGGGTTAGGGTTAGGGTTAGGGTTAGGGTTAGGGTTAGGGTTAGGGTTAGGGTTAGGGTTAGGGTTAGGGTTAGGGTTAGGGTTAGGGTCATTAGGGTCATTAGGGTTAGGGTTAGGGCCATTAGGGTTAGGGTTAGGCTCACCTGGGTTACATACAAGAACACCTGGACACCTCGGAGCACAGGTAAGCTCATCTGGGCACCACTGGGCACACCTGGCCACACTTGGGCACTCCTGGGCACTTGCATTTTCCTGGGCACCTCTGGGCACACCTCCAACACCTGGTCACTTTTGAGCACACCTAAAGACCTCTGGGTGCAGATGGTCTCTCCTGGGCAGACATGGACCCGTTTGGTTGTGCTGAGGAACACCTGGGCACATGTGGGCACACCTGTGCCCGTCTTATACCTCTTGGGCACATCTAGGCACACCTGGATAACTCTGGGAACACATGGGCTCACTTGGGCACATCAGACCACACCTAGGCTCACCTGGTCACTCATGGACACTCCTTGGCACCTCTGGGCACATGTGAACACATCTGGGTACTCCTGGCTACATCTGGGCTCTCCTGGGCACATATGGGCCGACCTGGGCACACCATTAGACACCTGCGCACACATGGGCGCTCTTGGGCACACCTGAGCCAACCTGGCTGCATCAGGGACCATTAGGCCACACCTTGGAACATGTGGGCCCATCTGGACCTTCCTCCGCATACCTGGGCACACGTGAACATATCTGGGCACTCCTGGCCACACCTGGGCTCTCCTGGGCACACCTGGGCACACCTGAGCAAATCATTACACACCTGGGCACATCTGGGCACACCTGGGTACATCTGGCTACCCCTGGGCATATCTGGGCACACCTGGGCACATCTGAAACTACCAGGGGTCACCTGAACACTATTGGGTGCACCTGGGCAGACCCCAGGAAACCTGGCAACAGCTGGGCACTCCTGGGCTCTCCTGGGCACCTCTGGCCACACCTGACCACACCTGGGCCCACCTGGGCACCCCTGGACACATATAAGCCAACATGGGCACACCTGGGCACACCTGGGCACACCTAAGCACACCTGGTTGTAGATGGGCTCACCTGGGCAGACCCAAGCACACCTGGGCACACCTGGGACCACTGTGGTACCCCTAAGCACATCTGGGCACAGCTGAGCTCCACTGGGCACTCCTGAATCCCCTGGGCATGCCCATGCACACCTGGACACTCCTGGGCACTCCTGGGCACACCTTGGCAACACTGGGCAAATCTGAAAACAGCTGGGCCCACATGGGCTCACCTGAGCATACCTGGGAACTCCTGGGCAACCCTGAGAAGACCATGGCACCCCTGGGTATATCTGGGAACATCTGGGCTCCACTGGGCACTCCTAGGCAAACCTGGGCACGCCCACGAACACCTGGTCACACCTGAGCATAAGTAGTATCATCTGAGCACATCTGGGCACACCTGGCATCACCTGGGCATACCTGAGGACACCTGAGAACATCTGGGCCAACATGGGCTCACCTGGCCACACACAAGCACACCTGGGCGCCTCGGAGAACACGTAGACTCTGCTGGATGTGATGTCACAGATAGAGGAAAAGTGAGTGTGTCACTGCTGTGGTGTCCCAGAGAAAGGAAAAGTGGAGTGATCACGGTTGTGCAGTCCCAGAGAAAGTTCCACAGGTGCTATGACTTGTCTGTTGCCACAAAGGGGATGGAATTGGGGTTGTAAGGGCTGTGGTATGACAGACAGTTTTAAATTGGTTCTGATGTGATGTCCCCGGGAGGGGAAAAATGGGTCTTTCAGCGCCGTGGTGTCCCAGAGAGGTGTCAATTGGACTTGTCAGTGCAGTGATCTCCCCAAGAGAGAAAAACTAAGGCTGTCACTGCTGTGGCCTATAGGAGGGGATGAATTCCCACTTGTCTTTGATGTTATGTCATGGAGAGGAGAAACCTGGCACTGTCAGCGCTGGGGTGTTAGAGATAGGTGTAAATTGGGCTTGTTCCATCTGGGGTGTGACAGAAAGAGTGAAATTTGGTCTGTCAGTGCTGTGATGTCTTAAAGGGTGGAAAGTGGGTCTTTCACTGCTGTGATGTCCCAGAGAGGCGTAGATTGGGGTGTCCCACTGCTGTGATGTCCCAGAGAGGGGAGAACAGGGGCTATCAGAGCTGTGGAGTGTGAGAGAAAGTTCCACAGGTGTTCTGACTTGTCTGTTGCCACAAAGGGGATGCAGTTGGGGATGTCATGGCTATGGTCTCAGGGAGAGGTTTGAATTGGTTCTGTCCCTGCTGTGATGTCACAGAGAAGGGAATAATGAGTCTGTCACCGCGGTGGTGTCACAGAGAGGCGTAAATTGGACTTGTCAATGACTGCAGTGATGTCACAGAGAGGGGAAACTGGGTCACTCATTTTTGTGATGTCACAGAGAGGAAAAATCTGAGGCTGCCACAGCTTTGGTGTCATAAACAGAGGTAAGTTGGGCCTGTCACTGCTCTGATGTCACAAACGGAGGACAAGTGAATCAGTCACTGCTGCGGTGTTACAGAGGGGATGAATTTGAGGCTGTCATGACTGTGATGTCCCAGAGAGGGGAATAATGCCTCTGTCACCACTGTGGTGTCACAGAGAGGCGTAAATTCGAGTTGTCACTGCAGTGATGTGATAGAGAAGGGAAAATGGGTCCCTGATTGGTGTGATGTCACAGAGAGGAAAAAACTGAGAGTGCCTCTGCACTGGTGTCACAGAGAGGCATCAATTGGGCCTGTCACTTCTGTGGTGTCAGAAAGAGGGGAAAAGTGAGTCTGTCACTGCTGTGGTGTCCCAGAGAGGGGAAAAGTGGAGTGATCACGGTTGTGCAGTCCCAGAGAAAGTTCCACAGGTGCTATGACTTGTCTGTTGCCACAAAGGGGATGGAATTGGGGTTGTAAGGGCTGTGGTATGACAGACAGTTTTAAATTGGTTCTGATGTGATGTCCCAGAGAGGGGAAAAATGGGTCTTTCAGCGCCGTGGTGTCCCAGAGAGGTGTCAATTGGACTTGTCAGTGCAGTGATCTCCCCAAGAGAGAAAAACTAAGGCTGTCACTGCTGTGGCCTATAGGAGGGGATGAATTCCCACTTGTCTTTGATGTTATGTCATGGAGAGGAGAAACCTGGCACTGTCAGCGCTGGGGTGTTAGAGATAGGTGTAAATTGGGTTTGTTCCATCTGTGGTGTGACAGAAAGAGTGAAATGCACGAGCACTGCCAAAAGGCAAAGGAAGGCGCTTAGCATGCAGCTTGTGCGCTGTCATGGGGTTACTTTACCTTTAGGAAAAGTAAAGTTGCTGGGCACTGCCGGGAGTTTTTTTCTCCTGACCAATTATTGGTCATTGCTGAGAACTGACAGCAGTTTTAGCCATTGGGAAATGGAATCAACTTATGAACCCCACCTTAAAGTAAAAAACCAGAACTCTGTGGTTCTCTTTGTTTTCTGGCTGTGAAAGGTAGCAGAGCTTCGGCTTCTCGCTCTGCCCGGCCACGTGGCCGGGCGGGGGCCGGGCTGGGCCTGCCGTTCTCCCGGCTGGGAGATGGGGCCTGCGGGAGGTTGCTCCGAGCTAGGCCGGGCCGGGCCGGTTCCTGGCTTAGCTGCAGGTTTTGCCGTGATGGAATTTACCAGAAAACTGTCGAGTAAAGAAGGAGAAGGGCTCTAAGCCTGCTGCAAGCAGAGACGGTGACTATGCTCTACAGAGCAGCTATGAGGAACTTTTCATCACAGACAGCTCCAGCTCCTGTTCAGCAGAGATCACCGAACCGTCTAAAAAGCTTGGGCAAGATTTTAACACTTTCTTATTCAGATGAGACTTGCGGATTAATCTTTTTATCCAGAGAGAGAAAAAGAGAGTGATCAACATGAAAAGAGACTTTATAAACTACTAGTGGCAAGAAAGAAAAGAAACTTCAAGAAAGGTAGAGAATTAAGAAGATGCTTTAATTAAGCTGAAATATCTTTCTGTTAAAACTATGGGGATAGACAATAAAGTACTGAAAAGAACTCCTTTAATTCATGATAGTGTATGGGGAGGAATAGAGTGTTCAAAGTGTAAATTTGAGTAAAAAGTAGAGTAATTGTGGTATAGTGAAGTGCTGGGAGATTTGAAGCCTTGAGAGGCAATAAAAAAACTTTTCTAGTGAAGCTGACAGAAACAGATGAAGAATACTTTTTGCCTTTGACTAACTTATCCTTAAAAATACTATCCCTAGACATCATGACCCATAACACATTTCAGAGTGATGTGGAATGGGAGGGGTGAGCTTTGATAACAGCAGCTCTGGGCAGCTGATATCAAGGAAACAGGAAACTGTAACAAAATAGCTTTCTTGTGAGAAACTCCATAAATTAACAGAAACGAACTTCTGTTCCTCTCCAGAAACTGAGGAAAAGACTATAGAAAGAATTGGGACTGTTTAAACCATCAAAATTCTAAAGTTTTTGTCTTTGTTGTCATGTGAACAAAAGAATGGTGAGCAGCGAGAAATGAAAAGGTTTTTCTAAAAGTTTATTCTGCTGTTCTTATTCTTGTAGTTTCTCAATAAACTTTCTTTATTCCTTTTAAGTGTTATGCCTGGTTTGCTCTTGTTTTAATCCATATCTCAGAGCAAGAAATAAATAATCCTTTTTTCCCCTTTTTGTTAATTACTGGTTCAAAACCACGACACGCGCAAAGCTTTCAGACTGCCAGAGGACCGTAGCTGTGGTAAGCCGGCTTGCTCATTTGACGTTAGATGTCACCTGCAAGAACTTCACCCGCATCTGGTTTATGCTGCTACCTGTTGTTAGGCGACAACAAGGGCACATGTAGCAAATGCTTTTTCCTGCCCCGTATTGTTAGACCACGCTCTTCTGTGGCTCTTTAGTGCTTACCAAACTGCTATGTGCGTGCTGCTGCTTCCATCTGACAAGGAGCACAGCCTTCTGACAGCAGCTTTCAAGTTGCCTAAGAAAGAGCTTGGCCATTTAAATGTGCTGCAAATCTGTGTGTGTGTAAGGTGCAGGTGCAAGCTCCTGACGAAGGTGTTCTCCCTCTTCAGTTTCTATTTGCCAGACGCATTGGAAACGTTTTCCTCTGGCATTCCCATCAAGAGTCGCAGATTACTTAACCCAGGTTCTCTGAGAATGGAGCGGCAAGAGGTGTTCTGCTTTCGTCATAAACAGTGCTCCTGAGCGCTTGGCACCGGGCACAACGAATCGTGTGTGCGGGATAGTGACCATTCACGCCTAGTGCTGGCAATGCACGAGCACTGCCAAAAGGCAAAGGAAGGGGCTTAGCATCCAGCTTGTGCGCAAAGCATTCAGACTGCCAGAGGACCGCAGCTGTGGTAAGCCGGCTTGCTCATTAGACGTTAGGTGTCACCTGCAAGAACTTCACCCGCATCTGGTTTATGCTGCTACCTGTTCTTAGGCGACAACAAGAGAACATGTAGCAAATGCTTTTTCCTGCCCCATATTGGTAGACCACGCTCTTCTGTGGCTTTTTAGTGCTTGCCAAACTGTTATGTGCGTGCTGCTGCCTCCATCTGACAAGGAGCACAGCCTTCTGACAGCAGCTTTCAAGTTGCCCAAGAAAGAGCTTGGCCATTTAAATGTGATGCAAATCTGTGTGTGTGTAAGGTGCAGGTGCCAACTCCTGACAAAGGTTTTCTCCAGGTTCAGTTTCTCCCTGCCAGACACATTGGAAATGTTTTACTCTGGCATTCGCACCAAGAGTCGCAGATTGCTTAACTCAGGAGCTCTGAGAATGGAGCGGCAAGATGTGTTCCGCTTTTGTCATAAACAGTGCTCCTGAGCGTTTGGTAACGGGCACAACGAACCGTGTGTGCGGGATAGTGAGCATTCCCGCCTAGTGCTGGCAATGCACGAGCACTGCCAAAAGGCAAAGGAAGGCGCTTAGCATGCGGCTTGTGCGCAAAGATTTCAGACTGCCAGAGGACCGTAGCTGTGGTAAGCCGGCTTGCTCATTTGACGTTAGATGTCACCTGCAAGAACTTCACCCGCATCTGGTTTATGCTGCTACCTGTTGTTAAGCGACAACAAGGGCACATGTAGCAAATGCTTTTTCCTGCCCCATTTTGCTAGACCATGCTCTTCTGTGGCTCTTTAGTGATTGCTAAACTACAATGTGTGTGCTGCTGCTTCCATCTGACAAGGAGCACAGCCTTCTGACAGCAGCTTTCAACTTGCCTAAGAAAGAGCTTAGCCATTTAGATGTGCTGCAAATCTGTGTGTGTGTAAAGTGCAGGTGCAAGCTCCTGACAAAGGTTTTCTCCCCCTTCAGTTTCTATTTGCCAGACACATTGGAAATGTTTTCCTCTGGCATTCGCAGAAAGAGTTGCAGATTGCTTAACTCAGGAGCTCTGAGAATGGAGCGGCAAGATGTGTTCCGCTTTTGTCATAAACAGTGCTCCTGAGCGTTTGGTAACGGGCACAACGAATCGTGTGTGCGGGATAGTGAGCATTCACGCCTAGTGCTGGCAATGCACGAGCACTGCCAAAAGGCAAAGGAAGGCGCTTAGCATCCAGCTTGTGCGCAAAGCTTTCAGACTGTCATAGGACCGCAGCTGTGGTAAGCCGGCTTGCTCATTTGACGTTAGGTGTCACCTGCAAGAACTTCACTCGCATCTGGTTTATGCTGCTACCTGTTGTTAGGCGACAACAAGAGAACACGTAGCAAATGCTTTTTCCTGCCCCATATTGGTAGACCACACTCTTCTGTGGCTATTTAGTGCTTGCCAAACTGCTATGTGCGTGCTGCTGCTTCCATCTGACAAGGAGCACAGCCTTCTGACAGCAGCTTTCAACTTGCCCAAGAAAGAGCTTGGCCATTTAAATGTGCTGCAAATCTGTGTGTGTGTAAAGTGCAGGTGCAATCTCCTGACCAAGCTGTTCTCCCCCTTCAGTTTCTATTTGCCAGACACATTGGAAATGTTTTCCTCTGGCATTCGCACCAAGACTCGCAGATTGCTTAACCCAGGAGCTCTGAGAGCGGAGCGGCAAGATGTGTTCCGCTTTCGTCATAAACAGTGCTCCTGAGCGCTTGGCACCGGGCACAACGAATCGTGTGTGCGGGATAGTGAGCATTCACGCCTAGTGCTGGCAATGCACGAGCACTGCCAAAAGGCAAAGGAAGGCGCTTAGCATCCAGCTTGTGGGCTTTGCTTTCAGACTGCCGGAGGGCCGTAGCTGTGGTAAGCCGGCTTGCTCATTTGACGTTAGGTGTCACCTGCAAGAACTTCACCCGCATCTGGTTTATGCTGCTACCTGTTGTTAGGCGACAACAAGAGAACATGTAGCAAATGCTTTTTCCTGCCCCATATTGGTAGACCACGCTCTTCTGTGGCTCTTTAGTGCTTGCCAAACTGCTATGTAGGTGCTGCTGCTTCCATCTGACAAGGAGCACAGCCTTCTGACAGCAGCTTTCAACTTGCCTAAGAAAGAGCTTAGCCATTTAGATGTGCTGCAAATCTGTGTGTGTGTAAAGTGCAGGTGCAAGCTCCTGACAAAGGTTTTCTCCCCCTTCAGTTTCTATTTGCCAGACACATTGGAAATGTTTTCCTCTGGCATTCGCAGCAAGAGTTGCAGATTGCTTAACTCAGGAGCTCTGAGAATGGAGCGGCAAGATGTGTTCCGCTTTTGTCATAAACAGTGCTCCTGAGCGTTTGGTAACGGGCACAACGAATCGTGTGTGCGGGATAGTGAGCATTCACGCCTAGTGCTGGCAATGCACGAGCACTGCCAAAAGGCAAAGGAAGGCGCTTAGCATCCAGCTTGTGCGCAAAGCTTTCAGACTGTCATAGGACCGCAGCTGTGGTAAGCCGGCTTGCTCATTTGACGTTAGGTGTCACCTGCAAGAACTTCACTCGCATCTGGTTTATGCTGCTACCTGTTGTTAGGCGACAACAAGAGAACACGTAGCAAATGCTTTTTCCTGCCCCATATTGGTAGACCACACTCTTCTGTGGCTATTTAGTGCTTGCCAAACTGCTATGTGCGTGCTGCTGCTTCCATCTGACAAGGAGCACAGCCTTCTGACAGCAGCTTTCAACTTGCCCAAGAAAGAGCTTGGCCATTTAAATGTGCTGCAAATCTGTGTGTGTGTAAAGTGCAGGTGCAAGCTCCTGACCAAGCTGTTCTCCCCCTTCAGTTTCTATTTGCCAGACACATTGGAAATGTTTTCCTCTGGCATTCGCACCAAGACTCGCAGATTGCTTAACCCAGGAGCTCTGAGAGCGGAGCGGCAAGATGTGTTCCGCTTTCGTCATAAACAGTGCTCCTGAGCGCTTGGCACCCGGCACAACGAACCGTGTGTGCGGGATAGTGAGCATTCACGCCTAGTGCTGGCAATGCACGAGCACTGCCAAAAGGCAAAGGAAGGCGCTTAGCATCCAGCTTGTGGGCTTTGCTTTCAGACTGCCGGAGGGCCGTAGCTGTGGTAAGCCGGCTTGCTCATTTGACGTTAGGTGTCACCTGCAAGAACTTCACCCGCATCTGGTTTATGCTGCTACCTGTTGTTAGGCGACAACAAGAGAACATGTAGCAAATGCTTTTTCCTGCCCCATATTGGTAGACCACGCTCTTCTGTGGCTCTTTAGTGCTTGCCAAACTGCTATGTGGGTGCTGCTGCTTCCATCTGACAAGGAGCACAGCCTTCTGACAGCAGCTTTCAACTTGTCCAGGAAAGCGCTTGGCCATTTAAATGTGCTGCAAATCTGTGTGTGTGTAAGGTGCAGGTGCCAGCTCCTGACAAAGGTTTTCTCCAGGTTCAGTTTCTCCCTGCCAGACACATTGGAAATGTTTTCCTCTGGCATTCGCAGGAAGAGTTGCAGATTGCTTAACTCAGGAGCTCTGAGAATGGAGCGGCAAGAGGTGTTCCGCTTTTGTCATAAACAGTGCTCCTGAGCGTTTGGTAACGGGCACAACGAATCGTGTGTGCGGGATAGTGAGCATTCACGCCTAGTGCTGGCAATGCACGAGCACTGCCAAAAGGCAAAGGAAGGCGCTTAGCATCCAGCTTGTGCGCAAAGCTTTCAGACTGTCATAGGACCGCAGCTGTGGTAAGCCGGCTTGCTCATTTGACGTTAGGTGTCACCTGCAAGAACTTCACTCGCATCTGGTTTATGCTGCTACCTGTTGTTAGGCGACAACAAGAGAACATGTAGCAAATGCTTTTTCCTGCCCCATATTGGTAGACTACACTCTTCTGTGGCTCTTTAGTGCTTGCCAAACTGCTATGTGCGTGCTGCTGCTTCCATCTGACAAGGAGCACAGCCTTCTGACAGCAGCTTTCAACTTGCCTAAGAAAGAGCTTAGCCATTTAGATGTGCCGCAAATCTGTGTGTGTGTAAAGTGCAGGTGCAAGCTCCTGACCAAGCTGTTCTCCCCCTTCAGTTTCTATTTGCCGGACACATTGGAAATGTTTTCCTCTGGCATTCGCAGAAAGAGTTGCAGATTGCTTAACTCAGGAGCTCTGAGAACTGAGCGGCAAGATGTGTTCCCCTTTCGTCATAAACAGTGCTCCTGAGCGCTTGGTAACGGGCACAACGAATCGTGTGTGCGGGATAGTGAGCATTCACGCCTAGTGCTGGCAATGCACGAGCACTGCCAAAAGGCAAAGGAAGGCGCTTAGCATCCAGCTTGTGCGCAAAGCTTTCAGACTGTCATAGGACCGCAGCTGTGGTAAGCCGGCTTGCTCATTTGACGTTAGGTGTCACCTGCAAGAACTTCACTCGCATCTGGTTTATGCTGCTACCTGTTGTTAAGCGACAACAAGGGCACATGTAGCAAATGCTTTTTCCTGCCCCATTTTGCTAGACCATGCTCTTCTGTGGCTCTTTAGTGATTGCTAAACTACAATGTGTGTGCTGCTGCTTCCATCTGACAAGGAGCACAGCCTTCTGACAGCAGCTTTCAACTTGCCTAAGAAAGAGCTTAGCCATTTAGATGTGCTGCAAATCTGTGTGTGTGTAAAGTGCAGGTGCAAGCTCCTGACAAAGGTTTTCTCCCCCTTCAGTTTCTATTTGCCAGACACATTGGAAATGTTTTCCTCTGGCATTCGCAGAAAGAGTTGCAGATTGCTTAACTCAGGAGCTCTGAGAATGGAGCGGCAAGATGTGTTCCGCTTTTGTCATAAACAGTGCTCCTGAGCGTTTGGTAACGGGCACAACGAATCGTGTGTGCGGGATAGTGAGCATTCACGCCTAGTGCTGGCAATGCACGAGCACTGCCAAAAGGCAAAGGAAGGCGCTTAGCATCCAGCTTGTGCGCAAAGCTTTCAGACTGTCATAGGACCGCAGCTGTGGTAAGCCGGCTTGCTCATTTGACGTTAGGTGTCACCTGCAAGAACTTCACTCGCATCTGGTTTATGCTGCTACCTGTTGTTAAGCGACAACAAGGGCACATGTAGCAAATGCTTTTTCCTGCCCCATTTTGCTAGACCATGCTCTTCTGTGGCTCTTTAGTGATTGCTAAACTACAATGTGTGTGCTGCTGCTTCCATCTGACAAGGAGCACAGCCTTCTGACAGCAGCTTTCAACTTGCCTAAGAAAGAGCTTAGCCATTTAGATGTGCTGCAAATCTGTGTGTGTGTAAAGTGCAGGTGCAAGCTCCTGACAAAGGTTTTCTCCCCCTTCAGTTTCTATTTGCCAGACACATTGGAAATGTTTTCCTCTGGCATTCGCAGAAAGAGTTGCAGATTGCTTAACTCAGGAGCTCTGAGAATGGAGCGGCAAGATGTGTTCCGCTTTTGTCATAAACAGTGCTCCTGAGCGTTTGGTAACGGGCACAACGAATCGTGTGTGCGGGATAGTGAGCATTCACGCCTAGTGCTGGCAATGCACGAGCACTGCCAAAAGGCAAAGGAAGGCGCTTAGCATCCAGCTTGTGCGCAAAGCTTTCAGACTGTCATAGGACCGCAGCTGTGGTAAGCCGGCTTGCTCATTTGACGTTAGGTGTCACCTGCAAGAACTTCACTCGCATCTGGTTTATGCTGCTACCTGTTGTTAGGCGACAACAAGAGAACACGTAGCAAATGCTTTTTCCTGCCCCATATTGGTAGACCACACTCTTCTGTGGCTATTTAGTGCTTGCCAAACTGCTATGTGCGTGCTGCTGCTTCCATCTGACAAGGAGCACAGCCTTCTGACAGCAGCTTTCAACTTGCCCAAGAAAGAGCTTGGCCATTTAAATGTGCTGCAAATCTGTGTGTGTGTAAAGTGCAGGTGCAATCTCCTGACCAAGCTGTTCTCCCCCTTCAGTTTCTATTTGCCAGACACATTGGAAATGTTTTCCTCTGGCATTCGCACCAAGACTCGCAGATTGCTTAACCCAGGAGCTCTGAGAGCGGAGCGGCAAGATGTGTTCCGCTTTCGTCATAAACAGTGCTCCTGAGCGCTTGGCACCGGGCACAACGAATCGTGTGTGCGGGATAGTGAGCATTCACGCCTAGTGCTGGCAATGCACGAGCACTGCCAAAAGGCAAAGGAAGGCGCTTAGCATCCAGCTTGTGGGCTTTGCTTTCAGACTGCCGGAGGGCCGTAGCTGTGGTAAGCCGGCTTGCTCATTTGACGTTAGGTGTCACCTGCAAGAACTTCACCCGCATCTGGTTTATGCTGCTACCTGTTGTTAGGCGACAACAAGAGAACATGTAGCAAATGCTTTTTCCTGCCCCATATTGGTAGACCACGCTCTTCTGTGGCTCTTTAGTGCTTGCCAAACTGCTATGTAGGTGCTGCTGCTTCCATCTGACAAGGAGCACAGCCTTCTGACAGCAGCTTTCAACTTGCCTAAGAAAGAGCTTAGCCATTTAGATGTGCTGCAAATCTGTGTGTGTGTAAAGTGCAGGTGCAAGCTCCTGACAAAGGTTTTCTCCCCCTTCAGTTTCTATTTGCCAGACACATTGGAAATGTTTTCCTCTGGCATTCGCAGCAAGAGTTGCAGATTGCTTAACTCAGGAGCTCTGAGAATGGAGCGGCAAGATGTGTTCCGCTTTTGTCATAAACAGTGCTCCTGAGCGTTTGGTAACGGGCACAACGAATCGTGTGTGCGGGATAGTGAGCATTCACGCCTAGTGCTGGCAATGCACGAGCACTGCCAAAAGGCAAAGGAAGGCGCTTAGCATCCAGCTTGTGCGCAAAGCTTTCAGACTGTCATAGGACCGCAGCTGTGGTAAGCCGGCTTGCTCATTTGACGTTAGGTGTCACCTGCAAGAACTTCACTCGCATCTGGTTTATGCTGCTACCTGTTGTTAGGCGACAACAAGAGAACACGTAGCAAATGCTTTTTCCTGCCCCATATTGGTAGACCACACTCTTCTGTGGCTATTTAGTGCTTGCCAAACTGCTATGTGCGTGCTGCTGCTTCCATCTGACAAGGAGCACAGCCTTCTGACAGCAGCTTTCAACTTGCCCAAGAAAGAGCTTGGCCATTTAAATGTGCTGCAAATCTGTGTGTGTGTAAAGTGCAGGTGCAAGCTCCTGACCAAGCTGTTCTCCCCCTTCAGTTTCTATTTGCCAGACACATTGGAAATGTTTTCCTCTGGCATTCGCACCAAGACTCGCAGATTGCTTAACCCAGGAGCTCTGAGAGCGGAGCGGCAAGATGTGTTCCGCTTTCGTCATAAACAGTGCTCCTGAGCGCTTGGCACCGGGCACAACGAACCGTGTGTGCGGGATAGTGAGCATTCACGCCTAGTGCTGGCAATGCACGAGCACTGCCAAAAGGCAAAGGAAGGCGCTTAGCATCCAGCTTGTGGGCTTTGCTTTCAGACTGCCGGAGGGCCGTAGCTGTGGTAAGCCGGCTTGCTCATTTGACGTTAGGTGTCACCTGCAAGAACTTCACCCGCATCTGGTTTATGCTGCTACCTGTTGTTAGGCGACAACAAGAGAACATGTAGCAAATGCTTTTTCCTGCCCCATATTGGTAGACCACGCTCTTCTGTGGCTCTTTAGTGCTTGCCAAACTGCTATGTGGGTGCTGCTGCTTCCATCTGACAAGGAGCACAGCCTTCTGACAGCAGCTTTCAACTTGCCCAGGAAAGCGCTTGGCCATTTAAATGTGCTGCAAATCTGTGTGTGTGTAAGGTGCAGGTGCCAGCTCCTGACAAAGGTTTTCTCCAGGTTCAGTTTCTCCCTGCCAGACACATTGGAAATGTTTTCCTCTGGCATTCGCAGGAAGAGTTGCAGATTGCTTAACTCAGGAGCTCTGAGAATGGAGCGGCAAGAGGTGTTCCGCTTTTGTCATAAACAGTGCTCCTGAGCGTTTGGTAACGGGCACAACGAATCGTGTGTGCGGGATAGTGAGCATTCACGCCTAGTGCTGGCAATGCACGAGCACTGCCAAAAGGCAAAGGAAGGCGCTTAGCATCCAGCTTGTGCGCAAAGCTTTCAGACTGTCATAGGACCGCAGCTGTGGTAAGCCGGCTTGCTCATTTGACGTTAGGTGTCACCTGCAAGAACTTCACTCGCATCTGGTTTATGCTGCTACCTGTTGTTAGGCGACAACAAGAGAACATGTAGCAAATGCTTTTTCCTGCCCCATATTGGTAGACTACACTCTTCTGTGGCTCTTTAGTGCTTGCCAAACTGCTATGTGCGTGCTGCTGCTTCCATCTGACAAGGAGCACAGCCTTCTGACAGCAGCTTTCAACTTGCCTAAGAAAGAGCTTAGCCATTTAGATGTGCCGCAAATCTGTGTGTGTGTAAAGTGCAGGTGCAAGCTCCTGACCAAGCTGTTCTCCCCCTTCAGTTTCTATTTGCCGGACACATTGGAAATGTTTTCCTCTGGCATTCGCAGAAAGAGTTGCAGATTGCTTAACTCAGGAGCTCTGAGAACTGAGCGGCAAGATGTGTTCCCCTTTCGTCATAAACAGTGCTCCTGAGCGCTTGGTAACGGGCACAACGAATCGTGTGTGCGGGATAGTGAGCATTCACGCCTAGTGCTGGCAATGCACGAGCACTGCCAAAAGGCAAAGGAAGGCGCTTAGCATCCAGCTTGTGCGCAAAGCTTTCAGACTGTCATAGGACCGCAGCTGTGGTAAGCCGGCTTGCTCATTTGACGTTAGGTGTCACCTGCAAGAACTTCACTCGCATCTGGTTTATGCTGCTACCTGTTGTTAGGCGACAACAAGAGAACACGTAGCAAATGCTTTTTCCTGCCCCATATTGGTAGACCACACTCTTCTGTGGCTCTTTAGTGCTTGCCAAACTGCTATGTGCGTGCTGTTGCTTCCATCTGACAAGGAGCACAGCCTTCTGACAGCAGCTTTCAACTTGCCCAAGAAAGAGCTTGGCCATTTAAATGTGCTGCAAATCTGTGTGTGTGTAAAGTGCAGGTGCAAGCTCCTGACCAAGCTGTTCTCCCCCTTCAGTTTCTATTTGCCAGACACATTGGAAATGTTTTCCTCTGGCATTCGCACCAAGACTCGCAGATTGCTTAACCCAGGAGCTCTGAGAGCGGAGCGGCAAGATGTGTTCCGCTTTCGTCATAAACAGTGCTCCTGAGCGCTTGGCACCGGGCACAACGAATCGTGTGTGCGGGATAGTGAGCATTCACGCCTAGTGCTGGCAATGCACGAGCACTGCCAAAAGGCAAAGGAAGGCGCTTAGCATCCAGCTTGTGGGCTTTGCTTTCAGACTGCCGGAGGGCCGTAGCTGTGGTAAGCCGGCTTGCTCATTTGACGTTAGGTGTCACCTGCAAGAACTTCACCCGCATCTGGTTTATGCTGCTACCTGTTCTTAGGCGACAACAAGAGAACATGTAGCAAATGCTTTTTCCTGCCCCATATTGGTAGACCACGCTCTTCTGTGGCTCTTTAGTGCTTGCCAAACTGCTATGTGCGTGCTGCTGCTTCCATCTGACAAGGAGCACAGCCTTCTGACAGCAGCTTTCAACTTGCCCAGGAAAGCGCTTGGCCATTTAAATGTGCTGCAAATCTGTGTGTGTGTAAGGTGCAGGTGCCAGCTCCTGACAAAGGTTTTCTCCAGGTTCAGTTTCTATTTGCCAGACACATTGGAAATGTTTTCCTCTGGCATTCGCAGCAAGAGTTGCAGATTGCTTAACTCAGGAGCTCTGAGAATGGAGCGGCAAGATGTGTTCCGCTTTTGTCATAAACAGTGCTCCTGAGCGTTTGGTAACGGGCACTACGAATCGTGTGTGCGGGATAGTGAGCATTCACGCCTAGTGCTGGCAATGCACGAGCACTGCCAAAAGGCAAAGGAAGGCGCTTAGCATGCGGCTTGTGCGCAAAGCTTTCAGACTGCCAGAGGACCGCAGCTGTGGTAAGCCCGCTTGCTCATTTGACGTTAGATGTCGCCTGCAAGAACTTCACCCGCATCTGGTTTATGCTGCTACCTGTTGTTAGGCGACAACAAGGGCACATGTAGCAAATGCTTTGTCCTGCCCCATTTTGCTAGACCATGCTCTTCTGTGGCTCTTTAGTGCTTGCTAAACTACAATGTGCGTGCTGCTGCTTCCATCTGACAAGGAGCACAGCCTTCTGACAGCAGCTTTCAACTTGCCTAAGAAAGAGCTTAGCCATTTAGATGTGCTGCAAATCTGTGTGTGTGTAAAGTGCAGGTGCAAGCTCTCGACGAAGGTTTTCTCCCCCTTCAGTTTCTATTTGCCAGACACATTGGAAATGTTTTCCTCTGGCATTCGCACCAAGAGTCGCAGATTGCTTAACCCAGGAGCTCTGAGAGCGGAGCGGCAAGATGTGTTCCGCTTTCGTCATAAACAGTGCTCCAGAGCGCTTGGTAACGGGCACAACGAATCGTGTGTGCGGGATAGTGAGCATTCACGCCTAGTGCTGGCAATGCACGAGCACTGCCAAAAGGCAAAGGAAGGCGCTTAGCATCCAGCTTGTGGGCTTTGCTTTCAGACTGCCGGAGGGCCGTAGCTGTGGTAAGCCGACTTGCTCGTTTGACGTTAGGTGTCACCTGCAAGAACTTCACCCGCATCTGGTTTATGCTGCTACCTGTTGTTAGGCGACAACAAGGGCACATGTAGCAAATGCTTTTTCCTGTTTCATTTTGCTAGACCACGCTCTTCTGTGGCTCTTTAGTGCTTGCCAAACTGCTATGTGGGTGCTGCTGCTTCCATCTGACAAGGAGCACAGCCTTCTGACAGCAGCTTTCAACTTGCCTAAGAAAGAGCTTAGCCATTTAGATGTGCTGCAGATCTGTGTGTGTGTAAAGTGCAGGTGCAAGCTCCTGACCAAGCTGTTCTCTCCCTTCAGTTTCTATTTGCCAGACACATTAGAAATGTTTTCCTCTATCATTCGCACCAAGAGTCGCAGATTACTTAACCCAGGAGCTCTGAGAATGGAGCGGCAAATATGTTCCGCTTTCGTCATAAACAGTGCTCCAGAGCGCTTGGAAACGGGCACAACGAATCGTGTGTGCGGGATAGTGACCATTCCCGCCTAGTGCTGGCAATGCACGAGCACTGCCAAAAGGCAAAGGAAGGCGCTTAGAATACGGCTTGTGCGCAAAGCATTCAGACTGCCAGAGGACCGCAGCTGTGGTAAGCCGGCTTGCTCATTTGACGTTAGATGTCACCTGCAAGAACTTCACCCGCATCTGGTTTATGCTGCTACCTGTTGTTAGGGGACAACAAGAGCACATGTAGCAAATGCTTTTTCCTGCCCCATATTGGTAGACCACGCTCTTCTGTGGCTCTTTAGTGCTTGCCAAACTGCTATGTGGGTGCTGCTGCTTCCATCTGACAAGGAGCACAGCCTTCTGACAGCAGCTTTCAACTTGTCGAAGAAAGCGCTTGGCCATTTAAATGTGATGCAAATCTGTGTGTGTGTAAGGTGCATGTGCCAGCTCCTGACAAAGGTTTTCTCCAGGTTCAGTTTCTCCCTGCCAGACACATTGGAAATGTTTTCCTCTGGCATTCGCAGCAAGAGTTGCAGATTGCTTAACTCAGGAGCTCTGAGAATGGAGCGGCAAGATGTGTTCCGCTTTTGTCATAAACAGTGCTCCTGAGCGTTTGGTAACGGGCACAACGAATCGTGTGTGCGGGATAGTGAGCATTCACGCCTAGTGCTGGCAATGCACGAGCACTGCCAAAAGGCAAAGGAAGGCGCTTAGCATCCAGCTTGTGGGCTTTCCTTTCAGACTGCCGGAGGGCCGTAGATGTGGTAAGCCGGCTTGCTCATTTGACGTTAGGTGTCACCTGCAAGAACTTCACTCGCATCTGGTTTATGCTGCTACCTGTTAGGCGACAACAAGAGAACATGTAGCACATGCTTTTTCCTGCCCCATATTGGTAGACCACACTCTTCTGTGGCTCTTTAGTGCTTGCCAAACTGCTATGTGGGTGCTGCTGCTTCCATCTGACAAGGAGCACAGCCTTCTGACAGCAGCTTTCAACTTGCCCAAGAAAGAGCTTGGCCATTTAAATGTGACGCAAATCTGTGTGTGTGTAAAGTGCAGGTGCAAGCTCCTGACCAAGCTGTTCTCCCCCTTCAGTTTCTATTTGCCGGACACATTGGAAATGTTTTCCTCTGGCATTCGCAGAAAGAGTTGCAGATTGCTTAACTCAGGAGCTCTGAGAACTGAGCGGCAAGATATGTTCCCCTTTCGTCATAAACAGTGCTCCTGAGCGCTTGGTAACGGGCACAACGAATCGTGTGTGCGGGATAGTGAGCATTCACGCCTAGTGCTGGCAATGCACGAGCACTGCCAAAAGGCAAAGGAAGGCGCTTAGCATCCAGCTTGTGGGCTTTGCTTTCAGACTGCCGGAGGGCCGTAGCTGTGGTAAGCCGGCTTGCTCATTTGACGTTAGGTGTCACCTGCAAGAACTTCACCCGCATCTGGTTTATGCTGCTACCTGTTGTTAGGCGACAACAAGAGAACATGTAGCAAATGCTTTTTCCTGCCCCATATTGGTAGACCACGCTTTTCTGTGGCTCTTTAGTGCTTGCCAAACTGCTATGTGCATGCTGCTGCTTCCATCTGACAAGGAGCACAGCCTTCTGACAGCAGCTTTCAACTTGCCTAAGAAAGAGCTTAGCCATTTAGATGTGCCGCAAATCTGTGTGTGTGTAAAGTGCAGGTGCAAGCTCCTGACCAAGCTGTTCTCCCCCTTCAGTTTCTATTTGCCGGACACATTGGAAATGTTTTCCTCTGGCATTCGCAGAAAGAGTTGCAGATTGCTTAACTCAGGAGCTCTGAGAACTGAGCGGCAAGATGTGTTCCCCTTTCGTCATAAACAGTGCTCCTGAGCGCTTGGTAACGGGCACAACGAATCGTGTGTGCGGGATAGTGAGCATTCACGCCTAGTGCTGGCAATGCACGAGCACTGCCAAAAGGCAAAGGAAGGCGCTTAGCATCCAGCTTGTGCGCAAAGCTTTCAGACTGTCATAGGACCGCAGCTGTGGTAAGCCGGCTTGCTCATTTGACGTTAGGTGTCACCTGCAAGAACTTCACTCGCATCTGGTTTATGCTGCTACCTGTTGTTAGGCGACAACAAGAGAACACGTAGCAAATGCTTTTTCCTGCCCCATATTGGTAGACCACACTCTTCTGTGGCTCTTTAGTGCTTGCCAAACTGCTATGTGCGTGCTGTTGCTTCCATCTGACAAGGAGCACAGCCTTCTGACAGCAGCTTTCAACTTGCCCAAGAAAGAGCTTGGCCATTTAAATGTGCTGCAAATCTGTGTGTGTGTAAAGTGCAGGTGCAAGCTCCTGACCAAGCTGTTCTCCCCCTTCAGTTTCTATTTGCCAGACACATTGGAAATGTTTTCCTCTGGCATTCGCACCAAGACTCGCAGATTGCTTAACCCAGGAGCTCTGAGAGCGGAGCGGCAAGATGTGTTCCGCTTTCGTCATAAACAGTGCTCCTGAGCGCTTGGCACCGGGCACAACGAATCGTGTGTGCGGGATAGTGAGCATTCACGCCTAGTGCTGGCAATGCACGAGCACTGCCAAAAGGCAAAGGAAGGCGCTTAGCATCCAGCTTGTGGGCTTTGCTTTCAGACTGCCGGAGGGCCGTAGCTGTGGTAAGCCGGCTTGCTCATTTGACGTTAGGTGTCACCTGCAAGAACTTCACCCGCATCTGGTTTATGCTGCTACCTGTTCTTAGGCGACAACAAGAGAACATGTAGCAAATGCTTTTTCCTGCCCCATATTGGTAGACCACGCTCTTCTGTGGCTCTTTAGTGCTTGCCAAACTGCTATGTGCGTGCTGCTGCTTCCATCTGACAAGGAGCACAGCCTTCTGACAGCAGCTTTCAACTTGCCCAGGAAAGCGCTTGGCCATTTAAATGTGCTGCAAATCTGTGTGTGTGTAAGGTGCAGGTGCCAGCTCCTGACAAAGGTTTTCTCCAGGTTCAGTTTCTATTTGCCAGACACATTGGAAATGTTTTCCTCTGGCATTCGCAGCAAGAGTTGCAGATTGCTTAACTCAGGAGCTCTGAGAATGGAGCGGCAAGATGTGTTCCGCTTTTGTCATAAACAGTGCTCCTGAGCGTTTGGTAACGGGCACTACGAATCGTGTGTGCGGGATAGTGAGCATTCACGCCTAGTGCTGGCAATGCACGAGCACTGCCAAAAGGCAAAGGAAGGCGCTTAGCATGCGGCTTGTGCGCAAAGCTTTCAGACTGCCAGAGGACCGCAGCTGTGGTAAGCCCGCTTGCTCATTTGACGTTAGATGTCGCCTGCAAGAACTTCACCCGCATCTGGTTTATGCTGCTACCTGTTGTTAGGCGACAACAAGGGCACATGTAGCAAATGCTTTGTCCTGCCCCATTTTGCTAGACCATGCTCTTCTGTGGCTCTTTAGTGCTTGCTAAACTACAATGTGCGTGCTGCTGCTTCCATCTGACAAGGAGCACAGCCTTCTGACAGCAGCTTTCAACTTGCCTAAGAAAGAGCTTAGCCATTTAGATGTGCTGCAAATCTGTGTGTGTGTAAAGTGCAGGTGCAAGCTCTCGACGAAGGTTTTCTCCCCCTTCAGTTTCTATTTGCCAGACACATTGGAAATGTTTTCCTCTGGCATTCGCACCAAGAGTCGCAGATTGCTTAACCCAGGAGCTCTGAGAGCGGAGCGGCAAGATGTGTTCCGCTTTCGTCATAAACAGTGCTCCAGAGCGCTTGGTAACGGGCACAACGAATCGTGTGTGCGGGATAGTGAGCATTCACGCCTAGTGCTGGCAATGCACGAGCACTGCCAAAAGGCAAAGGAAGGCGCTTAGCATCCAGCTTGTGGGCTTTGCTTTCAGACTGCCGGAGGGCCGTAGCTGTGGTAAGCCGACTTGCTCGTTTGACGTTAGGTGTCACCTGCAAGAACTTCACCCGCATCTGGTTTATGCTGCTACCTGTTGTTAGGCGACAACAAGGGCACATGTAGCAAATGCTTTTTCCTGTTTCATTTTGCTAGACCACGCTCTTCTGTGGCTCTTTAGTGCTTGCCAAACTGCTATGTGGGTGCTGCTGCTTCCATCTGACAAGGAGCACAGCCTTCTGACAGCAGCTTTCAACTTGCCTAAGAAAGAGCTTAGCCATTTAGATGTGCTGCAGATCTGTGTGTGTGTAAAGTGCAGGTGCAAGCTCCTGACCAAGCTGTTCTCTCCCTTCAGTTTCTATTTGCCAGACACATTAGAAATGTTTTCCTCTATCATTCGCACCAAGAGTCGCAGATTACTTAACCCAGGAGCTCTGAGAATGGAGCGGCAAATATGTTCCGCTTTCGTCATAAACAGTGCTCCAGAGCGCTTGGAAACGGGCACAACGAATCGTGTGTGCGGGATAGTGACCATTCCCGCCTAGTGCTGGCAATGCACGAGCACTGCCAAAAGGCAAAGGAAGGCGCTTAGAATACGGCTTGTGCGCAAAGCATTCAGACTGCCAGAGGACCGCAGCTGTGGTAAGCCGGCTTGCTCATTTGACGTTAGATGTCACCTGCAAGAACTTCACCCGCATCTGGTTTATGCTGCTACCTGTTGTTAGGGGACAACAAGAGCACATGTAGCAAATGCTTTTTCCTGCCCCATATTGGTAGACCACGCTCTTCTGTGGCTCTTTAGTGCTTGCCAAACTGCTATGTGGGTGCTGCTGCTTCCATCTGACAAGGAGCACAGCCTTCTGACAGCAGCTTTCAACTTGTCGAAGAAAGCGCTTGGCCATTTAAATGTGATGCAAATCTGTGTGTGTGTAAGGTGCATGTGCCAGCTCCTGACAAAGGTTTTCTCCAGGTTCAGTTTCTCCCTGCCAGACACATTGGAAATGTTTTCCTCTGGCATTCGCAGCAAGAGTTGCAGATTGCTTAACTCAGGAGCTCTGAGAATGGAGCGGCAAGATGTGTTCCGCTTTTGTCATAAACAGTGCTCCTGAGCGTTTGGTAACGGGCACAACGAATCGTGTGTGCGGGATAGTGAGCATTCACGCCTAGTGCTGGCAATGCACGAGCACTGCCAAAAGGCAAAGGAAGGCGCTTAGCATCCAGCTTGTGGGCTTTCCTTTCAGACTGCCGGAGGGCCGTAGATGTGGTAAGCCGGCTTGCTCATTTGACGTTAGGTGTCACCTGCAAGAACTTCACTCGCATCTGGTTTATGCTGCTACCTGTTAGGCGACAACAAGAGAACATGTAGCACATGCTTTTTCCTGCCCCATATTGGTAGACCACACTCTTCTGTGGCTCTTTAGTGCTTGCCAAACTGCTATGTGGGTGCTGCTGCTTCCATCTGACAAGGAGCACAGCCTTCTGACAGCAGCTTTCAACTTGCCCAAGAAAGAGCTTGGCCATTTAAATGTGACGCAAATCTGTGTGTGTGTAAAGTGCAGGTGCAAGCTCCTGACCAAGCTGTTCTCCCCCTTCAGTTTCTATTTGCCGGACACATTGGAAATGTTTTCCTCTGGCATTCGCAGAAAGAGTTGCAGATTGCTTAACTCAGGAGCTCTGAGAACTGAGCGGCAAGATATGTTCCCCTTTCGTCATAAACAGTGCTCCTGAGCGCTTGGTAACGGGCACAACGAATCGTGTGTGCGGGATAGTGAGCATTCACGCCTAGTGCTGGCAATGCACGAGCACTGCCAAAAGGCAAAGGAAGGCGCTTAGCATCCAGCTTGTGGGCTTTGCTTTCAGACTGCCGGAGGGCCGTAGCTGTGGTAAGCCGGCTTGCTCATTTGACGTTAGGTGTCACCTGCAAGAACTTCACCCGCATCTGGTTTATGCTGCTACCTGTTGTTAGGCGACAACAAGAGAACATGTAGCAAATGCTTTTTCCTGCCCCATATTGGTAGACCACGCTTTTCTGTGGCTCTTTAGTGCTTGCCAAACTGCTATGTGCATGCTGCTGCTTCCATCTGACAAGGAGCACAGCCTTCTGACAGCAGCTTTCAACTTGCCCAGGAAAGCGCTTGGCCATTTAAATGTGATGCAAATCTGTGTGTGTGTAAGGTGCAGGTGCCAGCTCCTGACAAAGGTTTTCTCCAGGTTCAGTTTCTCCCTGCCAGGCACATTGGAAATGTTTTCCTCTGGCATTCGCAGCAAGAGTTGCAGATTGCTTAACTCAGGAGCTCTGAGAATGGAGCGGCAAGATGTGTTCCGCTTTTGTCATAAACAGTGCTCCTGAGCGTTTGGTAACGGGCACAACGAATCGTGTGTGCGGGATAGTGACCATTCCCGCCTAGTGCTGGCAATGCACGAGCACTGCCAAAAGGCAAAGGAAGGCGCTTAGCATCCAGCTTGTGCGCAAAGCTTTCAGACTGTCATAGGACCGCAGCTGTGGTAAGCCCGCTTGCTCATTTGACGTTAGGTGTCACCTGCAAGAACTTCACTCGCATCTGGTTTATGCTGCTACCTGTTATTAGGCGACAACAAGAGAACATGTAGCAAATGCTTTTTCCTGCCCCATATTGGTAGACCACGCTCTTCTGTGGCTCTTTAGTGCTTGCCAAACTGCTATGTGCGTGCTGCTGCTTCCATCTGACAAGGAGCACAGCCTTCTGACAGCAGCTTTCAACTTGCCCAGGAAAGCGCTTGGCCATTTAAATGTGATGCAAATCTGTGTGTGTGTAAGGTGCAGGTGCCAGCTCCTGACAAAGGTTTTCTCCAGGTTCAGTTTCTATTTGCCAGACACATTGGAAATGTTTTCCTCTGGCATTCGCACCAAGAGTCGCAGATTGCTTAACCCAGGAGCTCTGAGAGCGGAGCGGCAAGATGTGTTCCGCTTTCGTCATAAACAGTGCTCCTGAGCGCTTGGCACCGGGCACAACGAACCGTGTGTGCGGGATAGTGAGCATTCACGCCTAGTGCTGGCAATGCACGAGCACTGCCAAAAGGCAAAGGAAGGCGCTTAGCATCCAGCTTGTGCGCAAAGCTTTCAGACTGCCGGAGGGCCGTAGCTGTGGTAAGCCGGCTTGCTCGTTTGACGTTAGGTGTCACCTGCAAGAACTTCACCCGCATCTGGTTTATGCTGCTACCTGTTGTTAGGCGACAACAAGGGCACATGTAGCAAATGCTTTTTCCTGTTTCATTTTGCTAGACCACGCTCTTCTGTGGCTCTTTAGTGCTTGCCAAACTGCTATGTGGGTGCTGCTGCTTCCATCTGACAAGGAGCACAGCCTTCTGACAGCAGCTTTCAACTTGTCTAAGAAAGAGCTTGGCCATTTAGATGTGATGCAAATCTGTGTGTGTCTAAGGTGCAGGTGCAAGCTCCTGACCAAGCTGTTCTCCCCCTTCAGTTTCTATTTGCCAGACACATTGGAAATGTTTTCCTCTATCATTCGCACCAAGAGTCGCAGATTACTTAACCCAGGAGCTCTGAGAATGGAGCGGCAAATATGTTCCGCTTTCGTCATAAACAGTGCTCCAGAGCGCTTGGAAACGGGCACAACGAATCGTGTGTGCGGGATAGTGACCATTCCCGCCTAGTGCTGGCAATGCACGAGCACTGCCAAAAGGCAAAGGAAGGCGCTTAGCATGCGGCTTGTGCGCAAAGCATTCAGACTGCCAGAGGACCGCAGCTGTGGTAAGCCGGCTTGCTCATTTGACGTTAGATGTCACCTGCAAGAACTTCACCCGCATCTGGTTTATGCTGCTACCTGTTGTTAGGCGACAACAAGAGCACATGTAGCAAATGCTTTTTCCTGCCCCGTTTTGCTAGACCACGCTCTTCTGTGGCTCTTTAGTGCTTGCCAAACTGCTATGTGCGTGCTGCTGCTTCCATCTGACAAGGAGCACAGCCTTCTGACAGCAGCTTTCAACTTGCCCAGGAAAGCGCTTGGCCATTTAAATGTGCTGCAAATCTGTGTGTGTGTAAGGTGCAGGTGCCAGCTCCTGACAAAGGTTTTCTCCAGGTTCAGTTTCTCACTGCCAGACACATTGGAAATGTTTTCCTCTATCATTCGCAGCAAGAGTTGCAGATTGCTTAACTCAGGAGCTCTGAGAATGGAGCGGCAAGATGTGTTCCGCTTTTGTCATAAACAGTGCTCCTGAGCGTTTGGTAACGGGCACAACGAATCGTGTGTGCGGGATAGTGAGCATTCACGCCTAGTGCTGGCAATGCACGAGCACTGCCAAAAGGCAAAGGAAGGCGCTTAGCATCCAGCTTGTGCGCAAAGCTTTCAGACTGTCATAGGACCGCAGCTGTGGTAAGCCGGCTTGCTCATTTGACGTTAGGTGTCACCTGCAAGAACTTCACTCGCATCTGGTTTATGCTGCTACCTGTTGTTAGGCGACAAAAAGAGAACATGTAGCAAATGCTTTTTCCTGCCCCATATTGGTAGACCACACTCTTCTGTGGCTCTTTAGTGCTTGCCAAACTGCTATGTGCGTGCTGCTGCTTCCATCTGACAAGGAGCACAGCCTTCTGACAGCAGCTTTCAAGTTGCCCAAGAAAGAGCTTGGCCATTTAAATGTGACGCAAATCTGTGTGTGTGTAAAGTGCAGGTACAAGCTCCTGACCAAGCTGTTCTCCCCCTTCAGTTTCTATTTGCCAGACACATTGGAAATGTTTTCCTCTGGCATTCGCACCAAGAGTCGCAGATTGCTTAACCCAGGAGCTCTGAGAGCGGAGCGGCAAGATGTGTTCCGCTTTCGTCATAAACAGTGCTCCTGAGCGCTTGGCACCGGGCACAACGAACCGTGTGTGCGGGATAGTGAGCATTCCCGCCTAGTGCTGGCAATGCACGAGCACTGCCAAAAGGCAAAGGAAGGCGCTTAGCATGCGGCTTGTGCGCAAAGATTTCAGACTGCCAGAGGACCGTAGCTGTGGTAAGCCGGCTTGCTCATTTGACGTTAGATGTCACCTGCAAGAACTTCACCCGCATCTGGTTTATGCTGCTACCTGTTGTTAAGCGACAACAAGGGCACATGTAGCAAATGCTTTTTCCTGCCCCATTTTGCTAGACCATGCTCTTCTGTGGCTCTTTAGTGATTGCTAAACTACAATGTGTGTGCTGCTGCTTCCATCTGACAAGGAGCACAGCCTTCTGACAGCAGCTTTCAACTTGCCTAAGAAAGAGCTTAGCCATTTAGATGTGCTGCAAATCTGTGTGTGTGTAAAGTGCAGGTGCAAGCTCCTGACAAAGGTTTTCTCCCCCTTCAGTTTCTATTTGCCAGACACATTGGAAATGTTTTCCTCTGGCATTCGCAGAAAGAGTTGCAGATTGCTTAACTCAGGAGCTCTGAGAATGGAGCGGCAAGATGTGTTCCGCTTTTGTCATAAACAGTGCTCCTGAGCGTTTGGTAACGGGCACAACGAATCGTGTGTGCGGGATAGTGAGCATTCACGCCTAGTGCTGGCAATGCACGAGCACTGCCAAAAGGCAAAGGAAGGCGCTTAGCATCCAGCTTGTGCGCAAAGCTTTCAGACTGTCATAGGACCGCAGCTGTGGTAAGCCGGCTTGCTCATTTGACGTTAGGTGTCACCTGCAAGAACTTCACTCGCATCTGGTTTATGCTGCTACCTGTTGTTAGGCGACAACAAGAGAACACGTAGCAAATGCTTTTTCCTGCCCCATATTGGTAGACCACACTCTTCTGTGGCTCTTTAGTGCTTGCCAAACTGCTATGTGCGTGCTGCTGCTTCCATCTGACAAGGAGCACAGCCTTCTGACAGCAGCTTTCAACTTGCCCAAGAAAGAGCTTGGCCATTTAAATGTGCTGCAAATCTGTGTGTGTGTAAAGTGCAGGTGCAATCTCCTGACCAAGCTGTTCTCCCCCTTCAGTTTCTATTTGCCAGACACATTGGAAATGTTTTCCTCTGGCATTCGCACCAAGACTCGCAGATTGCTTAACCCAGGAGCTCTGAGAGCGGAGCGGCAAGATGTGTTCCGCTTTCGTCATAAACAGTGCTCCTGAGCGCTTGGCACCGGGCACAACGAACCGTGTGTGCGGGATAGTGAGCATTCCCGCCTAGTGCTGGCAATGCACGAGCACTGCCAAAAGGCAAAGGAAGGCGCTTAGCATGCGGCTTGTGCGCAAAGATTTCAGACTGCCAGAGGACCGTAGCTGTGGTAAGCCGGCTTGCTCATTTGACGTTAGATGTCACCTGCAAGAACTTCACCCGCATCTGGTTTATGCTGCTACCTGTTGTTAGGCGACAACAAGGGCACATGTAGCAAATGCTTTTTCCTGCCCCATTTTGCTAGACCATGCTCTTCTGTGGCTCTTTAGTGATTGCTAAACTACAATGTGTGTGCTGCTGCTTCCATCTGACAAGGAGCACAGCCTTCTGACAGCAGCTTTCAACTTGCCTAAGAAAGAGCTTAGCCATTTAGATGTGCTGCAAATCTGTGTGTGTGTAAAGTGCAGGTGCAAGCTCCTGACAAAGGTTTTCTCCCCCTTCAGTTTCTATTTGCCAGACACATTGGAAATGTTTTCCTCTGGCATTCGCAGAAAGAGTTGCAGATTGCTTAACTCAGGAGCTCTGAGAATGGAGCGGCAAGATGTGTTCCGCTTTTGTCATAAACAGTGCTCCTGAGCGTTTGGTAACGGGCACAACGAATCGTGTGTGCGGGATAGTGAGCATTCACGCCTAGTGCTGGCAATGCACGAGCACTGCCAAAAGGCAAAGGAAGGCGCTTAGCATCCAGCTTGTGCGCAAAGCTTTCAGACTGTCATAGGACCGCAGCTGTGCTAAGCCCGCTTGCTCATTTGACGTTAGGTGTCACCTGCAAGAACTTCACTCGCATCTGGTTTATGCTGCTACCTGTTGTTAGGCGACAACAAGAGAACATGTAGCAAATGCTTTTTCCTGCCCCATATTGGTAGACCACACTCTTCTGTGGCTCTTTAGTGCTTGCCAAACTGCTATGTGGGTGCTGCTGCTTCCATCTGACAAGGAGCACAGCCTTCTGACAGCAGCTTTCAACTTGCCCAAGAAAGAGCTTGGCCATTTAAATGTGCTGCAAATCTGTGTGTGTGTAAAGTGCAGGTACAAGCTCCTGACCAAGCTGTTCTCCCCCTTCAGTTTCTATTTGCCAGACACATTGGAAATGTTTTCCTCTGGCATTCGCACCAAGACTCGCAGATTGCTTAACCCAGGAGCTCTGAGAGCGGAGCGGCAAGATGTGTTCCGCTTTCGTCATAAACAGTGCTCCTGAGCGCTTGGCACCGGGCACAACGAATCGTGTGTGCGGGATAGTGAGCATTCCCGCCTAGTGCTGGCAATGCACGAGCACTGCCAAAAGGCAAAGGAAGGCGCTTAGCATGCGGCTTGTGCGCAAAGATTTCAGACTGCCAGAGGACCGTAGCTGTGGTAAGCCGGCTTGCTCATTTGACGTTAGATGTCACCTGCAAGAACTTCACCCGCATCTGGTTTATGCTGCTACCTGTTGTTAAGCGACAACAAGGGCACATGTAGCAAATGCTTTTTCCTGCCCCATTTTGCTAGACCATGCTCTTCTGTGGCTCTTTAGTGATTGCTAAACTACAATGTGTGTGCTGCTGCTTCCATCTGACAAGGAGCACAGCCTTCTGACAGCAGCTTTCAACTTGCCCAGGAAAGCGCTTGGCCATTTAAATGTGCTGCAAATCTGTGTGTGTGTAAGGTGCAGGTGCCAGCTCCTGACAAAGGTTTTCTCCAGGTTCAGTTTCTCACTGCCAGACACATTGGAAATGTTTTCCTCTATCATTCGCAGCAAGAGTTGCAGATTGCTTAACTCAGGAGCTCTGAGAATGGAGCGGCAAGATGTGTTCCGCTTTTGTCATAAACAGTGCTCCTGAGCGCTTGGCACCGGGCACAACGAATCGTGTGTGCGGGATAGTGAGCATTCACGCCTAGTGCTGGCAATGCACGAGCACTGCCAAAAGGCAAAGGAAGGCGCTTAGCATCCAGCTTGTGCGCAAAGCTTTCAGACTGTCATAGGACCGCAGCTGTGGTAAGCCGGCTTGCTCATTTGACGTTAGGTGTCACCTGCAAGAACTTCACTCGCATCTGGTTTATGCTGCTACCTGTTGTTAGGCGACAACAAGAGAACATGTAGCAAATGCTTTTTCCTGCCCCATATTGGTAGACCACACTCTTCTGTGGCTCTTTAGTGCTTGCCAAACTGATATGTGCGTGCTGCTGCTTCCATCTGACAAGGAGCACAGCCTTCTGACAGCAGCTTTCAACTTGCCCAAGAAAGAGCTTGGCCATTTAAATGTGCTGCAAATCTGTGTGTGTGTAAAGTGCAGGTGCAAGCTCCTGACCAAGCTGTTCTCCCCCTTCAGTTTCTATTTGCCAGACACATTGGAAATGTTTTCCTCTGGCATTCGCACCAAGAGTCGCAGGTTGCTTAACCCAGGAGCTCTGAGAGCGGAGCGGCAAGATGTGTTCCGCTTTCGTCATAAACAGTGCTCCTGAGCGCTTGGCACCGGGCACAACGAACCGTGTGTGCGGGATAGTGAGCATTCACGCCTAGTGCTGGCAAAGCACGAGCACTGCCAAAAGGCAAAGGAAGGCGCTTAGCATCCAGCTTGTGGGCTTTGCTTTCAGACTGCCGGAGGGCCGTAGCTGTGGTAAGCCGGCTTGCTCGTTTGACGTTAGGTGTCACCTGCAAGAACTTCACCCGCATCTGGTTTATGCTGCTACCTGTTGTTAGGCGACAACAAGGGCACATGTAGCAAATGCTTTTTCCTGTTTCATTTTGCTAGACCACGCTCTTCTGTGGCTCTTTAGTGCTTGCCAAACTGCTATGTGGGTGCTGCTGCTTCCATCTGACAAGGAGCACAGCCTTCTGACAGCAGCTTTCAACTTGTCTAAGAAAGAGCTTGGCCATTTAGATGTGATGCAAATCTGTGTGTGTCTAAGGTGCAGGTGCAAGCTCCTGACCAAGCTGTTCTCCCCCTTCAGTTTCTATTTGCCAGACACATTGGAAATGTTTTCCTCTATCATTCGCACCAAGAGTCGCAGATTACTTAACCCAGGAGCTCTGAGAATGGAGCGGCAAATATGTTCCGCTTTCGTCATAAACAGTGCTCCAGAGCGCTTGGAAACGGGCACAACGAATCGTGTGTGCGGGATAGTGACCATTCCCGCCTAGTGCTGGCAATGCACGAGCACTGCCAAAAGGCAAAGGAAGGCGCTTAGCATGCGGCTTGTGCGCAAAGCATTCAGACTGCCAGAGGACCGCAGCTGTGGTAAGCCGGCTTGCTCATTTGACGTTAGATGTCACCTGCAAGAACTTCACCCGCATCTGGTTTATGCTGCTACCTGTTGTTAGGCGACAACAAGAGCACATGTAGCAAATGCTTTTTCCTGCCCCGTTTTGCTAGACCACGCTCTTCTGTGGCTCTTTAGTGCTTGCCAAACTGCTATGTGGGTGCTGCTGCTTCCATCTGACAAGGAGCACAGCCTTCTGACAGCAGCTTTCAACTTGTCGAAGAAAGCGCTTGGCCATTTAAATGTGATGCAAATCTGTGTGTGTGTAAGGTGCAGGTTCCAGCTCCTGACAAAGGTTTTCTCCAGGTTCAGTTTCTCCCTGCCAGACACATTGGAAATGTTTTCCTCTGGCATTCGCAGGAAGAGTTGCAGATTGCTTAACTCAGGAGCTCTGAGAATGGAGCGGCAAGATGTGTTCCGCTTTTGTCATAAACAGTGCTCCTGAGCGTTTGGTAACGGGCACAACGAATCGTGTGTGCGGGATAGTGAGCATTCACGCCTAGTGCTGGCAATGCACGAGCACTGCCAAAAGGCAAAGGAAGGCGCTTAGCATCCAGCTTGTGCGCAAAGCTTTCAGACTGTCATAGGACCGCAGCTGTGGTAAGCCGGCTTGCTCATTTGACGTTAGGTGTCACCTGCAAGAACTTCACTCGCATCTGGTTTATGCTGCTACCTGTTGTTAGGCGACAACAAGAGAACATGTAGCAAATGCTTTTTCCTGCCCCATATTGGTAGACCACGCTCTTCTGTGGCTCTTTAGTGCTTGCCAAACTGCTATGTGCGTGCTGCTGCTTCCATCTGACAAGGAGCACAGCCTTCTGACAGCAGCTTTCAACTTGCCCAGGAAAGCGCTTGGCCATTTAAATGTGCTGCAAATCTGTGTGTGTGTAAGGTGCAGGTGCCAGCTCCTGACAAAGGTTTTCTCCAGGTTCAGTTTCTCACTGCCAGACACATTGGAAATGTTTTCCTCTATCATTCGCAGCAAGAGTTGCAGATTGCTTAACTCAGGAGCTCTGAGAATGGAGCGGCAAGATGTGTTCCGCTTTTGTCATAAACAGTGCTCCTGAGCGTTTGGTAACGGGCACAACGAATCGTGTGTGCGGGATAGTGAGCATTCACGCCTAGTGCTGGCAATGCACGAGCACTGCCAAAAGGCAAAGGAAGGCGCTTAGCATCCAGCTTGTGCGCAAAGCTTTCAGACTGTCATAGGACCGCAGCTGTGCTAAGCCGGCTTGCTCATTTGACGTTAGGTGTCACCTGCAAGAACTTCACTCGCATCTGGTTTATGCTGCTACCTGTTGTTAGGCGACAAAAAGAGAACATGTAGCAAATGCTTTTTCCTGCCCCATATTGGTAGACCACACTCTTCTGTGGCTCTTTAGTGCTTGCCAAACTGCTATGTGCGTGCTGCTGCTTCCATCTGACAAGGAGCACAGCCTTCTGACAGCAGCTTTCAAGTTGCCCAAGAAAGAGCTTGGCCATTTAAATGTGACGCAAATCTGTGTGTGTGTAAAGTGCAGGTACAAGCTCCTGACCAAGCTGTTCTCCCCCTTCAGTTTCTATTTGCCAGACACATTGGAAATGTTTTCCTCTGGCATTCGCACCAAGAGTCGCAGATTGCTTAACCCAGGAGCTCTGAGAGCGGAGCGGCAAGATGTGTTCCGCTTTCGTCATAAACAGTGCTCCTGAGCGCTTGGCACCGGGCACAACGAACCGTGTGTGCGGGATAGTGAGCATTCCCGCCTAGTGCTGGCAATGCACGAGCACTGCCAAAAGGCAAAGGAAGGCGCTTAGCATGCGGCTTGTGCGCAAAGATTTCAGACTGCCAGAGGACCGTAGCTGTGGTAAGCCGGCTTGCTCATTTGACGTTAGATGTCACCTGCAAGAACTTCACCCGCATCTGGTTTATGCTGCTACCTGTTGTTAAGCGACAACAAGGGCACATGTAGCAAATGCTTTTTCCTGCCCCATTTTGCTAGACCATGCTCTTCTGTGGCTCTTTAGTGATTGCTAAACTACAATGTGTGTGCTGCTGCTTCCATCTGACAAGGAGCACAGCCTTCTGACAGCAGCTTTCAACTTGCCTAAGAAAGAGCTTAGCCATTTAGATGTGCTGCAAATCTGTGTGTGTGTAAAGTGCAGGTGCAAGCTCCTGACAAAGGTTTTCTCCCCCTTCAGTTTCTATTTGCCAGACACATTGGAAATGTTTTCCTCTGGCATTCGCAGAAAGAGTTGCAGATTGCTTAACTCAGGAGCTCTGAGAATGGAGCGGCAAGATGTGTTCCGCTTTTGTCATAAACAGTGCTCCTGAGCGTTTGGTAACGGGCACAACGAATCGTGTGTGCGGGATAGTGAGCATTCACGCCTAGTGCTGGCAATGCACGAGCACTGCCAAAAGGCAAAGGAAGGCGCTTAGCATCCAGCTTGTGCGCAAAGCTTTCAGACTGTCATAGGACCGCAGCTGTGGTAAGCCGGCTTGCTCATTTGACGTTAGGTGTCACCTGCAAGAACTTCACTCGCATCTGGTTTATGCTGCTACCTGTTGTTAGGCGACAACAAGAGAACACGTAGCAAATGCTTTTTCCTGCCCCATATTGGTAGACCACACTCTTCTGTGGCTCTTTAGTGCTTGCCAAACTGCTATGTGCGTGCTGCTGCTTCCATCTGACAAGGAGCACAGCCTTCTGACAGCAGCTTTCAACTTGCCCAAGAAAGAGCTTGGCCATTTAAATGTGCTGCAAATCTGTGTGTGTGTAAAGTGCAGGTGCAATCTCCTGACCAAGCTGTTCTCCCCCTTCAGTTTCTATTTGCCAGACACATTGGAAATGTTTTCCTCTGGCATTCGCACCAAGACTCGCAGATTGCTTAACCCAGGAGCTCTGAGAGCGGAGCGGCAAGATGTGTTCCGCTTTCGTCATAAACAGTGCTCCTGAGCGCTTGGCACCGGGCACAACGAACCGTGTGTGCGGGATAGTGAGCATTCCCGCCTAGTGCTGGCAATGCACGAGCACTGCCAAAAGGCAAAGGAAGGCGCTTAGCATGCGGCTTGTGCGCAAAGATTTCAGACTGCCAGAGGACCGTAGCTGTGGTAAGCCGGCTTGCTCATTTGACGTTAGATGTCACCTGCAAGAACTTCACCCGCATCTGGTTTATGCTGCTACCTGTTGTTAGGCGACAACAAGGGCACATGTAGCAAATGCTTTTTCCTGCCCCATTTTGCTAGACCATGCTCTTCTGTGGCTCTTTAGTGATTGCTAAACTACAATGTGTGTGCTGCTGCTTCCATCTGACAAGGAGCACAGCCTTCTGACAGCAGCTTTCAACTTGCCTAAGAAAGAGCTTAGCCATTTAGATGTGCTGCAAATCTGTGTGTGTGTAAAGTGCAGGTGCAAGCTCCTGACAAAGGTTTTCTCCCCCTTCAGTTTCTATTTGCCAGACACATTGGAAATGTTTTCCTCTGGCATTCGCAGAAAGAGTTGCAGATTGCTTAACTCAGGAGCTCTGAGAATGGAGCGGCAAGATGTGTTCCGCTTTTGTCATAAACAGTGCTCCTGAGCGTTTGGTAACGGGCACAACGAATCGTGTGTGCGGGATAGTGAGCATTCACGCCTAGTGCTGGCAATGCACGAGCACTGCCAAAAGGCAAAGGAAGGCGCTTAGCATCCAGCTTGTGCGCAAAGCTTTCAGACTGTCATAGGACCGCAGCTGTGGTAAGCCGGCTTGCTCATTTGACGTTAGGTGTCACCTGCAAGAACTTCACTCGCATCTGGTTTATGCTGCTACCTGTTGTTAGGCGACAACAAGGGCACATGTAGCAAATGCTTTTTCCTGTTTCATTTTGCTAGACCACGCTCTTCTGTGGCTCTTTAGTGCTTGCCAAACTGCTATGTGGGTGCTGCTGCTTCCATCTGACAAGGAGCACAGCCTTCTGACAGCAGCTTTCAACTTGTCTAAGAAAGAGCTTGGCCATTTAGATGTGATGCAAATCTGTGTGTGTCTAAGGTGCAGGTGCAAGCTCCTGACCAAGCTGTTCTCCCCCTTCAGTTTCTATTTGCCAGACACATTGGAAATGTTTTCCTCTATCATTCGCACCAAGAGTCGCAGATTACTTAACCCAGGAGCTCTGAGAATGGAGCGGCAAATATGTTCCGCTTTCGTCATAAACAGTGCTCCAGAGCGCTTGGAAACGGGCACAACGAATCGTGTGTGCGGGATAGTGAGCATTCACGCCTAGTGCTGGCAATGCACGAGCACTGCCAAAAGGCAAAGGAAGGCGCTTAGCATGCGGCTTGTGCGCAAAGCATTCAGACTGCCAGAGGACCGCAGCTGTGGTAAGCCGGCTTGCTCATTTGACGTTAGATGTCACCTGCAAGAACTTCACCCGCATCTGGTTTATGCTGCTACCTGTTGTTAGGCGACAACAAGAGCACATGTAGCAAATGCTTTTTCCTGCCCCGTTTTGCTAGACCACGCTCTTCTGTGGCTCTTTAGTGCTTGCCAAACTGCTATGTGGGTGCTGCTGCTTCCATCTGACAAGGAGCACAGCCTTCTGACAGCAGCTTTCAACTTGTCGAAGAAAGCGCTTGGCCATTTAAATGTGATGCAAATCTGTGTGTGTGTAAGGTGCAGGTTCCAGCTCCTGACAAAGGTTTTCTCCAGGTTCAGTTTCTCCCTGCCAGACACATTGGAAATGTTTTCCTCTGGCATTCGCAGGAAGAGTTGCAGATTGCTTAACTCAGGAGCTCTGAGAATGGAGCGGCAAGATGTGTTCCGCTTTTGTCATAAACAGTGCTCCTGAGCGTTTGGTAACGGGCACAACGAATCGTGTGTGCGGGATAGTGAGCATTCACGCCTAGTGCTGGCAATGCACGAGCACTGCCAAAAGGCAAAGGAAGGCGCTTAGCATCCAGCTTGTGCGCAAAGCTTTCAGACTGTCATAGGACCGCAGCTGTGGTAAGCCGGCTTGCTCATTTGACGTTAGGTGTCACCTGCAAGAACTTCACTCGCATCTGGTTTATGCTGCTACCTGTTGTTAGGCGACAACAAGAGAACATGTAGCAAATGCTTTTTCCTGCCCCATATTGGTAGACCACGCTCTTCTGTGGCTCTTTAGTGCTTGCCAAACTGCTATGTGCGTGCTGCTGCTTCCATCTGACAAGGAGCACAGCCTTCTGACAGCAGCTTTCAACTTGCCCAGGAAAGCGCTTGGCCATTTAAATGTGCTGCAAATCTGTGTGTGTGTAAGGTGCAGGTGCCAGCTCCTGACAAAGGTTTTCTCCAGGTTCAGTTTCTCACTGCCAGACACATTGGAAATGTTTTCCTCTATCATTCGCAGCAAGAGTTGCAGATTGCTTAACTCAGGAGCTCTGAGAATGGAGCGGCAAGATGTGTTCCGCTTTTGTCATAAACAGTGCTCCTGAGCGTTTGGTAACGGGCACAACGAATCGTGTGTGCGGGATAGTGAGCATTCACGCCTAGTGCTGGCAATGCACGAGCACTGCCAAAAGGCAAAGGAAGGCGCTTAGCATCCAGCTTGTGCGCAAAGCTTTCAGACTGTCATAGGACCGCAGCTGTGCTAAGCCGGCTTGCTCATTTGACGTTAGGTGTCACCTGCAAGAACTTCACTCGCATCTGGTTTATGCTGCTACCTGTTGTTAGGCGACAAAAAGAGAACATGTAGCAAATGCTTTTTCCTGCCCCATATTGGTAGACCACACTCTTCTGTGGCTCTTTAGTGCTTGCCAAACTGCTATGTGCGTGCTGCTGCTTCCATCTGACAAGGAGCACAGCCTTCTGACAGCAGCTTTCAAGTTGCCCAAGAAAGAGCTTGGCCATTTAAATGTGACGCAAATCTGTGTGTGTGTAAAGTGCAGGTACAAGCTCCTGACCAAGCTGTTCTCCCCCTTCAGTTTCTATTTGCCAGACACATTGGAAATGTTTTCCTCTGGCATTCGCACCAAGAGTCGCAGATTGCTTAACCCAGGAGCTCTGAGAGCGGAGCGGCAAGATGTGTTCCGCTTTCGTCATAAACAGTGCTCCTGAGCGCTTGGCACCGGGCACAACGAACCGTGTGTGCGGGATAGTGAGCATTCCCGCCTAGTGCTGGCAATGCACGAGCACTGCCAAAAGGCAAAGGAAGGCGCTTAGCATGCGGCTTGTGCGCAAAGATTTCAGACTGCCAGAGGACCGTAGCTGTGGTAAGCCGGCTTGCTCATTTGACGTTAGATGTCACCTGCAAGAACTTCACCCGCATCTGGTTTATGCTGCTACCTGTTGTTAAGCGACAACAAGGGCACATGTAGCAAATGCTTTTTCCTGCCCCATTTTGCTAGACCATGCTCTTCTGTGGCTCTTTAGTGATTGCTAAACTACAATGTGTGTGCTGCTGCTTCCATCTGACAAGGAGCACAGCCTTCTGACAGCAGCTTTCAACTTGCCTAAGAAAGAGCTTAGCCATTTAGATGTGCTGCAAATCTGTGTGTGTGTAAAGTGCAGGTGCAAGCTCCTGACAAAGGTTTTCTCCCCCTTCAGTTTCTATTTGCCAGACACATTGGAAATGTTTTCCTCTGGCATTCGCAGAAAGAGTTGCAGATTGCTTAACTCAGGAGCTCTGAGAATGGAGCGGCAAGATGTGTTCCGCTTTTGTCATAAACAGTGCTCCTGAGCGTTTGGTAACGGGCACAACGAATCGTGTGTGCGGGATAGTGAGCATTCACGCCTAGTGCTGGCAATGCACGAGCACTGCCAAAAGGCAAAGGAAGGCGCTTAGCATCCAGCTTGTGCGCAAAGCTTTCAGACTGTCATAGGACCGCAGCTGTGGTAAGCCGGCTTGCTCATTTGACGTTAGGTGTCACCTGCAAGAACTTCACTCGCATCTGGTTTATGCTGCTACCTGTTGTTAGGCGACAACAAGAGAACACGTAGCAAATGCTTTTTCCTGCCCCATATTGGTAGACCACACTCTTCTGTGGCTCTTTAGTGCTTGCCAAACTGCTATGTGCGTGCTGCTGCTTCCATCTGACAAGGAGCACAGCCTTCTGACAGCAGCTTTCAACTTGCCCAAGAAAGAGCTTGGCCATTTAAATGTGCTGCAAATCTGTGTGTGTGTAAAGTGCAGGTGCAATCTCCTGACCAAGCTGTTCTCCCCCTTCAGTTTCTATTTGCCAGACACATTGGAAATGTTTTCCTCTGGCATTCGCACCAAGACTCGCAGATTGCTTAACCCAGGAGCTCTGAGAGCGGAGCGGCAAGATGTGTTCCGCTTTCGTCATAAACAGTGCTCCTGAGCGCTTGGCACCGGGCACAACGAACCGTGTGTGCGGGATAGTGAGCATTCCCGCCTAGTGCTGGCAATGCACGAGCACTGCCAAAAGGCAAAGGAAGGCGCTTAGCATGCGGCTTGTGCGCAAAGATTTCAGACTGCCAGAGGACCGTAGCTGTGGTAAGCCGGCTTGCTCATTTGACGTTAGATGTCACCTGCAAGAACTTCACCCGCATCTGGTTTATGCTGCTACCTGTTGTTAGGCGACAACAAGGGCACATGTAGCAAATGCTTTTTCCTGCCCCATTTTGCTAGACCATGCTCTTCTGTGGCTCTTTAGTGATTGCTAAACTACAATGTGTGTGCTGCTGCTTCCATCTGACAAGGAGCACAGCCTTCTGACAGCAGCTTTCAACTTGCCTAAGAAAGAGCTTAGCCATTTAGATGTGCTGCAAATCTGTGTGTGTGTAAAGTGCAGGTGCAAGCTCCTGACAAAGGTTTTCTCCCCCTTCAGTTTCTATTTGCCAGACACATTGGAAATGTTTTCCTCTGGCATTCGCAGAAAGAGTTGCAGATTGCTTAACTCAGGAGCTCTGAGAATGGAGCGGCAAGATGTGTTCCGCTTTTGTCATAAACAGTGCTCCTGAGCGTTTGGTAACGGGCACAACGAATCGTGTGTGCGGGATAGTGAGCATTCACGCCTAGTGCTGGCAATGCACGAGCACTGCCAAAAGGCAAAGGAAGGCGCTTAGCATCCAGCTTGTGCGCAAAGCTTTCAGACTGTCATAGGACCGCAGCTGTGGTAAGCCGGCTTGCTCATTTGACGTTAGGTGTCACCTGCAAGAACTTCACTCGCATCTGGTTTATGCTGCTACCTGTTGTTAGGCGACAACAAGAGAACACGTAGCAAATGCTTTTTCCTGCCCCATATTGGTAGACCACACTCTTCTGTGGCTATTTAGTGCTTGCCAAACTGCTATGTGCGTGCTGCTGCTTCCATCTGACAAGGAGCACAGCCTTCTGACAGCAGCTTTCAACTTGCCCAAGAAAGAGCTTGGCCATTTAAATGTGCTGCAAATCTGTGTGTGTGTAAAGTGCAGGTGCAAGCTCCTGACCAAGCTGTTCTCCCCCTTCAGTTTCTATTTGCCAGACACATTGGAAATGTTTTCCTCTGGCATTCGCACCAAGACTCGCAGATTGCTTAACCCAGGAGCTCTGAGAGCGGAGCGGCAAGATGTGTTCCGCTTTCGTCATAAACAGTGCTCCTGAGCGCTTGGCACCGGGCACAACGAATCGTGTGTGCGGGATAGTGAGCATTCACGCCTAGTGCTGGCAATGCACGAGCACTGCCAAAAGGCAAAGGAAGGCGCTTAGCATCCAGCTTGTGGGCTTTGCTTTCAGACTGCCGGAGGGCCGTAGCTGTGGTAAGCCGGCTTGCTCATTTGACGTTAGGTGTCACCTGCAAGAACTTCACCCGCATCTGGTTTATGCTGCTACCTGTTGTTAGGCGACAACAAGAGAACATGTAGCAAATGCTTTTTCCTGCCCCATATTGGTAGACCACGCTCTTCTGTGGCTCTTTAGTGCTTGCCAAACTGCTATGTGGGTGCTGCTGCTTCCATCTGACAAGGAGCACAGCCTTCTGACAGCAGCTTTCAACTTGCCTAAGAAAGAGCTTAGCCATTTAGATGTGCCGCAAATCTGTGTGTGTGTAAAGTGCAGGTGCAAGCTCCTGACCAAGCTGTTCTCCCCCTTCAGTTTCTATTTGCCGGACACATTGGAAATGTTTTCCTCTGGCATTCGCAGAAAGAGTTGCAGATTGCTTAACTCAGGAGCTCTGAGAACTGAGCGGCAAGATGTGTTCCCCTTTCGTCATAAACAGTGCTCCTGAGCGCTTGGTAACGGGCACAACGAATCGTGTGTGCGGGATAGTGAGCATTCACGCCTAGTGCTGGCAATGCACGAGCACTGCCAAAAGGCAAAGGAAGGCGCTTAGCATCCAGCTTGTGCGCAAAGCTTTCAGACTGTCATAGGACCGCAGCTGTGGTAAGCCGGCTTGCTCATTTGACGTTAGGTGTCACCTGCAAGAACTTCACTCGCATCTGGTTTATGCTGCTACCTGTTGTTAGGCGACAACAAGAGAACACGTAGCAAATGCTTTTTCCTGCCCCATATTGGTAGACCACACTCTTCTGTGGCTCTTTAGTGCTTGCCAAACTGCTATGTGGGTGCTGCTGCTTCCATCTGACAAGGAGCACAGCCTTCTGACAGCAGCTTTCAACTTGTCGAAGAAAGCGCTTGGCCATTTAAATGTGATGCAAATCTGTGTGTGTGTAAGGTGCAGGTGCCAGCTCCTGACAAAGGTTTTCTCCAGGTTCAGTTTCTCCCTGCCAGACACATTGGAAATGTTTTCCTCTGGCATTCGCAGCAAGAGTTGCAGATTGCTTAACTCAGGAGCTCTGAGAATGGAGCGGCAAGATGTGTTCCGCTTTTGTCATAAACAGTGCTCCTGAGCGTTTGGTAACGGGCACAACGAATCGTGTGTGCGGGATAGTGAGCATTCACGCCTAGTGCTGGCAATGCACGAGCACTGCCAAAAGGCAAAGGAAGGCGCTTAGCATCCAGCTTGTGCGCAAAGCTTTCAGACTGTCATAGGACCGCAGCTGTGCTAAGCCCGCTTGCTCATTTGACGTTAGGTGTCACCTGCAAGAACTTCACTCGCATCTGGTTTATGCTGCTACCTGTTGTTAGGCGACAACAAGAGAACATGTAGCAAATGCTTTTTCCTGCCCCATATTGGTAGACCACACTCTTCTGTGGCTCTTTAGTGCTTGCCAAACTGATATGTGGGTGCTGCTGCTTCCATCTGACAAGGAGCACAGCCTTCTGACAGCAGCTTTCAACTTGCCCAAGAAAGAGCTTGGCCATTTAAATGTGACGCAAATCTGTGTGTGTGTAAAGTGCAGGTGCAAGCTCCTGACCAAGCTGTTCTCCCCCTTCAGTTTCTATTTGCCAGACACATTGGAAATGTTTTCCTCTGGCATTCGCACCAAGAGTCGCAGATTGCTTAACCCAGGAGCTCTGAGAGCGGAGCGGCAAGATGTGTTCCGCTTTCGTCATAAACAGTGCTCCTGAGCGCTTGGCACCGGGCACAACGAACCGTGTGTGCGGGATAGTGAGCATTCCCGCCTAGTGCTGGCAATGCACGAGCACTGCCAAAAGGCAAAGGAAGGCGCTTAGCATCCAGCTTGTGGGCTTTGCTTTCAGACTGCCGGAGGGCCGTAGCTGTGGTAAGCCGGCTTGCTCGTTTGACGTTAGGTGTCACCTGCAAGAACTTCACCCGCATCTGGTTTATGCTGCTACCTGTTGTTAGGCGACAACAAGGGCACATGTAGCAAATGCTTTTTCCTGTTTCATTTTGCTAGACCACGCTCTTCTGTGGCTCTTTAGTGCTTGCCAAACTGCTATGTGGGTGCTGCTGCTTCCATCTGACAAGGAGCACAGCCTTCTGACAGCAGCTTTCAACTTGTCTAAGAAAGAGCTTGGCCATTTAGATGTGATGCAAATCTGTGTGTGTCTAAGGTGCAGGTGCAAGCTCCTGACCAAGCTGTTCTCCCCCTTCAGTTTCTATTTGCCAGACACATTGGAAATGTTTTCCTCTATCATTCGCACCAAGAGTCGCAGATTACTTAACCCAGGAGCTCTGAGAATGGAGCGGCAAATATGTTCCGCTTTCGTCATAAACAGTGCTCCAGAGCGCTTGGAAACGGGCACAACGAATCGTGTGTGCGGGATAGTGACCATTCCCGCCTAGTGCTGGCAATGCACGAGCACTGCCAAAAGGCAAAGGAAGGCGCTTAGCATGCGGCTTGTGCGCAAAGCATTCAGACTGCCAGAGGACCGCAGCTGTGGTAAGCCGGCTTGCTCATTTGACGTTAGATGTCACCTGCAAGAACTTCACCCGCATCTGGTTTATGCTGCTACCTGTTGTTAGGCGACAACAAGAGCACATGTAGCAAATGCTTTTTCCTGCCCCGTTTTGCTAGACCACGCTCTTCTGTGGCTCTTTAGTGCTTGCCAAACTGCTATGTGGGTGCTGCTGCTTCCATCTGACAAGGAGCACAGCCTTCTGACAGCAGCTTTCAACTTGTCGAAGAAAGCGCTTGGCCATTTAAATGTGATGCAAATCTGTGTGTGTGTAAGGTGCAGGTGCCAGCTCCTGACAAAGGTTTTCTCCAGGTTCAGTTTCTCCCTGCCAGACACATTGGAAATGTTTTCCTCTGGCATTCGCAGGAAGAGTTGCAGATTGCTTAACTCAGGAGCTCTGAGAATGGAGCGGCAAGATGTGTTCCGCTTTTGTCATAAACAGTGCTCCTGAGCGTTTGGTAACGGGCACAACGAATCGTGTGTGCGGGATAGTGAGCATTCACGCCTAGTGCTGGCAATGCACGAGCACTGCCAAAAGGCAAAGGAAGGCGCTTAGCATCCAGCTTGTGCGCAAAGCTTTCAGACTGTCATAGGACCGCAGCTGTGCTAAGCCCGCTTGCTCATTTGACGTTAGGTGTCACCTGCAAGAACTTCACTCGCATCTGGTTTATGCTGCTACCTGTTGTTAGGCGACAAAAAGAGAACATGTAGCAAATGCTTTTTCCTGCCCCATATTGGTAGACCACACTCTTCTGTGGCTCTTTAGTGCTTGCCAAACTGCTATGTGCGTGCTGCTGCTTCCATCTGACAAGGAGCACAGCCTTCTGACAGCAGCTTTCAACTTGCCCAAGAAAGAGCTTGGCCATTTAAATGTGACGCAAATCTGTGTGTGTGTAAAGTGCAGGTACAAGCTCCTGACCAAGCTGTTCTCCCCCTTCAGTTTCTATTTGCCAGACACATTGGAAATGTTTTCCTCTGGCATTCGCAGGAAGAGTTGCAGATTGCTTAACTCAGGAGCTCTGAGAATGGAGCGGCAAGATGTGTTCCGCTTTTGTCATAAACAGTGCTCCTGAGCGTTTGGTAACGGGCACAACGAATCGTGTGTGCGGGATAGTGAGCATTCACGCCTAGTGCTGGCAATGCACGAGCACTGCCAAAAGGCAAAGGAAGGCGCTTAGCATCCAGCTTGTGCGCAAAGCTTTCAGACTGTCATAGGACCGCAGCTGTGCTAAGCCCGCTTGCTCATTTGACGTTAGGTGTCACCTGCAAGAACTTCACTCGCATCTGGTTTATGCTGCTACCTGTTGTTAGGCGACAAAAAGAGAACATGTAGCAAATGCTTTTTCCTGCCCCATATTGGTAGACCACACTCTTCTGTGGCTCTTTAGTGCTTGCCAAACTGCTATGTGCGTGCTGCTGCTTCCATCTGACAAGGAGCACAGCCTTCTGACAGCAGCTTTCAACTTGCCCAAGAAAGAGCTTGGCCATTTAAATGTGACGCAAATCTGTGTGTGTGTAAAGTGCAGGTACAAGCTCCTGACCAAGCTGTTCTCCCCCTTCAGTTTCTATTTGCCAGACACATTGGAAATGTTTTCCTCTGGCATTCGCACCAAGAGTCGCAGATTGCTTAACCCAGGAGCTCTGAGAGCGGAGCGGCAAGATGTGTTCCGCTTTCGTCATAAACAGTGCTCCTGAGCGCTTGGCACCGGGCACAACGAACCGTGTGTGCGGGATAGTGAGCATTCCCGCCTAGTGCTGGCAATGCACGAGCACTGCCAAAAGGCAAAGGAAGGCGCTTAGCATGCGGCTTGTGCGCAAAGATTTCAGACTGCCAGAGGACCGTAGCTGTGGTAAGCCGGCTTGCTCATTTGACGTTAGATGTCACCTGCAAGAACTTCACCCGCATCTGGTTTATGCTGCTACCTGTTGTTAAGCGACAACAAGGGCACATGTAGCAAATGCTTTTTCCTGCCCCATTTTGCTAGACCATGCTCTTCTGTGGCTCTTTAGTGATTGCTAAACTACAATGTGTGTGCTGCTGCTTCCATCTGACAAGGAGCACAGCCTTCTGACAGCAGCTTTCAACTTGCCTAAGAAAGAGCTTAGCTATTTAGATGTGCTGCAAATCTGTGTGTGTGTAAAGTGCAGGTGCAAGCTCCTGACAAAGGTTTTCTCCCCCTTCAGTTTCTATTTGCCAGACACATTGGAAATGTTTTCCTCTGGCATTCGCAGCAAGAGTTGCAGATTGCTTAACTCAGGAGCTCTGAGAATGGAGCGGCAAGATGTGTTCCGCTTTTGTCATAAACAGTGCTCCTGAGCGTTTGGTAACGGGCACAACGAATCGTGTGTGCGGGATAGTGAGCATTCACGCCTAGTGCTGGCAATGCACGAGCACTGCCAAAAGGCAAAGGAAGGCGCTTAGCATCCAGCTTGTGCGCAAAGCTTTCAGACTGTCATAGGACCGCAGCTGTGGTAAGCCCGCTTGCTCATTTGACGTTAGGTGTCACCTGCAAGAACTTCACTCGCATCTGGTTTATGCTGCTACCTGTTGTTAGGCGACAACAAGAGAACATGTAGCAAATGCTTTTTCCTGCCCCATATTGGTAGACCACGCTCTTCTGTGCGTCTTTAGTGCTTGCCAAACTGCTATGTGGGTGCTGCTGCTTCCATCTCACAAGGAGCACAGCCTTCTGACAGCAGCTTTCAACTTGCCCAGGAAAGCGCTTGGCCATTTAAATGTGCTGCAAATCTGTGTGTGTGTAAGGTGCAGGTGCCAGCTCCTGACAAAGGTTTTCTCCAGGTTCAGTTTCTCCCTGCCAGACACATTGGAAATGTTTTCCTCTGGCATTCGCAGAAAGAGTTGCAGATTGCTTAACTCAGGAGCTCTGAGAACTGAGCGGCAAGATGTGTTCCCCTTTCGTCATAAACAGTGCTCCTGAGCGCTTGGTAACGGGCACTACGAATCGTGTGTGCGGGATAGTGAGCATTCACGCCTAGTGCTGGCAATGCACGAGCACTGCCAAAAGGCAAAGGAAGGCGCTTAGCATCCAGCTTGTGCGCAAAGCTTTCAGACTGTCATAGGACCGCAGCTGTGGTAAGCCGGCTTGCTCATTTGACGTTAGGTGTCACCTGCAAGAACTTCACTCGCATCTGGTTTATGCTGCTACCTGTTGTTAGGCGACAACAAGAGAACACGTAGCAAATGCTTTTTCCTGCCCCATATTGGTAGACCACACTCTTCTGTGGCTCTTTAGTGCTTGCCAAACTGCTATGTGCGTGCTGTTGCTTCCATCTGACAAGGAGCACAGCCTTCTGACAGCAGCTTTCAACTTGCCCAAGAAAGAGCTTGGCCATTTAAATGTGCTGCAAATCTGTGTGTGTGTAAAGTGCAGGTGCAAGCTCCTGACCAAGCTGTTCTCCCCCTTCAGTTTCTATTTGCCAGACACATTGGAAATGTTTTCCTCTGGCATTCGCACCAAGACTCGCAGATTGCTTAACCCAGGAGCTCTGAGAGCGGAGCGGCAAGATGTGTTCCGCTTTCGTCATAAACAGTGCTCCTGAGCGCTTGGCACCGGGCACAACGAATCGTGTGTGCGGGATAGTGACCATTCACGCCTAGTGCTGGCAATGCACGAGCACTGCCAAAAGGCAAAGGAAGGCGCTTAGAATGCGGCTTGTGCGCAAAGCATTCAGACTGCCAGAGGACCGCAGCTGTGGTAAGCCGGCTTGCTCATTTGACGTTAGATGTCACCTGCAAGAACTTCACCCGCATCTGGTTTATGCTGCTACCTGTTGTTAGGGGACAACAAGAGCACATGTAGCAAATGCTTTTTCCTGCCCCGTTTTGCTAGACCACGCTCTTCTGTGGCTCTTTAGTGCTTGCCAAACTGCTATGTGCGTGCTGCTGCTTCCATCTGACAAGGAGCACAGCCTTCTGACAGCAGCTTTCAACTTGCCCAAGAAAGAGCTTGGCCATTTAAATGTGCTGCAAATCTGTGTGTGTGTAAAGTGCAGGTGCAAGCTCCTGACCAAGCTGTTCTCCCCCTTCAGTTTCTATTTGCCAGACACATTGGAAATGTTTTCCTCTGGCATTCGCACCAAGACTCGCAGATTGCTTAACCCAGGAGCTCTGAGAGCGGAGCGGCAAGATGTGTTCCGCTTTCGTCATAAACAGTGCACCTGAGCGCTTGGCACCGGGCACAACGAATCGTGTGTGCGGGATAGTGAGCATTCACGCCTAGTGCTGGCAATGCACGAGCACTGCCAAAAGGCAAAGGAAGGCGCTTAGCATCCACCTTGTGGGCAAAGCTTTCAGACTGCCGGAGGGCCGTAGCTGTGGTAAGCCGGCTTGCTCATTTGACGTTAGGTGTCACCTGCAAGAACTTCACCCGCATCTGCTTTATGCTGCTACCTGTTGTTAAGCGACAACAAGGGCACATGTAGCAAATGCTTTTTCCTGCCCCATTTTGCTAGACCATGCTCTTCTGTGGCTCTTTAGTGATTGCTAAACTACAATGTGTGTGCTGCTGCTTCCATCTGACAAGGAGCACAGCCTTCTGACAGCAGCTTTCAACTTGCCTAAGAAAGAGCTTAGCCATTTAGATGTGCTGCAAATCTGTGTGTGTGTAAAGTGCAGGTGCAAGCTCCTGACAAAGGTTTTCTCCCCCTTCAGTTTCTATTTGCCAGACACATTGGAAATGTTTTCCTCTGGCATTCGCAGAAAGAGTTGCAGATTGCTTAACTCAGGAGCTCTGAGAATGGAGCGGCAAGATGTGTTCCGCTTTTGTCATAAACAGTGCTCCTGAGCGTTTGGTAACGGGCACAACGAATCGTGTGTGCGGGATAGTGAGCATTCACGCCTAGTGCTGGCAATGCACGAGCACTGCCAAAAGGCAAAGGAAGGCGCTTAGCATCCAGCTTGTGGGCTTTCCTTTCAGACTGCCGGAGGGCCGTAGATGTGGTAAGCCGGCTTGCTCATTTGACGTTAGGTGTCACCTGCAAGAACTTCACCCGCATCTGGTTTATGCTGCTACCTGTTAGGCGACAACAAGAGAACATGTAGCACATGCTTTTTCCTGCCCCATATTGGTAGACCACACTCTTCTGTGGCTCTTTAGTGCTTGCCAAACTGCTATGTGCGTGCTGCTGCTTCCATCTGACAAGGAGCACAGCCTTCTGACAGCAGCTTTCAACTTGCCCAAGAAAGAGCTTGGCCATTTAAATGTGCTGCAAATCTGTGTGTGTGTAAAGTGCAGGTGCAAGCTCCTGACCAAGCTGTTCTCCCCCTTCAGTTTCTATTTGCCAGACACATTGGAAATGTTTTCCTCTGGCATTCGCACCAAGACTCGCAGATTGCTTAACCCAGGAGCTCTGAGAGCGGAGCGGCAAGATGTGTTCCGCTTTCGTCATAAACAGTGCACCTGAGCGCTTGGCACCGGGCACAACGAATCGTGTGTGCGGGATAGTGAGCATTCACGCCTAGTGCTGGCAATGCACGAGCACTGCCAAAAGGCAAAGGAAGGCGCTTAGCATCCAGCTTGTGGGCAAAGCTTTCAGACTGCCGGAGGGCCGTAGCTGTGGTAAGCCGGCTTGCTCATTTGACGTTAGGTGTCACCTGCAAGAACTTCACCCGCATCTGGTTTATGCTGCTACCTGTTCTTAGGCGACAACAAGAGAACATGTAGCAAATGCTTTTTCCTGCCCCATATTGGTAGACCACGCTCTTCTGTGCGTCTTTAGTGCTTGCCAAACTGCTATGTGGGTGCTGCTGCTTCCATCTGACAAGGAGCACAGCCTTCTGACAGCAGCTTTCAACTTGCCCAGGAAAGCGCTTGGCCATTTAAATGTGATGCAAATCTGTGTGTGTGTAAGGTGCAGGTGCCAGCTCCTGACAAAGGTTTTCTCCAGGTTCAGTTTCTCCCTGCCAGACACATTGGAAATGTTTTCCTCTGGCATTCGCAGCAAGAGTTGCAGATTGCTTAACTCAGGAGCTCTGAGAATGGAGCGGCAAGATGTGTTCCGCTTTTGTCATAAACAGTGCTCCTGAGCGTTTGGTAACGGGCACAACGAATCGTGTGTGCGGGATAGTGAGCATTCACGCCTAGTGCTGGCAATGCACGAGCACTGCCAAAAGGCAAAGGAAGGCGCTTAGCATCCAGCTTGTGGGCTTTGCTTTCAGACTGCCGGAGGGCCGTAGCTGTGGTAAGCCGGCTTGCTCATTTGACGTTAGGTGTCACCTGCAAGAACTTCACCCGCATCTGGTTTATGCTGCTACCTGTTAGGCGACAACAAGAGAACATGTACCACATGCTTTTTCCTGCCCCATATTGGTAGACCACACTCTTCTGTGGCTCTTTAGTGCTTGCCAAACTGCTATGTGCGTGCTGCTGCTTCCATCTGACAAGGAGCACAGCCTTCTGACAGCAGCTTTCAACTTGCCCAAGAAAGAGCTTGGCCATTTAAATGTGCTGCAAATCTGTGTGTGTGTAAAGTGCAGGTGCAAGCTCCTGACCAAGCTGTTCTCCCCCTTCAGTTTCTATTTGCCGGACACATTGGAAATGTTTTCCTCTGGCATTCGCAGAAAGAGTTGTAGATTGCTTAACTCAGGAGCTCTGAGAACTGAGCGGCAAGATGTGTTCCCCTTTCGTCATAAACAGTGCTCCTGAGCGCTTGGTAACGGGCACTACGAAACGTGTGTGCGGGATAGTGAGCATTCACGCCTAGTGCTGGCAATGCACGAGCACTGCCAAAAGGCAAAGGAAGGCGCTTAGCATGCGGCTTGTGCGCAAAGCTTTCAGACTGTCATAGGACCGCAGCTGTGGTAAGCCGGCTTGCTCATTTGACGTTAGGTGTCACCTGCAAGAACTTCACCCGCATCTGGTTTATGCTGCTACCTGTTAGGCGACAACAAGAGAACATGTAGCACATGCTTTTTCCTGCCCCATATTGGTAGACCACACTCTTCTCTGGCTCTTTAGTGCTTGCCAAACTGCTATGTGCGTGCTGCTGCTTCCATCTGACAAGGAGCACAGCCTTCTGACAGCAGCTTTCAACTTGCCCAGGAAAGCGCTTGGCCATTTAAATGTGCTGCAAATCTGTGTGTGTGTAAGGTGCAGGTGCCAGCTCCTGACAAAGGTTTTCTCCAGGTTCAGTTTCTCCCTGCCAGACACATTGGAAATGTTTTCCTCTGGCATTCGCAGCAAGAGTTGCAGATTGCTTAACTCAGGAGCTCTGAGAATGGAGCGGCAAGAGGTGTTCCGCTTTTGTCATAAACAGTGCTCCTGAGCGTTTGGTAACGGGCACAACGAATCGTGTGTGCGGGATAGTGAGCATTCACGCCTAGTGCTGGCAATGCACGAGCACTGCCAAAAGGCAAAGGAAGGCGCTTAGCATCCAGCTTGTGCGCAAAGCTTTCAGACTGTCATAGGACCGCAGCTGTGGTAAGCCGGCTTGCTCATTTGACGTTAGGTGTCACCTGCAAGAACTTCACTCGCATCTGGTTTATGCTGCTACCTGTTGTTAGGCGACAACAAGAGAACATGTAGCAAATGCTTTTTCCTGCCCCATATTGGTAGACCACACTCTTCTGTGGCTCTTTAGTGCTTGCCAAACTGCTATGTGCGTGCTGCTGCTTCCATCTGACAAGGAGCACAGCCTTCTGACAGCAGCTTTCAACTTGCCCAAGAAAGAGCTTGGCCATTTAAATGTGACGCAAATCTGTGTGTGTGTAAAGTGCAGGTACAAGCTCCTGACCAAGCTGTTCTCCCCCTTCAGTTTCTATTTGCCAGACACATTGGAAATGTTTTCCTCTGGCATTCGCAGCAAGAGTTGCAGATTGCTTAACTCAGGAGCTCTGAGAATGGAGCGGCAAGAGGTGTTCCGCTTTTGTCATAAACAGTGCTCCTGAGCGTTTGGTAACGGGCACAACGAATCGTGTGTGCGGGATAGTGAGCATTCACGCCTAGTGCTGGCAATGCACGAGCACTGCCAAAAGGCAAAGGAAGGCGCTTAGCATCCAGCTTGTGGGCTTTGCTTTCAGACTGCCGGAGGGCCGTAGCTGTGGTAAGCCGGCTTGCTCATTTGACGTTAGGTGTCACCTGCAAGAACTTCACCCGCATCTGGTTTATGCTGCTACCTGTTAGGCGACAACAAGAGAACATGTACCACATGCTTTTTCCTGCCCCATATTGGTAGACCACACTCTTCTGTGGCTCTTTAGTGCTTGCCAAACTGCTATGTGCGTGCTGCTGCTTCCATCTGACAAGGAGCACAGCCTTCTGACAGCAGCTTTCAACTTGCCCAAGAAAGAGCTTGGCCATTTAAATGTGACGCAAATCTGTGTGTGTGTAAAGTGCAGGTGCAAGCTCCTGACCAAGCTGTTCTCCCCCTTCAGTTTCTATTTGCCGGACACATTGGAAATGTTTTCCTCTGGCATTCGCAGAAAGAGTTGTAGATTGCTTAACTCAGGAGCTCTGAGAACTGAGCGGCAAGATGTGTTCCCCTTTCGTCATAAACAGTGCTCCTGAGCGCTTGGTAACGGGCACTACGAAACGTGTGTGCGGGATAGTGAGCATTCACGCCTAGTGCTGGCAATGCACGAGCACTGCCAAAAGGCAAAGGAAGGCGCTTAGCATGCGGCTTGTGCGCAAAGCTTTCAGACTGTCATAGGACCGCAGCTGTGGTAAGCCGGCTTGCTCATTTGACGTTAGGTGTCACCTGCAAGAACTTCACCCGCATCTGGTTTATGCTGCTACCTGTTAGGCGACAACAAGAGAACATGTAGCACATGCTTTTTCCTGCCCCATATTGGTAGACCACACTCTTCTGTGGCTCTTTAGTGCTTGCCAAACTGCTATGTGCGTGCTGCTGCTTCCATCTGACAAGGAGCACAGCCTTCTGACAGCAGCTTTCAACTTGCCCAAGAAAGAGCTTGGCCATTTAAATGTGACGCAAATCTGTGTGTGTGTAAAGTGCAGGTGCAAGCTCCTGACCAAGCTGTTCTCCCCCTTCAGTTTCTATTTGCCGGACACATTGGAAATGTTTTCCTCTGGCATTCGCAGCAAGAGTTGCAGATTGCTTAACTCAGGAGCTCTGAGAACTGAGCGGCAAGATGTGTTCCCCTTTCGTCATAAACAGTGCTCCTGAGCGCTTGGTAACGGGCACTACGAAACGTGTGTGCGGGATAGTGAGCATTCACGCCTAGTGCTGGCAATGCACGAACACTGCCAAAAGGCAAAGGAAGGCGCTTAGCATGCGGCTTGTGCGCAAAGCTTTCAGACTGCCGGAGGACCGCAGCTGTGGTAAGCCCGCTTGCTCATTTGACGTTAGATGTCACCTGCAAGAACTTCACTCGCATCTGGTTTATGCTGCTACCTGTTGTTAGGCGACAACAAGGGCACATGTAGCAAATGCTTTGTCCTGCCCCATTTTGCTAGACCATGCTCTTCTGTGGCTCTTTAGTGCTTGCTAAACTACAATGTGCGTGCTGCTGCTTCCATCTGACAAGGAGCACAGCCTTCTGACAGCAGCTTTCAACTTGCCTAAGAAAGAGCTTAGCCATTTAGATGTGCTGCAAATCTGTGTGTGTGTAAAGTGCAGGTGCAAGCTCCTGACAAAGGTTTTCTCCCCCTTCAGTTTCTATTTGCCAGACACATTGGAAATGTTTTCCTCTGGCATTCGCAGCAAGAGTTGCAGATTGCTTAACTCAGGAGCTCTGAGAATGGAACGGCAAGATATGTTCCGCTTTTGTCATAAACAGTGCTCCTGAGCGTTTGGTAACGGGCACAACGAATCGTGTGTGCGGGATAGTGAGCATTCACGCCTAGTGCTGGCAATGCGCGAGCACTGCCAAAAGGCAAAGGAAGGCGCTTAGCATCCAGCTTGTGCGCAAAGCTTTCAGACTGTCATAGGACCGCAGCTGTGGTAAGCCCGCTTGCTCATTTGACGTTAGGTGTCACCTGCAAGAACTTCACTCGCATCTGGTTTATGCTGCTACCTGTTGTTAGGCGACAACAAGAGAACATGTAGCAAATGCTTTTTCCTGCCCCATATTGGTAGACCACACTCTTCTGTGGCTCTTTAGTGCTTGCCAAACTGCTATGTGCGTGCTGCTGCTTCCATCTGACAAGGAGCACAGCCTTCTGACAGCAGCTTTCAACTTGCCCAAGAAAGAGCTTGGCCATTTAAATGTGCTGCAAATCTGTGTGTGTGTAAAGTGCAGGTGCAAGCTCCTGACCAAGCTGTTCTCCCCCTTCAGTTTCTATTTGCCAGACACATTGGAAATGTTTTCCTCTGGCATTCGCACCAAGAGTCGCAGATTGCTTAACTCAGGAGCTCTGAGAGCGGAGCGGCAAGATGTGTTCCGCTTTCGTCATAAACAGTGCTCCTGAGCGCTTGGCACCGGGCACAACGAATCGTGTGTGCGGGATAGTGAGCATTCACGCCTAGTGCTGGCAATGCACGAGCACTGCCAAAAGGCAAAGGAAGGCGCTTAGCATCCAGCTTGTGGGCTTTGCTTTCAGACTGCCGGAGGGCCGTAGCTGTGGTAAGCCGGCTTGCTCATTTGACGTTAGGTGTCACCTGCAAGAACTTCACCCGCATCTGGTTTATGCTGCTACCTGTTGTTAGGCGACAACAAGAGAACAGGTAGCAAATGCTTTTTCCTGCCCCATATTGGTAGACCACGCTCTTCTGTGGCTCTTTAGTGCTTGCCAAACTGCTATGTGCGTGCTGCTGCCTCCATCTGACAAGGAGCACAGCCTTCTGACAGCAGCTTTCAACTTGCCCAAGAAAGAGCTTGGCCATTTAAATGTGACGCAAATCTGTGTGTGTGTAAAGTGCAGGTGCAAGCTCCTGACCAAGCTGTTCTCCCCCTTCAGTTTCTATTTGCCAGACACATTGGAAATGTTTTCCTCTGGCATTCGCACCAAGACTCGCAGATTGCTTAACCCAGGAGCTCTGAGAGCGGAGCGGCAAGATGTGTTCCGCTTTTGTCATAAACAGTGCTCCTGAGCGTTTGGTAACGGGCACAACGAATCGTGTGTGCGGGATAGTGAGCATTCACGCCTAGTGCTGGCAATGCACGAGCACTGCCAAAAGGCAAAGGAAGGCGCTTAGCATCCAGCTTGTGCGCAAAGCTTTCAGACTGTCATAGGACCGCAGCTGTGGTAAGCCGGCTTGCTCATTTGACGTTAGGTGTCACCTGCAAGAACTTCACCCGCATCTGGTTTATGCTGCTACCTGTTGTTAGGCGACAACAAGAGAACATGTAGCAAATGCTTTTTCCTGCCCCATATTGGTAGACCACGCTCTTCTGTGGCTCTTTAGTGCTTGCCAAACTGCTATGTGGGTGCTGCTGCTTCCATCTGACAAGGAGCACAGCCTTCTGACAGCAGCTTTCAACTTGCCTAAGAAAGAGCTTAGCCGTTTAGATGTGCTGCAAATCTGTGTGTGTGTAAAGTGCAGGTGCAAGCTCCTGACAAAGGTTTTCTCCCCCTTCAGTTTCTATTTGCCAGACACATTGGAAATGTTTTCCTCTGGCATTCGCAGAAAGAGTTGCAGATTGCTTAACTCAGGAGCTCTGAGAATGGAGCGGCAAGATGTGTTCCGCTTTTGTCATAAACAGTGCTCCTGAGCGTTTGGTAACGGGCACAACGAATCGTGTGTGCGGGATAGTGAGCATTCACGCCTAGTGCTGGCAATGCACGAGCACTGCCAAAAGGCAAAGGAAGGCGCTTAGCATCCAGCTTGTGGGCTTTCCTTTCAGACTGCCGGAGGGCCGTAGATGTGGTAAGCCGGCTTGCTCATTTGACGTTAGGTGTCACCTGCAAGAACTTCACCCGCATCTGGTTTATGCTGCTACCTGTTAGGCGACAACAAGAGAACATGTAGCACATGCTTTTTCCTGCCCCATATTGGTAGACCACACTCTTCTGTGGCTCTTTAGTGCTTGCCAAACTGCTATGTGCGTGCTGCTGCTTCCATCTGACAAGGAGCACAGCCTTCTGACAGCAGCTTTCAACTTGCCCAAGAAAGAGCTTGGCCATTTAAATGTGCTGCAAATCTGTGTGTGTGTAAAGTGCAGGTGCAATCTCCTGACCAAGCTGTTCTCCCCCTTCAGTTTCTATTTGCCAGACACATTGGAAATGTTTTCCTCTGGCATTCGCACCAAGACTCGCAGATTGCTTAACCCAGGAGCTCTGAGAGCGGAGCGGCAAGATGTGTTCCGCTTTCGTCATAAACAGTGCACCTGAGCGCTTGGCACCGGGCACAACGAATCGTGTGTGCGGGATAGTGAGCATTCACGCCTAGTGCTGGCAATGCACGAGCACTGCCAAAAGGCAAAGGAAGGCGCTTAGCATCCAGCTTGTGGGCAAAGCTTTCAGACTGCCGGAGGGCCGTAGCTGTGGTAAGCCGGCTTGCTCATTTGACGTTAGGTGTCACCTGCAAGAACTTCACCCGCATCTGGTTTATGCTGCTACCTGTTCTTAGGCGACAACAAGAGAACATGTAGCAAATGCTTTTTCCTGTTTCATTTTGCTAGACCACGCTCTTCTGTGGCTCTTTAGTGCTTGCCAAACTGCTATGTGGGTGCTGCTGCTTCCATCTGACAAGGAGCACAGCCTTCTGACAGCAGCTTTCAACTTGCCCAGGAAAGCGCTTGGCCATTTAAATGTGCTGCAAATCTGTGTGTGTGTAAGGTGCAGGTGCCAGCTCCTGACAAAGGTTTTCTCCAGGTTCAGTTTCTCCCTGCCAGACACATTGGAAATGTTTTCCTCTGGCATTCGCAGCAAGAGTTGCAGATTGCTTAACTCAGGAGCTCTGAGAATGGAGCGGCAAGAGGTGTTCCGCTTTTGTCATAAACAGTGCTCCTGAGCGTTTGGTAACGGGCACAACGAATCGTGTGTGCGGGATAGTGAGCATTCACGCCTAGTGCTGGCAATGCACGAGCACTGCCAAAAGGCAAAGGAAGGCGCTTAGCATCCAGCTTGTGCGCAAAGCTTTCAGACTGTCATAGGACCGCAGCTGTGGTAAGCCGGCTTGCTCATTTGACGTTAGGTGTCACCTGCAAGAACTTCACTCGCATCTGGTTTATGCTGCTACCTGTTGTTAGGCGACAACAAGAGAACATGTAGCAAATGCTTTTTCCTGCCCCATATTGGTAGACCACACTCTTCTGTGGCTCTTTAGTGCTTGCCAAACTGCTATGTGCGTGCTGCTGCTTCCATCTGACAAGGAGCACAGCCTTCTGACAGCAGCTTTCAACTTGCCCAAGAAAGAGCTTGGCCATTTAAATGTGACGCAAATCTGTGTGTGTGTAAAGTGCAGGTACAAGCTCCTGACCAAGCTGTTCTCCCCCTTCAGTTTCTATTTGCCAGACACATTGGAAATGTTTTCCTCTGGCATTCGCAGCAAGAGTTGCAGATTGCTTAACTCAGGAGCTCTGAGAATGGAGCGGCAAGAGGTGTTCCGCTTTTGTCATAAACAGTGCTCCTGAGCGTTTGGTAACGGGCACAACGAATCGTGTGTGCGGGATAGTGAGCATTCACGCCTAGTGCTGGCAATGCACGAGCACTGCCAAAAGGCAAAGGAAGGCGCTTAGCATCCAGCTTGTGGGCTTTGCTTTCAGACTGCCGGAGGGCCGTAGCTGTGGTAAGCCGGCTTGCTCATTTGACGTTAGGTGTCACCTGCAAGAACTTCACCCGCATCTGGTTTATGCTGCTACCTGTTAGGCGACAACAAGAGAACATGTACCACATGCTTTTTCCTGCCCCATATTGGTAGACCACACTCTTCTGTGGCTCTTTAGTGCTTGCCAAACTGCTATGTGCGTGCTGCTGCTTCCATCTGACAAGGAGCACAGCCTTCTGACAGCAGCTTTCAACTTGCCCAAGAAAGAGCTTGGCCATTTAAATGTGACGCAAATCTGTGTGTGTGTAAAGTGCAGGTGCAAGCTCCTGACCAAGCTGTTCTCCCCCTTCAGTTTCTATTTGCCGGACACATTGGAAATGTTTTCCTCTGGCATTCGCAGAAAGAGTTGTAGATTGCTTAACTCAGGAGCTCTGAGAACTGAGCGGCAAGATGTGTTCCCCTTTCGTCATAAACAGTGCTCCTGAGCGCTTGGTAACGGGCACTACGAAACGTGTGTGCGGGATAGTGAGCATTCACGCCTAGTGCTGGCAATGCACGAGCACTGCCAAAAGGCAAAGGAAGGCGCTTAGCATGCGGCTTGTGCGCAAAGCTTTCAGACTGTCATAGGACCGCAGCTGTGGTAAGCCGGCTTGCTCATTTGACGTTAGGTGTCACCTGCAAGAACTTCACCCGCATCTGGTTTATGCTGCTACCTGTTAGGCGACAACAAGAGAACATGTAGCACATGCTTTTTCCTGCCCCATATTGGTAGACCACACTCTTCTCTGGCTCTTTAGTGCTTGCCAAACTGCTATGTGCGTGCTGCTGCTTCCATCTGACAAGGAGCACAGCCTTCTGACAGCAGCTTTCAACTTGCCCAAGAAAGAGCTTGGCCATTTAAATGTGACGCAAATCTGTGTGTGTGTAAAGTGCAGGTGCAAGCTCCTGACCAAGCTGTTCTCCCCCTTCAGTTTCTATTTGCCGGACACATTGGAAATGTTTTCCTCTGGCATTCGCAGCAAGAGTTGCAGATTGCTTAACTCAGGAGCTCTGAGAACTGAGCGGCAAGATGTGTTCCCCTTTCGTCATAAACAGTGCTCCTGAGCGCTTGGTAACGGGCACTACGAAACGTGTGTGCGGGATAGTGAGCATTCACGCCTAGTGCTGGCAATGCACGAACACTGCCAAAAGGCAAAGGAAGGCGCTTAGCATGCGGCTTGTGCGCAAAGCTTTCAGACAGCCAGAGGACCGCAGCTGTGGTAAGCCCGCTTGCTCATTTGACGTTAGATGTCACCTGCAAGAACTTCACCCGCATCTGGTTTATGCTGCTACCTGTTGTTAGGCGACAACAAGGGCACATGTAGCAAATGCTTTGTCCTGCCCCATTTTGCTAGACCATGCTCTTCTGTGGCTCTTTAGTGCTTGCTAAACTACAATGTGCGTGCTGCTGCTTCCATCTGACAAGGAGCACAGCCTTCTGACAGCAGCTTTCAACTTGCCTAAGAAAGAGCTTAGCCATTTAGATGTGCTGCAAATCTGTGTGTGTGTAAAGTGCAGGTGCAAGCTCCTGACAAAGGTTTTCTCCCCCTTCAGTTTCTATTTGCCAGACACATTGGAAATGTTTTCCTCTGGCATTCGCAGCAAGAGTTGCAGATTGCTTAACTCAGGAGCTCTGAGAATGGAACGGCAAGATATGTTCCGCTTTTGTCATAAACAGTGCTCCTGAGCGTTTGGTAACGGGCACAACGAATCGTGTGTGCGGGATAGTGAGCATTCACGCCTAGTGCTGGCAATGCGCGAGCACTGCCAAAAGGCAAAGGAAGGCGCTTAGCATCCAGCTTGTGCGCAAAGCTTTCAGACTGTCATAGGACCGCAGCTGTGGTAAGCCCGCTTGCTCATTTGACGTTAGGTGTCACCTGCAAGAACTTCACTCGCATCTGGTTTATGCTGCTACCTGTTGTTAGGCGACAACAAGAGAACATGTAGCAAATGCTTTTTCCTGCCCCATATTGGTAGACCACACTCTTCTGTGGCTCTTTAGTGCTTGCCAAACTGCTATGTGCGTGCTGCTGCTTCCATCTGACAAGGAGCACAGCCTTCTGACAGCAGCTTTCAACTTGCCCAAGAAAGAGCTTGGCCATTTAAATGTGCTGCAAATCTGTGTGTGTGTAAAGTGCAGGTGCAAGCTCCTGACCAAGCTGTTCTCCCCCTTCAGTTTCTATTTGCCAGACACATTGGAAATGTTTTCCTCTGGCATTCGCACCAAGAGTCGCAGATTGCTTAACTCAGGAGCTCTGAGAGCGGAGCGGCAAGATGTGTTCCGCTTTCGTCATAAACAGTGCTCCTGAGCGCTTGGTAACGGGCACAACGAATCGTGTGTGCGGGATAGTGAGCATTCACGCCTAGTGCTGGCAATGCACGAGCACTGCCAAAAGGCAAAGGAAGGCGCTTAGCATCCAGCTTGTGGGCAAAGCTTTCAGACTGCCGGAGGGCCGTAGCTGTGGTAAGCCGGCTTGCTCATTTGACGTTAGGTGTCACCTGCAAGAACTTCACCCGCATCTGGTTTATGCTGCTACCTGTTGTTAGGCGACAACAAGGGCACATGTAGCAAATGCTTTTTCCTGTTTCATTTTGCTAGACCACGCTCTTCTGTGGCTCTTTAGTGCTTGCCAAACTGCTATGTGGGTGCTGCTGCTTCCATCGGACAAGGAGCACAGCCTTCTGACAGCAGCTTTCAACTTGCCTAAGGAAAGCGCTTGGCCATTTAGATGTGCTGCAAATCTGTGTGTGTGTAAGGTGCAGGTGCCAGCTCCTGACAAAGGTTTTCTCCAGGTTCAGTTTCTATTTGCCAGACACATTGGAAATGTTTTCCTCTGGCATTCGCAGCAAGAGTCGCAGATTGCTTAACCCAGGAGCTCTGAGAGCGGAGCGGCAAGATATGTTCCGCTTTCGTCATAAACAGTGCTCCTGAGCGCTTGGCACCGGGCACAACGAACCGTGTGTGCGGGATAGTGAGCATTCCCGCCTAGTGCTGGCAATGCACGAGCACTGCCAAAAGGCAAAGGAAGGCGCTTAGCATCCAGCTTGTGCGCAAAGCTTTCAGACTGTCATAGGACCGCAGCTGTGGTAAGCCGGCTTGCTCATTTGACGTTAGGTGTCACCTGCAAGAACTTCACCCGCATCTGGTTTATGCTGCTACCTGTTAGGCGACAACAAGAGAACATGTAGCACATGCTTTTTCCTGCCCCATATTGGTAGACCACACTATTCTGTGGCTCTTTAGTGCTTGCCAAACTGCTATGTGCGTGCTGCTGCTTCCATCTGACAAGGAGCACAGCCTTCTGACAGCAGCTTTCAACTTGCCCAAGAAAGAGCTTGGCCATTTAAATGTGACGCAAATCTGTGTGTGTGTAAAGTGCAGGTGCAAGCTCCTGACCAAGCTGTTCTCCCCCTTCAGTTTCTATTTGCCAGACACATTGGAAATGTTTTCCTCTGGCATTCGCACCAAGAGTCGCAGATTGCTTAACTCAGGAGCTCTGAGAGCGGAGCGGCAAGATGTGTTCCGCTTTCGTCATAAACAGTGCTCCTGAGCGCTTGGCACCGGGCACAACGAATCGTGTGTGCGGGATAGTGAGCATTCACGCCTAGTGCTGGCAATGCACGAGCACTGCCAAAAGGCAAAGGAAGGCGCTTAGCATCCAGCTTGTGGGCTTTGCTTTCAGACTGCCGGAGGGCCGTAGCTGTGGTAAGCCGGCTTGCTCATTTGACGTTAGGTGTCACCTGCAAGAACTTCACCCGCATCTGGTTTATGCTGCTACCTGTTGTTAGGCGACAACAAGAGAACATGTAGCAAATGCTTTTTCCTGCCCCATATTGGTAGACCACGCTCTTCTGTGGCTCTTTAGTGCTTGCCAAACTGCTATGTGGGTGCTGCTGCTTCCATCTGACAAGGAGCACAGCCTTCTGACAGCAGCTTTCAACTTGCCTAAAAAAGAGCTTAGCCGTTTAGATGTGCTGCAAATCTGTGTGTGTGTAAAGTGCAGGTGCAAGCTCCTGACAAAGGTTTTCTCCCCCTTCAGTTTCTATTTGCCAGACACATTGGAAATGTTTTCCTCTGGCATTCGCAGCAAGAGTTGCAGATTGCTTAACTCAGGAGCTCTGAGAATGGAGCGGCAAATATGTTCCGCTTTTGTCATAAACAGTGCTCCTGAGCGTTTGGTAACGGGCACAACGAATCGTGTGTGCGGGATAGTGAGCATTCACGCCTAGTGCTGGCAATGCACGAGCACTGCCAAAAGGCAAAGGAAGGCGCTTAGCATCCAGCTTGTGCGCAAAGCTTTCAGACTGTCATAGGACCGCAGCTGTGGTAAGCCGGCTTGCTCATTTGACGTTAGGTGTCACCTGCAAGAACTTCACCCGCATCTGGTTTATGCTGCTACCTGTTAGGCGACAACAAGAGAACATGTAGCACATGCTTTTTCCTGCCCCATATTGGTAGACCACACTATTCTGTGGCTCTTTAGTGCTTGCCAAACTGCTATGTGCGTGCTGCTGCTTCCATCTGACAAGGAGCACAGCCTTCTGACAGCAGCTTTCAACTTGCCCAAGAAAGAGCTTGGCCATTTAAATGTGACGCAAATCTGTGTGTGTGTAAAGTGCAGGTGCAAGCTCCTGACCAAGCTGTTCTCCCCCTTCAGTTTCTATTTGCCAGACACATTGGAAATGTTTTCCTCTGGCATTCGCAGCAAGAGTTGCAGATTGCTTAACTCAGGAGCTCTGAGAATGGAGCGGCAAGATGTGTTCCGCTTTTGTCATAAACAGTGCTCCTGAGCGTTTGGTAACGGGCACAACGAATCGTGTGTGCGGGATAGTGAGCATTCACGCCTAGTGCTGGCAATGCACGAGCACTGCCAAAAGGCAAAGGAAGGCGCTTAGCATGCGGCTTGTGCGCAAAGCTTTCAGACTGCCAGAGGACCGCAGCTGTGGTAAGCCGGCTTGCTCATTTGACGTTAGATGTCACCTGCAAGAACTTCACCCGCATCTGGTTTATGCTGCTACCTGTTGTTAGGGGACAACAAGAGCACATGTAGCAAATGCTTTTTCCTGCCCTGTTTTGCTAGACCACGCTCTTCTGTGGCTCTTTAGTGCTTGCCAAACTGCTATGTGGGTGCTGCTGCTTCCATCTGACAAGGAGCACAGCCTTCTGACAGCAGCTTTCAACTTGTCGAAGAAAGCGCTTGGCCATTTAAATGTGATGCAAATCTGTGTGTGTGTAAGGTGCAGGTGCAAGCTCCTGACAAAGGTTTTCTCCAGGTTCAGTTTCTCCGTGCCAGACACATTGGAAATGTTTTCCTCTGGCATTCGCAGCAAGAGTTGCAGATTGCTTAACTCAGGAGCTCTGAGAATGGAGCGGCAAATATGTTCCGCTTTTGTCATAAACAGTGCTCCTGAGCGTTTGGTAACGGGCACAACGAATCGTGTGTGCGGGATAGTGAGCATTCACGCCTAGTGCTGGCAATGCACGAGCACTGCCAAAAGGCAAAGGAAGGCGCTTAGCATCCAGCTTGTGCGCAAAGCTTTCAGACTGTCATAGGACCGCAGCTGTGGTAAGCCGGCTTGCTCATTTGACGTTAGGTGTCACCTGCAAGAACTTCACTCGCATCTGGTTTATGCTGCTACCTGTTGTTAGGCGACAACAAGAGAACACGTAGCAAATGCTTTTTCCTGCCCCATATTGGTAGACCACACTCTTCTGTGGCTATTTAGTGCTTGCCAAACTGCTATGTGCGTGCTGCTGCTTCCATCTGACAAGGAGCACAGCCTTCTGACAGCAGCTTTCAACTTGCCCAAGAAAGAGCTTGGCCATTTAAATGTGCTGCAAATCTGTGTGTGTGTAAAGTGCAGGTGCAATCTCCTGACCAAGCTGTTCTCCCCCTTCAGTTTCTATTTGCCAGACACATTGGAAATGTTTTCCTCTGGCATTCGCACCAAGACTCGCAGATTGCTTAACCCAGGAGCTCTGAGAGCGGAGCGGCAAGATGTGTTCCGCTTTCGTCATAAACAGTGCTCCTGAGCGCTTGGCACCGGGCACAACGAATCGTGTGTGCGGGATAGTGAGCATTCACGCCTAGTGCTGGCAATGCACGAGCACTGCCAAAAGGCAAAGGAAGGCGCTTAGCATCCAGCTTGTGCGCAAAGCTTTCAGACTGTCATAGGACCGCAGCTGTGCTAAGCCCGCTTGCTCATTTGACGTTAGGTGTCACCTGCAAGAACTTCACTCGCATCTGGTTTATGCTGCTACCTGTTGTTAGGCGACAACAAGAGAACATGTAGCAAATGCTTTTTCCTGCCCCATATTGGTAGACCACACTCTTCTGTGGCTCTTTAGTGCTTGCCAAACTGATATGTGCGTGCTGCTGCTTCCATCTGACAAGGAGCACAGCCTTCTGACAGCAGCTTTCAACTTGCCCAAGAAAGAGCTTGGCCATTTAAATGTGACGCAAATCTGTGTGTGTGTAAAGTGCAGGTGCAAGCTCCTGACCAAGCTGTTCTCCCCCTTCAGTTTCTATTTGCCAGACACATTGGAAATGTTTTCCTCTGGCATTCGCACCAAGAGTCGCAGATTGCTTAACCCAGGAGCTCTGAGAGCGGAGCGGCAAGATGTGTTCCGCTTTCGTCATAAACAGTGCTCCTGAGCGCTTGGCACCGGGCACAACGAACCGTGTGTGCGGGATAGTGAGCATTCCCGCCTAGTGCTGGCAATGCACGAGCACTGCCAAAAGGCAAAGGAAGGCGCTTAGCATCCAGCTTGTGGGCTTTGCTTTCAGACTGCCGGAGGGCCGTAGCTGTGGTAAGCCGGCTTGCTCGTTTGACGTTAGGTGTCACCTGCAAGAACTTCACCCGCATCTGGTTTATGCCGCTACCTGTTGTTAGGCGACAACAAGGGCACATGTAGCAAATGCTTTTTCCTGTTTCATTTTGCTAGACCACGCTCTTCTGTGGCTCTTTAGTGCTTGCCAAACTGCTATGTGGGTGCTGCTGCTTCCATCTGACAAGGAGCACAGCCTTCTGACAGCAGCTTTCAACTTGTCTAAGAAAGAGCTTGGCCATTTAGATGTGCTGCAAATCTGTGTGTGTCTAAGGTGCAGGTGCAAGCTCCTGACCAAGCTGTTCTCCCCCTTCAGTTTCTATTTGCCAGACACATTGGAAATGTTTTCCTCTATCATTCGCACCAAGAGTCGCAGATTACTTAACCCAGGAGCTCTGAGAATGGAGCGGCAAATATGTTCCGCTTTCGTCATAAACAGTGCTCCAGAGCGCTTGGAAACGGGCACAACGAATCGTGTGTGCGGGATAGTGACCATTCCCGCCTAGTGCTGGCAATGCACGAGCACTGCCAAAAGGCAAAGGAAGGCGCTTAGCATGCGGCTTGTGCGCAAAGCATTCAGACTGCCAGAGGACCGCAGCTGTGGTAAGCCGGCTTGCTCATTTGACGTTAGATGTCACCTGCAAGAACTTCACCCGCATCTGGTTTATGCTGCTACCTGTTGTTAGGCGACAACAAGAGCACATGTAGCAAATGCTTTTTCCTGCCCCGTTTTGCTAGACCACGCTCTTCTGTGGCTCTTTAGTGCTTGCCAAACTGCTATGTGGGTGCTGCTGCTTCCATCTGACAAGGAGCACAGCCTTCTGACAGCAGCTTTCAACTTGTCGAAGAAAGCGCTTGGCCATTTAAATGTGATGCAAATCTGTGTGTGTGTAAGGTGCAGGTGCCAGCTCCTGACAAAGGTTTTCTCCAGGTTCAGTTTCTCCCTGCCAGACACATTGGAAATGTTTTCCTCTGGCATTCGCAGGAAGAGTTGCAGATTGCTTAACTCAGGAGCTCTGAGAATGGAGCGGCAAGATGTGTTCCGCTTTTGTCATAAACAGTGCTCCTGAGCGTTTGGTAACGGGCACAACGAATCGTGTGTGCGGGATAGTGAGCATTCCCGCCTAGTGCTGGCAATGCACGAGCACTGCCAAAAGGCAAAGGAAGGCGCTTAGCATCCAGCTTGTGCGCAAAGCTTTCAGACTGTCATAGGACCGCAGCTGTGCTAAGCCGGCTTGCTCATTTGACGTTAGGTGTCACCTGCAAGAACTTCACTCGCATCTGGTTTATGCTGCTACCTGTTGTTAGGCGACAAAAAGAGAACATGTAGCAAATGCTTTTTCCTGCCCCATATTGGTAGACCACACTCTTCTGTGGCTCTTTAGTGCTTGCCAAACTGCTATGTGCGTGCTGCTGCTTCCATCTGACAAGGAGCACAGCCTTCTGACAGCAGCTTTCAACTTGCCCAAGAAAGAGCTTGGCCATTTAAATGTGACGCAAATCTGTGTGTGTGTAAAGTGCAGGTACAAGCTCCTGACCAAGCTGTTCTCCCCCTTCAGTTTCTATTTGCCAGACACATTGGAAATGTTTTCCTCTGGCATTCGCAGCAAGAGTTGCAGATTGCTTAACTCAGGAGCTCTGAGAACTGAGCGGCAAGATGTGTTCCGCTTTTGTCATAAACAGTGCTCCTGAGCGTTTGGTAACGGGCACAACGAATCGTGTGTGCGGGATAGTGAGCATTCACGCCTAGTGCTGGCAATGCACGAGCACTGCCAAAAGGCAAAGGAAGGCGCTTAGCATCCAGCTTGTGCGCAAAGCTTTCAGACTGTCATAGGACCGCAGCTGTGCTAAGCCCGCTTGCTCATTTGACGTTAGGTGTCACCTGCAAGAACTTCACTCGCATCTGGTTTATGCTGCTACCTGTTGTTAGGCGACAAAAAGAGAACATGTAGCAAATGCTTTTTCCTGCCCCATATTGGTAGACCACACTCTTCTGTGGCTCTTTAGTGCTTGCCAAACTGCTATGTGCGTGCTGCTGCTTCCATCTGACAAGGAGCACAGCCTTCTGACAGCAGCTTTCAACTTGCCCAAGAAAGAGCTTGGCCATTTAAATGTGACGCAAATCTGTGTGTGTGTAAAGTGCAGGTACAAGCTCCTGACCAAGCTGTTCTCCCCCTTCAGTTTCTATTTGCCAGACACATTGGAAATGTTTTCCTCTGGCATTCGCACCAAGAGTCGCAGATTGCTTAACCCAGGAGCTCTGAGAGCGGAGCGGCAAGATGTGTTCCGCTTTCGTCATAAACAGTGCTCCTGAGCGCTTGGCACCGGGCACAACGAACCGTGTGTGCGGGATAGTGAGCATTCCCGCCTAGTGCTGGCAATGCACGAGCACTGCCAAAAGGCAAAGGAAGGCGCTTAGCATGCGGCTTGTGCGCAAAGATTTCAGACTGCCAGAGGACCGTAGCTGTGGTAAGCCGGCTTGCTCATTTGACGTTAGATGTCACCTGCAAGAACTTCACCCGCATCTGGTTTATGCTGCTACCTGTTGTTAAGCGACAACAAGGGCACATGTAGCAAATGCTTTTTCCTGCCCCATTTTGCTAGACCATGCTCTTCTGTGGCTCTTTAGTGATTGCTAAACTACAATGTGTGTGCTGCTGCTTCCATCTGACAAGGAGCACAGCCTTCTGACAGCAGCTTTCAACTTGCCTAAGAAAGAGCTTAGCCATTTAGATGTGCTGCAAATCTGTGTGTGTGTAAAGTGCAGGTGCAAGCTCCTGACAAAGGTTTTCTCCCCCTTCAGTTTCTATTTGCCAGACACATTGGAAATATTTTCCTCTGGCATTCGCACCAAGACTCGCAGATTGCTTAACTCAGGAGCTCTGAGAATGGAGCGGCAAGATGTGTTCCGCTTTTGTCATAAACAGTGCTCCTGAGCGTTTGGTAACGGGCACAACGAATCGTGTGTGCGGGATAGTGAGCATTCACGCCTAGTGCTGGCAATGCACGAGCACTGCCAAAAGGCAAAGGAAGGCGCTTAGCATCCAGCTTGTGCGCAAAGCTTTCAGACTGTCATAGGACCGCAGCTGTGGTAAGCCGGCTTGCTCATTTGACGTTAGGTGTCACCTGCAAGAACTTCACTCGCATCTGGTTTATGCTGCTACCTGTTGTTAGGCGACAACAAGAGAACACGTAGCAAATGCTTTTTCCTGCCCCATATTGGTAGACCACACTCTTCTGTGGCTCTTTAGTGCTTGCCAAACTGCTATGTGCGTGCTGCTGCTTCCATCTGACAAGGAGCACAGCCTTCTGACAGCAGCTTTCAACTTGCCCAAGAAAGAGCTTGGCCATTTAAATGTGCTGCAAATCTGTGTGTGTGTAAAGTGCAGGTGCAATCTCCTGACCAAGCTGTTCTCCCCCTTCAGTTTCTATTTGCCAGACACATTGGAAATGTTTTCCTCTGGCATTCGCACCAAGACTCGCAGATTGCTTAACCCAGGAGCTCTGAGAGCGGAGCGGCAAGATGTGTTCCGCTTTCGTCATAAACAGTGCTCCTGAGCGCTTGGCACCGGGCACAACGAACCGTGTGTGCGGGATAGTGAGCATTCCCGCCTAGTGCTGGCAATGCACGAGCACTGCCAAAAGGCAAAGGAAGGCGCTTAGCATCCAGCTTGTGGGCTTTGCTTTCAGACTGCCGGAGGGCCGTAGCTGTGGTAAGCCGGCTTGCTCATTTGACGTTAGGTGTCACCTGCAAGAACTTCACCCGCATCTGGTTTATGCTGCTACCTGTTGTTAGGCGACAACAAGGGCACATGTAGCAAATGCTTTTTCCTGTTTCATTTTGCTAGACCACGCTCTTCTGTGGCTCTTTAGTGCTTGCCAAACTGCTATGTGGGTGCTGCTGCTTCCATCTGACAAGGAGCACAGCCTTCTGACAGCAGCTTTCAACTTGTCTAAGAAAGAGCTTGGCCATTTAGATGTGATGCAAATCTGTGTGTGTCTAAGGTGCAGGTGCAAGCTCCTGACCAAGCTGTTCTCCCCCTTCAGTTTCTATTTGCCAGACACATTGGAAATGTTTTCCTCTATCATTCGCACCAAGAGTCGCAGATTACTTAACCCAGGAGCTCTGAGAATGGAGCGGCAAATATGTTCCGCTTTCGTCATAAACAGTGCTCCAGAGCGCTTGGAAACGGGCACAACGAATCGTGTGTGCGGGATAGTGACCATTCCCGCCTAGTGCTGGCAATGCACGAGCACTGCCAAAAGGCAAAGGAAGGCGCTTAGCATGCGGCTTGTGCGCAAAGCATTCAGACTGCCAGAGGACCGCAGCTGTGGTAAGCCGGCTTGCTCATTTGACGTTAGATGTCACCTGCAAGAACTTCACCCGCATCTGGTTTATGCTGCTACCTGTTGTTAGGCGACAACAAGAGCACATGTAGCAAATGCTTTTTCCTGCCCCGTTTTGCTAGACCACGCTCTTCTGTGGCTCTTTAGTGCTTGCCAAACTGCTATGTGGGTGCTGCTGCTTCCATCTGACAAGGAGCACAGCCTTCTGACAGCAGCTTTCAACTTGTCGAAGAAAGCGCTTGGCCATTTAAATGTGATGCAAATCTGTGTGTGTGTAAGGTGCAGGTGCCAGCTCCTGACAAAGGTTTTCTCCAGGTTCAGTTTCTCCCTGCCAGACACATTGGAAATGTTTTCCTCTGGCATTCGCAGGAAGAGTTGCAGATTGCTTAACTCAGGAGCTCTGAGAATGGAGCGGCAAGATGTGTTCCGCTTTTGTCATAAACAGTGCTCCTGAGCGTTTGGTAACGGGCACAACGAATCGTGTGTGCGGGATAGTGAGCATTCACGCCTAGTGCTGGCAATGCACGAGCACTGCCAAAAGGCAAAGGAAGGCGCTTAGCATCCAGCTTGTGCGCAAAGCTTTCAGACTGTCATAGGACCGCAGCTGTGCTAAGCCCGCTTGCTCATTTGACGTTAGGTGTCACCTGCAAGAACTTCACTCGCATCTGGTTTATGCTGCTACCTGTTGTTAGGCGACAACAAGAGAACATGTAGCAAATGCTTTTTCCTGCCCCATATTGGTAGACCACACTCTTCTGTGGCTCTTTAGTGCTTGCCAAACTGATATGTGCGTGCTGCTGCTTCCATCTGACAAGGAGCACAGCCTTCTGACAGCAGCTTTCAACTTGCCCAAGAAAGAGCTTGGCCATTTAAATGTGACGCAAATCTGTGTGTGTGTAAAGTGCAGGTGCAAGCTCCTGACCAAGCTGTTCTCCCCCTTCAGTTTCTATTTGCCGGACACATTGGAAATGTTTTCCTCTGGCATTCGCAGAAAGAGTTGTAGATTGCTTAACTCAGGAGCTCTGAGAACTGAGCGGCAAGATGTGTTCCCCTTTCGTCATAAACAGTGCTCCTGAGCGCTTGGTAACGGGCACTACGAAACGTGTGTGCGGGATAGTGAGCATTCACGCCTAGTGCTGGCAATGCACGAGCACTGCCAAAAGGCAAAGGAAGGCGCTTAGCATGCGGCTTGTGCGCAAAGCTTTCAGACTGTCATAGGACCGCAGCTGTGGTAAGCCGGCTTGCTCATTTGACGTTAGGTGTCACCTGCAAGAACTTCACCCGCATCTGGTTTATGCTGCTACCTGTTAGGCGACAACAAGAGAACATGTAGCACATGCTTTTTCCTGCCCCATATTGGTAGACCACACTCTTCTCTGGCTCTTTAGTGCTTGCCAAACTGCTATGTGCGTGCTGCTGCTTCCATCTGACAAGGAGCACAGCCTTCTGACAGCAGCTTTCAACTTGCCCAGGAAAGCGCTTGGCCATTTAAATGTGCTGCAAATCTGTGTGTGTGTAAGGTGCAGGTGCCAGCTCCTGACAAAGGTTTTCTCCAGGTTCAGTTTCTCCCTGCCAGACACATTGGAAATGTTTTCCTCTGGCATTCGCAGCAAGAGTTGCAGATTGCTTAACTCAGGAGCTCTGAGAATGGAGCGGCAAGAGGTGTTCCGCTTTTGTCATAAACAGTGCTCCTGAGCGTTTGGTAACGGGCACAACGAATCGTGTGTGCGGGATAGTGAGCATTCACGCCTAGTGCTGGCAATGCACGAGCACTGCCAAAAGGCAAAGGAAGGCGCTTAGCATCCAGCTTGTGCGCAAAGCTTTCAGACTGTCATAGGACCGCAGCTGTGGTAAGCCGGCTTGCTCATTTGACGTTAGGTGTCACCTGCAAGAACTTCACTCGCATCTGGTTTATGCTGCTACCTGTTGTTAGGCGACAACAAGAGAACATGTAGCAAATGCTTTTTCCTGCCCCATATTGGTAGACCACACTCTTCTGTGGCTCTTTAGTGCTTGCCAAACTGCTATGTGCGTGCTGCTGCTTCCATCTGACAAGGAGCACAGCCTTCTGACAGCAGCTTTCAACTTGCCCAAGAAAGAGCTTGGCCATTTAAATGTGACGCAAATCTGTGTGTGTGTAAAGTGCAGGTACAAGCTCCTGACCAAGCTGTTCTCCCCCTTCAGTTTCTATTTGCCAGACACATTGGAAATGTTTTCCTCTGGCATTCGCAGCAAGAGTTGCAGATTGCTTAACTCAGGAGCTCTGAGAATGGAGCGGCAAGAGGTGTTCCGCTTTTGTCATAAACAGTGCTCCTGAGCGTTTGGTAACGGGCACAACGAATCGTGTGTGCGGGATAGTGAGCATTCACGCCTAGTGCTGGCAATGCACGAGCACTGCCAAAAGGCAAAGGAAGGCGCTTAGCATCCAGCTTGTGGGCTTTGCTTTCAGACTGCCGGAGGGCCGTAGCTGTGGTAAGCCGGCTTGCTCATTTGACGTTAGGTGTCACCTGCAAGAACTTCACCCGCATCTGGTTTATGCTGCTACCTGTTAGGCGACAACAAGAGAACATGTACCACATGCTTTTTCCTGCCCCATATTGGTAGACCACACTCTTCTGTGGCTCTTTAGTGCTTGCCAAACTGCTATGTGCGTGCTGCTGCTTCCATCTGACAAGGAGCACAGCCTTCTGACAGCAGCTTTCAACTTGCCCAAGAAAGAGCTTGGCCATTTAAATGTGACGCAAATCTGTGTGTGTGTAAAGTGCAGGTGCAAGCTCCTGACCAAGCTGTTCTCCCCCTTCAGTTTCTATTTGCCGGACACATTGGAAATGTTTTCCTCTGGCATTCGCAGAAAGAGTTGTAGATTGCTTAACTCAGGAGCTCTGAGAACTGAGCGGCAAGATGTGTTCCCCTTTCGTCATAAACAGTGCTCCTGAGCGCTTGGTAACGGGCACTACGAAACGTGTGTGCGGGATAGTGAGCATTCACGCCTAGTGCTGGCAATGCACGAGCACTGCCAAAAGGCAAAGGAAGGCGCTTAGCATGCGGCTTGTGCGCAAAGCTTTCAGACTGTCATAGGACCGCAGCTGTGGTAAGCCGGCTTGCTCATTTGACGTTAGGTGTCACCTGCAAGAACTTCACCCGCATCTGGTTTATGCTGCTACCTGTTAGGCGACAACAAGAGAACATGTAGCACATGCTTTTTCCTGCCCCATATTGGTAGACCACACTCTTCTGTGGCTCTTTAGTGCTTGCCAAACTGCTATGTGCGTGCTGCTGCTTCCATCTGACAAGGAGCACAGCCTTCTGACAGCAGCTTTCAACTTGCCCAAGAAAGAGCTTGGCCATTTAAATGTGACGCAAATCTGTGTGTGTGTAAAGTGCAGGTGCAAGCTCCTGACCAAGCTGTTCTCCCCCTTCAGTTTCTATTTGCCGGACACATTGGAAATGTTTTCCTCTGGCATTCGCAGCAAGAGTTGCAGATTGCTTAACTCAGGAGCTCTGAGAACTGAGCGGCAAGATGTGTTCCCCTTTCGTCATAAACAGTGCTCCTGAGCGCTTGGTAACGGGCACTACGAAACGTGTGTGCGGGATAGTGAGCATTCACGCCTAGTGCTGGCAATGCACGAACACTGCCAAAAGGCAAAGGAAGGCGCTTAGCATGCGGCTTGTGCGCAAAGCTTTCAGACTGCCGGAGGACCGCAGCTGTGGTAAGCCCGCTTGCTCATTTGACGTTAGATGTCACCTGCAAGAACTTCACCCGCATCTGGTTTATGCTGCTACCTGTTGTTAGGCGACAACAAGGGCACATGTAGCAAATGCTTTGTCCTGCCCCATTTTGCTAGACCATGCTCTTCTGTGGCTCTTTAGTGCTTGCTAAACTACAATGTGCGTGCTGCTGCTTCCATCTGACAAGGAGCACAGCCTTCTGACAGCAGCTTTCAACTTGCCTAAGAAAGAGCTTAGCCATTTAGATGTGCTGCAAATCTGTGTGTGTGTAAAGTGCAGGTGCAAGCTCCTGACAAAGGTTTTCTCCCCCTTCAGTTTCTATTTGCCAGACACATTGGAAATGTTTTCCTCTGGCATTCGCAGCAAGAGTTGCAGATTGCTTAACTCAGGAGCTCTGAGAATGGAACGGCAAGATATGTTCCGCTTTTGTCATAAACAGTGCTCCTGAGCGTTTGGTAACGGGCACAACGAATCGTGTGTGCGGGATAGTGAGCATTCACGCCTAGTGCTGGCAATGCGCGAGCACTGCCAAAAGGCAAAGGAAGGCGCTTAGCATCCAGCTTGTGCGCAAAGCTTTCAGACTGTCATAGGACCGCAGCTGTGGTAAGCCCGCTTGCTCATTTGACGTTAGGTGTCACCTGCAAGAACTTCACTCGCATCTGGTTTATGCTGCTACCTGTTGTTAGGCGACAACAAGAGAACATGTAGCAAATGCTTTTTCCTGCCCCATATTGGTAGACCACACTCTTCTGTGGCTCTTTAGTGCTTGCCAAACTGCTATGTGCGTGCTGCTGCTTCCATCTGACAAGGAGCACAGCCTTCTGACAGCAGCTTTCAACTTGCCCAAGAAAGAGCTTGGCCATTTAAATGTGCTGCAAATCTGTGTGTGTGTAAAGTGCAGGTGCAAGCTCCTGACCAAGCTGTTCTCCCCCTTCAGTTTCTATTTGCCAGACACATTGGAAATGTTTTCCTCTGGCATTCGCACCAAGAGTCGCAGATTGCTTAACTCAGGAGCTCTGAGAGCGGAGCGGCAAGATGTGTTCCGCTTTCGTCATAAACAGTGCTCCTGAGCGCTTGGCACCGGGCACAACGAATCGTGTGTGCGGGATAGTGAGCATTCACGCCTAGTGCTGGCAATGCACGAGCACTGCCAAAAGGCAAAGGAAGGCGCTTAGCATCCAGCTTGTGGGCTTTGCTTTCAGACTGCCGGAGGGCCGTAGCTGTGGTAAGCCGGCTTGCTCATTTGACGTTAGGTGTCACCTGCAAGAACTTCACCCGCATCTGGTTTATGCTGCTACCTGTTGTTAGGCGACAACAAGAGAACAGGTAGCAAATGCTTTTTCCTGCCCCATATTGGTAGACCACGCTCTTCTGTGGCTCTTTAGTGCTTGCCAAACTGCTATGTGCGTGCTGCTGCCTCCATCTGACAAGGAGCACAGCCTTCTGACAGCAGCTTTCAACTTGCCCAAGAAAGAGCTTGGCCATTTAAATGTGACGCAAATCTGTGTGTGTGTAAAGTGCAGGTGCAAGCTCCTGACCAAGCTGTTCTCCCCCTTCAGTTTCTATTTGCCAGACACATTGGAAATGTTTTCCTCTGGCATTCGCACCAAGACTCGCAGATTGCTTAACCCAGGAGCTCTGAGAGCGGAGCGGCAAGATGTGTTCCGCTTTTGTCATAAACAGTGCTCCTGAGCGTTTGGTAACGGGCACAACGAATCGTGTGTGCGGGATAGTGAGCATTCACGCCTAGTGCTGGCAATGCACGAGCACTGCCAAAAGGCAAAGGAAGGCGCTTAGCATCCAGCTTGTGCGCAAAGCTTTCAGACTGTCATAGGACCGCAGCTGTGGTAAGCCGGCTTGCTCATTTGACGTTAGGTGTCACCTGCAAGAACTTCACCCGCATCTGGTTTATGCTGCTACCTGTTGTTAGGCGACAACAAGAGAACATGTAGCAAATGCTTTTTCCTGCCCCATATTGGTAGACCACGCTCTTCTGTGGCTCTTTAGTGCTTGCCAAACTGCTATGTGGGTGCTGCTGCTTCCATCTGACAAGGAGCACAGCCTTCTGACAGCAGCTTTCAACTTGCCTAAGAAAGAGCTTAGCCGTTTAGATGTGCTGCAAATCTGTGTGTGTGTAAAGTGCAGGTGCAAGCTCCTGACAAAGGTTTTCTCCCCCTTCAGTTTCTATTTGCCAGACACATTGGAAATGTTTTCCTCTGGCATTCGCAGAAAGAGTTGCAGATTGCTTAACTCAGGAGCTCTGAGAATGGAGCGGCAAGATGTGTTCCGCTTTTGTCATAAACAGTGCTCCTGAGCGTTTGGTAACGGGCACAACGAATCGTGTGTGCGGGATAGTGAGCATTCACGCCTAGTGCTGGCAATGCACGAGCACTGCCAAAAGGCAAAGGAAGGCGCTTAGCATCCAGCTTGTGGGCTTTCCTTTCAGACTGCCGGAGGGCCGTAGATGTGGTAAGCCGGCTTGCTCATTTGACGTTAGGTGTCACCTGCAAGAACTTCACCCGCATCTGGTTTATGCTGCTACCTGTTAGGCGACAACAAGAGAACATGTAGCACATGCTTTTTCCTGCCCCATATTGGTAGACCACACTCTTCTGTGGCTCTTTAGTGCTTGCCAAACTGCTATGTGCGTGCTGCTGCTTCCATCTGACAAGGAGCACAGCCTTCTGACAGCAGCTTTCAACTTGCCCAAGAAAGAGCTTGGCCATTTAAATGTGCTGCAAATCTGTGTGTGTGTAAAGTGCAGGTGCAAGCTCCTGACCAAGCTGTTCTCCCCCTTCAGTTTCTATTTGCCAGACACATTGGAAATGTTTTCCTCTGGCATTCGCACCAAGACTCGCAGATTGCTTAACCCAGGAGCTCTGAGAGCGGAGCGGCAAGATGTGTTCCGCTTTCGTCATAAACAGTGCACCTGAGCGCTTGGCACCGGGCACAACGAATCGTGTGTGCGGGATAGTGAGCATTCACGCCTAGTGCTGGCAATGCACGAGCACTGCCAAAAGGCAAAGGAAGGCGCTTAGCATCCAGCTTGTGGGCAAAGCTTTCAGACTGCCGGAGGGCCGTAGCTGTGGTAAGCCGGCTTGCTCATTTGACGTTAGGTGTCACCTGCAAGAACTTCACCCGCATCTGGTTTATGCTGCTACCTGTTCTTAGGCGACAACAAGAGAACATGTAGCAAATGCTTTTTCCTGTTTCATTTTGCTAGACCACGCTCTTCTGTGGCTCTTTAGTGCTTGCCAAACTGCTATGTGGGTGCTGCTGCTTCCATCTGACAAGGAGCACAGCCTTCTGACAGCAGCTTTCAACTTGCCCAGGAAAGCGCTTGGCCATTTAAATGTGCTGCAAATCTGTGTGTGTGTAAGGTGCAGGTGCCAGCTCCTGACAAAGGTTTTCTCCAGGTTCAGTTTCTCCCTGCCAGACACATTGGAAATGTTTTCCTCTGGCATTCGCAGCAAGAGTTGCAGATTGCTTAACTCAGGAGCTCTGAGAATGGAGCGGCAAGAGGTGTTCCGCTTTTGTCATAAACAGTGCTCCTGAGCGTTTGGTAACGGGCACAACGAATCGTGTGTGCGGGATAGTGAGCATTCACGCCTAGTGCTGGCAATGCACGAGCACTGCCAAAAGGCAAAGGAAGGCGCTTAGCATCCAGCTTGTGCGCAAAGCTTTCAGACTGTCATAGGACCGCAGCTGTGGTAAGCCGGCTTGCTCATTTGACGTTAGGTGTCACCTGCAAGAACTTCACTCGCATCTGGTTTATGCTGCTACCTGTTGTTAGGCGACAACAAGAGAACATGTAGCAAATGCTTTTTCCTGCCCCATATTGGTAGACCACACTCTTCTGTGGCTCTTTAGTGCTTGCCAAACTGCTATGTGCGTGCTGCTGCTTCCATCTGACAAGGAGCACAGCCTTCTGACAGCAGCTTTCAACTTGCCCAAGAAAGAGCTTGGCCATTTAAATGTGACGCAAATCTGTGTGTGTGTAAAGTGCAGGTACAAGCTCCTGACCAAGCTGTTCTCCCCCTTCAGTTTCTATTTGCCAGACACATTGGAAATGTTTTCCTCTGGCATTCGCAGCAAGAGTTGCAGATTGCTTAACTCAGGAGCTCTGAGAATGGAGCGGCAAGAGGTGTTCCGCTTTTGTCATAAACAGTGCTCCTGAGCGTTTGGTAACGGGCACAACGAATCGTGTGTGCGGGATAGTGAGCATTCCCGCCTAGTGCTGGCAATGCACGAGCACTGCCAAAAGGCAAAGGAAGGCGCTTAGCATCCAGCTTGTGGGCTTTGCTTTCAGACTGCCGGAGGGCCGTAGCTGTGGTAAGCCGGCTTGCTCATTTGACGTTAGGTGTCACCTGCAAGAACTTCACCCGCATCTGGTTTATGCTGCTACCTGTTAGGCGACAACAAGAGAACATGTAGCACATGCTTTTTCCTGCCCCATATTGGTAGACCACACTCTTCTGTGGCTCTTTAGTGCTTGCCAAACTGCTATGTGCGTGCTGCTGCTTCCATCTGACAAGGAGCACAGCCTTCTGACAGCAGCTTTCAACTTGCCCAAGAAAGAGCTTGGCCATTTAAATGTGACGCAAATCTGTGTGTGTGTAAAGTGCAGGTGCAAGCTCCTGACCAAGCTGTTCTCCCCCTTCAGTTTCTATTTGCCGGACACATTGGAAATGTTTTCCTCTGGCATTCGCAGAAAGAGTTGTAGATTGCTTAACTCAGGAGCTCTGAGAACTGAGCGGCAAGATGTGTTCCCCTTTCGTCATAAACAGTGCTCCTGAGCGCTTGGTAACGGGCACTACGAAACGTGTGTGCGGGATAGTGAGCATTCACGCCTAGTGCTGGCAATGCACGAGCACTGCCAAAAGGCAAAGGAAGGCGCTTAGCATGCGGCTTGTGCGCAAAGCTTTCAGACTGTCATAGGACCGCAGCTGTGGTAAGCCGGCTTGCTCATTTGACGTTAGGTGTCACCTGCAAGAACTTCACCCGCATCTGGTTTATGCTGCTACCTGTTAGGCGACAACAAGAGAACATGTAGCACATGCTTTTTCCTGCCCCATATTGGTAGACCACACTCTTCTCTGGCTCTTTAGTGCTTGCCAAACTGCTATGTGCGTGCTGCTGCTTCCATCTGACAAGGAGCACAGCCTTCTGACAGCAGCTTTCAACTTGCCCAAGAAAGAGCTTGGCCATTTAAATGTGACGCAAATCTGTGTGTGTGTAAAGTGCAGGTGCAAGCTCCTGACCAAGCTGTTCTCCCCCTTCAGTTTCTATTTGCCGGACACATTGGAAATGTTTTCCTCTGGCATTCGCAGCAAGAGTTGCAGATTGCTTAACTCAGGAGCTCTGAGAACTGAGCGGCAAGATGTGTTCCCCTTTCGTCATAAACAGTGCTCCTGAGCGCTTGGTAACGGGCACTACGAAACGTGTGTGCGGGATAGTGAGCATTCACGCCTAGTGCTGGCAATGCACGAACACTGCCAAAAGGCAAAGGAAGGCGCTTAGCATGCGGCTTGTGCGCAAAGCTTTCAGACAGCCAGAGGACCGCAGCTGTGGTAAGCCCGCTTGCTCATTTGACGTTAGATGTCACCTGCAAGAACTTCACCCGCATCTGGTTTATGCTGCTACCTGTTGTTAGGCGACAACAAGGGCACATGTAGCAAATGCTTTGTCCTGCCCCATTTTGCTAGACCATGCTCTTCTGTGGCTCTTTAGTGCTTGCTAAACTACAATGTGCGTGCTGCTGCTTCCATCTGACAAGGAGCACAGCCTTCTGACAGCAGCTTTCAACTTGCCTAAGAAAGAGCTTAGCCATTTAGATGTGCTGCAAATCTGTGTGTGTGTAAAGTGCAGGTGCAAGCTCCTGACAAAGGTTTTCTCCCCCTTCAGTTTCTATTTGCCAGACACATTGGAAATGTTTTCCTCTGGCATTCGCAGCAAGAGTTGCAGATTGCTTAACTCAGGAGCTCTGAGAATGGAACGGCAAGATATGTTCCGCTTTTGTCATAAACAGTGCTCCTGAGCGTTTGGTAACGGGCACAACGAATCGTGTGTGCGGGATAGTGAGCATTCACGCCTAGTGCTGGCAATGCGCGAGCACTGCCAAAAGGCAAAGGAAGGCGCTTAGCATCCAGCTTGTGCGCAAAGCTTTCAGACTGTCATAGGACCGCAGCTGTGGTAAGCCCGCTTGCTCATTTGACGTTAGGTGTCACCTGCAAGAACTTCACTCGCATCTGGTTTATGCTGCTACCTGTTGTTAGGCGACAACAAGAGAACATGTAGCAAATGCTTTTTCCTGCCCCATATTGGTAGACCACACTCTTCTGTGGCTCTTTAGTGCTTGCCAAACTGCTATGTGCGTGCTGCTGCTTCCATCTGACAAGGAGCACAGCCTTCTGACAGCAGCTTTCAACTTGCCCAAGAAAGAGCTTGGCCATTTAAATGTGCTGCAAATCTGTGTGTGTGTAAAGTGCAGGTGCAAGCTCCTGACCAAGCTGTTCTCCCCCTTCAGTTTCTATTTGCCAGACACATTGGAAATGTTTTCCTCTGGCATTCGCACCAAGAGTCGCAGATTGCTTAACTCAGGAGCTCTGAGAGCGGAGCGGCAAGATGTGTTCCGCTTTCGTCATAAACAGTGCTCCTGAGCGCTTGGTAACGGGCACAACGAATCGTGTGTGCGGGATAGTGAGCATTCACGCCTAGTGCTGGCAATGCACGAGCACTGCCAAAAGGCAAAGGAAGGCGCTTAGCATCCAGCTTGTGGGCAAAGCTTTCAGACTGCCGGAGGGCCGTAGCTGTGGTAAGCCGGCTTGCTCATTTGACGTTAGGTGTCACCTGCAAGAACTTCACCCGCATCTGGTTTATGCTGCTACCTGTTGTTAGGCGACAACAAGAGAACAGGTAGCAAATGCTTTTTCCTGCCCCATATTGGTAGACCACGCTCTTCTGTGGCTCTTTAGTGCTTGCTAAACTGCTATGTGCGTGCTGCTGCTTCCATCTGACAAGGAGCACAGCCTTCTGACAGCAGCTTACAACTTGCCCAAGAAAGAGCTTGGCCATTTAAATGTGACGCAAATCTGTGTGTGTGTAAAGTGCAGGTGCAAGCTCCTGACCAAGCTGTTCTCCCCCTTCAGTTTCTATTTGCCAGACACATTGGAAATGTTTTCCTCTATCATTCGCACCAAGAGTCGCAGATTGCTTAACTCAGGAGCTCTGAGAGCGGAGCGGCAAGATGTGTTCCGCTTTCGTCATAAACAGTGCTCCTGAGCGCTTGGCACCGGGCACAACGAACCGTGTGTGCGGGATAGTGAGCATTCCCGCCTAGTGCTGGCAATGCACGAGCACTGCCAAAAGGCAAAGGAAGGCGCTTAGCATCCAGCTTGTGGGCTTTGCTTTCAGACTGCCGGAGGGCCGTAGCTGTGGTAAGCCGGCTTGCTCATTTGACGTTAGGTGTCACCTGCAAGAACTTCACCCGCATCTGGTTTATGCTGCTACCTGTTGTTAGGCGACAACAAGGGCACATGTAGCAAATGCTTTTTCCTGTTTCATTTTGCTAGACCACGCTCTTCTGTGGCTCTTTAGTGCTTGCCAAACTGCTATGTGGGTGCTGCTGCTTCCATCGGACAAGGAGCACAGCCTTCTGACAGCAGCTTTCAACTTGCCTAAGGAAAGCGCTTGGCCATTTAGATGTGCTGCAAATCTGTGTGTGTGTAAGGTGCAGGTGCCAGCTCCTGACAAAGGTTTTCTCCAGGTTCAGTTTCTATTTGCCAGACACATTGGAAATGTTTTCCTCTGGCATTCGCAGCAAGAGTCGCAGATTGCTTAACCCAGGAGCTCTGAGAGCGGAGCGGCAAGATATGTTCCGCTTTCGTCATAAACAGTGCTCCTGAGCGCTTGGCACCGGGCACAACGAACCGTGTGTGCGGGATAGTGAGCATTCCCGCCTAGTGCTGGCAATGCACGAGCACTGCCAAAAGGCAAAGGAAGGCGCTTAGCATCCAGCTTGTGCGCAAAGCTTTCAGACTGTCATAGGACCGCAGCTGTGGTAAGCCGGCTTGCTCATTTGACGTTAGGTGTCACCTGCAAGAACTTCACCCGCATCTGGTTTATGCTGCTACCTGTTAGGCGACAACAAGAGAACATGTAGCACATGCTTTTTCCTGCCCCATATTGGTAGACCACACTATTCTGTGGCTCTTTAGTGCTTGCCAAACTGCTATGTGCGTGCTGCTGCTTCCATCTGACAAGGAGCACAGCCTTCTGACAGCAGCTTTCAACTTGCCCAAGAAAGAGCTTGGCCATTTAAATGTGACGCAAATCTGTGTGTGTGTAAAGTGCAGGTGCAAGCTCCTGACCAAGCTGTTCTCCCCCTTCAGTTTCTATTTGCCAGACACATTGGAAATGTTTTCCTCTGGCATTCGCACCAAGAGTCGCAGATTGCTTAACTCAGGAGCTCTGAGAGCGGAGCGGCAAGATGTGTTCCGCTTTCGTCATAAACAGTGCTCCTGAGCGCTTGGCACCGGGCACAACGAATCGTGTGTGCGGGATAGTGAGCATTCACGCCTAGTGCTGGCAATGCACGAGCACTGCCAAAAGGCAAAGGAAGGCGCTTAGCATCCAGCTTGTGGGCTTTGCTTTCAGACTGCCGGAGGGCCGTAGCTGTGGTAAGCCGGCTTGCTCATTTGACGTTAGGTGTCACCTGCAAGAACTTCACCCGCATCTGGTTTATGCTGCTACCTGTTGTTAGGCGACAACAAGAGAACATGTAGCAAATGCTTTTTCCTGCCCCATATTGGTAGACCACGCTCTTCTGTGGCTCTTTAGTGCTTGCCAAACTGCTATGTGGGTGCTGCTGCTTCCATCTGACAAGGAGCACAGCCTTCTGACAGCAGCTTTCAACTTGCCTAAAAAAGAGCTTAGCCGTTTAGATGTGCTGCAAATCTGTGTGTGTGTAAAGTGCAGGTGCAAGCTCCTGACAAAGGTTTTCTCCCCCTTCAGTTTCTATTTGCCAGACACATTGGAAATGTTTTCCTCTGGCATTCGCAGCAAGAGTTGCAGATTGCTTAACTCAGGAGCTCTGAGAATGGAGCGGCAAATATGTTCCGCTTTTGTCATAAACAGTGCTCCTGAGCGTTTGGTAACGGGCACAACGAATCGTGTGTGCGGGATAGTGAGCATTCACGCCTAGTGCTGGCAATGCACGAGCACTGCCAAAAGGCAAAGGAAGGCGCTTAGCATCCAGCTTGTGCGCAAAGCTTTCAGACTGTCATAGGACCGCAGCTGTGGTAAGCCGGCTTGCTCATTTGACGTTAGGTGTCACCTGCAAGAACTTCACCCGCATCTGGTTTATGCTGCTACCTGTTAGGCGACAACAAGAGAACATGTAGCACATGCTTTTTCCTGCCCCATATTGGTAGACCACACTATTCTGTGGCTCTTTAGTGCTTGCCAAACTGCTATGTGCGTGCTGCTGCTTCCATCTGACAAGGAGCACAGCCTTCTGACAGCAGCTTTCAACTTGCCCAAGAAAGAGCTTGGCCATTTAAATGTGACGCAAATCTGTGTGTGTGTAAAGTGCAGGTGCAAGCTCCTGACCAAGCTGTTCTCCCCCTTCAGTTTCTATTTGCCAGACACATTGGAAATGTTTTCCTCTGGCATTCGCAGCAAGAGTTGCAGATTGCTTAACTCAGGAGCTCTGAGAATGGAGCGGCAAGATGTGTTCCGCTTTTGTCATAAACAGTGCTCCTGAGCGTTTGGTAACGGGCACAACGAATCGTGTGTGCGGGATAGTGAGCATTCACGCCTAGTGCTGGCAATGCACGAGCACTGCCAAAAGGCAAAGGAAGGCGCTTAGCATGCGGCTTGTGCGCAAAGCTTTCAGACTGCCAGAGGACCGCAGCTGTGGTAAGCCGGCTTGCTCATTTGACGTTAGATGTCACCTGCAAGAACTTCACCCGCATCTGGTTTATGCTGCTACCTGTTGTTAGGGGACAACAAGAGCACATGTAGCAAATGCTTTTTCCTGCCCTGTTTTGCTAGACCACGCTCTTCTGTGGCTCTTTAGTGCTTGCCAAACTGCTATGTGGGTGCTGCTGCTTCCATCTGACAAGGAGCACAGCCTTCTGACAGCAGCTTTCAACTTGTCGAAGAAAGCGCTTGGCCATTTAAATGTGATGCAAATCTGTGTGTGTGTAAGGTGCAGGTGCAAGCTCCTGACAAAGGTTTTCTCCAGGTTCAGTTTCTCCGTGCCAGACACATTGGAAATGTTTTCCTCTGGCATTCGCAGCAAGAGTTGCAGATTGCTTAACTCAGGAGCTCTGAGAATGGAGCGGCAAATATGTTCCGCTTTTGTCATAAACAGTGCTCCTGAGCGTTTGGTAACGGGCACAACGAATCGTGTGTGCGGGATAGTGAGCATTCACGCCTAGTGCTGGCAATGCACGAGCACTGCCAAAAGGCAAAGGAAGGCGCTTAGCATCCAGCTTGTGCGCAAAGCTTTCAGACTGTCATAGGACCGCAGCTGTGGTAAGCCGGCTTGCTCATTTGACGTTAGGTGTCACCTGCAAGAACTTCACTCGCATCTGGTTTATGCTGCTACCTGTTGTTAGGCGACAACAAGAGAACACGTAGCAAATGCTTTTTCCTGCCCCATATTGGTAGACCACACTCTTCTGTGGCTATTTAGTGCTTGCCAAACTGCTATGTGCGTGCTGCTGCTTCCATCTGACAAGGAGCACAGCCTTCTGACAGCAGCTTTCAACTTGCCCAAGAAAGAGCTTGGCCATTTAAATGTGCTGCAAATCTGTGTGTGTGTAAAGTGCAGGTGCAATCTCCTGACCAAGCTGTTCTCCCCCTTCAGTTTCTATTTGCCAGACACATTGGAAATGTTTTCCTCTGGCATTCGCACCAAGACTCGCAGATTGCTTAACCCAGGAGCTCTGAGAGCGGAGCGGCAAGATGTGTTCCGCTTTCGTCATAAACAGTGCTCCTGAGCGCTTGGCACCGGGCACAACGAATCGTGTGTGCGGGATAGTGAGCATTCACGCCTAGTGCTGGCAATGCACGAGCACTGCCAAAAGGCAAAGGAAGGCGCTTAGCATCCAGCTTGTGCGCAAAGCTTTCAGACTGTCATAGGACCGCAGCTGTGCTAAGCCCGCTTGCTCATTTGACGTTAGGTGTCACCTGCAAGAACTTCACTCGCATCTGGTTTATGCTGCTACCTGTTGTTAGGCGACAACAAGAGAACATGTAGCAAATGCTTTTTCCTGCCCCATATTGGTAGACCACACTCTTCTGTGGCTCTTTAGTGCTTGCCAAACTGATATGTGCGTGCTGCTGCTTCCATCTGACAAGGAGCACAGCCTTCTGACAGCAGCTTTCAACTTGCCCAAGAAAGAGCTTGGCCATTTAAATGTGACGCAAATCTGTGTGTGTGTAAAGTGCAGGTGCAAGCTCCTGACCAAGCTGTTCTCCCCCTTCAGTTTCTATTTGCCAGACACATTGGAAATGTTTTCCTCTGGCATTCGCACCAAGAGTCGCAGATTGCTTAACCCAGGAGCTCTGAGAGCGGAGCGGCAAGATGTGTTCCGCTTTCGTCATAAACAGTGCTCCTGAGCGCTTGGCACCGGGCACAACGAACCGTGTGTGCGGGATAGTGAGCATTCCCGCCTAGTGCTGGCAATGCACGAGCACTGCCAAAAGGCAAAGGAAGGCGCTTAGCATCCAGCTTGTGGGCTTTGCTTTCAGACTGCCGGAGGGCCGTAGCTGTGGTAAGCCGGCTTGCTCGTTTGACGTTAGGTGTCACCTGCAAGAACTTCACCCGCATCTGGTTTATGCCGCTACCTGTTGTTAGGCGACAACAAGGGCACATGTAGCAAATGCTTTTTCCTGTTTCATTTTGCTAGACCACGCTCTTCTGTGGCTCTTTAGTGCTTGCCAAACTGCTATGTGGGTGCTGCTGCTTCCATCTGACAAGGAGCACAGCCTTCTGACAGCAGCTTTCAACTTGTCTAAGAAAGAGCTTGGCCATTTAGATGTGCTGCAAATCTGTGTGTGTCTAAGGTGCAGGTGCAAGCTCCTGACCAAGCTGTTCTCCCCCTTCAGTTTCTATTTGCCAGACACATTGGAAATGTTTTCCTCTATCATTCGCACCAAGAGTCGCAGATTACTTAACCCAGGAGCTCTGAGAATGGAGCGGCAAATATGTTCCGCTTTCGTCATAAACAGTGCTCCAGAGCGCTTGGAAACGGGCACAACGAATCGTGTGTGCGGGATAGTGACCATTCCCGCCTAGTGCTGGCAATGCACGAGCACTGCCAAAAGGCAAAGGAAGGCGCTTAGCATGCGGCTTGTGCGCAAAGCATTCAGACTGCCAGAGGACCGCAGCTGTGGTAAGCCGGCTTGCTCATTTGACGTTAGATGTCACCTGCAAGAACTTCACCCGCATCTGGTTTATGCTGCTACCTGTTGTTAGGCGACAACAAGAGCACATGTAGCAAATGCTTTTTCCTGCCCCGTTTTGCTAGACCACGCTCTTCTGTGGCTCTTTAGTGCTTGCCAAACTGCTATGTGGGTGCTGCTGCTTCCATCTGACAAGGAGCACAGCCTTCTGACAGCAGCTTTCAACTTGTCGAAGAAAGCGCTTGGCCATTTAAATGTGATGCAAATCTGTGTGTGTGTAAGGTGCAGGTGCCAGCTCCTGACAAAGGTTTTCTCCAGGTTCAGTTTCTCCCTGCCAGACACATTGGAAATGTTTTCCTCTGGCATTCGCAGGAAGAGTTGCAGATTGCTTAACTCAGGAGCTCTGAGAATGGAGCGGCAAGATGTGTTCCGCTTTTGTCATAAACAGTGCTCCTGAGCGTTTGGTAACGGGCACAACGAATCGTGTGTGCGGGATAGTGAGCATTCCCGCCTAGTGCTGGCAATGCACGAGCACTGCCAAAAGGCAAAGGAAGGCGCTTAGCATCCAGCTTGTGCGCAAAGCTTTCAGACTGTCATAGGACCGCAGCTGTGCTAAGCCGGCTTGCTCATTTGACGTTAGGTGTCACCTGCAAGAACTTCACTCGCATCTGGTTTATGCTGCTACCTGTTGTTAGGCGACAAAAAGAGAACATGTAGCAAATGCTTTTTCCTGCCCCATATTGGTAGACCACACTCTTCTGTGGCTCTTTAGTGCTTGCCAAACTGCTATGTGCGTGCTGCTGCTTCCATCTGACAAGGAGCACAGCCTTCTGACAGCAGCTTTCAACTTGCCTAAGAAAGAGCTTGGCCATTTAAATGTGACGCAAATCTGTGTGTGTGTAAAGTGCAGGTACAAGCTCCTGACCAAGCTGTTCTCCCCCTTCAGTTTCTATTTGCCAGACACATTGGAAATGTTTTCCTCTGGCATTCGCAGCAAGAGTTGCAGATTGCTTAACTCAGGAGCTCTGCGAACTGAGCGGCAAGATGTGTTCCGCTTTTGTCATAAACAGTGCTCCTGAGCGTTTGGTAACGGGCACAACGAATCGTGTGTGCGGGATAGTGAGCATTCACGCCTAGTGCTGGCAATGCACGAGCACTGCCAAAAGGCAAAGGAAGGCGCTTAGCATCCAGCTTGTGCGCAAAGCTTTCAGACTGTCATAGGACCGCAGCTGTGCTAAGCCCGCTTGCTCATTTGACGTTAGGTGTCACCTGCAAGAACTTCACTCGCATCTGGTTTATGCTGCTACCTGTTGTTAGGCGACAAAAAGAGAACATGTAGCAAATGCTTTTTCCTGCCCCATATTGGTAGACCACACTCTTCTGTGGCTCTTTAGTGCTTGCCAAACTGCTATGTGCGTGCTGCTGCTTCCATCTGACAAGGAGCACAGCCTTCTGACAGCAGCTTTCAACTTGCCCAAGAAAGAGCTTGGCCATTTAAATGTGACGCAAATCTGTGTGTGTGTAAAGTGCAGGTACAAGCTCCTGACCAAGCTGTTCTCCCCCTTCAGTTTCTATTTGCCAGACACATTGGAAATGTTTTCCTCTGGCATTCGCACCAAGAGTCGCAGATTGCTTAACCCAGGAGCTCTGAGAGCGGAGCGGCAAGATGTGTTCCGCTTTCGTCATAAACAGTGCTCCTGAGCGCTTGGCACCGGGCACAACGAACCGTGTGTGCGGGATAGTGAGCATTCCCGCCTAGTGCTGGCAATGCACGAGCACTGCCAAAAGGCAAAGGAAGGCGCTTAGCATGCGGCTTGTGCGCAAAGATTTCAGACTGCCAGAGGACCGTAGCTGTGGTAAGCCGGCTTGCTCATTTGACGTTAGATGTCACCTGCAAGAACTTCACCCGCATCTGGTTTATGCTGCTACCTGTTGTTAAGCGACAACAAGGGCACATGTAGCAAATGCTTTTTCCTGCCCCATTTTGCTAGACCATGCTCTTCTGTGGCTCTTTAGTGATTGCTAAACTACAATGTGTGTGCTGCTGCTTCCATCTGACAAGGAGCACAGCCTTCTGACAGCAGCTTTCAACTTGCCTAAGAAAGAGCTTAGCCATTTAGATGTGCTGCAAATCTGTGTGTGTGTAAAGTGCAGGTGCAAGCTCCTGACAAAGGTTTTCTCCCCCTTCAGTTTCTATTTGCCAGACACATTGGAAATGTTTTCCTCTGGCATTCGCACCAAGACTCGCAGATTGCTTAACTCAGGAGCTCTGAGAATGGAGCGGCAAGATGTGTTCCGCTTTTGTCATAAACAGTGCTCCTGAGCGTTTGGTAACGGGCACAACGAATCGTGTGTGCGGGATAGTGAGCATTCACGCCTAGTGCTGGCAATGCACGAGCACTGCCAAAAGGCAAAGGAAGGCGCTTAGCATCCAGCTTGTGCGCAAAGCTTTCAGACTGTCATAGGACCGCAGCTGTGGTAAGCCGGCTTGCTCATTTGACGTTAGGTGTCACCTGCAAGAACTTCACTCGCATCTGGTTTATGCTGCTACCTGTTGTTAGGCGACAACAAGAGAACACGTAGCAAATGCTTTTTCCTGCCCCATATTGGTAGACCACACTCTTCTGTGGCTCTTTAGTGCTTGCCAAACTGCTATGTGCGTGCTGCTGCTTCCATCTGACAAGGAGCACAGCCTTCTGACAGCAGCTTTCAACTTGTCTAAGAAAGAGCTTGGCCATTTAAATGTGCTGCAAATCTGTGTGTGTGTAAAGTGCAGGTGCAATCTCCTGACCAAGCTGTTCTCCCCCTTCAGTTTCTATTTGCCAGACACATTGGAAATGTTTTCCTCTGGCATTCGCACCAAGACTCGCAGATTGCTTAACCCAGGAGCTCTGAGAGCGGAGCGGCAAGATGTGTTCCGCTTTCGTCATAAACAGTGCTCCTGAGCGCTTGGCACCGGGCACAACGAACCGTGTGTGCGGGATAGTGAGCATTCCCGCCTAGTGCTGGCAATGCACGAGCACTGCCAAAAGGCAAAGGAAGGCGCTTAGCATCCAGCTTGTGGGCTTTGCTTTCAGACTGCCGGAGGGCCGTAGCTGTGGTAAGCCGGCTTGCTCATTTGACGTTAGGTGTCACCTGCAAGAACTTCACCCGCATCTGGTTTATGCTGCTACCTGTTGTTAGGCGACAACAAGGGCACATGTAGCAAATGCTTTTTCCTGTTTCATTTTGCTAGACCACGCTCTTCTGTGGCTCTTTAGTGCTTGCCAAACTGCTATGTGGGTGCTGCTGCTTCCATCTGACAAGGAGCACAGCCTTCTGACAGCAGCTTTCAACTTGTCTAAGAAAGAGCTTGGCCATTTAGATGTGATGCAAATCTGTGTGTGTCTAAGGTGCAGGTGCAAGCTCCTGACCAAGCTGTTCTCCCCCTTCAGTTTCTATTTGCCAGACACATTGGAAATGTTTTCCTCTATCATTCGCACCAAGAGTCGCAGATTACTTAACCCAGGAGCTCTGAGAATGGAGCGGCAAATATGTTCCGCTTTCGTCATAAACAGTGCTCCAGAGCGCTTGGAAACGGGCACAACGAATCGTGTGTGCGGGATAGTGACCATTCCCGCCTAGTGCTGGCAATGCACGAGCACTGCCAAAAGGCAAAGGAAGGCGCTTAGCATGCGGCTTGTGCGCAAAGCATTCAGACTGCCAGAGGACCGCAGCTGTGGTAAGCCGGCTTGCTCATTTGACGTTAGATGTCACCTGCAAGAACTTCACCCGCATCTGGTTTATGCTGCTACCTGTTGTTAGGCGACAACAAGAGCACATGTAGCAAATGCTTTTTCCTGCCCCGTTTTGCTAGACCACGCTCTTCTGTGGCTCTTTAGTGCTTGCCAAACTGCTATGTGGGTGCTGCTGCTTCCATCTGACAAGGAGCACAGCCTTCTGACAGCAGCTTTCAACTTGTCGAAGAAAGCGCTTGGCCATTTAAATGTGATGCAAATCTGTGTGTGTGTAAGGTGCAGGTGCCAGCTCCTGACAAAGGTTTTCTCCAGGTTCAGTTTCTCCCTGCCAGACACATTGGAAATGTTTTCCTCTGGCATTCGCAGGAAGAGTTGCAGATTGCTTAACTCAGGAGCTCTGAGAATGGAGCGGCAAGATGTGTTCCGCTTTTGTCATAAACAGTGCTCCTGAGCGTTTGGTAACGGGCACAACGAATCGTGTGTGCGGGATAGTGAGCATTCACGCCTAGTGCTGGCAATGCACGAGCACTGCCAAAAGGCAAAGGAAGGCGCTTAGCATCCAGCTTGTGCGCAAAGCTTTCAGACTGTCATAGGACCGCAGCTGTGCTAAGCCCGCTTGCTCATTTGACGTTAGGTGTCACCTGCAAGAACTTCACTCGCATCTGGTTTATGCTGCTACCTGTTGTTAGGCGACAACAAGAGAACATGTAGCAAATGCTTTTTCCTGCCCCATATTGGTAGACCACACTCTTCTGTGGCTCTTTAGTGCTTGCCAAACTGCTATGTGCGTGCTGCTGCTTCCATCTGACAAGGAGCACAGCCTTCTGACAGCAGCTTTCAACTTGCCCAAGAAAGCGCTTGGCCATTTAAATGTGACGCAAATCTGTGTGTGTGTAAAGTGCAGGTACAAGCTCCTGACCAAGCTGTTCTCCCCCTTCAGTTTCTATTTGCCAGACACATTGGAAATGTTTTCCTCTGGCATTCGCAGGAAGAGTTGCAGATTGCTTAACTCAGGAGCTCTGAGAACTGAGCGGCAAGATGTGTTCCGCTTTTGTCATAAACAGTGCTCCTGAGCGTTTGGTAACGGGCACAACGAATCGTGTGTGCGGGATAGTGAGCATTCACGCCTAGTGCTGGCAATGCACGAGCACTGCCAAAAGGCAAAGGAAGGCGCTTAGCATCCAGCTTGTGCGCAAAGCTTTCAGACTGTCATAGGACCGCAGCTGTGCTAAGCCCGCTTGCTCATTTGACGTTAGGTGTCACCTGCAAGAACTTCACTCGCATCTGGTTTATGCTGCTACCTGTTGTTAGGCGACAAAAAGAGAACATGTAGCAAATGCTTTTTCCTGCCCCATATTGGTAGACCACACTCTTCTGTGGCTCTTTAGTGCTTGCCAAACTGCTATGTGCGTGCTGCTGCTTCCATCTGACAAGGAGCACAGCCTTCTGACAGCAGCTTTCAACTTGCCCAAGAAAGAGCTTGGCCATTTAAATGTGACGCAAATCTGTGTGTGTGTAAAGTGCAGGTACAAGCTCCTGACCAAGCTGTTCTCCCCCTTCAGTTTCTATTTGCCAGACACATTGGAAATGTTTTCCTCTGGCATTCGCACCAAGAGTCGCAGATTGCTTAACCCAGGAGCTCTGAGAGCGGAGCGGCAAGATGTGTTCCGCTTTCGTCATAAACAGTGCTCCTGAGCGCTTGGCACCGGGCACAACGAACCGTGTGTGCGGGATAGTGAGCATTCCCGCCTAGTGCTGGCAATGCACGAGCACTGCCAAAAGGCAAAGGAAGGCGCTTAGCATGCGGCTTGTGCGCAAAGATTTCAGACTGCCAGAGGACCGTAGCTGTGGTAAGCCGGCTTGCTCATTTGACGTTAGATGTCACCTGCAAGAACTTCACCCGCATCTGGTTTATGCTGCTACCTGTTGTTAAGCGACAACAAGGGCACATGTAGCAAATGCTTTTTCCTGCCCCATATTGGTAGACCACGCTCTTCTGTGGCTCTTTAGTGATTGCTAAACTACAATGTGTGTGCTGCTGCTTCCATCTGACAAGGAGCACAGCCTTCTGACAGCAGCTTTCAACTTGCCTAAGAAAGAGCTTAGCCATTTAGATGTGCTGCAAATCTGTGTGTGTGTAAAGTGCAGGTGCAAGCTCCTGACAAAGGTTTTCTCCCCCTTCAGTTTCTATTTGCCAGACACATTGGAAATGTTTTCCTCTGGCATTCGCAGAAAGAGTTGCAGATTGCTTAACTCAGGAGCTCTGAGAATGGAGCGGCAAGATGTGTTCCGCTTTTGTCATAAACAGTGCTCCTGAGCGTTTGGTAACGGGCACAACGAATCGTGTGTGCGGGATAGTGAGCATTCACGCCTAGTGCTGGCAATGCACGAGCACTGCCAAAAGGCAAAGGAAGGCGCTTAGCATCCAGCTTGTGCGCAAAGCTTTCAGACTGTCATAGGACCGCAGCTGTGCTAAGCCCGCTTGCTCATTTGACGTTAGGTGTCACCTGCAAGAACTTCACTCGCATCTGGTTTATGCTGCTACCTGTTGTTAGGCGACAAAAAGAGAACATGTAGCAAATGCTTTTTCCTGCCCCATATTGGTAGACCACACTCTTCTGTGGCTCTTTAGTGCTTGCCAAACTGCTATGTGCGTGCTGCTGCTTCCATCTGACAAGGAGCACAGCCTTCTGACAGCAGCTTTCAACTTGCCCAAGAAAGAGCTTGGCCATTTAAATGTGACGCAAATCTGTGTGTGTGTAAAGTGCAGGTACAAGCTCCTGACCAAGCTGTTCTCCCCCTTCAGTTTCTATTTGCCAGACACATTGGAAATGTTTTCCTCTGGCATTCGCACCAAGAGTCGCAGATTGCTTAACCCAGGAGCTCTGAGAGCGGAGCGGCAAGATGTGTTCCGCTTTCGTCATAAACAGTGCTCCTGAGCGCTTGGCACCGGGCACAACGAACCGTGTGTGCGGGATAGTGAGCATTCCCGCCTAGTGCTGGCAATGCACGAGCACTGCCAAAAGGCAAAGGAAGGCGCTTAGCATGCGGCTTGTGCGCAAAGATTTCAGACTGCCAGAGGACCGTAGCTGTGGTAAGCCGGCTTGCTCATTTGACGTTAGATGTCACCTGCAAGAACTTCACCCGCATCTGGTTTATGCTGCTACCTGTTGTTAAGCGACAACAAGGGCACATGTAGCAAATGCTTTTTCCTGTTTCATTTTGCTAGACCACGCTCTTCTGTGGCTCTTTAGTGCTTGCCAAACTGCTATGTGGGTGCTGCTGCTTCCATCTGACAAGGAGCACAGCCTTCTGACAGCAGCTTTCAACTTGTCTAAGAAAGAGCTTGGCCATTTAGATGTTATGCAAATCTGTGTGTGTCTAAGGTGCAGGTGCAAGCTCCTGACCAAGCTGTTCTCCCCCTTCAGTTTCTATTTGCCAGACACATTAGAAATGTTTTCCTCTATCATTCGCACCAAGAGTCGCAGATTACTTAACCCAGGAGCTCTGAGAATGGAGCGGCAAATATGTTCCGCTTTCGTCATAAACAGTGCTCCAGAGCGCTTGGAAACGGGCACAACGAATCGTGTGTGCGGGATAGTGACCATTCCCGCCTAGTGCTGGCAATGCACGAGCACTGCCAAAAGGCAAAGGAAGGCGCTTAGCATGCGGCTTGTGCGCAAAGCATTCAGACTGCCAGAGGACCGCAGCTGTGGTAAGCCGGCTTGCTCATTTGACGTTAGATGTCACCTGCAAGAACTTCACCCGCATCTGGTTTATGCTGCTACCTGTTGTTAGGCGACAACAAGAGCACATGTAGCAAATGCTTTTTCCTGCCCCGTTTTGCTAGACCACGCTCTTCTGTGGCTCTTTAGTGCTTGCCAAACTGCTATGTGGGTGCTGCTGCTTCCATCTGACAAGGAGCACAGCCTTCTGACAGCAGCTTTCAACTTGTCGAAGAAAGCGCTTGGCCATTTAAATGTGATGCAAATCTGTGTGTGTGTAAAGTGCAGGTGCAATCTCCTGACCAAGCTGTTCTCCCCCTTCAGTTTCTATTTGCCAGACACATTGGAAATGTTTTCCTCTGGCATTCGCACCAAGACTCGCAGATTGCTTAACCCAGGAGCTCTGAGAGCGGAGCGGCAAGATGTGTTCCGCTTTCGTCATAAACAGTGCTCCTGAGCGCTTGGCACCGGGCACAACGAACCGTGTGTGCGGGATAGTGAGCATTCCCGCCTAGTGCTGGCAATGCACGAGCACTGCCAAAAGGCAAAGGAAGGCGCTTAGCATCCAGCTTGTGGGCTTTGCTTTCAGACTGCCGGAGGGCCGTAGCTGTGGTAAGCCGGCTTGCTCATTTGACGTTAGGTGTCACCTGCAAGAACTTCACCCGCATCTGGTTTATGCTGCTACCTGTTGTTAGGCGACAACAAGGGCACATGTAGCAAATGCTTTTTCCTGTTTCATTTTGCTAGACCACGCTCTTCTGTGGCTCTCTAGTGCTTGCCAAACTGCTATGTGGGTGCTGCTGCTTCCATCTGACAAGGAGCACAGCCTTCTGACAGCAGCTTTCAACTTGTCTAAGAAAGAGCTTGGCCATTTAGATGTGATGCAAATCTGTGTGTGTCTAAGGTGCAGGTGCAAGCTCCTGACCAAGCTGTTCTCCCCCTTCAGTTTCTATTTGCCAGACACATTGGAAATGTTTTCCTCTATCATTCGCACCAAGAGTCGCAGATTACTTAACCCAGGAGCTCTGAGAATGGAGCGGCAAATATGTTCCGCTTTCGTCATAAACAGTGCTCCAGAGCGCTTGGAAACGGGCACAACGAATCGTGTGTGCGGGATAGTGACCATTCCCGCCTAGTGCTGGCAATGCACGAGCACTGCCAAAAGGCAAAGGAAGGCGCTTAGCATGCGGCTTGTGCGCAAAGCATTCAGACTGCCAGAGGACCGCAGCTGTGGTAAGCCGGCTTGCTCATTTGACGTTAGATGTCACCTGCAAGAACTTCACCCGCATCTGGTTTATGCTGCTACCTGTTGTTAGGCGACAACAAGAGCACATGTAGCAAATGCTTTTTCCTGCCCCGTTTTGCTAGACCACGCTCTTCTGTGGCTCTTTAGTGCTTGCCAAACTGCTATGTGGGTGCTGCTGCTTCCATCTGACAAGGAGCACAGCCTTCTGACAGCAGCTTTCAACTTGTCGAAGAAAGCGCTTGGCCATTTAAATATGATGCAAATCTGTGTGTGTGTAAGGTGCAGGTGCCAGCTCCTGACAAAGGTTTTCTCCAGGTTCAGTTTCTCCCTGCCAGACACATTGGAAATGTTTTCCTCTGGCATTCGCAGGAAGAGTTGCAGATTGCTTAACTCAGGAGCTCTGAGAATGGAGCGGCAAGATGTGTTCCGCTTTTGTCATAAACAGTGCTCCTGAGCGTTTGGTAACGGGCACAACGAATCGTGTGTGCGGGATAGTGAGCATTCACGCCTAGTGCTGGCAATGCACGAGCACTGCCAAAAGGCAAAGGAAGGCGCTTAGCATCCAGCTTGTGCGCAAAGCTTTCAGACTGTCATAGGACCGCAGCTGTGCTAAGCCCGCTTGCTCATTTGACGTTAGGTGTCACCTGCAAGAACTTCACTCGCATCTGGTTTATGCTGCTACCTGTTGTTAGGCGACAAAAAGAGAACATGTAGCAAATGCTTTTTCCTGCCCCATATTGGTAGACCACACTCTTCTGTGGCTCTTTAGTGCTTGCCAAACTGCTATGTGCGTGCTGCTGCTTCCATCTGACAAGGAGCACAGCCTTCTGACAGCAGCTTTCAACTTGCCCAAGAAAGAGCTTGGCCATTTAAATGTGACGCAAATCTGTGTGTGTGTAAAGTGCAGGTACAAGCTCCTGACCAAGCTGTTCTCCCCCTTCAGTTTCTATTTGCCAGACACATTGGAAATGTTTTCCTCTGGCATTCGCACCAAGAGTCGCAGATTGCTTAACCCAGGAGCTCTGAGAGCGGAGCGGCAAGATGTGTTCCGCTTTCGTCATAAACAGTGCTCCTGAGCGCTTGGCACCGGGCACAACGAACCGTGTGTGCGGGATAGTGAGCATTCCCGCCTAGTGCTGGCAATGCACGAGCACTGCCAAAAGGCAAAGGAAGGCGCTTAGCATGCGGCTTGTGCGCAAAGATTTCAGACTGCCAGAGGACCGTAGCTGTGGTAAGCCGGCTTGCTCATTTGACGTTAGATGTCACCTGCAAGAACTTCACCCGCATCTGGTTTATGCTGCTACCTGTTGTTAAGCGACAACAAGGGCACATGTAGCAAATGCTTTTTCCTGTTTCATTTTGCTAGACCACGCTCTTCTGTGGCTCTTTAGTGCTTGCCAAACTGCTATGTGGGTGCTGCTGCTTCCATCTGACAAGGAGCACAGCCTTCTGACAGCAGCTTTCAACTTGTCTAAGAAAGAGCTTGGCCATTTAGATGTTATGCAAATCTGTGTGTGTCTAAGGTGCAGGTGCAAGCTCCTGACCAAGCTGTTCTCCCCCTTCAGTTTCTATTTGCCAGACACATTAGAAATGTTTTCCTCTATCATTCGCACCAAGAGTCGCAGATTACTTAACCCAGGAGCTCTGAGAATGGAGCGGCAAATATGTTCCGCTTTCGTCATAAACAGTGCTCCAGAGCGCTTGGAAACGGGCACAACGAATCGTGTGTGCGGGATAGTGACCATTCCCGCCTAGTGCTGGCAATGCACGAGCACTGCCAAAAGGCAAAGGAAGGCGCTTAGCATGCGGCTTGTGCGCAAAGCATTCAGACTGCCAGAGGACCGCAGCTGTGGTAAGCCGGCTTGCTCATTTGACGTTAGATGTCACCTGCAAGAACTTCACCCGCATCTGGTTTATGCTGCTACCTGTTGTTAGGCGACAACAAGAGCACATGTAGCAAATGCTTTTTCCTGCCCCGTTTTGCTAGACCACGCTCTTCTGTGGCTCTTTAGTGCTTGCCAAACTGCTATGTGGGTGCTGCTGCTTCCATCTGACAAGGAGCACAGCCTTCTGACAGCAGCTTTCAACTTGTCGAAGAAAGCGCTTGGCCATTTAAATGTGATGCAAATCTGTGTGTGTGTAAAGTGCAGGTGCAATCTCCTGACCAAGCTGTTCTCCCCCTTCAGTTTCTATTTGCCAGACACATTGGAAATGTTTTCCTCTGGCATTCGCACCAAGACTCGCAGATTGCTTAACCCAGGAGCTCTGAGAGCGGAGCGGCAAGATGTGTTCCGCTTTCGTCATAAACAGTGCTCCTGAGCGCTTGGCACCGGGCACAACGAACCGTGTGTGCGGGATAGTGAGCATTCCCGCCTAGTGCTGGCAATGCACGAGCACTGCCAAAAGGCAAAGGAAGGCGCTTAGCATCCAGCTTGTGGGCTTTCCTTTCAGACTGCCGGAGGGCCGTAGCTGTGGTAAGCCGGCTTGCTCATTTGACGTTAGGTGTCACCTGCAAGAACTTCACCCGCATCTGGTTTATGCTGCTACCTGTTGTTAGGCGACAACAAGGGCACATGTAGCAAATGCTTTTTCCTGTTTCATTTTGCTAGACCACGCTCTTCTGTGGCTCTTTAGTGCTTGCCAAACTGCTATGTGGGTGCTGCTGCTTCCATCTGACAAGGAGCACAGCCTTCTGACAGCAGCTTTCAACTTGTCTAAGAAAGAGCTTGGCCATTTAGATGTGATGCAAATCTGTGTGTGTCTAAGGTGCAGGTGCAAGCTCCTGACCAAGCTGTTCTCCCCCTTCAGTTTCTATTTGCCAGACACATTGGAAATGTTTTCCTCTATCATTCGCACCAAGAGTCGCAGATTACTTAACCCAGGAGCTCTGAGAATGGAGCGGCAAATATGTTCCGCTTTCGTCATAAACAGTGCTCCAGAGCGCTTGGAAACGGGCACAACGAATCGTGTGTGCGGGATAGTGACCATTCCCGCCTAGTGCTGGCAATGCACGAGCACTGCCAAAAGGCAAAGGAAGGCGCTTAGCATGCGGCTTGTGCGCAAAGCATTCAGACTGCCAGAGGACCGCAGCTGTGGTAAGCCGGCTTGCTCATTTGACGTTAGATGTCACCTGCAAGAACTTCACCCGCATCTGGTTTATGCTGCTACCTGTTGTTAGGCGACAACAAGAGCACATGTAGCAAATGCTTTTTCCTGCCCCGTTTTGCTAGACCACGCTCTTCTGTGGCTCTTTAGTGCTTGCCAAACTGCTATGTGGGTGCTGCTGCTTCCATCTGACAAGGAGCACAGCCTTCTGACAGCAGCTTTCAACTTGTCGAAGAAAGCGCTTGGCCATTTAAATGTGATGCAAATCTGTGTGTGTGTAAGGTGCAGGTGCCAGCTCCTGACAAAGGTTTTCTCCAGGTTCAGTTTCTCCCTGCCAGACACATTGGAAATGTTTTCCTCTGGCATTCGCAGGAAGAGTTGCAGATTGCTTAACTCAGGAGCTCTGAGAATGGAGCGGCAAGATGTGTTCCGCTTTTGTCATAAACAGTGCTCCTGAGCGTTTGGTAACGGGCACAACGAATCGTGTGTGCGGGATAGTGAGCATTCACGCCTAGTGCTGGCAATGCACGAGCACTGCCAAAAGGCAAAGGAAGGCGCTTAGCATCCAGCTTGTGCGCAAAGCTTTCAGACTGTCATAGGACCGCAGCTGTGCTAAGCCCGCTTGCTCATTTGACGTTAGGTGTCACCTGCAAGAACTTCACTCGCATCTGGTTTATGCTGCTACCTGTTGTTAGGCGACAACAAGAGAACATGTAGCAAATGCTTTTTCCTGCCCCATATTGGTAGACCACACTCTTCTGTGGCTCTTTAGTGCTTGCCAAACTGCTATGTGCGTGCTGCTGCTTCCATCTGACAAGGAGCACAGCCTTCTGACAGCAGCTTTCAACTTGCCCAAGAAAGAGCTTGGCCATTTAAATGTGACGCAAATCTGTGTGTGTGTAAAGTGCAGGTACAAGCTCCTGACCAAGCTGTTCTCCCCCTTCAGTTTCTATTTGCCAGACACATTGGAAATGTTTTCCTCTGGCATTCGCAGGAAGAGTTGCAGATTGCTTAACTCAGGAGCTCTGAGAACTGAGCGGCAAGATGTGTTCCGCTTTTGTCATAAACAGTGCTCCTGAGCGTTTGGTAACGGGCACAACGAATCGTGTGTGCGGGATAGTGAGCATTCACGCCTAGTGCTGGCAATGCACGAGCACTGCCAAAAGGCAAAGGAAGGCGCTTAGCATCCAGCTTGTGCGCAAAGCTTTCAGACTGTCATAGGACCGCAGCTGTGCTAAGCCCGCTTGCTCATTTGACGTTAGGTGTCACCTGCAAGAACTTCACTCGCATCTGGTTTATGCTGCTACCTGTTGTTAGGCGACAAAAAGAGAACATGTAGCAAATGCTTTTTCCTGCCCCATATTGGTAGACCACACTCTTCTGTGGCTCTTTAGTGCTTGCCAAACTGCTATGTGCGTGCTGCTGCTTCCATCTGACAAGGAGCACAGCCTTCTGACAGCAGCTTTCAACTTGCCCAAGAAAGAGCTTGGCCATTTAAATGTGACGCAAATCTGTGTGTGTGTAAAGTGCAGGTACAAGCTCCTGACCAAGCTGTTCTCCCCCTTCAGTTTCTATTTGCCAGACACATTGGAAATGTTTTCCTCTGGCATTCGCACCAAGAGTCGCAGATTGCTTAACCCAGGAGCTCTGAGAGCGGAGCGGCAAGATGTGTTCCGCTTTCGTCATAAACAGTGCTCCTGAGCGCTTGGCACCGGGCACAACGAACCGTGTGTGCGGGATAGTGAGCATTCCCGCCTAGTGCTGGCAATGCACGAGCACTGCCAAAAGGCAAAGGAAGGCGCTTAGCATGCGGCTTGTGCGCAAAGATTTCAGACTGCCAGAGGACCGTAGCTGTGGTAAGCCGGCTTGCTCATTTGACGTTAGATGTCACCTGCAAGAACTTCACCCGCATCTGGTTTATGCTGCTACCTGTTGTTAAGCGACAACAAGGGCACATGTAGCAAATGCTTTTTCCTGTTTCATTTTGCTAGACCACGCTCTTCTGTGGCTCTTTAGTGCTTGCCAAACTGCTATGTGGGTGCTGCTGCTTCCATCTGACAAGGAGCACAGCCTTCTGACAGCAGCTTTCAACTTGTCTAAGAAAGAGCTTGGCCATTTAGATGTTATGCAAATCTGTGTGTGTCTAAGGTGCAGGTGCAAGCTCCTGACCAAGCTGTTCTCCCCCTTCAGTTTCTATTTGCCAGACACATTAGAAATGTTTTCCTCTATCATTCGCACCAAGAGTCGCAGATTACTTAACCCAGGAGCTCTGAGAATGGAGCGGCAAATATGTTCCGCTTTCGTCATAAACAGTGCTCCAGAGCGCTTGGAAACGGGCACAACGAATCGTGTGTGCGGGATAGTGACCATTCCCGCCTAGTGCTGGCAATGCACGAGCACTGCCAAAAGGCAAAGGAAGGCGCTTAGCATGCGGCTTGTGCGCAAAGCATTCAGACTGCCAGAGGACCGCAGCTGTGGTAAGCCGGCTTGCTCATTTGACGTTAGATGTCACCTGCAAGAACTTCACCCGCATCTGGTTTATGCTGCTACCTGTTGTTAGGCGACAACAAGAGCACATGTAGCAAATGCTTTTTCCTGCCCCGTTTTGCTAGACCACGCTCTTCTGTGGCTCTTTAGTGCTTGCCAAACTGCTATGTGGGTGCTGCTGCTTCCATCTGACAAGGAGCACAGCCTTCTGACAGCAGCTTTCAACTTGTCGAAGAAAGCGCTTGGCCATTTAAATGTGATGCAAATCTGTGTGTGTGTAAGGTGCAGGTGCCAGCTCCTGACAAAGGTTTTCTCCAGGTTCAGTTTCTCCCTGCCAGACACATTGGAAATGTTTTCCTCTGGAATTCGCAGGAAGATTTGCAGATTGCTTAACTCAGGAGCTCTGAGAATGGAGCGGCAAGATGTGTTCCGCTTTTGTCATAAACAGTGCTCCTGAGCGTTTGGTAACGGGCACAACGAATCGTGTGTGCGGGATAGTGAGCATTCACGCCTAGTGCTGGCAATGCACGAGCACTGCCAAAAGGCAAAGGAAGGCGCTTAGCATCCAGCTTGTGCGCAAAGCTTTCAGACTGTCATAGGACCGCAGCTGTGGTAAGCCGGCTTGCTCATTTGACGTTAGGTGTCACCTGCAAGAACTTCACTCGCATCTGGTTTATGCTGCTACCTGTTGTTAGGCGACAACAAGAGAACATGTAGCAAATGCTTTTTCCTGCCCCATATTGGTAGACCACGCTCTTCTGTGGCTCTTTAGTGCTTGCCAAACTGCTATGTGGGTGCTGCTGCTTCCATCTGACAAGGAGCACAGCCTTCTGACAGCAGCTTTCAACTTGCCCAGGAAAGCGCTTGGCCATTTAAATGTGCTGCAAATCTGTGTGTGTGTAAGGTGCAGGTGCCAGCTCCTGACAAAGGTTTTCTCCAGGTTCAGTTTCTCCCTGCCAGACACATTGGAAATGTTTTCCTCTGGCATTCGCAGCAAGAGTTGCAGATTGCTTAACTCAGGAGCTCTGAGAATGGAGCGGCAAGATGTGTTCCGCTTTTGTCATAAACAGTGCTCCTGAGCGTTTGGTAACGGGCACAACGAATCGTGTGTGCGGGATAGTGAGCATTCACGCCTAGTGCTGGCAATGCACGAGCACTGCCAAAAGGCAAAGGAAGGCGCTTAGCATCCAGCTTGTGCGCAAAGCTTTCAGACTGTCATAGGACCGCAGCTGTGCTAAGCCCGCTTGCTCATTTGACGTTAGGTGTCACCTGCAAGAACTTCACTCGCATCTGGTTTATGCTGCTACCTGTTGTTAGGCGACAAAAAGAGAACATGTAGCAAATGCTTTTTCCTGCCCCATATTGGTAGACCACACTCTTCTGTGGCTCTTTAGTGCTTGCCAAACTGCTATGTGCGTGCTGCTGCTTCCATCTGACAAGGAGCACAGCCTTCTGACAGCAGCTTTCAACTTGCCCAAGAAAGAGCTTGGCCATTTAAATGTGACGCAAATCTGTGTGTGTGTAAAGTGCAGGTACAAGCTCCTGACCAAGCTGTTCTCCCCCTTCAGTTTCTCCGTGCCAGACACATTGGAAATGTTTTCCTCTGGCATTCGCAGCAAGAGTTGCAGATTGCTTAACCCAGGAGCTCTGAGAGCGGAGCGGCAAGATGTGTTCCGCTTTCGTCATAAACAGTGCTCCTGAGCGCTTGGCACCGGGCACAACGAACCGTGTGTGCGGGATAGTGAGCATTCCCGCCTAGTGCTGGCAATGCACGAGCACTGCCAAAAGGCAAAGGAAGGCGCTTAGCATGCGGCTTGTGCGCAAAGATTTCAGACTGCCAGAGGACCGTAGCTGTGGTAAGCCGGCTTGCTCATTTGACGTTAGATGTCACCTGCAAGAACTTCACCCGCATCTGGTTTATGCTGCTACCTGTTGTTAAGCGACAACAAGGGCACATGTAGCAAATGCTTTTTCCTGCCCCATTTTGCTAGACCATGCTCTTCTGTGGCTCTTTAGTGATTGCTAAACTACAATGTGTGTGCTGCTGCTTCCATCTGACAAGGAGCACAGCCTTCTGACAGCAGCTTTCAACTTGCCTAAGAAAGAGCTTAGCCATTTAGATGTGCTGCAAATCTGTGTGTGTGTAAAGTGCAGGTGCAAGCTCCTGACAAAGGTTTTCTCCCCCTTCAGTTTCTATTTGCCAGACACATTGGAAATGTTTTCCTCTGGCATTCGCAGAAAGAGTTGCAGATTGCTTAACTCAGGAGCTCTGAGAATGGAGCGGCAAGATGTGTTCCGCTTTTGTCATAAACAGTGCTCCTGAGCGTTTGGTAACGGGCACAACGAATCGTGTGTGCGGGATAGTGAGCATTCACGCCTAGTGCTGGCAATGCACGAGCACTGCCAAAAGGCAAAGGAAGGCGCTTAGCATCCAGCTTGTGCGCAAAGCTTTCAGACTGTCATAGGACCGCAGCTGTGGTAAGCCGGCTTGCTCATTTGACGTTAGGTGTCACCTGCAAGAACTTCACTCGCATCTGGTTTATGCTGCTACCTGTTGTTAGGCGACAACAAGAGAACACGTAGCAAATGCTTTTTCCTGCCCCATATTGGTAGACCACACTCTTCTGTGGCTCTTTAGTGCTTGCCAAACTGCTATGTGCGTGCTGCTGCTTCCATCTGACAAGGAGCACAGCCTTCTGACAGCAGCTTTCAACTTGCCCAAGAAAGAGCTTGGCCATTTAAATGTGCTGCAAATCTGTGTGTGTGTAAAGTGCAGGTGCAATCTCCTGACCAAGCTGTTCTCCCCCTTCAGTTTCTATTTGCCAGACACATTGGAAATGTTTTCCTCTGGCATTCGCACCAAGACTCGCAGATTGCTTAACCCAGGAGCTCTGAGAGCGGAGCGGCAAGATGTGTTCCGCTTTCGTCATAAACAGTGCTCCTGAGCGCTTGGCACCGGGCACAACGAATCGTGTGTGCGGGATAGTGAGCATTCACGCCTAGTGCTGGCAATGCACGAGCACTGCCAAAAGGCAAAGGAAGGCGCTTAGCATCCAGCTTGTGCGCAAAGCTTTCAGACTGCCGGAGGGCCGTAGCTGTGGTAAGCCGGCTTGCTCATTTGACGTTAGGTGTCACCTGCAAGAACTTCACTCGCATCTGGTTTATGCTGCTACCTGTTCTTAGGCGACAACAAGAGAACATGTAGCAAATGCTTTTTCCTGCCCCATATTGGTAGACCACGCTCTTCTGTGCGTCTTTAGTGCTTGCCAAACTGCTATGTGGGTGCTGCTGCTTCCATCTGACAAGGAGCACAGCCTTCTGACAGCAGCTTTCAACTTGCCCAGGAAAGCGCTTGGCCATTTAAATGTGCTGCAAATCTGTGTGTGTGTAAGGTGCAGGTGCCAGCTCCTGACAAAGGTTTTCTCCAGGTTCAGTTTCTCCCTGCCAGACACATTGGAAATGTTTTCCTCTGGCATTCGCAGCAAGAGTTGCAGATTGCTTAACTCAGGAGCTCTGAGAATGGAGCGGCAAGAGGTGTTCCGCTTTTGTCATAAACAGTGCTCCTGAGCGTTTGGTAACGGGCACAACGAATCGTGTGTGCGGGATAGTGAGCATTCACGCCTAGTGCTGGCAATGCACGAGCACTGCCAAAAGGCAAAGGAAGGCGCTTAGCATCCAGCTTGTGGGCTTTGCTTTCAGACTGCCGGAGGGCCGTAGCTGTGGTAAGCCGGCTTGCTCATTTGACGTTAGGTGTCACCTGCAAGAACTTCACCCGCATCTGGTTTATGCTGCTACCTGTTGTTAGGCGACAACAAGAGAACATGTAGCAAATGCTTTTTCCTGCCCCATATTGGTAGACCACGCTCTTCTGTGGCTCTTTAGTGCTTGCCAAACTGCTATGTGGGTGCTGCTGCTTCCATCTGACAAGGAGCACAGCCTTCTGACAGCAGCTTTCAACTTGCCTAAGAAAGAGCTTAGCCATTTAGATGTGCTGCAAATCTGTGTGTGTGTAAAGTGCAGGTGCAAGCTCCTGACAAAGGTTTTCTCCCCCTTCAGTTTCTATTTGCCAGACACATTGGAAATGTTTTCCTCTGGCATTCGCAGCAAGAGTTGCAGATTGCTTAACTCAGGAGCTCTGAGAATGGAGCGGCAAGATGTGTTCCGCTTTTGTCATAAACAGTGCTCCTGAGCGTTTGGTAACGGGCACAACGAATCGTGTGTGCGGGATAGTGAGCATTCCCGCCTAGTGCTGGCAATGCACGAGCACTGCCAAAAGGCAAAGGAAGGCGCTTAGCATCCAGCTTGTGCGCAAAGCTTTCAGACTGTCATAGGACCGCAGCTGTGGTAAGCCGGCTTGCTCATTTGACGTTAGGTGTCACCTGCAAGAACTTCACCCGCATCTGGTTTATGCTGCTACCTGTTCTTAGGCGACAACAAGAGAACATGTAGCAAATGCTTTTTCCTGCCCCATATTGGTAGACCACGCTCTTCTGTGGCTCTTTAGTGCTTGCCAAACTGATATGTGCGTGCTGCTGCTTCCATCTGACAAGGAGCACAGCCTTCTGACAGCAGCTTTCAACTTGCCCAGGAAAGCGCTTGGCCATTTAGATGTGCTGCAAATCTGTGTGTGTTTAAAGTGCAGGTGCAAGCTCCTGACCAAGCTGTTCTCTCCCTTCAGTTTCTATTTGCCAGACACATTAGAAATGTTTTCCTCTATCATTCGCACCAAGAGTCGCAGATTACTTAACCCAGGAGCTCTGAGAATGGAGCGGCAAATATGTTCCGCTTTCGTCATAAACAGTGCTCCAGAGCGCTTGGTAACGGGCACAACGAATCGTGTGTGCGGGATAGTGACCATTCCCGCCTAGTGCTGGCAATGCACGAGCACTGCCAAAAGGCAAAGGAAGGCGCTTAGAATGCGGCTTGTGCGCAAAGCATTCAGACTGTCAGAGGACCGCAGCTGTGGTAAGCCGGCTTGCTCATTTGACGTTAGATGTCACCTGCAAGAACTTCACCCGCATCTGGTTTATGCTGCTACCTGTTGTTAGGGGACAACAAGAGCACATGTAGCAAATGCTTTTTCCTGCCCCGTTTTGCTAGATCACGCTCTTCTGTGGCTCTTTAGTGCTTGCCAAACTGCTATGTGGGTGCTGCTGCTTCCATCTGACAAGGAGCACAGCCTTCTGACAGCAGCTTTCAACTTGTCGAAGAAAGCGCTTGGCCATTTAAATGTGATGCAAATCTGTGTGTGTGTAAGGTGCATGTGCCAGCTCCTGACAAAGGTTTTCTCCAGGTTCAGTTTCTCCCTGCCAGACACATTGGAAATGTTTTCCTCTGGCATTCGCAGCAAGAGTTGCAGATTGCTTAACTCAGGAGCTCTGAGAATGGAGCGGCAAGAGGTGTTCCGCTTTTGTCATAAACAGTGCTCCTGAGCGTTTGGTAACGGGCACAACGAATCGTGTGTGCGGGATAGTGAGCATTCACGCCTAGTGCTGGCAATGCACGAGCACTGCCAAAAGGCAAAGGAAGGCGCTTAGCATCCAGCTTGTGGGCTTTCCTTTCAGACTGCCGGAGGGCCGTAGATGTGGTAAGCCGGCTTGCTCATTTGACGTTAGGTGTCACCTGCAAGAACTTCACCCGCATCTGGTTTATGCTGCTACCTGTTAGGCGACAACAAGAGAACATGTAGCACATGCTTTTTCCTGCCCCATATTGGTAGACCACACTCTTCTCTGGCTCTTTAGTGCTTGCCAAACTGCTATGTGCGTGCTGCTGCTTCCATCTGACAAGGAGCACAGCCTTCTGACAGCAGCTTTCAACTTGCCCAAGAAAGAGCTTGGCCATTTAAATGTGACGCAAATCTGTGTGTGTGTAAAGTGCAGGTGCAAGCTCCTGACCAAGCTGTTCTCCCCCTTCAGTTTCTATTTGCCGGACACATTGGAAATGTTTTCCTCTGGCATTCGCAGAAAGAGTTGTAGATTGCTTAACTCAGGAGCTCTGAGAACTGAGCGGCAAGATGTGTTCCCCTTTCGTCATAAACAGTGCTCCTGAGCGCTTGGTAACGGGCACTACGAAACGTGTGTGCGGGATAGTGAGCATTCACGCCTAGTGCTGGCAATGCACGAGCACTGCCAAAAGGCAAAGGAAGGCGCTTAGCATGCGGCTTGTGCGCAAAGCTTTCAGACTGTCATAGGACCGCAGCTGTGGTAAGCCGGCTTGCTCATTTGACGTTAGGTGTCACCTGCAAGAACTTCACCCGCATCTGGTTTATGCTGCTACCTGTTAGGCGACAACAAGAGAACATGTAGCACATGCTTTTTCCTGCCCCATATTGGTAGACCACACTCTTCTCTGGCTCTTTAGTGCTTGCCAAACTGCTATGTGGGTGCTGCTGCTTCCATCTGACAAGGACCACAGCCTTCTGACAGCAGCTTTCAACTTGCCCAAGAAAGAGCTTGGCCATTTAAATGTGACGCAAATCTGTGTGTGTGTAAAGTGCAGGTGCAAGCTCCTGACCAAGCTGTTCTCCCCCTTCAGTTTCTATTTGCCGGACACATTGGAAATGTTTTCCTCTGGCATTCGCAGAAAGAGTTGCAGATTGCTTAACTCAGGAGCTCTGAGAACTGAGCGGCAAGATGTGTTCCCCTTTCGTCATAAACAGTGCTCCTGAGCGCTTGGTAACGGGCACTACGAAACGTGTGTGCGGGATAGTGAGCATTCACGCCTAGTGCTGGCAATGCACGAACACTGCCAAAAGGCAAAGGAAGGCGCTTAGCATGCGGCTTGTGCGCAAAGCTTTCAGACTGCCGGAGGACCGCAGCTGTGGTAAGCCCGCTTGCTCATTTGACGTTAGATGTCGCCTGCAAGAACTTCACCCGCATCTGGTTTATGCTGCTACCTGTTGTTAGGCGACAACAAGGGCACATGTAGCAAATGCTTTTTCCTGTTTCATTTTGCTAGACCACGCTCTTCTGTGCGTCTTTAGTGCTTGCCAAACTGCTATGTGGGTGCTGCTGCTTCCATCTGACAAGGAGCACAGCCTTCTGACAGCAGCTTTCAACTTGCCCAAGAAAGAGCTTGGCCATTTAAATGTGCTGCAAATCTGTGTGTGTGTAAAGTGCAGGTGCAAGCTCCTGACGAAGGTTTTCTCCCCCTTCAGTTTCTATTTGCCAGACACATTGGAAATGTTTTCCTCTGGCATTCGCACCAAGAGTCGCAGATTGCTTAACCCAGGAGCTCTGAGAGCGGAGCGGCAAGATGTGTTCCGCTTTTGTCATAAACAGTGCTCCTGAGCGTTTGGTAACGGGCACAACGAATCGTGTGTGCGGGATAGTGAGCATTGACGCCTAGTGCTGGCAATGCACGAGCACTGCCAAAAGGCAAAGGAAGGCGCTTAGCATCCAGCTTGTGCGCAAAGCTTTCAGACTGTCAGAGGACCGCAGCTGTGGTAAGCCCGCTTGCTCATTTGACGTTAGGTGTCACCTGCAAGAACTTCACCCGCATCTGGTTTATGCTGCTACCTGTTGTTAGGCGACAACAAGAGAACATGTAGCAAATGCTTTTTCCTGCCCCATATTGGTAGACCACACTCTTCTGTGGCTCTTTAGTGCTTGCTAAACTGCTATGTGCGTGCTGCTGCTTCCATCTGACAAGGAGCACAGCCTTCTGACAGCAGCTTTCAACTTGCCCAAGAAAGAGCTTGGCCATTTAAATGTGACGCAAATCTGTGTGTGTGTAAAGTGCAGGTACAAGCTCCTGACCAAGCTGTTCTCCCCCTTCAGTTTCTATTTGCCGGACACATTGGAAATGTTTTCCTCTGGCATTCGCAGCAAGAGTTGCAGATTGCTTAACTCAGGAGCTCTGAGAACTGAGCGGCAAGATGTGTTCCCCTTTCGTCATAAACAGTGCTCCTGAGCGTTTGGTAACGGGCACAACGAATCGTGTGTGCGGGATAGTGAGCATTCACGCCTAGTGCTGGCAATGCACGAGCACTGCCAAAAGGCAAAGGAAGGCGCTTAGCATGCGGCTTGTGCGCAAAGCTTTCAGACTGCCAGACGACCGCAGCTGTGGTAAGCCCGCTTGCTCATTTGACGTTAGGTGTCACCTGCAAGAACTTCACCCGCATCTGGTTTATGCTGCTACCTGTTGTTAGGCGACAACAAGGGCACATGTAGCAAATGCTTTTTCCTGTTTCATTTTGCTAGACCACGCTCTTCTGTGGCTCTTTAGTGCTTGCCAAACTGCTATGTGGGTGCTGCTGCTTCCATCGGACAAGGAGCACAGCCTTCTGACAGCAGCTTTCAACTTGCCTAAGGAAAGCGCTTGGCCATTTAGATGTGCTGCAAATCTGTGTGTGTGTAAGGTGCAGGTGCCAGCTCCTGACAAAGGTTTTCTCCAGGTTCAGTTTCTATTTGCCAGACACATTGGAAATGTTTTCCTCTGGCATTCGCACCAAGAGTCGCAGATTGCTTAACCCAGGAGCTCTGAGAGCGGAGCGGCAAGATGTGTTCCGCTTTCGTCATAAACAGTGCTCCTGAGCGCTTGGCACCGGGCACAACGAACCGTGTGTGCGGGATAGTGAGCATTCCCGCCTAGTGCTGGCAATGCACGAGCACTGCCAAAAGGCAAAGGAAGGCGCTTAGCATCCAGCTTGTGCGCAAAGCTTTCAGACTGTCATAGGACCGCAGCTGTGGTAAGCCGGCTTGCTCATTTGACGTTAGGTGTCACCTGCAAGAACTTCACCCGCATCTGGTTTATGCTGCTACCTGTTAGGCGACAACAAGAGAACATGTAGCACATGCTTTTTCCTGCCCCATATTGGTAGACCACACTATTCTGTGGCTCTTTAGTGCTTGCCAAACTGCTATGTGCGTGCTGCTGCTTCCATCTGACAAGGAGCACAGCCTTCTGACAGCAGCTTTCAACTTGCCCAAGAAAGAGCTTGGCCATTTAAATGTGACGCAAATCTGTGTGTGTGTAAAGTGCAGGTGCAAGCTCCTGACCAAGCTGTTCTCCCCCTTCAGTTTCTATTTGCCAGACACATTGGAAATGTTTTCCTCTGGCATTCGCACCAAGAGTCGCAGATTGCTTAACTCAGGAGCTCTGAGAGCGGAGCGGCAAGATGTGTTCCGCTTTCGTCATAAACAGTGCTCCTGAGCGCTTGGCACCGGGCACAACGAATCGTGTGTGCGGGATAGTGAGCATTCCCGCCTAGTGCTGGCAATGCACGAGCACTGCCAAAAGGCAAAGGAAGGCGCTTAGCATCCAGCTTGTGGGCTTTGCTTTCAGACTGCCGGAGGGCCGTAGCTGTGGTAAGCCGGCTTGCTCATTTGACGTTAGGTGTCACCTGCAAGAACTTCACCCGCATCTGGTTTATGCTGCTACCTGTTGTTAGGCGACAACAAGGGCACATGTAGCAAATGCTTTTTCCTCTTTCATTTTGCTAGACCACGCTCTTCTGTGCGTCTTTAGTGCTTGCCAAACTGCTATGTGGGTGCTGCTGCTTCCATCGGACAAGGAGCACAGCCTTCTGACAGCAGCTTTCAACTTGCCCAAGAAAGAGCTTGGCCATTTAGATGTGCTGCAAATCTGTGTGTGTGTAAAGTGCCGGTGCAAGCTCCTGACGAAGGTTTTCTCCCCCTTCAGTTTCTATTTGCCAGACACATTGGAAATGTTTTCCTCTGGCATTCGCACCAAGAGTCGCAGATTGCTTAACCCAGGAGCTCTGAGAGCGGAGCGGCAAGATGTGTTCCGCTTTCGTCATAAACAGTGCTCCTGAGCGCTTGGCACCGGGCACAACGAACCGTGTGTGCGGGATAGTGAGCATTCACGCCTAGTGCTGGCAATGCACGAGCACTGCCAAAAGGCAAAGGAAGGCGCTTAGCATCCAGCTTGTGCGCAAAGCTTTCAGACTGTCATAGGACCGCAGCTGTGGTAAGCCGGCTTGCTCATTTGACGTTAGGTGTCACCTGCAAGAACTTCACTCGCATCTGGTTTATGCTGCTACCTGTTGTTAGGCGACAACAAGGGCACATGTAGCAAATGCTTTTTCCTGCCCCATATTGGTAGACCACGCTCTTCTGTGGCTCTTTAGTGCTTGCCAAACTGCTATGTGGGTGCTGCTGCTTCCATCTAACAAGGAGCACAGCCTTCTGACAGCAGCTTTCAACTTGCCCAGGAAAGCGCTTGGCCATTTAAATGTGATGCAAATCTGTGTGTGTGTAAGGTGCAGGTGCCAGCTCCTGACAAAGGTTTTCTCCAGGTTCAGTTTCTATTTGCCAGACACATTGGAAATGTTTTCCTCTGGCATTCGCACCAAGAGTCGCAGATTGCTTAACCCAGGAGCTCTGAGAGCGGAGCGGCAAGATGTGTTCCGCTTTCGTCATAAACAGTGCTCCTGAGCGCTTGGCACCGGGCACAACGAACCGTGTGTGCGGGATAGTGAGCATTCCCGCCTAGTGCTGGCAATGCACGAGCACTGCCAAAAGGCAAAGGAAGGCGCTTAGCATCCAGCTTGTGCGCAAAGCTTTCAGACTGTCATAGGACCGCAGCTGTGGTAAGCCGGCTTGCTCATTTGACGTTAGGTGTCACCTGCAAGAACTTCACCCGCATCTGGTTTATGCTGCTACCTGTTAGGCGACAACAAGAGAACATGTAGCACATGCTTTTTCCTGCCCCATATTGGTAGACCACACTATTCTGTGGCTCTTTAGTGCTTGCCAAACTGCTATGTGCGTGCTGCTGCTTCCATCTGACAAGGAGCACAGCCTTCTGACAGCAGCTTTCAACTTGCCCAAGAAAGAGCTTGGCCATTTAAATGTGACGCAAATCTGTGTGTGTGTAAAGTGCAGGTGCAAGCTCCTGACCAAGCTGTTCTCCCCCTTCAGTTTCTATTTGCCGGACACATTGGAAATGTTTTCCTCTGGCATTCGCAGAAAGAGTTGCAGATTGCTTAACTCAGGAGCTCTGAGAACTGAGCGGCAAGATGTGTTCCCCTTTCGTCATAAACAGTGCTCCTGAGCGCTTTTTAACGGGCACTACGAAACGTGTGTGCGGGATAGTGAGCATTCCCGCCTAGTGCTGGCAATGCACGAGCACTGCCAAAAGGCAAAGGAAGGCGCTTAGCATGCGGCTTGTGCGCAAAGATTTCAGACTGCCAGAGGACCGTAGCTGTGGTAAGCCGGCTTGCTCATTTGACGTTAGATGTCGCCTGCAAGAACTTCACCCGCATCTGGTTTATGCTGCTACCTGTTGTTAGGCGACAACAAGGGCACATGTAGCAAATGCTTTTTCCTGCCCCGTTTTGCTAGACCATGCTCTTCTGTGGCTCTTTAGTGCTTGCTAAACGACAATGTGTGTGCTGCTGCTTCCATCTGACAAGGAGCACAGCCTTCTGACAGCAGCTTTCAACTTGCCCAAGAAAGAGCTTGGCCATTTAGATGTGCTGCAAATCTGTGTGTGTGTAAGTTGCAGGTGCCAGCTCCTGACAAAGGTTTTCTCCCCCTTCAGTTTCTATTTGCCAGACACATTGGAAATGTTTTCCTCTGGCATTCGCAGCAAGAGTTGCAGATTGCTTAACTCAGGAGCTCTGAGAATGGAGCGGCAAGATGTGTTCCGCTTTTGTCATAAACAGTGCTCCTGAGCGTTTGGTAACGGGCACAACGAATCGTGTGTGCGGGATAGTGAGCATTCACGCCTAGTGCTGGCAATGCACGAGCACTGCCAAAAGGCAAAGGAAGGCGCTTAGCATCCAGCTTGTGCGCAAAGCTTTCAGACTGCCGGAGGGCCGTAGCTGTGGTAAGCCGGCTTGCTCATTTGACGTTAGGTGTCACCTGCAAGAACTTCACCCGCATCTGGTTTATGCTGCTACTTGTTGTTAGGCGACAACAAGAGAACACGTAGCAAATGCTTTTTCCTGCCCCATATTGGTAGACCACGCGCTTCTGTGGCTCTTTAGTGCTTGCCATACTGCTATTTGGGTGCTGCTGCTTCCATCTGACAAGGAGCACAGCCTTCTGACAGCAGCTTTCAACTTGCCCAGGAAAGCGCTTGGCCATTTAAATGTGATGCAAATCTGTGTGTGTGTAAGGTGCAGGTGCCAACTCCCGACAAAGGTTTTCTCCAGGTTCAGTTTCTCCCTGCCAGACACATTGGAAATGTTTTCCTCTGGCATTCGCAGCAAGAGTTGCAGATTGCTTAACTCAGGAGCTCTGAGAATGGAGCGGCAAGATGTGTTCCGCTTTTGTCATAAACAGTGCTCCTGAGCGTTTGGTAACGGGCACAACGAATCGTGTGTGCGGGATAGTGAGCATTCACGCCTAGTGCTGGCAATGCACGAGCACTGCCAAAAGGCAAAGGAAGGCGCTTAGCATGCGGCTTGTGCGCAAAGCTTTCAGACTGTCAGAGGACCGCAGCTGTGGTAAGCCCGCTTGCTCATTTGACGTTAGGTGTCACCTGCAAGAACTTCACTCGCATCTGGTTTATGCTGCTACCTGTTGTTAGGCGACAACAAGAGAACATGTAGCAAATGCTTTTTCCTGCCCCATATTGGTAGACCACACTCTTCTGTGGCTCTTTAGTGCTTGCCAAACTGCTATGTGCGTGCTGCTGCTTCCATCTGACAAGGAGCACAGCCTTCTGACAGCAGCTTACAACTTGCCCAAGAAAGAGCTTGGCCATTTAAATGTGACGCAAATCTGTGTGTGTGTAAAGTGCAGGTGCAAGCTCCTGACCAAGCTGTTCTCCCCCTTCAGTTTCTATTTGCCAGACACATTGGAAATGTTTTCCTCTATCATTCGCACCAAGAGTCGCAGATTGCTTAACTCAGGAGCTCTGAGAGCGGAGCGGCAAGATGTGTTCCGCTTTCGTCATAAACAGTGCTCCTGAGCGCTTGGCACCGGGCACAACGAATCGTGTGTGCGGGATAGTGAGCATTCCCGCCTAGTGCTGGCAATGCACGAGCACTGCCAAAAGGCAAAGGAAGGCGCTTAGCATCCAGCTTGTGGGCTTTGCTTTCAGACTGCCGGAGGGCCGTAGCTGTGGTAAGCCGGCTTGCTCATTTGACGTTAGGTGTCACCTGCAAGAACTTCACCCGCATCTGGTTTATGCTGCTACCTGTTGTTAGGCGACAACAAGGGCACATGTAGCAAATGCTTTTTCCTGTTTCATTTTGCTAGACCACGCTCTTCTGTGGCTCTTTAGTGCTTGCCAAACTGCTATGTGGGTGCTGCTGCTTCCATCGGACAAGGAGCACAGCCTTCTGACAGCAGCTTTCAACTTGTCTAAGGAAAGCGCTTGGCCATTTAGATGTGCTGCAAATCTGTGTGTGTGTAAGGTGCAGGTGCCAGCTCCTGACAAAGGTTTTCTCCAGGTTCAGTTTCTATTTGCCAGACACATTGGAAATGTTTTCCTCTGGCATTCGCACCAAGAGTCGCAGATTGCTTAACCCAGGAGCTCTGAGAGCGGAGCGGCAAGATGTGTTCCGCTTTCGTCATAAACAGTGCTCCTGAGCGCTTGGCACCGGGCACAACGAACCGTGTGTGCGGGATAGTGAGCATTCCCGCCTAGTGCTGGCAATGCACGAGCACTGCCAAAAGGCAAAGGAAGGCGCTTAGCATCCAGCTTGTGCGCAAAGCTTTCAGACTGTCATAGGACCGCAGCTGTGGTAAGCCGGCTTGCTCATTTGACGTTAGGTGTCACCTGCAAGAACTTCACTCGCATCTGGTTTATGCTGCTACCTGTTAGGCGACAACAAGAGAACATGTAGCACATGATTTTTCCTGCCCCATATTGGTAGACCACACTATTCTGTGGCTCTTTAGTGCTTGCCAAACTGCTATGTGCGTGCTGCTGCTTCCATCTGACAAGGAGCACAGCCTTCTGACAGCAGCTTTCAACTTGCCCAAGAAAGAGCTTGGCCATTTAAATGTGACGCAAATCTGTGTGTGTGTAAAGTGCAGGTGCAAGCTCCTGACCAAGCTGTTCTCCCCCTTCAGTTTCTATTTGCCAGACACATTGGAAATGTTTTCCTCTGGCATTCGCACCAAGAGTCGCAGATTGCTTAACTCAGGAGCTCTGAGAGCGGAGCGGCAAGATGTGTTCCGCTTTCGTCATAAACAGTGCTCCTGAGCGCTTGGCACCGGGCACAACGAATCGTGTGTGCGGGATAGTGAGCATTCACGCCTAGTGCTGGCAATGCACGAGCACTGCCAAAAGGCAAAGGAAGGCGCTTAGCATCCAGCTTGTGGGCTTTGCTTTCAGACTGCCGGAGGGCCGTAGCTGTGGTAAGCCGGCTTGCTCATTTGACGTTAGGTGTCACCTGCAAGAACTTCACCCGCATCTGGTTTATGCTGCTACCTGTTGTTAGGCGACAACAAGGGCACATGTAGCAAATGCTTTTTCCTCTTTCATTTTGCTAGACCACGCTCTTCTGTGCGTCTTTAGTGCTTGCCAAACTGCTATGTGGGTGCTGCTGCTTCCATCGGACAAGGAGCACAGCCTTCTGACAGCAGCTTTCAACTTGCCCAAGAAAGAGCTTGGCCATTTAGATGTGCTGCAAATCTGTGTGTGTGTAAAGTGCCGGTGCAAGCTCCTGACGAAGGTTTTCTCCCCCTTCAGTTTCTATTTGCCAGACACATTGGAAATGTTTTCCTCTGGCATTCGCACCAAGAGTCGCAGATTGCTTAACCCAGGAGCTCTGAGAGCGGAGCGGCAAGATGTGTTCCGCTTTCGTCATAAACAGTGCTCCTGAGCGCTTGGCACCGGGCACAACGAATGGTGTGTGCGGGATAGTGAGCATTCACGCCTAGTGCTGGCAATGCACGAGCACTGCCAAAAGGCAAAGGAAGGCGCTTAGCATGCGGCTTGTGCGCAAAGCATTCAGACTGCCAGAGGACCGCAGCTGTGGTAAGCCGGCTTGCTCATTTGACGTTAGATGTCACCTGCAAGAACTTCACCCGCATCTGGTTTATGCTGCTACCTGTTGTTAGGCGACAACAAGAGCACATGTAGCAAATGCTTTTTCCTGCCCCGTTTTGCTAGACCACGCTCTTCTGTGGCTCTTTAGTGCTTGCCAAACTGCTATGTGCGTGCTGCTGCTTCCATCTGACAAGGAGCACAGCCTTCTGACAGCAGCTTTCAACTTGTCGAAGAAAGCGCTTGGCCATTTAAATGTGATGCAAATCTGTGTGTGTGTAAGGTGCAGGTGCCAGCTCCTGACAAAGGTTTTCTCCAGGTTCAGTTTCTCCCTGCCAGACACATTGGAAATGTTTTCCTCTGGCATTCGCAGCAAGAGTTGCAGATTGCTTAACTCAGGAGCTCTGAGAATGGAGCGGCAAGATGTGTTCCGCTTTTGTCATAAACAGTGCTCCTGAGCGTTTGGTAACGGGCACAACGAATCGTGTGTGCAGGATAGTGAGCATTCACGCCTAGTGCTGGCAATGCACGAGCACTGCCAAAAGGCAAAGGAAGGCGCTTAGCATCCAGCTTGTGCGCAAAGCTTTCAGACTGTCATAGGACCGCAGCTGTGGTAAGCCGGCTTGCTCATTTGACGTTAGGTGTCACCTGCAAGAACTTCACTCGCATCTGGTTTATGCTGCTACCTGTTGTTAGGCGACAAGAGAACATGTAGCAAATGCTTTTTCCTGCCCCATATTGGTAGACCACGCTCTTCTGTGGCTCTTTAGTGCTTGCCAAACTGCTATGTGGGTGCTGCTGCTTCCATCTGACAAGGAGCACAGCCTTCTGACAGCAGCTTTCAACTTGCCCAGGAAAGCGCTTGGCCATTTAAATGTGCTGCAAATCTGTGTGTGTGTAAGGTGCAGGTGCCAGCTCCTGACAAAGGTTTTCTCCAGGTTCAGTTTCTCCCTGCCAGACACATTGGAAATGTTTTCCTCTGGCATTCGCAGCAAGAGTTGCAGATTGCTTAACTCAGGAGCTCTGAGAATGGAGCGGCAAGAGATGTTCCGCTTTTGTCATAAACAGTGCTCCTGAGCGTTTGGTAACGGGCACAACGAATCGTGTGTGCGGGATAGTTAGCATTCACGCCTAGTGCTGGCAATGCACGAGCACTGCCAAAAGGCAAAGGAAGGCGCTTAGCATCCAGCTTGTGCGCAAAGCTTTCAGACTGTCATAGGACCGCAGCTGTGGTAAGCCGGCTTGCTCATTTGACGTTAGGTGTCACCTGCAAGAACTTCACTCGCATCTGGTTTATGCTGCTACCTGTTGTTAGGCGACAACAAGAGAACACGTAGCAAATGCTTTTTCCTGCCCCATATTGGTAGACCACACTCTTCTGTGGCTCTTTAGTGCTTGCCAAACTGCTATGTGCGTGCTGCTGCTTCCATCGGACAAGGAGCACAGCCTTCTGACAGCAGCTTTCAACTTGCCCAAGAAAGAGCTTGGCTATTTAAATGTGCTGCAAATCTGTGTGTGTGTAAAGTGCAGGTGCAAGCTCCTGACCAAGCTGTTCTCCCCCTTCAGTTTCTATTTGCCAGACACATTGGAAATGTTTTCCTCTGGCATTCGCACCAAGACTCGCAGATTGCTTAACCCAGGAGCTCTGAGAGCGGAGCGGCAAGAGGTGTTCCGCTTTCGTCATAAACAGTGCTCCTGAGCGCTTGGCACCGGGCACAACGAATCGTGTGTGCGGGATAGTGAGCATTCACGCCTAGTGCTGGCAATGCACGAGCACTGCCAAAAGGCAAAGGAAGGCGCTTAGCATCCAGCTTGTGGGCTTTGCTTTCAGACTGCCGGAGGGCCGTAGCTGTGGTAAGCCGGCTTGCTCATTTGACGTTAGGTGTCACCTGCAAGAACTTCACCCGCATCTGGTTTATGCTGCTACCTGTTGTTAGGCGACAACAAGAGAACATGTAGCAAATGCTTTTTCCTGCCCCATATTGGTAGACCACGCGCTTCTGTGGCTCTTTAGTGCTTGCCAAACTGCTATGTGGGTGCTGCTGCTTCCATCTGACAAGGAGCACAGCCTTCTGACAGCAGCTTTCAACTTGCCCAAGAAAGAGCTTGGCCATTTAGATGTGCTGCAAATCTGTGTGTGTGTAAAGTGCAGGTGCAAGCTCCTGACGAAGGTTTTCTCCCCCTTAAGTTTCTATTTGCCAGACACATTGGAAATGTTTTCCTCTGGCATTCGCACCAAGAGTCGCAGATTGCTTAACCCAGGAGCTCTGAGAGCGGAGCGGCAAGATGTGTTCCGCTTTTGTCATAAACAGTGCTCCTGAGCGTTTGGTAACGGGCACAACGAATCGTGTGTGCGGGATAGTGAGCATTCACGCCTAGTGCTGGCAATGCACGAGCACTGCCAAAAGGCAAAGGAAGGCGCTTAGCATCCAGCTTGTGCGCAAAGCTTTCAGACTGTCAGAGGACCGCAGCTGTGGTAAGCCCGCTTGCTCATTTGACGTTAGGTGTCACCTGCAAGAACTTCACCCGCATCTGGTTTATGCTGCTACCTGTTGTTAGGCGACAACAAGAGAACATGTAGCAAATGCTTTTTCCTGCCCCATATTGGTAGACCACACTCTTCTGTGGCTCTTTAGTGCTTTCCAAACTGCTATGTGGGTGCTGCTGCTTCCATCTGACAAGGAGCACAGCCTTCTGACAGCAGCTTTCAACTTGCCTAAGAGAGAGCTTAGCCATTTAGATGTGCTGCAAATCTGTGTGTGTGTAAAGTGCAGGTGCAAGCTCCTGACAAAGGTTTTCTCCCCCTTCAGTTTCTATTTGCCAGACACATTGGAAATGTTTTCCTCTGGCATTCGCAGCAAGAGTTGCAGATTGCTTAACTCAGGAGCTCTGAGAATGGAGCGGCAAGATGTGTTCCGCTTTTGTCATAAACAGTGCTCCTGAGCGTTTGGTAACGGGCACAACGAATCGTGTGTGCGGGATAGTGAGCATTCACGCCTAGTGCTGGCAATGCGCGAGCACTGCCAAAAGGCAAAGGAAGGCGCTTAGCATCCAGCTTGTGCGCAAAGCTTTCAGACTGTCATAGGACCGCAGCTGTGGTAAGCCCGCTTGCTCATTTGACGTTAGGTGTCACCTGCAAGAACTTCACCCGCATCTGGTTTATGCTGCTACCTGTTGTTAGGCGACAACAAGAGAACATGTAGCAAATGCTTTTTCCTGCCCCATATTGGTAGACCACGCTCTTCTGTGGCTCTTTAGTGCTTGCCAAACTGCTATGTGCGTGCTGCTGCCTCCATCTGACAAGGAGCACAGCCTTCTGACAGCAGCTTACAACTTGCCCAAGAAAGAGCTTGGCCATTTAAATGTGACGCAAATCTGTGTGTGTGTAAAGTGCAGGTGCAAGCTCCTGACCAAGCTGTTCTCCCCCTTCAGTTTCTATTTGCCAGACACATTGGAAATGTTTTCCTCTATCATTCGCACCAAGAGTCGCAGATTGCTTAACTCAGGAGCTCTGAGAGCGGAGCGGCAAGATGTGTTCCGCTTTCGTCATAAACAGTGCTCCTGAGCGCTTGGCACCGGGCACAACGAATCGTGTGTGCGGGATAGTGAGCATTCCCGCCTAGTGCTGGCAATGCACGAGCACTGCCAAAAGGCAAAGGAAGGCGCTTAGCATCCAGCTTGTGGGCTTTGCTTTCAGACTGCCGGAGGGCCGTAGCTGTGGTAAGCCGGCTTGCTCATTTGACGTTAGGTGTCACCTGCAAGAACTTCACCCGCATCTGGTTTATGCTGCTACCTTTTGTTAGGCGACAACAAGGGCACATGTAGCAAATGCTTTTTCCTGTTTCATTTTGCTAGACCACGCTCTTCTGTGCGTCTTTAGTGCTTGCCAAACTGCTATGTGGGTGCTGCTGCTTCCATCGGACAAGGAGCACAGCCTTCTGACAGCAGCTTTCAACTTGCCCAAGAAAGAGCTTGGCCATTTAGATGTGCTGCAAATCTGTGTGTGTGTAAAGTGCAGGTGCAAGCTCCTGACGAAGGTTTTCTCCCCCTTCAGTTTCTATTTGCCAGACACATTGGAAATGTTTTCCTCTGGCATTCGCACCAAGAGTCGCAGATTGCTTAACCCAGGAGCTCTGAGAACGGAGCGGCAAGATGTGTTCCGCTTTCGTCATAAACAGTGCTCCTGAGCGCTTGGCACCGGGCACAACGAATCGTGTGTGCGGGATAGTGAGCATTCACGCCTAGTGCTGGCAATGCACGAGCACTGCCAAAAGGCAAAGGAAGGCGCTTAGCATCCAGCTTGTGCGCAAAGCTTTCAGACTGTCATAGGACCGCAGCTGTGGTAAGCCGGCTTGCTCATTTGACGTTAGGTGTCACCTGCAAGAACTTCACTCGCATCTGGTTTATGCTGCTACCTGTTGTTAGGCGACAACAAGGGCACATGTAGCAAATGCTTTTTCCTGCCCCATATTGGTAGACCACGCTCTTCTGTGGCTCTTTAGTGCTTGCCAAACTGCTATGTGGGTGCTGCTGCTTCCATCTAACAAGGAGCACAGCCTTCTGACAGCAGCTTTCAACTTGCCCAGGAAAGCGCTTGGCCATTTAAATGTGATGCAAATCTGTGTGTGTGTAAGGTGCAGGTGCCAGCTCCTGACAAAGGTTTTCTCCAGGTTCAGTTTCTATTTGCCAGACACATTGGAAATGTTTTCCTCTGGCATTCGCAGCAAGAGTTGCAGATTGCTTAACTCAGGAGCTCTGAGAATGGAGCGGCAAGATGTGTTCCGCTTTTGTCATAAACAGTGCTCCTGAGCGTTTGGTAACGGGCACAACGAATCGTGTGTGCGGGATAGTGAGCATTCACGCCTAGTGCTGGCAATGCGCGAGCACTGCCAAAAGGCAAAGGAAGGCGCTTAGCATCCAGCTTGTGCGCAAAGCTTTCAGACTGTCATAGGACCGCAGCTGTGGTAAGCCCGCTTGCTCATTTGACGTTAGGTGTCACCTGCAAGAACTTCACTCGCATCTGGTTTATGCTGCTACCTGTTGTTAGGCGACAACAAGAGAACATGTAGCAAATGCTTTTTCCTGCCCCATATTGGTAGACCACACTCTTCTGTGGCTCTTTAGTGCTTGCCAAACTGCTATGTGCGTGCTGCTGCCTCCATCTGACAAGGAGCACAGCCTTCTGACAGCAGCTTACAACTTGCCCAAGAAAGAGCTTGGCCATTTAAATGTGACGCAAATCTGTGTGTGTGTAAAGTGCAGGTGCAAGCTCCTGACCAAGCTGTTCTCCCCCTTCAGTTTCTATTTGCCAGACACATTGGAAATGTTTTCCTCTATCATTCGCACCAAGAGTCGCAGATTGCTTAACTCAGGAGCTCTGAGAGCGGAGCGGCAAGATGTGTTCCGCTTTCGTCATAAACAGTGCTCCTGAGCGCTTGGCACCGGGCACAACGAATCGTGTGTGCGGGATAGTGAGCATTCACGCCTAGTGCTGGCAATGCACGAGCACTGCCAAAAGGCAAAGGAAGGCGCTTAGCATCCAGCTTGTGGGCTTTGCTTTCAGACTGCCGGAGGGCCGTAGCTGTGGTAAGCCGGCTTGCTCATTTGACGTTAGGTGTCACCTGCAAGAACTTCACCCGCATCTGGTTTATGCTGCTACCTGTTGTTAGGCGACAACAAGGGCACATGTAGCAAATGCTTTTTCCTGCCCCATATTGGTAGACCAGGCTCTTCTGTGGCTCTTTAGTGCTTGCCAAACTGCTATGTGGGTGCTGCTGCTTCCATCGGACAAGGAGCACAGCCTTCTGACAGCAGCTTTCAACTTGCCCAGGAAAGCGCTTGGCCATTTAAATGTGATGCAAATCTGTGTGTGTGTAAGGTGCAGGTGCCAGCTCCTGACAAAGGTTTTCTCCAGGTTCAGTTTCTATTTGCCAGACACATTGGAAATGTTTTCCTCTGGCATTCGCACCAAGAGTCGCAGATTGCTTAACCCAGGAGCTCTGAGAGCGGAGCGGCAAGATGTGTTCCGCTTTCGTCATAAACAGTGCTCCTGAGCGCTTGGCACCGGGCACAACGAACCGTGTGTGCGGGATAGTGAGCATTCCCGCCTAGTGCTGGCAATGCACGAGCACTGCCAAAAGGCAAAGGAAGGCGCTTAGCATCCAGCTTGTGCGCAAAGCTTTCAGACTGTCATAGGACCGCAGCTGTGGTAAGCCGGCTTGCTCATTTGACGTTAGGTGTCACCTGCAAGAACTTCACCCGCATCTGGTTTATGCTGCTACCTGTTAGGCGACAACAAGAGAACATGTAGCACATGCTTTTTCCTGCCCCATATTGGTAGACCACACTATTCTGTGGCTCTTTAGTGCTTGCCAAACTGCTATGTGCGTGCTGCTGCTTCCATCTGACAAGGAGCACAGCCTTCTGACAGCAGCTTTCAACTTGCCCAAGAAAGAGCTTGGCCATTTAAATGTGACGCAAATCTGTGTGTGTGTAAAGTGCAGGTGCAAGCTCCTGACCAAGCTGTTCTCCCCCTTCAGTTTCTATTTGCCGGACACATTGGAAATGTTTTCCTCTGGCATTCGCAGAAAGAGTTGCAGATTGCTTAACTCAGGAGCTCTGAGAACTGAGCGGCAAGATGTGTTCCCCTTTCGTCATAAACAGTGCTCCTGAGCGCTTGGTAACGGGCACTACGAAACGTGTGTGCGGGATAGTGAGCATTCACGCCTAGTGCTGGCAATGCACGAACACTGCCAAAAGGCAAAGGAAGGCGCTTAGCATGCGGCTTGTGCGCAAAGCTTTCAGACTGCCAGAGGACCGCAGCTGTGGTAAGCCCGCTTGCTCATTTGACGTTAGATGTCGCCTGCAAGAACTTCACCCGCATCTGGTTTATGCTGCTACCTGTTGTTAGGCGACAACAAGGGCACATGTAGCAAATGCTTTGTCCTGCCCCATTTTGCTAGACCATGCTCTTCTGTGGCTCTTTAGTGCTTGCTAAACTACAATGTGCGTGCTGCTGCTTCCATCTGACAAGGAGCACAGCCTTCTGACAGCAGCTTTCAACTTGCCTAAGAAAGAGCTTAGCCATTTAGATGTGCTGCAAATCTGTGTGTGTGTAAAGTGCAGGTGCAAGCTCCTGACAAAGGTTTTCTCCCCCTTCAGTTTCTATTTGCCAGACACATTGGAAATGTTTTCCTCTGGCATTCGCAGCAAGAGTTGCAGATTGCTTAACTCAGGAGCTCTGAGAATGGAGCGGCAAGATGTGTTCCGCTTTTGTCATAAACAGTGCTCCTGAGCGTTTGGTAACGGGCACAACGAATCGTGTGTGCGGGATAGTGAGCATTCACGCCTAGTGCTGGCAATGCGCGAGCACTGCCAAAAGGCAAAGGAAGGCGCTTAGCATCCAGCTTGTGCGCAAAGCTTTCAGACTGTCATAGGACCGCAGCTGTGGTAAGCCCGCTTGCTCATTTGACGTTAGGTGTCACCTGCAAGAACTTCACCCGCATCTGGTTTATGCTGCTACCTGTTGTTAGGCGACAACAAGAGAACATGTAGCAAATGCTTTTTCCTGCCCCATATTGGTAGACCACGCTCTTCTGTGGCTCTTTAGTGCTTGCCAAACTGCTATGTGCGTGCTGCTGCCTCCATCTGACAAGGAGCACAGCCTTCTGACAGCAGCTTACAACTTGCCCAAGAAAGAGCTTGGCCATTTAAATGTGACGCAAATCTGTGTGTGTGTAAAGTGCAGGTGCAAGCTCCTGACCAAGCTGTTCTCCCCCTTCAGTTTCTATTTGCCAGACACATTGGAAATGTTTTCCTCTATCATTCGCACCAAGAGTCGCAGATTGCTTAACTCAGGAGCTCTGAGAGCGGAGCGGCAACATGTGTTCCGCTTTCGTCATAAACAGTGCTCCTGAGCGCTTGGCACCGGGCACAACGAATCGTGTGTGCGGGATAGTGAGCATTCCCGCCTAGTGCTGGCAATGCACGAGCACTGCCAAAAGGCAAAGGAAGGCGCTTAGCATCCAGCTTGTGGGCTTTGCTTTCAGACTGCCGGAGGGCCGTAGCTGTGGTAAGCCGGCTTGCTCATTTGACGTTAGGTGTCACCTGCAAGAACTTCACCCGCATCTGGTTTATGCTGCTACCTTTTGTTAGGCGACAACAAGGGCACATGTAGCAAATGCTTTTTCCTGTTTCATTTTGCTAGACCACGCTCTTCTGTGCGTCTTTAGTGCTTGCCAAACTGCTATGTGGGTGCTGCTGCTTCCATCGGACAAGGAGCACAGCCTTCTGACAGCAGCTTTCAACTTGCCCAAGAAAGAGCTTGGCCATTTAGATGTGCTGCAAATCTGTGTGTGTGTAAAGTGCAGGTGCAAGCTCCTGACGAAGGTTTTCTCCCCCTTCAGTTTCTATTTGCCAGACACATTGGAAATGTTTTCCTCTGGCATTCGCACCAAGAGTCGCAGATTGCTTAACCCAGGAGCTCTGAGAACGGAGCGGCAAGATGTGTTCCGCTTTCGTCATAAACAGTGCTCCTGAGCGCTTGGCACCGGGCACAACGAATCGTGTGTGCGGGATAGTGAGCATTCACGCCTAGTGCTGGCAATGCACGAGCACTGCCAAAAGGCAAAGGAAGGCGCTTAGCATCCAGCTTGTGCGCAAAGCTTTCAGACTGTCATAGGACCGCAGCTGTGGTAAGCCGGCTTGCTCATTTGACGTTAGGTGTCACCTGCAAGAACTTCACTCGCATCTGGTTTATGCTGCTACCTGTTGTTAGGCGACAACAAGGGCACATGTAGCAAATGCTTTTTCCTGCCCCATATTGGTAGACCACGCTCTTCTGTGGCTCTTTAGTGCTTGCCAAACTGCTATGTGGGTGCTGCTGCTTCCATCTAACAAGGAGCACAGCCTTCTGACAGCAGCTTTCAACTTGCCCAGGAAAGCGCTTGGCCATTTAAATGTGATGCAAATCTGTGTGTGTGTAAGGTGCAGGTGCCAGCTCCTGACAAAGGTTTTCTCCAGGTTCAGTTTCTATTTGCCAGACACATTGGAAATGTTTTCCTCTGGCATTCGCAGCAAGAGTTGCAGATTGCTTAACTCAGGAGCTCTGAGAATGGAGCGGCAAGATGTGTTCCGCTTTTGTCATAAACAGTGCTCCTGAGCGTTTGGTAACGGGCACAACGAATCGTGTGTGCGGGATAGTGAGCATTCACGCCTAGTGCTGGCAATGCACGAGCACTGCCAAAAGGCAAAGGAAGGCGCTTAGCATCCAGCTTGTGCGCAAAGCTTTCAGACTGTCATAGGACCGCAGCTGTGGTAAGCCGGCTTGCTCATTTGACGTTAGGTGTCACCTGCAAGAACTTCACCCGCATCTGGTTTATGCTGCTACCTGTTGTTAGGCGACAACAAGAGAACACGTAGCAAATGCTTTTTCCTGCCCCATATTGGTAGACCAGGCTCTTCTGTGGCTCTTTAGTGCTTGCCAAACTGCTATGTGCGTGCTGCTGCTTCCATCTGACAAGGAGCACAGCCTTCTGACAGCAGCTTTCAACTTGCCCAAGAAAGAGCTTGGCCATTTAAATGTGCTGCAAATCTGTGTGTGTGTAAAGTGCAGGTGCAAGCTCCTGACCAAGCTGTTCTCCCCCTTCAGTTTCTATTTGCCAGACACATTGGAAATGTTTTCCTCTGGCATTCGCACCAAGACTCGCAGATTGCTTAACCCAGGAGCTCTGAGAGCGGAGCGGCAAGAGGTGTTCCGCTTTCGTCATAAACAGTGCTCCTGAGCGCTTGGCACCGGGCACAACGAATCGTGTGTGCGGGATAGTGAGCATTCACGCCTAGTGCTGGCAATGCACGAGCACTGCCAAAAGGCAAAGGAAGGCGCTTAGCATCCAGCTTGTGCGCAAAGCTTTCAGACTGTCATAGGACCGCAGCTGTGGTAAGCCGGCTTGCTCATTTGACGTTAGGTGTCACCTGCAAGAACTTCACTCGCATCTGGTTTATGCTGCTACCTGTTGTTAGGCGACAACAAGAGAACATGTAGCAAATGCTTTTTCCTGCCCCATATTGGTAGACCACGCGCTTCTGTGGCTCTTTAGTGCTTGCCAAACTGCTATGTGGGTGCTGCTGCTTCCATCTGACAAGGAGCACAGCCTTCTGACAGCAGCTTTCAACTTGCCCAGGAAAGCGCTTGGCCATTTAAATGTGATGCAAATCTGTGTGTGTGTAAGGTGCAGGTGCCAACTCCCGACAAAGGTTTTCTCCAGGTTCAGTTTCTCCCTGCCAGACACATTGGAAATGTTTTCCTCTGGCATTCGCAGCAAGAGTTGCAGATTGCTTAACTCAGGAGCTCTGAGAATGGAGCGGCAAGATGTGTTCCGCTTTTGTCATAAACAGTGCTCCTGAGCGTTTGGTAACGGGCACAACGAATCGTGTGTGCGGGATAGTGAGCATTCACGCCTAGTGCTGGCAATGCACGAGCACTGCCAAAAGGCAAAGGAAGGCGCTTAGCATCCAGCTTGTGCGCAAAGCTTTCAGACTGTCAGAGGACCGCAGCTGTGGTAAGCCCGCTTGCTCATTTGACGTTAGGTGTCACCTGCAAGAACTTCACTCGCATCTGGTTTATGCTGCTACCTGTTGTTAGGCGACAACAAGAGAACATGTAGCAAAATCTTTTTCCTGCCCCATATTGGTAGACCACACTCTTCTGTGGCTCTTTAGTGCTTGCCAAACTGCTATGTGCGTGCTGCTGCTTCCATCTGACAAGGAGCACAGCCTTCTGACAGCAGCTTTCAACTTGCCCTAGAAAGAGCTTGGCCATTTAAATGTGACGCAAATCTGTGTGTGTGTAAAGTGCAGGTGCAAGCTCCTGACCAAGCTGTTCTCCCCCTTCAGTTTCTATTTGCCAGACACATTGGAAATGTTTTCCTCTGGCATTCGCAGCAAGAGTTGCAGATTGCTTAACTCAGGAGCTCTGAGAATGGAGCGGCAAGATGTGTTCCGCTTTCGTCATAAACAGTGCTCCTGAGCGCTTGGCACCGGGCACAACGAACCGTGTGTGCGGGATAGTGAGCATTCCCGCCTAGTGCTGGCAATGCACGAGCACTGCCAAAAGGCAAAGGAAGGCGCTTAGCATCCAGCTTGTGGGCTTTGCTTTCAGACTGCCGGAGGGCCGTAGCTGTGGTAAGCCGGCTTGCTCATTTGACGTTAGGTGTCACCTGCAAGAACTTCACCCGCATCTGGTTTATGCTGCTACCTGTTGTTAGGCGACAACAAGGGCACATGTAGCAAATGCTTTTTCCTGTTTCATTTTGCTAGGCCACGCTCTTCTGTGGCTCTTTAGTGCTTGCCAAACTGCTATGTGGGTGCTGCTGCTTCCATCTGACAAGGAGCACAGCCTCCTGACAGCAGCTTTCAACTTGTCTAAGAAAGAGCTTGGCCATTTAGATGTGATGCAAATCTGTGTGTGTCTAAGGTGCAGGTGCAAGCTCCTGACCAAGCTGTTCTCCCCCTTCAGTTTCTATTTGCCAGACACATTAGAAATGTTTTCCTCTATCATTCGCACCAAGAGTCGCAGATTACTTAACCCAGGAGCTCTGAGAATGGAGCGGCAAATATGTTCCGCTTTCGTCATAAACAGTGCTCCAGAGCGCTTGGAAACGGGCACAACGAATCGTGTGTGCGGGATAGTGACCATTCCCGCCTAGTGCTGGCAATGCACGAGCACTGCCAAAAGGCAAAGGAAGGCGCTTAGCATGCGGCTTGTGCGCAAAGCATTCAGACTGCCAGAGGACCGCAGCTGTGGTAAGCCGGCTTGCTCATTTGACGTTAGATGTCACCTGCAAGAACTTCACCCGCATCTGGTTTATGCTGCTACCTGTTGTTAGGCGACAACAAGAGCACATGTAGCAAATGCTTTTTCCTGCCCCGTTTTGCTAGACCACGCTCTTCTGTGGCTCTTTAGTGCTTGCCAAACTGCTATGTGGGTGCTGCTGCTTCCATCTGACAAGGAGCACAGCCTTCTGACAGCAGCTTTCAACTTGTCGAAGAAAGCGCTTGGCCATTTAAATGTGATGCAAATCTGTGTGTGTGTAAGGTGCAGGTGCCAGCTCCTGACAAAGGTTTTCTCCAGGTTCAGTTTCTCCCTGCCAGACACATTGGAAATGTTTTCCTCTGGCATTCGCAGGAAGAGTTGCAGATTGCTTAACTCAGGAGCTCTGAGAATGGAGCGGCAAGATGTGTTCCGCTTTTGTCATAAACAGTGCTCCTGAGCGTTTGGTAACGGGCACAACGAATCGTGTGTGCAGGATAGTGAGCATTCACGCCTAGTGCTGGCAATGCACGAGCACTGCCAAAAGGCAAAGGAAGGCGCTTAGCATCCAGCTTGTGCGCAAAGCTTTCAGACTGTCATAGGACCGCAGCTGTGGTAAGCCGGCTTGCTCATTTGACGTTAGGTGTCACCTGCAAGAACTTCACTCGCATCTGGTTTATGCTGCTGCCTGTTGTTAGGCGACAAGAAGAGCACATGTAGCAAATGCTTTTTCCTGCCCCATATTGGTAGACCACGCTTTTCTGTGGCTCTTTAGTGCTTGCCAAACTGCTATGTGGGTGCTGCTGCTTCCATCTGACAAGGAGCACAGCCTTCTGACAGCAGCTTTCAACTTGCCCAGGAAAGCGCTTGGCCATTTAAATGTGCTGCAAATCTGTGTGTGTGTAAGGTGCAGGTGCCAGCTCCTGACAAAGGTTTTCTCCAGGTTCAGTTTCTCCCTGCCAGACACATTGGAAATGTTTTCCTCTGGCATTCGCAGCAAGAGTTGCAGATTGCTTAACTCAGGAGCTCTGAGAATGGAGCGGCAAGATGTGTTCCGCTTTTGTCATAAACAGTGCTCCTGAGCGTTTGGTAACGGGCACAACGAATCGTGTGTGCGGGATAGTGAGCATTCACGCCTAGTGCTGGCAATGCACGAGCACTGCCAAAAGGCAAAGGAAGGCGCTTAGCATCCAGCTTGTGTGCAAAGCTTTCAGACTGTCATAGGACCGCAGCTGTGGTAAGCCGGCTTGCTCATTTGACGTTAGGTGTCACCTGCAAGAACTTCACTCGCATCTGGTTTATGCTGCTACCTGTTGTTAGGCGACAACAAGAGAACATGTAGCAAATGCTTTTTCCTGCCCCATATTGGTAGACCACACTCTTCTGTGGCTCTTTAGTGCTTGCCAAACTGCTATGTGCGTGCTGCTGCTTCCATCTGACAAGGAGCACAGCCTTCTGACAGCAGCTTTCAACTTGCCCAAGAAAGAGCTTGGCCATTTAAATGTGATGCAAATCTGTGTGTGTGTAAAGTGCAGGTACAAGCTCCTGACCAAGCTGTTCTCCCCCTTCAGTTTCTATTTGCCAGACACATTGGAAATGTTTTCCTCTGGCATTCGCACCAAGACTCGCAGATTGCTTAACCCAGGAGCTCTGAGAGCGGAGAGGCAAGATGTGTTCCGCTTTCGTCATAAACAGTGCTCCTGAGCGCTTGGCACCGGGCACAACGAACCGTGTGTGCGGGATAGTGAGCATTCACGCCTAGTGCTGGCAATGCACGAGCACTGCCAAAAGGCAAAGGAAGGCGCTTAGCATGCGGCTTGTGCGCAAAGATTTCAGATTGCCAGAGGACCGTAGCTGTGGTAAGCCGGCTTGCTCATTTGACGTTAGATGTCACCTGCAAGAACTTCACCCGCATCTGGTTTATGCTGCTACCTGTTGTTAAGCGACAACAAGGGCACATGTAGCAAATGCTTTTTCCTGCCCCATTTTGCTAGACCATGCTCTTCTGTGGCTCTTTAGTGATTGCTAAACTACAATGTGTGTGCTGCTGCTTCCATCTGACAAGGAGCACAGCCTTCTGACAGCAGCTTTCAACTTGCCCAAGAAAGAGCTTGGCCATTTAAATGTGCTGCAAATCTGTGTGTGTGTAAAGTGCAGGTGCAAGCTCCTGACCAAGCTGTTCTCCCCCTTCAGTTTCTATTTGCCAGACACATTAGAAATGTTTTCCTCTATCATTCGCACCAAGAGTCGCAGATTACTTAACCCAGGAGCTCTGAGAATGGAGCGGCAAATATGTTCCGCTTTCGTCATAAACAGTGCTCCAGAGCGCTTGGAAACGGGCACAACGAATCGTGTGTGCGGGATAGTGACCATTCCCGCCTAGTGCTGGCAATGCACGAGCACTGCCAAAAGGCAAAGGAAGGCGCTTAGCATGCGGCTTGTGCGCAAAGCATTCAGACTGCCAGAGGACCGCAGCTGTGGTAAGCCGGCTTGCTCATTTGACGTTAGATGTCACCTGCAAGAACTTCACCCGCATCTGGTTTATGCTGCTACCTGTTGTTAGGCGACAACAAGAGCACATGTAGCAAATGCTTTTTCCTGCCCCGTTTTGCTAGACCACGCTCTTCTGTGGCTCTTTAGTGCTTGCCAAACTGCTATGTGGGTGCTGCTGCTTCCATCTGACAAGGAGCACAGCCTTCTGACAGCAGCTTTCAACTTGTCGAAGAAAGCGCTTGGCCATTTAAATGTGCTGCAAATCTGTGTGTGTGTAAGGTGCAGGTGCCAGCTCCTGACAAAGGTTTTCTCCAGGTTCAGTTTCTCCCTGCCAGACACATTGGAAATGTTTTCCTCTGGCATTCGCAGCAAGAGTTGCAGATTGCTTAACTCAGGAGCTCTGAGAATGGAGCGGCAAGATGTGTTCCGCTTTTGTCATAAACAGTGCTCCTGAGCGTTTGGTAACGGGCACAACGAATCGTGTGTGCGGGATAGTGAGCATTCACGCCTAGTGCTGGCAATGCACGAGCACTGCCAAAAGGCAAAGGAAGGCGCTTAGCATCCAGCTTGTGCGCAAAGCTTTCAGACTGTCATAGGACCGCAGCTGTGCTAAGCCCGCTTGCTCATTTGACGTTAGGTGTCACCTGCAAGAACTTCACTCGCATCTGGTTTATGCTGCTACCTGTTGTTAGGCGACAAAAAGAGAACATGTAGCAAATGCTTTTTCCTGCCCCATATTGGTAGACCACACTCTTCTGTGGCTCTTTAGTGCTTGCCAAACTGCTATGTGCGTGCTGCTGCTTCCATCTGACAAGGAGCACAGCCTTCTGACAGCAGCTTTCAACTTGCCTAAGAAAGAGCTTAGCCATTTAGATGTGCTGCAAATCTGTGTGTGTGTAAAGTGCAGGTGCAAGCTCCTGACAAAGGTTTTCTCCCCCTTCAGTTTCTATTTGCCAGACACATTGGAAATGTTTTCCTCTGGCATTCGCAGCAAGAGTTGCAGATTGCTTAACTCAGGAGCTCTGAGAATGGAGCGGCAAGATGTGTTCCGCTTTTGTCATAAACAGTGCTCCTGAGCGTTTGGTAACGGGCACAACGAATCGTGTGTGCGGGATAGTGAGCATTCACGCCTAGTGCTGGCAATGCGCGAGCACTGCCAAAAGGCAAAGGAAGGCGCTTAGCATCCAGCTTGTGCGCAAAGCTTTCAGACTGTCATAGGACCGCAGCTGTGGTAAGCCGGCTTGCTCATTTGACGTTAGGTGTCACCTGCAAGAACTTCACCCGCATCTGGTTTATGCTGCTACCTGTTGTTAGGCGACAACAAGAGAACATGTAGCAAATGCTTTTTCCTGCCCCATATTGGTAGACCACGCTCTTCTGTGGCTCTTTAGTGCTTGCCAAACTGCTATGTGCGTGCTGCTGCCTCCATCTGACAAGGAGCACAGCCTTCTGACAGCAGCTTACAACTTGCCCAAGAAAGAGCTTGGCCATTTAAATGTGACGCAAATCTGTGTGTGTGTAAAGTGCAGGTGCAAGCTCCTGACCAAGCTGTTCTCCCCCTTCAGTTTCTATTTGCCAGACACATTGGAAATGTTTTCCTCTATCATTCGCACCAAGAGTCGCAGATTGCTTAACTCAGGAGCTCTGAGAGCGGAGCGGCAAGATGTGTTCCGCTTTCGTCATAAACAGTGCTCCTGAGCGCTTGGCACCGGGCACAACGAATCGTGTGTGCGGGATAGTGAGCATTCCCGCCTAGTGCTGGCAATGCACGAGCACTGCCAAAAGGCAAAGGAAGGCGCTTAGCATCCAGCTTGTGGGCTTTGCTTTCAGACTGCCGGAGGGCCGTAGCTGTGGTAAGCCGGCTTGCTCATTTGACGTTAGGTGTCACCTGCAAGAACTTCACCCGCATCTGGTTTATGCTGCTACCTTTTGTTAGGCGACAACAAGGGCACATGTAGCAAATGCTTTTTCCTGTTTCATTTTGCTAGACCACGCTCTTCTGTGCGTCTTTAGTGCTTGCCAAACTGCTATGTGGGTGCTGCTGCTTCCATCTGACAAGGAGCACAGCCTTCTGACAGCAGCTTTCAACTTGCCCAAGAAAGAGCTTGGCCATTTAGATGTGCTGCAAATCTGTGTGTGTGTAAAGTGCAGGTGCAAGCTCCTGACGAAGGTTTTCTCCCCCTTAAGTTTCTATTTGCCAGACACATTGGAAATGTTTTCCTCTGGCATTCGCACCAAGAGTCGCAGATTGCTTAACCCAGGAGCTCTGAGAGCGGAGCGGCAAGATGTGTTCCGCTTTTGTCATAAACAGTGCTCCTGAGCGTTTGGTAACGGGCACAACGAATCGTGTGTGCGGGATAGTGAGCATTCACGCCTAGTGCTGGCAATGCACGAGCACTGCCAAAAGGCAAAGGAAGGCGCTTAGCATCCAGCTTGTGCGCAAAGCTTTCAGACTGTCAGAGGACCGCAGCTGTGGTAAGCCCGCTTGCTCATTTGACGTTAGGTGTCACCTGCAAGAACTTCACTCGCATCTGGTTTATGCTGCTACCTGTTGTTAGGCGACAACAAGAGAACATGTAGCAAAATCTTTTTCCTGCCCCATATTGGTAGACCACACTCTTCTGTGGCTCTTTAGTGCTTGCCAAACTGCTATGTGCGTGCTGCTGCTTCCATCTAACAAGGAGCACAGCCTTCTGACAGCAGCTTTCAACTTGCCCAGGAAAGCGCTTGGCCATTTAAATGTGATGCAAATCTGTGTGTGTGTAAGGTGCAGGTGCCAGCTCCTGACAAAGGTTTTCTCCAGGTTCAGTTTCTATTTGCCAGACACATTGGAAATGTTTTCCTCTGGCATTCGCACCAAGAGTCGCAGATTGCTTAACCCAGGAGCTCTGAGAGCGGAGCGGCAAGATGTGTTCCGCTTTCGTCATAAACAGTGCTCCTGAGCGCTTGGCACCGGGCACAACGAATCGTGTGTGCGGGATAGTGAGCATTCCCGCCTAGTGCTGGCAATGCACGAGCACTGCCAAAAGGCAAAGGAAGGCGCTTAGCATCCAGCTTGTGCGCAAAGCTTTCAGACTGTCATAGGACCGCAGCTGTGGTAAGCCGGCTTGCTCATTTGACGTTAGGTGTCACCTGCAAGAACTTCACCCGCATCTGGTTTATGCTGCTACCTGTTAGGCGACAACAAGAGAACATGTAGCACATGCTTTTTCCTGCCCCATATTGGTAGACCACACTATTCTGTGGCTCTTTAGTGCTTGCCAAACTGCTATGTGCGTGCTGCTGCTTCCATCTGACAAGGAGCACAGCCTTCTGACAGCAGCTTTCAACTTGCCCAAGAAAGAGCTTGGCCATTTAAATGTGACGCAAATCTGTGTGTGTGTAAGGTGCAGGTGCCAGCTCCTGACAAAGGTTTTCTCCAGGTTCAGTTTCTATTTGCCAGACACATTGGAAATGTTTTCCTCTGGCATTCGCAGCAAGAGTTGCAGATTGCTTAACTCAGGAGCTCTGAGAATGGAGCGGCAAGATGTGTTCCGCTTTTGTCATAAACAGTGCTCCTGAGCGTTTGGTAACGGGCACAACGAATCGTGTGTGCGGGATAGTGAGCATTCACGCCTAGTGCTGGCAATGCACGAGCACTGCCAAAAGGCAAAGGAAGGCGCTTAGCATCCAGCTTGTGCGCAAAGCTTTCAGACTGTCATAGGACCGCAGCTGTGCTAAGCCCGCTTGCTCATTTGACGTTAGGTGTCACCTGCAAGAACTTCACCCGCATCTGGTTTATGCTGCTACCTGTTGTTAGGCGACAACAAGAGAACATGTAGCAAATGCTTTTTCCTGCCCCATATTGGTAGACCACGCTCTTCTGTGGCTCTTTAGTGCTTGCCAAACTGCTATGTGCGTGCTGCTGCCTCCATCTGACAAGGAGCACAGCCTTCTGACAGCAGCTTACAACTTGCCCAAGAAAGAGCTTGGCCATTTAAATGTGACGCAAATCTGTGTGTGTGTAAAGTGCAGGTGCAAGCTCCTGACCAAGCTGTTCTCCCCCTTCAGTTTCTATTTGCCAGACACATTGGAAATGTTTTCCTCTATCATTCGCACCAAGAGTCGCAGATTGCTTAACTCAGGAGCTCTGAGAATGGAGCGGCAAGATGTGTTCCGCTTTCGTCATAAACAGTGCTCCTGAGCGCTTGGCACCGGGCACAACGAATCGTGTGTGCGGGATAGTGAGCATTCCCGCCTAGTGCTGGCAATGCACGAGCACTGCCAAAAGGCAAAGGAAGGCGCTTAGCATCCAGCTTGTGGGCTTTGCTTTCAGACTGCCGGAGGGCCGTAGCTGTGGTAAGCCGGCTTGCTCATTTGACGTTAGGTGTCACCTGCAAGAACTTCACCCGCATCTGGTTTATGCTGCTACCTTTTGTTAGGCGACAACAAGGGCACATGTAGCAAATGCTTTTTCCTGTTTCATTTTGCTAGACCACGCTCTTCTGTGCGTCTTTAGTGCTTGCCAAACTGCTATGTGGGTGCTGCTGCTTCCATCGGACAAGGAGCACAGCCTTCTGACAGCAGCTTTCAACTTGCCCAAGAAAGAGCTTGGCCATTTAGATGTGCTGCAAATCTGTGTGTGTGTAAAGTGCAGGTGCAAGCTCCTGACGAAGGTTTTCTCCCCCTTCAGTTTCTATTTGCCAGACACATTGGAAATGTTTTCCTCTGGCATTCGCACCAAGAGTCGCAGATTGCTTAACCCAGGAGCTCTGAGAACGGAGCGGCAAGATGTGTTCCGCTTTCGTCATAAACAGTGCTCCTGAGCGCTTGGCACCGGGCACAACGAATCGTGTGTGCGGGATAGTGAGCATTCACGCCTAGTGCTGGCAATGCACGAGCACTGCCAAAAGGCAAAGGAAGGCGCTTAGCATCCAGCTTGTGCGCAAAGCTTTCAGACTGTCATAGGACCGCAGCTGTGGTAAGCCGGCTTGCTCATTTGACGTTAGGTGTCACCTGCAAGAACTTCACTCGCATCTGGTTTATGCTGCTACCTGTTGTTAGGCGACAACAAGGGCACATGTAGCAAATGCTTTTTCCTGCCCCATATTGGTAGACCACGCTCTTCTGTGGCTCTTTAGTGCTTGCCAAACTGCTATGTGGGTGCTGCTGCTTCCATCGGACAAGGAGCACAGCCTTCTGACAGCAGCTTTCAACTTGCCCAGGAAAGCGCTTGGCCATTTAAATGTGATGCAAATCTGTGTGTGTGTAAGGTGCAGGTGCCAGCTCCTGACAAAGGTTTTCTCCAGGTTCAGTTTCTATTTGCCAGACACATTGGAAATGTTTTCCTCTGGCATTCGCAGCAAGAGTTGCAGATTGCTTAACTCAGGCGCTCTGAGAATGGAGCGGCAAGATGTGTTCCGCTTTTGTCATAAACAGTGCTCCTGAGCGTTTGGTAACGGGCACAACGAATCGTGTGTGCGGGATAGTGAGCATTCACGCCTAGTGCTGGCAATGCACGAGCACTGCCAAAAGGCAAAGGAAGGCGCTTAGCATCCAGCTTGTGCGCAAAGCTTTCAGACTGTCAGAGGACCGCAGCTGTGGTAAGCCCGCTTGCTCATTTGACGTTAGGTGTCACCTGCAAGAACTTCACTCGCATCTGGTTTATGCTGCTACCTGTTGTTAGGCGACAACAAGAGAACATGTAGCAAAATCTTTTTCCTGCCCCATATTGGTAGACCACACTCTTCTGTGGCTCTTTAGTGCTTGCCAAACTGCTATGTGCGTGCTGCTGCTTCCATCTGACAAGGAGCACAGCCTTCTGACAGCAGCTTTCAACTTGCCCTAGAAAGAGCTTGGCCATTTAAATGTGACGCAAATCTGTGTGTGTGTAAAGTGCAGGTGCAAGCTCCTGACCAAGCTGTTCTCCCCCTTCAGTTTCTATTTGCCAGACACATTGGAAATGTTTTCCTCTGGCATTCGCACCAAGAGTCGCAGATTGCTTAACCCAGGAGCTCTGAGAGCGGAGCGGCAAGATGTGTTCCGCTTTCGTCATAAACAGTGCTCCTGAGCGCTTGGCACCGGGCACAACGAACCGTGTGTGCGGGATAGTGAGCATTCCCGCCTAGTGCTGGCAATGCACGAGCACTGCCAAAAGGCAAAGGAAGGCGCTTAGCATCCAGCTTGTGGGCTTTGCTTTCAGACTGCCGGAGGGCCGTAGCTGTGGTAAGCCGGCTTGCTCATTTGACGTTAGCTGTCACCTGCAAGAACTTCACCCGCATCTGGTTTATGCTGCTACCTGTTGTTAGGCGACAACAAGGGCACATGTAGCAAATGCTTTTTCCTGTTTCATTTTGCTAGGCCACGCTCTTCTGTGGCTCTTTAGTGCTTGCCAAACTGCTATGTGCGTGCTGCTGCTTCCATCTGACAAGGAGCACAGCCTTCTGACAGCAGCTTTCAACTTGTCGAAGAAAGCGCTTGGCCATTTAAATGTGATGCAAATCTGTGTGTGTGTAAGGTGCAGGTGCCAGCTCCTGACAAAGGTTTTCTCCAGGTTCAGTTTCTCCCTGCCAGACACATTGGAAATGTTTTCCTCTGGCATTCGCAGCAAGAGTTGCAGATTGCTTAACTCAGGAGCTCTGAGAATGGAGCGGCAAGATGTGTTCCGCTTTTGTCATAAACAGTGCTCCTGAGCGTTTGGTAACGGGCACAACGAATCGTGTGTGCAGGATAGTGAGCATTCACGCCTAGTGCTGGCAATGCACGAGCACTGCCAAAAGGCAAAGGAAGGCGCTTAGCATCCAGCTTGTGCGCAAAGCTTTCAGACTGTCATAGGACCGCAGCTGTGCTAAGCCGGCTTGCTCATTTGACGTTAGGTGTCACCTGCAAGAACTTCACTCGCATCTGGTTTATGCTGCTGCCTGTTGTTAGGCGACAACAAGAGAACATGTAGCAAATGCTTTTTCCTGCCCCATATTGGTAGACCACGCTTTTCTGTGGCTCTTTAGTGCTTGCCAAACTGCTATGTGGGTGCTGCTGCTTCCATCTGACAAGGAGCACAGCCTTCTGACAGCAGCTTTCAACTTGCCCAGGAAAGCGCTTGGCCATTTAAATGTGCTGCAAATCTGTGTGTGTGTAAGGTGCAGGTGCCAGCTCCTGACAAAGGTTTTCTCCAGGTTCAGTTTCTCCCTGCCAGACACATTGGAAATGTTTTCCTCTGGCATTCGCAGCAAGAGTTGCAGATTGCTTAACTCAGGAGCTCTGAGAATGGAGCGGCAAGATGTGTTCCGCTTTTGTCATAAACAGTGCTCCTGAGCGTTTGGTAACGGGCACAACGAATCGTGTGTGCGGGATAGTGAGCATTCACGCCTAGTGCTGGCAATGCACGAGCACTGCCAAAAGGCAAAGGAAGGCGCTTAGCATCCAGCTTGTGCGCAAAGCTTTCAGACTGTCATAGGACCGCAGCTGTGGTAAGCCGGCTTGCTCATTTGACGTTAGGTGTCACCTGCAAGAACTTCACTCGCATCTGGTTTATGCTGCTACCTGTTGTTAGGCGACAACAAGAGAACATGTAGCAAATGCTTTTTCCTGCCCCATATTGGTAGACCACACTCTTCTGTGGCTCTTTAGTGCTTGCCAAACTGCTATGTGCGTGCTGCTGCTTCCATCTGACAAGGAGCACAGCCTTCTGACAGCAGCTTTCAACTTGCCCAAGAAAGAGCTTGGCCATTTAAATGTGATGCAAATCTGTGTGTGTGTAAAGTGCAGGTACAAGCTCCTGACAAAGGTTTTCTCCCCCTTCAGTTTCTATTTGCCAGACACATTGGAAATGTTTTCCTCTGGCATTCGCACCAAGACTCGCAGATTGCTTAACCCAGGAGCTCTGAGAGCGGAGCGGCAAGATGTGTTCCGCTTTCGTCATAAACAGTGCTCCTGAGCGCTTGGCACCGGGCACAACGAACCGTGTGTGCGGGATAGTGAGCATTCACGCCTAGTGCTGGCAATGCACGAGCACTGCCAAAAGGCAAAGGAAGGCGCTTAGCATGCGGCTTGTGCGCAAAGATTTCAGATTGCCAGAGGACCGTAGCTGTGGTAAGCCGGCTTGCTCATTTGACGTTAGATGTCACCTGCAAGAACTTCACCCGCATCTGGTTTATGCTGCTACCTGTTGTTAAGCGACAACAAGGGCACATGTAGCAAATGCTTTTTCCTGCCCCATTTTGCTAGACCATGCTCTTCTGTGGCTCTTTAGTGATTGCTAAACTACAATGTGTGTGCTGCTGCTTCCATCTGACAAGGAGCACAGCCTTCTGACAGCAGCTTTCAACTTGCCCAAGAAAGAGCTTGGCCATTTAAATGTGCTGCAAATCTGTGTGTGTGTAAAGTGCAGGTGCAAGCTCCTGACCAAGCTGTTCTCCCCCTTCAGTTTCTATTTGCCAGACACATTAGAAATGTTTTCCTCTATCATTCGCACCAAGAGTCGCAGATTACTTAACCCAGGAGCTCTGAGAATGGAGCGGCAAATATGTTCCGCTTTCGTCATAAACAGTGCTCCAGAGCGCTTGGAAACGGGCACAACGAATCGTGTGTGCGGGATAGTGACCATTCCCGCCTAGTGCTGGCAATGCACGAGCACTGCCAAAAGGCAAAGGAAGGCGCTTAGCATGCGGCTTGTGCGCAAAGCATTCAGACTGCCAGAGGACCGCAGCTGTGGTAAGCCGGCTTGCTCATTTGACGTTAGATGTCACCTGCAAGAACTTCACCCGCATCTGGTTTATGCTGCTACCTGTTGTTAGGCGACAACAAGAGCACATGTAGCAAATGCTTTTTCCTGCCCCGTTTTGCTAGACCACGCTCTTCTGTGGCTCTTTAGTGCTTGCCAAACTGCTATGTGGGTGCTGCTGCTTCCATCTGACAAGGAGCACAGCCTTCTGACAGCAGCTTTCAACTTGTCGAAGAAAGCGCTTGGCCATTTAAATGTGCTGCAAATCTGTGTGTGTGTAAGGTGCAGGTGCCAGCTCCTGACAAAGGTTTTCTCCAGGTTCAGTTTCTCCCTGCCAGACACATTGGAAATGTTTTCCTCTGGCATTCGCAGCAAGAGTTGCAGATTGCTTAACTCAGGAGCTCTGAGAATGGAGCGGCAAGATGTGTTCCGCTTTTGTCATAAACAGTGCTCCTGAGCGTTTGGTAACGGGCACAACGAATCGTGTGTGCGGGATAGTGAGCATTCACGCCTAGTGCTGGCAATGCACGAGCACTGCCAAAAGGCAAAGGAAGGCGCTTAGCATCCAGCTTGTGCGCAAAGCTTTCAGACTGTCATAGGACCGCAGCTGTGCTAAGCCCGCTTGCTCATTTGACGTTAGGTGTCACCTGCAAGAACTTCACTCGCATCTGGTTTATGCTGCTACCTGTTGTTAGGCGACAAAAAGAGAACATGTAGCAAATGCTTTTTCCTGCCCCATATTGGTAGACCACACTCTTCTGTGGCTCTTTAGTGCTTGCCAAACTGCTATGTGCGTGCTGCTGCTTCCATCTGACAAGGAGCACAGCCTTCTGACAGCAGCTTTCAACTTGCCTAAGAAAGAGCTTAGCCATTTAGATGTGCTGCAAATCTGTGTGTGTGTAAAGTGCAGGTGCAAGCTCCTGACCAAGCTGTTCTCCCCCTTCAGTTTCTATTTGCCAGACACATTGGAAATGTTTTCCTCTGGCATTCGCACCAAGAGTCGCAGATTGCTTAACCCAGGAGCTCTGAGAGCGGAGCGGCAAGATGTGTTCCGCTTTCGTCATAAACAGTGCTCCTGAGCGCTTGGCACCGGGCACAACGAACCGTGTGTGCGGGATAGTGAGCATTCCCGCCTAGTGCTGGCAATGCACGAGCACTGCCAAAAGGCAAAGGAAGGCGCTTAGCATCCAGCTTGTGGGCTTTGCTTTCAGACTGCCGGAGGGCCGTAGCTGTGGTAAGCCGGCTTGCTCGTTTGACGTTAGGTGTCACCTGCAAGAACTTCACCCGCATCTGGTTTATGCTGCTACCTGTTGTTAGGCGACAACAAGGGCACATGTAGCAAATGCTTTTTCCTGTTTCATTTTGCTAGGCCACGCTCTTCTGTGGCTCTTTAGTGCTTGCCAAACTGCTATGTGGGTGCTGCTGCTTCCATCTGACAAGGAGCACAGCCTTCTGACAGCAGCTTTCAACTTGTCTAAGAAAGAGCTTGGCCATTTAGATGTGATGCAAATCTGTGTGTGTCTAAGGTGCAGGTGCAAGCTCCTGACCAAGCTGTTCTCCCCCTTCAGTTTCTATTTGCCAGACACATTAGAAATGTTTTCCTCTATCATTCGCACCAAGAGTCGCAGATTACTTAACCCAGGAGCTCTGAGAATGGAGCGGCAAATATGTTCCGCTTTCGTCATAAACAGTGCTCCAGAGCGCTTGGAAACGGGCACAACGAATCGTGTGTGCGGGATAGTGACCATTCCCGCCTAGTGCTGGCAATGCACGAGCACTGCCAAAAGGCAAAGGAAGGCGCTTAGCATGCGGCTTGTGCGCAAAGCATTCAGACTGCCAGAGGACCGCAGCTGTGGTAAGCCGGCTTGCTCATTTGACGTTAGATGTCACCTGCAAGAACTTCACCCGCATCTGGTTTATGCTGCTACCTGTTGTTAGGCGACAACAAGAGCACATGTAGCAAATGCTTTTTCCTGCCCCGTTTTGCTAGACCACGCTCTTCTGTGGCTCTTTAGTGCTTGCCAAACTGCTATGTGGGTGCTGCTGCTTCCATCTGACAAGGAGCACAGCCTTCTGACAGCAGCTTTCAACTTGTCGAAGAAAGCGCTTGGCCATTTAAATGTGATGCAAATCTGTGTGTGTGTAAGGTGCAGGTGCCAGCTCCTGACAAAGGTTTTCTCCAGGTTCAGTTTCTCCCTGCCAGACACATTGGAAATGTTTTCCTCTGGCATTCGCAGCAAGAGTTGCAGATTGCTTAACTCAGGAGCTCTGAGAATGGAGCGGCAAGATGTGTTCCGCTTTTGTCATAAACAGTGCTCCTGAGCGTTTGGTAACGGGCACAACGAATCGTGTGTGCGGGATAGTGAGCATTCACGCCTAGTGCTGGCAATGCACGAGCACTGCCAAAAGGCAAAGGAAGGCGCTTAGCATCCAGCTTGTGCGCAAAGCTTTCAGACTGTCATAGGACCGCAGCTGTGCTAAGCCCGCTTGCTCATTTGACGTTAGGTGTCACCTGCAAGAACTTCACTCGCATCTGGTTTATGCTGCTACCTGTTGTTAGGCGACAAAAAGAGAACATGTAGCAAATGCTTTTTCCTGCCCCATATTGGTAGACCACACTCTTCTGTGGCTCTTTAGTGCTTGCCAAACTGCTATGTGCGTGCTGCTGCTTCCATCTGACAAGGAGCACAGCCTTCTGACAGCAGCTTTCAACTTGCCTAAGAAAGAGCTTAGCCATTTAGATGTGCTGCAAATCTGTGTGTGTGTAAAGTGCAGGTGCAAGCTCCTGACAAAGGTTTTCTCCCCCTTCAGTTTCTATTTGCCAGACACATTGGAAATGTTTTCCTCTGGCATTCGCAGCAAGAGTTGCAGATTGCTTAACTCAGGAGCTCTGAGAATGGAGCGGCAAGATGTGTTCCGCTTTTGTCATAAACAGTGCTCCTGAGCGTTTGGTAACGGGCACAACGAATCGTGTGTGCGGGATAGTGAGCATTCACGCCTAGTGCTGGCAATGCGCGAGCACTGCCAAAAGGCAAAGGAAGGCGCTTAGCATCCAGCTTGTGCGCAAAGCTTTCAGACTGTCATAGGACCGCAGCTGTGGTAAGCCGGCTTGCTCATTTGACGTTAGGTGTCACCTGCAAGAACTTCACCCGCATCTGGTTTATGCTGCTACCTGTTGTTAGGCGACAACAAGAGAACATGTAGCAAATGCTTTTTCCTGCCCCATATTGGTAGACCACGCTCTTCTGTGGCTCTTTAGTGCTTGCCAAACTGCTATGTGCGTGCTGCTGCCTCCATCTGACAAGGAGCACAGCCTTCTGACAGCAGCTTTCAACTTGCCTAAGAAAGAGCTTAGCCATTTAGATGTGCTGCAAATCTGTGTGTGTGTAAAGTGCAGGTGCAAGCTCCTGACCAAGCTGTTCTCCCCCTTCAGTTTCTATTTGCCAGACACATTGGAAATGTTTTCCTCTATCATTCGCACCAAGAGTCGCAGATTGCTTAACTCAGGAGCTCTGAGAGCGGAGCGGCAAGATGTGTTCCGCTTTCGTCATAAACAGTGCTCCTGAGCGCTTGGCACCGGGCACAACGAATCGTGTGTGCGGGATAGTGAGCATTCCCGCCTAGTGCTGGCAATGCACGAGCACTGCCAAAAGGCAAAGGAAGGCGCTTAGCATCCAGCTTGTGGGCTTTGCTTTCAGACTGCCGGAGGGCCGTAGCTGTGGTAAGCCGGCTTGCTCATTTGACGTTAGGTGTCACCTGCAAGAACTTCACCCGCATCTGGTTTATGCTGCTACCTTTTGTTAGGCGACAACAAGGGCACATGTAGCAAATGCTTTTTCCTGTTTCATTTTGCTAGACCACGCTCTTCTGTGCGTCTTTAGTGCTTGCCAAACTGCTATGTGGGTGCTGCTGCTTCCATCTGACAAGGAGCACAGCCTTCTGACAGCAGCTTTCAACTTGCCCAAGAAAGAGCTTGGCCATTTAGATGTGCTGCAAATCTGTGTGTGTGTAAAGTGCAGGTGCAAGCTCCTGACCAAGCTGTTCTCCCCCTTCAGTTTCTATTTGCCAGACACATTGGAAATGTTTTCCTCTGGCATTCGCACCAAGAGTCGCAGATTGCTTAACCCAGGAGCTCTGAGAGCGGAGCGGCAAGATGTGTTCCGCTTTCGTCATAAACAGTGCTCCTGAGCGCTTGGCACCGGGCACAACGAACCGTGTGTGCGGGATAGTGAGCATTCCCGCCTAGTGCTGGCAATGCACGAGCACTGCCAAAAGGCAAAGGAAGGCGCTTAGCATGCGGCTTGTGCGCAAAGATTTCAGACTGCCAGAGGACCGTAGCTGTGGTAAGCCGGCTTGCTCATTTGACGTTAGATGTCACCTGCAAGAACTTCACCCGCATCTGGTTTATGCTGCTACCTGTTGTTAAGCGACAACAAGGGCACATGTAGCAAATGCTTTTTCCTGCCCCATTTTGCTAGACCATGCTCTTCTGTGGCTCTTTAGTGCTTGCTAAACTACAATGTGCGTGCTGCTGCTTCCATCTGACAAGGAGCACAGCCTTCTGACAGCAGCTTTCAACTTGCCTAAGAAAGAGCTTAGCCATTTATATGTGCTGCAAATCTGTGTGTGTGTAAAGTGCAGGTGCAAGCTCCTGACAAAGGTTTTCTCCCCCTTCAGTTTCTATTTGCCAGACACATTGGAAATGTTTTCCTCTGGCATTCGCAGCAAGAGTTGCAGATTGCTTAACTCAGGAGCTCTGAGAATGGAGCGGCAAGATGTGTTCCGCTTTTGTCATAAACAGTGCTCCTGAGCGTTTGGTAACGGGCACAACGAATCGTGTGTGCGGGATAGTGAGCATTCACGCCTAGTGCTGGCAATGCACGAGCACTGCCAAAAGGCAAAGGAAGGCGCTTAGCATCCAGCTTGTGCGCAAAGCTTTCAGACTGTCATAGGACCGCAGCTGTGGTAAGCCGGCTTGCTCATTTGACGTTAGGTGTCACCTGCAAGAACTTCACCCGCATCTGGTTTATGCTGCTACCTGTTCTTAGGCGACAACAAGAGAACATGTAGCAAATGCTTTTTCCTGCCCCATATTGGTAGACCACGCTCTTCTGTGGCTCTTTAGTGCTTGCCAAACTGCTATGTGGGTGCTGCTGCTTCCATCTGACAAGGAGCACAGCCTTCTGACAGCAGCTTTCAACTTGCCCAGGAAAGCGCTTGGCCATTTAGATGTGCTGCAAATCTGTGTGTGTGTAAGGTGCAGGTGCCAGCACCTGACAAAGGTTTTCTCCAGGTTCAGTTTCTCCCTGCCAGACACATTGGAAATGTTTTCCTCTGGCATTCGCAGCAAGAGTTGCAGATTGCTTAACTCAGGAGCTCTGAGAATGGAGCGGCAAGAGGTGTTCCGCTTTTGTCATAAACAGTGCTCCTGAGCGTTTGGTAACGGGCACAACGAATCGTGTGTGCGGGATAGTGAGCATTCACGCCTAGTGCTGGCAATGCACGAGCACTGCCAAAAGGCAAAGGAAGGCGCTTAGCATCCAGCTTGTGCGCAAAGCTTTCAGACTGTCATAGGACCGCAGCTGTGGTAAGCCGGCTTGCTCATTTGACGTTAGGTGTCACCTGCAAGAACTTCACTCGCATCTGGTTTATGCTGCTACCTGTTGTTAGGCGACAACAAGAGAACATGTAGCAAATGCTTTTTCCTGCCCCATATTGGTAGACCACACTCTTCTGTGGCTCTTTAGTGCTTGCCAAACTGCTATGTGCGTGCTGCTGCTTCCATCTGACAAGGAGCACAGCCTTCTGACAGCAGCTTTCAACTTGCCCAAGAAAGAGCTTGGCCATTTAAATGTGACGCAAATCTGTGTGTGTGTAAAGTGCAGGTGCAAGCTCCTGACCAAGCTGTTCTCCCCCTTCAGTTTCTATTTGCCGGACACATTGGAAATGTTTTCCTCTGGCATTCGCAGAAAGAGTTGCAGATTGCTTAACTCAGGAGCTCTGAGAACTGAGCGGCAAGATGTGTTCCCCTTTCGTCATAAACAGTGCTCCTGAGCGCTTGGTAACGGGCACTACGAATCGTGTGTGCGGGATAGTGAGCATTCACGCCTAGTGCTGGCAATGCACGAGCACTGCCAAAAGGCAAAGGAAGGCGCTTAGCATCCAGCTTGTGCGCAAAGCTTTCAGACTGTCATAGGACCGCAGCTGTGGTAAGCCGGCTTGCTCATTTGACGTTAGATGTCACCTGCAAGAACTTCACCCGCATCTGGTTTATGCTGCTACCTGTTGTTAGGCGACAACAAGGGCACATGTAGCAAATGCTTTGTCCTGCCCCATTTTGCTAGACCATGCTCTTCTGTGGCTCTTTAGTGCTTGCTAAACTACAATGTGTGTGCTGCTGCTTCCATCTGACAAGGAGCACAGCCTTCTGACAGCAGCTTTCAACTTGCCCAAGAAAGAGCTTGGCCATTTAAATGTGACGCAAATCTGTGTGTGTGTAAAGTGCAGGTGCAAGCTCCTGACCAAGCTGTTCTCCCCCTTCAGTTTCTATTTGCCAGACACATTGGAAATGTTTTCCTCTGGCATTCGCACCAAGACTCGCAGATTGCTTAACTCAGGAGCTCTGAGAATGGAGCGGCAAGATGTGTTCCGCTTTTGTCATAAACAGTGCTCCTGAGCGTTTGGTAACGGGCACAACGAATCGTGTGTGCGGGATAGTGAGCATTCACGCCTAGTGCTGGCAATGCACGAGCACTGCCAAAAGGCAAAGGAAGGCGCTTAGCATCCAGCTTGTCCGCAAAGCTTTCAGACTGTCATAGGACCGCAGCTGTGGTAAGCCGGCTTGCTCATTTGACGTTAGGTGTCACCTGCAAGAACTTCACTCGCATCTGGTTTATGCTGCTACCTGTTGTTAGCCGAAAACAAAAGAACACGTAGCAAATGCTTTTTCCTGCCCCATATTGGTAGACCACACTCTTCTGTGGCTCTTTAGTGCTTGCCGAACTGCTATGTGCGTGCTGCTGCTTCCATCTGACAAGGAGCACAGCCTTCTGACAGCAGCTTTCAACTTGCCCAAGAAAGAGCTTGGCCATTTAAATGTGCTGCAAATCTGTGTGTGTGTAAAGTGCAGGTGCAAGCTCCTGACCAAGCTGTTCTCCCCCTTCAGTTTCTATTTGCCAGACACATTGGAAATGTTTTCCTCTGGCATTCGCACCAAGACTCGCAGATTGCTTAACCCAGGAGCTCTGAGAGCGGAGCGGCAAGAGGTGTTCCGCTTTCGTCATAAACAGTGCTCCTGAGCGCTTGGCACCGGGCACAACGAACCGTGTGTGCGGGATAGTGAGCATTCACGCCTAGTGCTGGCAATGCACGAGCACTGCCAAAAGGCAAAGGAAGGCGCTTAGCATGCGGCTTGTGCGCAAAGATTTCAGATTGCCAGAGGACCGTAGCTGTGGTAAGCCGGCTTGCTCATTTGACGTTAGATGTCACCTGCAAGAACTTCACCCGCATCTGGTTTATGCTGCTACCTGTTGTTAAGCGACAACAAGGGCACATGTAGCAAATGCTTTTTCCTGCCCCATTTTGCTAGACCATGCTCTTCTGTGGCTCTTTAGTGATTGCTAAACTACAATGTGTGTGCTGCTGCTTCCATCTGACAAGGAGCACAGCCTTCTGACAGCAGCTTTCAACTTGCCCAAGAAAGAGCTTGGCCATTTAAATGTGCTGCAAATCTGTGTGTGTGTAAAGTGCAGGTGCAAGCTCCTGACCAAGCTGTTCTCCCCCTTCAGTTTCTATTTGCCAGACACATTAGAAATGTTTTCCTCTATCATTCGCACCAAGAGTCGCAGATTACTTAACCCAGGAGCTCTGAGAATGGAGCGGCAAATATGTTCCGCTTTCGTCATAAACAGTGCTCCAGAGCGCTTGGAAACGGGCACAACGAATCGTGTGTGCGGGATAGTGACCATTCCCGCCTAGTGCTGGCAATGCACGAGCACTGCCAAAAGGCAAAGGAAGGCGCTTAGCATGCGGCTTGTGCGCAAAGCATTCAGACTGCCAGAGGACCGCAGCTGTGGTAAGCCGGCTTGCTCATTTGACGTTAGATGTCACCTGCAAGAACTTCACCCGCATCTGGTTTATGCTGCTACCTGTTGTTAGGCGACAACAAGAGCACATGTAGCAAATGCTTTTTCCTGCCCCGTTTTGCTAGACCACGCTCTTCTGTGGCTCTTTAGTGCTTGCCAAACTGCTATGTGGGTGCTGCTGCTTCCATCTGACAAGGAGCACAGCCTTCTGACAGCAGCTTTCAACTTGTCGAAGAAAGCGCTTGGCCATTTAAATGTGCTGCAAATCTGTGTGTGTGTAAGGTGCAGGTGCCAGCTCCTGACAAAGGTTTTCTCCAGGTTCAGTTTCTCCCTGCCAGACACATTGGAAATGTTTTCCTCTGGCATTCGCAGCAAGAGTTGCAGATTGCTTAACTCAGGAGCTCTGAGAATGGAGCGGCAAGATGTGTTCCGCTTTTGTCATAAACAGTGCTCCTGAGCGTTTGGTAACGGGCACAACGAATCGTGTGTGCGGGATAGTGAGCATTCACGCCTAGTGCTGGCAATGCACGAGCACTGCCAAAAGGCAAAGGAAGGCGCTTAGCATCCAGCTTGTGCGCAAAGCTTTCAGACTGTCATAGGACCGCAGCTGTGCTAAGCCCGCTTGCTCATTTGACGTTAGGTGTCACCTGCAAGAACTTCACTCGCATCTGGTTTATGCTGCTACCTGTTGTTAGGCGACAAAAAGAGAACATGTAGCAAATGCTTTTTCCTGCCCCATATTGGTAGACCACACTCTTCTGTGGCTCTTTAGTGCTTGCCAAACTGCTATGTGCGTGCTGCTGCTTCCATCTGACAAGGAGCACAGCCTTCTGACAGCAGCTTTCAACTTGCCTAAGAAAGAGCTTAGCCATTTAGATGTGCTGCAAATCTGTGTGTGTGTAAAGTGCAGGTGCAAGCTCCTGACCAAGCTGTTCTCCCCCTTCAGTTTCTATTTGCCAGACACATTGGAAATGTTTTCCTCTGGCATTCGCACCAAGAGTCGCAGATTGCTTAACCCAGGAGCTCTGAGAGCGGAGCGGCAAGATGTGTTCCGCTTTCGTCATAAACAGTGCTCCTGAGCGCTTGGCACCGGGCACAACGAACCGTGTGTGCGGGATAGTGAGCATTCCCGCCTAGTGCTGGCAATGCACGAGCACTGCCAAAAGGCAAAGGAAGGCGCTTAGCATCCAGCTTGTGGGCTTTGCTTTCAGACTGCCGGAGGGCCGTAGCTGTGGTAAGCCGGCTTGCTCGTTTGACGTTAGGTGTCACCTGCAAGAACTTCACCCGCATCTGGTTTATGCTGCTACCTGTTGTTAGGCGACAACAAGGGCACATGTAGCAAATGCTTTTTCCTGTTTCATTTTGCTAGGCCACGCTCTTCTGTGGCTCTTTAGTGCTTGCCAAACTGCTATGTGGGTGCTGCTGCTTCCATCTGACAAGGAGCACAGCCTTCTGACAGCAGCTTTCAACTTGTCTAAGAAAGAGCTTGGCCATTTAGATGTGATGCAAATCTGTGTGTGTCTAAGGTGCAGGTGCAAGCTCCTGACCAAGCTGTTCTCCCCCTTCAGTTTCTATTTGCCAGACACATTAGAAATGTTTTCCTCTATCATTCGCACCAAGAGTCGCAGATTACTTAACCCAGGAGCTCTGAGAATGGAGCGGCAAATATGTTCCGCTTTCGTCATAAACAGTGCTCCAGAGCGCTTGGAAACGGGCACAACGAATCGTGTGTGCGGGATAGTGACCATTCCCGCCTAGTGCTGGCAATGCACGAGCACTGCCAAAAGGCAAAGGAAGGCGCTTAGCATGCGGCTTGTGCGCAAAGCATTCAGACTGCCAGAGGACCGCAGCTGTGGTAAGCCGGCTTGCTCATTTGACGTTAGATGTCACCTGCAAGAACTTCACCCGCATCTGGTTTATGCTGCTACCTGTTGTTAGGCGACAACAAGAGCACATGTAGCAAATGCTTTTTCCTGCCCCGTTTTGCTAGACCACGCTCTTCTGTGGCTCTTTAGTGCTTGCCAAACTGCTATGTGGGTGCTGCTGCTTCCATCTGACAAGGAGCACAGCCTTCTGACAGCAGCTTTCAACTTGTCGAAGAAAGCGCTTGGCCATTTAAATGTGATGCAAATCTGTGTGTGTGTAAGGTGCAGGTGCCAGCTCCTGACAAAGGTTTTCTCCAGGTTCAGTTTCTCCCTGCCAGACACATTGGAAATGTTTTCCTCTGGCATTCGCAGCAAGAGTTGCAGATTGCTTAACTCAGGAGCTCTGAGAATGGAGCGGCAAGATGTGTTCCGCTTTTGTCATAAACAGTGCTCCTGAGCGTTTGGTAACGGGCACAACGAATCGTGTGTGCGGGATAGTGAGCATTCACGCCTAGTGCTGGCAATGCACGAGCACTGCCAAAAGGCAAAGGAAGGCGCTTAGCATCCAGCTTGTGCGCAAAGCTTTCAGACTGTCATAGGACCGCAGCTGTGCTAAGCCCGCTTGCTCATTTGACGTTAGGTGTCACCTGCAAGAACTTCACTCGCATCTGGTTTATGCTGCTACCTGTTGTTAGGCGACAAAAAGAGAACATGTAGCAAATGCTTTTTCCTGCCCCATATTGGTAGACCACACTCTTCTGTGGCTCTTTAGTGCTTGCCAAACTGCTATGTGCGTGCTGCTGCTTCCATCTGACAAGGAGCACAGCCTTCTGACAGCAGCTTTCAACTTGCCTAAGAAAGAGCTTAGCCATTTAGATGTGCTGCAAATCTGTGTGTGTGTAAAGTGCAGGTGCAAGCTCCTGACAAAGGTTTTCTCCCCCTTCAGTTTCTATTTGCCAGACACATTGGAAATGTTTTCCTCTGGCATTCGCAGCAAGAGTTGCAGATTGCTTAACTCAGGAGCTCTGAGAATGGAGCGGCAAGATGTGTTCCGCTTTTGTCATAAACAGTGCTCCTGAGCGTTTGGTAACGGGCACAACGAATCGTGTGTGCGGGATAGTGAGCATTCACGCCTAGTGCTGGCAATGCGCGAGCACTGCCAAAAGGCAAAGGAAGGCGCTTAGCATCCAGCTTGTGCGCAAAGCTTTCAGACTGTCATAGGACCGCAGCTGTGGTAAGCCGGCTTGCTCATTTGACGTTAGGTGTCACCTGCAAGAACTTCACCCGCATCTGGTTTATGCTGCTACCTGTTGTTAGGCGACAACAAGAGAACATGTAGCAAATGCTTTTTCCTGCCCCATATTGGTAGACCACGCTCTTCTGTGGCTCTTTAGTGCTTGCCAAACTGCTATGTGCGTGCTGCTGCCTCCATCTGACAAGGAGCACAGCCTTCTGACAGCAGCTTACAACTTGCCCAAGAAAGAGCTTGGCCATTTAAATGTGACGCAAATCTGTGTGTGTGTAAAGTGCAGGTGCAAGCTCCTGACCAAGCTGTTCTCCCCCTTCAGTTTCTATTTGCCAGACACATTGGAAATGTTTTCCTCTATCATTCGCACCAAGAGTCGCAGATTGCTTAACTCAGGAGCTCTGAGAGCGGAGCGGCAAGATGTGTTCCGCTTTCGTCATAAACAGTGCTCCTGAGCGCTTGGCACCGGGCACAACGAATCGTGTGTGCGGGATAGTGAGCATTCCCGCCTAGTGCTGGCAATGCACGAGCACTGCCAAAAGGCAAAGGAAGGCGCTTAGCATCCAGCTTGTGGGCTTTGCTTTCAGACTGCCGGAGGGCCGTAGCTGTGGTAAGCCGGCTTGCTCATTTGACGTTAGGTGTCACCTGCAAGAACTTCACCCGCATCTGGTTTATGCTGCTACCTTTTGTTAGGCGACAACAAGGGCACATGTAGCAAATGCTTTTTCCTGTTTCATTTTGCTAGACCACGCTCTTCTGTGCGTCTTTAGTGCTTGCCAAACTGCTATGTGGGTGCTGCTGCTTCCATCTGACAAGGAGCACAGCCTTCTGACAGCAGCTTTCAACTTGCCCAAGAAAGAGCTTGGCCATTTAGATGTGCTGCAAATCTGTGTGTGTGTAAAGTGCAGGTGCAAGCTCCTGACCAAGCTGTTCTCCCCCTTCAGTTTCTATTTGCCAGACACATTGGAAATGTTTTCCTCTGGCATTCGCACCAAGAGTCGCAGATTGCTTAACCCAGGAGCTCTGAGAGCGGAGCGGCAAGATGTGTTCCGCTTTCGTCATAAACAGTGCTCCTGAGCGCTTGGCACCGGGCACAACGAACCGTGTGTGCGGGATAGTGAGCATTCCCGCCTAGTGCTGGCAATGCACGAGCACTGCCAAAAGGCAAAGGAAGGCGCTTAGCATGCGGCTTGTGCGCAAAGATTTCAGACTGCCAGAGGACCGTAGCTGTGGTAAGCCGGCTTGCTCATTTGACGTTAGATGTCACCTGCAAGAACTTCACCCGCATCTGGTTTATGCTGCTACCTGTTGTTAAGCGACAACAAGGGCACATGTAGCAAATGCTTTTTCCTGCCCCATTTTGCTAGACCATGCTCTTCTGTGGCTCTTTAGTGCTTGCTAAACTACAATGTGCGTGCTGCTGCTTCCATCTGACAAGGAGCACAGCCTTCTGACAGCAGCTTTCAACTTGCCTAAGAAAGAGCTTAGCCATTTATATGTGCTGCAAATCTGTGTGTGTGTAAAGTGCAGGTGCAAGCTCCTGACAAAGGTTTTCTCCCCCTTCAGTTTCTATTTGCCAGACACATTGGAAATGTTTTCCTCTGGCATTCGCAGCAAGAGTTGCAGATTGCTTAACTCAGGAGCTCTGAGAATGGAGCGGCAAGATGTGTTCCGCTTTTGTCATAAACAGTGCTCCTGAGCGTTTGGTAACGGGCACAACGAATCGTGTGTGCGGGATAGTGAGCATTCACGCCTAGTGCTGGCAATGCACGAGCACTGCCAAAAGGCAAAGGAAGGCGCTTAGCATCCAGCTTGTGCGCAAAGCTTTCAGACTGTCATAGGACCGCAGCTGTGGTAAGCCGGCTTGCTCATTTGACGTTAGGTGTCACCTGCAAGAACTTCACCCGCATCTGGTTTATGCTGCTACCTGTTCTTAGGCGACAACAAGAGAACATGTAGCAAATGCTTTTTCCTGCCCCATATTGGTAGACCACGCTCTTCTGTGGCTCTTTAGTGCTTGCCAAACTGCTATGTGGGTGCTGCTGCTTCCATCTGACAAGGAGCACAGCCTTCTGACAGCAGCTTTCAACTTGCCCAGGAAAGCGCTTGGCCATTTAAATGTGCTGCAAATCTGTGTGTGTGTAAGGTGCAGGTGCCAGCACCTGACAAAGGTTTTCTCCAGGTTCAGTTTCTCCCTGCCAGACACATTGGAAATGTTTTCCTCTGGCATTCGCAGCAAGAGTTGCAGATTGCTTAACTCAGGAGCTCTGAGAATGGAGCGGCAAGAGGTGTTCCGCTTTTGTCATAAACAGTGCTCCTGAGCGTTTGGTAACGGGCACAACGAATCGTGTGTGCGGGATAGTGAGCATTCACGCCTAGTGCTGGCAATGCACGAGCACTGCCAAAAGGCAAAGGAAGGCGCTTAGCATCCAGCTTGTGCGCAAAGCTTTCAGACTGTCATAGGACCGCAGCTGTGGTAAGCCGGCTTGCTCATTTGACGTTAGGTGTCACCTGCAAGAACTTCACTCGCATCTGGTTTATGCTGCTACCTGTTGTTAGGCGACAACAAGAGAACATGTAGCAAATGCTTTTTCCTGCCCCATATTGGTAGACCACACTCTTCTGTGGCTCTTTAGTGCTTGCCAAACTGCTATGTGCGTGCTGCTGCTTCCATCTGACAAGGAGCACAGCCTTCTGACAGCAGCTTTCAACTTGCCCAAGAAAGAGCTTGGCCATTTAAATGTGACGCAAATCTGTGTGTGTGTAAAGTGCAGGTGCAAGCTCCTGACCAAGCTGTTCTCCCCCTTCAGTTTCTATTTGCCGGACACATTGGAAATGTTTTCCTCTGGCATTCGCAGAAAGAGTTGCAGATTGCTTAACTCAGGAGCTCTGAGAACTGAGCGGCAAGATGTGTTCCCCTTTCGTCATAAACAGTGCTCCTGAGCGCTTGGTAACGGGCACTACGAATCGTGTGTGCGGGATAGTGAGCATTCACGCCTAGTGCTGGCAATGCACGAGCACTGCCAAAAGGCAAAGGAAGGCGCTTAGCATCCAGCTTGTGCGCAAAGCTTTCAGACTGTCATAGGACCGCAGCTGTGGTAAGCCGGCTTGCTCATTTGACGTTAGATGTCACCTGCAAGAACTTCACCCGCATCTGGTTTATGCTGCTACCTGTTGTTAGGCGACAACAAGGGCACATGTAGCAAATGCTTTGTCCTGCCCCATTTTGCTAGACCATGCTCTTCTGTGGCTCTTTAGTGCTTGCTAAACTACAATGTGTGTGCTGCTGCTTCCATCTGACAAGGAGCACAGCCTTCTGACAGCAGCTTTCAACTTGCCCAAGAAAGAGCTTGGCCATTTAAATGTGACGCAAATCTGTGTGTGTGTAAAGTGCAGGTGCAAGCTCCTGACCAAGCTGTTCTCCCCCTTCAGTTTCTATTTGCCAGACACATTGGAAATGTTTTCCTCTGGCATTCGCACCAAGACTCGCAGATTGCTTAACTCAGGAGCTCTGAGAATGGAGCGGCAAGATGTGTTCCGCTTTTGTCATAAACAGTGCTCCTGAGCGTTTGGTAACGGGCACAACGAATCGTGTGTGCGGGATAGTGAGCATTCCCGCCTAGTGCTGGCAATGCACGAGCACTGCCAAAAGGCAAAGGAAGGCGCTTAGCATCCAGCTTGTCCGCAAAGCTTTCAGACTGTCATAGGACCGCAGCTGTGGTAAGCCGGCTTGCTCATTTGACGTTAGGTGTCACCTGCAAGAACTTCACTCGCATCTGGTTTATGCTGCTACCTGTTGTTAGCCGAAAACAAAAGAACACGTAGCAAATGCTTTTTCCTGCCCCATATTGGTAGACCACACTCTTCTGTGGCTCTTTAGTGCTTGCCGAACTGCTATGTGCGTGCTGCTGCTTCCATCTGACAAGGAGCACAGCCTTCTGACAGCAGCTTTCAACTTGCCCAAGAAAGAGCTTGGCCATTTAAATGTGCTGCAAATCTGTGTGTGTGTAAAGTGCAGGTGCAAGCTCCTGACCAAGCTGTTCTCCCCCTTCAGTTTCTATTTGCCAGACACATTGGAAATGTTTTCCTCTGGCATTCGCACCAAGACTCGCAGATTGCTTAACCCAGGAGCTCTGAGAGCGGAGCGGCAAGAGGTGTTCCGCTTTCGTCATAAACAGTGCTCCTGAGCGCTTGGCACCGGGCACAACGAATCGTGTGTGCGGGATAGTGAGCATTCACGCCTAGTGCTGGCAATGCACGAGCACTGCCAAAAGGCAAAGGAAGGCGCTTAGCATCCAGCTTGTGGGCTTTGCTTTCAGACTGCCGGAGGGCCGTAGCTGTGGTAAGCCGGCTTGCTCATTTGACGTTAGGTGTCACCTGCAAGAACTTCACCCGCATCTGGTTTATGCTGCTACCTGTTCTTAGGCGACAACAAGAGAACATGTAGCAAATGCTTTTTCCTGCCCCATATTGGTAGACCACGCTCTTCTGTGGCTCTTTAGTGCTTGCCAAACTGCTATGTGGGTGCTGCTGCTTCCATCTGACAAGGAGCACAGCCTTCTGACAGCAGCTTTCAACTTGCCCAGGAAAGCGCTTGGCCATTTAAATGTGCTGCAAATCTGTGTGTGTGTAAGGTGCAGGTGCCAGCTCCTGACAAAGGTTTTCTCCAGGTTCAGTTTCTCCCTGCCAGACACATTGGAAATGTTTTCTTCTGGCATTCGCAGCAAGAGTTGCAGATTGCTTAACTCAGGAGCTCTGAGAATGGAGCGGCAAGAGGTGTTCCGCTTTTGTCATAAACAGTGCTCCTGAGCGTTTGGTAACGGGCACAACGAATCGTGTGTGCGGGATAGTGAGCATTCACGCCTAGTGCTGGCAATGCACGAGCACTGCCAAAAGGCAAAGGAAGGCGCTTAGCATCCAGCTTGTGCGCAAAGCTTTCAGACTGTCATAGGACCGCAGCTGTGGTAAGCCGGCTTGCTCATTTGACGTTAGGTGTCACCTGCAAGAACTTCACTCGCATCTGGTTTATGCTGCTACCTGTTGTTAGGCGACAACAAGAGAACATGTAGCAAATGCTTTTTCCTGCCCCATATTGGTAGACCACACTCTTCTGTGGCTCTTTAGTGCTTGCCAAACTGCTATGTGCGTGCTGTTGCTTCCATCTGACAAGGAGCACAGCCTTCTGACAGCAGCTTTCAACTTGCCCAAGAAAGAGCTTGGCCATTTAAATGTGACGCAAATCTGTGTGTGTGTAAAGTGCAGGTGCAAGCTCCTGACCAAGCTGTTCTCCCCCTTCAGTTTCTATTTGCCGGACACATTGGAAATGTTTTCCTCTGGCATTCGCAGAAAGAGTTGCAGATTGCTTAACTCAGGAGCTCTGAGAACTGAGCGGCAAGATGTGTTCCCTTTTCGTCATAAACAGTGCTCCTGAGCGCTTGGTAACGGGCACTACGAATCGTGTGTGCGGGATAGTGAGCATTCACGCCTAGTGCTGGCAATGCACGAGCACTGCCAAAAGGCAAAGGAAGGCGCTTAGCATCCAGCTTGTGCGCAAAGCTTTCAGACTGTCATAGGACCGCAGCTGTGCTAAGCCCGCTTGCTCATTTGACGTTAGGTGTCACCTGCAAGAACTTCACTCGCATCTGGTTTATGCTGCTACCTGTTGTTAGGCGACAACAAGAGAACACGTAGCAAATGCTTTTTCCTGCCCCATATTGGTAGACCACACTCTTCTGTGGCTCTTTAGTGCTTGCCAAACTGCTATGTGCGTGCTGTTGCTTCCATCTGACAAGGAGCACAGCCTTCTGACAGCAGCTTTCAACTTGCCCAAGAAAGAGCTTGGCCATTTAAATGTGCTGCAAATCTGTGTGTGTGTAAAGTGCAGGTGCAAGCTCCTGACCAAGCTGTTCTCCCCCTTCAGTTTCTATTTGCCAGACACATTGGAAATGTTTTCCTCTGGCATTCGCAGCAAGAGTTGCAGATTGCTTAACTCAGGAGCTCTGAGAATGGAGCGGCAAGATGTGTTCCGCTTTTGTCATAAACAGTGCTCCTGAGCGTTTGGTAACGGGCACAACGAATCGTGTGTGCGGGATAGTGAGCATTCACGCCTAGTGCTGGCAATGCACGAGCACTGCCAAAAGGCAAAGGAAGGCGCTTAGCATCCAGCTTGTGCGCAAAGCTTTCAGACTGTCATAGGACCGCAGCTGTGGTAAGCCGGCTTGCTCATTTGACGTTAGGTGTCACCTGCAAGAACTTCACTCGCATCTGGTTTATGCTGCTACCTGTTGTTAGGCGACAACAAGAGAACATGTAGCAAATGCTTTTTCCTGCCCCATATTGGTAGACCACACTCTTCTGTGGCTCTTTAGTGCTTGCCAAACCGCTATGTGCGTGCTGCTGCTTCCATCTGACAAGGAGCACAGCCTTCTGACAGCAGCTTTCAACTTGCCCAAGAAAGAGCTTGGCCATTTAAATGTGCTGCAAATCTGTGTGTGTGTAAAGTGCAGGTACAAGCTCCTGACCAAGCTGTTCTCCCCCTTCAGTTTCTATTTGCCAGACACATTGGAAATGTTTTCCTCTGGCATTCGCACCAAGACTCGCAGATTGCTTAACCCAGGAGCTCTGAGAGCGGAGCGGCAAGATGTGTTCCGCTTTCGTCATAAACAGTGCTCCTGAGCGCTTGGCACCGGGCACAACGAACCGTGTGTGCGGGATAGTGAGCATTCACGCCTAGTGCTGGCAATGCACGAGCACTGCCAAAAGGCAAAGGAAGGCGCTTAGCATGCGGCTTGTGCGCAAAGATTTCAGATTGCCAGAGGACCGTAGCTGTGGTAAGCCGGCTTGCTCATTTGACGTTAGATGTCACCTGCAAGAACTTCACCCGCATCTGGTTTATGCTGCTACCTGTTGTTAAGCGACAACAAGGGCACATGTAGCAAATGCTTTTTCCTGCCCCATTTTGCTAGACCATGCTCTTCTGTGGCTCTTTAGTGATTGCTAAACTACAATGTGTGTGCTGCTGCTTCCATCTGACAAGGAGCACAGCCTTCTGACAGCAGCTTTCAACTTGCCCAAGAAAGAGCTTGGCCATTTAAATGTGCTGCAAATCTGTGTGTGTGTAAAGTGCAGGTGCAAGCTCCTGACCAAGCTGTTCTCCCCCTTCAGTTTCTATTTGCCAGACACATTAGAAATGTTTTCCTCTATCATTCGCACCAAGAGTCGCAGATTACTTAACCCAGGAGCTCTGAGAATGGAGCGGCAAATATGTTCCGCTTTCGTCATAAACAGTGCTCCAGAGCGCTTGGAAACGGGCACAACGAATCGTGTGTGCGGGATAGTGACCATTCCCGCCTAGTGCTGGCAATGCACGAGCACTGCCAAAAGGCAAAGGAAGGCGCTTAGCATGCGGCTTGTGCGCAAAGCATTCAGACTGCCAGAGGACCGCAGCTGTGGTAAGCCGGCTTGCTCATTTGACGTTAGATGTCACCTGCAAGAACTTCACCCGCATCTGGTTTATGCTGCTACCTGTTGTTAGGCGACAACAAGAGCACATGTAGCAAATGCTTTTTCCTGCCCCGTTTTGCTAGACCACGCTCTTCTGTGGCTCTTTAGTGCTTGCCAAACTGCTATGTGGGTGCTGCTGCTTCCATCTGACAAGGAGCACAGCCTTCTGACAGCAGCTTTCAACTTGTCGAAGAAAGCGCTTGGCCATTTAAATGTGCTGCAAATCTGTGTGTGTGTAAGGTGCAGGTGCCAGCTCCTGACAAAGGTTTTCTCCAGGTTCAGTTTCTCCCTGCCAGACACATTGGAAATGTTTTCCTCTGGCATTCGCAGCAAGAGTTGCAGATTGCTTAACTCAGGAGCTCTGAGAATGGAGCGGCAAGATGTGTTCCGCTTTTGTCATAAACAGTGCTCCTGAGCGTTTGGTAACGGGCACAACGAATCGTGTGTGCGGGATAGTGAGCATTCACGCCTAGTGCTGGCAATGCACGAGCACTGCCAAAAGGCAAAGGAAGGCGCTTAGCATCCAGCTTGTGCGCAAAGCTTTCAGACTGTCATAGGACCGCAGCTGTGCTAAGCCGGCTTGCTCATTTGACGTTAGGTGTCACCTGCAAGAACTTCACTCGCATCTGGTTTATGCTGCTACCTGTTGTTAGGCGACAAAAAGAGAACATGTAGCAAATGCTTTTTCCTGCCCCATATTGGTAGACCACACTCTTCTGTGGCTCTTTAGTGCTTGCCAAACTGCTATGTGCGTGCTGCTGCTTCCATCTGACAAGGAGCACAGCCTTCTGACAGCAGCTTTCAACTTGCCTAAGAAAGAGCTTAGCCATTTAGATGTGCTGCAAATCTGTGTGTGTGTAAAGTGCAGGTGCAAGCTCCTGACCAAGCTGTTCTCCCCCTTCAGTTTCTATTTGCCAGACACATTGGAAATGTTTTCCTCTGGCATTCGCACCAAGAGTCGCAGATTGCTTAACCCAGGAGCTCTGAGAGCGGAGCGGCAAGATGTGTTCCGCTTTCGTCATAAACAGTGCTCCTGAGCGCTTGGCACCGGGCACAACGAACCGTGTGTGCGGGATAGTGAGCATTCCCGCCTAGTGCTGGCAATGCACGAGCACTGCCAAAAGGCAAAGGAAGGCGCTTAGCATCCAGCTTGTGGGCTTTGCTTTCAGACTGCCGGAGGGCCGTAGCTGTGGTAAGCCGGCTTGCTCGTTTGACGTTAGGTGTCACCTGCAAGAACTTCACCCGCATCTGGTTTATGCTGCTACCTGTTGTTAGGCGACAACAAGGGCACATGTAGCAAATGCTTTTTCCTGTTTCATTTTGCTAGGCCACGCTCTTCTGTGGCTCTTTAGTGCTTGCCAAACTGCTATGTGGGTGCTGCTGCTTCCATCTGACAAGGAGCACAGCCTTCTGACAGCAGCTTTCAACTTGTCTAAGAAAGAGCTTGGCCATTTAGATGTGATGCAAATCTGTGTGTGTCTAAGGTGCAGGTGCAAGCTCCTGACCAAGCTGTTCTCCCCCTTCAGTTTCTATTTGCCAGACACATTAGAAATGTTTTCCTCTATCATTCGCACCAAGAGTCGCAGATTACTTAACCCAGGAGCTCTGAGAATGGAGCGGCAAATATGTTCCGCTTTCGTCATAAACAGTGCTCCAGAGCGCTTGGAAACGGGCACAACGAATCGTGTGTGCGGGATAGTGACCATTCCCGCCTAGTGCTGGCAATGCACGAGCACTGCCAAAAGGCAAAGGAAGGCGCTTAGCATGCGGCTTGTGCGCAAAGCATTCAGACTGCCAGAGGACCGCAGCTGTGGTAAGCCGGCTTGCTCATTTGACGTTAGATGTCACCTGCAAGAACTTCACCCGCATCTGGTTTATGCTGCTACCTGTTGTTAGGCGACAACAAGAGCACATGTAGCAAATGCTTTTTCCTGCCCCGTTTTGCTAGACCACGCTCTTCTGTGGCTCTTTAGTGCTTGCCAAACTGCTATGTGCGTGCTGCTGCTTCCATCTGACAAGGAGCACAGCCTTCTGACAGCAGCTTTCAACTTGTCGAAGAAAGCGCTTGGCCATTTAAATGTGATGCAAATCTGTGTGTGTGTAAGGTGCAGGTGCCAGCTCCTGACAAAGGTTTTCTCCAGGTTCAGTTTCTCCCTGCCAGACACATTGGAAATGTTTTCCTCTGGCATTCGCAGCAAGAGTTGCAGATTGCTTAACTCAGGAGCTCTGAGAATGGAGCGGCAAGATGTGTTCCGCTTTTGTCATAAACAGTGCTCCTGAGCGTTTGGTAACGGGCACAACGAATCGTGTGTGCGGGATAGTGAGCATTCACGCCTAGTGCTGGCAATGCACGAGCACTGCCAAAAGGCAAAGGAAGGCGCTTAGCATCCAGCTTGTGCGCAAAGCTTTCAGACTGTCATAGGACCGCAGCTGTGCTAAGCCCGCTTGCTCATTTGACGTTAGGTGTCACCTGCAAGAACTTCACTCGCATCTGGTTTATGCTGCTACCTGTTGTTAGGCGACAAAAAGAGAACATGTAGCAAATGCTTTTTCCTGCCCCATATTGGTAGACCACACTCTTCTGTGGCTCTTTAGTGCTTGCCAAACTGCTATGTGCGTGCTGCTGCTTCCATCTGACAAGGAGCACAGCCTTCTGACAGCAGCTTTCAACTTGCCTAAGAAAGAGCTTAGCCATTTAGATGTGCTGCAAATCTGTGTGTGTGTAAAGTGCAGGTGCAAGCTCCTGACAAAGGTTTTCTCCCCCTTCAGTTTCTATTTGCCAGACACATTGGAAATGTTTTCCTCTGGCATTCGCAGCAAGAGTTGCAGATTGCTTAACTCAGGAGCTCTGAGAATGGAGCGGCAAGATGTGTTCCGCTTTTGTCATAAACAGTGCTCCTGAGCGTTTGGTAACGGGCACAACGAATCGTGTGTGCGGGATAGTGAGCATTCACGCCTAGTGCTGGCAATGCGCGAGCACTGCCAAAAGGCAAAGGAAGGCGCTTAGCATCCAGCTTGTGCGCAAAGCTTTCAGACTGTCATAGGACCGCAGCTGTGGTAAGCCGGCTTGCTCATTTGACGTTAGGTGTCACCTGCAAGAACTTCACCCGCATCTGGTTTATGCTGCTACCTGTTGTTAGGCGACAACAAGAGAACATGTAGCAAATGCTTTTTCCTGCCCCATATTGGTAGACCACGCTCTTCTGTGGCTCTTTAGTGCTTGCCAAACTGCTATGTGCGTGCTGCTGCCTCCATCTGACAAGGAGCACAGCCTTCTGACAGCAGCTTACAACTTGCCCAAGAAAGAGCTTGGCCATTTAAATGTGACGCAAATCTGTGTGTGTGTAAAGTGCAGGTGCAAGCTCCTGACCAAGCTGTTCTCCCCCTTCAGTTTCTATTTGCCAGACACATTGGAAATGTTTTCCTCTATCATTCGCACCAAGAGTCGCAGATTGCTTAACTCAGGAGCTCTGAGAGCGGAGCGGCAAGATGTGTTCCGCTTTCGTCATAAACAGTGCTCCTGAGCGCTTGGCACCGGGCACAACGAATCGTGTGTGCGGGATAGTGAGCATTCCCGCCTAGTGCTGGCAATGCACGAGCACTGCCAAAAGGCAAAGGAAGGCGCTTAGCATCCAGCTTGTGGGCTTTGCTTTCAGACTGCCGGAGGGCCGTAGCTGTGGTAAGCCGGCTTGCTCATTTGACGTTAGGTGTCACCTGCAAGAACTTCACCCGCATCTGGTTTATGCTGCTACCTTTTGTTAGGCGACAACAAGGGCACATGTAGCAAATGCTTTTTCCTGTTTCATTTTGCTAGACCACGCTCTTCTGTGCGTCTTTAGTGCTTGCCAAACTGCTATGTGGGTGCTGCTGCTTCCATCTGACAAGGAGCACAGCCTTCTGACAGCAGCTTTCAACTTGCCCAAGAAAGAGCTTGGCCATTTAGATGTGCTGCAAATCTGTGTGTGTGTAAAGTGCAGGTGCAAGCTCCTGACCAAGCTGTTCTCCCCCTTCAGTTTCTATTTGCCAGACACATTGGAAATGTTTTCCTCTGGCATTCGCACCAAGAGTCGCAGATTGCTTAACCCAGGAGCTCTGAGAGCGGAGCGGCAAGATGTGTTCCGCTTTCGTCATAAACAGTGCTCCTGAGCGCTTGGCACCGGGCACAACGAACCGTGTGTGCGGGATAGTGAGCATTCCCGCCTAGTGCTGGCAATGCACGAGCACTGCCAAAAGGCAAAGGAAGGCGCTTAGCATGCGGCTTGTGCGCAAAGATTTCAGACTGCCAGAGGACCGTAGCTGTGGTAAGCCGGCTTGCTCATTTGACGTTAGATGTCACCTGCAAGAACTTCACCCGCATCTGGTTTATGCTGCTACCTGTTGTTAAGCGACAACAAGGGCACATGTAGCAAATGCTTTTTCCTGCCCCATTTTGCTAGACCATGCTCTTCTGTGGCTCTTTAGTGCTTGCTAAACTACAATGTGCGTGCTGCTGCTTCCATCTGACAAGGAGCACAGCCTTCTGACAGCAGCTTTCAACTTGCCTAAGAAAGAGCTTAGCCATTTATATGTGCTGCAAATCTGTGTGTGTGTAAAGTGCAGGTGCAAGCTCCTGACAAAGGTTTTCTCCCCCTTCAGTTTCTATTTGCCAGACACATTGGAAATGTTTTCCTCTGGCATTCGCAGCAAGAGTTGCAGATTGCTTAACTCAGGAGCTCTGAGAATGGAGCGGCAAGATGTGTTCCGCTTTTGTCATAAACAGTGCTCCTGAGCGTTTGGTAACGGGCACAACGAATCGTGTGTGCGGGATAGTGAGCATTCACGCCTAGTGCTGGCAATGCACGAGCACTGCCAAAAGGCAAAGGAAGGCGCTTAGCATCCAGCTTGTGCGCAAAGCTTTCAGACTGTCATAGGACCGCAGCTGTGGTAAGCCGGCTTGCTCATTTGACGTTAGGTGTCACCTGCAAGAACTTCACCCGCATCTGGTTTATGCTGCTACCTGTTCTTAGGCGACAACAAGAGAACATGTAGCAAATGCTTTTTCCTGCCCCATATTGGTAGACCACGCTCTTCTGTGGCTCTTTAGTGCTTGCCAAACTGCTATGTGGGTGCTGCTGCTTCCATCTGACAAGGAGCACAGCCTTCTGACAGCAGCTTTCAACTTGCCCAGGAAAGCGCTTGGCCATTTAAATGTGCTGCAAATCTGTGTGTGTGTAAGGTGCAGGTGCCAGCTCCTGACAAAGGTTTTCTCCAGGTTCAGTTTCTCCCTGCCAGACACATTGGAAATGTTTTCCTCTGGCATTCGCAGCAAGAGTTGCAGATTGCTTAACTCAGGAGCTCTGAGAATGGAGCGGCAAGAGGTGTTCCGCTTTTGTCATAAACAGTGCTCCTGAGCGTTTGGTAACGGGCACAACGAATCGTGTGTGCGGGATAGTGAGCATTCACGCCTAGTGCTGGCAATGCACGAGCACTGCCAAAAGGCAAAGGAAGGCGCTTAGCATCCAGCTTGTGCGCAAAGCTTTCAGACTGTCATAGGACCGCAGCTGTGGTAAGCCGGCTTGCTCATTTGACGTTAGGTGTCACCTGCAAGAACTTCACTCGCATCTGGTTTATGCTGCTACCTGTTGTTAGGCGACAACAAGAGAACATGTAGCAAATGCTTTTTCCTGCCCCATATTGGTAGACCACACTCTTCTGTGGCTCTTTAGTGCTTGCCAAACTGCTATGTGCGTGCTGCTGCTTCCATCTGACAAGGAGCACAGCCTTCTGACAGCAGCTTTCAACTTGCCCAAGAAAGAGCTTGGCCATTTAAATGTGACGCAAATCTGTGTGTGTGTAAAGTGCAGGTGCAAGCTCCTGACCAAGCTGTTCTCCCCCTTCAGTTTCTATTTGCCGGACACATTGGAAATGTTTTCCTCTGGCATTCGCAGAAAGAGTTGCAGATTGCTTAACTCAGGAGCTCTGAGAACTGAGCGGCAAGATGTGTTCCCCTTTCGTCATAAACAGTGCTCCTGAGCGCTTGGTAACGGGCACTACGAATCGTGTGTGCGGGATAGTGAGCATTCACGCCTAGTGCTGGCAATGCACGAGCACTGCCAAAAGGCAAAGGAAGGCGCTTAGCATCCAGCTTGTGCGCAAAGCTTTCAGACTGTCATAGGACCGCAGCTGTGGTAAGCCGGCTTGCTCATTTGACGTTAGATGTCACCTGCAAGAACATCACCCGCATCTGGTTTATGCTGCTACCTGTTGTTAGGCGACAACAAGGGCACATGTAGCAAATGCTTTGTCCTGCCCCATTTTGCTAGACCATGCTCTTCTGTGGCTCTTTAGTGCTTGCTAAACTACAATGTGTGTGCTGCTGCTTCCATCTGACAAGGAGCACAGCCTTCTGACAGCAGCTTTCAACTTGCCCAAGAAAGAGCTTGGCCATTTAAATGTGACGCAAATCTGTGTGTGTGTAAAGTGCAGGTGCAAGCTCCTGACCAAGCTGTTCTCCCCCTTCAGTTTCTATTTGCCAGACACATTGGAAATGTTTTCCTCTGGCATTCGCACCAAGACTCGCAGATTGCTTAACTCAGGAGCTCTGAGAATGGAGCGGCAAGATGTGTTCCGCTTTTGTCATAAACAGTGCTCCTGAGCGTTTGGTAACGGGCACAACGAATCGTGTGTGCGGGATAGTGAGCATTCACGCCTAGTGCTGGCAATGCACGAGCACTGCCAAAAGGCAAAGGAAGGCGCTTAGCATCCAGCTTGTCCGCAAAGCTTTCAGACTGTCATAGGACCGCAGCTGTGGTAAGCCGGCTTGCTCATTTGACGTTAGGTGTCACCTGCAAGAACTTCACTCGCATCTGGTTTATGCTACTACCTGTTGTTAGCCGAAAACAAAAGAACACGTAGCAAATGCTTTTTCCTGCCCCATATTGGTAGACCACACTCTTCTGTGGCTCTTTAGTGCTTGCCGAACTGCTATGTGCGTGCTGCTGCTTCCATCTGACAAGGAGCACAGCCTTCTGACAGCAGCTTTCAACTTGCCCAAGAAAGAGCTTGGCCATTTAAATGTGCTGCAAATCTGTGTGTGTGTAAAGTGCAGGTGCAAGCTCCTGACCAAGCTGTTCTCCCCCTTCAGTTTCTATTTGCCAGACACATTGGAAATGTTTTCCTCTGGCATTCGCACCAAGACTCGCAGATTGCTTAACCCAGGAGCTCTGAGAGCGGAGCGGCAAGAGGTGTTCCGCTTTCGTCATAAACAGTGCTCCTGAGCGCTTGGCACTGGGCACAACGAATCGTGTGTGCGGGATAGTGAGCATTCACGCCTAGTGCTGGCAATGCACGAGCACTGCCAAAAGGCAAAGGAAGGCGCTTAGCATCCAGCTTGTGGGCTTTGCTTTCAGACTGCCGGAGGGCCGTAGCTGTGGTAAGCCGGCTTGCTCATTTGACGTTAGGTGTCACCTGCAAGAACTTCACCCGCATCTGGTTTATGCTGCTACCTGTTCTTAGGCGACAACAAGAGAACATGTAGCAAATGCTTTTTCCTGCCCCATATTGGTAGACCACGCTCTTCTGTGGCTCTTTAGTGCTTGCCAAACTGCTATGTGGGTGCTGCTGCTTCCATCTGACAAGGAGCACAGCCTTCTGACAGCAGCTTTCAACTTGCCCAGGAAAGCGCTTGGCCATTTAAATGTGCTGCAAATCTGTGTGTGTGTAAGGTGCAGGTGCCAGCTCCTGACAAAGGTTTTCTCCAGGTTCAGTTTCTCCCTGCCAGACACATTGGAAATGTTTTCTTCTGGCATTCGCAGCAAGAGTTGCAGATTGCTTAACTCAGGAGCTCTGAGAATGGAGCGGCAAGAGGTGTTCCGCTTTTGTCATAAACAGTGCTCCTGAGCGTTTGGTAACGGGCACAACGAATCGTGTGTGCGGGATAGTGAGCATTCACGCCTAGTGCTGGCAATGCACGAGCACTGCCAAAAGGCAAAGGAAGGCGCTTAGCATCCAGCTTGTGCGCAAAGCTTTCAGACTGTCATAGGACCGCAGCTGTGGTAAGCCGGCTTGCTCATTTGACGTTAGGTGTCACCTGCAAGAACTTCACTCGCATCTGGTTTATGCTGCTACCTGTTGTTAGGCGACAACAAGAGAACATGTAGCAAATGCTTTTTCCTGCCCCATATTGGTAGACCACACTCTTCTGTGGCTCTTTAGTGCTTGCCAAACTGCTATGTGCGTGCTGCTGCTTCCATCTGACAAGGAGCACAGCCTTCTGACAGCAGCTTTCAACTTGCCCAAGAAAGAGCTTGGCCATTTAAATGTGACGCAAATCTGTGTGTGTGTAAAGTGCAGGTGCAAGCTCCTGACCAAGCTGTTCTCCCCCTTCAGTTTCTATTTGCCGGACACATTGGAAATGTTTTCCTCTGGCATTCGCAGAAAGAGTTGCAGATTGCTTAACTCAGGAGCTCTGAGAACTGAGCGGCAAGATGTGTTCCCTTTTCGTCATAAACAGTGCTCCTGAGCGCTTGGTAACGGGCACTACGAATCGTGTGTGCGGGATAGTGAGCATTCACGCCTAGTGCTGGCAATGCACGAGCACTGCCAAAAGGCAAAGGAAGGCGCTTAGCATCCAGCTTGTGCGCAAAGCTTTCAGACTGTCATAGGACCGCAGCTGTGCTAAGCCCGCTTGCTCATTTGACGTTAGGTGTCACCTGCAAGAACTTCACTCGCATCTGGTTTATGCTGCTACCTGTTGTTAGGCGACAACAAGAGAACACGTAGCAAATGCTTTTTCCTGCCCCATATTGGTAGACCACACTCTTCTGTGGCTCTTTAGTGCTTGCCAAACTGCTATGTGGGTGCTGTTGCTTCCATCTGACAAGGAGCACAGCCTTCTGACAGCAGCTTTCAACTTGCCCAAGAAAGAGCTTGGCCATTTAAATGTGCTGCAAATCTGTGTGTGTGTAAAGTGCAGGTGCAAGCTCCTGACCAAGCTGTTCTCCCCCTTCAGTTTCTATTTGCCAGACACATTGGAAATGTTTTCCTCTGGCATTCGCACCAAGAGTCGCAGATTGCTTAACCCAGGAGCTCTGAGAGCGGAGCGGCAAGATGTGTTCCGCTTTCGTCATAAACAGTGCTCCTGAGCGCTTGGCACCGGGCACAACGAATCGTGTGTGCGGGATAGTGAGCATTCACGCCTAGTGCTGGCAATGCACGAGCACTGCCAAAAGGCAAAGGAAGGCGCTTAGCATCCAGCTTGTGCGCAAAGCTTTCAGACTGCCGGAGGGCCGTAGCTGTGGTAAGCCGGCTTGCTCATTTGACGTTAGGTGTCACCTGCAAGAACTTCACCCGCATCTGGTTTATGCTGCTACCTGTTCTTAGGCGACAACAAGAGAACATGTAGCAAATGCTTTTTCCTGCCCCATATTGGTAGACCACGCTCTTCTGTGGCTCTTTAGTGCTTGCCAAACTGCTATGTGGGTGCTGCTGCTTCCATCTGACAAGGAGCACAGCCTTCTGACAGCAGCTTTCAACTTGCCCAGGAAAGCGCTTGGCCATTTAAATGTGCTGCAAATCTGTGTGTGTGTAAGGTGCAGGTGCCAGCTCCTGACAAAGGTTTTCTCCAGGTTCAGTTTCTCCCTGCCAGACACATTGGAAATGTTTTCCTCTGGCATTCGCAGCAAGAGTTGCAGATTGCTTAACTCAGGAGCTCTGAGAAAGGAGCGGCAAGATGTGTTCCGCTTTTGTCATAAACAGTGCTCCTGAGCGTTTGGTAACGGGCACAACGAATCGTGTGTGCGGGATAGTGAGCATTCACGCCTAGTGCTGGCAATGCACGAGCACTGCCAAAAGGCAAAGGAAGGCGCTTAGCATCCAGCTTGTGCGCAAAGCTTTCAGACTGTCATAGGACCGTAGCTGTGGTAAGCCCGCTTGCTCATTTGACGTTAGGTGTCACCTGCAAGAACTTCACTCGCATCTGGTTTATGCTGCTACCTGTTCTTAGGCGACAACAAGAGAACATGTAGCAAATGCTTTTTCCTGCCCCATATTGGTAGACCACACTCTTCTGTGGCTCTTTAGTGCTTGCCAAACTGCTATGTGCGTGCTGCTGCTTCCATCTGACAAGGAGCACAGCCTTCTGACAGCAGCTTTCAACTTGCCTAAGAAAGAGCTTAGCCATTTAGATGTGCTGCAAATCTGTGTGTGTGTAAAGTGCAGGTGCAAGCTCCTGACAAAGGTTTTCTCCCCCTTCAGTTTCTATTTGCCAGACACATTGGAAATGTTTTCCTCTGGCATTCGCACCAAGAGTCGCAGATTGCTTAACCCAGGAGCTCTGAGAGCGGAGCGGCAAGATGTGTTCCGCTTTCGTCATAAACAGTGCTCCTGAGCGCTTTGCACCGGGCACAACGAACCGTGTTTGCGGGATAGTGAGCATTCCCGCCTAGTGCTGGCAATGCACGAGCACTGCCAAAAGGCAAAGGAAGGCGCTTAGCATCCAGCTTGTGGGCTTTCCTTTCAGACTGCCGGAGGGCCGTAGATGTGGTAAGCCGGCTTGCTCATTTGACGTTAGGTGTCACCTGCAAGAACTTCACCCGCATCTGGTTTATGCTGCTACCTGTTAGGCGACAACAAGAGAACATGTAGCACATGCTTTTTCCTGCCCCATATTGGTAGACCACACTCTTCTGTGGCTCTTTAGTGCTTGCCAAACTGCTATGTGCGTGCTGCTGCTTCCATCTGACAAGGAGCACAGCCTTCTGACAGCAGCTTTCAACTTGCCCAAGAAAGAGCTTGGCCATTTAAATGTGACGCAAATCTGTGTGTGTGTAAAGTGCAGGTGCAAGCTCCTGACCAAGCTGTTCTCCCCCTTCAGTTTCTATTTGCCGGACACATTGGAAATGTTTTCCTCTGGCATTCGCAGAAAGAGTTGCAGATTGCTTAACTCAGGAGCTCTGAGAACTGAGCGGCAAGATGTGTTCCCCTTTCGTCATAAACAGTGCTCCTGAGCGCTTGGTAACGGGCACTACGAAACGTGTGTGCGGGATAGTGAGCATTCACGCCTAGTGCTGGCAATGCACGAGCACTGCCAAAAGGCAAAGGAAGGCGCTTAGCATCCAGCTTGTGGGCTTTGCTTTCAGACTGCCGGAGGGCCGTAGCTGTGGTAAGCCGGCTTGCTCGTTTGACGTTAGGTGTCACCTGCAAGAACTTCACCCGCATCTGGTTTATGCTGCTACCTGTTGTTAGGCGACAACAAGGGCACATGTAGCAAATGCTTTTTCCTGTTTCATTTTGCTAGACCACGCTCTTCTGTGGCTCTTTAGTGCTTGCCAAACTGCTATGTGGGTGCTGCTGCTTCCATCTGACAAGGAGCACAGCCTTCTGACAGCAGCTTTCAACTTGCCTAAGAAAGAGCTTAGCCATTAAGATGTGCTGCAGATCTGTGTGTGTCTAAGGTGCAGATGCAAGCTCCTGACCAAGCTGTTCTCCCCCTTCAGTTTCTATTTGCCAGACACATTAGAAATGTTTTCCTCTATCATTCGCACCAAGAGTCGCAGATTACTTAACCCAGGAGCTCTGAGAATGGAGCGGCAAATATGTTCCGCTTTCGTCATAAACAGTGCTCCAGAGCGCTTGGAAACGGGCACAACGAATCGTGTGTGCGGGATAGTGAGCATTCACGCCTAGTGCTGGCAATGCACGAGCACTGCCAAAAGGCAAAGGAAGGCGCTTAGCATCCAGCTTGTGCGCAAAGCTTTCAGACTGTCATAGGACCGTAGCTGTGCTAAGCCCGCTTGCTCATTTGACGTTAGGTGTCACCTGCAAGAACTTCACTCGCATCTGGTTTATGCTGCTACCTGTTCTTAGGCGACAACAAGAGAACATGTAGCAAATGCTTTTTCCTGCCCCATATTGGTAGACCACACTCTTCTGTGGCTCTTTAGTGCTTGCCAAACTGCTATGTGCGTGCTGCTGCTTCCATCTGACAAGGAGCACAGCCTTCTGACAGCAGCTTTCAACTTGCCCAAGAAAGAGCTTGGCCATTTAAATGTGCTGCAAATCTGTGTGTGTGTAAAGTGCAGGTGCAAGCTCCTGACCAAGCTGTTCTCCCCCTTCAGTTTCTATTTGCCAGACACATTGGAAATGTTTTCCTCTGGCATTCGCACCAAGAGTCGCAGATTGCTTAACCCAGGAGCTCTGAGAGCGGAGCGGCAAGAGATGTTCCGCTTTCGTCATAAACAGTGCTCCTGAGCGCTTGGCACCGGGCACAACGAATCGTGTGTGCGGGATAGTGAGCATTCACGCCTAGTGCTGGCAATGCACGAGCACTGCCAAAAGGCAAAGGAAGGCGCTTAGCATCCAGCTTGTGGGCTTTGCTTTCAGACTGCCGGAGGGCCGTAGCTGTGGTAAGCCGGCTTGCTCATTTGACGTTAGGTGTCACCTGCAAGAACTTCACCCGCATCTGGTTTATGCTGCTACCTGTTGTTAGGCGACAACAAGAGAACATGTAGCAAATGCTTTTTCCTGCCCCATATTGGTAGACCACGCTCTTCTGTGGCTCTTTAGTGCTTGCCAAACTGCTATGTGGGTGCTGCTGCTTCCATCTGACAAGGAGCACAGCCTTCTGACAGCAGCTTTCAACTTGCCCAGGAAAGCGCTTGGCCATTTAAATGTGCTGCAAATCTGTGTGTGTGTAAGGTGCAGGTGCCAGCTCCTGACAAAGGTTTTCTCCAGGTTCAGTTTCTCCCTGCCAGACACATTGGAAATGTTTTCCTCTGGCATTCGCAGCAAGAGTTGCAGATTGCTTAACTCAGGAGCTCTGAGAATGGAGCGGCAAGAGGTGTTCCGCTTTTGTCATAAACAGTGCTCCTGAGCGTTTGGTAACGGGCACAACGAATCGTGTGTGCGGGATAGTGAGCATTCACGCCTAGTGCTGGCAATGCACGAGCACTGCCAAAAGGCAAAGGAAGGCGCTTAGCATCCAGCTTGTGCGCAAAGCTTTCAGACTGTCATAGGACCGCAGCTGTGGTAAGCCGGCTTGCTCATTTGACGTTAGGTGTCACCTGCAAGAACTTCACTCGCATCTGGTTTATGCTGCTACCTGTTGTTAGGCGACAACAAGAGAACATGTAGCAAATGCTTTTTCCTGCCCCATATTGGTAGACCACACTCTTCTGTGGCTCTTTAGTGCTTGCCAAACTGCTATGTGCGTGCTGCTGCTTCCATCTGACAAGGAGCACAGCCTTCTGACAGCAGCTTTCAACTTGCCCAAGAAAGAGCTTGGCCATTTAAATGTGACGCAAATCTGTGTGTGTGTAAAGTGCAGGTGCAAGCTCCTGACCAAGCTGTTCTCCCCCTTCAGTTTCTATTTGCCGGACACATTGGAAATGTTTTCCTCTGGCATTCGCAGAAAGAGTTGCAGATTGCTTAACTCAGGAGCTCTGAGAACTGAGCGGCAAGATGTGTTCCCCTTTCGTCATAAACAGTGCTCCTGAGCGCTTGGTAACGGGCACTACGAATCGTGTGTGCGGGATAGTGAGCATTCACGCCTAGTGCTGGCAATGCACGAGCACTGCCAAAAGGCAAAGGAAGGCGCTTAGCATCCAGCTTGTGCGCAAAGCTTTCAGACTGTCATAGGACCGCAGCTGTGCTAAGCCCGCTTGCTCATTTGACGTTAGGTGTCACCTGCAAGAACTTCACTCGCATCTGGTTTATGCTGCTACCTGTTGTTAGGCGACAACAAGAGAACACGTAGCAAATGCTTTTTCCTGCCCCATATTGGTAGACCACACTCTTCTGTGGCTCTTTAGTGCTTGCCAAACTGCTATGTGCGTGCTGTTGCTTCCATCTGACAAGGAGCACAGCCTTCTGACAGCAGCTTTCAACTTGCCCAAGAAAGAGCTTGGCCATTTAAATGTGCTGCAAATCTGTGTGTGTGTAAAGTGCAGGTGCAAGCTCCTGACCAAGCTGTTCTCCCCCTTCAGTTTCTATTTGCCAGACACATTGGAAATGTTTTCCTCTGGCATTCGCACCAAGACTCGCAGATTGCTTAACCCAGGAGCTCTGAGAGCGGAGCGGCAAGATGTGTTCCGCTTTCGTCATAAACAGTGCTCCTGAGCGCTTGGCACCGGGCACAACGAATCGTGTGTGCGGGATAGTGAGCATTCACGCCTAGTGCTGGCAATGCACGAGCACTGCCAAAAGGCAAAGGAAGGCGCTTAGCATCCAGCTTGTGGGCTTTGCTTTCAGACTGCCGGAGGGCCGTAGCTGTGGTAAGCCGGCTTGCTCATTTGACGTTAGGTGTCACCTGCAAGAACTTCACCCGCATCTGGTTTATGCTGCTACCTGTTGTTAGGCGACAACAAGAGAACATGTAGCAAATGCTTTTTCCTGCCCCATATTGGTAGACCACGCTCTTCTGTGGCTCTTTAGTGCTTGCCAAACTGCTATGTGGGTGCTGCTGCTTCCATCTGACAAGGAGCACAGCCTTCTGACAGCAGCTTTCAACTTGCCCAGGAAAGCGCTTGGCCATTTAAATGTGCTGCAAATCTGTGTGTGTGTAAGGTGCAGGTGCCAGCTCCTGACAAAGGTTTTCTCCAGGTTCAGTTTCTCCCTGCCAGACACATTGGAAATGTTTTCCTCTGGCATTCGCAGCAAGAGTTGCAGATTGCTTAACTCAGGAGCTCTGAGAATGGAGCGGCAAGATGTGTTCCGCTTTTGTCATAAACAGTGCTCCTGAGCGTTTGGTAACGGGCACAACGAATCGTGTGTGCGGGATAGTGAGCATTCACGCCTAGTGCTGGCAATGCACGAGCACTGCCAAAAGGCAAAGGAAGGCGCTTAGCATCCAGCTTGTGCGCAAAGCTTTCAGACTGTCATAGGACCGTAGCTGTGGTAAGCCCGCTTGCTCATTTGACGTTAGGTGTCACCTGCAAGAACTTCACTCGCATCTGGTTTATGCTGCTACCTGTTCTTAGGCGACAACAAGAGAACATGTAGCAAATGCTTTTTCCTGCCCCATATTGGTAGACCACACTCTTCTGTGGCTCTTTAGTGCTTGCCAAACTGCTATGTGCGTGCTGCTGCTTCCATCTGACAAGGAGCACAGCCTTCTGACAGCAGCTTTCAACTTGCCCAAGAAAGAGCTTGGCCATTTAAATGTGACGCAAATCTGTGTGTGTGTAAAGTGCAGGTGCAAGCTCCTGACCAAGCTGTTCTCCCCCTTCAGTTTCTATTTGCCAGACACATTGGAAATGTTTTCCTCTGGCATTCGCACCAAGAGTCGCAGATTGCTTAACCCAGGAGCTCTGAGAGCGGAGCGGCAAGATGTGTTCCGCTTTCGTCATAAACAGTGCTCCTGAGCGCTTGGCACCGGGCACAACGAACCGTGTGTGCGGGATAGTGAGCATTCCCGCCTAGTGCTGGCAATGCACGAGCACTGCCAAAAGGCAAAGGAAGGCGCTTAGCATCCAGCTTGTGGGCTTTCCTTTCAGACTGCCGGAGGGCCGTAGATGTGGTAAGCCGGCTTGCTCATTTGACGTTAGGTGTCACCTGCAAGAACTTCACCCGCATCTGGTTTATGCTGCTACCTGTTAGGCGACAACAAGAGAACATGTAGCACATGCTTTTTCCTGCCCCATATTGGTAGACCACACTCTTCTGTGGCTCTTTAGTGCTTGCCAAACTGCTATGTGCGTGCTGCTGCTTCCATCTGACAAGGAGCACAGCCTTCTGACAGCAGCTTTCAACTTGCCCAAGAAAGAGCTTGGCCATTTAAATGTGACGCAAATCTGTGTGTGTGTAAAGTGCAGGTGCAAGCTCCTGACCAAGCTGTTCTCCCCCTTCAGTTTCTATTTGCCGGACACATTGGAAATGTTTTCCTCTGGCATTCGCAGAAAGAGTTGCAGATTGCTTAACTCAGGAGCTCTGAGAACTGAGCGGCAAGATGTGTTCCCCTTTCGTCATAAACAGTGCTCCTGAGCGCTTGGTAACGGGCACTACGAAACGTGTGTGCGGGATAGTGAGCATTCACGCCTAGTGCTGGCAATGCACGAGCACTGCCAAAAGGCAAAGGAAGGCGCTTAGCATCCAGCTTGTGGGCTTTGCTTTCAGACTGCCGGAGGGCCGTAGCTGTGGTAAGCCGGCTTGCTCGTTTGACGTTAGGTGTCACCTGCAAGAACTTCACCCGCATCTGGTTTATGCTGCTACCTGTTGTTAGGCGACAACAAGGGCACATGTAGCAAATGCTTTTTCCTGTTTCATTTTGCTAGACCACGCTCTTCTGTGGCTCTTTAGTGCTTGCCAAACTGCTATGTGGGTGCTGCTGCTTCCATCTGACAAGGAGCACAGCCTTCTGACAGCAGCTTTCAACTTGCCTAAGAAAGAGCTTAGCCATTAAGATGTGCTGCAGATCTGTGTGTGTCTAAGGTGCAGATGCAAGCTCCTGACCAAGCTGTTCTCCCCCTTCAGTTTCTATTTGCCAGACACATTAGAAATGTTTTCCTCTATCATTCGCACCAAGAGTCGCAGATTACTTAACCCAGGAGCTCTGAGAATGGAGCGGCAAATATGTTCCGCTTTCGTCATAAACAGTGCTCCAGAGCGCTTGGAAACGGGCACAACGAATCGTGTGTGCGGGATAGTGACCATTCCCGCCTAGTGCTGGCAATGCACGAGCACTGCCAAAAGGCAAAGGAAGGCGCTTAGCATCCAGCTTGTGCGCAAAGCTTTCAGACTGTCATAGGACCGTAGCTGTGCTAAGCCCGCTTGCTCATTTGACGTTAGGTGTCACCTGCAAGAACTTCACTCGCATCTGGTTTATGCTGCTACCTGTTCTTAGGCGACAACAAGAGAACATGTAGCAAATGCTTTTTCCTGCCCCATATTGGTAGACCACACTCTTCTGTGGCTCTTTAGTGCTTGCCAAACTGCTATGTGCGTGCTGCTGCTTCCATCTGACAAGGAGCACAGCCTTCTGACAGCAGCTTTCAACTTGCCCAAGAAAGAGCTTGGCCATTTAAATGTGACGCAAATCTGTGTGTGTGTAAAGTGCAGGTGCAAGCTCCTGACCAAGCTGTTCTCCCCCTTCAGTTTCTATTTGCCAGACACATTGGAAATGTTTTCCTCTGGCATTCACACCAAGAGTCGCAGATTGCTTAACCCAGGAGCTCTGAGAGCGGAGCGGCAAGATGTGTTCCGCTTTCGTCATAAACAGTGCTCCTGAGCGCTTGGCACCGGGCACAACGAACCGTGTGTGCGGGATAGTGAGCATTCCCGCCTAGTGCTGGCAATGCACGAGCACTGCCAAAAGGCAAAGGAAGGCGCTTAGCATCCAGCTTGTGGGCTTTCCTTTCAGACTGCCGGAGGGCCGTAGATGTGGTAAGCCGGCTTGCTCATTTGACGTTAGGTGTCACCTGCAAGAACTTCACCCGCATCTGGTTTATGCTGCTACCTGTTAGGCGACAACAAGAGAACATGTAGCACATGCTTTTTCCTGCCCCATATTGGTAGACCACACTCTTCTGTGGCTCTTTAGTGCTTGCCAAACTGCTATGTGCGTGCTGCTGCTTCCATCTGACAAGGAGCACAGCCTTCTGACAGCAGCTTTCAACTTGCCCAAGAAAGAGCTTGGCCATTTAAATGTGACGCAAATCTGTGTGTGTGTAAAGTGCAGGTGCAAGCTCCTGACCAAGCTGTTCTCCCCCTTCAGTTTCTATTTGCCGGACACATTGGAAATGTTTTCCTCTGGCATTCGCAGAAAGAGTTGCAGATTGCTTAACTCAGGAGCTCTGAGAACTGAGCGGCAAGATGTGTTCCCCTTTCGTCATAAACAGTGCTCCTGAGCGCTTGGTAACGGGCACTACGAAACGTGTGTGCGGGATAGTGAGCATTCACGCCTAGTGCTGGCAATGCACGAGCACTGCCAAAAGGCAAAGGAAGGCGCTTAGCATCCAGCTTGTGGGCTTTGCTTTCAGACTGCCGGAGGGCCGTAGCTGTGGTAAGCCGGCTTGCTCGTTTGACGTTAGGTGTCACCTGCAAGAACTTCACCCGCATCTGGTTTATGCTGCTACCTGTTGTTAGGCGACAACAAGGGCACATGTAGCAAATGCTTTTTCCTGTTTCATTTTGCTAGACCACGCTCTTCTGTGGCTCTTTAGTGCTTGCCAAACTGCTATGTGGGTGCTGCTGCTTCCATCTGACAAGGAGCACAGCCTTCTGACAGCAGCTTTCAACTTGCCTAAGAAAGAGCTTAGCCATTTAGATGTGCTGCAGATCTGTGTGTGTCTAAGGTGCAGATGCAAGCTCCTGACCAAGCTGTTCTCCCCCTTCAGTTTCTATTTGCCAGACACATTAGAAATGTTTTCCTCTATCATTCGCACCAAGAGTCGCAGATTACTTAACCCAGGAGCTCTGAGAATGGAGCGGCAAATATGTTCCGCTTTCGTCATAAACAGTGCTCCAGAGCGCTTGGAAACGGGCACAACGAATCGTGTGTGCGGGATAGTGAGCATTCACGCCTAGTGCTGGCAATGCACGAGCACTGCCAAAAGGCAAAGGAAGGCGCTTAGCATCCAGCTTGTGCGCAAAGCTTTCAGACTGTCATAGGACCGCAGCTGTGGTAAGCCCGCTTGCTCATTTGACGTTAGGTGTCACCTGCAAGAACTTCACTCGCATCTGGTTTATGCTGCTACCTGTTGTTAGGCGACAACAAGAGAACATGTAGCAAATGCTTTTTCCTGCCCCATATTGGTAGACCACACTCTTCTGTGGCTCTTTAGTGCTTGCCAAACTGCTATGTGCGTGCTGCTGCTTCCATCTGACAAGGAGCACAGCCTTCTGACAGCAGCTTTCAACTTGCCCAAGAAAGAGCTTGGCCATTTAAATGTGACGCAAATCTGTGTGTGTGTAAAGTGCAGGTGCAAGCTCCTGACCAAGCTGTTCTCCCCCTTCAGTTTCTATTTGCCGGACACATTGGAAATGTTTTCCTCTGGCATTCGCAGAAAGAGTTGCAGATTGCTTAACTCAGGAGCTCTGAGAACTGAGCGGCAAGATGTGTTCCCCTTTCGTCATAAACAGTGCTCCTGAGCGCTTGGTAACGGGCACTACGAAACGTGTGTGCGGGATAGTGAGCATTCACGCCTAGTGCTGGCAATGCACGAGCACTGCCAAAAGGCAAAGGAAGGCGCTTAGCATGCGGCTTGTGCGCAAAGCTTTCAGACTGCCAGAGGACCGCAGCTGTGGTAAGCCCGCTTGCTCATTTGACGTTAGATGTCGCCTGCAAGAACTTCACCCGCATCTGGTTTATGCTGCTACCTGTTGTTAGGCGACAACAAGGGCACATGTAGCAAATGCTTTTTCCTGCCCCATTTTGCTAGACCATGCTCTTCTGTGGCTCTTTAGTGCTTGCTAAACTACAATGTGCGTGCTGCTGCTTCCATCTGACAAGGAGCACAGCCTTCTGACAGCAGCTTTCAACTTGCCTAAGAAAGAGCTTAGCCATTTAGATGTGCTGCAAATCTGTGTGTGTGTAAAGTGCAGGTGCAAGCTCTCGACGAAGGTTTTCTCCCCCTTCAGTTTCTATTTGCCAGACACATTGGAAATGTTTTCCTCTGGCATTCGCACCAAGAGTCGCAGATTGCTTAACCCAGGAGCTCTGAGAGCGGAGCGGCAAGATGTGTTCCGCTTTCGTCATAAACAGTGCTCCAGAGCGCTTGGTAACGGGCACAACGAATCGTGTGTGCGGGATAGTGAGCATTCACGCCTAGTGCTGGCAATGCACGAGCACTGCCAAAAGGCAAAGGAAGGCGCTTAGCATCCAGCTTGTGGGCTTTGCTTTCAGACTGCCGGAGGGCCGTAGCTGTGGTAAGCCGGCTTGCTCGTTTGACGTTAGGTGTCACCTGCAAGAACTTCACCCGCATCTGGTTTATGCTGCTACCTGTTGTTAGGCGACAACAAGGGCACATGTAGCAAATGCTTTTTCCTGTTTCATTTTGCTAGACCACGCTCTTCTGTGGCTCTTTAGTGCTTGCCAAACTGCTATGTGCGTGCTGCTGCTTCCATCTGACAAGGAGCACAGCCTTCTGACAGCAGCTTTCAACTTGCCCAAGAAAGAGCTTGGCCATTTAAATGTGCTGCAAATCTGTGTGTGTGTAAAGTGCAGGTGCAAGCTCCTGACCAAGCTGTTCTCCCCCTTCAGTTTCTATTTGCCAGACACATTGGAAATGTTTTCCTCTGGCATTCGCACCAAGACTCGCAGATTGCTTAACCCAGGAGCTCTGAGAGCGGAGCGGCAAGAGGTGTTCCGCTTTCGTCATAAACAGTGCTCCTGAGCGCTTGGCACCGGGCACAACGAATCGTGTGTGCGGGATAGTGAGCATTCACGCCTAGTGCTGGCAATGCACGAGCACTGCCAAAAGGCAAAGGAAGGCGCTTAGCATCCAGCTTGTGGGCTTTGCTTTCAGACTGCCGGAGGGCCGTAGCTGTGGTAAGCCGGCTTGCTCATTTGACGTTAGGTGTCACCTGCAAGAACTTCACCCGCATCTGGTTTATGCTGCTACCTGTTGTTAGGCGACAACAAGAGAACATGTAGCAAATGCTTTTTCCTGCCCCATATTGGTAGACCACGCTCTTCTGTGGCTCTTTAGTGCTTGCCAAACTGCTATGTGGGTGCTGCTGCTTCCATCTGACAAGGAGCACAGCCTTCTGACAGCAGCTTTCAACTTGCCCAGGAAAGCGCTTGGCCATTTAAATGTGCTGCAAATCTGTGTGTGTGTAAGGTGCAGGTGCCAGCTCCTGACAAAGGTTTTCTCCAGGTTCAGTTTCTCCCTGCCAGACACATTGGAAATGTTTTCCTCTGGCATTCGCAGCAAGAGTTGCAGATTGCTTAACTCAGGAGCTCTGAGAATGGAGCGGCAAGAGGTGTTCCGCTTTTGTCATAAACAGTGCTCCTGAGCGTTTGGTAACGGGCACAACGAATCGTGTGTGCGGGATAGTGAGCATTCACGCCTAGTGCTGGCAATGCACGAGCACTGCCAAAAGGCAAAGGAAGGCGCTTAGCATCCAGCTTGTGCGCAAAGCTTTCAGACTGTCATAGGACCGCAGCTGTGGTAAGCCCGCTTGCTCATTTGACGTTAGGTGTCACCTGCAAGAACTTCACTCGCATCTGGTTTATGCTGCTACCTGTTGTTAGGCGACAACAAGAGAACATGTAGCAAATGCTTTTTCCTGCCCCATATTGGTAGACCACACTCTTCTGTGGCTCTTTAGTGCTTGCCAAACTGCTATGTGCGTGCTGCTGCTTCCATCTGACAAGGAGCACAGCCTTCTGACAGCAGCTTTCAACTTGCCCAAGAAAGAGCTTGGCCATTTAAATGTGACGCAAATCTGTGTGTGTGTAAAGTGCAGGTGCAAGCTCCTGACCAAGCTGTTCTCCCCCTTCAGTTTCTATTTGCCGGACACATTGGAAATGTTTTCCTCTGGCATTCGCAGAAAGAGTTGCAGATTGCTTAACTCAGGAGCTCTGAGAACTGAGCGGCAAGATGTGTTCCCCTTTCGTCATAAACAGTGCTCCTGAGCGCTTGGTAACGGGCACTACGAATCGTGTGTGCGGGATAGTGAGCATTCACGCCTAGTGCTGGCAATGCACGAGCACTGCCAAAAGGCAAAGGAAGGCGCTTAGCATCCAGCTTGTGCGCAAAGCTTTCAGACTGTCATAGGACCGCAGCTGTGCTAAGCCCGCTTGCTCATTTGACGTTAGGTGTCACCTGCAAGAACTTCACTCGCATCTGGTTTATGCTGCTACCTGTTGTTAGGCGACAACAAGAGAACACGTAGCAAATGCTTTTTCCTGCCCCATATTGGTAGACCACACTCTTCTGTGGCTCTTTAGTGCTTGCCAAACTGCTATGTGCGTGCTGTTGCTTCCATCTGACAAGGAGCACAGCCTTCTGACAGCAGCTTTCAACTTGCCCAAGAAAGAGCTTGGCCATTTAAATGTGCTGCAAATCTGTGTGTGTGTAAAGTGCAGGTGCAAGCTCCTGACCAAGCTGTTCTCCCCCTTCAGTTTCTATTTGCCAGACACATTGGAAATGTTTTCCTCTGGCATTCGCACCAAGACTCGCAGATTGCTTAACCCAGGAGCTCTGAGAGCGGAGCGGCAAGATGTGTTCCGCTTTCGTCATAAACAGTGCTCCTGAGCGCTTGGCACCGGGCACAACGAATCGTGTGTGCGGGATAGTGAGCATTCACGCCTAGTGCTGGCAATGCACGAGCACTGCCAAAAGGCAAAGGAAGGCGCTTAGCATCCAGCTTGTGCGCAAAGCTTTCAGACTGCCAGAGGGCCGTAGCTGTGGTAAGCCGGCTTGCTCATTTGACGTTAGGTGTCACCTGCAAGAACTTCACCCGCATCTGGTTTATGCTGCTACCTGTTCTTAGGCGACAACAAGAGAACATGTAGCAAATGCTTTTTCCTGCCCCATATTGGTAGACCACGCTCTTCTGTGGCTCTTTAGTGCTTGCCAAACTGCTATGTGGGTGCTGCTGCTTCCATCTGACAAGGAGCACAGCCTTCTGACAGCAGCTTTCAACTTGCCCAGGAAAGCGCTTGGCCATTTAAATGTGCTGCAAATCTGTGTGTGTGTAAGGTGCAGGTGCCAGCTCCTGACAAAGGTTTTCTCCAGGTTCAGTTTCTCCCTGCCAGACACATTGGAAATGTTTTCCTCTGGCATTCGCAGCAAGAGTTGCAGATTGCTTAACTCAGGAGCTCTGAGAATGGAGCGGCAAGATGTGTTCCGCTTTTGTCATAAACAGTGCTCCTGAGCGTTTGGTAACGGGCACAACGAATCGTGTGTGCGGGATAGTGAGCATTCACGCCTAGTGCTGGCAATGCACGAGCACTGCCAAAAGGCAAAGGAAGGCGCTTAGCATCCAGCTTGTGCGCAAAGCTTTCAGACTGTCATAGGACCGTAGCTGTGGTAAGCCCGCTTGCTCATTTGACGTTAGGTGTCACCTGCAAGAACTTCACTCGCATCTGGCTTATGCTGCTACCTGTTCTTAGGCGACAACAAGAGAACATGTAGCAAATGCTTTTTCCTGCCCCATATTGGGAGACCACACTCTTCTGTGGCTCTTTAGTGCTTGCCAAACTGCTATGTGCGTGCTGCTGCTTCCATCTGACAAGGAGCACAGCCTTCTGACAGCAGCTTTCAACTTGCCCAAGAAAGAGCTTGGCCATTTAAATGTGACGCAAATCTGTGTGTGTGTAAAGTGCAGGTGCAAGCTCCTGACCAAGCTGTTCTCCCCCTTCAGTTTCTATTTGCCAGACACATTGGAAATGTTTTCCTCTGGCATTCGCACCAAGAGTCGCAGATTGCTTAACCCAGGAGCTCTGAGAGCGGAGCGGCAAGATGTGTTCCGCTTTCGTCATAAACAGTGCTCCTGAGCGCTTTGCACCGGGCACAACGAACCGTGTTTGCGGGATAGTGAGCATTCCCGCCTAGTGCTGGCAATGCACGAGCACTGCCAAAAGGCAAAGGAAGGCGCTTAGCATGCAGCTTGTGGGCTTTCCTTTCAGACTGCCGGAGGGCCGTAGATGTGGTAAGCCGGCTTGCTCATTTGACGTTAGGTGTCACCTGCAAGAACTTCACCCGCATCTGGTTTATGCTGCTACCTGTTAGGCGACAACAAGAGAACATGTAGCACATGCTTTTTCCTGCCCCATATTGGTAGACCACACTCTTCTGTGGCTCTTTAGTGCTTGCCAAACTGCTATGTGCGTGCTGCTGCTTCCATCTGACAAGGAGCACAGCCTTCTGACAGCAGCTTTCAACTTGCCCAAGAAAGAGCTTGGCCATTTAAATGTGACGCAAATCTGTGTGTGTGTAAAGTGCAGGTGCAAGCTCCTGACCAAGCTGTTCTCCCCCTTCAGTTTCTATTTGCCGGACACATTGGAAATGTTTTCCTCTGGCATTCGCAGAAAGAGTTGCAGATTGCTTAACTCAGGAGCTCTGAGAACTGAGCGGCAAGATGTGTTCCCCTTTCGTCATAAACAGTGCTCCTGAGCGCTTGGTAACGGGCACTACGAAACGTGTGTGCGGGATAGTGAGCATTCACGCCTAGTGCTGGCAATGCACGAGCACTGCCAAAAGGCAAAGGAAGGCGCTTAGCATCCAGCTTGTGGGCTTTGCTTTCAGACTGCCGGAGGGCCGTAGCTGTGGTAAGCCGGCTTGCTCGTTTGACGTTAGGTGTCACCTGCAAGAACTTCACCCGCATCTGGTTTATGCTGCTACCTGTTGTTAGGCGACAACAAGGGCACATGTAGCAAATGCTTTTTCCTGTTTCATTTTGCTAGACCACGCTCTTCTGTGGCTCTTTAGTGCTTGCCAAACTGCTATGTGGGTGCTGCTGCTTCCATCTGACAAGGAGCACAGCCTTCTGACAGCAGCTTTCAACTTGCCTAAGAAAGAGCTTAGCCATTAAGATGTGCTGCAGATCTGTGTGTGTCTAAGGTGCAGATGCAAGCTCCTGACCAAGCTGTTCTCCCCCTTCAGTTTCTATTTGCCAGACACATTAGAAATGTTTTCCTCTATCATTCGCACCAAGAGTCGCAGATTACTTAACCCAGGAGCTCTGAGAATGGAGCGGCAAATATGTTCCGCTTTCGTCATAAACAGTGCTCCAGAGCGCTTGGAAACGGGCACAACGAATCGTGTGTGCGGGATAGTGAGCATTCACGCCTAGTGCTGGCAATGCACGAGCACTGCCAAAAGGCAAAGGAAGGCGCTTAGCATCCAGCTTGTGCGCAAAGCTTTCAGACTGTCATAGGACCGTAGCTGTGGTAAGCCCGCTTGCTCATTTGACGTTAGGTGTCACCTGCAAGAACTTCACTCGCATCTGGTTTATGCTGCTACCTGTTCTTAGGCGACAACAAGAGAACATGTAGCAAATGCTTTTTCCTGCCCCATATTGGTAGACCACACTCTTCTGTGGCTCTTTAGTGCTTGCCAAACTGCTATGTGCGTGCTGCTGCTTCCATCTGACAAGGAGCACAGCCTTCTGACAGCAGCTTTCAACTTGCCCAAGAAAGAGCTTGGCCATTTAAATGTGACGCAAATCTGTGTGTGTGTAAAGTGCAGGTGCAAGCTCCTGACCAAGCTGTTCTCCCCCTTCAGTTTCTATTTGCCAGACACATTGGAAATGTTTTCCTCTGGCATTCGCACCAAGAGTCGCAGATTGCTTAACCCAGGAGCTCTGAGAGCGGAGCGGCAAGATGTGTTCCGCTTTCGTCATAAACAGTGCTCCTGAGCGCTTGGCACCGGGCACAACGAACCGTGTGTGCGGGATAGTGAGCATTCCCGCCTAGTGCTGGCAATGCACGAGCACTGCCAAAAGGCAAAGGAAGGCGCTTAGCATCCAGCTTGTGGGCTTTCCTTTCAGACTGCCGGAGGGCCGTAGATGTGGTAAGCCGGCTTGCTCATTTGACGTTAGGTGTCACCTGCAAGAACTTCACCCGCATCTGGTTTATGCTGCTACCTGTTAGGCGACAACAAGAGAACATGTAGCACATGCTTTTTCCTGCCCCATATTGGTAGACCACACTCTTCTGTGGCTCTTTAGTGCTTGCCAAACTGCTATGTGCGTGCTGCTGCTTCCATCTGACAAGGAGCACAGCCTTCTGACAGCAGCTTTCAACTTGCCCAAGAAAGAGCTTGGCCATTTAAATGTGACGCAAATCTGTGTGTGTGTAAAGTGCAGGTGCAAGCTCCTGACCAAGCTGTTCTCCCCCTTCAGTTTCTATTTGCCGGACACATTGGAAATGTTTTCCTCTGGCATTCGCAGAAAGAGTTGCAGATTGCTTAACTCAGGAGCTCTGAGAACTGAGCGGCAAGATGTGTTCCCCTTTCGTCATAAACAGTGCTCCTGAGCGCTTGGTAACGGGCACTACGAAACGTGTGTGCGGGATAGTGAGCATTCACGCCTAGTGCTGGCAATGCACGAGCACTGCCAAAAGGCAAAGGAAGGCGCTTAGCATGCGGCTTGTGCGCAAAGCTTTCAGACTGCCAGAGGACCGCAGCTGTGGTAAGCCCGCTTGCTCATTTGACGTTAGATGTCGCCTGCAAGAACTTCACCCGCATCTGGTTTATGCTGCTACCTGTTGTTAGGCGACAACAAGGGCACATGTAGCAAATGCTTTTTCCTGCCCCATTTTGCTAGACCATGCTCTTCTGTGGCTCTTTAGTGCTTGCTAAACTACAATGTGCGTGCTGCTGCTTCCATCTGACAAGGAGCACAGCCTTCTGACAGCAGCTTTCAACTTGCCTAAGAAAGAGCTTAGCCATTTAGATGTGCTGCAAATCTGTGTGTGTGTAAAGTGCAGGTGCAAGCTCTCGACGAAGGTTTTCTCCCCCTTCAGTTTCTATTTGCCAGACACATTGGAAATGTTTTCCTCTGGCATTTGCACCAAGAGTCGCAGATTGCTTAACCCAGGAGCTCTGAGAGCGGAGCGGCAAGATGTGTTCCGCTTTCGTCATAAACAGTGCTCCAGAGCGCTTGGTAACGGGCACAACGAATCGTGTGTGCGGGATAGTGAGCATTCACGCCTAGTGCTGGCAATGCACGAGCACTGCCAAAAGGCAAAGGAAGGCGCTTAGCATCCAGCTTGTGGGCTTTGCTTTCAGACTGCCGGAGGGCCGTAGCTGTGGTAAGCCGGCTTGCTCGTTTGACGTTAGGTGTCACCTGCAAGAACTTCACCCGCATCTGGTTTATGCTGCTACCTGTTGTTAGGCGACAACAAGGGCACATGTAGCAAATGCTTTTTCCTGTTTCATTTTGCTAGACCACGCTCTTCTGTGGCTCTTTAGTGCTTGCCAAACTGCTATGTGGGTGCTGCTGCTTCCATCTGACAAGGAGCACAGCCTTCTGACAGCAGCTTTCAACTTGCCTAAGAAAGAGCTTAGCCATTTAGATGTGCTGCAGATCTGTGTGTGTGTAAAGTGCAGGTGCAAGCTCCTGACCAAGCTGTTCTCCCCCTTCAGTTTCTATTTGCCAGACACATTAGAAATGTTTTCCTCTATCATTCGCACCAAGAGTCGCAGATTACTTAACCCAGGAGCTCTGAGAATGGAGCGGCAAATATGTTCCGCTTTCGTCATAAACAGTGCTCCAGAGCGCTTGGAAACGGGCACAACGAATCGTGTGTGCGGGATAGTGACCATTCCCGCCTAGTGCTGGCAATGCACGAGCACTGCCAAAAGGCAAAGGAAGGCGCTTAGGATGCGGCTTGTGCGCAAAGCATTCAGACTGCCAGAGGACCGCAGCTGTGGTAAGCCGGCTTGCTCATTTGACGTTAGATGTCACCTGCAAGAACTTCACCCGCATCTGGTTTATGCTGCTACCTGTTGTTAGGCGACAACAAGAGCACATGTAGCAAATGCTTTTTCCTGCCCCGTTTTGCTAGACCACGCTCTTCTGTGGCTCTTTAGTGCTTGCCAAACTGCTATGTGGGTGCTGCTGCTTCCATCTGACAAGGAGCACAGCCTTCTGACAGCAGCTTTCAACTTGTCGAAGAAAGCGCTTGGCCATTTAAATGTGATGCAAATCTGTGTGTGTGTAAGGTGCAGGTGCCAGCTCCTGACAAAGGTTTTCTCCCCCTTCAGTTTCTATTTGCCAGACACATTGGAAATGTTTTCCTCTGGCATTCGCAGCAAGAGTTGCAGATTGCTTAACTCAGGAGCTCTGAGAATGGAGCGGCAAGATGTGTTCCGCTTTTGTCATAAACAGTGCTCCTGAGCGTTTGGTAACGGGCACAACGAATCGTGTGTGCGGGATAGTGAGCATTCACGCCTAGTGCTGGCAATGCACGAGCACTGCCAAAAGGCAAAGGAAGGCGCTTAGCATCCAGCTTGTGCGCAAAGCTTTCAGACTGTCATAGGACCGCAGCTGTGGTAAGCCGGCTTGCTCATTTGACGTTAGGTGTCACCTGCAAGAACTTCACTCGCATCTGGTTTATGCTGCTACCTGTTCTTAGGCGACAACAAGAGAACATGTAGCAAATGCTTTTTCCTGCCCCATATTGGTAGACCACGCTCTTCTGTGGCTCTTTAGTGCTTGCCAAACTGCTATGTGGGTGCTGCTGCTTCCATCTGACAAGGAGCACAGCCTTCTGACAGCAGCTTTCAACTTGCCCAGGAAAGCGCTTGGCCATTTAAATGTGCTGCAAATCTGTGTGTGTGTAAGGTGCAGGTGCCAGCTCCTGACAAAGGTTTTCTCCAGGTTCAGTTTCTCCCTGCCAGACACATTGGAAATGTTTTCCTCTGGCATTCGCAGCAAGAGTTGCAGATTGCTTAACTCAGGAGCTCTGAGAATGGAGCGGCAAGATGTGTTCCGCTTTTGTCATAAACAGTGCTCCTGAGCGTTTGGTAACGGGCACAACGAATCGTGTGTGCGGGATAGTGAGCATTCACGCCTAGTGCTGGCAATGCACGAGCACTGCCAAAAGGCAAAGGAAGGCGCTTAGCATCCAGCTTGTGCGCAAAGCTTTCAGACTGTCATAGGACCGCAGCTGTGCTAAGCCCGCTTGCTCATTTGACGTTAGGTGTCACCTGCAAGAACTTCACTCGCATCTGGTTTATGCTGCTACCTGTTGTTAGGCGACAAAAAGAGAACATGTAGCAAATGCTTTTTCCTGCCCCATATTGGTAGACCACACTCTTCTGTGGCTCTTTAGTGCTTGCCAAACTGCTATGTGCGTGCTGCTGCTTCCATCTGACAAGGAGCACAGCCTTCTGACAGCAGCTTTCAACTTGCCCAAGAAAGAGCTTGGCCATTTAAATGTGACGCAAATCTGTGTGTGTGTAAAGTGCAGGTGCAAGCTCCTGACCAAGCTGTTCTCCCCCTTCAGTTTCTATTTGCCAGACACATTGGAAATGTTTTCCTCTGGCATTCGCACCAAGAGTCGCAGATTGCTTAACCCAGGAGCTCTGAGAGCGGAGCGGCAAGATGTGTTCCGCTTTCGTCATAAACAGTGCTCCTGAGCGCTTGGCACCGGGCACAACGAACCGTGTGTGCGGGATAGTGAGCATTCCCGCCTAGTGCTGGCAATGCACGAGCACTGCCAAAAGGCAAAGGAAGGCGCTTAGCATGCGGCTTGTGCGCAAAGATTTCAGACTGCCAGAGGACCGTAGCTGTGGTAAGCCGGCTTGCTCATTTGACGTTAGATGTCACCTGCAAGAACTTCACCCGCATCTGGTTTATGCTGCTACCTGTTGTTAGGCGACAACAAGGGCACATGTAGCAAATGCTTTTTCCTGCCCCATTTTGCTAGACCATGCTCTTCTGTGGCTCTTTAGTGCTTGCTAAACTACAATGTGTGTGCTGCTGCTTCCATCTGACAAGGAGCACAGCCTTCTGACAGCAGCTTTCAACTTGCCTAAGAAAGAGCTTAGCCATTTAGATGTGCTGCAAATCTGTGTGTGTGTAAAGTGCAGGTGCAAGCTCCTGACAAAGGTTTTCTCCCCCTTCAGTTTCTATTTGCCAGACACATTGGAAATGTTTTCCTCTGGCATTCGCACCAAGAGTTGCAGATTGCTTAACCCAGGAGCTCTGAGAATGGAGCGGCAAGATGTGTTCCGCTTTTGTCATAAACAGTGCTCCTGAGCGTTTGGTAACGGGCACAACGAATCGTGTGTGCGGGATAGTGAGCATTCACGCCTAGTGCTGGCAATGCACGAGCACTGCCAAAAGGCAAAGGAAGGCGCTTAGCATCCAGCTTGTGCGCAAAGCTTTCAGACTGTCATAGGACCGCAGCTGTGGTAAGCCGGCTTGCTCATTTGACGTTAGGTGTCACCTGCAAGAACTTCACTCGCATCTGGTTTATGCTGCTACCTGTTGTTAGGCGACAACAAGAGAACACGTAGCAAATGCTTTTTCCTGCCCCATATTGGTAGACCACGCTCTTCTGTGGCTCTTTAGTGCTTGCCAAACTGCTATGTGCGTGCTGCTGCTTCCATCTGACAAGGAGCACAGCCTTCTGACAGCAGCTTTCAACTTGCCCAAGAAAGAGCTTGGCCATTTAAATGTGCTGCAAATCTGTGTGTGTGTAAAGTGCAGGTGCAAGCTCCTGACCAAGCTGTTCTCCCCCTTCAGTTTCTATTTGCCAGACACATTGGAAATGTTTCCCTCTGGCATTCGCACCAAGACTCGCAGATTGCTTAACCCAGGAGCTCTGAGAGCGGAGCGGCAAGATGTGTTCCGCTTTCGTCATAAACAGTGCTCCTGAGCGCTTGGCACCGGGCACAACGAATCGTGTGTGCGGGATAGTGAGCATTCACGCCTAGTGCTGGCAATGCACGAGCACTGCCAAAAGGCAAAGGAAGGCGCTTAGCATCCAGCTTGTGCGCAAAGCTTTCAGACTGTCATAGGACCGCAGCTGTGGTAAGCCGGCTTGCTCATTTGACGTTAGGTGTCACCTGCAAGAACTTCACTCGCATCTGGTTTATGCTGCTACCTGTTGTTAGGCGACAACAAGAGAACATGTAGCAAATGCTTTTTCCTGCCCCATATTGGTAGACCACGCTCTTCTGTGGCTCTTTAGTGCTTGCCAAACTGCTATGTGGGTGCTGCTGCTTCCATCTGACAAGGAGCACAGCCTTCTGACAGCAGCTTTCAACTTGCCCAGGAAAGCGCTTGGCCATTTAAATGTGATGCAAATCTGTGTGTGTGTAAGGTGCAGGTGCCAGCTCCTGACAAAGGTTTTCTCCAGGTTCAGTTTCTATTTGCCAGACACATTGGAAATGTTTTCCTCTGGCATTCGCACCAAGAGTCGCAGATTGCTTAACCCAGGAGCTCTGAGAGCGGAGCGGCAAGATGTGTTCCGCTTTCGTCATAAACAGTGCTCCAGAGCGCTTGGCACCGGGCACAACGAACCGTGTGTGCGGGATAGTGAGCATTCCCGCCTAGTGCTGGCAATGCACGAGCACTGCCAAAAGGCAAAGGAAGGCGCTTAGCATCCAGCTTGTGCGCAAAGCTTTCAGACTGTCATAGGACCGCAGCTGTGGTAAGCCGGCTTGCTCATTTGACGTTAGGTGTCACCTGCAAGAACTTCACCCGCATCTGGTTTATGCTGCTACCTGTTAGGCGACAACAAGAGAACATGTAGCACATGCTTTTTCCTGCCCCATATTGGTAGACCACACTATTCTGTGGCTCTTTAGTGCTTGCCAAACTGCTATGTGCGTGCTGCTGCTTCCATCTGACAAGGAGCACAGCCTTCTGACAGCAGCTTTCAACTTGCCCAAGAAAGAGCTTGGCCATTTAAATGTGACGCAAATCTGTGTGTGTGTAAAGTGCAGGTGCAAGCTCCTGACCAAGCTGTTCTCCCCCTTCAGTTTCTATTTGCCGGACACATTGGAAATGTTTTCCTCTGGCATTCGCAGAAAGAGTTGCAGATTGCTTAACTCAGGAGCTCTGAGAACTGAGCGGCAAGATGTGTTCCCCTTTCGTCATAAACAGTGCTCCTGAGCGCTTGGTAACGGGCACTACGAAACGTGTGTGCGGGATAGTGAGCATTCACGCCTAGTGCTGGCAATGCACGAACACTGCCAAAAGGCGAAGGAAGGCGCTTAGCATGCGGCTTGTGCGCAAAGCTTTCAGACTGCCAGAGGACCGCAGCTGTGGTAAGCCCGCTTGCTCATTTGACGTTAGATGTCGCCTGCAAGAACTTCACCCGCATCTGGTTTATGCTGCTACCTGTTGTTAGGCGACAACAAGGGCACATGTAGCAAATGCTTTTTCCTGCCCCATTTTGCTAGACCATGCTCTTCTGTGGCTCTTTAGTGCTTGCTAAACTACAATGTGCGTGCTGCTGCTTCCATCTGACAAGGAGCACAGCCTTCTGACAGCAGCTTTCAACTTGCCTAAGAAAGAGCTTAGCCATTTAGATGTGCTGCAAATCTGTGTGTGTGTAAAGTGCAGGTGCAAGCTCTCGACGAAGGTTTTCTCCCCCTTCAGTTTCTATTTGCCAGACACATTGGAAATGTTTTCCTCTGGCATTCGCACCAAGAGTCGCAGATTGCTTAACCCAGGAGCTCTGAGAGCGGAGCGGCAAGATGTGTTCCGCTTTCGTCATAAACAGTGCTCCTGAGCGCTTGGTAACGGGCACAACGAATCGTGTGTGCGGGATAGTGAGCATTCACGCCTAGTGCTGGCAATGCACGAGCACTGCCAAAAGGCAAAGGAAGGCGCTTAGCATCCAGCTTGTGGGCTTTGCTTTCAGACTGCCAGAGGGCCGTAGCTGTGGTAAGCCGGCTTGCTCGTTTGACGTTAGGTGTCACCTGCAAGAACTTCACTCGCATCTGGTTTATGCTGCTACCTGTTGTTAGGCGACAACAAGGGCACATGTAGCAAATGCTTTTTCCTGTTTCATTTTGCTAGACCACGCTCTTCTGTGGCTCTTTAGTGCTTGCCAAACTGCTATGTGGGTGCTGCTGCTTCCATCTGACAAGGAGCACAGCCTTCTGACAGCAGCTTTCAACTTGCCTAAGAAAGAGCTTAGCCATTTAGATGTGCTGCAGATCTGTGTGTGTGTAAAGTGCAGGTGCAAGCTCCTGACCAAGCTGTTCTCCCCCTTCAGTTTCTATTTGCCAGACACATTAGAAATGTTTTCCTCTATCATTCGCACCAAGAGTCGCAGATTACTTAACCCAGGAGCTCTGAGAATGGAGCGGCAAATATGTTCCGCTTTCGTCATAAACAGTGCTCCAGAGCGCTTGGAAACGGGCACAACGAATCGTGTGTGCGGGATAGTGACCATTCCCGCCTAGTGCTGGCAATGCACGAGCACTGCCAAAAGGCAAAGGAAGGCGCTTAGCATGCGGCTTGTGCGCAAAGCATTCAGACTGCCAGAGGACCGCAGCTGTGGTAAGCCGGCTTGCTCATTTGACGTTAGATGTCACCTGCAAGAACTTCACCCGCATCTGGTTTATGCTGCTACCTGTTGTTAGGCGACAACAAGAGCACATGTAGCAAATGCTTTTTCCTGCCCCGTTTTGCTAGACCACGCTCTTCTGTGGCTCTTTAGTGCTTGCCAAACTGCTATGCGGGTGCTGCTGCTTCCATCTGACAAGGAGCACAGCCTTCTGACAGCAGCTTTCAACTTGTCGAAGAAAGCGCTTGGCCATTTAAATGTGATGCAAATCTGTGTGTGTGTAAGGTGCAGGTGCCAGCTCCTGACAAAGGTTTTCTCCAGGTTCAGTTTCTCCCTGCCAGACACATTGGAAATGTTTTCCTCTGGCATTCGCAGCAAGAGTTGCAGATTGCTTAACTCAGGAGCTCTGAGAATGGAGCGGCAAGATGTGTTCCGCTTTTGTCATAAACAGTGCTCCTGAGCGTTTGGTAACGGGCACAACGAATCGTGTGTGCGGGATAGTGAGCATTCACGCCTAGTGCTGGCAATGCACGAGCACTGCCAAAAGGCAAAGGAAGGCGCTTAGCATCCAGCTTGTGCGCAAAGCTTTCAGACTGTCATAGGACCGCAGCTGTGGTAAGCCGGCTTGCTCATTTGACGTTAGGTGTCACCTGCAAGAACTTCACTCGCATCTGGTTTATGCTGCTACCTGTTGTTAGGCGACAACAAGAGAACATGTAGCAAATGCTTATTCCTGCCCCATATTGGTAGACCACGCTCTTCTGTGGCTCTTTAGTGCTTGCCAAACTGCTATGTGGGTGCTGCTGCTTCCATCTGACAAGGAGCACAGCCTTCTGACAGCAGCTTTCAACTTGCCCAGGAAAGCGCTTGGCCATTTAAATGTGCTGCAAATCTGTGTGTGTGTAAGGTGCAGGTGCCAGCTCCTGACAAAGGTTTTCTCCAGGTTCAGTTTCTCCCTGCCAGACACATTGGAAATGTTTTCCTCTGGCATTCGCAGCAAGAGTTGCAGATTGCTTAACTCAGGAGCTCTGAGAATGGAGCGGCAAGATGTGTTCCGCTTTTGTCATAAACAGTGCTCCTGAGCGTTTGGTAACGGGCACAACGAATCGTGTGTGCGGGATAGTGAGCATTCACGCCTAGTGCTGGCAATGCACGAGCACTGCCAAAAGGCAAAGGAAGGCGCTTAGCATCCAGCTTGTGCGCAAAGCTTTCAGACTGTCATAGGACCGCAGCTGTGCTAAGCCCGCTTGCTCATTTGACGTTAGGTGTCACCTGCAAGAACTTCACCCGCATCTGGTTTATGCTGCTACCTGTTGTTAGGCGACAAAAAGAGAACATGTAGCAAATGCTTTTTCCTGCCCCATATTGGTAGACCACACTCTTCTGTGGCTCTTTAGTGCTTGCCAAACTGCTATGTGCGTGCTGCTGCTTCCATCTGACAAGGAGCACAGCCTTCTGACAGCAGCTTTCAACTTGCCCAAGAAAGAGCTTGGCCATTTAAATGTGACGCAAATCTGTGTGTGTGTAAAGTGCAGGTGCAAGCTCCTGACCAAGCTGTTCTCCCCCTTCAGTTTCTATTTGCCGGACACATTGGAAATGTTTTCCTCTGGCATTCGCAGAAAGAGTTGCAGATTGCTTAACTCAGGAGCTCTGAGAACTGAGCGGCAAGATGTGTTCCCCTTTCGTCATAAACAGTGCTCCTGAGCGCTTGGTAACGGGCACTACGAAACGTGTGTGCGGGATAGTGAGCATTCACGCCTAGTGCTGGCAATGCACGAACACTGCCAAAAGGCCAAGGAAGGCGCTTAGCATGCGGCTTGTGCGCAAAGATTTCAGACTGCCAGAGGACCGTAGCTGTGGTAAGCCGGCTTGCTCATTTGACGTTAGATGTCACCTGCAAGAACTTCACCCGCATCTGGTTTATGCTGCTACCTGTTGTTAGGCGACAACAAGGGCACATGTAGCAAATGCTTTTTCCTGCCCCATTTTGCTAGACCATGCTCTTCTGTGGCTCTTTAGTGCTTGCTAAACTACAATGTGTGTGCTGCTGCTTCCATCTGACAAGGAGCACAGCCTTCTGACAGCAGCTTTCAACTTGCCTAAGAAAGAGCTTAGCCATTTAGATGTGCTGCAAATCTGTGTGTGTGTAAAGTGCAGGTGCAAGCTCCTGACAAAGGTTTTCTCCCCCTTCAGTTTCTATTTGCCAGACACATTGGAAATGTTTTCCTCTGGCATTCGCAGCAAGAGTTGCAGATTGCTTAACTCAGGAGCTCTGAGAATGGAGCGGCAAGATGTGTTCCGCTTTTGTCATAAACAGTGCTCCTGAGCGTTTGGTAACGGGCACAACGAATCGTGTGTGCGGGATAGTGAGCATTCACGCCTAGTGCTGGCAATGCACGAGCACTGCCAAAAGGCAAAGGAAGGCGCTTAGCATCCAGCTTGTGGGCTTTGCTTTCAGACTGCCGGAGGGCCGTAGCTGTGGTAAGCCGGCTTGCTCATTTGACGTTAGGTGTCACCTGCAAGAACTTCACCCGCATCTGGTTTATGCTGCTACCTGTTGTTAGGCGACAACAAGAGAACACGTAGCAAATGCTTTTTCCTGCCCCATATTGGTAGACCACGCTCTTCTGTGGCTCTTTAGTGCTTGCCAAACTGCTATGTGCATGCTGCTGCTTCCATCTGACAAGGAGCACAGCCTTCTGACAGCAGCTTTCAACTTGCCCAGGAAAGCGCTTGGCCATTTAAATGTGATGCAAATCTGTGTGTGTGTAAGTTGCAGGTGCCAGCTCCTGACAAAGGTTTTCTCCAGGTTCAGTTTCTCCCTGCCAGGCACATTGGAAATGTTTTCCTCTGGCATTCGCAGCAAGAGTTGCAGATTGCTTAACTCAGGAGCTCTGAGAATGGAGCGGCAAGATGTGTTCCGCTTTTGTCATAAACAGTGCTCCTGAGCGTTTGGTAACGGGCACAACGAATCGTGTGTGCGGGATAGTGAGCATTCACGCCTAGTGCTGGCAATGCAGGAGCACTGCCAAAAGGCAAAGGAAGGCGCTTAGCATGCGGCTTGTGCGCAAAGCATTCAGACTGCCAGAGGACCGCAGCTGTGGTAAGCCGGCTTGCTCATTTGACGTTAGATGTCACCTGCAAGAACTTCACCCGCATCTGGTTTATGCTGCTACCTGTTGTTAGGGGACAACAAGAGCACATGTAGCAAATGCTTATTCCTGCCCCGTTTTGCTAGACCACGCTCTTCTGTGGCTCTTTAGTGCTTGCCAAACTGCTATGTGGGTGCTGCTGCTTCCATCTGACAAGGAGCACAGCCTTCTGACAGCAGCTTTCAACTTGTCGAAGAAAGCGCTTGGCCATTTAAATGTGATGCAAATCTGTGTGTGTGTAAGGTGCAGGTGCCAGCTCCTGACAAAGGTTTTCTCCAGGTTCAGTTTCTCCCTGCCAGACACATTGGAAATGTTTTCCTCTGGCATTCGCAGCAAGAGTTGCAGATTGCTTAACTCAGGAGCTCTGAGAGCGGAGCGGCAAGATGTGTTCCGCTTTCGTCATAAACAGTGCTCCTGAGCGTTTGGCACCGGGCACAACGAATCGTGTGTGCGGGATAGTGAGCATTCACGCCTAGTGCTGGCAATGCACGAGCACTGCCAAAAGGCAAAGGAAGGCGCTTAGCATCCAGCTTGTGCGCAAAGCTTTCAGACTGTCATAGGACCGCAGCTGTGCTAAGCCCGCTTGCTCATTTGACGTTAGGTGTCACCTGCAAGAACTTCACTCGCATCTGGTTTATGCTGCTACCTGTTGTTAGGCGACAACAAGAGAACATGTAGCAAATGCTTTTTCCTGCCCCATATTGGTAGACCACGCTCTTCTGTGGCTCTTTAGTGCTTGCCAAACTGCTATGTGGGTGCTGCTGCTTCCATCTGACAAGGAGCACAGCCTTCTGACAGCAGCTTTCAACTTGCCCAGGAAAGCGCTTGGCCATTTAAATGTGATGCAAATCTGTGTGTGTGTAAGGTGCAGGTGCCAGCTCCTGACAAAGGTTTTCTCCAAGTTCAGTTTCTATTTGCCAGACACATTGGAAATGTTTTCCTCTGGCATTCGCACCAAGAGTCGCAGATTGCTTAACCCAGGAGCTCTGAGAGCGGAGCGGCAAGATGTGTTCCGCTTTCGTCATAAACAGTGCTCCTGAGCGCTTGGCACCGGGCACAACGAACCGTGTGTGCGGGATAGTGAGCATTCCCGCCTAGTGCTGGCAATGCACGAGCACTGCCAAAAGGCAAAGGAAGGCGCTTAGCATCCAGCTTGTGGGCTTTCCTTTTTGACTGCCGGAGGGCCGTAGATGTGGTAAGCCGGCTTGCTCATTTGACGTTAGGTGTCACCTGCAAGAACTTCACCCGCATCTGGTTTATGCTGCTACCTGTTAGGCGACAACAAGAGAACATGTAGCACATGCTTTTTCCTGCCCCATATTGGTAGACCACACTATTCTGTGGCTCTTTAGTGCTTGCCAAACTGCTATGTGCGTGCTGCTGCTTCCATCTGACAAGGAGCACAGCCTTCTGACAGCAGCTTTCAACTTGCCCAAGAAAGAGCTTGGCCATTTAAATGTGACGCAAATCTGTGTGTGTGTAAAGTGCAGGTGCAAGCTCCTGACCAAGCTGTTCTCCCCCTTCAGTTTCTATTTGCCGGACACATTGGAAATGTTTTCCTCTGGCATTCGCAGCAAGAGTTGCAGATTGCTTAACTCAGGAGCTCTGAGAATGGAGCGGCAAGATGTGTTCCGCTTTTGTCATAAACAGTGCTCCTGAGCGTTTGGTAACGGGCACAACGAATCGTGTGTGCGGGATAGTGAGCATTCACGCCTAGTGCTGGCAATGCACGAGCACTGCCAAAAGGCAAAGGAAGGCGCTTAGCATCCAGCTTGTGCGCAAAGCTTTCAGACTGTCATAGGACCGCAGCTGTGGTAAGCCGGCTTGCTCATTTGACGTTAGGTGTCACCTGCAAGAACTTCACTCGCATCTGGTTTATGCTGCTACCTGTTGTTAGGCGACAACAAGGGCACATGTAGCAAATGCTTTTTCCTGCCCCATATTGGTAGACCACGCTCTTCTGTGGCTCTTTAGTGCTTGCCAAACTGCTATGTGGGTGCTGCTGCTTCCATCTGACAAGGAGCACAGCCTTCTGACAGCAGCTTTCAACTTGCCCAGGAAAGCGCTTGGCCATTTAAATGTGATGCAAATCTGTGTGTGTGTAAGGTGCAGGTGCCAGCTCCTGACAAAGGTTTTCTCCAGGTTCAGTTTCTCCCTGCCAGACACATTGGAAATGTTTTCCTCTGGCATTCGCAGCAAGAGTTGCAGATTGCTTAACTCAGGAGCTCTGAGAATGGAGCGGCAAGATGTGTTCCGCTTTTGTCATAAACAGTGCTCCTGAGCGTTTGGTAACGGGCACAACGAATCGTGTGTGCGGGATAGTGAGCATTCACGCCTAGTGCTGGCAATGCACGAGCACTGCCAAAAGGCAAAGGAAGGCGCTTAGCATCCAGCTTGTGCGCAAAGCTTTCAGACTGTCATAGGACCGCAGCTGTGGTAAGCCCGCTTGCTCATTTGACGTTAGGTGTCACCTGCAAGAACTTCACTCGCATCTGGTTTATGCTGCTACCTGTTGTTAGGCGACAACAAGAGAACATGTAGCAAATGCTTTTTCCTGCCCCATATTGGTAGACCACACTATTCTGTGGCTCTTTAGTGCTTGCCAAACTGCTATGTGCGTGCTGCTGCTTCCATCGGACAAGGAGCACAGCCTTCTGACAGCAGCTTTCAATTTGCCCAAGAAAGAGCTTGGCCATTTAAATGTGACGCAAATCTGTGTGTGTGTAAAGTGCAGGTGCAAGCTCCTGACCAAGCTGTTCTCCCCCTTCAGTTTCTATTTGCCAGACACATTGGAAATGTTTTCCTCTGGCATTCGTACCAAGAGTCGCAGATTGCTTAACCCAGGAGCTCTGAGAGCGGAGCGGCAAGATGTGTTCCGCTTTCGTCATAAACAGTGCTCCTGAGCGCTTGGCACCGGGCACAACGAACCGTGTGTGCGGGATAGTGAGCATTCACGCCTAGTGCTGGCAATGCACGAGCACTGCCAAAAGGCAAAGGAAGGCGCTTAGCATCCAGCTTGTGGGCTTTCCTTTCAGACTGCCGGAGGGCCGTAGATGTGGTAAGCCGGCTTGCTCATTTGACGTTAGGTGTCACCTGCAAGAACTTCACCCGCATCTGGTTTATGCTGCTACCTGTTAGGCGACAACAAGAGAACATGTAGCACATGCTTTTTCCTGCCCCATATTGGTAGACCACACTATTCTGTGGCTCTTTAGTGCTTGCCAAACTGCTATGTGCGTGCTGCTGCTTCCATCTGACAAGGAGCACAGCCTTCTGACAGCAGCTTTCAACTTGCCCAAGAAAGAGCTTGGCCATTTAAATGTGACGCAAATCTGTGTGTGTGTAAAGTGCAGGTGCAAGCTCCTGACCAAGCTGTTCTCCCCCTTCAGTTTCTATTTGCCGGACACATTGGAAATGTTTTCCTCTGGCATTCGCAGCAAGAGTCGCAGATTGCTTAACTCAGGAGCTCTGAGAATGGAGCGGCAAGATGTGTTCCGCTTTCGTCATAAACAGTGCTCCTGAGCGTTTGGTAACGGGCACAACGAATCGTGTGTGCGGGATAGTGAGCATTCACGCCTAGTGCTGGCAATGCACGAGCACTGCCAAAAGGCCAAGGAAGGCGCTTAGCATCCAGCTTGTATGCTTTGCTTTCAGACTGCCGGAGGACCGCAGCTGTGGTAAGCCCGCTTGCTCATTTGACGTTAGGTGTCACCTGCAAGAACTTCACCCGCATCTGGTTTATGCCGCTACCTGTTGTTAGGGGACAACAAGGGCACATGTGGCAAATGCTTTTTCCTATTTCATTTTCTAAGCCGCGCTCTTCTGTGGCTCTTTAGTGCTTGCCAAACTGCTATGTGGGTGCTGCTGCTTCCATCTGACAAAGAGCACAACCTTCTGACAGCAGCTTTCAACTTGCCCAAGAAAGAGCTTGGCCATTTAAATGTGACGCAAATCTGTGTGTGTGTAAAGTGCAGGTGCAAGCTCCTGACAAAGGTTTTCTCCAGGTTCAGTTTCTCCCTGCCAGACACATTGGAAATATTTTCCTCTGGCATTCGCAGCAAGAGTTGCAGATTGCTTAACTCAGGAGCTCTGAGAACGGAGCGGCAAGATGTGTTCTGCTTACGTCATAAACAGTGCTCCTGAGCGTTTGGTAACGGGCACAACGAATCGTGTGTGCGGGATAGTGAGCATTCCCGCCTAGTGCTGGCAATGCACGAGCACTGCCAAAAGGCAAAGGAAGGCGCTTAGCATCCAGCTTGTGCGCAAAACTTTCAGACTGTCATAGGACCGCAGCTGTGGTAAGCCGGCTTGCTCATTTGACGTTAGGTGTCACCTGCAAGAACTTCACCCGCATCTGGTTTATGCTGCTACCTGTTGTTAGGCGACAACAAGAGAACATGTAGCAAATGCTTTTTCCTGCCCCATATTGGTAGACCACGCTCTTCTGTGGCTCTTTAGTGCTTGCCAAACTGCTATGTGGGTGCTGCTGCTTCCATCTGACAAGGAGCACAGTCTTCTGACAGCAGCTTTCAACTTGCTCAAGAAAGAGCTTGGCCATTTAAATGTGCTGCAAATCTGTGTGTGTGTAAGGTGCAGGTGCCAGCTCCTGACAAAGGTTTTCTCCGGTTTCAGTTTCTCCCTGCCAGACACATTGGAAATGCTTTCCTCTGGCATTCGCACCAAGAGTCGCAGATTGCTTAACCCAGGAGCTCTGAGAGCGGAGCGGCAAGATGTGTTCCGCTTTCGTCATAAACAGTGCTCCTGAGCGCTTGGCACTGGGCACAACGAACCGTGTGTGCGGGATAGTGAGCATTCACGCCTACTGCTGGCAATGCACGAGCACTGCCAAAAGGCAAAGGAAGGCGCTTAGCATCCAGCTTGTGCGCAAAGCTTTCAGACTGCCGGAGGGCCGTAGCTGTGGTAAGCCGGCTTGCTCATTTGACGTTAGGTGTCACCTGCAAGAACTTCACCCGCATCTGGTTTATGCTGCTACCTGTTGTTAGGCGACAACAAGAGAACATGTAGCAAATGCTTTTTCCTGCCTCGTTTTGCTAGACCACGCTCTTCTGTGGCTCTTTAGTGCTTGCCAAACTGCTATGTGCGTGCTGCTGCTTCCATTTGACAAGGAGCACAGCCTTCTGACAGCAGCTTTCAACTTGCCCAAGAAAGAGCTTGGCCATTTAGATGTGATGCAAATCTGTGTGTGTGTAAGGTGCAGGTGCCAACTCCTGAGAAAGGTTTTCTCCAGGTTCAGTTTCTCCCTGCCAGACACATTGGAAATGTTTTCCTCTGGCATTCGCAGCAAGAGTTGCAGATTGCTTAACTCAGGAGCTCTGAGAACTGAGCGGCAAGATGTGTTCCGCTTTCGTCATAAACAGTGCTCCTGAGCGTTTGGTAACGGGCACAACGAATCGTGTGTGCGGGATAGTGAGCATTCACGCCTAGTGCTGGCAATGCACGAGCACTGCCAAAAGGCAAAGGAAGGCGCTTAGCATCCAGCTTGTGGGCTTTGCTTTCAGACTGCCGGAGGGCCGTAGCTGTGGTAAGCCGGCTTGCTCATTTGACGTTAGGTGTCACCTGCAAGAACTTCACCCGCATCTGGTTTATGCTGCTACCTGTTGTTAGGCGACAACAAGAGAACATGTAGCAAATGCTTTTTCCTGCCTCGTTTTGCTAGACCACGCTCTTCTGTAGCTCTTTAGTGCTTGCCAAACTCCTATGTTCCTGCTACTGCTCCCATCTGACAAGGAGCACAGCCTTCTGTCAGCAGCTTTCAAGTTGCGTACCAAAGAGCTTGGCCATTTAGATGTGCTGCAAATCCATGTGTGTGTAAGGTACACGTGCAAGCTCCTGACAAACGTGTTCTTCCGGCTCAGTTTCTCCCTGCCAGACGCATTGGAAATGTTTTCCTCTATCATTCGCACCAAGAGTGGCAGATTGCTTAACTGAGGAGCTCTGAGAATGGAAAGGAAAGAGGTGTTCCGTTTTCGTCATAAACAGTGCTCCAGAGCGCTTGGCAACGGGCTAAACGAAACGTGTGTGCGGGACAGTGACCATTCACGCATAGTGCTGGCAATGCACGAGCACTGCCAAAAGGCCAAGAAAGGCGCTTAGCATCCGGCTTGTGCGCAAAGCTTTCAGACTGCCAGAGGACAACAGCTGTGGTAAGCCGGTTTGCTCATTTGACGTTAGCTGTCGCCTGCAAGAACTTCAGCCGCATCTGGTTTATGCTGCTACCTGTTGTTAGGCGACAACAAGGGCACATGTAGCAAATGCTTTTTCCTGTTTTATTTTCCTAGGCCACGCTCTTCTGTGGCTCTTTAGTGCCTGCCAAACTCCTATGTTCATGCTGCTGCTTCCATCGGACAAGGAGCACAGCCTTCTGACAGCAGCTTTCAACTTCTCAAGAAATAGCTTGGCCATTTAGATTTGCTGCAAATCCATATGTGTGTGTAAGGTGCAGGTGCTAGCTCCTGGCAAATGTGTTCTCCCGGTTCAGTTTGTCCCTGCCAGACACATTGGAAATGTTTTCCTCTGGCATTCGCACCAAGAGTCGCAGATTGCTTAACTGAGGAGCTCTGAGAATGGAACAGCAAGAGGTGTTCCGCTTTCATCATAAACAGTGCACCAGAGCGCTTGGTAACGGGCAAAACGAAACATGTGTGTGAGATAGTGAGCATTCCCGCCTAGTGCTGGCAATGCACATACACTGCCAAAAGGCAAAGGAAGGCGCTTAGCATCCGGCTTGTGCGCAAAGCTTTCAGACTGCCAGAGGACCGCAGCTGTGGTAAGCCCGCTTGCTCATTTGACGTTAGCTGTCGCCTGCAAGAACTTCACCCGCATCTGGTTTATGCTGCTACCTGTTGTTAGGCGACAACAAGGGCACATGTAGCAAATGCTTTTTCCTGCCCCATTTTGCTAGGCCATGCTCTTTTGCGGCACTTTAGTGCTTGCCAAACTCCTATGTTCCTGCTGCTGCTTCCATCTGACAAGGAACACAGCCTTCTGACAGCAGATTTCAGGTTGCGTACCAAAGAGCTTGGCCATTTAGATGTGCTGCAAATCAATGTGTGTGTAAGGTGCAAGGGCAAGCTCCTGGCAAATGTGTTCTTCCGGTTCAGTTTGTCCTTGCCAGACACATTGGAAACGTTTTCCTCTGGCATTCGCATCAAGAGTCGCAGATTGCTTAACTCCGGAGCTCTGAGAATGGAACAGCAAGAGGTGTTCCGCTTTCATCATAAACAGTGCTCCAGAGCGCTTGGCAACGGGCACAACGAAACGTGTGTGTGGGATAGTGAGCATTCCCGCCTAGTGCTGGCAATGCACGAGCACTGCTAAAAGGCCAAGGAAAACAGTTAGCATGCGGCTTGTGTGCAAAGCTTTCAGACTGCCAGAGGACCGCAGCTGTGGTAAGCCGGCTTGCTCATTTGACGTTAGCTATCGCCTGCAAGAACTTCACCCGCATCTGGTTTATGCTGCCACCTGCTGTTAGGTGACAACAAGGGCACATGTAGCAAATGCTTTTTCCTGTTTTATTTTGCTAGGCCACACTCTTCTGTGCCTCTTTAGTGCTTGCCAAACTCCTATATTCGTGCTGCTGCTTCCATCGGACAAGGAGCACAGCCTTCTGACAGCAGCTTTCAGGTTGCGTACCAAAGAGCTTGGCCATTTAGATGTGCTGCAAATCAATGTGTGTTAAGGTGCAGGTGCCAGCTCCTGGCAAATGTGTTCTTCCGGTTCAGTTTATCCTTGCCAGACACATTGGAAATTCATTCCTCTGGCATTCGCATAAAGAGTCGCAGATTGCTTAACTGAGGAGCTCGGAGAATGGAACGGCAAGAGGTGTTCCGCTTACGTCATAAACAGTGCTGCAGAGCGCTTGGCAACGGGCACAACGAAACGTGTGTGTGGGATAGTGACCATTCCCGCCTAGTGCTGGCAATGCACGAGCACTGCCAGAAGGCAAAGGAAGGCGCTTAGCATGCGGCTTGTGCGCAAAGCTTTCAGACTGCAGAGGACCGCAGCTGTGGTAAGCCTGCTTGCTCATTTGACGTTAGCTGTCGCCTGCAAGAACTTCACCTGCATCTGGTTTATGCTGCTACCTGTTGTTAGGCGACAACAAGGGCACATGTAGCAAATGCTTTTTCCTGGCCCATTTTGCTAGGCCACGCTCTTTTGCGGCACTTTAGTGCTTGCAAAACTCCTATGTTCGTGCTGCTGCTTCCATCTGACAAGGAACACAGCCTTCTGACAGCAGCTTTCAGGTTGGGTACCAAAGAGCTTGGCCATTTAGATGTGCTGCAAATCAATGTGTGTGTAAGGTGCAAGGGCAAGCTCCTGGCAAATGGGTTCTTCCGGTTCAGTTTGTCCCTGCCAGACACATTGGAAATGTTTTCCTCTATCATTCGCACCAAGAGTCGCAGATTGCTTAACTGAGGAGCTCTGAGAATGGAAAGGAAAGAGGTGTTCCATTTTCGTCATAAACAGTGCTCCAGAGCGCTTGGCAACGGGCTAAACGAAACGTGTGTGCGGGACAGTGACCATTCACGCATAGTGCTGGCAATGCACGAGCACTGCCAAAAGGCCAAGAAAGGCGCTTAGCATCCGGCTTGTGCGCAAAGCTTTCAGACTGCCAGAGGACAACAGCTGTGGTAAGCCGGTTTGCTCATTTGACGTTAGCTGTCGCCTGCAAGAACTTCAGCCGCATCTGGTTTATGCTGCTACCTGTTGTTAGGCGACAACAAGGGCACATGTAGCAAATGCTTTTTCCTGTTTTATTTTCCTAGGCCACGCTCTTCTGTGGCTCTTTAGTGCCTGCCAAACTCCTATGTTCATGCTGCTGCTTCCATCGGACAAGGAGCACAGCCTTCTGACAGCAGCTTTCAACTTCTCAAGAAATAGCTTGGCCATTTAGATTTGCTGCAAATCCATATGTGTGTGTAAGGTGCAGGTGCTAGCTCCTGGCAAATGTGTTCTCCCGGTTCAGTTTGTCCCTGCCAGACACATTGGAAATGTTTTCCTCTGGCATTCGCACCAAGAGTCGCAGATTGCTTAACTGAGGAGCTCTGAGAATGGAACAGCAAGAGGTGTTCCGCTTTCATCATAAACAGTGCACCAGAGCGCTTGGTAACGGGCAAAACGAAACATGTGTGTGAGATAGTGACCATTCACGCCTAGTGCTGGCAATGCACATACACTGCCAAAAGGCAAAGGAAGGCGCTTAGCATCCGGCTTGTGCGCAAAGCTTTCAGACTGCCAGAGGACCGCAGCTGTGGTAAGCCGGCTTGCTCATTTGACGTTAGCTGTCGCCTGCAAGAACTTCACCCGCATCTGGTTTATGCTGCTACCTGTTGTTAGGCGACAACAAGGGCACATGTAGCAAATGCTTTTTCCTGCCCCATTTTTCTAGGCCATGCTCTTTTGCGGCACTTTAGTGCTTGCCAAACTCCTATGTTCCTGCTGCTGCTTCCATCTGACAAGGAACACAGCCTTCTGACAGCAGATTTCAGGTTGCGTACCAAAGAGCTTGGCCATTTAGATGTGCTGCAAATCAATGTGTGTGTAAGGTGCAAGGGCAAGCTCCTGGCAAATGTGTTCTTCCGGTTCAGTTTGTCCTTGCCAGACACATTGGAAACGTTTTCCTCTGGCATTCGCAGCAAGAGTCACAGATTGCATAACTGAGGAGCTCTGAGAATGGAACAGCAAGAGGTGTTCCGCTTTCATCATAAACAGTGCTCCAGAGCGCTTGGCAACGGGCACAACGAAACGTGTGTGTGGGATAGTGACCATTCACGCCTTGTGCTGGCAATGCATGAGCTCTGCCAAAAGGCAAAGGAAGGCGCTTAGCATCCGGCTTGTGCGCAAAGCTTTCAGACTGCAAGATTATTGCAGCTGTGGTAAGCCGGCTTGCTCATTTGACGTTAGCTGTCGCCAGCAAGAACTTCAGCCGCATCTGGTTTATGCTGCTACCTGTTGTTAGGCGACAACAAGGGCACATGTAGCAAATGCTTTTTCCTGTTTTATTTTCCTAGGCCACGCTCTTCTGTGGCTCTTTAGTGCTTGCCAAACTCCTATGTTCATGCTGCTGCTTCCATCGGACAAGGAGCACAGCCTTCTGACAGCAGCTTTCAACTTCTCAAGAAATAGCTTGGCCATTTAGATTTGCTGCAAATCCATATGTGTGTGTAAGGTGCAGGTGCTAGCTCCTGGCAAATGTGTTCTCCCGGTTCAGTTTGTCCCTGCCAGACACATTGGAAATGTTTTCCTCTGGCATTTGCACCAAGAGTCGCAGATTGCTTAACTGAGGAGCTCTGAGAATGGAACAGCAAGAGGTGTTCCGCTTTCATCATAAACAGTGCACCAGAGCGCTTGGTAACGGGCAAAACGAAACATGTGTGTGAGATAGTGAGCATTCCCGCCTAGTGCTGGCAATGCACATACACTGCCAAAAGGCAAAGGAAGGCGCTTAGCATCCGGCTTGTGCGCAAAGCTTTCAGACTGCCAGAGGACCGCAGCTGTGGTAAGCCCGCTTGCTCATTTGACGTTAGCTGTCGCCAGCAAGAACTTCACCCGCATCTGGTTTATGCTGCTACCTGTTGTTAGGCGACAACAAGGGCACATGTAGCAAATGCTTTTTCCTGCCCCATTTTGCTAGGCCATGCTCTTTTGCGGCACTTTAGTGCTTGCCAAACTCCTATGTTCCTGCTGCTGCTTCCATCTGACAAGGAACACAGCCTTCTGACAGCAGCTTTCAACTTGCCCAAGAAAGAGCTTGGCCATTTAAATGTGCTGCAAATCTGTGTGTGTGTAAGGTGCAGGTGCCAACTCCTGAGAAAGGTTTTCTCCAGGTTCAGTTTCTCCCTGCCAGACACATTGGAAATGTTTTCCTCTGGCATTTGCACCAAGAGTGGCAGATTGCTTAACTGAGGAGCTCTGAGAATGGAACGGCAAGAGGTGTTCCGCTTACGTCATAAACAGTGCTGCAGAGCGCTTGGCAACGGGCACAACGAAACGTGTGTGTGGGATAGTGAGCATTCCCGCCTAGTGCTGGCAATGCACGAGCACTGCCAAAAGGCAAAGGAAGGCGCTTAGCATCCAGCTTGTGCGCAAAACTTTCAGACTGTCATAGGACCGCAGCTGTGGTAAGCCGGCTTGCTCATTTGACGTTAGGTGTCACCTGCAAGAACTTCACCCGCATCTGGTTTATGCTGCTACCTGTTGTTAGGCGACAACAAGAGAACATGTAGCAAATGCTTTTTCCTGCCCCATATTGGTAGACCACGCTCTTCTGTGGCTCTTTAGTGCTTGCCAAACTGCTATGTGCGTGCTGCTGCTTCCATCTGACAAGGAGCACAGTCTTCTGACAGCAGCTTTCAACTTGCTCAAGAAAGAGCTTGGCCATTTAAATGTGCTGCAAATCTGTGTGTGTGTAAGGTGCAGGTGCCAGCTCCTGACAAAGGTTTTCTCCGGTTTCAGTTTCTCCCTGCCAGACACATTGGAAATGCTTTCCTCTGGCATTCGCACCAAGAGTCGCAGATTGCTTAACCCAGGAGCTCTGAGAGCGGAGCGGCAAGATGTGTTCCGCTTTCGTCATAAACAGTGCTCCTGAGCGCTTGGCACTGGGCACAACGAACCGTGTGTGCGGGATAGTGAGCATTCACGCCTAGTGCTGGCAATGCACGAGCACTGCCAAAAGGCAAAGGAAGGCGCTTAGCATCCAGCTTGTGGGCTTTGCTTTCAGACTGCCGGAGGGCCGTAGCTGTGGTAAGCCGGCTTGCTCATTTGACGTTAGGTGTCACCTGCAAGAACTTCACCCGCATCTGGTTTATGCTGCTACCTGTTGTTAGGCGACAACAAGAGAACATGTAGCAAATGCTTTTTCCTGCCTCGTTTTGCTAGACCACGCTCTTCTGTAGCTCTTTAGTGCTTGCCAAACTGCTATGTTCATGCTGCTGCTTCCATTTGACAAGGAGCACAGCCTTCTGACAGCAGCTTTCAACTTGCCCAAGAAAGAGCTTGGCCATTTAGATGTGATGCAAATCTGTGTGTGTGTAAGGTGCAGGTGCCAACTCCTGAGAAAGGTTTTCTCCAGGTTCAGTTTCTCCCTGCCAGACACATTGGAAATGTTTTCCTCTGGCATTCGCAGCAAGAGTTGCAGATTGCTTAACTCAGGAGCTCTGAGAACTGAGCGGCAAGATGTGTTCCGCTTTCGTCATAAACAGTGCTCCAGAGCGCGTGGTAACGGGCACAACGAATCGTGTGTGCGGGATAGTGAGCATTCACGCCTAGTGCTGGCAATGCACGAGCACTGCCAAAAGGCAAAGGAAGGCGCTTAGCATCCAGCTTGTGGGCTTTGCTTTCAGACTGCCGGAGGGCCGTAGCTGTGGTAAGCCGGCTTGCTCATTTGACGTTAGGTGTCACCTGCAAGAACTTCACCCGCATCTGGTTTATGCTGCTACCTGTTGTTAGGCGACAACAAGAGAACATGTAGCAAATGCTTTTTCCTGCCTCGTTTTGCTAGACCACGCTCTTCTGTAGCTCTTTAGTGCTTGCCAAACTGCTATGTGCGTGCTGCTGCTTCCATTTGACAAGGAGCACAGCCTTCTGACAGCAGCTTTCAACTTGCCCAAGAAAGAGCTTGGCCATTTAGATGTGCTGCAAATCAATGTGTGTGTAAGGTGCAAGGGCAAGCTCCTGGCAAATGTGTTCTTCCGGTTCAGTTTGTCCTTGCCAGACACATTGGAAACGTTTTCCTCTGGCATTCGCAGCAAGAGTCACAGATTGCATAACTGAGGAGCTCTGAGAATGGAACAGCAAGAGGTGTTCCGCTTTCATCATAAACAGTGCTCCAGAGCGCTTGGCAACGGGCACAACGAAACGTGTGTGTGGGATAGTGACCATTCACGCCTTGTGCTGGCAATGCATGAGCTCTGCCAAAAGGCAAAGGAAGGCGCTTAGCATCCGGCTTGTGCGCAAAGCTTTCAGACTGCAAGATTATTGCAGCTGTGGTAAGCCGGCTTGCTCATTTGACGTTAGCTGTCGCCAGCAAGAACTTCAGCCGCATCTGGTTTATGCTGCTACCTGTTGTTAGGCGACAACAAGGGCACATGTAGCAAATGCTTTTTCCTGTTTTATTTTCCTAGGCCACGCTCTTCTGTGGCTCTTTAGTGCTTGCCAAACTCCTATGTTCATGCTGCTGCTTCCATCGGACAAGGAGCACAGCCTTCTGACAGCAGCTTTAAACTTCTCAAGAAATAGCTTGGCCATTTAGATTTGCTGCAAATCCATATGTGTGTGTAAGGTGCAGGTGCTAGCTCCTGGCAAATGTGTTCTCCCGGTTCAGTTTGTCCCTGCCAGACACATTGGAAATGTTTTCCTCTGGCATTCGCACCAAGAGTCGCAGATTGCTTAACTGAGGAGCTCTGAGAATGGAACAGCAAGAGGTGTTCCGCTTTCATCATAAACAGTGCACCAGAGCGCTTGGTAACGGGCAAAACGAAACATGTGTGTGAGATAGTGAGCATTCCCGCCTAGTGCTGGCAATGCACATACACTGCCAAAAGGCAAAGGAAGGCGCTTAGCATCCGGCTTGTGCGCAAAGCTTTCAGACTGCCAGAGGACCGCAGCTGTGGTAAGCCCGCTTGCTCATTTGACGTTAGCTGTCGCCTGCAAGAACTTCACCCGCATCTGGTTTATGCTGCTACCTGTTGTTAGGCGACAACAAGGGCACATGTAGCAAATGCTTTTTCCTGCCCCATTTTGCTAGGCCATGCTCTTTTGCGGCACTTTAGTGCTTGCCAAACTCCTATGTTCCTGCTGCTGCTTCCATCTGACAAGGAACACAGCCTTCTGACAGCAGCTTTCAACTTGCCCAAGAAAGAGCTTGGCCATTTAAATGTGCTGCAAATCTGTGTGTGTGTAAGGTGCAGGTGCCAACTCCTGAGAAAGGTTTTCTCCAGGTTCAGTTTCTCCCTGCCAGACACATTGGAAATGTTTTCCTCTGGCATTTGCACCAAGAGTGGCAGATTGCTTAACTGAGGAGCTCTGAGAATGGAACGGCAAGAGGTGTTCCGCTTACGTCATAAACAGTGCTGCAGAGCGCTTGGCAACGGGCACAACGAAACGTGTGTGTGGGATAGTGAGCATTCCCGCCTAGTGCTGGCAATGCACGAGCACTGCCAAAAGGCAAAGGAAGGCGCTTAGCATCCAGCTTGTGCGCAAAACTTTCAGACTGTCATAGGACCGCAGCTGTGGTAAGCCGGCTTGCTCATTTGACGTTAGGTGTCACCTGCAAGAACTTCACCCGCATCTGGTTTATGCTGCTACCTGTTGTTAGGCGACAACAAGAGAACATGTAGCAAATGCTTTTTCCTGCCCCATATTGGTAGACCACGCTCTTCTGTGGCTCTTTAGTGCTTGCCAAACTGCTATGTGCGTGCTGCTGCTTCCATCTGACAAGGAGCACAGTCTTCTGACAGCAGCTTTCAACTTGCTCAAGAAAGAGCTTGGCCATTTAAATGTGCTGCAAATCTGTGTGTGTGTAAGGTGCAGGTGCCAGCTCCTGACAAAGGTTTTCTCCGGTTTCAGTTTCTCCCTGCCAGACACATTGGAAATGCTTTCCTCTGGCATTCGCACCAAGAGTCGCAGATTGCTTAACCCAGGAGCTCTGAGAGCGGAGCGGCAAGATGTGTTCCGCTTTCGTCATAAACAGTGCTCCTGAGCGCTTGGCACTGGGCACAACGAACCGTGTGTGCGGGATAGTGAGCATTCACGCCTAGTGCTGGCAATGCACGAGCACTGCCAAAAGGCAAAGGAAGGCGCTTAGCATCCAGCTTGTGGGCTTTGCTTTCAGACTGCCGGAGGGCCGTAGCTGTGGTAAGCCGGCTTGCTCATTTGACGTTAGGTGTCACCTGCAAGAACTTCACCCGCATCTGGTTTATGCTGCTACCTGTTGTTAGGCGACAACAAGAGAACATGTAGCAAATGCTTTTTCCTGCCTCGTTTTGCTAGACCACGCTCTTCTGTAGCTCTTTAGTGCTTGCCAAACTGCTATGTTCATGCTGCTGCTTCCATTTGACAAGGAGCACAGCCTTCTGACAGCAGCTTTCAACTTGCCCAAGAAAGAGCTTGGCCATTTAGATGTGATGCAAATCTGTGTGTGTGTAAGGTGCAGGTGCCAACTCCTGAGAAAGGTTTTCTCCAGGTTCAGTTTCTCCCTGCCAGACACATTGGAAATGTTTTCCTCTGGCATTCGCAGCAAGAGTTGCAGATTGCTTAACTCAGGAGCTCTGAGAACTGAGCGGCAAGATGTGTTCCGCTTTCGTCATAAACAGTGCTCCAGAGCGCGTGGTAACGGGCACAACGAATCGTGTGTGCGGGATAGTGAGCATTCACGCCTAGTGCTGGCAATGCACGAGCACTGCCAAAAGGCAAAGGAAGGCGCTTAGCATCCAGCTTGTGGGCTTTGCTTTCAGACTGCCGGAGGGCCGTAACTGTGGTAAGCCGGCTTGCTCATTTGACGTTAGGTGTCACCTGCAAGAACTTCACCCGCATCTGGTTTATGCTGCTACCTGTTGTTAGGCGACAACAAGAGAACATGTAGCAAATGCTTTTTCCTGCCTCGTTTTGCTAGACCACGCTCTTCTGTAGCTCTTTAGTGCTTGCCAAACTGCTATGTGCGTGCTGCTGCTTCCATTTGACAAGGAGCACAGCCTTCTGACAGCAGCTTTCAACTTGCCCAAGAAAGAGCTTGGCCATTTAGATGTGCTGCAAATCAATGTGTGTGTAAGGTGCAAGGGCAAGCTCCTGGCAAATGTGTTCTTCCGGTTCAGTTTGTCCTTGCCAGACACATTGGAAATGTTTTCCTCTGGCATTGGCACCAAGAGTCGCAGATTGCTTAACTCAGGAGCTCTGAGAATGGAACGGCAAGAGGTGTTCCGCTTTCATCATAAACAGTGCTCCAGAGCGCTTGGCAACGGGCACAACGAAACGTGTGTGTGGGATAGTGACCATTCACGCCTTGTGCTGGCAATGCATGAGCTCTGCCAAAAGGCAAAGGAAGGCGCTTAGCATCCGGCTTGTGCGCAAAGCTTTCAGACTGCAAGATTATTGCAGCTGTGGTAAGCCGGCTTGCTCATTTGACGTTAGCTGTCGCCAGCAAGAACTTCAGCCGCATCTGGTTTATGCTGCTACCTGTTGTTAGGCGACAACAAGGGCACATGTAGCAAATGCTTTTTCCTGTTTTATTTTCCTAGGCCACGCTCTTCTGTGGCTCTTTAGTGCTTGCCAAACTCCTATGTTCATGCTGCTGCTTCCATCGGACAAGGAGCACAGCCTTCTGACAGCAGCTTTAAACTTCTCAAGAAATAGCTTGGCCATTTAGATTTGCTGCAAATCCATATGTGTGTGTAAGGTGCAGGTGCTAGCTCCTGGCAAATGTGTTCTCCCGGTTCAGTTTGTCCCTGCCAGACACATTGGAAATGTTTTCCTCTGGCATTCGCACCAAGAGTCGCAGATTGCTTAACTGAGGAGCTCTGAGAATGGAACAGCAAGAGGTGTTCCGCTTTCATCATAAACAGTGCACCAGAGCGCTTGGTAACGGGCAAAACGAAACATGTGTGTGAGATAGTGACCATTCCCGCCTAGTGCTGGCAATGCACATACACTGCCAAAAGGCAAAGGAAGGCGCTTAGCATCCGGCTTGTGCGCAAAGCTTTCAGACTGCCAGAGGACCGCAGCTGTGGTAAGCCCGCTTGCTCATTTGACGTTAGCTGTCGCCTGCAAGAACTTCACCCGCATCTGGTTTATGCTGCTACCTGTTGTTAGGCGACAACAAGGGCACATGTAGCAAATGCTTTTTCCTGCCCCATTTTGCTAGGCCATGCTCTTTTGCGGCACTTTAGTGCTTGCCAAACTCCTATGTTCCTGCTGCTGCTTCCATCTGACAAGGAACACAGCCTTCTGACAGCAGCTTTCAACTTGCCCAAGAAAGAGCTTGGCCATTTAAATGTGCTGCAAATCTGTGTGTGTGTAAGGTGCAGGTGCCAACTCCTGAGAAAGGTTTTCTCCAGGTTCAGTTTCTCCCTGCCAGACACATTGGAAATGTTTTCCTCTGGCATTTGCACCAAGAGTGGCAGATTGCTTAACTGAGGAGCTCTGAGAATGGAACGGCAAGAGGTGTTCCGCTTACGTCATAAACAGTGCTGCAGAGCGCTTGGCAACGGGCACAACGAAACGTGTGTGTGGGATAGTGAGCATTCCCGCCTAGTGCTGGCAATGCACGAGCACTGCCAAAAGGCAAAGGAAGGCACTTAGCATCCAGCTTGTATGCTTTGCTTTCAGACTGCCGGAGGACCGCAGCTGTGGTAAGCCCGCTTGCTCATTTGACGTTAGGTGTCACCTGCAAGAACTTCACCCGCATCTGGTTTATGCCGCTACCTGTTGTTAGGCGACAACAAGGGCACATGTGGCAAATGCTTTTTCCTATTTCATTTTCTAAGCCGCGCTCTTCTGTGGCTCTTTAGTGCTTGCCAAACTGCTATGTGGGTGCTGCTGCTTCCATCTGACAAAGAGCACAACCTTCTGACAGCAGCTTTCAACTTGCCCAAGAAAGAGCTTGGCCATTTAAATGTGCTGCAAATCTGTGTGTGTGTAAAGTGCAGGTGCGAGCTCCTGACAAAGGTTTTCTCCAGGTTCAGTTTCTCCCTGCCAGACACATTGGAAATATTTTCCTCTGGCATTCGCAGGAAGAGTTGCAGATTGCTTAACTCAGGAGCTCTGAGAACTGAGCGGCAAGATGTGTTCTGCTTACGTCATAAACAGTGCTCCTGAGCGTTTGGTAACGGGCACAACGAATCGTGTGTGCGTTATAGTGAGCATTCACGCATAGTGCTGGCAATGCACGAGCACTGCCAAAAGGCAAAGGAAGGCGCTTAGCATCCAGCTTGTGGGCTTTGCTTTCAGACTGCCGGAGGGCCGTAGCTGTGGTAAGCCGGCTTGCTCATTTGACGTTAGGTGTCACCTGCAAGAACTTCACCCGCATCTGGTTTATGCTGCTACCTGTTCTTAGGCGACAACAAGAGAACATGTAGCAAATGCTTTTTCCTGCCCCATATTGGTAGACCACGCTCTTCTGTGGCTCTTTAGTGCTTGCCAAACTTCTATGTGCGTGCTGCTGCCTCCATCTGACAAGGAGCACAGCCTTCTGACAGCAGCTTTCAACTTGCCCAAGAAAGAGCTTGGCCATTTAAATGTGCTGCAAATCTGTGTGTGTGTAAGGTGCAGGTGCCAACTCCTGAGAAAGGTTTTCTCCATGTTCAGTTTCTCCCTGCCAGACACATTGGAAATGTTTTCCTCTGGCATTCGCAGCAAGAGTTGCAGATTGCTTAACTCAGGAGCTCTGAGAACTGAGCGGCAAGATGTGTTCCGCTTTCGTCATAAACAGTGCTCCAGAGCGCGTGGTAACGGGCACAACGAATCGTGTGTGCGGGATGGTGAGCATTCACGCCTAGTGCTGGCAATGCACGAGCACTGCCAAAAGGCCAAGAAAGGCGCTTAGCATCCGGCTTGTGCGCAAAGCTTTCAGACTGCCAGAGGACCACAGCTGTGGTAAGCCGGTTTGCTCATTTGACGTTAGCTGTCGCCTGCAAGAACTTCAGCCGCATCTGGTTTATGCTGCTACCTGTTGTTAGGCGACAACAAGGACACATGTAGCAAATGCTTTTTCCTGTTTTATTTTCCTAGGCCACGCTCTTCTGTGGCTCTTTAGTGCCTGCCAAACTCCTATGTTCATGCTGCTGCTTCCATCGGACAAGGAGCACAGCCTTCTGACAGCAGCTTTCAACTTCTCAAGAAAGAGCTTGGCCATTTAGATGTGATGCAAATTTGTGTGTGTGTAAGGTGCAGGTGCCAGCTCCTGGCAAATGTGTTCTTCCGGTTCAGTTTGTCCCTGCCAGACACATTGGAAATGTTTTCCTCTGGCATTTGCACCAAGAGTGGCAGATTGCTTAACTGAGGAGCTCTGAGAATGGAACGGCAAGAGGTGTTCCGCTTTCGTCATAAACAGTGCTCCAGAGCGCTTGGCAACGGGCACAACGAAACGTGTGTGTGGGATAGTGAGCATTCACGCCTAGTGCTGGCAATGCACGAGCACTGCCAAAAGGCCAAAAAAAACAGTTAGCATGCGGCTTGTGCGCAAAGCTTTCAGACTGCCAGAGGACCGCAGCTGTGGTAAGCCGGCTTGCTCATTTGACGTTAGCTGTCGCCTGCAAGAACTTCAGCCGCATCTGGTTTATGCTGCTACCTGTTGTTAGGCGAGAACAAGAGCACATGTAGAAAATACTTTTTCCTCTTCCATTTTGCTAGGCCACGCTCTTCTGTGGCTCTTTAGTGCTTGCCAAACTCCTATATTCTTGCTGCTGTTTCCATCGGACAAGGAGCACAGCCTTCTGACAGCAGCTTTCAACTTCTCAAGAAATAGCTTGGCCATTTAGATTTTCTGCAAATCCATATGTGTGTGTAAGGTGCAGGTGCTAGCTCCTGGCAAATGTGTTCTCCCGGTTCAGTTTGTCCCTGCCAGACACATTGGAAATGTTTTCCTCTGGCATTCGCACCAAGAGTCGCAGATTGCTTAACTGAGGAGCTCTGAGAATGGAACAGCAAGAGGTGTTCCGCTTTCATCATAAACAGTGCTCCAGAGCGCTTGGTAACGGGCAAAACGAAACATGTGTGTGAGATAGTGACCATTCACGCCTAGTGCTGGCAATGCACATACACTGCAAAAAGGCAAAGGAAGGCGCTTAGCATCCGGCTTGTGCGCAAAGCTTTCAGACTGCCAGAGGACCGCAGCTGTGGTAAGCCCGCTTGCTCATTTGACGTTAGCTGTCGCCTGCAAGAACTTCACCCTCATCTGGTTTATGCTGCTACCTGTTGTTAGGCGACAACAAGGGCACATGTAGCAAATGCATTTTCCTGCCCCATTTTGCTAGGCCATGCTCTTTTGCGGCTCTTTAGTGCTTGCCAAACTCCTATGTTCGTGCTGCTGCTTCCATCTGACAAGGAACACAGCCTTCTGACAGCAGCTTTCAGGTTGCGTACCAAAGAGCTTGGCCATTTAGATGTGCTGCAAATCAATGTGTGTGTAAGGTGCAAGGGCAAGCTCCTGGCAAATGTGTTCTTCCTGTTCAGTTTGTCCTTGCCAGAGACATTGGAAATGTTTTCCTCTGGCATTGGCACCAAGAGTCGCAGATTGCTTAACTCCGGAGCTCTGAGAATGGAACGGCAAGAGGTGTTCCGCTTTCATCATAAACAGTGCTCCAGAGCGCTTGGCAACGGGCACAACGAAACGTGTGTGTGGGATAGTGACCATTCACGCCTTGTGCTGGCAATGCACGAGCACTGCCAAAAGGCAAAGGAAGGCGCTTAGCATGCGGCTTGTGCGCAAAGCTTTCAGACTGCCAGAGGACCGCAGCTGTGGTAAGCCGGCTTGCTCATTTGACGTTAGCTGTCGCCTGCAAGAACTTCACCCGCATCTGGTTTATGCTGCTACCTGTTGTTAGGCGACAACAAGGGCACATGTAGCAAATGCTTTTTCCTGTTTTATTTTCCTAGGCCACGCTCTTCTGTGGCTCTTTAGTGCTTGCCAAACTCCTATGTTCATGCTGCTGCTTCCATCGGACAAGGAGCACAGCCTTCTGACAGCAGCTTTCAGGTTGCGTACCAAAGAGCTTGGCCATTTAGATGTGCTGCAAATCAATGTGTGTTAAGGTGCAGGTGCCAGCTCCTGGCAAATGTGTTCTTCCGGTTCAGTTTATCCTTGCCAGACACATTGGAAATGCATTCCTCTGGCATTCGCATAAAGAGTCGCAGATTGCTTAACTGAGGAGCTCTGAGAATGGAACGGCAAGAGGTGTTCCGCTTACGTCATAAACAGTGCTCCAGAGCGCTTGGCAACGGGCACAACGAAACGTGTGTGTGGGATAGTGAGCATTCACGCCTAGTGCTGGCAATGCACGAGTACTGCCAAAAGGCCAAGGAAGGCGTTTAGCATCCGGCTTGTGCGCAAAGCTTTCAGACTGCAGAGGACCGCAGCTGTGGTAAGCCTGCTTGCTCATTTGACGTTAGCTGTCGCCTGCAAGAACTTCCCCCGCATCTGGTTTATGCTGCTACCTGTTGTTAGGCGACAACAAGGGCACATGTAGCAAATGCTTTTTCCTCTTTCATTTTGCTAGGCCACGCTCTTCTGTGGCTCTTTAGTGCTTGCCAAACTCCTATATTCGTGCAGCTGATTCCATCGGACAAGGAGCACAGCCTTCTGACAGCAGCTTTCAACTTGCCTAAGAAAGAGCTTGGCCATTTAGATGTGATGCAAATTTGTGTGTGTGTAAGGTGCAGGTGCCAGCTCCTGGCAAATGTGTTCTTCCGGTTCAGTTTGTCCCAGCCAGACACATTGGAAATGTTTTCCTCTGGCATTTGCAACAAGAGTGGCAGATTGCTTAACTGAGGAGCTCTGAGAATGGAACGGCAAGAGGTGTTCCGCTTACGTCATAAACAGTGCTCCAGAGCGCTTGGCAACGGGCACAACGAAACGTGTGTGTGGGATAGTGAGCATTCACGCCTAGTGCTGGCAATGCACGAGCACTGCCAAAAGGCCAAGGAAAACAGTTAGCATGCGGCTTGTGCGCAAAGCTTTCAGACTGCCAGAGGACCGCAGCTGTGGTAAGCTGGCTTGCTCATTTGACGTTAGCTATCGCCTGCAAGAACTTCACCCGCATCTGGTTTATGCTGCCACCTGCTGTTAGGTGACAACAAGGGCACATGTAGCAAATGCTTTTTCCTGTTTTATTTTGCTAGGCCACACTCTTCTGTGCCTCTTTAGTGCTTGCCAAACTCCTATGTTCGTGCTGCTGCTTCCATCGGACAAGGAGCACAGCCTTCTGACAGCAGCTTTCAGGTTGCGTACCAAAGAACTTGGCCATTTAGATGTGCTGCAAATCAATGTGTGTTAAGGTGCAGGTGCCAGCTCCTGGCAAATGTGTTCTTCCGGTTCAGTTTGTCCCTGCCAGACACATTGGAAATGTTTTCCACTGGCATTCGCACCAAGAGTGGCAGATTGCTTAACTGAGGAGCTCTGAGAATGGAAAGGAAAGAGGTGTTCCGCTTTCGTCATAAACAGTGCTCCAGAGCGCTTGGCAACGGGCTAAACGAAACGTGTGTGCGGGGCAGTGACCATTCCCGCCTAGTGCTGGCAATGCACAAGCACTGCCAAAAGGCCAAGGAAGGCGCTTAGCATCCGGCTTGTGCGCAAAGCTTTCAGACTGCCAGAGGACCGCAGCTGTGGTAAGCCCGCTTGCTCATTTGACGTTAGCTGTCGCCTGCAAGAACTTTACCCGCATCTGGTTTATGCTGCTACCTGTTGTTAGGCGACAACAAGAGCACATGTAGCAAATGCTTTTTCCTCTTCCATTTTGCTAGGCCATGCTCTTCTGTGGCTCTTTAGTGCTTGCCAAACTCCTATGTTCCTGCTACTGCTTCCATCTGACAAGGAGCACAGCCTTCTGTCAGCAGCTTTCAAGTTGCGTACCAAAGAGCTTGGCCATTTAGATGTGCTGCAAATCCATGTGTGTGTAAGGTACACGTGCAAGCTCCTGACAAACGTGTTCTTCCGGTTCAGTTTCTCCCTGCCAGACGCATTGGAAATGTTTTCCACTGGCATTCGCACCAAGAGTGGCAGATTGCTTAACTGAGGAGCTCTGAGAATGGAAAGGAAAGAGGTGTTCCGCTTTCGTCATAAACAGTGCTCCAGAGCGCTTGGCAACGGGCTAAACGAAACGTGTGTGCGGGACAGTGACCATTCACGCATAGTGCTGGCAATGCACGAGCACTGCCAAAAGGCCAAGGAAGGCGCTTAGCATCCGGCTTGTGCGCAAAGCTTTCAGACTGCCAGAGGACCACAGCTGTGGTAAGCCGGTTTGCTCATTTGACGTTAGCTGTCGCCTGCAAGAACTTCACCCGCATCTGGTTTATGCTGCTACCTGTTGTTAGGCGACAACAAGGGCACATGTACAAATGCTTTTTCCTCTTCCATTTTGCTAGGCCACGCTCTTCTGTGGCACTTTAGTGCTTGCCAAACTCCTATGTTCATGCTGCTGCTTCCATCGGACAAGGAGCACAGCCTTCTGACAGCAGCTTTCAGGTTGCGTACCAAAGAGCTTGGACATTTAGATGTGCTGCAAATCAATGTGTGTTAAGGTGCAGGTGCCAGCTCCTGGCAAATGTGTTCTTCCGGTTCAGTTTGTCCCTGCCAGACACATTGGAAATGTTTTCCTCTGGCATTTGCACCAAGTGTGGCAGATTGCTTAACTGAGGAGCTCGGAGAATGGAACGGCAAGAGGTGTTCCGCATTCCTCATAAACAGTGCTGCAGAGCGCTTGGCAACGGGCACAACGAAACGTGTGTGTGGGATAGTGAGCATTCACGCCTAGTGTTGGCAATGCACGAGCACTGCCAAAAGGCCAAGGAAGGCGCTTAGCATCCGGCTTGTGCGCAAAGCTTTCAAACTGCCAGAGGACCGCAGCTGTGGTAAGCCGGCTTGCTCATTTGACGTTAGCTGTCGCCTGCAAGAACTTCACCCGCATCTGGTTTATGCTGCTACCTGTTGTTGGGCGACAACAAGAGCACATGTAGAAAATACTTTTTCCTCTTCCTTTTTGCTAGGCCACGCTCTTATGAGGCTCTTTAGTGCTTGCCAAACTCCTATATTCTTGCTGCTGCTTCCATCGGACAAGGAGCACAGCCTTCTGACAGCAGCTTTCAACTTCTCAAGAAATAGCTTGGCCATTTAGATTTGCTGCAAATCCATATGTGTGTGTAAGGTGCAGGTGCTAGCTCCTGGCAAATGTGTTCTCCCGGTTCAGTTTGTCCCTGCCAGACACATTGGAAATGTTTTCCTCTGGCATTCGCACCAAGAGTCGCAGATTGCTTAACTGAGGAGCTCTGAGAATGGAACGGCAAGAGGTGTTCCGCTTTCATCATAAACAGTGCTCCAGAGCGCTTGGTAACGGGCAAAACGAAACATGTGTGTGAGATAGTGACCATTCACGCCTAGTGCTGGCAATGCACATACACTGCCAAAAGGCAAAGGAAGGCGCTTAGCATCCGGCTTGTGCGCAAAGCTTTCAGACTGCCAGAGGACCGCAGCTGTGGTAAGCCCGCTTGCTCATTTGACGTTAGCTGTCGCCTGCAAGAACTTCACCCGCATCTGGTTTATGCTGCTACCTGTTGTTAGGCGACAACAAGGGCACATGTAGCAAATGCTTTTTCCTGCCCCATTTTGCTAGGCCATGCTCTTTTGCGGCACTTTAGTGCTTGCCAAACTCCTATGTTCCTGCTGCTGCTTCCATCTGACAAGGAACACAGCCTTCTGACAGCAGATTTCAGGTTGCGTACCAAAGAGCTTGGCCATTTAGATGTGCTGCAAATTTGTGTGTGTGTAAGGTGCAGGTGCTAGCTCCTGGCAAATGTGTTCTTCCGGTTCAGTTTGTCCCTGCCAGACACATTGGAAATATTTTCCTCTGGCATTTGCACCAAGAGTGGCAGATTGCTTAACTGAGGAGCTCTGAGAATGGAACGGCAAGAGGTGTTCCGCTTACGTCATAAACAGTGCTCCAGAGCGCTTGGCAACGGGCACAACGAATCGTGTGTGTGAGATAGAGACCATTCAGTCCAGGTGCGGGCAATGCACGAGCACTGCCAAAAGGCCAAGGAAGGCGCTTAGCATCCGGCTTGTGCGCAAAGCTTTCAGACTGCAGAGGACCAAAGCTGTGGTAAGGCGGCTTGCTCATTTGACGTTAGCTGTCGCCTGCAAGAACTTCAGCCGCATCTGGTTTATGCTGCTACCTGTTGTTAGGCGACAACAAGAGCACATGTAGCAAATGCTTTTTCCTGCCCCATTTTGCTAGGCCACGCTCTTCTGTGGCTCTTTAGTGCTTGCCAAACTCCTATGTTCCTGCTACTGCTTCCATCTGACAAGGAGCACAGCCTTCTGTCAGCAACTTTCAAGTTGCGTACCAAAGAGCTTGGCCATTTAGATGTGCTGCAAATCAATGTGTGTTAAGGTGCAGGTGCAAGCTCCTGGCAAATGTGTTCTTCTGGTTCAGTTTGTCCCTGCCAGACACATTGGAAATGTTTTCCTCTGGCATTTGCACCAAGAGTCGCAGATTGCTTAACTGAGGAGCTCTGAGAATGGAACGGCAAGAGGTGTTCCGCTTACGTCATAAACAGTGCTCCAGAGCGCTTGGCAACGGAATAAACGAAACGTGTGTGCGGGACAGTGACCATTCACGCATAGTGCTGGCAATGCACGAGCACTGCCAAAAGGCCAAGGAAAACAGTTAGCATGCGGCTTGTGCGCAAAGCTTTCAGACTGCCAGAGGACCGCAGCTGTGGTAAGCCCGCTTGCTCATTTGACGTTAGCTGTCGCCTGCAAGAACTTCAGCCGCATCTGGTTTATGCTGCTACCTGTTGTTAGGCGAGAACAAGAGCACATGTAGCAAATGCTTTTTCCTCTTTCATTTTGCTAGGCCACGCTCTTCTGTGGCTCTTTAGTGCTTGCCAAACTCCTATATTCGTGCAGCTGATTCCATCGGACAAGGAGCACAGCCTTCTGACAGCAGCTTTCAACTTGCTCAAGAAAGAGCTTGGCCATTTAGATGTGCTGCAAATCAATGTGTGTTAAGGTGCAGGTGCCAGCTCCTGGCAAATGTGTTCTTCCGGTTCAGTTTCTCCTTGCCAGACACATTGGAAATGCTTTCCTCTGGCATTCGCATCAAGAGTCGCAGATTGCTCAACTGAGGAGCTCTGAGAATGGAACGGCGAGAGGTGTTCCGCTTTCATCATAAACAGTGCTGCAGAGCGTTTGGCAACGGGCACAACGAAACGTGTGTGTGGGATAGTGACCATTCACGCCTTGTGCTGGCAATGCACGAGCACTGCCAAAAGGCCAAGGAAGGCGCTTAGCATCCGGATTGTGCGCAAAGCTTTCAGACTGCCAGAGGACCGCAGCTGTGGTAAGCCGGCTTGCTCATTTGACGTTAGCTGTCGCCTGCAAGAACTTCAGCCGCATCTGGTTTATGCTGCTACCTTTTGTTAGGCGACAACAAGGGCACATGTAGCAAATGCTTTTTCCTCTTGTATTTTCCTAGGCCACGCTCTTCTGTGGCTCTTTAGTGCTTGCCAAACTCCTATGTTCATGCTGCTGCTTCCATCGGACAAGGAGCACAGCCTTCTGACAGCAGCTTTCAGGTTGCGTACCAAAGAGCTTGGACATTTAGATGTGCTGCAAATCAATGTGTGTTAAGGTGCAGGTGCCAGCTCCTGGCAAATGTGTTCTTCCGGTTCAGTTTGTCCCTGCCAGACACATTGGAAATGTTTTCCTCTGGCATTTGCACCAAGAGTGGCAGATTGCTTAACTCAGGAGCTCTGAGAATGGAACGGCAAGAGGTGTTCCGCTTACGTCATAAACAGTGCTGCAGAGCGCTTGGCAACGGGCACAACGAAACGTGTGTGTGGGATAGTGAGCATTCCCGCCTAGTGCTGGCAATGCACGAGCACTGCCAAAAGGCCAAGGAAGGCGCTTAGCATCCGGCTTGTGCGCAAAGCTTTCAGACTGCCAGAGGACCGCAGCTGTGGTAAGCCGGCTTGCTCATTTGACGTTAGCTGTCGCCTGCAAGAACTTCACCCGCATCTGGTTTATGCTGCTACCTGTTGTTAGGCGACAACAATGGCACATGTAGCAAATGCTTTTTCCTGCCCCATTTTGCTAGGCCATGCTCTTTTGCGGCACTTTAGTGCTTGCCAAACTCCTATGTTCCTGCTGCTGCTTCCATCTGACAAGGAACACAGCTTTCTGACAGCAGATTTCAGGTTGCGTACCAAAGAGCTTGGCCATTTAGATGTGCTGCAAATCAATGTGTGTGTAAGGTGCAGGTGCCAGCTCCTGGCAAATGTGTTCTTCCGGTTCAGTTTGTCCTTGCCAGACACATTGGAAATGTTTTCCTCTGGCATTCGCATCAGGAGTCGCAGATTGCTTAACTCCGGAGCTCTGAGAATGGAACGGCAAGAGGTGTTCCGCTTTCATCCTAAACAGTGCTCCAGCGCGCTTGGCAACGGGCACAACGAAACGTGTGTGTGGGATAGTGAGCATTCCCGCCTAGTGCTGGCAATGCACGAGCACTGCCAAAAGGCCAAGGAAAACAGTTAGCATGCGGCTTGTGCGCAAAGCTTTCAGACTGCCAGACGACCGCAGCTGTGGTAAGCCGGCTTGCTCATTTGACGTTAGCTGTCGCCTGCAAGAACTTCAGCCGCATCTGGTTTATGCTGCTACCTGTTGTTAGGCGAGAACAAGAGCACATGTAGAAAATACTTTTTCCTCTTCCATTTTGCTAGGCCACGCTCTTCTGTGGCTCTTTAGTGCTTGCCAAACTCCTATATTCTTGCTGCTGCTTCCATCGGACAAGGAGCACAGCCTTCTGACAGCAGCTTTCAACTTCTCAAGAAATAGCTTGGCCATTTAGATTTTCTGCAAATCCATATGTGTGTGTAAGGTGCAGGTGCTAGCTCCTGGCAAATGTGTTCTCCCGGTTCAGTTTGTCCCTGCCAGACACATTGGAAATGTTTTCCTCTGGCATTCGCACCAAGAGTCGCAGATTGCTTAACTGAGGAGCTCTGAGAATGGAACGGCAAGAGGTGTTCCGCTTTCATCATAAACAGTGCTCCAGAGCGCTTGGTAACGGGCAAAACGAAACATGTGTGTGAGATAGTGACCATTCACGCCTTGTGCTGGCAATGCACATACACTGCCAAAAGGCAAAGGAAGGCGCTTAGCATCCGGCTTGTGCGCAAAGCTTTCAGACTGCCAGAGGACCGCAGCTGTGGTAAGCCCGCTTGCTCATTTGACGTTAGCTGTCGCCTGCAAGAACTTCACCCGCATCTGGTTTATGCTGCCACCTGCTGTTAGGTGACAACAAGGGCACATGTAGAAAATACTTTTTCCTCTTCCATTTTGCTAGGCCACACTCTTCTGTGCCTCTTTAGTGCTTGCCAAACTCCTATATTCTTGCTGCTGCTTCCATCGGACAAGGAGCACAGCCTTCTGACAGCAGCTTTCAACTTCTCAAGAAATAGCTTGGCCATTTAGATTTTCTGCAAATCCATATGTGTGTGTAAGGTGCAGGTGCTAGCTCCTGGCAAATGTGTTCTCCCGGTTCAGTTTGTCCCTGCCAGACACATTGGAAATGTTTTCCTCTGGCATTCGCACCAAGAGTCGCAGATTGCTTAACTGAGGAGCTCTGAGAATGGAACAGCAAGAGGTGTTCCGCTTTCATCATAAACAGTGCTCCAGAGCGCTTGGTAACGGGCAAAACGAAACATGTGTGTGAGATAGTGACCATTCACGCCTTGTGCTGGCAATGCACATACACTGCCAAAAGGCAAAGGAAGGCGCTTAGCATCCGGCTTGTGCGCAAAGCTTTCAGACTGCCAGAGGACCGCAGCTGTGGTAAGTCCGCTCGCTCATTTGACGTTAGATGTCGCCTGCAAGAACTTCACCCGCATCTGGTTTATGCTGCTACCTGTTGTTAGGCGACAACAAGGGCACATGTAGCAAATGCTTTTTCTTGTTTTATTTTCCCAGGCCACGCTCTTCTGTGGCTCTTTAGTGCTTGCCAAACTCCTATGTTCATGCTGCTGCTTCCATCGGACAAGGAGCACAGCCTTCTGACAGCAGCTTTCAGGTTGCGTACCAAAGAGCTTGGCCATTTAGATGTGCTGCAAATCAATGTGTGTTAAGGTGCAGGTGCCAGCTCCTGGCAAATGTGTTCTTCCGGTTCAGTTTCTCCTTGCCAGACACATTGGAAATGCTTTCCTCTGGCATTCGCATCAAGAGTCGCAGATTGCTCAACTGAGGAGCTCTGAGAATGGAACGGCGAGAGGTGTTCCGCTTTCATCATAAACAGTGCTGCAGAGCGTTTGGCAACGGGCACAACGAAACGTGTGTGTGGGATAGTGACCATTCACGCCTTGTGCTGGCAATGCACGAGCACTGCCAAAAGGCCAAGGAAGGCGCTTAGCATCCGGCTTGTGCGCAAAGCTTTCAGACTGCCAGAGGACCGCAGCTGTGGTAAGCCGGCTTGCTCATTTGACGTTAGCTGTCGCCTGCAAGAACTTCAGCCGCATCTGGTTTATGCTGCTACCTTTTGTTAGGCGACAACAAGGGCACATGTAGCAAATGCTTTTTCCTGTTTTATTTTCCTAGGCCACGCTCTTCTGTGGCTCTTTAGTGCTTGCCAAACTCCTATATTCTTGCTGCTGCTTCCATCGGACAAGGAGCACAGCCTTCTGACAGCAGCTTTCAACTTCTCAAGAAATAGCTTGGCCATTTAGATTTGCTGCAAATCCATATGTGTGTGTAAGGTGCAGGTGCTAGCACCTGGCAAATGTGTTCTCCCGGTTCAGTTTGTCCCTGCCAGACACATTGGAAATGTTTTCCTCTGGCATTCGCACCAAGAGTCGCAGATTGCTTAACTGAGGAGCTCTGAGAATGGAACAGCAAGAGGTGTTCCGCTTTCATCATAAACAGTGCTCCAGAGCGCTTGGTAACGGGCAAAACGAAACATGTGTGTGAGATAGTGACCATTCACGCCTAGTGCTGGCAATGCACATACACTGCCAAAAGGCAAAGGAAGGCGCTTAGCATCCGGCTTGTGCGCAAAGCTTTCAGACTGCCAGAGGACCGCAGCTGTGGTAAGCCGGCTTGCTCATTTGACGTTAGCTATCGCCTGCAAGAACTTCACCCGCATCTGGTTTATGCTGCTACCTGTTGTTAGGCGACAACAAGAGCACATGTAGCAAATGCTTTTTCCTCTTTCATTTTGCTAGGCCACGCTCTTCTGTGGCTCTTTAGTGCTTGCCAAACTCCTATGTTCATGCTGCTGCTTCCATCGGACAAGGAGCACAGCCTTCTGACAGCAGCTTTCAACTTGCCGAAGAAAGAGCTTGGCCATTTAGATGTGATGCAAATTTGTGGGTGTGTAAGGTGGAGGTGCTAGCTCCTGGCAAATGTGTTCTTCCGGTTCAGTTTGTCCCTGCCAGACACATTGGAAATGTTTTCCTCTGGCATTCGCACCAAGAGTGGCAGATTGCTTAACTGAGGAGCTCTGAGAATGGAACGGCAAGAGGTGTTCCGCTTTCGTCATAAACAGTGCTCCAGAGCGCTTGGCAACGGGCACAACGAATCGTGTGTGTGAGATAGAGACCATTCACTCCTAGTGCGGGCAATGCACGAGCACTGCCAAAAGGCAAAGGAAGGCGCTTAGCATCCGGCTTGTGCGCAAAGCTTTCAGACTGCCAGAGGACCACAGCTGTGGTAAGGCGGCTTGCTCATTTGACGTTAGATGTCGCCTGCAAGAACTTTACCCGCATCTGGTTTATGCTGCTACCTGTTGTTAGGCGACAACAAGGGCACATGTAGCAAATGCTTTTTCCTGTTTTATTTTCCTAGGCCACGCTCTTCTGTGGCTCTTTAGTGCTTGCCAAACTCCTATGTTCATGCTGCTGCTTCCATCGGACAAGGAGCAAAGCCTTCTGACAGCAGCTTTCAACTTCTCAAGAAATAGCTTGGCCATTTAGATTTTCTGCAAATCCATATGTGTGTGTAAGGTGCAGGTGCTAGCTCCTGGCAAATGTGTTCTCCCGGTTCAGTTTGTCCCTGCCAGACACATTGGAAATGTTTTCCTCTGGCATTCGCACCAAGAGTCGCAGATTGCTTAACTGAGGAGCTCTGAGAATGGAACAGCAAGAGGTGTTCCGCTTTCATCATAAACAGTGCTCCAGAGCGCTTGGTAACGGGCAAAACGAAACATGTGTGTGATATAGTGACCATTCACGCCTTGTGCTGGCAATGCACATACACTGCCAAAAGGCAAAGGAAGGCGCTTAGCATCCGGCTTGTGCGCAAAGCTTTCAGACTGCCAGAGGACCGCAGCTGTGGTAAGCCCGCTTGCTCATTTGACGTTAGCTGTCGCCTGCAAGAACTTCACCCGCATCTGGTTTGTGCTGCTACCTGTTGTTAGGCGACAACAAGGGCACATGTAGCAAATGCTTTTTCCTGTTTTATTTTCCTAGGCCACGCTCTTCTGTGGCTCTTTAGTGCTTGCCAAACTCCTATGTTCATAGTGCTGCTTCCATCGGACAAGGAGCACAGCCTTCTGACAGCAGCTTTCAGGTTGCGTACCAAAGAGCTTGGACATTTAGATGTGCTGCAAATCAATGTGTGTTAAGGTGCAGGTGCCAGCTCCTGGCAAATGTGTTCTTCCGGTTCAGTTTATCCTTGCCAGACACATTGGAAATGCTTTCCTCTGGCATTCGCATCAAGAGTCGCAGATTGCTTAACTCAGGAGCTCTGAGAATGGAACGGCAAGAGGTGTTCCGCATTCCTCATAAACAGTGCTGCAGAGCGCTTGGCAACGGGCACAACGAAACGTGTGTGTGGGATAGTGAGCATTCACGCCTAGTGCTGGCAATGCACGAGCACTGCCAAAAGGCCAAGGAAGGCGCTTAGCATCCGGTTTGTGCGCAAAGCTTTCAGACTGCAGAGGACCGCAGCTGTGGTAAGCCCGCTTGCTCATTTGACGTTAGATGTCGCCTGAAAGAACTTCACCCGCATCTGGTTTATGCTGCTACCTGTTGTTAGGCGACAACAAGAGCACATGTAGAAAATACTTTTTCCTCTTCCTTTTTGCTAGGCCACGCTCTTCTGTGGCTCTTTAGTGCTTGCCAAACTCCTATATTCTTGCTGCTGCTTCCATCGGACAAGGAGCACAGCCTTCTGACAGCAGCTTTCAACTTCTCAAGAAATAGCTTGGCCATTTACATTTGCTGCAAATCCATATGTGTGTGTAAGGTGCAGGTGCAAGCTCCTGACAAAGGTGTTCTCCAGGTTCAGTTTCTCCTTGCCAGACACTTTGGAAATGTTTTCCTCTATCATTCGCACCAAGAGTCGCAGATTACTTAACTCAGGAGCTCTGAGAATGGAACGGCAAGAGGTGTTCCGCTTATGTCATAAACAGTGCTCCAGAGCGCTTAGCAACGGGCACAACAAAACGTGTGTGCGGGATAGTGACCATTCCCGCCTAGTGCTGGCAATGCACGAGCACTGCCAAAAGGCGAAGGAAGGCGCTTAGCATCTGGCTTGTGCGCAAAGCTTTCAGACTGCCAGAGGACCGCAGCTGTGGTAAGCCCGCTTGCTCATTTGACGTTAGATGTCACCTGCAAGAACTTCACCCACATCTGGTTTATGCTGCTACCTGTTGTTGGGCGACACCAATGACACATGTGGCAAATGCTTTTTCCTGTTTCATTTTGCTAGACCACGCTCTTCTGTGGCACTTTAGTGCTTGCCAAACTGCTATGTGCGTGCTGCTGCTTCCATCTGACAAGGAGCACAGCCTTCTGACAGCAGCTTTCAACTTGTCGAAGAAAGAGCTTGGCCATTTAGATGTGATGCAAATCTGTGTGTGTGTAAAGTGCAGGTGCAAGCTCCTGACAAAGGTGTTCTCCAGGTTCAGTTTCTCTCTGCCAGACACTTTGGAAATGTTTTCCTCTATCATTCGCACCAAGAGTCGCAGATTACTTAACTCAGGAGCTCTGAGAATGGAACGGCAAGAGGTGTTCCGCTTACGTCATAAACAGTGCTCCAGAGCGCTTAGCAACGGGCACAACAAAACGTGTGTGCGGGATAGTGACCATTCCCGCCTAGTGCTAGCAATGCACGAGCACTGCCAAAAGGCAAAGGAAGGCGCTTAGCATCTGGCTTGTGCGCAAAGCTTTCAGACTGCCAGAGGACCGCAGCTGTGGAAAGCCCGCTTGCTCATTTGACGTTAGATGTCGCCTGCAAGAACTTCACCCGCATCTGGTTTATGCTGCTACCTGTTGTTAGGCGACACCAAGGGCACATGTAGCAAATGCTTTTTCCTGTTTCATTTTGCTAGACCACGCTCTTCTGTGGCACTTTAGTGCTTGCCAAACTGCTATGTGCGTGCTGCTGCTTCCATCTGACAAGGAGCACAGCCTTCTGACAGCAGCTTTCAACTTGTCGAAGAAAGAGCTTGGCCATTTAGATGTGATGCAAATCTGTGTGTGTCTAAGGTGCAGGTGCAAGCTCCTGACAAAGGTGTTCTCCAGGTTCAATTTCTCCCTGCCAGACACATTGGAAATGTTTTCCTCTATCATTCGCACCAAGAGTTGCAGATTACTTAACTCAGGAGCTCTGAGAATGGAACAGCAAGAGGTGTTCCGCTTATGTCATAAACAGTGCTCCAGAGCGCTTAGCAACGGGCACAACGAAACGTGTGTGCGGGATAGTGACCATTCCCGCCTAGTGCTAGCAATGCACGAGCACTGCCAAAAGGCGAAGGAAGGCGCTTAGCATCTGGCTTGTGCGCAAAGCTTTCAGACTGCCAGAGGACCGCAGCTGTGGTAAGCCGGCTTGCTCATTTGACGTTAGATGTCACCTGCAAGAACTTCACCCACATCTGGTTTATGCTGCTACCTGTTGTTGGGCGACACCAAGGACACATGTGGCAAATGCTTTTTCCTGTTTCATTTTGCTAGACCACGCTCTTCTGTGGCACTTTAGTGCTTGCCAAACTGCTATGTGCGTGCTGCTGCTTCCATCTGACAAGGAGCACAGCCTTCTGACAGCAGCTTTCAACTTGTCGAAGAAAGAGCTTGGCCATTTAGATGTGATGCAAATCTGTGTGTGTGTAAGGTGCAGGAGCAAGCTCGTGACAAAGGTGTTCTCCAGGTTCAGTTTCTCCCTGCCAGACACATTGGAAATGTTTTCCTCTATCATTTGCACCAAGAGTCGCAGATTACTTAACTCAGGAGCTCTGAGAATGGAACGGCAAGAGGTGTTCCGCTTACGTCATAAACAGTGCTCCAGAGCGCTTAACAACGGGCACAACGAAACGTGTGTGCGGGATAGTGACCATTCCCGCCTAGTGCTGGCAATGCACGAGCACTGCCAAAAGGCAAAGGAAGTCGCTTTTCATCCGGCTTGTGCGCAAAGCTTTCAGACTGCCAGAGGACCGCAGCTGTGGTAAGCCCGCTTGCTCATTTGACGTTAGATGTCGCCTGCAAGAACTTCACCCGCATCTGGTTTATGCTGCTACCTGTTGTTAGGCGACACCAAAGACACATGCAGTAAATGCTTTTTCCTGTTTCATTTTGCTAGACCACGCTCTTCTGTGGCTCTTTAGTGCTTGCCAAACTGCTATGTGCGTGCTGCTGCTTCCATCTGACAAGGAGCACAGCCTTCTGACAGCAGCTTTCAACTTGTCGAAGAAAGAGCTTGGCCATTTAGATGTGATGCAAATCTGTGTGTGTGTAAGGTGCAGGTGCAAGCTCCTGACAAAGGTGTTCTCCAGGTTCAGTTTCTCCCTGCCAGACACTTTGGAAATGTTTTCCTCTATCATTCGCACCAAGAGTCGCAGATTACTTAACTCAGGAGCTCTGAGAATGGAACGGCAAGAGGTGTTCCGCTTACGTCATAAACAGTGCTCCAGAGCGCTTAGCAACGGGCACAACAAAACGTGTGTGCGGGATAGTGACCATTCCCGCCTAGTGCTGGCAATGCACGAGCACTGCCAAAAGGCAAAGGAAGTCGCTTTTCATCCGGCTTGTGCGCAAAGCTTTCAGACTGCCAGAGGACCGCAGCTGTGGTAAGCCCGCTTGCTCATTTGACGTTAGATGTCGCCTGCAAGAACTTCACCCGCATCTGGTTTATGCTGCTACCTGTTCTTAGGCGACAACAAGGACACATGCAGTAAATGCTTTTTCCTGTTTCATTTTGCTAGACCACGCTCTTCTGTGGCACTTTAGTGCTTGCCAAACTGCTATGTGCGTGCTGCTGCTTCCATCTGACAAGGAGCACAGCCTTCTGACAGCAGCTTTCAACTTGTCGAAGAAAGAGCTTGGCCATTTAGATGTGCTGCAAATCTGTGTGTGTGTAAGGTGCAGGTGCAAGCTCCTGACAAAGATGTTCTCCAGGTTCAGTTTCTCCTTGCCAGACACTTTGGAAATGTTTTCCTCTATCATTCGCACCAAGAGTCGCAGATTACTTAACTCAGGAGCTCTGAGAATGGAACGGCAAGAGGTGTTCCGCTTACGTCATAAACAGTGCTCCAGAGCGCTTAGCAACGGGCACAACAAAACGTGTGTGCGGGATAGTGACCATTCCCGCCTAGTGCTAGCAATGCAGGAGCACTGCCAAAAGGCAAAGGAAGGCGCTTAGCATCCGGCTTGTGCGCAAAGCTTTCAGACTGCCAGAGGACCGCAGCTGTGGTAAGCCCGCTTGCTCATTTGACGTTAGATGTCGCCTGCAAGAACTTCACCCGCATCTGGTTTATGCTGCTACCTGTTGTTCGGCGACAACAAGGACACATGCAGTAAATGCTTTTTCCTGTTTCATTTTGCTAGACCACGCTCTTCTGTGGCTCTTTAGTGCTTGCCAAACTCCTATGTGCGTGCTGCTGCTTCCATCTGACAAGGAGCACAGCCTTCTGACCGCAGCTTTCAACTTGCCGAAGAAAGAGCTTGGCCATTTAGATGTGATGCAAATCTGTGTGTGTGTAAAGTGCAGGTGCAAGCTCCTGACAAAGGTGTTCTCCAGGTTCAGTTTCTCTCTGCCAGACACATTGGAAATGTTTTCCTCTATCATTCGCACCAAGAGTTGCAGATTACTTAACTCAGGAGCTCTGAGAATGGAACGGCAAGAGGTGTTCCGCTTATGTCATAAACAGTGCTCCAGAGCGCTTAGCAACGGGCACAACGAAACGTGTGTGCGGGATAGTGACCATTCCCGCCTAGTGCTAGCAATGCACGAGCACTGCCAAAAGGCGAAGGAAGGCGCTTAGCATCTGGCTTGTGCGCAAAGCTTTCAGACTGCCAGAGGACCGCAGCTGTGGTAAGTAGGCTTGCTCATTTGACGTTAGATGTCACCTGCAAGAACTTCACCCACATCTGGTTTATGCTGCTACCTGTTGTTGGGCGACACCAATGACACATGTGGCAAATGCTTTTTCCTGTTTCATTTTGCTAGACCACGCTCTTCTGTGGCACTTTAGTGCTTGCCAAACTGCTATGTGCGTGCTGCTGCTTCCATCTGACAAGGAGCACAGCCTTCTGACAGCAGCTTTCAACTTGTCGAAGAAAGAGCTTGGCCATTTAGATGTGATGCAAATCTGTGTGTGTGTAAGGTGCAGGTGCAAGCTCCTGACAAAGGTGTTCTCCAGGTTCAGTTTCTCCCTGCCAGACACATTGGAAATGTTTTCCTCTATCATTTGCACCAAGAGTCGCAGATTACTTAACTCAGGAGCTCTGAGAATGGAACGGCAAGAGGTGTTCCGCTTATGTCATAAACAGTGCTCCAGAGCGCTTAACAACGGGCACAACGAAACGTGTGTGCGGGATAGTGACCATTCCCGCCCAGTGCTAGCAATGCAGGAGCACTGCCAAAAGGCCAAGGAAGGCGCTTAGCATGCGGCTTGTGCGCAAAGCTTTCAGACTGCCAGAGGACCGCAGCTGTGGTAAGCCCGCTTGCTCATTTGACGTTAGATGTCGCCTGCAAGAACTTCACCCGCATCTGGTTTATGCTGCTACCTGTTGTTCGGCGACACCAAGGACACATGCAGTAAATGCTTTTTCCTGTTTCATTTTGCTAGACCATGCTCTTCTGTGGCTCTTTAGTGCTTGCCAAACTCCTATGTGCGTGCTGCTGCTTCCATCTGACAAGGAGCACAGCCTTCTGACAGCAGCTTTCAACTTGTCGAAGAAAGAGCTTGGCCATTTAGATGTGATGCAAATCTGTGTGTGTGTAAAGTGCAGGTGCAAGCTCCTGACAAAGGTGTTCTCCAGGTTCAGTTTCTCTCTGCCAGACACTTTGGAAATGTTTTCCTCTATCATTCGCACCAAGAGTCGCAGATTACTTAACTCAGGAGCTCTGAGAATGGAACGGCAAGAGGTGTTCCGCTTACGTCATAAACAGTGCTCCAGAGCGCTTAGCAACGGGCACAACAAAACGTGTGTGCGGGATAGTGACCATTCCCGCCTAGTGCTAGCAATGCACGAGCACTGCCAAAAGGCAAAGGAAGGCGCTTAGCATCTGGCTTGTGCGCAAAGCTTTCAGACTGCCAGAGGACCGCAGCTGTGGAAAGCCCGCTTGCTCATTTGACGTTAGATGTCGCCTGCAAGAACTTCACCCGCATCTGGTTTATGCTGCTACCTGTTGTTAGGCGACACCAAGGGCACATGTAGCAAATGCTTTTTCCTGTTTCATTTTGCTAGACCACGCTCTTCTGTGGCACTTTAGTGCTTGCCAAACTGCTATGTGCGTGCTGCTGCTTCCATCTGACAAGGAGCACAGCCTTCTGACAGCAGCTTTCAACTTGTCTAAGAAAGAGCTTGGCCATTTAGATGTGATGCAAATCTGTGTGTGTGTAAGGTGCAGGTGCAAGCTCCTGACAAAGGTGTTCTCCAGGTTCAGTTTCTCCCTGCCAGACACATTGGAAATGTTTTCCTCTATCATTCGCACCAAGAGTTGCAGATTACTTAACTCAGGAGCTCTGAGAATGGAACGGCAAGAGGTGTTCCGCTTATGTCATAAACAGTGCTCCAGAGCGCTTAGCAACGGGCACAACGAAACGTGTGTGCGGGATAGTGACCATTCCCGCCTAGTGCTAGCAATGCACGAGCACTGCCAAAAGGCGAAGGAAGGCGCTTAGCATCTGGCTTGTGCGCAAAGCTTTCAGACTGCCAGAGGACCGCAGCTGTGGTAAGCCGGCTTGCTCATTTGACGTTAGATGTCACCTGCAAAAACTTCACCCACATCTGGTTTATGCTGCTACCTGTTGTTGGGCGACACCAAGGACACATGTGGCAAATGCTTTTTCCTGTTTCATTTTGCTAGACCACGCTCTTCTGTGGCACTTTAGTGCTTGCCAAACTGCTATGTGCGTGCTGCTGCTTCCATCTGACAAGGAGCACAGCCTTCTGACCGCAGCTTTCAACTTGTCGAAGAAAGAGCTTGGCCATTTAGATGTGCTGCAAATCTGTGTGTGTGTAAAGTGCAGGTGCAAGCTCCTGACAAAGGTGTTCTCCAGGTTCAGTTTCTCTCTGCCAGACACTTTGGAAATGTTTTCCTCTATCATTCGCACCAAGAGTCGCAGACTACTTAACTCAGGAGCTCTGAGAATGGAACGGCAAGAGGTGTTCCGCTTACGTCATAAACAGTGCTCCAGAGCGCTTAGCAACGGGCACAACGAAACGTGTGTGCGGGATAGTGACCATTCCCGCCTAGTGCTGGCAATGCACGAGCACTGCCAAAAGGCAAAGGAAGGCGCTTAGCATGCGGCTTGTGCGCAAAGCTTTCAGACTGCCAGAGGACCGCAGCTGTGGTAAGCTTGCTTGCTCATTTGACGTTAGATGTCGCCTGCAAGAACTTCACCCGCATCTGGTTTATGCTGCTACCTGTTGTTAGGCGACACCAAGGGCACATGTAGCAAATGCTTTTTCCTGCCTCATTTTGCTAGACCACGCTCTTCTGTGGCTCTTTAGTGCTTGCCAAACTCCTATGTGCGTGCTGCTGCTTCCATCTGACAAGGAGCACAGCCTTCTGACAGCAGCTTTCAACTTGTCTAAGAAAGAGCTTGGCCATTTAGATGTGCTGCAAATCTGTGTGTGTGTAAGGTGCAGGTGCAAGCTCCTGACAAAGGTGTTCTCCAGGTTCAGTTTCTCTCTGCCAGACACTTTGGAAATGTTTTCCTCTATCATTCGCACCAAGAGTTGCAGATTACTTAACTCAGGAGCTCTGAGAATGGAACGGCAAGAGGTGTTCCGCTTATGTCATAAACAGTGCTCCAGAGCGCTTAGCAACGGGCACAACGAAACGTGTGTGCGGGATAGTGACCATTCCCGCCTAGTGCTAGCAATGCACGAGCACTGCCAAAAGGCGAAGGAAGGCGCTTAGCATCTGGCTTGTGCGCAAAGCTTTCAGACTGCCAGAGGACCGCAGCTGTGGTAAGCCGGCTTGCTCATTTGACGTTAGATGTCACCTGCAAGAACTTCACCCGCATCTGGTTTATGCTGCTACCTGCTGTTAGGCGACAACAAGGACACATGTAGCAAATGCTTTTTCCTGTTTCATTTTGCTAGACCACGCTCTTCTGTGGCACTTTAGTGCTTGCCAAACTGCTATGTGCGTGCTGCTGCTTCCATCTGACAAGGAGCACAGCCTTCTGACAGCAGCTTTCAACTTGTCGAAGAAAGAGCTTGGCCATTTAGATGTGCTGCAAATCTGTGTGTGTGTAAGGTGCAGGTGCAAGCTCCTGACAAAGATGTTCTCCAGGTTCAGTTTCTCCTTGCCAGACACTTTGGAAATGTTTTCCTCTATCATTCGCACCAAGAGTCGCAGATTACTTAACTCAGGAGCTCTGAGAATGGAACGGCAAGAGGTGTTCCGCTTACGTCATAAACAGTGCTCCAGAGCGCTTAGCAACGGGCACAACAAAACGTGTGTGCGGGATAGTGACCATTCCTGCCTAGTGCTAGCAATGCAGGAGCACTGCCAAAAGGCAAAGGAAGGCGCTTAGCATCCGGCTTGTGCGCAAAGCTTTCAGACTGCCAGAGGACCGCAGCTGTGGTAAGCCCGCTTGCTCATTTGACGTTAGATGTCGCCTGCAAGAACTTCACCCGCATCTGGTTTATGCTGCTACCTGTTGTTAGGCGACACCAAGGACACATGCAGTAAATGCTTTTTCCTGTTTCATTTTGCTAGACCACGCTCTTCTGTGGCTCTTTAGTGCTTGCCAAACTCCTATGTGCGTGCTGCTGCTTCCATCTGACAAGGAGCACAGCCTTCTGACCGCAGCTTTCAACTTGTCGAAGAAAGAGCTTGGCCATTTAGATGTGATGCAAATCTGTGTGTGTGTAAAGTGCAGGTGCAAGCTCCTGACAAAGGTGTTCTCCAGGTTCAGTTTCTCTCTGCCAGACACTTTGGAAATGTTTTCCTCTATCATTCGCACCAAGAGTCACAGATTACTTAACTCAGGAGCTCTGAGAATGGAACGGCAAGAGGTGTTCCGCTTACGTCATAAACAGTGCTCCAGAGCGCTTAGCAACGGGCACAACGAAACGTGTGTGCGGGATAGTGACCATTCCCGCCTAGTGCTGGCAATGCACGAGCACTGCCAAAAGGCAAAGGAAGTCGCTTTTCATCCGGCTTGTGCGCAAAGCTTTCAGACTGCCAGAGGACCGCAGCTGTGGTAAGCCCGCTTGCTCATTTGACGTTAGATGTCGCCTGCAAGAACTTCACCCGCATCTGGTTTATGCTGCTACCTGTTGTTAGGCGACACCAAGGACACATGCAGTAAATGCTTTTTCCTGTTTCATTTTGCTAGACCACGCTCTTCTGTGGCACTTTAGTGCTTGCCAAACTGCTATGTGCGTGCTGCTGCTTCCATCTGACAAGGAGCACAGCCTTCTGACAGCAGCTTTCAACTTGTCGAAGAAAGAGCTTGGCCATTTAGATGTGCTGCAAATCTGTGTGTGTGTAAGGTGCAGGTGCAAGCTCCTGACAAAGATGTTCTCCAGGTTCAGTTTCTCCTTGCCAGACACTTTGGAAATGTTTTCCTCTATCATTCGCACCAAGAGTCGCAGATTACTTAACTCAGGAGCTCTGAGAATGGAACAGCAAGAGGTGTTCCGCTTACGTCATAAACAGTGCTCCAGAGCGCTTAACAACGGGCACAACAAAACGTGTGTGCGGGATAGTGACCATTCCTGCCTAGTGCTAGCAATGCAGGAGCACTGCCAAAAGGCAAAGGAAGGCGCTTAGCATCCGGCTTGTGCGCAAAGCTTTCAGACTGCCAGAGGACCGCAGCTGTGGTAAGCCCGCTTGCTCATTTGACGTTAGATGTCGCCTGCAAGAACTTCACCCGCATCTGGTTTATGCTGCTACCTGTTGTTAGGCGACACCAAGGGCACATGTAGCAAATGCTTTTTCCTGCCTCATTTTGCTAGACCACGCTCTTCTGTGGCACTTTAGTGCTTGCCAAACTCCTATGTGCGTGCTGCTGCTTCCATCTGACAAGAAGCACAGCCTTCTGACAGCAGCTTTCAACTTGTCGAAGAAAGAGCTTGGCCATTTAGATGTGATGCAAATCTGTGTGTGTGTAAGGTGCAGGTGCAAGCTCCTGACAAAGGTGTTCTCCAGGTTCAGTTTCTCCCTGCCAGACACATTGGAAATGTTTTCCTCTATCATTCGCACCAAGAGTCGCAGATTACTTAACTCAGGAGCTCTGAGAATGGAACGGCAAGAGGTGTTCCGCTTATGTCATAAACAGTGCTCCAGAGCGCTTAGCAACGGGCACAACGAAACGTGTGTGCGGGATAGTGACCATTCCCGCCTAGTGCTAGCAATGCACGAGCACTGCCAAAAGGCGAAGGAAGGCGCTTAGCATCTGGCTTGTGCGCAAAGCTTTCAGACTGCCAGAGGACCGCAGCTGTGGTAAGCCGGCTTGCTCATTTGACGTTAGATGTCACCTGCAAGAACTTCACCCACATCTGGTTTATGCTGCTACCTGTTGTTGAGCGACACCAAGGACACATGTGGCAAATGCTTTTTCCTGTTTCATTTTGCTAGACCACGCTCTTCTGTGGCACTTTAGTGCTTGCCAAACTGCTATGTGCGTGCTGCTGCTTCCATCTGACAAGGAGCACAGCCTTCTGACAGCAGCTTTCAACTTGTCGAAGAAAGAGCTTGGCCATTTAGATGTGATGCAAATCTGTGTGTGTCTAAGGTGCAGGTGCAAGCTCGTGACAAATATGTTCTCCAGGTTCAGTTTCTCCCTGCCAGACACATTGGAAATGTTTTCCTCTATCATTCGCACCAAGAGTCGCAGATTACTTAACTCAGGAGCTCTGAGAATGGAACGGCAAGAGGTGTTCCGCTTACGTCATAAACAGTGCTCCAGAGCGCTTAGCAACGGGCACAACGAAACGTGTGTGCGGGATAGTGACCATTCCCGCCTAGTGCTGGAAATGCACGAGCACTGCCAAAAGGCAAAGGAAGGCGCTTAGCATGCGGCTTGTGCGCAAAGCTTTCAGACTGCCAGAGGACCGCAGCTGTGGTAAGCCCGCTTGCTCATTTGACGTTAGATGTCGCCTGCAAGAACTTCACCCGCATCTGCTTTATGCTGCTACCTGTTGTTAGGCGACACCAAGGGCACATGTAGCAAATGCTTTTTCCTGCCTCATTTTGCTAGACCACGCTCTTCTGTGGCTCTTTAGTGCTTGCCAAACTGCTATGTGCGTGCTGCTGCTTCCATCTGACAAGGAGCACAGCCTTCTGACAGCAGCTTTCAACTTGTCGAAGAAAGAGCTTGGCCATTTAGATGTGCTGCAAATCTGTGTGTGTGTAAGGTGCAGGTGCAAGCTCCTGACATAGGTGTTCTCCAGGTTCAGTTTCTCCCTGCCAGACACATTGGAAATGTTTTCCTCTATCATTCGCACCAAGAGTCGCAGATTACTTAACTCAGGAGCTCTGAGAATGGAACGGCAAGAGGTGTTCCGCTTACGTCATAAACAGTGCTCCAGAGCGCTTAGCAACGGGCACAACGGAACGTGTGTGCGGGATAGTGACCATTCCCGCCTAGTGCTGGCAATGCACGAGCACTGCCAAAAGGCAAAGGAAGTCGCTTTTCATCCGGCTTGTGCGCAAAGCTTTCAGACTGCCAGAGGACCGCAGCTGTGGTAAGCCCGCTTGCTCATTTGACGTTAGATGTCGCCTGCAAGAACTTCACCCGCATCTGGTTTATGCTGCTACCTGTTGTTGGGTGACACCAATGACACATGTGGCAAATGCTTTTTCCTGTTTCATTTTGCTAGACCACGCTCTTCTGTGGCACTTTAGTGCTTGCCAAACTGCTATGTGCGTGCTGCTGCTTCCATCTGACAAGGAGCACAGCCTTCTGACAGCAGCTTTCAACTTGTCGAAGAAAGAGCTTGGCCATTTAGATGTGATGCAAATCTGTGTGTGTGTAAGGTGCAGGTGCAAGCTCCTGACAAAGGTGTTCTCCAGGTTCAGTTTCTCCCTGCCAGACACATTGGAAATGCATTCCTCTATCATTCGCACCAAGAGTCGCAGATTACTTAACTCAGGAGCTCTGAGAATGGAACGGCAAGAGGTGTTCCGCTTATGTCATAAACAGTGCTCCAGAGCGCTTAGCAACGGGCACAACGAAACGTGTGTGCGGGATAGTGACCATTCCCGCCTAGTGCTAGCAATGCACGAGCACTGCCAAAAGGCGAAGGAAGGCGCTTAGCATCTGGCTTGTGCGCAAAGCTTTCAGACTGCCAGAGGACCGCAGCTGTGGTAAGCCGGCTTGCTCATTTGACGTTAGATGTCACCTGCAAGAACTTCACCCACATCTGGTTTATGCTGCTACCTGTTGTTGAGCGACACCAAGGACACATGTGGCAAATGCTTTTTCCTGTTTCATTTTGCTAGACCACGCTCTTCTGTGGCACTTTAGTGCTTGCCAAACTGCTATGTGCGTGCTGCTGCTTCCATCTGACAAGGAGCACAGCCTTCTGACAGCAGCTTTCAACTTGTCGAAGAAAGAGCTTGGCCATTTAGATGTGATGCAAATCTGTGTGTGTCTAAGGTGCAGGTGCAAGCTCGTGACAAATATGTTCTCCAGGTTCAGTTTCTCCCTGCCAGACACATTGGAAATGTTTTCCTCTATCATTCGCACCAAGAGTCGCAGATTACTTAACTCAGGAGCTCTGAGAATGGAACGGCAAGAGGTGTTCCGCTTACGTCATAAACAGTGCTCCAGAGCGCTTAGCAACGGGCACAACGAAACGTGTGTGCGGGATAGTGACCATTCCCGCCTAGTGCTGGAAATGCACGAGCACTGCCAAAAGGCAAAGGAAGGCGCTTAGCATGCGGCTTGTGCGCAAAGCTTTCAGACTGCCAGAGGACCGCAGCTGTGGTAAGCCCGCTTGCTCATTTGACGTTAGATGTCGCCTGCAAGAACTTCACCCGCATCTGCTTTATGCTGCTACCTGTTGTTAGGCGACACCAAGGGCACATGTAGCAAATGCTTTTTCCTGCCTCATTTTGCTAGACCACGCTCTTCTGTGGCTCTTTAGTGCTTGCCAAACTGCTATGTGCGTGCTGCTGCTTCCATCTGACAAGGAGCACAGCCTTCTGACAGCAGCTTTCAACTTGTCGAAGAAAGAGCTTGGCCATTTAGATGTGCTGCAAATCTGTGTGTGTGTAAGGTGCAGGTGCAAGCTCCTGACATAGGTGTTCTCCAGGTTCAGTTTCTCCCTGCCAGACACATTGGAAATGTTTTCCTCTATCATTCGCACCAAGAGTCGCAGATTACTTAACTCAGGAGCTCTGAGAATGGAACGGCAAGAGGTGTTCCGCTTACGTCATAAACAGTGCTCCAGAGCGCTTAGCAACGGGCACAACGGAACGTGTGTGCGGGATAGTGACCATTCCCGCCTAGTGCTGGCAATGCACGAGCACTGCCAAAAGGCAAAGGAAGTCGCTTTTCATCCGGCTTGTGCGCAAAGCTTTCAGACTGCCAGAGGACCGCAGCTGTGGTAAGCCCGCTTGCTCATTTGACGTTAGATGTCGCCTGCAAGAACTTCACCCGCATCTGGTTTATGCTGCTACCTGTTGTTGGGTGACACCAATGACACATGTGGCAAATGCTTTTTCCTGTTTCATTTTGCTAGACCACGCTCTTCTGTGGCACTTTAGTGCTTGCCAAACTGCTATGTGCGTGCTGCTGCTTCCATCTGACAAGGAGCACAGCCTTCTGACAGCAGCTTTCAACTTGTCGAAGAAAGAGCTTGGCCATTTAGATGTGATGCAAATCTGTGTGTGTGTAAGGTGCAGGTGCAAGCTCCTGACAAAGGTGTTCTCCAGGTTCAGTTTCTCCCTGCCAGACACATTGGAAATGTTTTCCTCTATCATTCGCACCAAGAGTCGCAGATTACTTAACTCAGGAGCTCTGAGAATGGAACGGCAAGAGGTGTTCCGCTTATGTCATAAACAGTGCTCCAGAGCGCTTAACAACGGGCACAACGAAACGTGTGTGCGGGATAGTGACCATTCCTGCCCAGTGCTAGCAATGCAGGAGCACTGCCAAAAGGCAAAGGAAGGCGCTTTTCATCCGGCTTGTGCGCAAAGCTTTCAGACTGCCAGAGGACCGCAGCTGTGGTAAGCCCGCTTGCTCATTTGACGTTAGATGTCGCCTGCAAGAACTTCACCCGCATCTGGTTTATGCTGCTACCTGTTGTTGGGTGACACCAATGACACATGTGGCAAATGCTTTTTCCTGTTTCATTTTGCTAGACCACGCTCTTCTGTGGCACTTTAGTGCTTGCCAAACTGCTATGTGCGTGCTGCTGCTTCCATCTGACAAGGAGCACAGCCTTCTGACAGCAGCTTTCAACTTGTCGAAGAAAGAGCTTGGCCATTTAGATGTGATGCAAATCTGTGTGTGTGTAAGGTGCAGGTGCAAGCTCCTGACAAAGGTGTTCTCCAGGTTCAGTTTCTCCCTGCCAGACACATTGGAAATGTTTTCCTCTATCATTCGCACCAAGAGTCGCAGATTACTTAACTCAGGAGCTCTGAGAATGGAACGGCAAGAGGTGTTCCGCTTATGTCATAAACAGTGCTCCAGAGCGCTTAACAACGGGCACAACGAAACGTGTGTGCGGGATAGTGACCATTCCCGCCCAGTGCTAGCAATGCAGGAGCACTGCCAAAAGGCAAAGGAAGGCGCTTTTCATCCGGCTTGTGCGCAAAGCTTTCAGACTGCCAGAGGACCGCAGCTGTGGTAAGCCCGCTTGCTCATTTGACGTTAGATGTCGCCTGCAAGAACTTCACCCGCATCTGGTTTATGCTGCTACCTGTTGTTAGGCGACACCAAGGACACATGCAGTAAATGCTTTTTCCTGTTTCATTTTGCCAGACCACGCTCTTCTGTGGCTCTTTAGTGCTTGCCAAACTCCTATGTGCGTGCTGCTGCTTCCATCTGACAAGGAGCACAGCCTTCTGACAGCAGCTTTCAACTTGTCGAAGAAAGAGCTTGGCCATTTAGATGTGATGCAAATCTGTGTGTGTGTAAAGTGCAGGTGCAAGCTCCTGACAAAGGTGTTCTCCAGGTTCAGTTTCTCCCTGCCAGACACTTTGGAAATGTTTTCCTCTATCATTCGCACCAAGAGTCGCAGATTACTTAACTCAGGAGCTCTGAGAATGGAATGGCAAGAGGTGTTCCGCTTATGTCATAAACAGTGCTCCAGAGCGCTTAACAACGGGCACAACGAAACGTGTGTGCGGGATAGTGACCATTCCCGCCCAGTGCTGGCAATGCAGGAGCACTGCCAAAAGGCAAAGGAAGGCGCTTAGCATCCGGCTTGTGCGCAAAGCTTTCAGACTGCCAGAGGACCGCAGCTGTGGTAAGCCCGCTTGCTCATTTGACGTTAGATGTCGCCTGCAAGAACTTCACCCGCATCTGGTTTATGCTGCTACCTGTTGTTAGGCGACACCAAGGACACATGTAGCAAATGCTTTTTCCTGTTTCATTTTGCTAGACCATGCTCTTCTGTGGCTCTTTAGTGCTTGCCAAACTGCTATGTGCGTGCTGCTGCTTCCATCTGACAAGGAGCACAGCCTTCTGACAGCAGCTTTCAACTTGTCGAAGAAAGAGCTTGGCCATTTAGATGTGATGCAAATCTGTGTGTGTGTAAAGTGCAGGTGCAAGCTCCTGACAAAGGTGTTCTCCAGGTTCAGTTTCTCTCTGCCAGACACTTTGGAAATGTTTTCCTCTATCATTCGCACCAAGAGTCGCAGATTACTTAACTCAGGAGCTCTGAGAATGGAACGGCAAGAGGTGTTCCGCTTACGTCATAAACAGTGCTCCAGAGCGCTTAGCAACGGGCACAACAAAACGTGTGTGCGGGATAGTGACCATTCCCGCCTAGTGCTAGCAATGCACGAGCACTGCCAAAAGGCAAAGGAAGGCGCTTAGCATCTGGCTTGTGCGCAAAGCTTTCAGACTGCCAGAGGACCGCAGCTGTGGAAAGCCCGCTTGCTCATTTGACGTTAGATGTCGCCTGCAAGAACTTCACCCGCATCTGGTTTATGCTGCTACCTGTTGTTAGGCGACACCAAGGGCACATGTAGCAAATGCTTTTTCCTGTTTCATTTTGCTAGACCACGCTCTTCTGTGGCACTTTAGTGCTTGCCAAACTCCTATGTGCGTGCTGCTGCTTCCATCTGACAAGGAGCACAGCCTTCTGACAGCAGATTTCAACTTGTCGAAGAAAGAGCTTGGCCATTTAGATGTGATGCAAATCTGTGTGTGTGTAAGGTGCAGGTGCAAGCTCCTGACAAAGGTGTTCTCCAGGTTCAGTTTCTCCCTGCCAGACACTTTGGAAATGTTTTCCTCTATCATTCGCACCAAGAGTTGCAGATTACTTAACTCAGGAGCTCTGAGAATGGAACGGCAAGAGGTGTTCCGCTTATGTCATAAACAGTGCTCCAGAGCGCTTAGCAACGGGCACAACGAAACGTGTGTGCGGGATAGTGACCATTCCCGCCTAGTGCTAGCAATGCACGAGCACTGCCAAAAGGCAAAGGAAGGCGCTTAGCATGCGGCTTGTGCGCAAAGCTTTCAGACTGCCAGAGGACCGCAGCTGTGGTAAGCTTGCTTGCTCATTTGACGTTAGATGTCGCCTGCAAGAACTTCACCCGCATCTGGTTTATGCTGCTACCTGTTGTTAGGCGACACCAAGGGCACATGTAGCAAATGCTTTTTCCTGCCTCATTTTGCTAGACCACGCTCTTCTGTGGCTCTTTAGTGCTTGCCAAACTCCTATGTGCGTGCTGCTGCTTCCATCTGACAAGGAGCAGAGCCTTCTGACAGCAGCTTTCAACTTGTCGAAGAAAGAGCTTGGCCATTTAGATGTGATGCAAATCTGTGTGTGTCTAAGGTGCAGGTGCAAGCTCCTGACATAGGTGTTCTCCAGGTTCAGTTTCTCCCTGCCAGACACATTGGAAATGTTTTCCTCTATCATTCGCACCAAGAGTCGCAGATTACTTAACTCAGGAGCTCTGAGAATGGAACGGCAAGACGTGTTCCGCTTACGTCATAAACAGTGCTCCAGAGCGCTTAGCAACGGGCACAACGAAACGTGTGTGCGTGATAGTGACCATTCCCGCCTAGTGCTAGCAATGCACGAGCACTGCCAAAAGGCGAAGGAAGGCGCTTAGCATCTGGCTTGTGCGCAAAGCTTTCAGACTGCCAGAGGACCGCAGCTGTGGTAAGCCCGCTTGCTCATTTGACGTTAGATGTCACCTGCAAGAACTTCACCCACATCTGGTTTATGCTGCTACCTGTTGTTGGGCGACACCAAGGACACATGTGGCAAATGCTTTTTCCTGTTTCATTTTGCTAGACCACGCTCTTCTGTGGCACTTTAGTGCTTGCCAAACTGCTATGTGCGTGCTGCTGCTTCCATCTGACAAGGAGCACAGCCTTCTGACAGCAGCTTTCAACTTGTCGAAGAAAGAGCTTGGCCATTTAGATGTGCTGCAAATCTGTGTGTGTGTAAGGTGCAGGTGCAAGCTCCTGACAAAGGTGTTCTCCAGGTTCAGTTTCTCCCTGCCAGACACTTTGGAAATGTTTTCCTCTATCATTCGCACCAAGAGTCGCAGATTACTTAACTCAGGAGCTCTGAGAATGGAACGGCAAGAGGTGTTCCGCTTACGTCATAAACAGTGCTCCAGAGCGCTTAGCAACGGGCACAACGAAACGCGTGTGCGGGATAGTGACCATTCCCGCCTAGTGCTGGCAATGCACGAGCACTGCCAAAAGGCAAAGGAAGTCGCTTTTCATCCGGCTTGTGCGCAAAGCTTTCAGACTGCCAGAGGACCGCAGCTGTGGTAAGCCCGCTTGCTCATTTGACGTTAGATGTCGCCTGCAAGAACTTCACCCGCATCTGGTTTATGCTGCTACCTGTTCTTAGGCGACAACAAGGACACATGCAGTAAATGCTTTTTCCTGTTTCATTTTGCTAGACCACGCTCTTCTGTGGCACTTTAGTGCTTGCCAAACTGCTATGTGCGTGCTGCTGCTTCCATCTGACAAGGAGCACAGCCTTCGGACAGCAGCTTTCAACTTGTCGAAGAAAGAGCTTGGCCATTTAGATGTGATGCAAATCTGTGTGTGTCTAAGGTGCAGGTGCAAGCTCGGGACAAATATGTTCTCCAGGTTCAGTTTCTCCCTGCCAGACACATTGGAAATGTTTTCCTCTATCATTCGCACCAAAAGTCGCAGATTACTTAACTCAGGAGCTCTGAGAATGGAACGGCAAGAGGTGTTCCGCTTACGTCATAAACAGTGCTCCAGAGCACTTAACAACGGGCACAACGAAACGTGTGTGCGGGATAGTGACCATTCCCGCCTAGTGCTGGCAATGCACGAGCACTGCCAAAAGGCAAAGGAAGGCGCTTAGCATGCGGCTTGTGCGCAAAGCTTTCAGACTGCCAGAGGACCGCAGCTGTGGTAAGCTTGCTTGCTCATTTGACGTTAGATGTCGCCTGCAAGAACTTCACCCGCATCTGGTTTATGCTGCTACCTGTTGTTGGGCGACACCAATGACACATGTGGCAAATGCTTTTTCCTGTTTCATTTTGCTAGACCACGCTCTTCTGTGGCACTTTAGTGCTTGCCAAACTGCTATGTGCGTGCTGCTGCTTCCATCTGACAAGGAGCACAGCCTTCTGACAGCAGCTTTCAACTTGTCGAAGAAAGAGCTTGGCCATTTAGATGTGCTGCAAATCTGTGTGTGTGTAAGGTGCAGGTGCAAGCTCCTGACAAAGGTGTTCTCCAGGTTCAGTTTCTCCCTGCCAGACACATTGGAAATGTTTTCCTCTATCATTCGCACCAAGAGTCGCAGATTACTTAACTCAGGAGCTCTGAGAATGGAACGGCAAGAGGTGTTCCGCTTATGTCATAAACAGTGCTCCAGAGCGCTTAACAACGGGCACAACGAAACGTGTGTGCGGGATAGTGACCATTCCCGCCCAGTGCTAGCAATGCAGGAGCACTGCCAAAAGGCAAAGGAAGGCGCTTAGCATGCGGCTTGTGCGCAAAGCTTTCAGACTGCCAGAGGACCGCAGCTGTGGTAAGCCGGCTTGCACATTTGACGTTAGATGTCGCCTGCAAGAACTTCACCCGCATCTGGTTTATGCTGCTACCTGTTGTTAGGCGACACCAAGGACACAAGCAGTAAATGCTTTTTCCTGTTTCATTTTGCTAGACCATGCTCTTCTGTGGCTCTTTAGTGCTTGCCAAACTCCTATGTGCGTGCTGCTGCTTCCATCTGACAAGGAGCACAGCCTTCTGACAGCAGCTTTCAACTTGTCGAAGAAAGAGCTTGGCCATTTAGATGTGATGCAAATCTGTGTGTGTGTAAAGTGCAGGTGCAAGCTCCTGACAAAGGTGTTCTCCAGGTTCAGTTTCTCCCTGCCAGACACATTGGAAATGTTTTCCTCTATCATTCGCACCAAGAGTTGCAGATTACTTAACTCAGGAGCTCTGAGAATGGAACGGCAAGACGTGTTCCGCTTACGTCATAAACAGTGCTCCAGAGCGCTTAGCAACGGGCACAACGAAACGTGTGTGCGGGATAGTGACCATTCCCGCCTAGTGCTGGCAATGCACGAGCACTGCCAAAAGGCAAAGGAAGGCGCTTAGCATGCGGCTTGTGCGCAAAGCTTTCAGACTGCCAGAGGACCGCAGCTGTGGTAAGCCGGCTTGCTCATTTCACGTTAGATGTCGCCTGCAAGAACTTCACCCGCATCTGGTTTATGCTGCTACCTGTTGTTAGGCGACACCAAGGGCACATGTAGTAAATGCTTTTTCCTGCCTCATTTTGCTAGACCACGCTCTTCTGTGGCACTTTAGTGCTTGCCAAACTGCTATGTGCGTGCTGCTGCTTCCATCTGACAAGGAGCACAGCCTTCTGACCGCAGCTTTCAACTTGCCGAAGAAAGAGCTTGGCCATTTAGATGTGATGCAAATCTGTGTGTGTGTAAAGTGCAGGTGCAAGCTCCTGACAAAGGTGTTCTCCAGGTTCAGTTTCTCTCTGCCAGACACTTTGGAAATGTTTTCCTCTATCATTTGCACCAAGAGTCGCAGATTACTTAACTCAGGAGCTCTGAGAATGGAACGGCAAGAGGTGTTCCGCTTACGTCATAAACAGTGCTCCAGAGCGCTTAGCAACGGGCACAATGAAACGTGTGTGCGGGATAGTGACCATTCCCGCCTAGTGCTAGCAATGCACGAGCACTGCCAAAAGGCGAAGGAAGGCGCTTAGCATCTGGCTTGTGCGCAAAGCTTTCAGACTGCCAGAGGACCGCAGCTGTGGTAAGCCCGCTTGCTCATTTGACGTTAGATGTCGCCTGCAAGAACTTCACCCGCATCTGCTTTATGCTGCTACCTGCTGTTAGGCGACAACAAGGACACATGTAGCAAATGCTTTTTCCTGTTTCATTTTGCTAGACCACGCTCTTCTGTGGCTCTTTAGTGCTTGCCAAACTGCTATGTGCGTGCTGCTGCTTCCATCTGACAAGGAGCAGAGCCTTCTGACAGCAGCTTTCAACTTGTCGAAGAAAGAGCTTGGCCATTTAGATGTGCTGCAAATCTGTGTGTGTGTAAGGTGCAGGTGCAAGCTCCTGACAAAGGTGTTCTCCAGGTTCAGTTTCTCCTTGCCATACACTTTGGAAATGTTTTCCTCTATCATTCGCACCAAGAGTCGCAGATTACTTAACTCAGGAGCTCTGAGAATGGAACGGCAAGAGGTGTTCCGCTTACGTCATAAACAGTGCTCCAGAGCGCTTAGCAACGGGCACAACAAAACGTGTGTGCGGGATAGTGACCATTCCCGCCTAGTGCTAGCAATGCACGAGCACTGCCAAAAGGCAAAGGAAGGCGTTTAGCATGCGGCTTGTGCGCAAAGCTTTCAGACTGCCAGAGGACCGCAGCTGTGGTAAGCCCGCTTGCTCATTTGACGTTAGATGTCGCCTGCAAGAACTTCACCCGCATCTGGTTTATGCTGCTACCTGTTGTTCGGCGACACCAAGGACACATGCAGTAAATGCTTTTTCCTGTTTCATTTTGCTAGACCACGCTCTTCTGTGGCTCTTTAGTGCTTGCCAAACTCCTATGTGCGTGCTGCTGCTTCCATCTGACAAGGAGCACAGCCTTCTGACCGCAGCTTTCAACTTGTCGAAGAAAGAGCTTGGCCATTTAGATGTGATGCAAATCTGTGTGTGTGTAAGGTGCAGGTGCGAGCTCCTGACAAAGGTGTTCTCCAGGTTCAGTTTCTCCCTGCCAGACACTTTGGAAATGTTTTCCTCTATCATTTGCACCAAGAGTCGCAGATTACTTAACTCAGGAGCTCTGAGAATGGAACGGCAAGAGGTGTTCCGCTTACGTCATAAACAGTGCTCCAGAGCGCTTAGCAACGGGCACAACAAAACGTGTGTGCGGGATAGTGACCATTCCCGCCTAGTGCTGGCAATGCACGAGCACTGCCAAAAGGCAAAGGAAGGCGCTTAGCATGCGGCTTGTGCGCAAAGCTTTCAGACTGCCAGAGGACCGCAGCTGTGGTAAGTCCGCTTGCTCATTTGACGTTAGATGTCGCCTGCAAGAACTTCACCCACATCTGGTTTATGCTGCTACCTGTTCTTAGGCGACAACAAGGGCACATGTAGCAAATGCTTTTTCCTGCCTCATTTTGCTAGACCACGCTCTTCTGTGGCACTTTAGTGCTTGCCAAACTCCTATGTGCGTGCTGCTGCTTCCATCTGACAAGGAGCACAGCCTTCTGACAGCAGCTTTCAACTTGTCGAAGAAAGAGCTTGGCCATTTAGATGTGATGCAAATCTGTGTGTGTCTAAAGTGCAGGTGCGAGCTCCTGACAAAGGTGTTCTCCAGGTTCAGTTTCTCTCTGCCAGACACTTTGGAAATGTTTTCCTCTATCATTTGCACCAAGAGTCGCAGATTACTTAACTCAGGAGCTCTGAGAATGGAGCGGCAAGAGGTGTTCCGCTTATGTCATAAACAGTGCTCCAGAGCGCTTAGCAACGGGCACAAGGAAACGTGTGTGCGGGATAGTGACCATTCCCGCCTAGTGCTGGCAATGCACGAGCACTGCCAAAAGGCAAAGGAAGGCGCTTAGCATGCGGCTTGTGCGCAAAGCTTTCAGACTGCCAGAGGACCGCAGCTGTGGTAAGCCCGCTTGCTCATTTGACGTTAGATGTCGCCTGCAAGAACTTCACCCGCATCTGGTTTATGCTGCTACCTGTTCTTAGGCGACAACAAGGACACATGCAGTAAATGCTTTTTCCTGTTTCATTTTGCTAGACCACGCTCTTCTGTGGCTCTTTAGTGCTTGCCAAACTGCTATGTGCGTGCTGCTGCTTCCATCTGACAAGGAGCACAGCCTTCTGACAGCAGCTTTCAACTTGTTGAAGAAAGAGCTTGGCCATTTAGATGTGATGCAAATCTGTGTGTGTCTAAGGTGCAGGTGCAAGCTCCTGACAAAGGTGTTCTCCACGTTCAATTTCTCCTTGCCAGACACATTGGAAATGTTTTCCTCTATCATTCGCACCAAGAGTTGCAGATTACTTAACTCAGGAGCTCTGAGAATGGAACGGCAAGAGGTGTTCCGCTTACGTCATAAACAGTGCTCCAGAGCGCTTAGCAACGGGCACAACAAAACGTGTGTGCGGGATAGTGAGCATTCCCGCCTAGTGCTGGCAATGCATGAGCACTGCCAAAAGGCAAAGGAAGGCGCTTAGCATGCGGCTTGTGCGCAAAGCTTTCAGACTGCCAGAGGACCGCAGCTGTGGTAAGCCGGCTTGCTCATTTCACGTTAGATGTCGCCTGCAAGAACTTCACCCGCATCTGGTTTATGCTGCTACCTGTTGTTAGGCGACACCAAGGGCACATGTAGCAAATGCTTTTTCCTGCCTCATTTTGCTAGACCACGCTCTTCTGTGGCACTTTAGTGCTTGCCAAACTGCTATGTGCGTGCTGCTGCTTCCATCTGACAAGGAGCACAGCCTTCTGACCGCAGCTTTCAACTTGCCGAAGAAAGAGCTTGGCCATTTAGATGTGATGCAAATCTGTGTGTGTGTAAAGTGCAGGTGCAAGCTCCTGACAAAGGTGTTCTCCAGGTTCAGTTTCTCTCTGCCAGACACTTTGGAAATGTTTTCCTCTATCATTTGCACCAAGAGTCGCAGATTACTTAACTCAGGAGCTCTGAGAATGGAACGGCAAGAGGTGTTCCGCTTACGTCATAAACAGTGCTCCAGAGCGCTTAGCAACGGGCACAACAAAACGTGTGTGCGGGATAGTGACCATTCCCGCCTAGTGCTGGCAATGCACGAGCACTGCCAAAAGGCAAAGGAAGTCGCTTTTCATCCGGCTTGTGCGCAAAGCTTTCAGACTGCCAGAGGACCGCAGCTGTGGTAAGCCCGCTTGCTCATTTGACGTTAGATGTCGCCTGCAAGAACTTCACCCGCATCTGGTTTATGCTGCTACCTGTTGTTAGGCGACACCAAGGACACATGCAGTAAATGCTTTTTCCTGTTTCATTTTGCTAGACCACGCTCTTCTGTGGCACTTTAGTGCTTGCCAAACTGCTATGTGCGTGCTGCTGCTTCCATCTGACAAGGAGCACAGCCTTCTGACAGCAGCTTTCAACTTGTCGAAGAAAGAGCTTGGCCATTTAGATGTGCTGCAAATCTGTGTGTGTGTAAGGTGCAGGTGCAAGCTCCTGACAAAGATGTTCTCCAGGTTCAGTTTCTCCTTGCCAGACACTTTGGAAATGTTTTCCTCTATCATTCGCACCAAGAGTCGCAGATTACTTAACTCAGGAGCTCTGAGAATGGAACAGCAAGAGGTGTTCCGCTTACGTCATAAACAGTGCTCCAGAGCGCTTAACAACGGGCACAACAAAACGTGTGTGCGGGATAGTGACCATTCCTGCCTAGTGCTAGCAATGCAGGAGCACTGCCAAAAGGCAAAGGAAGGCGCTTAGCATCCGGCTTGTGCGCAAAGCTTTCAGACTGCCAGAGGACCGCAGCTGTGGTAAGCCCGCTTGCTCATTTGACGTTAGATGTCGCCTGCAAGAACTTCACCCGCATCTGGTTTATGCTGCTACCTGTTGTTAGGCGACACCAAGGGCACATGTAGCAAATGCTTTTTCCTGCCTCATTTTGCTAGACCACGCTCTTCTGTGGCACTTTAGTGCTTGCCAAACTCCTATGTGCGTGCTGCTGCTTCCATCTGACAAGAAGCACAGCCTTCTGACAGCAGCTTTCAACTTGTCGAAGAAAGAGCTTGGCCATTTAGATGTGATGCAAATCTGTGTGTGTCTAAGGTGCAGGTGCAAGCTCCTGACAAAGGTGTTCTCCAGGTTCAGTTTCTCCCTGCCAGACACATTGGAAATGTTTTCCTCTATCATTCGCACCAAGAGTCGCAGATTACTTAACTCAGGAGCTCTGAGAATGGAACGGCAAGAGGTGTTCCGCTTATGTCATAAACAGTGCTCCAGAGCGCTTAGCAACGGGCACAACGAAACGTGTGTGCGGGATAGTGACCATTCCCGCCTAGTGCTAGCAATGCACGAGCACTGCCAAAAGGCGAAGGAAGGCGCTTAGCATCTGGCTTGTGCGCAAAGCTTTCAGACTGCCAGAGGACCGCAGCTGTGGTAAGCCGGCTTGCTCATTTGACGTTAGATGTCACCTGCAAGAACTTCACCCACATCTGGTTTATGCTGCTACCTGTTGTTGAGCGACACCAAGGACACATGTGGCAAATGCTTTTTCCTGTTTCATTTTGCTAGACCACGCTCTTCTGTGGCACTTTAGTGCTTGCCAAACTGCTATGTGCGTGCTGCTGCTTCCATCTGACAAGGAGCACAGCCTTCTGACAGCAGCTTTCAACTTGTCGAAGAAAGAGCTTGGCCATTTAGATGTGATGCAAATCTGTGTGTGTCTAAGGTGCAGGTGCAAGCTCGTGACAAATATGTTCTCCAGGTTCAGTTTCTCCCTGCCAGACACATTGGAAATGTTTTCCTCTATCATTCGCACCAAGAGTCGCAGATTACTTAACTCAGGAGCTCTGAGAATGGAACGGCAAGAGGTGTTCCGCTTACGTCATAAACAGTGCTCCAGAGCGCTTAGCAACGGGCACAACGAAACGTGTGTGCGGGATAGTGACCATTCCCGCCTAGTGCTGGAAATGCACGAGCACTGCCAAAAGGCAAAGGAAGGCGCTTAGCATGCGGCTTGTGCGCAAAGCTTTCAGACTGCCAGAGGACCGCAGCTGTGGTAAGCCCGCTTGCTCATTTGACGTTAGATGTCGCCTGCAAGAACTTCACCCGCATCTGCTTTATGCTGCTACCTGTTGTTAGGCGACACCAAGGGCACATGTAGCAAATGCTTTTTCCTGCCTCATTTTGCTAGACCACGCTCTTCTGTGGCTCTTTAGTGCTTGCCAAACTGCTATGTGCGTGCTGCTGCTTCCATCTGACAAGGAGCACAGCCTTCTGACAGCAGCTTTCAACTTGTCGAAGAAAGAGCTTGGCCATTTAGATGTGCTGCAAATCTGTGTGTGTCTAAGGTGCAGGTGCAAGCTCCTGACATAGGTGTTCTCCAGGTTCAGTTTCTCCCTGCCAGACACATTGGAAATGTTTTCCTCTATTATTCGCACCAAGAGTCGCAGATTACTTAACTCAGGAGCTCTGAGAATGGAACGGCAAGAGGTGTTCCGCTTATGTCATAAACAGTGCTCCAGAGCGCTTAACAACGGGCACAACGAAACGTGTGTGCGGGATAGTGACCATTCCCGCCTAGTGCTAGCAATGCACGAGCACTGCCAAAAGGCAAAGGAAGGCGCTTAGCATGCGGCTTGTGCGCAAAGCTTTCAGACTGCCAGAGGACCGCAGCTGTGGTAAGCCCGCTTGCTCATTTGACGTTAGATGTCGCCTGCAAGAACTTCACCCGCATCTGGTTTATGCTGCTACCTGCTGTTAGGCGACAACAAGGACACATGTAGCAAATGCTTTTTCCTGTTTCATTTTGCTAGACCACGCCCTTCTGTGGCTCTTTAGTGCTTGCCAAACTGCTATGTGCGTGCTGCTGCTTCCATCTGACAAGGAGCACAGCCTTCTGACAGCAGCTTTCAACTTGTCGAAGAAAGAGCTTGGCCATTTAGATGTGATGCAAATCTGTGTGTGTGTAAAGTGCAGGTGCAAGCTCCTGACAAAGGTGTTCTCCAGGTTCAGTTTCTCCCTGCCAGACACTTTGGAAATGTTTTCCTCTATCATTCGCACCAAGAGTCGCAGATTACTTAACTCAGGAGCTCTGAGAATGGAATGGCAAGAGGTGTTCCGCTTATGTCATAAACAGTGCTCCAGAGCGCTTAACAACGGGCACAACGAAACGTGTGTGCGGGATAGTGACCATTCCCGCCCAGTGCTGGCAATGCAGGAGCACTGCCAAAAGGCAAAGGAAGGCGCTTAGCATCCGGCTTGTGCGCAAAGCTTTCAGACTGCCAGAGGACCGCAGCTGTGGTAAGCCCGCTTGCTCATTTGACGTTAGATGTCGCCTGCAAGAACTTCACCCGCATCTGGTTTATGCTGCTACCTGTTGTTAGGCGACACCAAGGACACATGTAGCAAATGCTTTTTCCTGTTTCATTTTGCTAGACCATGCTCTTCTGTGGCTCTTTAGTGCTTGCCAAACTGCTATGTGCGTGCTGCTGCTTCCATCTGACAAGGAGCACAGCCTTCTGACAGCAGCTTTCAACTTGTCGAAGAAAGAGCTTGGCCATTTAGATGTGATGCAAATCTGTGTGTGTGTAAAGTGCAGGTGCAAGCTCCTGACAAAGGTGTTCTCCAGGTTCAGTTTCTCTCTGCCAGACACTTTGGAAATGTTTTCCTCTATCATTCGCACCAAGAGTCGCAGATTACTTAACTCAGGAGCTCTGAGAATGGAACGGCAAGAGGTGTTCCGCTTACGTCATAAACAGTGCTCCAGAGCGCTTAGCAACGGGCACAACAAAACGTGTGTGCGGGATAGTGACCATTCCCGCCTAGTGCTAGCAATGCACGAGCACTGCCAAAAGGCAAAGGAAGGCGCTTAGCATCTGGCTTGTGCGCAAAGCTTTCAGACTGCCAGAGGACCGCAGCTGTGGAAAGCCCGCTTGCTCATTTGACGTTAGATGTCGCCTGCAAGAACTTCACCCGCATCTGGTTTATGCTGCTACCTGTTGTTAGGCGACACCAAGGGCACATGTAGCAAATGCTTTTTCCTGTTTCATTTTGCTAGACCACGCTCTTCTGTGGCACTTTAGTGCTTGCCAAACTCCTATGTGCGTGCTGCTGCTTCCATCTGACAAGGAGCACAGCCTTCTGACCGCAGCTTTCAACTTGTCGAAGAAAGAGCTTGGCCATTTAGATGTGATGCAAATCTGTGTGTGTGTAAGGTGCAGGTGCAAGCTCCTGACAAAGGTGTTCTCCAGGTTCAGTTTCTCCCTGCCAGACACTTTGGAAATGTTTTCCTCTATCATTCGCACCAAGAGTTGCAGATTACTTAACTCAGGAGCTCTGAGAATGGAACGGCAAGAGGTGTTCCGCTTATGTCATAAACAGTGCTCCAGAGCGCTTAGCAACGGGCACAACGAAACGTGTGTGCGGGATAGTGACCATTCCCGCCTAGTGCTAGCAATGCACGAGCACTGCCAAAAGGCGAAGGAAGGCGCTTAGCATCTGGCTTGTGCGCAAAGCTTTCAGACTGCCAGAGGACCGCAGCTGTGGTAAGCCCGCTTGCTCATTTGACGTTAGATGTCACCTGCAAGAACTTCACCCACATCTGGTTTATGCTGCTACCTGTTGTTGGGCGACACCAAGGACACATGTGGCAAATGCTTTTTCCTGTTTCATTTTGCTAGACCACGCTCTTCTGTGGCACTTTAGTGCTTGCCAAACTGCTATGTGCGTGCTGCTGCTTCCATCTGACAAGGAGCACAGCCTTCTGACAGCAGCTTTCAACTTGTCGAAGAAAGAGCTTGGCCATTTAGATGTGATGCAAATCTGTGTGTGTGTAAGGTGCAGGTGCAAGCTCCTGACAAAGGTGTTCTCCAGGTTCAGTTTCTCCCTGCCAGACACTTTGGAAATGTTTTCCTCTATCATTCGCACCAAGAGTCGCAGATTACTTAACTCAGGAGCTCTGAGAATGGAACGGCAAGAGGTGTTCCGCTTACGTCATAAACAGTGCTCCAGAGCGCTTAGCAACGGGCACAACGAAACGTGTGTGCGGGATAGTGACCATTCCCGCCTAGTGCTGGCAATGCACGAGCACTGCCAAAAGGCAAAGGAAGGCGCTTAGCATGCGGCTTGTGCGCAAAGCTTTCAGACTGCCAGAGGACCGCAGCTGTGGTAAGCTTGCTTGCTCATTTGACGTTAGATGTCGCCTGCAAGAACTTCACCCGCATCTGGTTTATGCTGCTACCTGTTGTTAGGCGACACCAAGGGCACATGTAGCAAATGCTTTTTCCTGCCTCATTTTGCTAGACCACGCTCTTCTGTGGCTCTTTAGTGCTTGCCAAACTCCTATGTGCGTGCTGCTGCTTCCATCTGACAAGGAGCAGAGCCTTCTGACAGCAGCTTTCAACTTGTCGAAGAAAGAGCTTGGCCATTTAGATGTGATGCAAATCTGTGTGTGTCTAAGGTGCAGGTGCAAGCTCCTGACATAGGTGTTCTCCAGGTTCAGTTTCTCCCTGCCAGACACATTGGAAATGTTTTCCTCTATCATTCGCACCAAGAGTCGCAGATTACTTAACTCAGGAGCTCTGAGAATGGAACGGCAAGAGGTGTTCCGCTTATGTCATAAACAGTGCTCCAGAGCGCTTAGCAACGGGCACAACGAAACGTGTGTGCGGGATAGTGACCATTCCCGCCTAGTGCTGGCAATGCACGAGCACTGCCAAAAGGCGAAGGAAGGCGCTTAGCATCTGGCTTGTGCGCAAAGCTTTCAGACTGCCAGAGGACCGCAGCTGTGGTAAGCCGGCTTGCTCATTTGACGTTAGATGTCACCTGCAAGAACTTCACCCACATCTGGTTTATGCTGCTACCTGTTGTTGGGCGACACCAATGACACATGTGGCAAATGCTTTTTCCTGTTTCATTTTGCTAGACCACGCTCTTCTGTGGCACTTTAGTGCTTGCCAAACTGCTATGTGCGTGCTGCTGCTTCCATCTGACAAGGAGCACAGCCTTCTGACAGCAGCTTTCAACTTGTCGAAGAAAGAGCTTGGCCATTTAGATGTGATGCAAATCTGTGAGTGTGTAAGGTGCAGGTGCAAGCTCCTGACAAAGGTGTTCTCCAGGTTCAGTTTCTCCCTGCCAGACACATTGGAAATGTTTTCCTCTATCATTCGCACCAAGAGTCGCAGATTACTTAACTCAGGAGCTCTGAGAATGGAACGGCAAGACGTGTTCCGCTTACGTCATAAACAGTGCTCCAGAGCGCTTAGCAACGGGCACAACGAAACGTGTGTGCGGGATAGTGACCATTCCCGCCTAGTGCTAGCAATGCACGAGCACTGCCAAAAGGCGAAGGAAGGCGCTTAGCATCTGGCTTGTGCGCAAAGCTTTCAGACTGCCAGAGGACCGCAGCTGTGGTAAGCCCGCTTGCTCATTTGACGTTAGATGTCACCTGCAAGAACTTCACCCACATCTGGTTTATGCTGCTACCTGTTGTTGGGCGACACCAAGGACACATGTGGCAAATGCTTTTTCCTGTTTCATTTTGCTAGACCACGCTCTTCTGTGGCACTTTAGTGCTTGCCAAACTGCTATGTGCGTGCTGCTGCTTCCATCTGACAAGGAGCACAGCCTTCTGACAGCAGCTTTCAACTTGTCGAAGAAAGAGCTTGGCCATTTAGATGTGCTGCAAATCTGTGTGTGTGTAAGGTGCAGGTGCAAGCTCCTGACAAAGGTGTTCTCCAGGTTCAGTTTCTCCCTGCCAGACACTTTGGAAATGTTTTCCTCTATCATTCGCACCAAGAGTCGCAGATTACTTAACTCAGGAGCTCTGAGAATGGAACGGCAAGAGGTGTTCCGCTTACGTCATAAACAGTGCTCCAGAGCGCTTAGCAACGGGCACAACGAAACGCGTGTGCGGGATAGTGACCATTCCCGCCTAGTGCTGGCAATGCACGAGCACTGCCAAAAGGCAAAGGAAGTCGCTTTTCATCCGGCTTGTGCGCAAAGCTTTCAGACTGCCAGAGGACCGCAGCTGTGGTAAGCCCGCTTGCTCATTTGACGTTAGATGTCGCCTGCAAGAACTTCACCCGCATCTGGTTTATGCTGCTACCTGTTCTTAGGCGACAACAAGGACACATGCAGTAAATGCTTTTTCCTGTTTCATTTTGCTAGACCACGCTCTTCTGTGGCACTTTAGTGCTTGCCAAACTGCTATGTGCGTGCTGCTGCTTCCATCTGACAAGGAGCACAGCCTTCGGACAGCAGCTTTCAACTTGTCGAAGAAAGAGCTTGGCCATTTAGATGTGATGCAAATCTGTGTGTGTCTAAGGTGCAGGTGCAAGCTCGGGACAAATATGTTCTCCAGGTTCAGTTTCTCCCTGCCAGACACATTGGAAATGTTTTCCTCTATCATTCGCACCAAAAGTCGCAGATTACTTAACTCAGGAGCTCTGAGAATGGAACGGCAAGAGGTGTTCCGCTTACGTCATAAACAGTGCTCCAGAGCACTTAACAACGGGCACAACGAAACGTGTGTGCGGGATAGTGACCATTCCCGCCTAGTGCTGGCAATGCACGAGCACTGCCAAAAGGCAAAGGAAGGCGCTTAGCATGCGGCTTGTGCGCAAAGCTTTCAGACTGCCAGAGGACCGCAGCTGTGGTAAGCTTGCTTGCTCATTTGACGTTAGATGTCGCCTGCAAGAACTTCACCCGCATCTGGTTTATGCTGCTACCTGTTGTTGGGCGACACCAATGACACATGTGGCAAATGCTTTTTCCTGTTTCATTTTGCTAGACCACGCTCTTCTGTGGCACTTTAGTGCTTGCCAAACTGCTATGTGCGTGCTGCTGCTTCCATCTGACAAGGAGCACAGCCTTCTGACAGCAGCTTTCAACTTGTCGAAGAAAGAGCTTGGCCATTTAGATGTGATGCAAATCTGTGTGTGTGTAAGGTGCAGGTGCAAGCTCCTGACAAAGGTGTTCTCCAGGTTCAGTTTCTCCCTGCCAGACACATTGGAAATGTTTTCCTCTATCATTCGCACCAAGAGTCGCAGATTACTTAACTCAGGAGCTCTGAGAATGGAACGGCAAGAGGTGTTCCGCTTATGTCATAAACAGTGCTCCAGAGCGCTTAACAACGGGCACAACGAAACGTGTGTGCGGGATAGTGACCATTCCCGCCCAGTGCTAGCAATGCAGGAGCACTGCCAAAAGGCAAAGGAAGGCGCTTAGCATGCGGCTTGTGCGCAAAGCTTTCAGACTGCCAGAGGACCGCAGCTGTGGTAAGCCGGCTTGCACATTTGACGTTAGATGTCGCCTGCAAGAACTTCACCCGCATCTGGTTTATGCTGCTACCTGCTGTTAGGCGACACCAAGGACACAAGCAGTAAATGCTTTTTCCTGTTTCATTTTGCTAGACCATGCTCTTCTGTGGCTCTTTAGTGCTTGCCAAACTCCTATGTGCGTGCTGCTGCTTCCATCTGACAAGGAGCACAGCCTTCTGACAGCAGCTTTCAACTTGTCGAAGAAAGAGCTTGGCCATTTAGATGTGATGCAAATCTGTGTGTGTGTAAAGTGCAGGTGCAAGCTCCTGACAAAGGTGTTCTCCAGGTTCAGTTTCTCCCTGCCAGACACATTGGAAATGTTTTCCTCTATCATTCGCACCAAGAGTTGCAGATTACTTAACTCAGGAGCTCTGAGAATGGAACGGCAAGACGTGTTCCGCTTACGTCATAAACAGTGCTCCAGAGCGCTTAGCAACGGGCACAACGAAACGTGTGTGCGGGATAGTGACCATTCCCGCCTAGTGCTGGCAATGCACGAGCACTGCCAAAAGGCAAAGGAAGGCGCTTAGCATGCGGCTTGTGCGCAAAGCTTTCAGACTGCCAGAGGACCGCAGCTGTGGTAAGCCGGCTTGCTCATTTCACGTTAGATGTCGCCTGCAAGAACTTCACCCGCATCTGGTTTATGCTGCTACCTGTTGTTAGGCGACACCAAGGGCACATGTAGTAAATGCTTTTTCCTGCCTCATTTTGCTAGACCACGCTCTTCTGTGGCACTTTAGTGCTTGCCAAACTGCTATGTGCGTGCTGCTGCTTCCATCTGACAAGGAGCACAGCCTTCTGACCGCAGCTTTCAACTTGCCGAAGAAAGAGCTTGGCCATTTAGATGTGATGCAAATCTGTGTGTGTGTAAAGTGCAGGTGCAAGCTCCTGACAAAGGTGTTCTCCAGGTTCAGTTTCTCTCTGCCAGACACTTTGGAAATGTTTTCCTCTATCATTTGCACCAAGAGTCGCAGATTACTTAACTCAGGAGCTCTGAGAATGGAACGGCAAGAGGTGTTCCGCTTACGTCATAAACAGTGCTCCAGAGCGCTTAGCAACGGGCACAATGAAACGTGTGTGCGGGATAGTGACCATTCCCGCCTAGTGCTAGCAATGCACGAGCACTGCCAAAAGGCGAAGGAAGGCGCTTAGCATCTGGCTTGTGCGCAAAGCTTTCAGACTGCCAGAGGACCGCAGCTGTGGTAAGCCCGCTTGCTCATTTGACGTTAGATGTCGCCTGCAAGAACTTCACCCGCATCTGCTTTATGCTGCTACCTGCTGTTAGGCGACAACAAGGACACATGTAGCAAATGCTTTTTCCTGTTTCATTTTGCTAGACCACGCTCTTCTGTGGCTCTTTAGTGCTTGCCAAACTGCTATGTGCGTGCTGCTGCTTCCATCTGACAAGGAGCAGAGCCTTCTGACAGCAGCTTTCAACTTGTCGAAGAAAGAGCTTGGCCATTTAGATGTGCTGCAAATCTGTGTGTGTGTAAGGTGCAGGTGCAAGCTCCTGACAAAGGTGTTCTCCAGGTTCAGTTTCTCCTTGCCATACACTTTGGAAATGTTTTCCTCTATCATTCGCACCAAGAGTCGCAGATTACTTAACTCAGGAGCTCTGAGAATGGAACGGCAAGAGGTGTTCCGCTTACGTCATAAACAGTGCTCCAGAGCGCTTAGCAACGGGCACAACAAAACGTGTGTGCGGGATAGTGACCATTCCCGCCTAGTGCTAGCAATGCACGAGCACTGCCAAAAGGCAAAGGAAGGCGTTTAGCATGCGGCTTGTGCGCAAAGCTTTCAGACTGCCAGAGGACCGCAGCTGTGGTAAGCCCGCTTGCTCATTTGACGTTAGATGTCGCCTGCAAGAACTTCACCCGCATCTGGTTTATGCTGCTACCTGTTGTTCGGCGACACCAAGGACACATGCAGTAAATGCTTTTTCCTGTTTCATTTTGCTAGACCACGCTCTTCTGTGGCTCTTTAGTGCTTGCCAAACTCCTATGTGCGTGCTGCTGCTTCCATCTGACAAGGAGCACAGCCTTCTGACCGCAGCTTTCAACTTGTCGAAGAAAGAGCTTGGCCATTTAGATGTGATGCAAATCTGTGTGTGTGTAAGGTGCAGGTGCGAGCTCCTGACAAAGGTGTTCTCCAGGTTCAGTTTCTCCCTGCCAGACACTTTGGAAATGTTTTCCTCTATCATTTGCACCAAGAGTCGCAGATTACTTAACTCAGGAGCTCTGAGAATGGAACGGCAAGAGGTGTTCCGCTTACGTCATAAACAGTGCTCCAGAGCGCTTAGCAACGGGCACAACAAAACGTGTGTGCGGGATAGTGACCATTCCCGCCTAGTGCTGGCAATGCACGAGCACTGCCAAAAGGCAAAGGAAGGCGCTTAGCATGCGGCTTGTGCGCAAAGCTTTCAGACTGCCAGAGGACCGCAGCTGTGGTAAGTCCGCTTGCTCATTTGACGTTAGATGTCGCCTGCAAGAACTTCACCCACATCTGGTTTATGCTGCTACCTGTTGTTAGGCGACACCAAGGGCACATGTAGCAAATGCTTTTTCCTGCCTCATTTTGCTAGACCACGCTCTTCTGTGGCACTTTAGTGCTTGCCAAACTCCTATGTGCGTGCTGCTGCTTCCATCTGACAAGGAGCACAGCCTTCTGACAGCAGCTTTCAACTTGTCGAAGAAAGAGCTTGGCCATTTAGATGTGATGCAAATCTGTGTGTGTCTAAAGTGCAGGTGCGAGCTCCTGACAAAGGTGTTCTCCAGGTTCAGTTTCTCTCTGCCAGACACTTTGGAAATGTTTTCCTCTATCATTTGCACCAAGAGTCGCAGATTACTTAACTCAGGAGCTCTGAGAATGGAGCGGCAAGAGGTGTTCCGCTTATGTCATAAACAGTGCTCCAGAGCGCTTAGCAACGGGCACAACGAAACGTGTGTGCGGGATAGTGACCATTCCCGCCTAGTGCTGGCAATGCACGAGCACTGCCAAAAGGCAAAGGAAGGCGCTTAGCATGCGGCTTGTGCGCAAAGCTTTCAGACTGCCAGAGGACCGCAGCTGTGGTAAGCCCGCTTGCTCATTTGACGTTAGATGTCGCCTGCAAGAACTTCACCCGCATCTGGTTTATGCTGCTACCTGTTCTTAGGCGACAACAAGGACACATGCAGTAAATGCTTTTTCCTGTTTCATTTTGCTAGACCACGCTCTTCTGTGGCTCTTTAGTGCTTGCCAAACTGCTATGTGCGTGCTGCTGCTTCCATCTGACAAGGAGCACAGCCTTCTGACAGCAGCTTTCAACTTGTTGAAGAAAGAGCTTGGCCATTTAGATGTGATGCAAATCTGTGTGTGTCTAAGGTGCAGGTGCAAGCTCCTGACAAAGGTGTTCTCCACGTTCAATTTCTCCTTGCCAGACACATTGGAAATGTTTTCCTCTATCATTCGCACCAAGAGTTGCAGATTACTTAACTCAGGAGCTCTGAGAATGGAACGGCAAGAGGTGTTCCGCTTACGTCATAAACAGTGCTCCAGAGCGCTTAGCAACGGGCACAACAAAACGTGTGTGCGGGATAGTGACCATTCCCGCCTAGTGCTGGCAATGCACGAGCACTGCCAAAAGGCAAAGGAAGGCGCTTAGCATGCGGCTTGTGCGCAAAGCTTTCAGACTGCCAGAGGACCGCAGCTGTGGTAAGCCGGCTTGCTCATTTCACGTTAGATGTCGCCTGCAAGAACTTCACCCGCATCTGGTTTATGCTGCTACCTGTTGTTAGGCGACACCAAGGGCACATGTAGCAAATGCTTTTTCCTGCCTCATTTTGCTAGACCACGCTCTTCTGTGGCACTTTAGTGCTTGCCAAACTGCTATGTGCGTGCTGCTGCTTCCATCTGACAAGGAGCACAGCCTTCTGACCGCAGCTTTCAACTTGCCGAAGAAAGAGCTTGGCCATTTAGATGTGATGCAAATCTGTGTGTGTGTAAAGTGCAGGTGCAAGCTCCTGACAAAGGTGTTCTCCAGGTTCAGTTTCTCTCTGCCAGACACTTTGGAAATGTTTTCCTCTATCATTTGCACCAAGAGTCGCAGATTACTTAACTCAGGAGCTCTGAGAATGGAACGGCAAGAGGTGTTCCGCTTACGTCATAAACAGTGCTCCAGAGCGCATAGCAACGGGCACAACAAAACGTGTGTGCGGGATAGTGACCATTCCCGCCTAGTGCTAGCAATGCACGAGTACTGCCAAAAGGCAAAGGAAGGCGCTTAGCATCTGGCTCGTGCGCAAAGCTTTCAGACTGCCAGAGGACCGCAGCTGTGGTAAGCCGGCTTGCTCATTTGACGTTAGATGTCGCCTGCAAGAACTTCACCCGCATCTGGTTTATGCTGCTACCTCTTCTTAGGCGACAACAAGGACACATGTAGCAAATGCTTTTTCCTGCCTCATTTTGCTAGACCACGCTCTTCTGTGGCACTTTAGTGCTTGCCAAACTGCTATGTGCGTGCTGCTGCTTCCATCTGACAAGGAGCACAGCCTTCTGACAGCAGCTTTCAACTTGTCGAAGAAAGAGCTTGGCCATTTAGATGTGATGCAAATCTGTGTGTGTCTAAAGTGCAGGTGCGAGCTCCTGACAAAGGTGTTCTCCAGGTTCAGTTTCTCCCTGCCAGACACTTTGGAAATGTTTTCCTCTATCATTTGCACCAAGAGTCGCAGATTACTTAACTCAGGAGCTCTGAGAATGGAACGGCAAGAGGTGTTCCGCTTACGTCATAAACAGTGCTCCAGAGCGCTTAGCAACGGGCACAACAAAACGTGTGTGCGGGATAGTGACCATTCCCGCCTAGTGCTGGCAATGCACATACACTGCCAAAAGGCAAAGGAAGGCGCTTAGCATGCGGCTTGTGCGCAAAGCTTTCAGACTGCCAGAGGACCGCAGCTGTGGTAAGCCGGCTTGCTCATTTGACGTTAGATGTCGCCTGCAAGAACTTCACCCGCATCTGGTTTATGCTGCTACCTGTTCTTAGGCGACAACAAGGACACATGCAGTAAATGCTTTTTCCTGTTTCATTTTGCTAGACCACGCTCTTCTGTGGCTCTTTAGTGCTTGCCAAACTGCTATGTGCGTGCTGCTGCTTCCATCTGACAAGGAGCACAGCCTTCTGACAGCAGCTTTCAACTTGTCGAAGAAAGAGCTTGGCCATTTAGATGTGATGCAAATCTGTGTGTGTGTAAGGTGCAGGTGCAAGCTCCTGACAAAGGTGTTCTCCAGGTTCAGTTTCTCCCTGCCAGACACTTTGGAAATGTTTTCCTCTATCATTTGCACCAAGAGTCGCAGATTACTTAACTCAGGAGCTCTGAGAATGGAACGGCAAGAGGTGTTCCGCTTACGTCATAAACAGTGCTCCAGAGCGCTTAGCAACGGGCACAAGGAAACGTGTGTGCGGGATAGTGACCATTCCCGCCTAGTGCTGGCAATGCACGAGCACTGCCAAAAGGCAAAGGAAGGCGCTTAGCATGCGGCTTGTGCGCAAAGCTTTCAGACTGCCAGAGGACCGCAGCTGTGGTAAGCCCGCTTGCTCATTTGACGTTAGATGTCGCCTGCAAGAACTTCACCCGCATCTGGTTTATGCTGCTACCTGTTGTTAGGCGACACCAAGGACACATGCAGTAAATGCTTTTTCCTGTTTCATTTTGCTAGACCACGCTCTTCTGTGGCTCTTTAGTGCTTGCCAAACTCCTATGTGCGTGCTGCTGCTTCCATCTGACAAGGAGCACAGCCTTCTGACAGCAGCTTTCAACTTGTCGAAGAAAGAGCTTGGCCATTTAGATGTGATGCAAATCTGTGTGTGTGTAAGGTGCAGGTGCAAGCTCCTGACAAAGGTGTTCTCCAGGTTCAGTTTCTCCTTGCCAGACACATTGGAAATGTTTTCCTCTATCATTCGCACCAAGAGTCGCAGATTACTTAACTCAGGAGCTCTGAGAATGGAACGGCAAGAGGTGTTCCGCTTATGTCATAAACAGTGCTCCAGAGCGCTTAACAACGGGCACAACGAAACGTGTGTGCGGGATAGTGACCATTCCCGCCCAGTGCTAGCAATGCAGGAGCACTGCCAAAAGGCAAAGGAAGGCGCTTAGCATCCGGCTTGTGCGCAAAGCTTTCAGACTGCCAGAGGACCGCAGCTGTGGTAAGCCCGCTTGCTCATTTGACGTTAGCTGTCGCCTGCAAGAACTTCACCCGCATCTGGTTTATGCTGCTACCTGTTGTTAGGCGACAACAAGGACACATGCACTAAATGCTTTTTCCTGTTTCATTTTGCTAGACCACGCTCTTCTGTGGCTCTTTAGTGCTTGCCAAACTGCTATGTGCGTGCTGCTGCTTCCATCTGACAAGGAGCACAGCCTTCTGACAGCAGCTTTCAACTTGTCGAAGAAAGAGCTTGGCCATTTAGATGTGATGCAAATCTGTGTGTGTGTAAGGTGCAGGTGCGAGCTCCTGACAAAGGTGTTCTCCAGGTTCAGTTTCTCCCTGCCAGACACTTTGGAAATGTTTTCCTCTATCATTTGCACCAAGAGTCGCAGATTACTTAACTCAGGAGCTCTGAGAATGGAACGGCAAGAGGTGTTCCGCTTACGTCATAAACAGTGCTCCAGAGCGCTTAGCAACGGGCACAACAAAACGTGTGTGCGGGATAGTGACCATTCCCGCCTAGTGCTGGCAATGCACGAGCACTGCCAAAAGGCAAAGGAAGGCGTTTAGCATGCGGCTTGTGCGCAAAGCTTTCAGACTGCCAGAGGACCGCAGCTGTGGTAAGTCCGCTTGCTCATTTGACGTTAGATGTCGCCTGCAAGAACTTCACCCGCATCTGGTTTATGCTGCTACCTGTTGTTAGGCGACACCAAGGGCACATGTAGCAAATGCTTTTTCCTGTTTCATTTTGCTAGACCACGCTCTTCTGTGGCACTTTAGTGCTTGCCAAACTGCTATGTGCGTGCTGCTGCTTCCATCTGACAAGGAGCACAGCCTTCTGACAGCAGCTTTCAACTTGTCGAAGAAAGAGCTTGGCCATTTAGATGTGCTGCAAATCTGTGTGTGTGTAAGGTGCAGGTGCAAGCTCCTGACAAAGGTGTTCTCCAGGTTCAGTTTCTCCTTGCCAGACACTTTGGAAATGGTTTCCTCTATCATTCGCACCAAGAGTCGCAGATTACTTAACTCAGGAGCTCTGAGAATGGAACGGCAAGAGGTGTTCCGCTTACGTCATAAACAGTGCTCCAGAGCGCTTAGCAACGGGCACAACAAAACGTGTGTGCGGGATAGTGACCATTCCCGCCTAGTGCTGGCAATGCACGAGCACTGCCAAAAGGCAAAGGAAGGCGTTTAGCATGCGGCTTGTGCGCAAAGCTTTCAGACTGCCAGAGGACCGCAGCTGTGGTAAGTCCGCTTGCTCATTTGACGTTAGATGTCGCCTGCAAGAACTTCACCCGCATCTGGTTTATGCTGCTACCTGTTGTTAGGCGACACCAAGGGCACATGTAGCAAATGCTTTTTCCTGTTTCATTTTGCTAGACCACGCTCTTCTGTGGCACTTTAGTGCTTGCCAAACTGCTATGTGCGTGCTGCTGCTTCCATCTGACAAGGAGCACAGCCTTCTGACAGCAGCTTTCAACTTGTCGAAGAAAGAGCTTGGCCATTTAGATGTGCTGCAAATCTGTGTGTGTGTAAGGTGCAGGTGCAAGCTCCTGACAAAGGTGTTCTCCAGGTTCAGTTTCTCCTTGCCAGACACTTTGGAAATGGTTTCCTCTATCATTCGCACCAAGAGTCGCAGATTACTTAACTCAGGAGCTCTGAGAATGGAACGGCAAGAGGTGTTCCGCTTACGTCATAAACAGTGCTCCAGAGCGCTTAGCAACGGGCACAACAAAACGTGTGTGCGGGATAGTGACCATTCCCGCCTAGTGCTAGCAATGCAGGAGCACTGCCAAAAGGCAAAGGAAGGCGCTTAGCATCTGGCTTGTGCGCAAAGCTTTCAGACTGCCAGAGGACCGCAGCTGTGGTAAGCCCGCTTGCTCATTTGACGTTAGATGTCACCTGCAAGAACTTCACCCGCATCTGGTTTATGCTGCTACCTGTTGTTCGGCGACACCAAGGACACATGCAGTAAATGCTTTTTCCTGTTTCATTTTGCTAGACCACGCTCTTCTGTGGCTCTTTAGTGCTTGCCAAACTCCTATGTGCGTGCTGCTGCTTCCATCTGACAAGGAGCACAGCCTTCTGACAGCAGCTTTCAACTTGTCGAAGAAAGAGCTTGGCCATTTAGATGTGATGCAAATCTGTGTGTGTGTAAGGTGCAGGTGCAAGCTCCTGACAAAGGTGTTCTCCAGGTTCAGTTTCTCCTTGCCAGACACATTGGAAATGTTTTCCTCTATCATTCGCACCAAGAGTCGCAGATTACTTAACTCAGGAGCTCTGAGAATGGAGCGGCAAGAGGTGTTCCGCTTATGTCATAAACAGTGCTCCAGAGCGCTTAACAACGGGCACAACGAAACGTGTGTGCGGGATAGTGACCATTCCCGCCCAGTGCTAGCAATGCAGGAGCACTGCCAAAAGGCAAAGGAAGGCGCTTAGCATCCGGCTTGTGCGCAAAGCTTTCAGACTGCCAGAGGACCGCAGCTGTGGTAAGCCCGCTTGCTCATTTGACGTTAGATGTCGCCTGCAAGAACTTCACCCGCATCTGGTTTATGCTGCTACCTGTTGTTAGGCGACACCAAGGACACATGCAGTAAATGCTTTTTCCTGTTTCATTTTGCTAGACCACGCTCTTCTGTGGCTCTTTAGTGCTTGCCAAACTGCTATGTGCGTGCTGCTGCTTCCATCTGACAAGGAGCACAACCTTCTGACAGCAGCTTTCAACTTGTCGAAGAAAGAGCTTGGCCATTTAGATGTGATGCAAATCTGTGTGTGTGTAAGGTGCAGGTGCAAGCTCCTGACAAAGGTGTTCTCCAGGTTCAGTTTCTCCTTGCCAGACACATTGGAAATGTTTTCCTCTATCATTCGCACCAAGAGTCGCAGATTACTTAACTCAGGAGCTCTGAGAATGGAACGGCAAGAGGTGTTCCGCTTATGTCATAAACAGTGCTCCAGAGCGCTTAGCAACGGGCACAACAAAACGTGTGTGCGGGATAGTGACCATTCCCGCCTAGTGCTGGCAATGCACGAGCACTGCCAAAAGGCAAAGGAAGGCGCTTAGCATGCGGCTTGTGCGCAAAGCTTTCAGACTGCCAGAGGACCGCAGCTGTGGTAAGCCCGCTTGCTCATTTGACGTTAGATGTCGCCTGCAAGAACTTCACCCGCATCTGGTTTATGCTGCTACCTGTTCTTAGGCGACAACAAGGACACATGCAGTAAATGCTTTTTCCTGTTTCATTTTGCTAGACCACGCTCTTCTGTGGCTCTTTAGTGCTTGCCAAACTGCTATGTGCGTGCTGCTGCTTCCATCTGACAAGGAGCACAGCCTTCTGACAGCAGCTTTCAACTTGTCGAAGAAAGAGCTTGGCCATTTAGATGTGATGCAAATCTGTGTGTGTGTAAGGTGCAGGTGCGAGCTCCTGACAAAGGTGTTCTCCAGGTTCAGTTTCTCCCTGCCAGACACTTTGGAAATGTTTTCCTCTATCATTTGCACCAAGAGTCGCAGATTACTTAACTCAGGAGCTCTGAGAATGGAACGGCAAGAGGTGTTCCGCTTACGTCATAAACAGTGCTCCAGAGCGCTTAGCAACGGGCACAACAAAACGTGTGTGCGGGATAGTGACCATTCCCGCCTAGTGCTGGCAATGCACGAGCACTGCCAAAAGGCAAAGGAAGGCGCTTAGCATGCGGCTTGTGCGCAAAGCTTTCAGACTGCCAGAGGACCGCAGCTGTGGTAAGTCCGCTTGCTCATTTGACGTTAGATGTCGCCTGCAAGAACTTCACCCGCATCTGGTTTATGCTGCTACCTGTTGTTAGGCGACACCAAGGGCACATGTAGCAAATGCTTTTTCCTGTTTCATTTTGCTAGACCACGCTCTTCTGTGGCACTTTAGTGCTTGCCAAACTGCTATGTGCGTGCTGCTGCTTCCATCTGACAAGGAGCACAGCCTTCTGACAGCAGCTTTCAACTTGTCGAAGAAAGAGCTTGGCCATTTAGATGTGCTGCAAATCTGTGTGTGTGTAAGGTGCAGGTGCAAGCTCCTGACAAAGGTGTTCTCCAGGTTCAGTTTCTCCTTGCCAGACACTTTGGAAATGGTTTCCTCTATCATTCGCACCAAGAGTCGCAGATTACTTAACTCAGGAGCTCTGAGAATGGAACGGCAAGAGGTGTTCCGCTTACGTCATAAACAGTGCTCCAGAGCGCTTAGCAACGGGCACAACAAAACGTGTGTGCGGGATAGTGACCATTCCCGCCTAGTGCTAGCAATGCAGGAGCACTGCCAAAAGGCAAAGGAAGGCGCTTAGCATCTGGCTTGTGCGCAAAGCTTTCAGACTGCCAGAGGACCGCAGCTGTGGTAAGCCCGCTTGCTCATTTGACGTTAGATGTCACCTGCAAGAACTTCACCCGCATCTGGTTTATGCTGCTACCTGTTGTTCGGCGACACCAAGGACACATGCAGTAAATGCTTTTTCCTGTTTCATTTTGCTAGACCACGCTCTTCTGTGGCTCTTTAGTGCTTGCCAAACTCCTATGTGCGTGCTGCTGCTTCCATCTGACAAGGAGCACAGCCTTCTGACCGCAGCTTTCAACTTGTCGAAGAAAGAGCTTGGCCATTTAGATGTGATGCAAATCTGTGTGTGTGTAAAGTGCAGGTGCAAGCTCCTGACAAAGGTGTTCTCCAGGTTCAGTTTCTCTCTGCCAGACACATTGGAAATGTTTTCCTCTATCATTCGCACCAAGAGTTGCAGATTACTTAACTCAGGAGCTCTGAGAATGGAACGGCAAGAGGTGTTCCGCTTATGTCATAAACAGTGCTCCAGAGCGCTTAGCAACGGGCACAACGAAACGTGTGTGCGGGATAGTGACCATTCCCGCCTAGTGCTGGCAATGCACGAGCACTGCCAAAAGGCGAAGGAAGGCGCTTAGCATCTGGCTTGTGCGCAAAGCTTTCAGACTGCCAGAGGACCGCAGCTGTGGTAAGCCGGCTTGCTCATTTGACGTTAGATGTCACCTGCAAGAACTTCACCCGCATCTGGTTTATGCTGCTACCTGTTGTTGGGCGACACCAAGGACACATGTGGCAAATGCTTTTTCCTGTTTCATTTTGCTAGACCACGATCTTCTGTGGCACTTTAGTGCTTGCCAAACTGCTATGTGCGTGCTGCTGCTTCCATCTGACAAGGAGCACAGCCTTCTGACAGCAGCTTTCAACTTGTCGAAGAAAGAGCTTGGCCATTTAGATGTGATGCAAATCTGTGTGTGTGTAAGGTGCAGGTGCAAGCTCCTGACAAAGGTGTTCTCCAGGTTCAGTTTCTCCCTGCCAGACACATTGGAAATGTTTTCCTCTATCATTCGCACCAAGAGTCGCAGATTACTTAACTCAGGAGCTCTGAGAATGGAACGGCAAGAGGTGTTCCGCTTATGTCATAAACAGTGCTCCAGAGCGCTTAACAACGGGCACAACGAAACGTGTGTGCGGGATAGTGACCATTCCCGCCCAGTGCTAGCAATGCAGGAGCACTGCCAAAAGGCAAAGGAAGGCGCTTAGTATGCGGCTTGTGCGCAAAGCTTTCAGACTGCCAGAGGACCGCAGCTGTGGTAAGCCCGCTTGCTCATTTGACGTTAGATGTCGCCTGCAAGAACTTCACCCGCATCTGGTTTATGCTGCTACCTGTTGTTAGGCGACACCAAGGACACATGCAGTAAATGCTTTTTCCTGTTTCATTTTGCTAGACCACGCTCTTCTGTGGCTCTTTAGTGCTTGCCAAACTCCTATGTGCGTGCTGCTGCTTCCATCTGACAAGGAGCACAGCCTTCTGACAGCAGCTTTCAACTTGTCGAAGAAAGAGCTTGGCCATTTAGATGTGATGCAAATCTGTGTGTGTGTAAGGTGCAGGTGCAAGCTCCTGACAAAGGTGTTCTCCAGGTTCAGTTTCTCTCTGCCAGACACATTGGAAATGTTTTCCTCTATCATTCGCACCAAGAGTCGCAGATTACTTAACTCAGGAGCTCTGAGAATGGAACGGCAAGAGGTGTTCCGCTTATGTCATAAACAGTGCTCCAGAGCGCTTAGCAACGGGCACAACAAAACGTGTGTGCGGGATAGTGACCATTCCCGCCTAGTGCTGGCAATGCACGAGCACTGCCAAAAGGCAAAGGAAGGCGCTTAGCATGCGGCTTGTGCGCAAAGCTTTCAGACTGCCAGAGGACCGCAGCTGTGGTAAGCCCGCTTGCTCATTTGACGTTAGATGTCGCCTGCAAGAACTTCACCCGCATCTGGTTTATGCTGCTACCTGTTCTTAGGCGACAACAAGGACACATGCAGTAAATGCTTTTTCCTGTTTCATTTTGCTAGACCACGCTCTTCTGTGGCTCTTTAGTGCTTGCCAAACTGCTATGTGCGTGCTGCTGCTTCCATCTGACAAGGAGCACAGCCTTCTGACAGCAGCTTTCAACTTGTCGAAGAAAGAGCTTGGCCATTTAGATGTGATGCAAATCTGTGTGTGTGTAAGGTGCAGGTGCGAGCTCCTGACAAAGGTGTTCTCCAGGTTCAGTTTCTCCCTGCCAGACACTTTGGAAATGTTTTCCTCTATCATTTGCACCAAGAGTCGCAGATTACTTAACTCAGGAGCTCTGAGAATGGAACGGCAAGAGGTGTTCCGCTTACGTCATAAACAGTGCTCCAGAGCGCTTAGCAACGGGCACAACAAAACGTGTGTGCGGGATAGTGACCATTCCCGCCTAGTGCTGGCAATGCACGAGCACTGCCAAAAGGCAAAGGAAGGCGCTTAGCATGCGGCTTGTGCGCAAAGCTTTCAGACTGCCAGAGGACCGCAGCTGTGGTAAGTCCGCTTGCTCATTTGACGTTAGATGTCGCCTGCAAGAACTTCACCCGCATCTGGTTTATGCTGCTACCTGTTGTTAGGCGACACCAAGGGCACATGTAGCAAATGCTTTTTCCTGCCTCATTTTGCTAGACCACGCTCTTCTGTGGCACTTTAGTGCTTGCAAAACTCCTATGTGCGTGCTGCTGCTTCCATCTGACAAGGAGCACAGCCTTCTGACAGCAGCTTTCAACTTGTCGAAGAAAGAGCTTGGCCATTTAGATGTGATGCAAATCTGTGTGTGTGTAAGGTGCAGGTGCAAGCTCCTGACAAAGGTGTTCTCCAGGTTCAATTTCTCCTTGCCAGACACATTGGAAATGTTTTCCTCTATCATTCGCACCAAGAGTTGCAGATTACTTAACTCAGGAGCTCTGAGAATGGAACGGCAAGAGGTGTTCCGCTTACGTCATAAACAGTGCTCCAGAGCGCTTAGCAACGGGCACAACAAAACGTGTGTGCGGGATAGTGACCATTCCCGCCTAGTGCTGGCAATGCACGAGCACTGCCAAAAGGCAAAGGAAGGCGCTTAGCATGCGGCTTGTGCGCAAAGCTTTCAGACTGCCAGAGGACCGCAGCTGTGGTAAGCCCGCTTGCTCATTTGACGTTAGATGTCGCCTGCAAGAACTTCACCCGCATCTGGTTTATGCTGCTACCTGTTCTTAGGCGACAACAAGGACACATGCAGTAAATGCTTTTTCCTGTTTCATTTTGCTAGACCACGCTCTTCTGTGGCTCTTTAGTGCTTGCCAAACTGCTATGTGCGTGCTGCTGCTTCCATCTGACAAGGAGCACAGCCTTCTGACAGCAGCTTTCAACTTGTCGAAGAAAGAGCTTGGCCATTTAGATGTGCTGCAAATCTGTGTGTGTGTAAGGTGCAAGTGCGAGCTCCTGACAAAGGTGTTCTCCAGGTTCAGTTTCTCCCTGCCAGACACTTTGGAAATGTTTTCCTCTATCATTTGCACCAAGAGTCGCAGATTACTTAACTCAGGAGCTCTGAGAATGGAACGGCAAGAGGTGTTCCGCTTACGTCATAAACAGTGCTCCAGAGCGCTTAGCAACGGGCACAACAAAACGTGTGTGCGGGATAGTGACCATTCACGCCTTGTGCTGGCAATGCACGAGCACTGCCAAAAGGCAAAGGAAGGCGCTTAGCATGCGGCTTGTGCGCAAAGCTTTCAGACTGCCAGAGGACCGCAGCTGTGGTAAGTCTGCTTGCTCATTTGACGTTAGATGTCGCCTGCAAGAACTTCACCCGCATCTGGTTTATGCTGCTACCTGTTCTTAGGCGACAACAAGGACACATGCAGTAAATGCTTTTTCCTGTTTCATTTTGCTAGACCACGCTCTTCTGTGGCTCTTTAGTGCTTGCCAAACTGGTATGTGCGTGCTGCTGCTTCCATCTGACAAGGAGCACAGCCTTCTGACAGCAGCTTTCAACTTGTCGAAGAAAGAGCTTGGCCATTTAGATGTGATGCAAATCTGTGTGTGTGTAAGGTGCAGGTGCGAGCTCCTGACAAAGGTGTTCTTCCGGTTCAGTTTCTCCCTGCCAGACACTTTGGAAATGTTTTCCTCTATCATTCGCACCAAGAGTCGCAGATTACTTAACTCAGGAGCTCTGAGAATGGAACGGCAAGAGGTGTTCCGCTTACGTCATAAACAGTGCTCCAGAGCGCTTAGCAACGGGCACAACGAAACGTGTGTGTGGGATAGTGACCATTCCCGCCTAGTGCTGGCAATGCACGAGCACTGCCAAAAGGCAAAGGAAGGCGCTTTTCATCCGGCTTGTGCGCAAAGCTTTCAGACTGCCAGAGGACCGCAGCTGTGGTAAGCCCGCTTGCTCATTTGACGTTAGATGTCGCCTGCAAGAACTTCACCCGCATCTGGTTTATGCTGCTACCTGTTCTTAGGCGACAACAAGGACACATGCAGTAAATGCTTTTCCCTGTTTCATTTTGCTAGACCACGCTCTTCTGTGGCTCTTTAGTGCTTGCCAAACTGCTATGTGCGTGCTGCTGCTTCCATCTGACAAGGAGCACAGCCTTCTGACAGCAGCTTTCAACTTGTCGAAGAAAGAGCTTGGCCATTTAGATGTGATGCAAATCTGTGTGTGTCTAAAGTGCAGGTGCGAGCTCCTGACAAAGGTGTTCTCCAGGTTCAGTTTCTCTCTGCCAGACACTTTGGAAATGTTTTCCTCTATCATTTGCACCAAGAGTCGCAGATTACTTAACTCAGGAGCTCTGAGAATGGAGCGGCAAGAGGTGTTCCGCTTATGTCATAAACAGTGCTCCAGAGCGCTTAGCAACGGGCACAAGGAAACGTGTGTGCGGGATAGTGACCATTCCCGCCTAGTGCTGGCAATGCAGGAGCACTGCCAAAAGGCAAAGGAAGGCGCTTAGCATGCGGCTTGTGCGCAAAGCTTTCAGACTGCCAGAGGACCGCAGCTGTGGTAAGCCCGCTTGCTCATTTGACGTTAGATGTCGCCTGCAAGAACTTCACCCGCATCTGGTTTATGCTGCTACCTCTTCTTAGGCGACACCAAGGGCACATATAGCAAATGCTTTTTCCTGCCTCATTTTGCTAGACCACGCTCTTCTGTGGCACTTTAGTGCTTGCCAAACTGCTATGTGCGTGCTGCTGCTTCCATCTGACAAGGAGCACAGCCTTCTGACAGCAGCTTTCAACTTGTCGAAGAAAGAGCTTGGCCATTTAGATGTGATGCAAATCTGTGTGTGTGTAAGGTGCAGGTGCAAGCTCCTGACAAAGGTGTTCTCCACGTTCAATTTCTCCTTGCCAGACACATTGGAAATGTTTTCCTCTATCATTCGCACCAAGAGTTGCAGATTACTTAACTCAGGAGCTCTGAGAATGGAACGGCAAGAGGTGTTCCGCTTACGTCATAAACAGTGCTCCAGAGCGCTTAGCAACGGGCACAACGAAACGTGTGTGCGGGATAGTGACCATTCCCGCCTAGTGCTGGCAATGCACGAGCACTGCCAAAAGGCAAAGGAAGGCGCTTAGCATGCGGCTTGTGCGCAAAGCTTTCAGACTGCCAGAGGACCGCAGCTGTGGTAAGCCGGCTTGCTCATTTCACGTTAGATGTCGCCTGCAAGAACTTCACCCGCATCTGGTTTATGCTGCTACCTGTTGTTAGGCGACACCAAGGGCACATGTAGCAAATGCTTTTTCCTGCCTCATTTTGCTAGACCACGCTCTTCTGTGGCACTTTAGTGCTTGCCAAACTGCTATGTGCCTGCTGCTGCTTCCATCTGACAAGGAGCACAGCCTTCTGACCGCAGCTTTCAACTTGCCGAAGAAAGAGCTTGGCCATTTAGATGTGATGCAAATCTGTGTGTGTGTAAAGTGCAGGTGCAAGCTCCTGACAAAGGTGTTCTCCAGGTTCAGTTTCTCTCTGCCAGACACTTTGGAAATGTTTTCCTCTATCATTTGCACCAAGAGTCGCAGATTACTTAACTCAGGAGCTCTGAGAATGGAACGGCAAGAGGTGTTCCGCTTACGTCATAAACAGTGCTCCAGAGCGCTTAGCAACGGGCACAACAAAACGTGTGTGCGGGATAGTGAGCATTCACGCCTAGTGCTAGCAATGCACGAGTACTGCCAAAAGGCAAAGGAAGGCGCTTAGCATCTGGCTCGTGCGCAAAGCTTTCAGACTGCCAGAGGACCGCAGCTGTGGTAAGCCCGCTTGCTCATTTGACGTTAGATGTCGCCTGCAAGAACTTCACCCGCATCTGGTTTATGCTGCTACCTCTTCTTAGGCGACAACAAGGACACATGTAGCAAATGCTTTTTCCTGCCTCATTTTGCTAGACCACGCTCTTCTGTGGCACTTTAGTGCTTGCCAAACTGCTATGTGCGTGCTGCTGCTTCCATCTGACAAGGAGCACAGCCTTCTGACAGCAGCTTTCAACTTGTCGAAGAAAGAGCTTGGCCATTTAGATGTGATGCAAATCTGTGTGTGTCTAAAGTGCAGGTGCGAGCTCCTGACAAAGGTGTTCTCCAGGTTCAGTTTCTCCCTGCCAGACACTTTGGAAATGTTTTCCTCTATCATTTGCACCAAGAGTCGCAGATTACTTAACTCAGGAGCTCTGAGAATGGAACGGCAAGAGGTGTTCCGCTTACGTCATAAACAGTGCTCCAGAGCGCTTAGCAACGGGCACAACAAAACGTGTGTGCGGGATAGTGACCATTCCCGCCTAGTGCTGGCAATGCACGAGCACTGCCAAAAGGCAAAGGAAGGCGCTTAGCATGCGGCTTGTGCGCAAAGCTTTCAGACTGCCAGAGGACCGCAGCTGTGGTAAGCCCGCTTGCTCATTTGACATTAGATGTCGCCTGCAAGAACTTCACCCGCATCTGGTTTATGCTGCTACCTGTTCTTAGGCGACAACAAGGACACATGCAGTAAATGCTTTTTCCTGTTTCATTTTGCTAGACCACGCTCTTCTGTGGCTCTTTAGTGCTTGCCAAACTGCTATGTGCGTGCTGCTGCTTCCATCTGACAAGGAGCACAGCCTTCTGACAGCAGCTTTCAACTTGTCGAAGAAAGAGCTTGGCCATTTAGATGTGATGCAAATCTGTGTGTGTGTAAGGTGCAGGTGCAAGCTCCTGACAAAGGTGTTCTCCAGGTTCAGTTTCTCCTTGCCAGACACATTGGAAATGTTTTCCTCTATCATTCGCACCAAGAGTCGCAGATTACTTAACTCAGGAGCTCTGAGAATGGAACGGCAAGAGGTGTTCCGCTTATGTCATAAACAGTGCTCCAGAGCGCTTAACAACGGGCACAACGAAACGTGTGTGCGGGATAGTGACCATTCCCGCCCAGTGCTAGCAATGCAGGAGCACTGCCAAAAGGCAAAGGAAGGCGCTTAGCATCCGGCTTGTGCGCAAAGCTTTCAGACTGCCAGAGGACCGCAGCTGTGGTAAGCCCGCTTGCTCATTTGACGTTAGATGTCGCCTGCAAGAACTTCACCCGCATCTGGTTTATGCTGCTACCTGTTGTTAGGCGACACCAAGGACACATGCAGTAAATGCTTTTTCCTGTTTCATTTTGCTAGACCACGCTCTTCTGTGGCTCTTTAGTGCTTGCCAAACTGCTATGTGCGTGCTGCTGCTTCCATCTGACAAGGAGCACAGCCTTCTGACAGCAGCTTTCAACTTGTCGAAGAAAGAGCTTGGCCATTTAGATGTGATGCAAATCTGTGTGTGTGTAAGGTGCAGGTGCAAGCTCCTGACAAAGGTGTTCTCCAGGTTCAGTTTCTCCTTGCCAGACACATTGGAAATGTTTTCCTCTATCATTCGCACCAAGAGTCGCAGATTACTTAACTCAGGAGCTCTGAGAATGGAACGGCAAGAGGTGTTCCGCTTATGTCATAAACAGTGCTCCAGAGCGCTTAGCAACGGGCACAACAAAACGTGTGTGCGGGATAGTGACCATTCCCGCCTAGTGCTGGCAATGCACGAGCACTGCCAAAAGGCAAAGGAAGGCGCTTAGCATGCGGCTTGTGCGCAAAGCTTTCAGACTGCCAGAGGACCGCAGCTGTGGTAAGCCCGCTTGCTCATTTGACGTTAGATGTCGCCTGCAAGAACTTCACCCGCATCTGGTTTATGCTGCTACCTGTTCTTAGGCGACAACAAGGACACATGCAGTAAATGCTTTTCCCTGTTTCATTTTGCTAGACCACGCTCTTCTGTGGCTCTTTAGTGCTTGCCAAACTGCTATGTGCGTGCTGCTGCTTCCATCTGACAAGGAGCACAGCCTTCTGACAGCAGCTTTCAACTTGTCGAAGAAAGAGCTTGGCCATTTAGATGTGATGCAAATCTGTGTGTGTGTAAGGTGCAGGTGCGAGCTCCTGACAAAGGTGTTCTCCAGGTTCAGTTTCTCCCTGCCAGACACTTTGGAAATGTTTTCCTCTATCATTTGCACCAAGAGTCGCAGATTACTTAACTCAGGAGCTCTGAGAATGGAACGGCAAGAGGTGTTCCGCTTACGTCATAAACAGTGCTCCAGAGCGCTTAGCAACGGGCACAACAAAACGTGTGTGCGGGATAGTGACCATTCCCGCCTAGTGCTGGCAATGCACGAGCACTGCCAAAAGGCAAAGGAAGGCGCTTAGCATGCGGCTTGTGCGCAAAGCTTTCAGACTGCCAGAGGACCGCAGCTGTGGTAAGTCCGCTTGCTCATTTGACGTTAGATGTCGCCTGCAAGAACTTCACCCGCATCTGGTTTATGCTGCTACCTGTTGTTAGGCGACACCAAGGGCACATGTAGCAAATGCTTTTTCCTGTTTCATTTTGCTAGACCACGCTCTTCTGTGGCACTTTAGTGCTTGCCAAACTGCTATGTGCGTGCTGCTGCTTCCATCTGACAAGGAGCACAGCCTTCTGACAGCAGCTTTCAACTTGTCGAAGAAAGAGCTTGGCCATTTAGATGTGCTGCAAATCTGTGTGTGTGTAAGGTGCAGGTGCAAGCTCCTGACAAAGGTGTTCTCCAGGTTCAGTTTCTCCTTGCCAGACACTTTGGAAATGGTTTCCTCTATCATTCGCACCAAGAGTCGCAGATTACTTAACTCAGGAGCTCTGAGAATGGAACGGCAAGAGGTGTTCCGCTTACGTCATAAACAGTGCTCCAGAGCGCTTAGCAACGGGCACAACAAAACGTGTGTGCGGGATAGTGACCATTCCCGCCTAGTGCTAGCAATGCAGGAGCACTGCCAAAAGGCAAAGGAAGGCGCTTAGCATCTGGCTTGTGCGCAAAGCTTTCAGACTGCCAGAGGACCGCAGCTGTGGTAAGCCCGCTTGCTCATTTGACGTTAGATGTCACCTGCAAGAACTTCACCCGCATCTGGTTTATGCTGCTACCTGTTGTTCGGCGACACCAAGGACACATGCAGTAAATGCTTTTTCCTGTTTCATTTTGCTAGACCACGCTCTTCTGTGGCTCTTTAGTGCTTGCCAAACTCCTATGTGCGTGCTGCTGCTTCCATCTGACAAGGAGCACAGCCTTCTGACCGCAGCTTTCAACTTGTCGAAGAAAGAGCTTGGCCATTTAGATGTGATGCAAATCTGTGTGTGTGTAAAGTGCAGGTGCAAGCTCCTGACAAAGGTGTTCTCCAGGTTCAGTTTCTCTCTGCCAGACACATTGGAAATGTTTTCCTCTATCATTCGCACCAAGAGTTGCAGATTACTTAACTCAGGAGCTCTGAGAATGGAACGGCAAGAGGTGTTCCGCTTATGTCATAAACAGTGCTCCAGAGCGCTTAGCAACGGGCACAACGAAACGTGTGTGCGGGATAGTGACCATTCCCGCCTAGTGCTGGCAATGCACGAGCACTGCCAAAAGGCGAAGGAAGGCGCTTAGCATCTGGCTTGTGCGCAAAGCTTTCAGACTGCCAGAGGACCTCAGCTGTGGTAAGCCGGCTTGCTCATTTGACGTTAGATGTCACCTGCAAGAACTTCACCCACATCTGGTTTATGCTGCTACCTGTTGTTGGGCGACACCAAGGACACATGTGGCAAATGCTTTTTCCTGTTTCATTTTGCTAGACCACGCTCTTCTGTGGCACTTTAGTGCTTGCCAAACTGCTATGTGCGTGCTGCTGCTTCCATCTGACAAGGAGCACAGCCTTCTGACAGCAGCTTTCAACTTGTCGAAGAAAGAGCTTGGCCATTTAGATGTGATGCAAATCTGTGTGTGTGTAAGGTGCAGGTGCAAGCTCCTGACAAAGGTGTTCTCCAGGTTCAGTTTCTCCCTGCCAGACACATTGGAAATGTTTTCCTCTATCATTCGCACCAAGAGTCGCAGATTACTTAACTCAGGAGCTCTGAGAATGGAACGGCAAGAGGTGTTCCGCTTATGTCATAAACAGTGCTCCAGAGCGCTTAACAACGGGCACAACGAAACGTGTGTGCGGGATAGTGACCATTCCCGCCCAGTGCTAGCAATGCAGGAGCACTGCCAAAAGGCAAAGGAAGGCGCTTAGCATGCGGCTTGTGCGCAAAGCTTTCAGACTGCCAGAGGACCGCAGCTGTGGTAAGCCCGCTTGCTCATTTGACGTTAGATGTCGCCTGCAAGAACTTCACCCGCATCTGGTTTATGCTGCTACCTGCTGTTAGGCGACAACAAGGACACATGTAGCAAATGCTTTTTCCTGTTTCATTTTGCTAGACCACGCTCTTCTGTGGCTCTTTAGTGCTTGCCAAACTGCTATGTGCGTGCTGCTGCTTCCATCTGACAAGGAGCAGAGCCTTCTGACAGAAGCTTTCAACTTGTCGAAGAAAGAGCTTGGCCATTTAGATGTGCTGCAAATCTGTGTGTGTGTAAGGTGCAGGTGCAAGCTCCTGACAAAGGTGTTCTCCAGGTTCAGTTTCTCCTTGCCAGACACTTTGGAATTGGTTTCCTCTATCATTCGCACCAAGAGTCGCAGATTACTTAACTCAGGAGCTCTGAGAATGGAACGGCAAGAGGTGTTCCGCTTACGTCATAAACAGTGCTCCAGAGCGCTTAGCAACGGGCACAACAAAACGTGTGTGTGGGATAGTGACCATTCCCGCCTAGTGCTAGCAATGCAGGAGCACTGCCAAAAGGCAAAGGAAGGCGCTTAGCATCTGGCTTGTGCGCAAAGCTTTCAGACTGCCAGAGGACCGCAGCTGTGGTAAGCCCGCTTGCTCATTTGACGTTAGATGTCACCTGCAAGAACTTCACCCGCATCTGGTTTATGCTGCTACCTGTTGTTCGGCGACACCAAGGACACATGCAGTAAATGCTTTTTCCTGTTTCATTTTGCTAGACCACGCTCTTCTGTGGCTCTTTAGTGCTTGCCAAACTCCTATGTGCGTGCTGCTGCTTCCATCTGACAAGGAGCACAGCCTTCTGACCGCAGCTTTCAACTTGTCGAAGAAAGAGCTTGGCCATTTAGATGTGATGCAAATCTGTGTGTGTGTAAAGTGCAGGTGCAAGCTCCTGACAAAGGTGTTCTCCAGGTTCAGTTTCTCTCTGCCAGACACATTGGAAATGTTTTCCTCTATCATTCGCACCAAGAGTTGCAGATTACTTAACTCAGGAGCTCTGAGAATGGAACGGCAAGAGGTGTTCCGCTTACGTCATAAACAGTGCTCCAGAGCGCTTAGCAACGGGCACAACAAAACGTGTGTGCGGGATAGTGACCATTCCCGCCTAGTGCTGGCAATGCACGAGCACTGCCAAAAGGCAAAGGAAGGCGCTTAGCATGCGGCTTGTGCGCAAAGCTTTCAGACTGCCAGAGGACCGCAGCTGTGGTAAGCCCGCTTGCTCATTTGACGTTAGATGTCGCCTGCAAGAACTTCACCCGCATCTGGTTTATGCTGCTACCTGTTCTTAGGCGACAACAAGGACACATGCAGTAAATGCTTTTTCCTGTTTCATTTTGCTAGACCACGCTCTTCTGTGGCTCTTTAGTGCTTGCCAAACTGCTATGTGCGTGCTGCTGCTTCCATCTGACAAGGAGCACAGCCTTCTGACAGCAGCTTTCAACTTGTCGAAGAAAGAGCTTGGCCATTTAGATGTGATGCAAATCTGTGTGTGTGTAAGGTGCAGGTGCGAGCTCCTGACAAAGGTGTTCTCCAGGTTCAGTTTCTCCCTGCCAGACACTTTGGAAATGTTTTCCTCTATCATTTGCACCAAGAGTCGCAGATTACTTAACTCAGGAGCTCTGAGAATGGAACGGCAAGAGGTGTTCCGCTTACGTCATAAACAGTGCTCCAGAGCGCTTAGCAACGGGCACAACAAAACGTGTGTGCGGGATAGTGACCATTCCCGCCTAGTGCTGGCAATGCACGAGCACTGCCAAAAGGCAAAGGAAGGCGCTTAGCATCTGGCTTGTGCGCAAAGCTTTCAGACTGCCAGAGGACCGCAGCTGTGGTAAGTCCGCTTGCTCATTTGACGTTAGATGTCGCCTGCAAGAACTTCACCCGCATCTGGTTTATGCTGCTACCTGTTGTTAGGCGACACCAAGGGCACATGTAGCAAATGCTTTTTCCTGTTTCATTTTGCTAGACCACGCTCTTCTGTGGCACTTTAGTGCTTGCAAAACTCCTATGTGCGTGCTGCTGCTTCCATCTGACAAGGAGCACAGCCTTCTGACAGCAGCTTTCAACTTGTCGAAGAAAGAGCTTGGCCATTTAGATGTGATGCAAATCTGTGTGTGTCTAAGGTGCAGGTGCAAGCTCCTGACAAAGGTGTTCTCCAGGTTCAATTTCTCCTTGCCAGACACATTGGAAATGTTTTCCTCTATCATTCGCACCAAGAGTTGCAGATTACTTAACTCAGGAGCTCTGAGAATGGAACGGCAAGAGGTGTTCCGCTTACGTCATAAACAGTGCTCCAGAGCGCTTAGCAACGGGCACAACAAAACGTGTGTGCGGGATAGTGACCATTCCCGCCTAGTGCTGGCAATGCACGAGCACTGCCAAAAGGCAAAGGAAGGCGCTTAGCATGCGGCTTGTGCGCAAAGCTTTCAGACTGCCAGAGGACCGCAGCTGTGGTAAGCCCGCTTGCTCATTTGACGTTAGATGTCGCCTGCAAGAACTTCACCCGCATCTGGTTTATGCTGCTACCTGTTCTTAGGCGACAACAAGGACACATGCAGTAAATGCTTTTTCCTGTTTCATTTTGCTAGACCACGCTCTTCTGTGGCTCTTTAGTGCTTGCCAAACTGCTATGTGCGTGCTGCTGCTTCCATCTGACAAGGAGCACAGCCTTCTGACAGCAGCTTTCAACTTGTCGAAGAAAGAGCTTGGCCATTTAGATGTGATGCAAATCTGTGTGTGTGTAAGGTGCAGGTGCGAGCTCCTGACAAAGGTGTTCTCCAGGTTCAGTTTCTCCCTGCCAGACACTTTGGAAATGTTTTCCTCTATCATTTGCACCAAGAGTCGCAGATTACTTAACTCAGGAGCTCTGAGAATGGAACGGCAAGAGGTGTTCCGCTTACGTCATAAACAGTGCTCCAGAGCGCTTAGCAACGGGCACAACAAAACGTGTGTGCGGGATAGTGACCATTCACGCCTTGTGCTGGCAATGCACGAGCACTGCCAAAAGGCAAAGGAAGGCGCTTAGCATGCGGCTTGTGCGCAAAGCTTTCAGACTGCCAGAGGACCGCAGCTGTGGTAAGTCTGCTTGCTCATTTGACGTTAGATGTCGCCTGCAAGAACTTCACCCGCATCTGGTTTATGCTGCTACCTGTTCTTAGGCGACAACAAGGACACATGCAGTAAATGCTTTTTCCTGTTTCATTTTGCTAGACCACGCTCTTCTGTGGCTCTTTAGTGCTTGCCAAACTGGTATGTGCGTGCTGCTGCTTCCATCTGACAAGGAGCACAGCCTTCTGACAGCAGCTTTCAACTTGTCGAAGAAAGAGCTTGGCCATTTAGATGTGATGCAAATCTGTGTGTGTCTAAGGTGCAGGTGCAAGCTCCTGACAAAGGTGTTCTCCAGGTTCAATTTCTCCTTGCCAGACACATTGGAAATGTTTTCCTCTATCATTCGCACCAAGAGTTGCAGATTACTTAACTCAGGAGCTCTGAGAATGGAACGGCAAGAGGTGTTCCGCTTACGTCATAAACAGTGCTCCAGAGCGCTTAGCAACGGGCACAACGAAACGTGTGTGCGGGATAGTGACCATTCCCGCCTAGTGCTGGCAATGCACGAGCACTGCCAAAAGGCAAAGGAAGGCGCTTAGCATGCGGCTTGTGCGCAAAGCTTTCAGACTGCCAGAGGACCGCAGCTGTGGTAAGCCCGCTTGCTCATTTCACGTTAGATGTCGCCTGCAAGAACTTCACCCGCATCTGGTTTATGCTGCTACCTGTTGTTAGGCGACAACAAGGGCACATGTAGCAAATGCTTTTTCCTGCCTCATTTTGCTAGACCACGCTCTTCTGTGGCACTTTAGTGCTTGCCAAACTGCTATGTGCGTGCTGCTGCTTCCATCTGACAAGGAGCACAGCCTTCTGACCGCAGCTTTCAACTTGCCGAAGAAAGAGCTTGGCCATTTAGATGTGATGCAAATCTGTGTGTGTGTAAAGTGCAGGTGCAAGCTCCTGACAAAGGTGTTCTCCAGGTTCAGTTTCTCTCTGCCAGACACTTTGGAAATGTTTTCCTCTATCATTTGCACCAAGAGTCGCAGATTACTTAACTCAGGAGCTCTGAGAATGGAACGGCAAGAGGTGTTCCGCTTACGTCATAAACAGTGCTCCAGAGCGCTTAGCAACGGGCACAACAAAACGTGTGTGCGGGATAGTGACCATTCCCGCCTAGTGCTAGCAATGCACGAGTACTGCCAAAAGGCAAAGGAAGGCGCTTAGCATCTGGCTCGTGCGCAAAGCTTTCAGACTGCCAGAGGACCGCAGCTGTGGTAAGCCCGCTTGCTCATTTGACGTTAGATGTCGCCTGCAAGAACTTCACCCGCATCTGGTTTATGCTGCTACCTCTTCTTAGGCGACAACAAGGACACATGTAGCAAATGCTTTTTCCTGCCTCATTTTGCTAGACCACGCTCTTCTGTGGCACTTTAGTGCTTGCCAAACTGCTATGTGCGTGCTGCTGCTTCCATCTGACAAGGAGCACAGCCTTCTGACAGCAGCTTTCAACTTGTCGAAGAAAGAGCTTGGCCATTTAGATGTGATGCAAATCTGTGTGTGTCTAAAGTGCAGGTGCGAGCTCCTGACAAAGGTGTTCTCCAGGTTCAGTTTCTCCCTGCCAGACACTTTGGAAATGTTTTCCTCTATCATTTGCACCAAGAGTCGCAGATTACTTAACTCAGGAGCTCTGAGAATGGAACGGCAAGAGGTGTTCCGCTTACGTCATAAACAGTGCTCCAGAGCGCTTAGCAACGGGCACAACAAAACGTGTGTGCGGGATAGTGACCATTCCCGCCTAGTGCTGGCAATGCACGAGCACTGCCAAAAGGCAAAGGAAGGCGCTTAGCATGCGGCTTGTGCGCAAAGCTTTCAGACTGCCAGAGGACCGCAGCTGTGGTAAGCCCGCTTGCTCATTTGACATTAGATGTCGCCTGCAAGAACTTCACCCGCATCTGGTTTATGCTGCTACCTGTTCTTAGGCGACAACAAGGACACATGCAGTAAATGCTTTTTCCTGTTTCATTTTGCTAGACCACGCTCTTCTGTGGCTCTTTAGTGCTTGCCAAACTGCTATGTGCGTGCTGCTGCTTCCATCTGACAAGGAGCACAGCCTTCTGACAGCAGCTTTCAACTTGTCGAAGAAAGAGCTTGGCCATTTAGATGTGATGCAAATCTGTGTGTGTGTAAGGTGCAGGTGCAAGCTCCTGACAAAGGTGTTCTCCAGGTTCAGTTTCTCCTTGCCAGACACATTGGAAATGTTTTCCTCTATCATTCGCACCAAGAGTCGCAGATTACTTAACTCAGGAGCTCTGAGAATGGAACGGCAAGAGGTGTTCCGCTTATGTCATAAACAGTGCTCCAGAGCGCTTAACAACGGGCACAACGAAACGTGTGTGCGGGATAGTGACCATTCCCGCCCAGTGCTAGCAATGCAGGAGCACTGCCAAAAGGCAAAGGAAGGCGCTTAGCATCCGGCTTGTGCGCAAAGCTTTCAGACTGCCAGAGGACCGCAGCTGTGGTAAGCCCGCTTGCTCATTTGACGTTAGATGTCGCCTGCAAGAACTTCACCCGCATCTGGTTTATGCTGCTACCTGTTGTTAGGCGACACCAAGGACACATGCAGTAAATGCTTTTTCCTGTTTCATTTTGCTAGACCACGCTCTTCTGTGGCTCTTTAGTGCTTGCCAAACTGCTATGTGCGTGCTGCTGCTTCCATCTGACAAGGAGCACAGCCTTCTGACAGCAGCTTTCAACTTGTCGAAGAAAGAGCTTGGCCATTTAGATGTGATGCAAATCTGTGTGTGTGTAAGGTGCAGGTGCAAGCTCCTGACAAAGGTGTTCTCCAGGTTCAGTTTCTCCTTGCCAGACACATTGGAAATGTTTTCCTCTATCATTCGCACCAAGAGTCGCAGATTACTTAACTCAGGAGCTCTGAGAATGGAACGGCAAGAGGTGTTCCGCTTATGTCATAAACAGTGCTCCAGAGCGCTTAGCAACGGGCACAACAAAACGTGTGTGCGGGATAGTGACCATTCCCGCCTAGTGCTGGCAATGCACGAGCACTGCCAAAAGGCAAAGGAAGGCGCTTAGCATGCGGCTTGTGCGCAAAGCTTTCAGACTGCCAGAGGACCGCAGCTGTGGTAAGCCCGCTTGCTCATTTGACGTTAGATGTCGCCTGCAAGAACTTCACCCGCATCTGGTTTATGCTGCTACCTGTTCTTAGGCGACAACAAGGACACATGCAGTAAATGCTTTTTCCTGTTTCATTTTGCTAGACCACGCTCTTCTGTGGCTCTTTAGTGCTTGCCAAACTGCTATGTGCGTGCTGCTGCTTCCATCTGACAAGGAGCACAGCCTTCTGACAGCAGCTTTCAACTTGTCGAAGAAAGAGCTTGGCCATTTAGATGTGATGCAAATCTGTGTGTGTGTAAGGTGCAGGTGCGAGCTCCTGACAAAGGTGTTCTCCAGGTTCAGTTTCTCCCTGCCAGACACTTTGGAAATGTTTTCCTCTATCATTTGCACCAAGAGTCGCAGATTACTTAACTCAGGAGCTCTGAGAATGGAACGGCAAGAGGTGTTCCGCTTACGTCATAAACAGTGCTCCAGAGCGCTTAGCAACGGGCACAACAAAACGTGTGTGCGGGATAGTGACCATTCCCGCCTAGTGCTGGCAATGCACGAGCACTGCCAAAAGGCAAAGGAAGGCGCTTAGCATGCGGCTTGTGCGCAAAGCTTTCAGACTGCCAGAGGACCGCAGCTGTGGTAAGTCCGCTTGCTCATTTGACGTTAGATGTCGCCTGCAAGAACTTCACCCGCATCTGGTTTATGCTGCTACCTGTTGTTAGGCGACACCAAGGGCACATGTAGCAAATGCTTTTTCCTGTTTCATTTTGCTAGACCACGCTCTTCTGTGGCACTTTAGTGCTTGCCAAACTGCTATGTGCGTGCTGCTGCTTCCATCTGACAAGGAGCACAGCCTTCTGACAGCAGCTTTCAACTTGTCGAAGAAAGAGCTTGGCCATTTAGATGTGCTGCAAATCTGTGTGTGTGTAAAGTGCAGGTGCAAGCTCCTGACAAAGGTGTTCTCCAGGTTCAGTTTCTCCTTGCCAGACACTTTGGAAATGGTTTCCTCTATCATTCGCACCAAGAGTCGCAGATTACTTAACTCAGGAGCTCTGAGAATGGAACGGCAAGAGGTGTTCCGCTTACGTCATAAACAGTGCTCCAGAGCGCTTAGCAACGGGCACAACAAAACGTGTGTGCGGGATAGTGACCATTCCCGCCTAGTGCTAGCAATGCAGGAGCACTGCCAAAAGGCAAAGGAAGGCGCTTAGCATCTGGCTTGTGCGCAAAGCTTTCAGACTGCCAGAGGACCGCAGCTGTGGTAAGCCCGCTTGCTCATTTGACGTTAGATGTCACCTGCAAGAACTTCACCCGCATCTGGTTTATGCTGCTACCTGTTGTTCGGCGACACCAAGGACACATGCAGTAAATGCTTTTTCCTGTTTCATTTTGCTAGACCACGCTCTTCTGTGGCTCTTTAGTGCTTGCCAAACTCCTATGTGCGTGCTGCTGCTTCCATCTGACAAGGAGCACAGCCTTCTGACCGCAGCTTTCAACTTGTCGAAGAAAGAGCTTGGCCATTTAGATGTGATGCAAATCTGTGTGTGTGTAAAGTGCAGGTGCAAGCTCCTGACAAAGGTGTTCTCCAGGTTCAGTTTCTCTCTGCCAGACACATTGGAAATGTTTTCCTCTATCATTCGCACCAAGAGTTGCAGATTACTTAACTCAGGAGCTCTGAGAATGGAACGGCAAGAGGTGTTCCGCTTATGTCATAAACAGTGCTCCAGAGCGCTTAGCAACGGGCACAACGAAACGTGTGTGCGGGATAGTGACCATTCCCGCCTAGTGCTGGCAATGCACGAGCACTGCCAAAAGGCGAAGGAAGGCGCTTAGCATCTGGCTTGTGCGCAAAGCTTTCAGACTGCCAGAGGACCGCAGCTGTGGTAAGCCGGCTTGCTCATTTGACGTTAGATGTCACCTGCAAGAACTTCACCCACATCTGGTTTATGCTGCTACCTGTTGTTGGGCGACACCAAGGACACATGTGGCAAATGCTTTTTCCTGTTTCATTTTGCTAGACCACGATCTTCTGTGGCACTTTAGTGCTTGCCAAACTGCTATGTGCGTGCTGCTGCTTCCATCTGACAAGGAGCACAGCCTTCTGACAGCAGCTTTCAACTTGTCGAAGAAAGAGCTTGGCCATTTAGATGTGATGCAAATCTGTGTGTGTGTAAGGTGCAGGTGCAAGCTCCTGACAAAGGTGTTCTCCAGGTTCAGTTTCTCCCTGCCAGACACATTGGAAATGTTTTCCTCTATCATTCGCACCAAGAGTCGCAGATTACTTAACTCAGGAGCTCTGAGAATGGAACGGCAAGAGGTGTTCCGCTTATGTCATAAACAGTGCTCCAGAGCGCTTAACAACGGGCACAACGAAACGTGTGTGCGGGATAGTGACCATTCCCGCCCAGTGCTAGCAATGCAGGAGCACTGCCAAAAGGCAAAGGAAGGCGCTTAGCATCCGGCTTGTGCGCAAAGCTTTCAGACTGCCAGAGGACCGCAGCTGTGGTAAGCCCGCTTGCTCATTTGACGTTAGATGTCGCCTGCAAGAACTTCACCCGCATCTGGTTTATGCTGCTACCTGTTCTTAGGCGACAACAAGGACACATGCAGTAAATGCTTTTTCCTGTTTCATTTTGCTAGACCACGCTCTTCTGTGGCTCTTTAGTGCTTGCCAAACTCCTATGTGCGTGCTGCTGCTTCCATCTGACAAGGAGCACAGCCTTCTGACAGCAGCTTTCAACTTGTCGAAGAAAGAGCTTGGCCATTTAGATGTGATGCAAATCTGTGTGTGTGTAAGGTGCAGGTGCAAGCTCCTGACAAAGGTGTTCTCCAGGTTCAGTTTCTCCCTGCCAGACACTTTGGAAATGTTTTCCTCTATCATTTGCACCAAGAGTCGCAGATTACTTAACTCAGGAGCTCTGAGAATGGAACGGCAAGAGGTGTTCCGCTTACGTCATAAACAGTGCTCCAGAGCGCTTAGCAACGGGCACAACAAAACGTGTGTGCGGGATAGTGACCATTCCCGCCTAGTGCTGGCAATGCACGAGCACTGCCAAAAGGCAAAGGAAGGCGCTTAGCATGCGGCTTGTGCGCAAAGCTTTCAGACTGCCAGAGGACCGCAGCTGTGGTAAGTCCGCTTGCTCATTTGACGTTAGATGTCGCCTGCAAGAACTTCACCCGCATCTGGTTTATGCTGCTACCTGTTGTTAGGCGACACCAAGGGCACATGTAGCAAATGCTTTTTCCTGCCTCATTTTGCTAGACCACGCTCTTCTGTGGCACTTTAGTGCTTGCAAAACTCCTATGTGCGTGCTGCTGCTTCCATCTGACAAGGAGCACAGCCTTCTGACAGCAGCTTTCAACTTGTCGAAGAAAGAGCTTGGCCATTTAGATGTGATGCAAATCTGTGTGTGTGTAAGGTGCAGGTGCAAGCTCCTGACAAAGGTGTTCTCCAGGTTCAATTTCTCCTTGCCAGACACATTGGAAATGTTTTCCTCTATCATTCGCACCAAGAGTTGCAGATTACTTAACTCAGGAGCTCTGAGAATGGAACGGCAAGAGGTGTTCCGCTTACGTCATAAACAGTGCTCCAGAGCGCTTAGCAACGGGCACAACAAAACGTGTGTGCGGGATAGTGACCATTCCCGCCTAGTGCTGGCAATGCACGAGCACTGCCAAAAGGCAAAGGAAGGCGCTTAGCATGCGGCTTGTGCGCAAAGCTTTCAGACTGCCAGAGGACCGCAGCTGTGGTAAGCCCGCTTGCTCATTTGACGTTAGATGTCGCCTGCAAGAACTTCACCCGCATCTGGTTTATGCTGCTACCTGTTCTTAGGCGACAACAAGGACACATGCAGTAAATGCTTTTTCCTGTTTCATTTTGCTAGACCACGCTCTTCTGTGGCTCTTTAGTGCTTGCCAAACTGCTATGTGCGTGCTGCTGCTTCCATCTGACAAGGAGCACAGCCTTCTGACAGCAGCTTTCAACTTGTCGAAGAAAGAGCTTGGCCATTTAGATGTGATGCAAATCTGTGTGTGTGTAAGGTGCAGGTGCGAGCTCCTGACAAAGGTGTTCTCCAGGTTCAGTTTCTCCCTGCCAGACACTTTGGAAATGTTTTCCTCTATCATTTGCACCAAGAGTCGCAGATTACTTAACTCAGGAGCTCTGAGAATGGAACGGCAAGAGGTGTTCCGCTTACGTCATAAACAGTGCTCCAGAGCGCTTAGCAACGGGCACAACAAAACGTGTGTGCGGGATAGTGACCATTCCCGCCTAGTGCTGGCAATGCACGAGCACTGCCAAAAGGCAAAGGAAGGCGCTTAGCATGCGGCTTGTGCGCAAAGCTTTCAGACTGCCAGAGGACCGCAGCTGTGGTAAGTCCGCTTGCTCATTTGACGTTAGATGTCGCCTGCAAGAACTTCACCCGCATCTGGTTTATGCTGCTACCTGTTGTTAGGCGACACCAAGGGCACATGTAGCAAATGCTTTTTCCTGTTTCATTTTGCTAGACCACGCTCTTCTGTGGCACTTTAGTGCTTGCAAAACTCCTATGTGCGTGCTGCTGCTTCCATCTGACAAGGAGCACAGCCTTCTGACAGCAGCTTTCAACTTGTCGAAGAAAGAGCTTGGCCATTTAGATGTGATGCAAATCTGTGTGTGTCTAAGGTGCAGGTGCAAGCTCCTGACAAAGGTGTTCTCCAGGTTCAATTTCTCCTTGCCAGACACATTGGAAATGTTTTCCTCTATCATTCGCACCAAGAGTTGCAGATTACTTAACTCAGGAGCTCTGAGAATGGAACGGCAAGAGGTGTTCCGCTTACGTCATAAACAGTGCTCCAGAGCGCTTAGCAACGGGCACAAGGAAACGTGTGTGCGGGATAGTGACCATTCCCGCCTAGTGCTGGCAATGCACGAGCACTGCCAAAAGGCAAAGGAAGGCGCTTAGCATGCGGCTTGTGCGCAAAGCTTTCAGACTGCCAGAGGACCGCAGCTGTGGTAAGCCCGCTTGCTCATTTGACGTTAGATGTCGCCTGCAAGAACTTCACCCGCATCTGGTTTATGCTGCTACCTGTTCTTAGGCGACAACAAGGACACATGCAGTAAATGCTTTTTCCTGTTTCATTTTGCTAGACCACGCTCTTCTGTGGCTCTTTAGTGCTTGCCAAACTGCTATGTGCGTGCTGCTGCTTCCATCTGACAAGGAGCACAGCCTTCTGACAGCAGCTTTCAACTTGTCGAAGAAAGAGCTTGGCCATTTAGATGTGATGCAAATCTGTGTGTGTGTAAGGTGCAGGTGCGAGCTCCTGACAAAGGTGTTCTCCAGGTTCAGTTTCTCCCTGCCAGACACTTTGGAAATGTTTTCCTCTATCATTTGCACCAAGAGTCGCAGATTACTTAACTCAGGAGCTCTGAGAATGGAACGGCAAGAGGTGTTCCGCTTACGTCATAAACAGTGCTCCAGAGCGCTTAGCAACGGGCACAACAAAACGTGTGTGCGGGATAGTGACCATTCACGCCTTGTGCTGGCAATGCACGAGCACTGCCAAAAGGCAAAGGAAGGCGCTTAGCATGCGGCTTGTGCGCAAAGCTTTCAGACTGCCAGAGGACCGCAGCTGTGGTAAGTCTGCTTGCTCATTTGACGTTAGATGTCGCCTGCAAGAACTTCACCCGCATCTGGTTTATGCTGCTACCTGTTCTTAGGCGACAACAAGGACACATGCAGTAAATGCTTTTTCCTGTTTCATTTTGCTAGACCACGCTCTTCTGTGGCTCTTTAGTGCTTGCCAAACTGGTATGTGCGTGCTGCTGCTTCCATCTGACAAGGAGCACAGCCTTCTGACAGCAGCTTTCAACTTGTCGAAGAAAGAGCTTGGCCATTTAGATGTGATGCAAATCTGTGTGTGTGTAAGGTGCAGGTGCGAGCTCCTGACAAAGGTGTTCTTCCGGTTCAGTTTCTCCCTGCCAGACACTTTGGAAATGTTTTCCTCTATCATTCGCACCAAGAGTCGCAGATTACTTAACTCAGGAGCTCTGAGAATGGAACGGCAAGAGGTGTTCCGCTTACGTCATAAACAGTGCTCCAGAGCGCTTAGCAACGGGCACAACGAAACGTGTGTGTGGGATAGTGACCATTCCCGCCTAGTGCTGGCAATGCACGAGCACTGCCAAAAGGCAAAGGAAGGCGCTTTTCATCCGGCTTGTGCGCAAAGCTTTCAGACTGCCAGAGGACCGCAGCTGTGGTAAGCCCGCTTGCTCATTTGACGTTAGATGTCGCCTGCAAGAACTTCACCCGCATCTGGTTTATGCTGCTACCTGTTCTTAGGCGACAACAAGGACACATGCAGTAAATGCTTTTCCCTGTTTCATTTTGCTAGACCACGCTCTTCTGTGGCTCTTTAGTGCTTGCCAAACTGCTATGTGCGTGCTGCTGCTTCCATCTGACAAGGAGCACAGCCTTCTGACAGCAGCTTTCAACTTGTCGAAGAAAGAGCTTGGCCATTTAGATGTGATGCAAATCTGTGTGTGTCTAAAGTGCAGGTGCGAGCTCCTGACAAAGGTGTTCTCCAGGTTCAGTTTCTCTCTGCCAGACACTTTGGAAATGTTTTCCTCTATCATTTGCACCAAGAGTCGCAGATTACTTAACTCAGGAGCTCTGAGAATGGAGCGGCAAGAGGTGTTCCGCTTATGTCATAAACAGTGCTCCAGAGCGCTTAGCAACGGGCACAAGGAAACGTGTGTGCGGGATAGTGACCATTCCCGCCTAGTGCTGGCAATGCAGGAGCACTGCCAAAAGGCAAAGGAAGGCGCTTAGCATGCGGCTTGTGCGCAAAGCTTTCAGACTGCCAGAGGACCGCAGCTGTGGTAAGCCCGCTTGCTCATTTGACGTTAGATGTCGCCTGCAAGAACTTCACCCGCATCTGGTTTATGCTGCTACCTCTTCTTAGGCGACACCAAGGGCACATATAGCAAATGCTTTTTCCTGCCTCATTTTGCTAGACCACGCTCTTCTGTGGCACTTTAGTGCTTGCCAAACTGCTATGTGCGTGCTGCTGCTTCCATCTGACAAGGAGCACAGCCTTCTGACAGCAGCTTTCAACTTGTCGAAGAAAGAGCTTGGCCATTTAGATGTGATGCAAATCTGTGTGTGTCTAAGGTGCAGGTGCAAGCTCCTGACAAAGGTGTTCTCCACGTTCAATTTCTCCTTGCCAGACACATTGGAAATGTTTTCCTCTATCATTCGCACCAAGAGTTGCAGATTACTTAACTCAGGAGCTCTGAGAATGGAACGGCAAGAGGTGTTCCGCTTACGTCATAAACAGTGCTCCAGAGCGCTTAGCAACGGGCACAACGAAACGTGTGTGCGGGATAGTGACCATTCCCGCCTAGTGCTGGCAATGCACGAGCACTGCCAAAAGGCAAAGGAAGGCGCTTAGCATGCGGCTTGTGCGCAAAGCTTTCAGACTGCCAGAGGACCGCAGCTGTGGTAAGCCCGCTTGCTCATTTGACGTTAGATGTCGCCTGCAAGAACTTCACCCGCATCTGGTTTATGCTGCTACCTCTTCTTAGGCGACAACAAGGACACATGTAGCAAATGCTTTTTCCTGCCTCATTTTGCTAGACCACGCTCTTCTGTGGCACTTTAGTGCTTGCCAAACTGCTATGTGCGTGCTGCTGCTTCCATCTGACAAGGAGCACAGCCTTCTGACAGCAGCTTTCAACTTGTCGAAGAAAGAGCTTGGCCATTTAGATGTGATGCAAATCTGTGTGTGTCTAAAGTGCAGGTGCGAGCTCCTGACAAAGGTGTTCTCCAGGTTCAGTTTCTCCCTGCCAGACACTTTGGAAATGTTTTCCTCTATCATTTGCACCAAGAGTCGCAGATTACTTAACTCAGGAGCTCTGAGAATGGAACGGCAAGAGGTGTTCCGCTTACGTCATAAACAGTGCTCCAGAGCGCTTAGCAACGGGCACAACAAAACGTGTGTGCGGGATAGTGACCATTCCCGCCTAGTGCTGGCAATGCACGAGCACTGCCAAAAGGCAAAGGAAGGCGCTTAGCATGCGGCTTGTGCGCAAAGCTTTCAGACTGCCAGAGGACCGCAGCTGTGGTAAGCCCGCTTGCTCATTTGACATTAGATGTCGCCTGCAAGAACTTCACCCGCATCTGGTTTATGCTGCTACCTGTTCTTAGGCGACAACAAGGACACATGCAGTAAATGCTTTTTCCTGTTTCATTTTGCTAGACCACGCTCTTCTGTGGCTCTTTAGTGCTTGCCAAACTGCTATGTGCGTGCTGCTGCTTCCATCTGACAAGGAGCACAGCCTTCTGACAGCAGCTTTCAACTTGTCGAAGAAAGAGCTTGGCCATTTAGATGTGATGCAAATCTGTGTGTGTGTAAGGTGCAGGTGCGAGCTCCTGACAAAGGTGTTCTCCAGGTTCAGTTTCTCCCTGCCAGACACTTTGGAAATGTTTTCCTCTATCATTTGCACCAAGAGTCGCAGATTACTTAACTCAGGAGCTCTGAGAATGGAACGGCAAGAGGTGTTCCGCTTATGTCATAAACAGTGCTCCAGAGCGCTTAGCAACGGGCACAAGGAAACGTGTGTGCGGGATAGTGACCATTCCCGCCTAGTGCTGGCAATGCACGAGCACTGCCAAAAGGCAAAGGAAGGCGCTTAGCATGCGGCTTGTGCGCAAAGCTTTCAGACTGCCAGAGGACCGCAGCTGTGGTAAGCCCGCTTGCTCATTTGACGTTAGATGTCGCCTGCAAGAACTTCACCCGCATCTGGTTTATGCTGCTACCTGTTCTTAGGCGACAACAAGGACACATGCAGTAAATGCTTTTTCCTGTTTCATTTTGCTAGACCACGCTCTTCTGTGGCTCTTTAGTGCTTGCCAAACTGCTATGTGCGTGCTGCTGCTTCCATCTGACAAGGAGCACAGCCTTCTGACAGCAGCTTTCAACTTGTCGAAGAAAGAGCTTGGCCATTTAGATGTGATGCAAATCTGTGTGTGTGTAAGGTGCAGGTGCGAGCTCCTGACAAAGGTGTTCTCCAGGTTCAGTTTCTCCCTGCCAGACACTTTGGAAATGTTTTCCTCTATCATTTGCACCAAGAGTCGCAGATTACTTAACTCAGGAGCCCTGAGAATGGAACGGCAAGAGGTGTTCCGCTTATGTCATAAACAGTGCTCCAGAGCGCTTAGCAACGGGCACAAGGAAACGTGTGTGCGGGATAGTGACCATTCCCGCCTAGTGCTAGCAATGCAGGAGCACTGCCAAAAGGCAAAGGAAGGCGCTTAGCATGCGGCTTGTGCGCAAAGCTTTCAGACTGCCAGAGGACCGCAGCTGTGGTAAGCCCGCTTGCTCATTTGACGTTAGATGTCGCCTGCAAGAACTTCACCCGCATCTGGTTTATGCTGCTACCTGTTGTTAGGCGACACCAAGGGCACATGTAGCAAATGCTTTTTCCTGCCTCATTTTGCTAGACCACGCTCTTCTGTGGCACTTTAGTGCTTGCCAAACTGCTATGTGCGTGCTGCTGCTTCCATCTGACAAGGAGCACAGCCTTCTGACAGCAGCTTTCAACTTGTCGAAGAAAGAGCTTGGCCATTTAGATGTGATGCAAATCTGTGTGTGTCTAAGGTGCAGGTGCAAGCTCCTGACAAAGGTGTTCTCCACGTTCAATTTCTCCTTGCCAGACACATTGGAAATGTTTTCCTCTATCATTCGCACCAAGAGTTGCAGATTACTTAACTCAGGAGCTCTGAGAATGGAACGGCAAGAGGTGTTCCGCTTACGTCATAAACAGTGCTCCAGAGCGCTTAGCAACGGGCACAACGAAACGTGTGTGCGGGATAGTGAGCATTCCCGCCTAGTGCTGGCAATGCACGAGCACTGCCAAAAGGCAAAGGAAGGCGCTTAGCATGCGGCTTGTGCGCAAAGCTTTCAGACTGCCAGAGGACCGCAGCTGTGGTAAGCCGGCTTGCTCATTTCACGTTAGATGTCGCCTGCAAGAACTTCACCCGCATCTGGTTTATGCTGCTACCTGTTGTTAGGCGACACCAAGGGCACATGTAGCAAATGCTTTTTCCTGCCTCATTTTGCTAGACCACGCTCTTCTGTGGCACTTTAGTGCTTGCCAAACTCCTATGTGCGTGCTGCTGCTTCCATCTGACAAGGAGCACAGCCTTCTGACCGCAGCTTTCAACTTGCCGAAGAAAGAGCTTGGCCATTTAGATGTGATGCAAATCTGTGTGTGTGTAAAGTGCAGGTGCAAGCTCCTGACAAAGGTGTTCTCCAGGTTCAGTTTCTCTCTGCCAGACACTTTGGAAATGTTTTCCTCTATCATTTGCACCAAGAGTCGCAGATTACTTAACTCAGGAGCTCTGAGAATGGAACGGCAAGAGGTGTTCCGCTTACGTCATAAACAGTGCTCCAGAGCGCTTAGCAACGGGCACAACAAAACGTGTGTGCGGGATAGTGACCATTCCCGCCTAGTGCTAGCAATGCACGAGTACTGCCAAAAGGCAAAGGAAGGCGCTTAGCATCTGGCTCGTGCGCAAAGCTTTCAGACTGCCAGAGGACCGCAGCTGTGGTAAGCCCGCTTGCTCATTTGACGTTAGATGTCGCCTGCAAGAACTTCACCCGCATCTGGTTTATGCTGCTACCTCTTCTTAGGCGACAACAAGGACACATGTAGCAAATGCTTTTTCCTGCCTCATTTTGCTAGACCACACTCTTCTGTGGCACTTTAGTGCTTGCCAAACTGCTATGTGCGTGCTGCTGCTTCCATCTGACAAGGAGCACAGCCTTCTGACAGCAGCTTTCAACTTGTCGAAGAAAGAGCTTGGCCATTTAGATGTGATGCAAATCTGTGTGTGTCTAAAGTGCAGGTGCGAGCTCCTGACAAAGGTGTTCTCCAGGTTCAGTTTCTCCCTGCCAGACACTTTGGAAATGTTTTCCTCTATCATTTGCACCAAGAGTCGCAGATTACTTAACTCAGGAGCTCTGAGAATGGAACGGCAAGAGGTGTTCCGCTTACGTCATAAACAGTGCTCCAGAGCGCTTAGCAACGGGCACAACGAAACGTGTGTGCGGGATAGTGAGCATTCCCGCCTAGTGCTGGCAATGCACGAGCACTGCCAAAAGGCAAAGGAAGGCGCTTAGCATGCGGCTTGTGCGCAAAGCTTTCAGACTGCCAGAGGACCGCAGCTGTGGTAAGTCCGCTTGCTCATTTGACGTTAGATGTCGCCTGCAAGAACTTCACCCGCATCTGGTTTATGCTGCTACCTGTTGTTAGGCGACACCAAGGGCACATGTAGCAAATGCTTTTTCCTGTTTCATTTTGCTAGACCACGCTCTTCTGTGGCACTTTAGTGCTTGCAAAACTCCTATGTGTGTGCTGCTGCTTCCATCTGACAAGGAGCACAGCCTTCTGACAGCAGCTTTCAACTTGTCGAAGAAAGAGCTTGGCCATTTAGATGTGATGCAAATCTGTGTGTGTCTAAGGTGCAGGTGCAAGCTCCTGACAAAGGTGTTCTCCAGGTTCAATTTCTCCTTGCCAGACACATTGGAAATGTTTTCCTCTATCATTCGCACCAAGAGTTGCAGATTACTTAACTCAGGAGCTCTGAGAATGGAACGGCAAGAGGTGTTCCGCTTACGTCATAAACAGTGCTCCAGAGCGCTTAGCAACGGGCACAACAAAACGTGTGTGCGGGATAGTGACCATTCCCGCCTAGTGCTGGCAATGCACGAGCACTGCCAAAAGGCAAAGGAAGGCGCTTAGCATGCGGCTTGTGCGCAAAGCTTTCAGACTGCCAGAGGACCGCAGCTGTGGTAAGCCCGCTTGCTCATTTGACGTTAGATGTCGCCTGCAAGAACTTCACCCGCATCTGGTTTATGCTGCTACCTGTTCTTAGGCGACAACAAGGACACATGCAGTAAATGCTTTTTCCTGTTTCATTTTGCTAGACCACGCTCTTCTGTGGCTCTTTAGTGCTTGCCAAACTGCTATGTGCGTGCTGCTGCTTCCATCTGACAAGGAGCACAGCCTTCTGACAGCAGCTTTCAACTTGTCGAAGAAAGAGCTTGGCCATTTAGATGTGATGCAAATCTGTGTGTGTGTAAGGTGCAGGTGCGAGCTCCTGACAAAGGTGTTCTCCAGGTTCAGTTTCTCCCTGCCAGACACTTTGGAAATGTTTTCCTCTATCATTTGCACCAAGAGTCGCAGATTACTTAACTCAGGAGCTCTGAGAATGGAACGGCAAGAGGTGTTCCGCTTACGTCATAAACAGTGCTCCAGAGCGCTTAGCAACGGGCACAACAAAACGTGTGTGCGGGATAGTGACCATTCACGCCTTGTGCTGGCAATGCACGAGCACTGCCAAAAGGCAAAGGAAGGCGCTTAGCATGCGGCTTGTGCGCAAAGCTTTCAGACTGCCAGAGGACCGCAGCTGTGGTAAGTCTGCTTGCTCATTTGACGTTAGATGTCGCCTGCAAGAACTTCACCCGCATCTGGTTTATGCTGCTACCTGTTCTTAGGCGACAACAAGGACACATGCAGTAAATGCTTTTTCCTGTTTCATTTTGCTAGACCACGCTCTTCTGTGGCTCTTTAGTGCTTGCCAAACTGGTATGTGCGTGCTGCTGCTTCCATCTGACAAGGAGCACAGCCTTCTGACAGCAGCTTTCAACTTGTCGAAGAAAGAGCTTGGCCATTTAGATGTGATGCAAATCTGTGTGTGTGTAAGGTGCAGGTGCGAGCTCCTGACAAAGGTGTTCTTCCGGTTCAGTTTCTCCCTGCCAGACACTTTGGAAATGTTTTCCTCTATCATTCGCACCAAGAGTCGCAGATTACTTAACTCAGGAGCTCTGAGAATGGAACGGCAAGAGGTGTTCCGCTTACGTCATAAACAGTGCTCCAGAGCGCTTAGCAACGGGCACAACGAAACGTGTGTGTGGGATAGTGACCATTCCCGCCTAGTGCTGGCAATGCACGAGCACTGCCAAAAGGCAAAGGAAGGCGCTTTTCATCCGGCTTGTGCGCAAAGCTTTCAGACTGCCAGAGGACCGCAGCTGTGGTAAGCCCGCTTGCTCATTTGACGTTAGATGTCGCCTGCAAGAACTTCACCCGCATCTGGTTTATGCTGCTACCTGTTCTTAGGCGACAACAAGGACACATGCAGTAAATGCTTTTCCCTGTTTCATTTTGCTAGACCACGCTCTTCTGTGGCTCTTTAGTGCTTGCCAAACTGCTATGTGCGTGCTGCTGCTTCCATCTGACAAGGAGCACAGCCTTCTGACAGCAGCTTTCAACTTGTCGAAGAAAGAGCTTGGCCATTTAGATGTGATGCAAATCTGTGTGTGTCTAAAGTGCAGGTGCGAGCTCCTGACAAAGGTGTTCTCCAGGTTCAGTTTCTCTCTGCCAGACACTTTGGAAATGTTTTCCTCTATCATTTGCACCAAGAGTCGCAGATTACTTAACTCAGGAGCTCTGAGAATGGAGCGGCAAGAGGTGTTCCGCTTACGTCATAAACAGTGCTCCAGAGCGCTTAGCAACGGGCACAAGGAAACGTGTGTGCGGGATAGTGACCATTCCCGCCTAGTGCTGGCAATGCAGGAGCACTGCCAAAAGGCAAAGGAAGGCGCTTAGCATGCGGCTTGTGCGCAAAGCTTTCAGACTGCCAGAGGACCGCAGCTGTGGTAAGCCCGCTTGCTCATTTGACGTTAGATGTCGCCTGCAAGAACTTCACCCGCATCTGGTTTATGCTGCTACCTCTTCTTAGGCGACACCAAGGGCACATATAGCAAATGCTTTTTCCTGCCTCATTTTGCTAGACCACGCTCTTCTGTGGCACTTTAGTGCTTGCCAAACTGCTATGTGCGTGCTGCTGCTTCCATCTGACAAGGAGCACAGCCTTCTGACAGCAGCTTTCAACTTGTCGAAGAAAGAGCTTGGCCATTTAGATGTGATGCAAATCTGTGTGTGTCTAAGGTGCAGGTGCAAGCTCCTGACAAAGGTGTTCTCCACGTTCAATTTCTCCTTGCCAGACACATTGGAAATGTTTTCCTCTATCATTCGCACCAAGAGTTGCAGATTACTTAACTCAGGAGCTCTGAGAATGGAACGGCAAGAGGTGTTCCGCTTACGTCATAAACAGTGCTCCAGAGCGCTTAGCAACGGGCACAACGAAACGTGTGTGCGGGATAGTGACCATTCCCGCCTAGTGCTGGCAATGCACGAGCACTGCCAAAAGGCAAAGGAAGGCGCTTAGCATGCGGCTTGTGCGCAAAGCTTTCAGACTGCCAGAGGACCGCAGCTGTGGTAAGCCCGCTTGCTCATTTGACGTTAGATGTCGCCTGCAAGAACTTCACCCGCATCTGGTTTATGCTGCTACCTCTTCTTAGGCGACAACAAGGACACATGTAGCAAATGCTTTTTCCTGCCTCATTTTGCTAGACCACGCTCTTCTGTGGCACTTTAGTGCTTGCCAAACTGCTATGTGCGTGCTGCTGCTTCCATCTGACAAGGAGCACAGCCTTCTGACAGCAGCTTTCAACTTGTCGAAGAAAGAGCTTGGCCATTTAGATGTGATGCAAATCTGTGTGTGTCTAAAGTGCAGGTGCGAGCTCCTGACAAAGGTGTTCTCCAGGTTCAGTTTCTCCCTGCCAGACACTTTGGAAATGTTTTCCTCTATCATTTGCACCAAGAGTCGCAGATTACTTAACTCAGGAGCTCTGAGAATGGAACGGCAAGAGGTGTTCCGCTTACGTCATAAACAGTGCTCCAGAGCGCTTAGCAACGGGCACAACAAAACGTGTGTGCGGGATAGTGACCATTCCCGCCTAGTGCTGGCAATGCACGAGCACTGCCAAAAGGCAAAGGAAGGCGCTTAGCATGCGGCTTGTGCGCAAAGCTTTCAGACTGCCAGAGGACCGCAGCTGTGGTAAGCCCGCTTGCTCATTTGACATTAGATGTCGCCTGCAAGAACTTCACCCGCATCTGGTTTATGCTGCTACCTGTTCTTAGGCGACAACAAGGACACATGCAGTAAATGCTTTTTCCTGTTTCATTTTGCTAGACCACGCTCTTCTGTGGCTCTTTAGTGCTTGCCAAACTGCTATGTGCGTGCTGCTGCTTCCATCTGACAAGGAGCACAGCCTTCTGACAGCAGCTTTCAACTTGTCGAAGAAAGAGCTTGGCCATTTAGATGTGATGCAAATCTGTGTGTGTGTAAGGTGCAGGTGCGAGCTCCTGACAAAGGTGTTCTCCAGGTTCAGTTTCTCCCTGCCAGACACTTTGGAAATGTTTTCCTCTATCATTTGCACCAAGAGTCGCAGATTACTTAACTCAGGAGCTCTGAGAATGGAACGGCAAGAGGTGTTCCGCTTATGTCATAAACAGTGCTCCAGAGCGCTTAGCAACGGGCACAAGGAAACGTGTGTGCGGGATAGTGACCATTCCCGCCTAGTGCTGGCAATGCACGAGCACTGCCAAAAGGCAAAGGAAGGCGCTTAGCATGCGGCTTGTGCGCAAAGCTTTCAGACTGCCAGAGGACTGCAGCTGTGGTAAGCCCGCTTGCTCATTTGACGTTAGATGTCGCCTGCAAGAACTTCACCCGCATCTGGTTTATGCTGCTACCTGTTCTTAGGCGACAACAAGGACACATGCAGTAAATGCTTTTTCCTGTTTCATTTTGCTAGACCACGCTCTTCTGTGGCTCTTTAGTGCTTGCCAAACTGCTATGTGCGTGCTGCTGCTTCCATCTGACAAGGAGCACAGCCTTCTGACAGCAGCTTTCAACTTGTCGAAGAAAGAGCTTGGCCATTTAGATGTGATGCAAATCTGTGTGTGTGTAAGGTGCAGGTGCGAGCTCCTGACAAAGGTGTTCTCCAGGTTCAGTTTCTCCCTGCCAGACACTTTGGAAATGTTTTCCTCTATCATTTGCACCAAGAGTCGCAGATTACTTAACTCAGGAGCCCTGAGAATGGAACGGCAAGAGGTGTTCCGCTTATGTCATAAACAGTGCTCCAGAGCGCTTAGCAACGGGCACAAGGAAACGTGTGTGCGGGATAGTGACCATTCCCGCCTAGTGCTAGCAATGCAGGAGCACTGCCAAAAGGCAAAGGAAGGCGCTTAGCATGCGGCTTGTGCGCAAAGCTTTCAGACTGCCAGAGGACCGCAGCTGTGGTAAGCCCGCTTGCTCATTTGACGTTAGATGTCGCCTGCAAGAACTTCACCCGCATCTGGTTTATGCTGCTACCTGTTGTTAGGCGACACCAAGGGCACATGTAGCAAATGCTTTTTCCTGCCTCATTTTGCTAGACCACGCTCTTCTGTGGCACTTTAGTGCTTGCAAAACTGCTATGTGCGTGCTGCTGCTTCCATCTGACAAGGAGCACAGCCTTCTGACAGCAGCTTTCAACTTGTCGAAGAAAGAGCTTGGCCATTTAGATGTGATGCAAATCTGTGTGTGTCTAAGGTGCAGGTGCAAGCTCCTGACAAAGGTGTTCTCCACGTTCAATTTCTCCTTGCCAGACACATTGGAAATGTTTTCCTCTATCATTCGCACCAAGAGTTGCAGATTACTTAACTCAGGAGCTCTGAGAATGGAACGGCAAGAGGTGTTCCGCTTACGTCATAAACAGTGCTCCAGAGCGCTTAGCAACGGGCACAACGAAACGTGTGTGCGGGATAGTGAGCATTCCCGCCTAGTGCTGGCAATGCACGAGCACTGCCAAAAGGCAAAGGAAGGCGCTTAGCATGCGGCTTGTGCGCAAAGCTTTCAGACTGCCAGAGGACCGCAGCTGTGGTAAGCCGGCTTGCTCATTTCACGTTAGATGTCGCCTGCAAGAACTTCACCCGCATCTGGTTTATGCTGCTACCTGTTGTTAGGCGACACCAAGGGCACATGTAGCAAATGCTTTTTCCTGCCTCATTTTGCTAGACCACGCCCTTCTGTGGCACTTTAGTGCTTGCCAAACTCCTATGTGCGTGCTGCTGCTTCCATCTGACAAGGAGCACAGCCTTCTGACCGCAGCTTTCAACTTGCCGAAGAAAGAGCTTGGCCATTTAGATGTGATGCAAATCTGTGTGTGTGTAAAGTGCAGGTGCAAGCTCCTGACAAAGGTGTTCTCCAGGTTCAGTTTCTCTCTGCCAGACACTTTGGAAATGTTTTCCTCTATCATTTGCACCAAGAGTCGCAGATTACTTAACTCAGGAGCTCTGAGAATGGAACGGCAAGAGGTGTTCCGCTTACGTCATAAACAGTGCTCCAGAGCGCTTAGCAACGGGCACAACAAAACGTGTGTGCGGGATAGTGACCATTCCCGCCTAGTGCTAGCAATGCACGAGTACTGCCAAAAGGCAAAGGAAGGCGCTTAGCATCTGGCTCGTGCGCAAAGCTTTCAGACTGCCAGAGGACCGCAGCTGTGGTAAGCCCGCTTGCTCATTTGACGTTAGATGTCGCCTGCAAGAACTTCACCCGCATCTGGTTTATGCTGCTACCTCTTCTTAGGCGACAACAAGGACACATGTAGCAAATGCTTTTTCCTGCCTCATTTTGCTAGACCACACTCTTCTGTGGCACTTTAGTGCTTGCCAAACTGCTATGTGCGTGCTGCTGCTTCCATCTGACAAGGAGCACAGCCTTCTGACAGCAGCTTTCAACTTGTCGAAGAAAGAGCTTGGCCATTTAGATGTGATGCAAATCTGTGTGTGTCTAAAGTGCAGGTGCGAGCTCCTGACAAAGGTGTTCTCCAGGTTCAGTTTCTCCCTGCCAGACACTTTGGAAATGTTTTCCTCTATCATTTGCACCAAGAGTCGCAGATTACTTAACTCAGGAGCTCTGAGAATGGAACGGCAAGAGGTGTTCCGCTTACGTCATAAACAGTGCTCCAGAGCGCTTAGCAACGGGCACAACAAAACGTGTGTGCGGGATAGTGACCATTCCCGCCTAGTGCTGGCAATGCACGAGCACTGCCAAAAGGCAAAGGAAGGCGCTTAGCGTGCGGCTTGTGCGCAAAGCTTTCAGACTGCCAGAGGACCACAGCTGTGGTAAGCCCGCTTGCTCATTTGACGTTAGATGTCGCCTGCAAGAACTTCACCCGCATCTGGTTTATGCTGCTACCTGTTCTTAGGCGACAACAAGGACACATGCAGTAAATGCTTTTTCCTGTTTCATTTTGCTAGACCACGCTCTTCTGTGGCTCTTTAGTGCTTGCCAAACTGCTATGTGCGTGCTGCTGCTTCCATCTGACAAGGAGCACAGCCTTCTGACAGCAGCTTTCAACTTGTCGAAGAAAGAGCTTGGCCATTTAGATGTGATGCAAATCTGTGTGTGTGTAAGGTGCAGGTGCGAGCTCCTGACAAAGGTGTTCTCCAGGTTCAGTTTCTCCCTGCCAGACACTTTGGAAATGTTTTCCTCTATCATTTGCACCAAGAGTCGCAGATTACTTAACTCAGGAGCTCTGAGAATGGAACGGCAAGAGGTGTTCCGCTTACGTCATAAACAGTGCTCCAGAGCGCTTAGCAACGGGCACAACAAAACGTGTGTGCGGGATAGTGACCATTCCCGCCTAGTGCTGGCAATGCACGAGCACTGCCAAAAGGCAAAGGAAGGCGCTTAGCATGCGGCTTGTGCGCAAAGCTTTCAGACTGCCAGAGGACCGCAGCTGTGGTAAGTCCGCTTGCTCATTTGACGTTAGATGTCGCCTGCAAGAACTTCACCCGCATCTGGTTTATGCTGCTACCTGTTGTTAGGCGTCACCAAGGGCACATGTAGCAAATGCTTTTTCCTGCCTCATTTTGCTAGACCACGCTCTTCTGTGGCACTTTAGTGCTTGCAAAACTCCTATGTGCGTGCTGCTGCTTCCATCTGACAAGGAGCACAGCCTTCTGACAGCAGCTTTCAACTTGTCGAAGAAAGAGCTTGGCCATTTAGATGTGATGCAAATCTGTGTGTGTCTAAGGTGCAGGTGCAAGCTCCTGACAAAGGTGTTCTCCAGGTTCAATTTCTCCTTGCCAGACACATTGGAAATGTTTTCCTCTATCATTCGCACCAAGAGTTGCAGATTACTTAACTCAGGAGCTCTGAGAATGGAACGGCAAGAGGTGTTCCGCTTACGTTATAAACAGTGCTCCAGAGCGCTTAGCAACGGGCACAACAAAACGTGTGTGCGGGATAGTGACCATTCCCGCCTAGTGCTGGCAATGCACGAGCACTGCCAAAAGGCAAAGGAAGGCGCTTAGCATGCGGCTTGTGCGCAAAGCTTTCAGACTGCCAGAGGACCGCAGCTGTGGTAAGCCCGCTTGCTCATTTGACGTTAGATGTCGCCTGCAAGAACTTCACCCGCATCTGGTTTATGCTGCTACCTGTTGTTAGGCGACACCAAGGGCACATGTAGCAAATGCTTTTTCCTGCCTCATTTTGCTAGACCACGCTCTTCTGTGGCACTTTAGTGCTTGCAAAACTGCTATGTGCGTGCTGCTGCTTCCATCTGACAAGGAGCACAGCCTTCTGACAGCAGCTTTCAACTTGTCGAAGAAAGAGCTTGGCCATTTAGATGTGATGCAAATCTGTGTGTGTCTAAGGTGCAGGTGCAAGCTCCTGACAAAGGTGTTCTCCAGGTTCAATTTCTCCTTGCCAGACACATTGGAAATGTTTTCCTCTATCATTCGCACCAAGAGTTGCAGATTACTTAACTCAGGAGCTCTGAGAATGGAACGGCAAGAGGTGTTCCGCTTACGTCATAAACAGTGCTCCAGAGCGCTTAGCAACGGGCACAACAAAACGTGTGTGCGGGATAGTGACCATTCCCGCCTAGTGCTGGCAATGCACGAGCACTGCCAAAAGGCAAAGGAAGGCGCTTAGCATGCGGCTTGTGCGCAAAGCTTTCAGACTGCCAGAGGACCGCAGCTGTGGTAAGCCCGCTTGCTCATTTGACGTTAGATGTCGCCTGCAAGAACTTCACCCGCATCTGGTTTATGCTGCTACCTGTTCTTAGGCGACAACAAGGACACATGCAGTAAATGCTTTTTCCTGTTTCATTTTGCTAGACCACGCTCTTCTGTGGCTCTTTAGTGCTTGCCAAACTGCTATGTGCGTGCTGCTGCTTCCATCTGACAAGGAGCACAGCCTTCTGACAGCAGCTTTCAACTTGTCGAAGAAAGAGCTTGGCCATTTAGATGTGATGCAAATCTGTGTGTGTCTAAAGTGCAGGTGCGAGCTCCTGACAAAGGTGTTCTCCAGGTTCAGTTTCTCCCTGCCAGACACTTTGGAAATGTTTTCCTCTATCATTTGCACCAAGAGTCGCAGATTACTTAACTCAGGAGCTCTGAGAATGGAACGGCAAGAGGTGTTCCGCTTACGTCATAAACAGTGCTCCAGAGCGCTTAGCAACGGGCACAACAAAACGTGTGTGCGGGATAGTGACCATTCCCGCCTAGTGCTGGCAATGCACGAGCACTGCCAAAAGGCAAAGGAAGGCGCTTAGCATGCGGCTTGTGCGCAAAGCTTTCAGACTGCCAGAGGACCGCAGCTGTGGTAAGTCCGCTTGCTCATTTGACGTTAGATGTCGCCTGCAAGAACTTCACCCGCATCTGGTTTATGCTGCTACCTGTTCTTAGGCGACAACAAGGACACATGCAGTAAATGCTTTTTCCTGTTTCATTTTGCTAGACCACGCTCTTCTGTGGCTCTTTAGTGCTTGCCAAACTGCTATGTGCGTGCTGCTGCTTCCATCTGACAAGGAGCACAGCCTTCTGACAGCAGCTTTCAACTTGTCGAAGAAAGAGCTTGGCCATTTAGATGTGATGCAAATCTGTGTGTGTCTAAAGTGCAGGTGCGAGCTCCTGACAAAGGTGTTCTCCAGGTTCAGTTTCTCTCTGCCAGACACTTTGGAAATGTTTTCCTCTATCATTTGCACCAAGAGTCGCAGATTACTTAACTCAGGAGCTCTGAGAATGGAGCGGCAAGAGGTGTTCCGCTTATGTCATAAACAGTGCTCCAGAGCGCTTAGCAACGGGCACAAGGAAACGTGTGTGCGGGATAGTGACCATTCCCGCCTAGTGCTGGCAATGCACGAGCACTGCCAAAAGGCAAAGGAAGGCGCTTAGCATGCGGCTTGTGCGCAAAGCTTTCAGACTGCCAGAGGACCGCAGCTGTGGTAAGCCCGCTTGCTCATTTGACGTTAGATGTCGCCTGCAAGAACTTCACCCGCATCTGGTTTATGCTGCTACCTGTTCTTAGGCGACAACAAGGACACATGCAGTAAATGCTTTTTCCTGTTTCATTTTGCTAGACCACGCTCTTCTGTGGCTCTTTAGTGCTTGCCAAACTGCTATGTGCGTGCTGCTGCTTCCATCTGACAAGGAGCACAGCCTTCTGACAGCAGCTTTCAACTTGTCGAAGAAAGAGCTTGGCCATTTAGATGTGATGCAAATCTGTGTGTGTGTAAGGTGCAGGTGCGTGCTCCTGACAAAGGTGTTCTCCAGGTTCAGTTTCTCCCTGCCAGACACTTTGGAAATGTTTTCCTCTATCATTTGCACCAAGAGTCGCAGATTACTTAACTCAGGAGCTCTGAGAATGGAACGGCAAGAGGTGTTCCGCTTATGTCATAAACAGTGCTCCAGAGCGCTTAGCAACGGGCACAACAAAACGTGTGTGCGGGATAGTGACCATTCCCGCCTAGTGCTGGCAATGCAGGAGCACTGCCAAAAGGCAAAGGAAGGCGCTTAGCATGCGGCTTGTGCGCAAAGCTTTCAGACTGCCAGAGGACCGCAGCTGTGGTAAGCCCGCTTGCTCATTTGACGTTAGATGTCGCCTGCAAGAACTTCACCCGCATCTGGTTTATGCTGCTACCTCTTCTTAGGCGACACCAAGGGCACATGTAGCAAATGCTTTTTCCTGCCTCATTTTGCTAGACCACGCTCTTCTGTGGCACTTTAGTGCTTGCCAAACTGCTATGTGCGTGCTGCTGCTTCCATCTGACAAGGAGCACAGCCTTCTGACAGCAGCTTTCAACTTGTCGAAGAAAGAGCTTGGCCATTTAGATGTGATGCAAATCTGTGTGTGTCTAAGGTGCAGGTGCAAGCTCCTGACAAAGGTGTTCTCCACGTTAAATTTCTCCTTGCCAGACACATTGGAAATGTTTTCCTCTATCATTCGCACCAAGAGTTGCAGATTACTTAACTCAGGAGCTCTGAGAATGGAACGGCAAGAGGTGTTCCGCTTACGTCATAAACAGTGCTCCAGAGCGCTTAGCAACGGGCACAACGAAACGTGTGTGCGGGATAGTGACCATTCCCGCCTAGTGCTGGCAATGCACGAGCACTGCCAAAAGGCAAAGGAAGGCGCTTAGCATGCGGCTTGTGCGCAAAGCTTTCAGACTGCCAGAGGACCGCAGCTGTGGTAAGCCGGCTTGCTCATTTCACGTTAGATGTCGCCTGCAAGAACTTCACCCGCATCTGGTTTATGCTGCTACCTGTTGTTAGGCGACACCAAGGGCACATGTAGCAAATGCTTTTTCCTGCCTCATTTTGCTAGACCACGCTCTTCTGTGGCACTTTAGTGCTTGCCAAACTGCTATGTGCGTGCTGCTGCTTCCATCTGACAAGGAGCACAGCCTTCTGACAGCAGCTTTCAACTTGCCGAAGAAAGAGCTTGGCCATTTAGATGTGATGCAAATCTGTGTGTGTGTAAAGTGCAGGTGCAAGCTCCTGACAAAGGTGTTCTCCAGGTTCAGTTTCTCTCTGCCAGACACTTTGGAAATGTTTTCCTCTATCATTTGCACCGAGAGTCGCAGATTACTTAACTCAGGAGCTCTGAGAATGGAACGGCAAGAGGTGTTCCGCTTACGTCATAAACAGTGCTCCAGAGCGCTTAGCAACGGGCACAACAAAACGTGTGTGCGGGATAGTGACCATTCCCGCCTAGTGCTAGCAATGCACGAGTACTGCCAAAAGGCAAAGGAAGGCGCTTAGCATCTGGCTCGTGCGCAAAGCTTTCAGACTGCCAGAGGACCGCAGCTGTGGTAAGCCCGCTTGCTCATTTGACGTTAGATGTCGCCTGCAAGAACTTCACCCGCATCTGGTTTATGCTGCTACCTGTTCTTAGGCGACAACAAGGACACATGCAGTAAATGCTTTTCCCTGTTTCATTTTGCTAGACCACGCTCTTCTGTGGCTCTTTAGTGCTTGCCAAACTGCTATGTGCGTGCTGCTGCTTCCATCTGACAAGGAGCACAGCCTTCTGACAGCAGCTTTCAACTTGTCGAAGAAAGAGCTTGGCCATTTAGATGTGATGCAAATCTGTGTGTGTGTAAAGTGCAGGTGCGAGCTCCTGACAAAGGTGTTCTCCAGGTTCAGTTTCTCTCTGCCAGACACTTTGGAAATGTTTTCCTCTATCATTTGCACCAAGAGTCGCAGATTACTTAACTCAGGAGCTCTGAGAATGGAGCGGCAAGAGGTGTTCCGCTTATGTCATAAACAGTGCTCCAGAGCGCTTAGCAACGGGCACAAGGAAACGTGTGTGCGGGATAGTGACCATTCCCGCCTAGTGCTGGCAATGCACGAGCACTGCCAAAAGGCAAAGGAAGGCGCTTAGCATGCGGCTTGTGCGCAAAGCTTTCAGACTGCCAGAGGACCGCAGCTGTGGTAAGCCCGCTTGCTCATTTGACGTTAGATGTCGCCTGCAAGAACTTCACCCGCATCTGGTTTATGCTGCTACCTGTTCTTAGGCGACAACAAGGACACATGCAGTAAATGCTTTTTCCTGTTTCATTTTGCTAGACCACGCTCTTCTGTGGCTCTTTAGTGCTTGCCAAACTGCTATGTGCGTGCTGCTGCTTCCATCTGACAAGGAGCACAGCCTTCTGACCGCAGCTTTCAACTTGTCGAAGAAAGAGCTTGGCCATTTAGATGTGATGCAAATCTGTGTGTGTCTAAGGTGCAGGTGCAAGCTCCTGACAAAGGTGTTCTCCACGTTCAATTTCTCCTTGCCAGACACATTGGAAATGTTTTCCTCTATCATTCGCACCAAGAGTTGCAGATTACTTAACTCAGGAGCTCTGAGAATGGAACGGCAAGAGGTGTTCCGCTTACGTCATAAACAGTGCTCCAGAGCGCTTAGCAACGGGCACAACGAAACGTGTGTGCGGGATAGTGAGCATTCCCGCCTAGTGCTGGCAATGCACGAGCACTGCCAAAAGGCAAAGGAAGGCGCTTAGCATGCGGCTTGTGCGCAAAGCTTTCAGACTGCCAGAGGACCGCAGCTGTGGTAAGCCGGCTTGCTCATTTCACGTTAGATGTCGCCTGCAAGAACTTCACCCGCATCTGGTTTATGCTGCTACCTGTTGTTAGGCGACACCAAGGGCACATGTAGCAAATGCTTTTTCCTGCCTCATTTTGCTAGACCACGCTCTTCTGTGGCACTTTAGTGCTTGCCAAACTCCTATGTGCGTGCTGCTGCTTCCATCTGACAAGGAGCACAGCCTTCTGACCGCAGCTTTCAACTTGCCGAAGAAAGAGCTTGGCCATTTAGATGTGATGCAAATCTGTGTGTGTGTAAAGTGCAGGTGCAAGCTCCTGACAAAGGTGTTCTCCAGGTTCAGTTTCTCTCTGCCAGACACTTTGGAAATGTTTTCCTCTATCATTTGCACCAAGAGTCGCAGATTACTTAACTCAGGAGCTCTGAGAATGGAACGGCAAGAGGTGTTCCGCTTACGTCATAAACAGTGCTCCAGAGCGCTTAGCAACGGGCACAACAAAACGTGTGTGCGGGATAGTGACCATTCCCGCCTAGTGCTAGCAATGCACGAGTACTGCCAAAAGGCAAAGGAAGGCGCTTAGCATCTGGCTCGTGCGCAAAGCTTTCAGACTGCCAGAGGACCGCAGCTGTGGTAAGCCCGCTTGCTCATTTGACGTTAGATGTCGCCTGCAAGAACTTCACCCGCATCTGGTTTATGCTGCTACCTCTTCTTAGGCGACAACAAGGACACATGTAGCAAATGCTTTTTCCTGCCTCATTTTGCTAGACCACACTCTTCTGTGGCACTTTAGTGCTTGCCAAACTGCTATGTGCGTGCTGCTGCTTCCATCTGACAAGGAGCACAGCCTTCTGACAGCAGCTTTCAACTTGTCGAAGAAAGAGCTTGGCCATTTAGATGTGATGCAAATCTGTGTGTGTCTAAAGTGCAGGTGCGAGCTCCTGACAAAGGTGTTCTCCAGGTTCAGTTTCTCCCTGCCAGACACTTTGGAAATGTTTTCCTCTATCATTTGCACCAAGAGTCGCAGATTACTTAACTCAGGAGCTCTGAGAATGGAACGGCAAGAGGTGTTCCGCTTACGTCATAAACAGTGCTCCAGAGCGCTTAGCAACGGGCACAACGAAACGTGTGTGCGGGATAGTGAGCATTCCCGCCTAGTGCTGGCAATGCACGAGCACTGCCAAAAGGCAAAGGAAGGCGCTTAGCATGCGGCTTGTGCGCAAAGCTTTCAGACTGCCAGAGGACCGCAGCTGTGGTAAGTCCGCTTGCTCATTTGACGTTAGATGTCGCCTGCAAGAACTTCACCCGCATCTGGTTTATGCTGCTACCTGTTGTTAGGCGACACCAAGGGCACATGTAGCAAATGCTTTTTCCTGTTTCATTTTGCTAGACCACGCTCTTCTGTGGCACTTTAGTGCTTGCAAAACTCCTATGTGTGTGCTGCTGCTTCCATCTGACAAGGAGCACAGCCTTCTGACAGCAGCTTTCAACTTGTCGAAGAAAGAGCTTGGCCATTTAGATGTGATGCAAATCTGTGTGTGTCTAAGGTGCAGGTGCAAGCTCCTGACAAAGGTGTTCTCCAGGTTCAATTTCTCCTTGCCAGACACATTGGAAATGTTTTCCTCTATCATTCGCACCAAGAGTTGCAGATTACTTAACTCAGGAGCTCTGAGAATGGAACGGCAAGAGGTGTTCCGCTTACGTCATAAACAGTGCTCCAGAGCGCTTAGCAACGGGCACAACAAAACGTGTGTGCGGGATAGTGACCATTCCCGCCTAGTGCTGGCAATGCACGAGCACTGCCAAAAGGCAAAGGAAGGCGCTTAGCATGCGGCTTGTGCGCAAAGCTTTCAGACTGCCAGAGGACCGCAGCTGTGGTAAGCCCGCTTGCTCATTTGACGTTAGATGTCGCCTGCAAGAACTTCACCCGCATCTGGTTTATGCTGCTACCTGTTCTTAGGCGACAACAAGGACACATGCAGTAAATGCTTTTTCCTGTTTCATTTTGCTAGACCACGCTCTTCTGTGGCTCTTTAGTGCTTGCCAAACTGCTATGTGCGTGCTGCTGCTTCCATCTGACAAGGAGCACAGCCTTCTGACAGCAGCTTTCAACTTGTCGAAGAAAGAGCTTGGCCATTTAGATGTGATGCAAATCTGTGTGTGTGTAAGGTGCAGGTGCGAGCTCCTGACAAAGGTGTTCTCCAGGTTCAGTTTCTCCCTGCCAGACACTTTGGAAATGTTTTCCTCTATCATTTGCACCAAGAGTCGCAGATTACTTAACTCAGGAGCTCTGAGAATGGAACGGCAAGAGGTGTTCCGCTTACGTCATAAACAGTGCTCCAGAGCGCTTAGCAACGGGCACAACAAAACGTGTGTGCGGGATAGTGACCATTCACGCCTTGTGCTGGCAATGCACGAGCACTGCCAAAAGGCAAAGGAAGGCGCTTAGCATGCGGCTTGTGCGCAAAGCTTTCAGACTGCCAGAGGACCGCAGCTGTGGTAAGTCTGCTTGCTCATTTGACGTTAGATGTCGCCTGCAAGAACTTCACCCGCATCTGGTTTATGCTGCTACCTGTTCTTAGGCGACAACAAGGACACATGCAGTAAATGCTTTTTCCTGTTTCATTTTGCTAGACCACGCTCTTCTGTGGCTCTTTAGTGCTTGCCAAACTGGTATGTGCGTGCTGCTGCTTCCATCTGACAAGGAGCACAGCCTTCTGACAGCAGCTTTCAACTTGTCGAAGAAAGAGCTTGGCCATTTAGATGTGATGCAAATCTGTGTGTGTGTAAGGTGCAGGTGCGAGCTCCTGACAAAGGTGTTCTTCCGGTTCAGTTTCTCCCTGCCAGACACTTTGGAAATGTTTTCCTCTATCATTCGCACCAAGAGTCGCAGATTACTTAACTCAGGAGCTCTGAGAATGGAACGGCAAGAGGTGTTCCGCTTACGTCATAAACAGTGCTCCAGAGCGCTTAGCAACGGGCACAACGAAACGTGTGTGTGGGATAGTGACCATTCCCGCCTAGTGCTGGCAATGCACGAGCACTGCCAAAAGGCAAAGGAAGGCGCTTTTCATCCGGCTTGTGCGCAAAGCTTTCAGACTGCCAGAGGACCGCAGCTGTGGTAAGCCCGCTTGCTCATTTGACGTTAGATGTCGCCTGCAAGAACTTCACCCGCATCTGGTTTATGCTGCTACCTGTTCTTAGGCGACAACAAGGACACATGCAGTAAATGCTTTTCCCTGTTTCATTTTGCTAGACCACGCTCTTCTGTGGCTCTTTAGTGCTTGCCAAACTGCTATGTGCGTGCTGCTGCTTCCATCTGACAAGGAGCACAGCCTTCTGACAGCAGCTTTCAACTTGTCGAAGAAAGAGCTTGGCCATTTAGATGTGATGCAAATCTGTGTGTGTCTAAAGTGCAGGTGCGAGCTCCTGACAAAGGTGTTCTCCAGGTTCAGTTTCTCTCTGCCAGACACTTTGGAAATGTTTTCCTCTATCATTTGCACCAAGAGTCGCAGATTACTTAACTCAGGAGCTCTGAGAATGGAGCGGCAAGAGGTGTTCCGCTTACGTCATAAACAGTGCTCCAGAGCGCTTAGCAACGGGCACAAGGAAACGTGTGTGCGGGATAGTGACCATTCCCGCCTAGTGCTGGCAATGCAGGAGCACTGCCAAAAGGCAAAGGAAGGCGCTTAGCATGCGGCTTGTGCGCAAAGCTTTCAGACTGCCAGAGGACCGCAGCTGTGGTAAGCCCGCTTGCTCATTTGACGTTAGATGTCGCCTGCAAGAACTTCACCCGCATCTGGTTTATGCTGCTACCTCTTCTTAGGCGACACCAAGGGCACATATAGCAAATGCTTTTTCCTGCCTCATTTTGCTAGACCACGCTCTTCTGTGGCACTTTAGTGCTTGCCAAACTGCTATGTGCGTGCTGCTGCTTCCATCTGACAAGGAGCACAGCCTTCTGACAGCAGCTTTCAACTTGTCGAAGAAAGAGCTTGGCCATTTAGATGTGATGCAAATCTGTGTGTGTCTAAGGTGCAGGTGCAAGCTCCTGACAAAGGTGTTCTCCACGTTCAATTTCTCCTTGCCAGACACATTGGAAATGTTTTCCTCTATCATTCGCACCAAGAGTTGCAGATTACTTAACTCAGGAGCTCTGAGAATGGAACGGCAAGAGGTGTTCCGCTTACGTCATAAACAGTGCTCCAGAGCGCTTAGCAACGGGCACAACGAAACGTGTGTGCGGGATAGTGACCATTCCCGCCTAGTGCTGGCAATGCACGAGCACTGCCAAAAGGCAAAGGAAGGCGCTTAGCATGCGGCTTGTGCGCAAAGCTTTCAGACTGCCAGAGGACCGCAGCTGTGGTAAGCCCGCTTGCTCATTTGACGTTAGATGTCGCCTGCAAGAACTTCACCCGCATCTGGTTTATGCTGCTACCTCTTCTTAGGCGACAACAAGGACACATGTAGCAAATGCTTTTTCCTGCCTCATTTTGCTAGACCACGCTCTTCTGTGGCACTTTAGTGCTTGCCAAACTGCTATGTGCGTGCTGCTGCTTCCATCTGACAAGGAGCACAGCCTTCTGACAGCAGCTTTCAACTTGTCGAAGAAAGAGCTTGGCCATTTAGATGTGATGCAAATCTGTGTGTGTCTAAAGTGCAGGTGCGAGCTCCTGACAAAGGTGTTCTCCAGGTTCAGTTTCTCCCTGCCAGACACTTTGGAAATGTTTTCCTCTATCATTTGCACCAAGAGTCGCAGATTACTTAACTCAGGAGCTCTGAGAATGGAACGGCAAGAGGTGTTCCGCTTACGTCATAAACAGTGCTCCAGAGCGCTTAGCAACGGGCACAACAAAACGTGTGTGCGGGATAGTGACCATTCCCGCCTAGTGCTGGCAATGCACGAGCACTGCCAAAAGGCAAAGGAAGGCGCTTAGCATGCGGCTTGTGCGCAAAGCTTTCAGACTGCCAGAGGACCGCAGCTGTGGTAAGCCCGCTTGCTCATTTGACATTAGATGTCGCCTGCAAGAACTTCACCCGCATCTGGTTTATGCTGCTACCTGTTCTTAGGCGACAACAAGGACACATGCAGTAAATGCTTTTTCCTGTTTCATTTTGCTAGACCACGCTCTTCTGTGGCTCTTTAGTGCTTGCCAAACTGCTATGTGCGTGCTGCTGCTTCCATCTGACAAGGAGCACAGCCTTCTGACAGCAGCTTTCAACTTGTCGAAGAAAGAGCTTGGCCATTTAGATGTGATGCAAATCTGTGTGTGTGTAAGGTGCAGGTGCGAGCTCCTGACAAAGGTGTTCTCCAGGTTCAGTTTCTCCCTGCCAGACACTTTGGAAATGTTTTCCTCTATCATTTGCACCAAGAGTCGCAGATTACTTAACTCAGGAGCTCTGAGAATGGAACGGCAAGAGGTGTTCCGCTTATGTCATAAACAGTGCTCCAGAGCGCTTAGCAACGGGCACAAGGAAACGTGTGTGCGGGATAGTGACCATTCCCGCCTAGTGCTGGCAATGCACGAGCACTGCCAAAAGGCAAAGGAAGGCGCTTAGCATGCGGCTTGTGCGCAAAGCTTTCAGACTGCCAGAGGACTGCAGCTGTGGTAAGCCCGCTTGCTCATTTGACGTTAGATGTCGCCTGCAAGAACTTCACCCGCATCTGGTTTATGCTGCTACCTGTTCTTAGGCGACAACAAGGACACATGCAGTAAATGCTTTTTCCTGTTTCATTTTGCTAGACCACGCTCTTCTGTGGCTCTTTAGTGCTTGCCAAACTGCTATGTGCGTGCTGCTGCTTCCATCTGACAAGGAGCACAGCCTTCTGACAGCAGCTTTCAACTTGTCGAAGAAAGAGCTTGGCCATTTAGATGTGATGCAAATCTGTGTGTGTGTAAGGTGCAGGTGCGAGCTCCTGACAAAGGTGTTCTCCAGGTTCAGTTTCTCCCTGCCAGACACTTTGGAAATGTTTTCCTCTATCATTTGCACCAAGAGTCGCAGATTACTTAACTCAGGAGCCCTGAGAATGGAACGGCAAGAGGTGTTCCGCTTATGTCATAAACAGTGCTCCAGAGCGCTTAGCAACGGGCACAAGGAAACGTGTGTGCGGGATAGTGACCATTCCCGCCTAGTGCTAGCAATGCAGGAGCACTGCCAAAAGGCAAAGGAAGGCGCTTAGCATGCGGCTTGTGCGCAAAGCTTTCAGACTGCCAGAGGACCGCAGCTGTGGTAAGCCCGCTTGCTCATTTGACGTTAGATGTCGCCTGCAAGAACTTCACCCGCATCTGGTTTATGCTGCTACCTGTTGTTAGGCGACACCAAGGGCACATGTAGCAAATGCTTTTTCCTGCCTCATTTTGCTAGACCACGCTCTTCTGTGGCACTTTAGTGCTTGCAAAACTGCTATGTGCGTGCTGCTGCTTCCATCTGACAAGGAGCACAGCCTTCTGACAGCAGCTTTCAACTTGTCGAAGAAAGAGCTTGGCCATTTAGATGTGATGCAAATCTGTGTGTGTCTAAGGTGCAGGTGCAAGCTCCTGACAAAGGTGTTCTCCACGTTCAATTTCTCCTTGCCAGACACATTGGAAATGTTTTCCTCTATCATTCGCACCAAGAGTTGCAGATTACTTAACTCAGGAGCTCTGAGAATGGAACGGCAAGAGGTGTTCCGCTTACGTCATAAACAGTGCTCCAGAGCGCTTAGCAACGGGCACAACGAAACGTGTGTGCGGGATAGTGAGCATTCCCGCCTAGTGCTGGCAATGCACGAGCACTGCCAAAAGGCAAAGGAAGGCGCTTAGCATGCGGCTTGTGCGCAAAGCTTTCAGACTGCCAGAGGACCGCAGCTGTGGTAAGCCGGCTTGCTCATTTCACGTTAGATGTCGCCTGCAAGAACTTCACCCGCATCTGGTTTATGCTGCTACCTGTTGTTAGGCGACACCAAGGGCACATGTAGCAAATGCTTTTTCCTGCCTCATTTTGCTAGACCACGCCCTTCTGTGGCACTTTAGTGCTTGCCAAACTCCTATGTGCGTGCTGCTGCTTCCATCTGACAAGGAGCACAGCCTTCTGACCGCAGCTTTCAACTTGCCGAAGAAAGAGCTTGGCCATTTAGATGTGATGCAAATCTGTGTGTGTGTAAAGTGCAGGTGCAAGCTCCTGACAAAGGTGTTCTCCAGGTTCAGTTTCTCTCTGCCAGACACTTTGGAAATGTTTTCCTCTATCATTTGCACCAAGAGTCGCAGATTACTTAACTCAGGAGCTCTGAGAATGGAACGGCAAGAGGTGTTCCGCTTACGTCATAAACAGTGCTCCAGAGCGCTTAGCAACGGGCACAACAAAACGTGTGTGCGGGATAGTGACCATTCCCGCCTAGTGCTAGCAATGCACGAGTACTGCCAAAAGGCAAAGGAAGGCGCTTAGCATCTGGCTCGTGCGCAAAGCTTTCAGACTGCCAGAGGACCGCAGCTGTGGTAAGCCCGCTTGCTCATTTGACGTTAGATGTCGCCTGCAAGAACTTCACCCGCATCTGGTTTATGCTGCTACCTCTTCTTAGGCGACAACAAGGACACATGTAGCAAATGCTTTTTCCTGCCTCATTTTGCTAGACCACACTCTTCTGTGGCACTTTAGTGCTTGCCAAACTGCTATGTGCGTGCTGCTGCTTCCATCTGACAAGGAGCACAGCCTTCTGACAGCAGCTTTCAACTTGTCGAAGAAAGAGCTTGGCCATTTAGATGTGATGCAAATCTGTGTGTGTCTAAAGTGCAGGTGCGAGCTCCTGACAAAGGTGTTCTCCAGGTTCAGTTTCTCCCTGCCAGACACTTTGGAAATGTTTTCCTCTATCATTTGCACCAAGAGTCGCAGATTACTTAACTCAGGAGCTCTGAGAATGGAACGGCAAGAGGTGTTCCGCTTACGTCATAAACAGTGCTCCAGAGCGCTTAGCAACGGGCACAACAAAACGTGTGTGCGGGATAGTGACCATTCCCGCCTAGTGCTGGCAATGCACGAGCACTGCCAAAAGGCAAAGGAAGGCGCTTAGCGTGCGGCTTGTGCGCAAAGCTTTCAGACTGCCAGAGGACCACAGCTGTGGTAAGCCCGCTTGCTCATTTGACGTTAGATGTCGCCTGCAAGAACTTCACCCGCATCTGGTTTATGCTGCTACCTGTTCTTAGGCGACAACAAGGACACATGCAGTAAATGCTTTTTCCTGTTTCATTTTGCTAGACCACGCTCTTCTGTGGCTCTTTAGTGCTTGCCAAACTGCTATGTGCGTGCTGCTGCTTCCATCTGACAAGGAGCACAGCCTTCTGACAGCAGCTTTCAACTTGTCGAAGAAAGAGCTTGGCCATTTAGATGTGATGCAAATCTGTGTGTGTGTAAGGTGCAGGTGCGAGCTCCTGACAAAGGTGTTCTCCAGGTTCAGTTTCTCCCTGCCAGACACTTTGGAAATGTTTTCCTCTATCATTTGCACCAAGAGTCGCAGATTACTTAACTCAGGAGCTCTGAGAATGGAACGGCAAGAGGTGTTCCGCTTACGTCATAAACAGTGCTCCAGAGCGCTTAGCAACGGGCACAACAAAACGTGTGTGCGGGATAGTGACCATTCCCGCCTAGTGCTGGCAATGCACGAGCACTGCCAAAAGGCAAAGGAAGGCGCTTAGCATGCGGCTTGTGCGCAAAGCTTTCAGACTGCCAGAGGACCGCAGCTGTGGTAAGTCCGCTTGCTCATTTGACGTTAGATGTCGCCTGCAAGAACTTCACCCGCATCTGGTTTATGCTGCTACCTGTTGTTAGGCGTCACCAAGGGCACATGTAGCAAATGCTTTTTCCTGCCTCATTTTGCTAGACCACGCTCTTCTGTGGCACTTTAGTGCTTGCAAAACTCCTATGTGCGTGCTGCTGCTTCCATCTGACAAGGAGCACAGCCTTCTGACAGCAGCTTTCAACTTGTCGAAGAAAGAGCTTGGCCATTTAGATGTGATGCAAATCTGTGTGTGTCTAAGGTGCAGGTGCAAGCTCCTGACAAAGGTGTTCTCCAGGTTCAATTTCTCCTTGCCAGACACATTGGAAATGTTTTCCTCTATCATTCGCACCAAGAGTTGCAGATTACTTAACTCAGGAGCTCTGAGAATGGAACGGCAAGAGGTGTTCCGCTTACGTTATAAACAGTGCTCCAGAGCGCTTAGCAACGGGCACAACAAAACGTGTGTGCGGGATAGTGACCATTCCCGCCTAGTGCTGGCAATGCACGAGCACTGCCAAAAGGCAAAGGAAGGCGCTTAGCATGCGGCTTGTGCGCAAAGCTTTCAGACTGCCAGAGGACCGCAGCTGTGGTAAGCCCGCTTGCTCATTTGACGTTAGATGTCGCCTGCAAGAACTTCACCCGCATCTGGTTTATGCTGCTACCTGTTGTTAGGCGACACCAAGGGCACATGTAGCAAATGCTTTTTCCTGCCTCATTTTGCTAGACCACGCTCTTCTGTGGCACTTTAGTGCTTGCAAAACTGCTATGTGCGTGCTGCTGCTTCCATCTGACAAGGAGCACAGCCTTCTGACAGCAGCTTTCAACTTGTCGAAGAAAGAGCTTGGCCATTTAGATGTGATGCAAATCTGTGTGTGTCTAAGGTGCAGGTGCAAGCTCCTGACAAAGGTGTTCTCCAGGTTCAATTTCTCCTTGCCAGACACATTGGAAATGTTTTCCTCTATCATTCGCACCAAGAGTTGCAGATTACTTAACTCAGGAGCTCTGAGAATGGAACGGCAAGAGGTGTTCCGCTTACGTCATAAACAGTGCTCCAGAGCGCTTAGCAACGGGCACAACAAAACGTGTGTGCGGGATAGTGACCATTCCCGCCTAGTGCTGGCAATGCACGAGCACTGCCAAAAGGCAAAGGAAGGCGCTTAGCATGCGGCTTGTGCGCAAAGCTTTCAGACTGCCAGAGGACCGCAGCTGTGGTAAGCCCGCTTGCTCATTTGACGTTAGATGTCGCCTGCAAGAACTTCACCCGCATCTGGTTTATGCTGCTACCTGTTCTTAGGCGACAACAAGGACACATGCAGTAAATGCTTTTTCCTGTTTCATTTTGCTAGACCACGCTCTTCTGTGGCTCTTTAGTGCTTGCCAAACTGCTATGTGCGTGCTGCTGCTTCCATCTGACAAGGAGCACAGCCTTCTGACAGCAGCTTTCAACTTGTCGAAGAAAGAGCTTGGCCATTTAGATGTGATGCAAATCTGTGTGTGTCTAAAGTGCAGGTGCGAGCTCCTGACAAAGGTGTTCTCCAGGTTCAGTTTCTCCCTGCCAGACACTTTGGAAATGTTTTCCTCTATCATTTGCACCAAGAGTCGCAGATTACTTAACTCAGGAGCTCTGAGAATGGAACGGCAAGAGGTGTTCCGCTTACGTCATAAACAGTGCTCCAGAGCGCTTAGCAACGGGCACAACAAAACGTGTGTGCGGGATAGTGACCATTCCCGCCTAGTGCTGGCAATGCACGAGCACTGCCAAAAGGCAAAGGAAGGCGCTTAGCATGCGGCTTGTGCGCAAAGCTTTCAGACTGCCAGAGGACCGCAGCTGTGGTAAGTCCGCTTGCTCATTTGACGTTAGATGTCGCCTGCAAGAACTTCACCCGCATCTGGTTTATGCTGCTACCTGTTCTTAGGCGACAACAAGGACACATGCAGTAAATGCTTTTTCCTGTTTCATTTTGCTAGACCACGCTCTTCTGTGGCTCTTTAGTGCTTGCCAAACTGCTATGTGCGTGCTGCTGCTTCCATCTGACAAGGAGCACAGCCTTCTGACAGCAGCTTTCAACTTGTCGAAGAAAGAGCTTGGCCATTTAGATGTGATGCAAATCTGTGTGTGTCTAAAGTGCAGGTGCGAGCTCCTGACAAAGGTGTTCTCCAGGTTCAGTTTCTCTCTGCCAGACACTTTGGAAATGTTTTCCTCTATCATTTGCACCAAGAGTCGCAGATTACTTAACTCAGGAGCTCTGAGAATGGAGCGGCAAGAGGTGTTCCGCTTATGTCATAAACAGTGCTCCAGAGCGCTTAGCAACGGGCACAAGGAAACGTGTGTGCGGGATAGTGACCATTCCCGCCTAGTGCTGGCAATGCACGAGCACTGCCAAAAGGCAAAGGAAGGCGCTTAGCATGCGGCTTGTGCGCAAAGCTTTCAGACTGCCAGAGGACCGCAGCTGTGGTAAGCCCGCTTGCTCATTTGACGTTAGATGTCGCCTGCAAGAACTTCACCCGCATCTGGTTTATGCTGCTACCTGTTCTTAGGCGACAACAAGGACACATGCAGTAAATGCTTTTTCCTGTTTCATTTTGCTAGACCACGCTCTTCTGTGGCTCTTTAGTGCTTGCCAAACTGCTATGTGCGTGCTGCTGCTTCCATCTGACAAGGAGCACAGCCTTCTGACAGCAGCTTTCAACTTGTCGAAGAAAGAGCTTGGCCATTTAGATGTGATGCAAATCTGTGTGTGTGTAAGGTGCAGGTGCGTGCTCCTGACAAAGGTGTTCTCCAGGTTCAGTTTCTCCCTGCCAGACACTTTGGAAATGTTTTCCTCTATCATTTGCACCAAGAGTCGCAGATTACTTAACTCAGGAGCTCTGAGAATGGAACGGCAAGAGGTGTTCCGCTTATGTCATAAACAGTGCTCCAGAGCGCTTAGCAACGGGCACAACAAAACGTGTGTGCGGGATAGTGACCATTCCCGCCTAGTGCTGGCAATGCAGGAGCACTGCCAAAAGGCAAAGGAAGGCGCTTAGCATGCGGCTTGTGCGCAAAGCTTTCAGACTGCCAGAGGACCGCAGCTGTGGTAAGCCCGCTTGCTCATTTGACGTTAGATGTCGCCTGCAAGAACTTCACCCGCATCTGGTTTATGCTGCTACCTCTTCTTAGGCGACACCAAGGGCACATGTAGCAAATGCTTTTTCCTGCCTCATTTTGCTAGACCACGCTCTTCTGTGGCACTTTAGTGCTTGCCAAACTGCTATGTGCGTGCTGCTGCTTCCATCTGACAAGGAGCACAGCCTTCTGACAGCAGCTTTCAACTTGTCGAAGAAAGAGCTTGGCCATTTAGATGTGATGCAAATCTGTGTGTGTCTAAGGTGCAGGTGCAAGCTCCTGACAAAGGTGTTCTCCACGTTAAATTTCTCCTTGCCAGACACATTGGAAATGTTTTCCTCTATCATTCGCACCAAGAGTTGCAGATTACTTAACTCAGGAGCTCTGAGAATGGAACGGCAAGAGGTGTTCCGCTTACGTCATAAACAGTGCTCCAGAGCGCTTAGCAACGGGCACAACGAAACGTGTGTGCGGGATAGTGACCATTCCCGCCTAGTGCTGGCAATGCACGAGCACTGCCAAAAGGCAAAGGAAGGCGCTTAGCATGCGGCTTGTGCGCAAAGCTTTCAGACTGCCAGAGGACCGCAGCTGTGGTAAGCCGGCTTGCTCATTTCACGTTAGATGTCGCCTGCAAGAACTTCACCCGCATCTGGTTTATGCTGCTACCTGTTGTTAGGCGACACCAAGGGCACATGTAGCAAATGCTTTTTCCTGCCTCATTTTGCTAGACCACGCTCTTCTGTGGCACTTTAGTGCTTGCCAAACTGCTATGTGCGTGCTGCTGCTTCCATCTGACAAGGAGCACAGCCTTCTGACAGCAGCTTTCAACTTGCCGAAGAAAGAGCTTGGCCATTTAGATGTGATGCAAATCTGTGTGTGTGTAAAGTGCAGGTGCAAGCTCCTGACAAAGGTGTTCTCCAGGTTCAGTTTCTCTCTGCCAGACACTTTGGAAATGTTTTCCTCTATCATTTGCACCGAGAGTCGCAGATTACTTAACTCAGGAGCTCTGAGAATGGAACGGCAAGAGGTGTTCCGCTTACGTCATAAACAGTGCTCCAGAGCGCTTAGCAACGGGCACAACAAAACGTGTGTGCGGGATAGTGACCATTCCCGCCTAGTGCTAGCAATGCACGAGTACTGCCAAAAGGCAAAGGAAGGCGCTTAGCATCTGGCTCGTGCGCAAAGCTTTCAGACTGCCAGAGGACCGCAGCTGTGGTAAGCCCGCTTGCTCATTTGACGTTAGATGTCGCCTGCAAGAACTTCACCCGCATCTGGTTTATGCTGCTACCTGTTCTTAGGCGACAACAAGGACACATGCAGTAAATGCTTTTCCCTGTTTCATTTTGCTAGACCACGCTCTTCTGTGGCTCTTTAGTGCTTGCCAAACTGCTATGTGCGTGCTGCTGCTTCCATCTGACAAGGAGCACAGCCTTCTGACAGCAGCTTTCAACTTGTCGAAGAAAGAGCTTGGCCATTTAGATGTGATGCAAATCTGTGTGTGTGTAAAGTGCAGGTGCGAGCTCCTGACAAAGGTGTTCTCCAGGTTCAGTTTCTCTCTGCCAGACACTTTGGAAATGTTTTCCTCTATCATTTGCACCAAGAGTCGCAGATTACTTAACTCAGGAGCTCTGAGAATGGAGCGGCAAGAGGTGTTCCGCTTATGTCATAAACAGTGCTCCAGAGCGCTTAGCAACGGGCACAAGGAAACGTGTGTGCGGGATAGTGACCATTCCCGCCTAGTGCTGGCAATGCACGAGCACTGCCAAAAGGCAAAGGAAGGCGCTTAGCATGCGGCTTGTGCGCAAAGCTTTCAGACTGCCAGAGGACCGCAGCTGTGGTAAGCCCGCTTGCTCATTTGACGTTAGATGTCGCCTGCAAGAACTTCACCCGCATCTGGTTTATGCTGCTACCTGTTCTTAGGCGACAACAAGGACACATGCAGTAAATGCTTTTTCCTGTTTCATTTTGCTAGACCACGCTCTTCTGTGGCTCTTTAGTGCTTGCCAAACTGCTATGTGCGTGCTGCTGCTTCCATCTGACAAGGAGCACAGCCTTCTGACCGCAGCTTTCAACTTGTCGAAGAAAGAGCTTGGCCATTTAGATGTGATGCAAATCTGTGTGTGTGTAAGGTGCAGGTGCGTGCTCCTGACAAAGGTGTTCTCCAGGTTCAGTTTCTCCCTGCCAGACACTTTGGAAATGTTTTCCTCTATCATTTGCACCAAGAGTCGCAGATTACTTAACTCAGGAGCTCTGAGAATGGAACGGCAAGAGGTGTTCCGCTTATGTCATAAACAGTGCTCCAGAGCGCTTAGCAACGGGCACAACAAAACGTGTGTGCGGGATAGTGACCATTCCCGCCTAGTGCTGGCAATGCAGGAGCACTGCCAAAAGGCAAAGGAAGGCGCTTAGCATGCGGCTTGTGCGCAAAGCTTTCAGACTGCCAGAGGACCGCAGCTGTGGTAAGCCCGCTTGCTCATTTGACGTTAGATGTCGCCTGCAAGAACTTCACCCGCATCTGGTTTATGCTGCTACCTCTTCTTAGGCGACACCAAGGGCACATGTAGCAAATGCTTTTTCCTGCCTCATTTTGCTAGACCACGCTCTTCTGTGGCACTTTAGTGCTTGCCAAACTGCTATGTGCGTGCTGCTGCTTCCATCTGACAAGGAGCACAGCCTTCTGACAGCAGCTTTCAACTTGTCGAAGAAAGAGCTTGGCCATTTAGATGTGATGCAAATCTGTGTGTGTCTAAGGTGCAGGTGCAAGCTCCTGACAAAGGTGTTCTCCACGTTAAATTTCTCCTTGCCAGACACATTGGAAATGTTTTCCTCTATCATTCGCACCAAGAGTTGCAGATTACTTAACTCAGGAGCTCTGAGAATGGAACGGCAAGAGGTGTTCCGCTTACGTCATAAACAGTGCTCCAGAGCGCTTAGCAACGGGCACAACGAAACGTGTGTGCGGGATAGTGACCATTCCCGCCTAGTGCTGGCAATGCACGAGCACTGCCAAAAGGCAAAGGAAGGCGCTTAGCATGCGGCTTGTGCGCAAAGCTTTCAGACTGCCAGAGGACCGCAGCTGTGGTAAGCCGGCTTGCTCATTTCACGTTAGATGTCGCCTGCAAGAACTTCACCCGCATCTGGTTTATGCTGCTACCTGTTGTTAGGCGACACCAAGGGCACATGTAGCAAATGCTTTTTCCTGCCTCATTTTGCTAGACCACGCTCTTCTGTGGCACTTTAGTGCTTGCCAAACTGCTATGTGCGTGCTGCTGCTTCCATCTGACAAGGAGCACAGCCTTCTGACCGCAGCTTTCAACTTGCCGAAGAAAGAGCTTGGCCATTTAGATGTGATGCAAATCTGTGTGTGTGTAAAGTGCAGGTGCAAGCTCCTGACAAAGGTGTTCTCCAGGTTCAGTTTCTCTCTGCCAGACACTTTGGAAATGTTTTCCTCTATCATTTGCACCGAGAGTCGCAGATTACTTAACTCAGGAGCTCTGAGAATGGAACGGCAAGAGGTGTTCCGCTTACGTCATAAACAGTGCTCCAGAGCGCTTAGCAACGGGCACAACAAAACGTGTGTGCGGGATAGTGACCATTCCCGCCTAGTGCTAGCAATGCACGAGTACTGCCAAAAGGCAAAGGAAGGCGCTTAGCATCTGGCTCGTGCGCAAAGCTTTCAGACTGCCAGAGGACCGCAGCTGTGGTAAGCCCGCTTGCTCATTTGACGTTAGATGTCGCCTGCAAGAACTTCACCCGCATCTGGTTTATGCTGCTACCTCTTCTTAGGCGACAACAAGGACACATGTAGCAAATGCTTTTTCCTGCCTCATTTTGCTAGACCACGCTCTTCTGTGGCACTTTAGTGCTTGCCAAACTGCTATGTGCGTGCTGCTGCTTCCATCTGACAAGGAGCACAGCCTTCTGACAGCAGCTTTCAACTTGTCGAAGAAAGAGCTTGGCCATTTAGATGTGATGCAAATCTGTGTGTGTGTAAGGTGCAGGTGCGAGCTCCTGACAAAGGTGTTCTCCAGGTTCAGTTTCTCCCTGCCAGACACTTTGGAAATGTTTTCCTCTATCATTTGCACCAAGAGTCGCAGATTACTTAACTCAGGAGCTCTGAGAATGGAACGGCAAGAGGTGTTCCGCTTATGTCATAAACAGTGCTCCAGAGCGCTTAGCAACGGGCACAAGGAAACGTGTGTGCGGGATAGTGACCATTCCCGCCTAGTGCTGGCAATGCACGAGCACTGCCAAAAGGCAAAGGAAGGCGCTTAGCATGCGGCTTGTGCGCAAAGCTTTCAGACTGCCAGAGGACCACAGCTGTGGTAAGCCCGCTTGCTCATTTGACGTTAGATGTCGCCTGCAAGAACTTCACCCGCATCTGGTTTATGCTGCTACCTGTTCTTAGGCGACAACAAGGACACATGCAGTAAATGCTTTTTCCTGTTTCATTTTGCTAGACCACGCTCTTCTGTGGCTCTTTAGTGCTTGCCAAACTGCTATGTGCGTGCTGCTGCTTCCATCTGACAAGGAGCACAGCCTTCTGACAGCAGCTTTCAACTTGTCGAAGAAAGAGCTTGGCCATTTAGATGTGCTGCAAATCTGTGTGTGTCTAAGGTGCAGGTGCGAGCTCCTGACAAAGGTGTTCTCCACGTTAAATTTCTCCTTGCCAGACACATTGGAAATGTTTTCCTCTATCATTCGCAGCAAGAGTTGCAGATTACTTAACTCAGGAGCTCTGAGAATGGAACGACAAGAGGTGTTCCGCTTACGTCATAAACAGTGCTCCAGAGCGCTTAACAACGGGCACAACGAAACGTGTGTGCGGGATAGTGACCATTCCCGCCTAGTGCTGGCAATGCACGAGCACTGCCAAAAGGCAAAGGAAGGCGCTTAGCATGCGGCTTGTGCGCAAAGCTTTCAGACTGCCAGAGGACCGCAGCTGTGGTAAGCCGGCTTGCTCATTTGACGTTAGATGTCGCCTGCAAGAACTTCACCCGCATCTGGTTTATGCTGCTACCTGTTGTTAGGCGACACCAAGGGCACATGTAGCAAATGCTTTTTCCTGCCTCATTTTGCTAGACCACGCTCTTCTGTGGCACTTTAGTGCTTGCCAAACTGCTATGTGCGTGCTGCTGCTTCCATCTGACAAGGAGCACAGCCTTCTGACCGCAGCTTTCAACTTGCCGAAGAAAGAGCTTGGCCATTTAGATGTGATGCAAATCTGTGTGTGTGTAAAGTGCAGGTGCATGCTCCTGACAAAGGTGTTCTCCAGGTTCAGTTTCTCTCTGCCAGACAATTTGGAAATGTTTTCCTCTATCATTTGCACCAAGAGTCGCAGATTACTTAACTCAGGAGCTCTGAGAATGGAACGGCAAGAGGTGTTCCGCTTACGTCATAAACAGTGCTCCAGAGCGCTTAGCAACGGGCACAACAAAACGTGTGTGCGGGATAGTGACCATTCCCGCCTAGTGCTAGCAATGCACGAGTACTGCCAAAAGGCAAAGGAAGGCGCTTAGCATCTGGCTCGTGCGCAAAGCTTTCAGACTGCCAGAGGACCGCAGCTGTGGTAAGCCCGCTTGCTCATTTGACGTTAGATGTCGCCTGCAAGAACTTCACCCGCATCTGGTTTATGCTGCTACCTCTTCTTCGGCGACAACAAGGACACATGTAGCAAATGCTTTTTCCTGCCTCATTTTGCTAGGCCACGCTCTTCTGTGGCACTTTAGTGCTTGCCAAACTGCTATGTGCGTGCTGCTGCTTCCATCTGACAAGGAGCACAGCCTTCTGACAGCAGCTTTCAACTTGTCGAAGAAAGAGCTTGGCCATTTAGATGTGATGCAAATCTGTGTGTGTCTAAAGTGCAGGTGCGAGCTCCTGACAAAGGTGTTCTCCAGGTTCAGTTTCTCCCTGCCAGACACTTTGGAAATGTTTTCCTCTATCATTTGCACCAAGAGTCGCAGATTACTTAACTCAGGAGCTCTGAGAATGGAACGGCAAGAGGTGTTCCGCTTACGTCATAAACAGTGCTCCAGAGCGCTTAGCAACGGGCACAACAAAACGTGTGTGCGGGATAGTGACCATTCCCGCCTAGTGCTGGCAATGCACGAGCACTGCCAAAAGGCAAAGGAAGGCGCTTAGCATGCGGCTTGTGCGCAAAGCTTTCAGACTGCCAGAGGACCGCAGCTGTGGTAAGCCCGCTTGCTCATTTGACGTTAGATGTCGCCTGCAAGAACTTCACCCGCATCTGGTTTATGCTGCTACCTGTTCTTAGGCGACAACAAGGACACATGCAGTAAATGCTTTTTCCTGTTTCATTTTGCTAGACCACGCTCTTCTGTGGCTCTTTAGTGCTTGCCAAACTGCTATGTGCGTGCTGCTGCTTCCATCTGACAAGGAGCACAGCCTTCTGACAGCAGCTTTCAACTTGTCGAAGAAAGAGCTTGGCCATTTAGATGTGATGCAAATCTGTGTGTGTGTAAGGTGCAGGTGCGAGCTCCTGACAAAGGTGTTCTCCAGGTTCAGTTTCTCCCTGCCAGACACTTTGGAAATGTTTTCCTCTATCATTTGCACCAAGAGTCGCAGATTACTTAACTCAGGAGCTCTGAGAATGGAACGGCAAGAGGTGTTCCGCTTATGTCATAAACAGTGCTCCAGAGCGCTTAGCAACGGGCACAACAAAACGTGTGTGCGGGATAGTGACCATTCCCGCCTAGTGCTGGCAATGCACGAGCACTGCCAAAAGGCAAAGGAAGGCGCTTAGCATGCGGCTTGTGCGCAAAGCTTTCAGACTGCCAGAGGACCGCAGCTGTGGTAAGCCCGCTTGCTCATTTGACGTTAGATGTCGCCTGCAAGAACTTCACCCGCATCTGGTTTATGCTGCTACCTGTTCTTAGGCGACAACAAGGACACATGCAGTAAATGCTTTTTCCTGTTTCATTTTGCTAGACCACGCTCTTCTGTGGCTCTTTAGTGCTTGCCAAACTGCTATGTGCGTGCTGCTGCTTCCATCTGACAAGGAGCATAGCCTTCTGACAGCAGCTTTCAACTTGTCGAAGAAAGAGCTTGGCCATTTAGATGTGATGCAAATCTGTGTGTGTGTAAGGTGCAGGTGCGAGCTCCTGACAAAGGTGTTCTCCAGGTTCAGTTTCTCCCTGCCAGACACTTTGGAAATGTTTTCCTCTATCATTTGCACCAAGAGTCGCAGATTACTTAACTCAGGAGCTCTGAGAATGGAACGGCAAGAGGTGTTCCGCTTACGTCATAAACAGTGCTCCAGAGCGCTTAGCAACGGGCACAAGGAAACGTGTGTGCGGGATAGTGACCATTCCCGCCTAGTGCTGGCAATGCACGAGCACTGCCAAAAGGCAAAGGAAGGCGCTTAGCATGCGGCTTGTGCGCAAAGCTTTCAGACTGCCAGAGGACCGCAGCTGTGGTAAGCCGGCTTGCTCATTTGACGTTAGATGTCGCCTGCAAGAACTTCACCCGCATCTGGTTTATGCTGCTACCTGTTGTTAGGCGACACCAAGGGCACATGTAGCAAATGCTTTTTCCTGCCTCATTTTGCTAGACCACGCTCTTCTGTGGCACTTTAGTGCTTGCCAAACTGCTATGTGCGTGCTGCTGCTTCCATCTGACAAGGAGCACAGCCTTCTGACAGCAGCTTTCAACTTGTCGAAGAAAGAGCTTGGCCATTTAGATGTGATGCAAATCTGTGTGTGTGTAAGGTGCAGGTGCGAGCTCCTGACAAAGGTGTTCTCCAGGTTCAGTTTCTCCCTGCCAGACACTTTGGAAATGTTTTCCTCTATCATTTGCACCAAGAGTCGCAGATTACTTAACTCAGGAGCTCTGAGAATGGAACGGCAAGAGGTGTTCCGCTTACGTCATAAACAGTGCTCCAGAGCGCTTAGCAACGGGCACAAGGAAACGTGTGTGCGGGATAGTGACCATTCCCGCCTAGTGCTGGCAATGCACGAGCACTGCCAAAAGGCAAAGGAAGGCGCTTAGCATGCGGCTTGTGCGCAAAGCTTTCAGACTGCCAGAGGACCGCAGCTGTGGTAAGTCCGCTTGCTCATTTGACGTTAGATGTCGCCTGCAAGAACTTCACCCGCATCTGGTTTATGCTGCTACCTGTTGTTAGGCGACACCAAGGGCACATGTAGCAAATGCTTTTTCCTGCCTCATTTTGCTAGACCACGCTCTTCTGTGGCACTTTAGTGCTTGCAAAACTCCTATGTGCGTGCTGCTGCTTCCATCTGACAAGGAGCACAGCCTTCTGACAGCAGCTTTCAACTTGTCGAAGAAAGAGCTTGGCCATTTAGATGTGATGCAAATCTGTGTGTGTCTAAGGTGCAGGTGCAAGCTCCTGACAAAGGTGTTCTCCAGGTTCAGTTTCTCCTTGCCAGACACATTGGAAATGTTTTCCTCTATCATTCGCACCAAGAGTCGCAGATTACTTAACTCAGGAGCTCTGAGAATGGAACGGCAAGAGGTGTTCCGCTTATGTCATAAACAGTGCTCCAGAGCGCTTAGCAACGGGCACAAGGAAACGTGTGTGCGGGATAGTGACCATTCCCGCCTAGTGCTGGCAATGCACGAGCACTGCCAAAAGGCAAAGGAAGGCGCTTAGCATGCGGCTTGTGCGCAAAGCTTTCAGACTGCCAGAGGACCGCAGCTGTGGTAAGCCGGCTTGCTCATTTGACGTTAGATGTCGCCTGCAAGAACTTCACCCGCATCTGGTTTATGCTGCTACCTGTTGTTAGGCGACACCAAGGGCACATGTAGCAAATGCTTTTTCCTGCCTCATTTTGCTAGACCACGCTCTTCTGTGGCACTTTAGTGCTTGCAAAACTCCTATGTGCGTGCTGCTGCTTCCATCTGACAAGGAGCACAGCCTTCTGACAGCAGCTTTCAACTTGTCGAAGAAAGAGCTTGGCCATTTAGATGTGATGCAAATCTGTGTGTGTCTAAAGTGCAGGTGCGAGCTCCTGACAAAGGTGTTCTCCAGGTTCAGTTTCTCCCTGCCAGACACTTTGGAAATGTTTTCCTCTATCATTTGCACCAAGAGTCGCAGATTACTTAACTCAGGAGCTCTGAGAATGGAACGGCAAGAGGTGTTCCGCTTACGTCATAAACAGTGCTCCAGAGCGCTTAGCAACGGGCACAACAAAACGTGTGTGCGGGATAGTGACCATTCCCGCCTAGTGCTGGCAATGCACGAGCACTGCCAAAAGGCAAAGGAAGGCGCTTAGCATGCGGCTTGTGCGCAAAGCTTTCAGACTGCCAGAGGACCGCAGCTGTGGTAAGCCCGCTTGCTCATTTGACGTTAGATGTCGCCTGCAAGAACTTCACCCGCATCTGGTTTATGCTGCTACCTGTTCTTAGGCGACAACAAGGACACATGCAGTAAATGCTTTTTCCTGTTTCATTTTGCTAGACCACGCTCTTCTGTGGCTCTTTAGTGCTTGCCAAACTGCTATGTGCGTGCTGCTGCTTCCATCTGACAAGGAGCACAGCCTTCTGACAGCAGCTTTCAACTTGTCGAAGAAAGAGCTTGGCCATTTAGATGTGATGCAAATCTGTGTGTGTGTAAGGTGCAGGTGCGAGCTCCTGACAAAGGTGTTCTCCAGGTTCAGTTTCTCCCTGCCAGACACTTTGGAAATGTTTTCCTCTATCATTTGCACCAAGAGTCGCAGATTACTTAACTCAGGAGCTCTGAGAATGGAACGGCAAGAGGTGTTCCGCTTATGTCATAAACAGTGCTCCAGAGCGCTTAGCAACGGGCACAACAAAACGTGTGTGCGGGATAGTGACCATTCCCGCCTAGTGCTGGCAATGCACGAGCACTGCCAAAAGGCAAAGGAAGGCGCTTAGCATGCGGCTTGTGCGCAAAGCTTTCAGACTGCCAGAGGACCGCAGCTGTGGTAAGCCCGCTTGCTCATTTGACGTTAGATGTCGCCTGCAAGAACTTCACCCGCATCTGGTTTATGCTGCTACCTGTTCTTAGGCGACAACAAGGACACATGCAGTAAATGCTTTTTCCTGTTTCATTTTGCTAGACCACGCTCTTCTGTGGCTCTTTAGTGCTTGCCAAACTGCTATGTGCGTGCTGCTGCTTCCATCTGACAAGGAGCATAGCCTTCTGACAGCAGCTTTCAACTTGTCGAAGAAAGAGCTTGGCCATTTAGATGTGATGCAAATCTGTGTGTGTGTAAGGTGCAGGTGCGAGCTCCTGACAAAGGTGTTCTCCAGGTTCAGTTTCTCCCTGCCAGACACTTTGGAAATGTTTTCCTCTATAATTTGCACCAAGAGTCGCAGATTACTTAACTCAGGAGCTCTGAGAATGGAACGGCAAGAGGTGTTCCGCTTACGTCATAAACAGTGCTCCAGAGCGCTTAGCAACGGGCACAAGGAAACGTGTGTGCGGGATAGTGACCATTCCCGCCTAGTGCTGGCAATGCACGAGCACTGCCAAAAGGCAAAGGAAGGCGCTTAGCATGCGGCTTGTGCGCAAAGCTTTCAGACTGCCAGAGGACCGCAGCTGTGGTAAGCCGGCTTGCTCATTTGACGTTAGATGTCGCCTGCAAGAACTTCACCCGCATCTGGTTTATGCTGCTACCTGTTGTTAGGCGACACCAAGGGCACATGTAGCAAATGCTTTTTCCTGCCTCATTTTGCTAGACCACGCTCTTCTGTGGCACTTTAGTGCTTGCCAAACTGCTATGTGCGTGCTGCTGCTTCCATCTGACAAGGAGCACAGCCTTCTGACAGCAGCTTTCAACTTGTCGAAGAAAGAGCTTGGCCATTTAGATGTGATGCAAATCTGTGTGTGTGTAAGGTGCAGGTGCGAGCTCCTGACAAAGGTGTTCTCCAGGTTCAGTTTCTCCCTGCCAGACACTTTGGAAATGTTTTCCTCTATCATTTGCACCAAGAGTCGCAGATTACTTAACTCAGGAGCTCTGAGAATGGAACGGCAAGAGGTGTTCCGCTTACGTCATAAACAGTGCTCCAGAGCGCTTAGCAACGGGCACAACAAAACGTGTGTGCGGGATAGTGACCATTCCCGCCTAGTGCTGGCAATGCACGAGCACTGCCAAAAGGCAAAGGAAGGCGCTTAGCATGCGGCTTGTGCGCAAAGCTTTCAGACTGCCAGAGGACCGCAGCTGTGGTAAGTCCGCTTGCTCATTTGACGTTAGATGTCGCCTGCAAGAACTTCACCCGCATCTGGTTTATGCTGCTACCTGTTGTTAGGCGACACCAAGGGCACATGTAGCAAATGCTTTTTCCTGCCTCATTTTGCTAGACCACGCTCTTCTGTGGCACTTTAGTGCTTGCAAAACTCCTATGTGCGTGCTGCTGCTTCCATCTGACAAGGAGCACAGCCTTCTGACAGCAGCTTTCAACTTGTCGAAGAAAGAGCTTGGCCATTTAGATGTGATGCAAATCTGTGTGTGTCTAAGGTGCAGGTGCAAGCTCCTGACAAAGGTGTTCTCCAGGTTCAGTTTCTCCTTGCCAGACACATTGGAAATGTTTTCCTCTATCATTCGCACCAAGAGTCGCAGATTACTTAACTCAGGAGCTCTGAGAATGGAACGGCAAGAGGTGTTCCGCTTATGTCATAAACAGTGCTCCAGAGCGCTTAGCAACGGGCACAAGGAAACGTGTGTGCGGGATAGTGACCATTCCCGCCTAGTGCTGGCAATGCACGAGCACTGCCAAAAGGCAAAGGAAGGCGCTTAGCATGCGGCTTGTGCGCAAAGCTTTCAGACTGCCAGAGGACCGCAGCTGTGGTAAGCCGGCTTGCTCATTTGACGTTAGATGTCGCCTGCAAGAACTTCACCCGCATCTGGTTTATGCTGCTACCTGTTCTTAGGCGACACCAAGGGCACATGTAGCAAATGCTTTTTCCTGCCTCATTTTGCTAGACCACGCTCTTCTGTGGCACTTTAGTGCTTGCAAAACTCCTATGTGCGTGCTGCTGCTTCCATCTGACAAGGAGCACAGCCTTCTGACAGCAGCTTTCAACTTGTCGAAGAAAGAGCTTGGCCATTTAGATGTGATGCAAATCTGTGTGTGTCTAAGGTGCAGGTGCAAGCTCCTGACAAAGGTGTTCTCCAGGTTCAATTTCTCCTTGCCAGACACATTGGAAAGATTTTCCTCTATCATTCGCACCAAGAGTTGCAGATTACTTAACTCAGGAGCTCTGAGAATGGAACGGCAAGAGGTGTTCCGCTTACGTCATAAACAGTGCTCCAGAGCGCTTAGCAACGGGCACAACAAAACGTGTGTGCGGGATAGTGACCATTCCCGCCTAGTGCTGGCAATGCACGAGCACTGCCAAAAGGCAAAGGAAGGCGCTTAGCATGCGGCTTGTGCGCAAAGCTTTCAGACTGCCAGAGGACCGCAGCTGTGGTAAGCCCGCTTGCTCATTTGACGTTAGATGTCGCCTGCAAGAACTTCACCCGCATCTGGTTTATGCTGCTACCTGTTCTTAGGCGACAACAAGGACACATGCAGTAAATGCTTTTTCCTGTTTCATTTTGCTAGACCACGCTCTTCTGTGGCTCTTTAGTGCTTGCCAAACTGCTATGTGCGTGCTGCTGCTTCCATCTGACAAGGAGCACAGCCTTCTGACAGCAGCTTTCAACTTGTCGAAGAAAGAGCTTGGCCATTTAGATGTGATGCAAATCTGTGTGTGTGTAAGGTGCAGGTGCGAGCTCCTGACAAAGGTGTTCTCCAGGTTCAGTTTCTCCCTGCCAGACACTTTGGAAATGTTTTCCTCTATCATTTGCACCAAGAGTCGCAGATTACTTAACTCAGGAGCTCTGAGAATGGAACGGCAAGAGGTGTTCCGCTTACGTCATAAACAGTGTTCCAGAGCGCTTAGCAACGGGCACAACAAAACGTGTGTGCGGGATAGTGACCATTCCCGCCTAGTGCTGGCAATGCACGAGCACTGCCAAAAGGCAAAGGAAGGCGCTTAGCATGCGGCTTGTGCGCAAAGCTTTCAGACTGCCAGAGGACCGCAGCTGTGGTAAGCCCGCTTGCTCATTTGACGTTAGATGTCGCCTGCAAGAACTTCACCCGCATCTGGTTTATGCTGCTACCTGTTCTTAGGCGACAACAAGGACACATGCAGTAAATGCTTTTTCCTGTTTCATTTTGCTAGACCACGCTCTTCTGTGGCTCTTTAGTGCTTGCCAAACTGCTATGTGCGTGCTGCTGCTTCCATCTGACAAGGAGCACAGCCTTCTGACAGCAGCTTTCAACTTGTCGAAGAAAGAGCTTGGCCATTTAGATGTGATGCAAATCTGTGTGTGTGTAAGGTGCAGGTGCGAGCTCCTGACAAAGGTGTTCTCCAGGTTCAGTTTCTCCCTGCCAGACACTTTGGAAATGTTTTCCTCTATCATTTGCACCAAGAGTCGCAGATTACTTAACTCAGGAGCTCTGAGAATGGAACGGCAAGAGGTGTTCCGCTTACGTCATAAACAGTGCTCCAGAGCGCTTAGCAACGGGCACAACAAAACGTGTGTGCGGGATAGTGACCATTCCCGCCTAGTGCTGGCAATGCACGAGCACTGCCAAAAGGCAAAGGAAGGCGCTTAGCATGCGGCTTGTGCGCAAAGCTTTCAGACTGCCAGAGGACCGCAGCTGTGGTAAGTCCGCTTGCTCATTTGACGTTAGATGTCGCCTGCAAGAACTTCACCCGCATCTGGTTTATGCTGCTACCTGTTGTTAGGCGACACCAAGGGCACATGTAGTAAATGCTTTTTCCTGCCTCATTTTGCTAGACCACGCTCTTCTGTGGCACTTTAGTGCTTGCCAAACTGCTATGTGCGTGCTGCTGCTTCCATCTGACAAGGAGCACAGCCTTCTGACAGCAGCTTTCAACTTGTCGAAGAAAGAGCTTGGCCATTTAGATGTGATGCAAATCTGTGTGTGTCTAAGGTGCAGGTGCAAGCTCCTGACAAAGGTGTTCTCCAGGTTCAATTTCTCCTTGCCAGACACATTGGAAATGTTTTCCTCTATCATTCGCACCAAGAGTTGCAGATTACTTAACTCAGGAGCTCTGAGAATGGAACGGCAAGAGGTGTTCCGCTTACGTCATAAACAGTGCTCCAGAGCGCTTAGCAACGGGCACAACAAAACGTGTGTGCGGGATAGTGACCATTCCCGCCTAGTGCTGGCAATGCACGAGCACTGCCAAAAGGCAAAGGAAGGCGCTTAGCATGCGGCTTGTGCGCAAAGCTTTCAGACTGCCAGAGGACCGCAGCTGTGGTAAGCCCGCTTGCTCATTTGACGTTAGATGTCGCCTGCAAGAACTTCACCCGCATCTGGTTTATGCTGCTACCTGTTCTTAGGCGACAACAAGGACACATGCAGTAAATGCTTTTTCCTGTTTCATTTTGCTAGACCACGCTCTTCTGTGGCTCTTTAGTGCTTGCCAAACTGCTATGTGCGTGCTGCTGCTTCCATCTGACAAGGAGCACAGCCTTCTGACAGCAGCTTTCAACTTGTCGAAGAAAGAGCTTGGCCATTTAGATGTGATGCAAATCTGTGTGTGTGTAAGGTGCAGGTGCGAGCTCCTGACAAAGGTGTTCTTCCGGTTCAGTTTCTCCCTGCCAGACACTTTGGAAATGTTTTCCTCTATCATTCGCACCAAGAGTCGCAGATTACTTAACTCAGGAGCTCTGAGAATGGAACGGCAAGAGGTGTTCCGCTTACGTCATAAACAGTGCTCCAGAGCGCTTAGCAACGGGCACAACGAAACGTGTGTGTGGGATAGTGACCATTCCCGCCTAGTGCTGGCAATGCACGAGCACTGCCAAAAGGCAAAGGAAGGCGCTTTTCATCCGGCTTGTGCGCAAAGCTTTCAGACTGCCAGAGGACCGCAGCTGTGGTAAGCCCGCTTGCTCATTTGACGTTAGATGTCGCCTGCAAGAACTTCACCCGCATCTGGTTTATGCTGCTACCTGTTCTTAGGCGACAACAAGAACACATGCAGTAAATGCTTTTTCCTGTTTCATTTTGCTAGACCACGCTCTTCTGTGGCTCTTTAGTGCTTGCCAAACTGCTATGTGCGTGCTGCTGCTTCCATCTGACAAGGAGCACAGCCTTCTGACAGCAGCTTTCAACTTGTCGAAGAAAGAGCTTGGCCATTTAGATGTGATGCAAATCTGTGTGTGTGTAAGGTGCAGGTGCGAGCTCCTGACAAAGGTGTTCTCCAGGTTCAGTTTCTCCCTGCCAGACACTTTGGAAATGTTTTCCTCTATCATTTGCACCAAGAGTCGCAGATTACTTAACTCAGGAGCTCTGAGAATGGAACGGCAAGAGGTGTTCCGCTTACGTCATAAACAGTGCTCCAGAGCGCTTAGCAACGGGCACAACAAAACGTGTGTGCGGGATAGTGACCATTCCCGCCTAGTGCTGGCAATGCACGAGCACTGCCAAAAGGCAAAGGAAGGCGCTTAGCATGCGGCTTGTGCGCAAAGCTTTCAGACTGCCAGAGGACCGCAGCTGTGGTAAGTCCGCTTGCTCATTTGACGTTAGATGTCGCCTGCAAGAACTTCACCCGCATCTGGTTTATGCTGCTACCTGTTGTTAGGCGACACCAAGGGCACATGTAGTAAATGCTTTTTCCTGCCTCATTTTGCTAGACCACGCTCTTCTGTGGCACTTTAGTGCTTGCCAAACTGCTATGTGCGTGCTGCTGCTTCCATCTGACAAGGAGCACAGCCTTCTGACAGCAGCTTTCAACTTGTCGAAGAAAGAGCTTGGCCATTTAGATGTGATGCAAATCTGTGTGTGTGTAAGGTGCAGGTGCAAGCTCCTGACAAAGGTGTTCTCCAGGTTCAATTTCTCCTTGCCAGACACATTGGAAATGTTTTCCTCTATCATTCGCACCAAGAGTTGCAGATTACTTAACTCAGGAGCTCTGAGAATGGAACGGCAAGAGGTGTTCCGCTTACGTCATAAACAGTGCTCCAGAGCGCTTAGCAACGGGCACAACAAAACGTGTGTGCGGGATAGTGACCATTCCCGCCTAGTGCTGGCAATGCACGAGCACTGCCAAAAGGCAAAGGAAGGCGCTTAGCATGCGGCTTGTGCGCAAAGCTTTCAGACTGCCAGAGGACCGCAGCTGTGGTAAGCCCGCTTGCTCATTTGACGTTAGATGTCGCCTGCAAGAACTTCACCCGCATCTGGTTTATGCTGCTACCTGTTCTTAGGCGACAACAAGGACACATGCAGTAAATGCTTTTTCCTGTTTCATTTTGCTAGACCACGCTCTTCTGTGGCTCTTTAGTGCTTGCCAAACTGCTATGTGCGTGCTGCTGCTTCCATCTGACAAGGAGCACAGCCTTCTGACAGCAGCTTTCAACTTGTCGAAGAAAGAGCTTGGCCATTTAGATGTGATGCAAATCTGTGTGTGTGTAAGGTGCAGGTGCGAGCTCCTGACAAAGGTGTTCTTCCGGTTCAGTTTCTCCCTGCCAGACACTTTGGAAATGTTTTCCTCTATCATTCGCACCAAGAGTCGCAGATTACTTAACTCAGGAGCTCTGAGAATGGAACGGCAAGAGGTGTTCCGCTTACGTCATAAACAGTGCTCCAGAGCGCTTAGCAACGGGCACAACGAAACGTGTGTGTGGGATAGTGACCATTCCCGCCTAGTGCTGGCAATGCACGAGCACTGCCAAAAGGCAAAGGAAGGCGCTTTTCATCCGGCTTGTGCGCAAAGCTTTCAGACTGCCAGAGGACCGCAGCTGTGGTAAGCCCGCTTGCTCATTTGACGTTAGATGTCGCCTGCAAGAACTTCACCCGCATCTGGTTTATGCTGCTACCTGTTCTTAGGCGACAACAAGGACACATGCAGTAAATGCTTTTTCCTGTTTCATTTTGCTAGACCACGCTATTCTGTGGCACTTTAGTGCTTGCCAAACTGCTATGTGCGTGCTGCTGCTTCCATCTGACAAGGAGCACTGCCTTCTGACAGCAGCTTTCAACTTGTCGAAGAAAGAGGTTGGCCATTTAGATGTGATGCAAATCTGTGTGTGTCTAAGGTGCAGGTGCAAGCTCCTGACAAAGGTGTTCTCCAGGTTCAATTTCTCCTTGCCAGACACATTGGAAATGTTTTCCTCTATCATTCGCACCAAGAGTTGCAGATTACTTAACTCAGGAGCTCTGAGAATGGAACGGCAAGAGGTGTTCCGCTTACGTCATAAACAGTGCTCCAGAGCGCTTAGCAACGGGCACAACAAAACGTGTGTGCGGGATAGTGACCATTCCCGCCTAGTGCTGGCAATGCACGAGCACTGCCAAAAGGCAAAGGAAGGCGCTTAGCATGCGGCTTGTGCGCAAAGCTTTCAGACTGCCAGAGGACCGCAGCTGTGGTAAGCCCGCTTGCTCATTTGACGTTAGATGTCGCCTGCAAGAACTTCACCCGCATCTGGTTTATGCTGCTACCTGTTGTTAGGCGACACCAAGGGCACATGTAGTAAATGCTTTTTCCTGCCTCATTTTGCTAGACCACGCTCTTCTGTGGCACTTTAGTGCTTGCCAAACTGCTATGTGCGTGCTGCTGCTTCCATCTGACAAGGAGCACAGCCTTCTGACAGCAGCTTTCAACTTGTCGAAGAAAGAGCTTGGCCATTTAGATGTGATGCAAATCTGTGTGTGTCTAAGGTGCAGGTGCAAGCTCCTGACAAAGGTGTTCTCCAGGTTCAATTTCTCCTTGCCAGACACATTGGAAATGTTTTCCTCTATCATTCGCACCAAGAGTTGCAGATTACTTAACTCAGGAGCTCTGAGAATGGAACGGCAAGAGGTGTTCCGCTTACGTCATAAACAGTGCTCCAGAGCGCTTAGCAACGGGCACAACAAAACGTGTGTGCGGGATAGTGACCATTCCCGCCTAGTGCTGGCAATGCACGAGCACTGCCAAAAGGCAAAGGAAGGCGCTTAGCATCTGGCTTGTGCGCAAAGCTTTCAGACTGCCAGAGGACCGCAGCTGTGGTAAGCCCGCTTGCTCATTTGACGTTAGATGTCGCCTGCAAGAACTTCACCCGCATCTGGTTTATGCTGCTACCTCTTCTTAGGCGACAACAAGGACACATGCAGTAAATGCTTTTTCCTGTTTCATTTTGCTAGACCACGCTCTTCTGTGGCTCTTTAGTGCTTGCCAAACTGCTATGTGCGTGCTGCTGCTTCCATCTGACAAGGAGCACAGCCTTCTGACAGCAGCTTTCAACTTGTCGAAGAAAGAGCTTGGCCATTTAGATGTGATGCAAATCTGTGTGTGTGTAAGGTGCAGGTGCGAGCTCCTGACAAAGGTGTTCTCCAGGTTCAGTTTCTCCCTGCCAGACACTTTGGAAATGTTTTCCTCTATCATTCGCACCAAGAGTCGCAGATTACTTAACTCAGGAGCTCTGAGAATGGAACGGCAAGAGGTGTTCCGCTTATGTCATAAACAGTGCTCCAGAGCGCTTAGCAACGGGCACAAGGAAACGTGTGTGCGGGATAGTGACCATTCCCGCCTAGTGCTGGCAATGCACGAGCACTGCCAAAAGGCAAAGGAAGGCGCTTAGCATGCGGCTTGTGCGCAAAGCTTTCAGACTGCCAGAGGACCGCAGCTGTGGTAAGCCCGCTTGCTCATTTGACGTTAGATGTCGCCTGCAAGAACTTCACCCGCATCTGGTTTATGCTGCTACCTGTTGTTAGGCGACACCAAGGACACATGCAGTAAATGCTTTTTCCTGTTTCATTTTGCTAGACCACGCTCTTCTGTGGCTCTTTAGTGCTTGCCAAACTGCTATGTGCGTGCTGCTGCTTCCATCTGACAAGGAGCACAGCCTTCTGACCGCAGCTTTCAACTTGTCGAAGAAAGAGCTTGGCCATTTAGATGTGATGCAAATCTGTGTGTGTGTAAGGTGCAGGTGCGAGCTCCTGACAAAGGTTTTCTCCAGGTTCAGTTTCTCCCTGCCAGACACTTTGGAAATGTTTTCCTCTATCATTCGCACCAAGAGTTGCAGATTACTTAACTCAGGAGCTCTGAGAATGGAACGGCAAGAGGTGTTCCGCTTACGTCATAAACAGTGCTCCAGAGCGCTTAGCAACGGGCACAACGAAACGTGTGTGCGGGATAGTGACCATTCCCGCCTAGTGCTGGCAATGCACGAGCACTGCCAAAAGGCAAAGGAAGGCGCTTAGCATGCGGCTTGTGCGCAAAGCTTTCAGACTGCCAGAGGACCGCAGCTGTGGTAAGCCGGCTTGCTCATTTCACGTTAGATGTCGCCTGCAAGAACTTCACCCGCATCTGGTTTATGCTGCTACCTGTTGTTAGGCGACACCAAGGGCACATGTAGTAAATGCTTTTTCCTGCCTCATTTTGCTAGACCACGCTCTTCTGTGGCACTTTAGTGCTTGCCAAACTGCTATGTGCGTGCTGCTGCTTCCATCTGACAAGGAGCACAGCCTTCTGACCGCAGCTTTCAACTTGCCGAAGAAAGAGCTTGGCCATTTAGATGTGATGCAAATCTGTGTGTGTGTAAAGTGCAGGTGCAAGCTCCTGACAAAGGTGTTCTCCAGGTTCAGTTTCTCTCTGCCAGACACTTTGGAAATGTTTTCCTCTATCATTTGCACCAAGAGTCGCAGATTACTTAACTCAGGAGCTCTGAGAATGGAACGGCAAGAGGTGTTCCGCTTACGTCATAAACAGTGCTCCAGAGCGCTTAGCAACGGGCACAACAAAACGTGTGTGCGGGATAGTGACCATTCCCGCCTAGTGCTGGCAATGCACGAGCACTGCCAAAAGGCAAAGGAAGGCGCTTAGCATGCGGCTTGTGCGCAAAGCTTTCAGACTGCCAGAGGACCGCAGCTGTGGTAAGCCCGCTTGCTCATTTGACGTTAGATGTCGCCTGCAAGAACTTCACCCGCATCTGGTTTATGCTGCTACCTGTTCTTAGGCGACACCAAGGACACATGCAGTAAATGCTTTTTCCTGTTTCATTTTGCTAGACCACGCTCTTCTGTGGCTCTTTAGTGCTTGCCAAACTGCTATGTGCGTGCTGCTGCTTCCATCTGACAAGGAGCACAGCCTTCTGACAGCAGCTTTCAACTTGTCGAAGAAAGAGCTTGGCCATTTAGATGTGATGCAAATCTGTGTGTGTGTAAGGTGCAGGTGCGAGCTCCTGACAAAGGTGTTCTTCCGGTTCAGTTTCTCCCTGCCAGACACTTTGGAAATGTTTTCCTCTATCATTCGCACCAAGAGTCGCAGATTACTTAACTCAGGAGCTCTGAGAATGGAACGGCAAGAGGTGTTCCGCTTACGTCATAAACAGTGCTCCAGAGCGCTTAGCAACGGGCACAACGAAACGTGTGTGTGGGATAGTGACCATTCCCGCCTAGTGCTGGCAATGCACGAGCACTGCCAAAAGGCAAAGGAAGGCGCTTTTCATCCGGCTTGTGCGCAAAGCTTTCAGACTGCCAGAGGACCGCAGCTGTGGTAAGCCCGCTTGCTCATTTGACGTTAGATGTCGCCTGCAAGAACTTCACCCGCATCTGGTTTATGCTGCTACCTGTTCTTAGGCGACAACAAGGACACATGCAGTAAATGCTTTTTCCTGTTTCATTTTGCTAGACCACGCTATTCTGTGGCACTTTAGTGCTTGCCAAACTGCTATGTGCGTGCTGCTGCTTCCATCTGACAAGGAGCACAGCCTTCTGACAGCAGCTTTCAACTTGTCGAAGAAAGAGCTTGGCCATTTAGATGTGATGCAAATCTGTGTGTGTCTAAGGTGCAGGTGCAAGCTCCTGACAAAGGTGTTCTCCAGGTTCAATTTCTCCTTGCCAGACACATTGGAAATGTTTTCCTCTATCATTCGCACCAAGAGTTGCAGATTACTTAACTCAGGAGCTCTGAGAATGGAACGGCAAGAGGTGTTCCGCTTACGTCATAAACAGTGCTCCAGAGCGCTTAGCAACGGGCACAACAAAACGTGTGTGCGGGATAGTGACCATTCCCGCCTAGTGCTGGCAATGCACGAGCACTGCCAAAAGGCAAAGGAAGGCGCTTAGCATGCGGCTTGTGCGCAAAGCTTTCAGACTGCCAGAGGACCGCAGCTGTGGTAAGCCCGCTTGCTCATTTGACGTTAGATGTCGCCTGCAAGAACTTCACCCGCATCTGGTTTATGCTGCTACCTGTTCTTAGGCGACAACAAGGACACATGCAGTAAATGCTTTTTCCTGTTTCATTTTGCTAGACCACGCTCTTCTGTGGCTCTTTAGTGCTTGCCAAACTGCTATGTGCGTGCTGCTGCTTCCATCTGACAAGGAGCACAGCCTTCTGACAGCAGCTTTCAACTTGTCGAAGAAAGAGCTTGGCCATTTAGATGTGCTGCAAATCTGTGTGTGTGTAAGGTGCAGGTGCAAGCTCCTGACAAAGGTGTTCTCCAGGTTCAGTTTCTCCTTGCCAGACACATTGGAAATGTTTTCCTCTATCATTCGCACCAAGAGTCGCAGATTACTTAACTCAGGAGCTCTGAGAATGGAACGGCAAGAGGTGTTCCGCTTATGTCATAAACAGTGCTCCAGAGCGCTTAGCAACGGGCACAACAAAACGTGTGTGCGGGATAGTGACCATTCCCGCCTAGTGCTGGCAATGCACGAGCACTGCCAAAAGGCAAAGGAAGGCGCTTAGCATGCGGCTTGTGCGCAAAGCTTTCAGACTGCCAGAGGACCGCAGCTGTGGTAAGCCCGCTTGCTCATTTGACGTTAGATGTCGCCTGCAAGAACTTCACCCGCATCTGGTTTATGCTGCTACCTCTTCTTAGGCGACAACAAGGACACATGCAGTAAATGCTTTTTCCTGTTTCATTTTGCTAGACCACGCTCTTCTGTGGCTCTTTAGTGCTTGCCAAACTGCTATGTGCGTGCTGCTGCTTCCATCTGACAAGGAGCACAGCCTTCTGACAGCAGCTTTCAACTTGTCGAAGAAAGAGCTTGGCCATTTAGATGTGATGCAAATCTGTGTGTGTGTAAGGTGCAGGTGCGAGCTCCTGACAAAGGTGTTCTCCAGGTTCAGTTTCTCCCTGCCAGACACTTTGGAAATGTTTTCCTCTATCATTTGCACCAAGAGTCGCAGATTACTTAACTCAGGAGCTCTGAGAATGGAACGGCAAGAGGTGTTCCGCTTACGTCATAAACAGTGCTCCAGAGCGCTTAGCAACAGGCACAACGAAACGTGTGTGCGGGATAGTGACCATTCCCGCCTAGTGCTGGCAATGCACGAGCACTGCCAAAAGGCAAAGGAAGGCGCTTAGCATGCGGCTTGTGCGCAAAGCTTTCAGACTGCCAGAGGACCGCAGCTGTGGTAAGCCCGCTTGCTCATTTGACGTTAGATGTCGCCTGCAAGAACTTCACCCGCATCTGGTTTATGCTGCTACCTGTTGTTAGGCGACACCAAGGGCACATGTAGCAAATGCTTTTTCCTGCCTCATTTTGCTAGACCACGCTCTTCTGTGGCACTTTAGTGCTTGCCAAACTCCTATGTGCGTGCTGCTGCTTCCATCTGACAAGGAGCACAGCCTTCTGACAGCAGCTTTCAACTTGTCGAAGAAAGAGCTTGGCCATTTAGATGTGATGCAAATCTGTGTGTGTCTAAGGTGCAGGTGCAAGCTCCTGACAAAGGTGTTCTCCAGGTTCAGTTTCTCCTTGCCAGACACATTGGAAATGTTTTCCTCTATCATTTGCACCAAGAGTCGCAGATTACTTAACTCAGGAGCTCTGAGAATGGAACGGCAAGAGGTGTTCCGCTTACGTCATAAACAGTGCTCCAGAGCGCTTAGCAACGGGCACAACAAAACGTGTGTGCGGGATAGTGACCATTCCCGCCTAGTGCTAGCAATGCACGAGTACTGCCAAAAGGCAAAGGAAGGCGCTTAGCATCTGGCTTGTGCGCAAAGCTTTCAGACTGCCAGAGGACCGCAGCTGTGGTAAGCCCGCTTGCTCATTTGACGTTAGATGTCGCCTGCAAGAACTTCACCCGCATCTGGTTTATGCTGCTACCTCTTCTTAGGCGACAACAAGGACACATGCAGTAAATGCTTTTTCCTGTTTCATTTTGCTAGACCACGCTCTTCTGTGGCTCTTTAGTGCTTGCCAAACTGCTATGTGCGTGCTGCTGCTTCCATCTGACAAGGAGCACAGCCTTCTGACAGCAGCTTTCAACTTGTCGAAGAAAGAGCTTGGCCATTTAGATGTGATGCAAATCTGTGTGTGTGTAAGGTGCAGGTGCGAGCTCCTGACAAAGGTGTTCTCCAGGTTCAGTTTCTCCCTGCCAGACACTTTGGAAATGTTTTCCTCTATCATTCGCACCAAGAGTCGCAGATTACTTAACTCAGGAGCTCTGAGAATGGAACGGCAAGAGGTGTTCCGCTTATGTCATAAACAGTGCTCCAGAGCGCTTAGCAACGGGCACAAGGAAACGTGTGTGCGGGATAGTGACCATTCCCGCCTAGTGCTGGCAATGCACGAGCACTGCCAAAAGGCAAAGGAAGGCGCTTAGCATGCGGCTTGTGCGCAAAGCTTTCAGACTGCCAGAGGACCGCAGCTGTGGTTAGCCCGCTTGCTCATTTGACGTTAGATGTCGCCTGCAAGAACTTCACCCGCATCTGGTTTATGCTGCTACCTCTTCTTAGGCGACAACAAGGACACATGTAGCAAATGCTTTTTCCTGCCTCATTTTGCTAGGCCACGCTCTTCTGTGGCACTTTAGTGCTTGCCAAACTGCTATGTGCGTGCTGCTGCTTCCATCTGACAAGGAGCACAGCCTTCTGACAGCAGCTTTCAACTTGTCGAAGAAAGAGCTTGGCCATTTAGATGTGATGCAAATCTGTGTGTGTCTAAAGTGCAGGTGCGAGCTCCTGACAAAGGTGTTCTCCAGGTTCAGTTTCTCCCTGCCAGACACTTTGGAAATGTTTTCCTCTATCATTTGCACCAAGAGTCGCAGATTACTTAACTCAGGAGCTCTGAGAATGGAACTGCAAGAGGTGTTCCGCTTACGTCATAAACAGTGCTCCAGAGCGCTTAGCAACGGGCACAACGAAATGTGTGTGCGGGATAGTGACCATTCCCGCCTAGTGCTAGCAATGCACGAGTACTGCCAAAAGGCAAAGGAAGGCGCTTAGCATCTGGCTCGTGCGCAAAGCTTTCAGACTGCCAGAGGACCGCAGCTGTGGTAAGCCCGCTTGCTCATTTGACGTTAGATGTCGCCTGCAAGAACTTCACCCGCATCTGGTTTATGCTGCTACCTCTTCTTAGGCGACAACAAGGACACATGTAGCAAATGCTTTTTCCTGCCTCATTTTGCTAGGCCACGCTCTTCTGTGGCACTTTAGTGCTTGCCAAACTGCTATGTGCGTGCTGCTGCTTCCATCTGACAAGGAGCACAGCCTTCTGACCGCAGATTTCAACTTGTCGAAGAAAGAGCTTGGCCATTTAGATGTGATGCAAATCTGTGTGTGTCTAAAGTGCAGGTGCGAGCTCCTGACAAAGGTGTTCTCCAGGTTCAGTTTCTCCCTGCCAGACACTTTGGAAATGTTTTCCTCTATAATTTGCACCAAGAGTCGCAGATTACTTAACTCAGGAGCTCTGAGAATGGAACGGCAAGAGGTGTTCCGCTTACGTCATAAACAGTGCTCCAGAGCGCTTAGCAACGGGTACAACAAAACGTGTGTGCGGGATAGTGACCATTCCCGCCTAGTGCTGGCAATGCACGAGCACTGCCAAAAGGCAAAGGAAGGCGCTTAGCATGCGGCTTGTGCGCAAAGCTTTCAGACTGCCAGAGGACCGCAGCTGTGGTAAGCCCGCTTGCTCATTTGACGTTAGATGTCGCCTGCAAGAACTTCACCCGCATCTGGTTTATGCTGCTACCTGTTCTTAGGCGACAACAAGGACACATGCAGTAAATGCTTTTTCCTGTTTCATTTTGCTAGACCACGCTCTTCTGTGGCTCTTTAGTGCTTGCAAAACTCCTATGTGCGTGCTGCTGCTTCCATCTGACAAGGAGCACAGCCTTCTGACAGCAGCTTTCAACTTGTCGAAGAAAGAGCTTGGCCATTTAGATGTGCTGCAAATCTGTGTGTGTCTAAGGTGCAGGTGCAAGCTCCTGACAAAGGTGTTCTCCAGGTTCAGTTTCTCCTTGCCAGACACATTGGAAATGTTTTCCTCTATCATTCGCACCAAGAGTCGCAGATTACTTAACTCAGGAGCTCTGAGAATGGAACGGCAAGAGGTGTTCCGCTTACGTCATAAACAGTGCTCCAGAGCGCTTAGCAACGGGCACAACGAAACGTGTGTGCGGGATAGTGACCATTCCCGCCTAGTGCTGGCAATGCACGAGCACTGCCAAAAGGCAAAGGAAGGCGCTTAGCATGCGGCTTGTGCGCAAAGCTTTCAGACTGCCAGAGGACCGCAGCTGTGGTAAGCCCGCTTGCTCATTTGACGTTAGATGTCGCCTGCAAGAACTTCACCCGCATCTGCTTTATGCTGCTACCTGTTGTTAGGCGACACCAAGGGCACATGTAGCAAATGCTTTTTCCTGCCTCATTTTGCTAGACCACGCTCTTCTGTGGCACTTTAGTGCTTGCCAAACTCCTATGTGCGTGCTGCTGCTTCCATCTGACAAGGAGCACAGCCTTCTGACCGCAGCTTTCAACTTGCCGAAGAAGGAGCTTGGCCATTTAGATGTGATGCAAATCTGTGTGTGTGTAAGGTGCAGGTGCAAGCTCCTGACAAAGGTGTTCTCCAGGTTCAGTTTCTCTCTGCCAGACACTTTGGAAATGTTTTCCTCTATCATTCGCACCAAGAGTCGCAGATTACTTAACTCAGGAGCTCTGAGAATGGAACGGCAAGAGGTGTTCCGCTTACGTCATAAACAGTGCTCCAGAGCGCTTAGCAACGGGCACAACAAAACGTGTGTGCGGGATAGTGACCATTCCCGCCTAGTGCTGGCAATGCACGAGCACTGCCAAAAGGCAAAGGAAGGCGCTTAGCATCCGGCTTGTGCGCAAAGCTTTCAGACTGCCAGAGGACCGCAGCTGTGGTAAGCCGGCTTGCTCATTTGACGTTAGATGTCACCTGCAAGAACTTCACCCGCATCTGGTTTATGCTGCTACCTGTTCTTAGGCGACAACAAGGACACATGCAGTAAATGCTTTTTCCTGTTTCATTTTGCTAGACCACGCTCTTCTGTGGCTCTTTAGTGCTTGCCAAACTGCTATGTGCGTGCTGCTGCTTCCATCTGACAAGGAGCACAGCCTTCTGACAGCAGCTTTCAACTTGTCGAAGAAAGAGCTTGGCCATTTAGATGTGATGCAAATCTGTGTGTGTCTAAGGTGCAGGTGCAAGCTCCTGACAAAGGTGTTCTCCAGGTTCAGTTTCTCCTTGCCAGACACATTGGAAATGTTTTCCTCTATCATTCGCACCAAGAGTCGCAGATTACTTAACTCAGGAGCTCTGAGAATGGAACGGCAAGAGGTGTTCCGCTTATGTCATAAACAGTGCTCCAGAGCGCTTAGCAACGGGCACAACAAAACGTGTGTGCGGGATAGTGACCATTCCCGCCTAGTGCTGGCAATGCACGAGCACTGCCAAAAGGCAAAGGAAGGCGCTTAGCATGCGGCTTGTGCGCAAAGCTTTCAGACTGCCAGAGGACCGCAGCTGTGGTAAGCCCGCTTGCTCATTTGACGTTAGATGTCGCCTGCAAGAACTTCACCCGCATCTGGTTTATGCTGCTACCTGTTGTTAGGCGACACCAAGGACACATGCAGTAAATGCTTTTTCCTGTTTCATTTTGCTAGACCACGCTCTTCTGTGGCTCTTTAGTGCTTGCCAAACTGCTATGTGCGTGCTGCTGCTTCCATCTGACAAGGAGCACAGCCTTCTGACAGCAGCTTTTGTTGCTATATTTTATATATTAGTAAAGGCCTGTATGCACAAACCAGCCTTTGAAGTAAGTCGTGATATTAAGGGCTAAAGTCCTTGAAACCTTCATGCAGAAGAGAGAGTAAAGCAAAACAATATCCCTGTGTGGAAGAGAAAAAATGTAAACTGTGTGTGTTAGCCAATAGTAGCTTGTTCTGCCTGCAGACCCTGTAGAACCCTATAAAGTGTGCTAAAGATAGAAATAAACTGGCATTCACGATTACTTCTGTGAAGAGTGGTGAAGAGCTGGCGGTCTCTCAACATTTGGCGCTCTGAACGGGACACCCTGCGGGCAGGGGGGCTTCAGTGGATCCACACACGGTGGGACGGAGCCTTGGACCGAGGTTGGTGGAGCGGATCTGAGTGCAGATAAATGCTGCCTTGGATCGGTACCAGATAGGCGGCTCACGAATCAACGGGGGTGAGTCGCTGGGGGAGTCCGAAGGCAGGGGCGTGGTAGAAGGGTCGCACCCTTCCCCCCTGCCGCCGAGCCGCTAACATGGATGTGGAATTTGTAGCGGCAGAAAAACTGCTTCTCAGCATCCTCGTTAAACGAGGCGGAGCAGCCAGGGAAAAGGACCTGAATATGCTCATTATATGGGCTAATTGTCATGAGCATTTGCAGTGCTCACTGCTTCTTGCGGGGCAAGAACGGACTGATATATCGGCTCTGATATGGGAAACGGCAATTACGGAAAAGAGCAAGGACACTGTGTTTCTCGGTCGAACTTGGCAGATTGTAATTAATACCTTAAAAAACAGAAAAGTGAGATATGCTGAGGATGTGAGCCCTGTAATTCTACCTGCGTCACAGCGGCAGATGCCTTTACCTCCCACTGCTGGGCAAGCTCTCCTATCTATACTGCCCATGGAGAGAGGGAGGGAGAGTTAGGGAAAAGAAAATAATGAGAAAAAAGTTCCACAGGGAACGCTGAAACAACGAACAGAATCTGTTCAGTTATGGCAGGATGTGATACATCCGGAACTATTTGCTTCATTTTTTGAAGTCACTTTTAGCACTACAACCTTATTTAAGTTCCATCTTTACCACCCTGAAAGAAAAGAAGCCAGATTTAGACTGGTTTCCACCCGAACCAGGAAGATATGAGGGAGCGAGGTGAGCGCAAGAAAAGTTCCAAGGCCACTCTGAACAATTACAGAAAGAGCTGAGCAGAAACAGGTGGCTCAGACAGCTTCAAAGAGAGACAAACTAGTCAAAAAATCTCAAACTATATGGTATCTAGTTCAAAATTCATCCTTGTAATTAGAAGCTGATAAACGGCAATGATCACCGTTGTTAGCACCTGGCCGTGAGAGACTTTTCGTGTAAAATCGCCTGCTTTTGCAAAAGTATGCCTTCTTCCTCTATCAGCAAACAACAAGAGAGATTGAGAGAAAAACTGCATTTGTTAAAGTTAACTTTGTGAGGCTTTTTTTTTCTTTCTCTCCGTTTTTCCTCGCTGCGAGAGTATGTGGAGAATGTGAAGAAAGATAAGAGCAGAGCTGCAGCAGCAGCAGAGTGGGCCGTCCACCCCCCCGCTCCCTCTCTCGGGGGGGGCACTGGGATGGTGCCTGGTTTGTTGCACGGTCGTGATTTATTGGGTTTTCGGAGTGTTTTTGTATACCCTTTTAGAGTTAATTTTGTGTTTTAAGTAATTATGAGTTTATGCAATTGCAGTTTTTAGAGTTTTACTAGAGAAATTATTGTGGTTCTTTGAAGGTTTAAAAAAAAAAAAAAAAAAAGAAAAAAAAAAAAAGGGGAAAAAAGTGCTTAACAGAAGTTGCCTTGCAATAATTGGTTTTAGAACCCAAGGTTAAAATATGGTGTGATTTACAGCGTCTAGGAAAACCTTCTTCCAATTAATGTTATCTACAGAAGAGATTTGTGGTTTAAAAAATAATTAGTTAAGAGAACTTTACTGTACAAGACAAAGTTAAGTTAAGGTATATATTATCTATTTGCTTGTTTTTTCCACAATTTTAATAAGGGAATTTTAATGTAAGTTTTTTTGTTATAAAACACATATAACTGCATATATACCAATTTGGATTTTAGATTTTAGTTTAAAAATTAGACTTAATGTTTTTGAAAAGTGTTACAAAAGCTGGATGGCAACTTGCCAAATCCTGTGTTGTTGTGGTGGTTTTTCTCCAGAAAAACTACACTTTAACATCCTAACCAATTTAAGCATATACTAGGCAAATTTCTATTATGAATAAGTATTTTTAGTAACATTTGCAGTTATTGTGGGTTATTTTCAAAGCTAGATGACATAGAATTGTGATGTGTTTGCTACATCTTTATAATCTTTATAGTGAATTTATGTTATTGTTATATTGTGTTTAAAAGGTATATATTAAACTTTTAGTTGCTCTTTTGTAGTAACAGAATAAGATTAAGTTATGTTTTCATTTAATATAGATTAAGTGTTAATAGAATTAAGGATAGTCAAGTTTTATAATGTTTAGGCTTGAATGTTTTTAAGTTAAGTTTCCTAACTTAGATATTCTTTTAAGGTTAAGTTTGTTATTTCCTTTTGTCATATATAATTATTGTTGAGTTTAGATATTGTTTAATTGAAATTGTTTTATGTTTTCTTGGAGACACTTGTTTAAACTGCAAAGTATAGTTGTTTTCCTAGAGAGAGGAGGACGGCCACAGCTGAGACAGCTGTGATGGAACACTGATGAACACCTGCTTGTGGATAGAAGTGAATGCAGTCTGTGACACCCTTGACTCCATCAGGAGTTCTACTGGTTGTTGCAAATCTCTGCAATTTTGTTTTTCATAGCTTTATTATTTTTCAGTGTTTCCAGAATTTTAAGAAGATGTACCATTGCTGAGGATCAGCTGCCATGGGGGAGGCTCCAGATTAAACCAACTGCTGCATGGTTTAATTGGTCTGGTACCTGAGGCTCCTGATCATTTGCTCTGTACAAATGCATTTTAACAGTTTGCTGTACTGTAAGCATCTCATAGCTGCTACTATTGAGAACCTTGTTTTAGAAATGAGTTAAGAGGCATCTTTCCAGTTTAAAGCCAGGCCCTGGCCAAGCCTTGACTTTACCTGGATAGAATGTTTGCCAACAGATCCAGATATTTTCTGTCCCAAATCAGTATTTGAGTCACTTTTTGACTCAGCAATTTGACCCTATTAATATGACAGCTGGATCAATTTTGAAGTGGGCTTGGAGAGTCATTTTCCGGAGGTGATGATCCAATCCTTCACTGATTTTTGTTTCTGTTTGTTTGCTAACTATGGGATGCTAGTGCAGTGTTTTAGTAATTAATCAGTTTTATATTATATATGTTATTAATAATGTTTAAGATTTAATTGATTTTTAACTAGTATAAGTTCTTATTAATTGTGTATATAGTTTTGTGTTGATGTTGTTGCTTATAACAGAAGTACATCTCATTTTTATTTTTTTTAAGAAGACGGGGGAGATTGATGCCCTAAAAGCATTTAATTAGTGTAATTCATTAACTTCAAGGAGAGAAGTGTCTGTGTTTTGTTGGCAGGTTCAAAAAGGTCACCTGTCCATCTGACCAGACTGTGTGCCTCTGAACATGTGAGATCCAGTGAACAGAGAAGTCATCACACAGCCTTGGTACTCCAGACATGGATCAGAAGTGGACCTGTCAGGACACAGTTGTGTCTGAACACTATACAGACAGTTGCCAACAGAACTTTTATGTTGTTATTATGATGTTGTGTCTCTACCAATTTTTCAGGTATCCTTTGTTTTAAGATTTAGAAGGATCTGAAGAACAACTTGAACATCAAAGCCCTCAGTCACCGATCAACTGCCAGCTGACATCACAGGAGCAGTGAACATTCCATGACTGAATCATTCTGGAGAAATTCTGTAGAAGATCTAAAAAGTGTAGAGACTCCATTTAACTGTATATAAAGCAAATTGTTGTTGTGTGTTTACCCTTTCAGCAAATTGCTTTCACGCTTAGACTACATATATACCAGAGCACATGTGTTAAAAGTAGTTAGACAATAGTTTAAGTGTTCAGCTTGTATAGTAATTGTTATGTTAGTATAAAGTATAAGTATCCCCTCTTCAAGAGGTAGTGTAAGCATCTTTGAAAGTTCATTTAACAATTGAAGTTTTAGCTGTGAGTTTGCAAATATGGTGTCATTTACATGGTAAAATGCTTATGGTAATTGTGTTGTGTATAGTCATGACCAGCTGTCTGCTAACTAACATCCAAAAGCGACAGAACATATGGGTCACTCTGGCACATTGAACTGGCCAAAGGTCAATGTGTTTGAGCCTAGCCACCCCTGGAGATCCTTTCGCACCTCTCTCACAGGAGTCCCTGAATGGGATCCTCCGGCATTTAAAAGTTTAATTAGTAACGAGACTTGACTGAATCGATTGGCAATGTTGCAAGAGTGCAGTCGCACTGCTGGCTTCACATTAAGACAACCTGAAGCCTGTTAGCAAGCAAAAATTACCAAAGTTCTTAATGTTACAACCCTCAGAAGAATTGGATTTGTTATGTTCCACCAATACCTCAGGTGGATGGATAATGTTTGAACCCCCGACAAAAAGTCATTCTAACAAAGTAATACAGCACTGGGTTGCAGTCAACCCTATAGCTGATCTCGTTACTACCACTGTAAGTAAAGCCTTTATTCGTGGTGCAATCTCACAAGACAATTACCAAAACGATCACCTAGTTCCATATTCCTAATCTGTGGAGATAGAGCATGGAATTAGATTCCTGCTAATCCACATGGAAGACCCTGTTATCTTGGGAAACTCACTTTGTTCCACCCAAGCTTACATCAATTGTTGAATATAGCTAGCAAAATGAAGAACATCAAACAGTCAAGGCGAAGCCTGAATGAATTAAAGTTTAGCCACCCTAAAAAGGCTCGCTTGCTGGACTAGGAAAGAATTAAACTTAACATCCACAATGTTAAGTGAGCTTTCAGCCAATGTGAGTAGTGTATATTATGCAGTACTATGAAATCAAGTTGCAATTGACCTTTTGCTCTTAGCACAAGGACATGGTTGTGGGGAGTTAGAAGGCATGTGCTGCTTGGATCTTACTGATCATTCAGCTTCCATCCATGAGCAACTACAACAGCTACAGGATGGGTTGCATGCCCTGAAAGAAGATAGTGATCCCATTGGAAGTTGGTTCGCCAGCTGGGGCATCACAGGATGGTTGAAGTCTCTTATGCTAGAAAGGGGACGACAGTCTAAGTTGTATGTTATCTTATCCAAAGCCTGGTTTGTGCAAAAAGAGAAAGGGGGATTTGTTGCTATATTTTATATATTAGTAAAGGCCTGTATGCACAAACCAGCCTTTGAAGTAAGTCGTGATATTAAGGGCTAAAGTCCTTGAAACCTTCATGCAGAAGAGAGAGTAAAGCAAAACAATATCCCTGTGTGTAAGAGAAAAAATGTAAACTGTGTGTGTTAGCCAATAGTAGCTTGTTCTGCCTGCAGACCCTGTAGAACCCTATAAAGTGTGCTAAAGATAGAAATAAACTGGCATTCACGATTACTTCTGTGAAGAGTGGTGAAGAGCTGGCGGTCTCTCAACAAGCTTTCAACTTGTCGAAGAAAGAGCTTGGCCATTTAGATGTGATGCAAATCTGTGTGTGTGTAAGGTGCAGGTGCGAGCTCCTGACAAAGGTGTTCTCCAGGTTCAGTTTCTCCCTGCCAGACACATTGGAAATGTTTTCCTCTATCATTTGCACCAAGAGTCGCAGATTACTTAACTCAGGAGCTCTGAGAATGGAACGGCAAGAGGTGTTCTGCTTACGTCATAAACAGTGCTCCAGAGCGCTTAGCAACGGGCACAACAAAACGTGTGTGCGGGATAGTGACCATTCCCGCCTAGTGCTGGCAATGCACGAGCACTGCCAAAAGGCAAAGGAAGGCGCTTAGCATGCGGCTTGTGCGCAAAGCTTTCAGACTGCCAGAGGACCGCAGCTGTGGTAAGCCCGCTTGCTCATTTGACGTTAGATGTCACCTGCAAGAACTTCACCCGCATCTGGTTTATGCTGCTACCTGTTGTTGGGCGACACCAAGGACACATGTGGCAAATGCTTTTTCCTGTTTCATTTTGCTAGACCACGCTCTTCTGTGGCACTTTAGTGCTTGCCAAACTGCTATGTGCGTGCTGCTGCTTCCATCTGACAAGGAGCACAGCCTTCTGACAGCAGCTTTCAACTTGTCGAAGAAAGAGCTTGGCCATTTAGATGTGATGCAAATCTGTGTGTGTCTAAGGTGCAGGTGCCAGCTCCTGACAAAGGTGTTCTCCAGGTTCAGTTTCTCCCTGCCAGACACATTGGAAATGTTTTCCTCTATCATTCGCACCAAGAGTTGCAGATTACTTAACTCAGGAGCTCTGAGAATGGAACGGCAAGAGGTGTTCCGCTTACGTCATAAACAGTGCTCCAGAGCGCTTAGCAACGGGCACAACGAAACGTGTGTGCGGGATAGTGACCATTCCCGCCTAGTGCTAGCAATGCACGAGCACTGCCAAAAGGCAAAGGAAGGCGCTTAGCATCCAGCTTGTGCGCAAAGCTTTCAGACTGCCAGAGGACCGCAGCTGTGGTAAGCCCGCTTGCTCATTTGACGTTAGATGTCGCCTGCAAGAACTTCACCCGCATGTGGTTTATGCTGCTACCTGTTCTTAGGCGACAACAAGGACACATGCAGTAAATGCTTTTTCCTGCCTCATTTTGCTAGACCACGCTCTTCTGTGGCACTTTAGTGCTTGCCAAACTGCTATGTGCGTGCTGCTGCTTCCATCTGACAAGGAGCACAGCCTTCTGACAGCAGCTTTCAACTTGTCGAAGAAAGAGCTTGGCCATTTAGATGTGATGCAAATCTGTGTGTGTCTAAGGTGCAGGTGCAAGCTCCTGACAAAGGTGTTCTCCAGGTTCAATTTCTCCTTGCCAGACACATTGGAAATGTTTTCCTCTATCATTCGCACCAAGAGTTGCAGATTACTTAACTCAGGAGCTCTGAGAATGGAACGGCAAGAGGTGTTCCGCTTACGTCATAAACAGTGCTCCAGAGCGCTTAGCAACGGGCACAACAAAACGTGTGTGCGGGATAGTGACCATTCCCGCCTAGTGCTAGCAATGCAGGAGCACTGCCAAAAGGCAAAGGAAGGCGCTTAGCATGCGGCTTGTGCGCAAAGCTTTCAGACTGCCAGAGGACCGCAGCTGTGGTAAGCCCGCTTGCTCATTTGACGTTAGATGTCGCCTGCAAGAACTTCACCCGCATCTGGTTTATGCTGCTACCTGTTCTTAGGCGAAAACAAGGACACATGCAGTAAATGCTTTTTCCTGTTTCATTTTGCTAGACCACGCTCTTCTGTGGCACTTTAGTGCTTGCCAAACTGCTATGTGCGTGCTGCTGCTTCCTTCTGACAAGGAGCACAGCCTTCTGACAGCAGCTTTCAACTTGTCGAAGAAAGAGCTTGGCCATTTAGATGTGATGCAAATCTGTGTGTGTGTAAGGTGCAGGTGCAAGCTCCTGACAAAGGTGTTCTCCAGGTTCAGTTTCTCTCTGCCAGACACTTTGGAAATGTTTTCCTCTATCATTCGCACCAAGAGTCGCAGATTACTTAACTCAGGCGCTCTGAGAATGGAACGGCAAGAGGTGCTCCGCTTACGTCATAAACAGTGCTCCAGAGCGCTTAGCAATGGGCACAACGAAATGTGTGTGCGGGATAGTGACCATTCCCGCCTAGTGCTGGCAAGGCACGAGCACTGCCAAAAGGCAAAGGAAGGCGCTTAGCATGCGGCTTGTGCGCAAAGCTTTCAGACTGCCAGAGGACCGCAGCTGTGGTAAGCCCGCTTGCTCATTTGACGTTAGATGTCGCCTGCAAGAACTTCACCCGCATCTGGTTTATGCTGCTACCTGCTGTTAGGCGACAACAAGGACACATGTAGCAAATGCTTTTTCCTGTTTCATTTTGCTAGACCACGCTCTTCTGTGGCTCTTTAGTGCTTGCCAAACTCCTATGTGCGTGCTGCTGCTTCCATCTGACAAGGAGCACAGCCTTCTGACAGCAGCTTTCAACTTGTCGAAGAAAGAGCTTGGCCATTTAGATGTGATGCAAATCTGTGTGTGTCTAAGGTGCAGGTGCAAGCTCCTGACAAAGGTGTTCTCCAGGTTCAGTTTCTCCTTGCCAGACACATTGGAAATGTTTTCCTCTATCATTCGCACCAAGAGTCGCAGATTACTTAACTCAGGAGCTCTGAGAATGGAACGGCAAGAGGTGTTCTGCTTACGTCATAAACAGTGCTCCAGAGCGCTTAGCAACGGGCACAACGAAACGTGTGTGCGGGATAGTGACCATTCCCGCCTAGTGCTAGCAATGCACGAGCACTGCCAAAAGGCAAAGGAAGGCGCTTAGCATCCAGCTTGTGCGCAAAGCTTTCAGACTGCCAGAGGACCGCAGCTGTGGTAAGCCCGCTTGCTCATTTGACGTTAGATGTCGCCTGCAAGAACTTCACCCGCATCTGGTTTATGCTGCTACCTGTTCTTAGGCGACAACAAGGACACATGCAGTAAATGCTTTTTCCTGTTTCATTTTGCTAGACCACGCTCTTCTGTGGCACTTTAGTGCTTGCCAAACTGCTATGTGCGTGCTGCTGCTTCCATCTGACAAGGAGCACAGCCTTCTGACAGCAGCTTTCAACTTGTCGAAGAAAGAGCTTGGCCATTTAGATGTGATGCAAATCTGTGTGTGTGTAAGGTGCAGGTGCAAGCTCCTGACAAAGGTGTTCTCCAGGTTCAGTTTCTCCTTGCCAGACACATTGGAAATGTTTTCCTCTATCATTCGCACCAAGAGTCGCAGATTACTTAACTCAGGAGCTCTGAGAATGGAACGGCAAGAGGTGTTCCGCTTATGTCATAAACAGTGCTCCAGAGCGCTTAGCAACGGGCACAACAAAACGTGTGTGCGGGATAGTGACCATTCCCGCCTAGTGCTGGCAATGCACGAGCACTGCCAAAAGGCGAAGGAAGGCGCTTAGCATCTGGCTTGTGCGCAAAGCTTTCAGACTGCCAGAGGACCGCAGCTGTGGTAAGCCCGCTTGCTCATTTGACGTTAGATGTCACCTGCAAGAACTTCACCAGCATCTGGTTTATGCTGCTACCTGTTGTTGGGCGACACCAAGGACACATGTGGCAAATGCTTTTTCCTGTTTCATTTTGCTAGACCACGCTCTTCTGTGGCACTTTAGTGCTTGCCAAACTGCTATGTGCGTGCTGCTGCTTCCATCTGACAAGGAGCACAGCCTTCTGACAGCAGCTTTCAACTTGTCGAAGAAAGAGCTTGGCCATTTAGATGTGATGCAAATCTGTGTGTGTCTAAGGTGCAGGTGCAAGCTCCTGACAAAGGTGTTCTCCAGGTTCAGTTTCTCCTTGCCAGACACATTGGAAATGTTTTCCTCTATCATTCGCACCAAGAGTCGCAGATTACTTAACTCAGGAGCTCTGAGAATGGAACGGCAAGAGGTGTTCCGCTTATGTCATAAACAGTGCTCCAGAGCGCTTAGCAACGGGCACAACAAAACGTGTGTGCGGGATAGTGACCATTCCCGCCTAGTGCTGGCAATGCACGAGCACTGCCAAAAGGCGAAGGAAGGCGCTTAGCATCTGGCTTGTGCGCAAAGCTTTCAGACTGCCAGAGGACCGCAGCTGTGGTAAGCCCGCTTGCTCATTTGACGTTAGATGTCACCTGCAAGAACTTCACCAGCATCTGGTTTATGCTGCTACCTGTTGTTGGGCGACACCAAGGACACATGTGGCAAATGCTTTTTCCTGTTTCATTTTGCTAGACCACGCTCTTCTGTGGCACTTTAGTGCTTGCCAAACTGCTATGTGCGTGCTGCTGCTTCCATCTGACAAGGAGCACAGCCTTCTGACAGCAGCTTTCAACTTGTCGAAGAAAGAGCTTGGCCATTTAGATGTGATGCAAATCTGTGTGTGTGTAAGGTGCAGGTGCGAGCTCCTGACAAAGGTGTTCTCCAGGTTCAGTTTCTCCTTGCCAGACACATTGGAAATGTTTTCCTCTATCATTCGCACCAAGAGTTGCAGATTACTTAACTCAGGAGCTCTGAGAATGGAACGGCAAGAGGTGCTCCGCTTACGTCATAAACAGTGCTCCAGAGCGCTTAGCAACGGGCACAATGAAATGTGTGTGCGGGATAGTGACCATTCCCGCCTAGTGCTGGCAATGCACGAGCACTGCCAAAAGGCAAAGGAAGGCGCTTAGCATGCGGCTTGTGCGCAAAGCTTTCAGACTGCCAGAGGACCGCAGCTGTGGTAAGCCCGCTTGCTCATTTGACGTTAGATGTTGCCTGCAAGAACTTCACCCGCATCTGGTTTATGCTGCTACCTGTTCTTAGGCGACAACAAGGACACATGCAGTAAATGCTTTTTCCTGTTTCATTTTGCTAGACCACGCTCTTCTGTGGCACTTTAGTGCTTGCCAAACTGCTATGTGCGTGCTGCTGCTTCCATCTGACAAGGAGCACAGCCTTCTGACAGCAGCTTTCAACTTGTTGAAGAAAGAGCTTGGCCATTTAGATGTGATGCAAATCTGTGTGTGTGTAAGGTGCAGGTGCAAGCTCCTGACAAAGGTGTTCTCCAGGTTCAGTTTCTCCTTGCCAGACACATTGGAAATGTTTTCCTCTATCATTCGCACCAAGAGTCGCAGATTACTTAACTCAGGAGCTCTGAGAATGGAACGGCAAGAGGTGTTCCGCTTATGTCATAAACAGTGCTCCAGAGCGCTTAGCAACGGGCACAACAAAACGTGTGTGCGGGATAGTGACCATTCCCGCCTAGTGCTGGCAATGCACGAGCACTGCCAAAAGGCAAAGGAAGGCGCTTAGCATGCGGCTTGTGCGCAAAGCTTTCAGACTGCCAGAGGACCGCAGCTGTGGTAAGCCCGCTTGCTCATTTGACGTTAGATGTCGCCTGCAAGAACTTCACCCGCATCTGGTTTATGCTGCTACCTGTTGTTAGGCGACACCAAGGACACATGCAGTAAATGCTTTTTCCTGTTTCATTTTGCTAGACCACGCTCTTCTGTGGCTCTTTAGTGCTTGCCAAACTGCTATGTGCGTGCTGCTGCTTCCATCTGACAAGGAGCACAGCCTTCTGACAGCAGCTTTTGTTGCTATATTTTATATATTAGTAAAGGCCTGTATGCACAAACCAGCCTTTGAAGTAAGTCGTGATATTAAGGGCTAAAGTCCTTGAAACCTTCATGCAGAAGAGAGAGTAAAGCAAAACAATATCCCTGTGTGGAAGAGAAAAAATGTAAACTGTGTGTGTTAGCCAATAGTAGCTTGTTCTGCCTGCAGACCCTGTAGAACCCTATAAAGTGTGCTAAAGATAGAAATAAACTGGCATTCACGATTACTTCTGTGAAGAGTGGTGAAGAGCTGGCGGTCTCTCAACATTTGGCGCTCTGAACGGGACACCCTGCGGGCAGGGGGGCTTCAGTGGATCCACACACGGTGGGACGGAGCCTTGGACCGAGGTTGGTGGAGCGGATCTGAGTGCAGATAAATGCTGCCTTGGATCGGTACCAGATAGGCGGCTCACGAATCAACGGGGGTGAGTCGCTGGGGGAGTCCGAAGGCAGGGGCGTGGTAGAAGGGTCGCACCCTTCCCCCCTGCCGCCGAGCCGCTAACATGGATGTGGAATTTGTAGCGGCAGAAAAACTGCTTCTCAGCATCCTCGTTAAACGAGGCGGAGCAGCCAGGGAAAAGGACCTGAATATGCTCATTATATGGGCTAATTGTCATGAGCATTTGCAGTGCTCACTGCTTCTTGCGGGGCAAGAACGGACTGATATATCGGCTCTGATATGGGAAACGGCAATTACGGAAAAGAGCAAGGACACTGTGTTTCTCGGTCGAACTTGGCAGATTGTAATTAATACCTTAAAAAACAGAAAAGTGAGATATGCTGAGGATGTGAGCCCTGTAATTCTACCTGCGTCACAGCGGCAGATGCCTTTACCTCCCACTGCTGGGCAAGCTCTCCTATCTATACTGCCCATGGAGAGAGGGAGGGAGAGTTAGGGAAAAGAAAATAATGAGAAAAAAGTTCCACAGGGAACGCTGAAACAACGAACAGAATCTGTTCAGTTATGGCAGGATGTGATACATCCGGAACTATTTGCTTCATTTTTTGAAGTCACTTTTAGCACTACAACCTTATTTAAGTTCCATCTTTACCACCCTGAAAGAAAAGAAGCCAGATTTAGACTGGTTTCCACCCGAACCAGGAAGATATGAGGGAGCGAGGTGAGCGCAAGAAAAGTTCCAAGGCCACTCTGAACAATTACAGAAAGAGCTGAGCAGAAACAGGTGGCTCAGACAGCTTCAAAGAGAGACAAACTAGTCAAAAAATCTCAAACTATATGGTATCTAGTTCAAAATTCATCCTTGTAATTAGAAGCTGATAAACGGCAATGATCACCGTTGTTAGCACCTGGCCGTGAGAGACTTTTCGTGTAAAATCGCCTGCTTTTGCAAAAGTATGCCTTCTTCCTCTATCAGCAAACAACAAGAGAGATTGAGAGAAAAACTGCATTTGTTAAAGTTAACTTTGTGAGGCTTTTTTTTTCTTTCTCTCCGTTTTTCCTCGCTGCGAGAGTATGTGGAGAATGTGAAGAAAGATAAGAGCAGAGCTGCAGCAGCAGCAGAGTGGGCCGTCCACCCCCCCGCTCCCTCTCTCGGGGGGGGCACTGGGATGGTGCCTGGTTTGTTGCACGGTCGTGATTTATTGGGTTTTCGGAGTGTTTTTGTATACCCTTTTAGAGTTAATTTTGTGTTTTAAGTAATTATGAGTTTATGCAATTGCAGTTTTTAGAGTTTTACTAGAGAAATTATTGTGGTTCTTTGAAGGTTTAAAAAAAAAAAAAAAAAAAGAAAAAAAAAAAAAGGGGAAAAAAGTGCTTAACAGAAGTTGCCTTGCAATAATTGGTTTTAGAACCCAAGGTTAAAATATGGTGTGATTTACAGCGTCTAGGAAAACCTTCTTCCAATTAATGTTATCTACAGAAGAGATTTGTGGTTTAAAAAATAATTAGTTAAGAGAACTTTACTGTACAAGACAAAGTTAAGTTAAGGTATATATTATCTATTTGCTTGTTTTTTCCACAATTTTAATAAGGGAATTTTAATGTAAGTTTTTTTGTTATAAAACACATATAACTGCATATATACCAATTTGGATTTTAGATTTTAGTTTAAAAATTAGACTTAATGTTTTTGAAAAGTGTTACAAAAGCTGGATGGCAACTTGCCAAATCCTGTGTTGTTGTGGTGGTTTTTCTCCAGAAAAACTACACTTTAACATCCTAACCAATTTAAGCATATACTAGGCAAATTTCTATTATGAATAAGTATTTTTAGTAACATTTGCAGTTATTGTGGGTTATTTTCAAAGCTAGATGACATAGAATTGTGATGTGTTTGCTACATCTTTATAATCTTTATAGTGAATTTATGTTATTGTTATATTGTGTTTAAAAGGTATATATTAAACTTTTAGTTGCTCTTTTGTAGTAACAGAATAAGATTAAGTTATGTTTTCATTTAATATAGATTAAGTGTTAATAGAATTAAGGATAGTCAAGTTTTATAATGTTTAGGCTTGAATGTTTTTAAGTTAAGTTTCCTAACTTAGATATTCTTTTAAGGTTAAGTTTGTTATTTCCTTTTGTCATATATAATTATTGTTGAGTTTAGATATTGTTTAATTGAAATTGTTTTATGTTTTCTTGGAGACACTTATTTAAACTGCAAAGTATAGTTGTTTTCCTAGAGAGAGGAGGACGGCCACAGCTGAGACAGCTGTGATGGAACACTGATGAACACCTGCTTGTGGATAGAAGTGAATGCAGTCTGTGACACCCTTGACTCCATCAGGAGTTCTACTGGTTGTTGCAAATCTCTGCAATTTTGTTTTTCATAGCTTTATTATTTTTCAGTGTTTCCAGAATTTTAAGAAGATGTACCATTGCTGAGGATCAGCTGCCATGGGGGAGGCTCCAGATTAAACCAACTGCTGCATGGTTTAATTGGTCTGGTACCTGAGGCTCCTGATCATTTGCTCTGTACAAATGCATTTTAACAGTTTGCTGTACTGTAAGCATCTCATAGCTGCTACTATTGAGAACCTTGTTTTAGAAATGAGTTAAGAGGCATCTTTCCAGTTTAAAGCCAGGCCCTGGCCAAGCCTTGACTTTACCTGGATAGAATGTTTGCCAACAGATCCAGATATTTTCTGTCCCAAATCAGTATTTGAGTCACTTTTTGACTCAGCAATTTGACCCTATTAATATGACAGCTGGATCAATTTTGAAGTGGGCTTGGAGAGTCATTTTCCGGAGGTGATGATCCAATCCTTCACTGATTTTTGTTTCTGTTTGTTTGCTAACTATGGGATGCTAGTGCAGTGTTTTAGTAATTAATCAGTTTTATATTATATATGTTATTAATAATGTTTAAGATTTAATTGATTTTTAACTAGTATAAGTTCTTATTAATTGTGTATATAGTTTTGTGTTGATGTTGTTGCTTATAACAGAAGTACATCTCATTTTTATTTTTTTTAAGAAGACGGGGGAGATTGATGCCCTAAAAGCATTTAATTAGTGTAATTCATTAACTTCAAGGAGAGAAGTGTCTGTGTTTTGTTGGCAGGTTCAAAAAGGTCACCTGTCCATCTGACCAGACTGTGTGCCTCTGAACATGTGAGATCCAGTGAACAGAGAAGTCATCACACAGCCTTGGTACTCCAGACATGGATCAGAAGTGGACCTGTCAGGACACAGTTGTGTCTGAACACTATACAGACAGTTGCCAACAGAACTTTTATGTTGTTATTATGATGTTGTGTCTCTACCAATTTTTCAGGTATCCTTTGTTTTAAGATTTAGAAGGATCTGAAGAACAACTTGAACATCAAAGCCCTCAGTCACCGATCAACTGCCAGCTGACATCACAGGAGCAGTGAACATTCCATGACTGAATCATTCTGGAGAAATTCTGTAGAAGATCTAAAAAGTGTAGAGACTCCATTTAACTGTATATAAAGCAAATTGTTGTTGTGTGTTTACCCTTTCAGCAAATTGCTTTCACGCTTAGACTACATATATACCAGAGCACATGTGTTAAAAGTAGTTAGACAATAGTTTAAGTGTTCAGCTTGTATAGTAATTGTTATGTTAGTATAAAGTATAAGTATCCCCTCTTCAAGAGGTAGTGTAAGCATCTTTGAAAGTTCATTTAACAATTGAAGTTTTAGCTGTGAGTTTGCAAATATGGTGTCATTTACATGGTAAAATGCTTATGGTAATTGTGTTGTGTATAGTCATGACCAGCTGTCTGCTAACTAACATCCAAAAGCGACAGAACATATGGGTCACTCTGGCACATTGAACTGGCCAAAGGTCAATGTGTTTGAGCCTAGCCACCCCTGGAGATCCTTTCGCACCTCTCTCACAGGAGTCCCTGAATGGGATCCTCCGGCATTTAAAAGTTTAATTAGTAACGAGACTTGACTGAATCGATTGGCAATGTTGCAAGAGTGCAGTCGCACTGCTGGCTTCACATTAAGACAACCTGAAGCCTGTTAGCAAGCAAAAATTACCAAAGTTCTTAATGTTACAACCCTCAGAAGAATTGGATTTGTTATGTTCCACCAATACCTCAGGTGGATGGATAATGTTTGAACCCCCGACAAAAAGTCATTCTAACAAAGTAATACAGCACTGGGTTGCAGTCAACCCTATAGCTGATCTCGTTACTACCACTGTAAGTAAAGCCTTTATTCGTGGTGCAATCTCACAAGACAATTACCAAAACGATCACCTAGTTCCATATTCCTAATCTGTGGAGATAGAGCATGGAATTAGATTCCTGCTAATCCACATGGAAGACCCTGTTATCTTGGGAAACTCACTTTGTTCCACCCAAGCTTACATCAATTGTTGAATATAGCTAGCAAAATGAAGAACATCAAACAGTCAAGGCGAAGCCTGAATGAATTAAAGTTTAGCCACCCTAAAAAGGCTCGCTTGCTGGACTAGGAAAGAATTAAACTTAACATCCACAATGTTAAGTGAGCTTTCAGCCAATGTGAGTAGTGTATATTATGCAGTACTATGAAATCAAGTTGCAATTGACCTTTTGCTCTTAGCACAAGGACATGGTTGTGGGGAGTTAGAAGGCATGTGCTGCTTGGATCTTACTGATCATTCAGCTTCCATCCATGAGCAACTACAACAGCTACAGGATGGGTTGCATGCCCTGAAAGAAGATAGTGATCCCATTGGAAGTTGGTTCGCCAGCTGGGGCATCACAGGATGGTTGAAGTCTCTTATGCTAGAAAGGGGACGACAGTCTAAGTTGTATGTTATCTTATCCAAAGCCTGGTTTGTGCAAAAAGAGAAAGGGGGATTTGTTGCTATATTTTATATATTAGTAAAGGCCTGTATGCACAAACCAGCCTTTGAAGTAAGTCGTGATATTAAGGGCTAAAGTCCTTGAAACCTTCATGCAGAAGAGAGAGTAAAGCAAAACAATATCCCTGTGTGTAAGAGAAAAAATGTAAACTGTGTGTGTTAGCCAATAGTAGCTTGTTCTGCCTGCAGACCCTGTAGAACCCTATAAAGTGTGCTAAAGATAGAAATAAACTGGCATTCACGATTACTTCTGTGAAGAGTGGTAAAGAGCTGGCGGTCTCTCAACAAGCTTTCAACTTGTCGAAGAAAGAGCTTGGCCATTTAGATGTGATGCAAATCTGTGTGTGTGTAAGGTGCAGGTGCAAGCTCCTGACAAAGGTGTTCTCCAGGTTCAGTTTCTCCCTGCCAGACACATTGGAAATGTTTTCCTCTATCATTTGCACCAAGAGTCGCAGATTACTTAACTCAGGAGCTCTGAGAATGGAACGGCAAGAGGTGTTCTGCTTACGTCATAAACAGTGCTCCAGAGCGCTTAGCAACGGGCACAACAAAACGTGTGTGCGGGATAGTGACCATTCCCGCCTAGTGCTGGCAATGCACGAGCACTGCCAAAAGGCAAAGGAAGGCGCTTAGCATGCGGCTTGTGCGCAAAGCTTTCAGACTGCCAGAGGACCGCAGCTGTGGTAAGCCCGCTTGCTCATTTGACGTTAGATGTCACCTGCAAGAACTTCACCCGCATCTGGTTTATGCTGCTACCTGTTGTTGGGCGACACCAAGGACACATGTGGCAAATGCTTTTTCCTGTTTCATTTTGCTAGACCACGCTCTTCTGTGGCACTTTAGTGCTTGCCAAACTGCTATGTGCGTGCTGCTGCTTCCATCTGACAAGGAGCACAGCCTTCTGACAGCAGCTTTCAACTTGTCGAAGAAAGAGCTTGGCCATTTAGATGTGATGCAAATCTGTGTGTGTCTAAGGTGCAGGTGCCAGCTCCTGACAAAGGTGTTCTCCAGGTTCAGTTTCTCCCTGCCAGACACATTGGAAATGTTTTCCTCTATCATTCGCACCAAGAGTTGCAGATTACTTAACTCAGGAGCTCTGAGAATGGAACGGCAAGAGGTGTTCCGCTTACGTCATAAACAGTGCTCCAGAGCGCTTAGCAACGGGCACAACGAAACGTGTGTGCGGGATAGTGACCATTCCCGCCTAGTGCTAGCAATGCACGAGCACTGCCAAAAGGCAAAGGAAGGCGCTTAGCATCCAGCTTGTGCGCAAAGCTTTCAGACTGCCAGAGGACCGCAGCTGTGGTAAGCCCGCTTGCTCATTTGACGTTAGATGTCGCCTGCAAGAACTTCACCCGCATGTGGTTTATGCTGCTACCTGTTCTTAGGCGACAACAAGGACACATGCAGTAAATGCTTTTTCCTGCCTCATTTTGCTAGACCACGCTCTTCTGTGGCACTTTAGTGCTTGCCAAACTGCTATGTGCGTGCTGCTGCTTCCATCTGACAAGGAGCACAGCCTTCTGACAGCAGCTTTCAACTTGTCGAAGAAAGAGCTTGGCCATTTAGATGTGATGCAAATCTGTGTGTGTGTAAGGTGCAGGTGCAAGCTCCTGACAAAGGTGTTCTCCAGGTTCAATTTCTCCTTGCCAGACACATTGGAAATGTTTTCCTCTATCATTCGCACCAAGAGTTGCAGATTACTTAACTCAGGAGCTCTGAGAATGGAACGGCAAGAGGTGTTCCGCTTACGTCATAAACAGTGCTCCAGAGCGCTTAGCAACGGGCACAACAAAACGTGTGTGCGGGATAGTGACCATTCCCGCCTAGTGCTAGCAATGCAGGAGCACTGCCAAAAGGCAAAGGAAGGCGCTTAGCATGCGGCTTGTGCGCAAAGCTTTCAGACTGCCAGAGGACCGCAGCTGTGGTAAGCCCGCTTGCTCATTTGACGTTAGATGTCGCCTGCAAGAACTTCACCCGCATCTGGTTTATGCTGCTACCTGTTCTTAGGCGAAAACAAGGACACATGCAGTAAATGCTTTTTCCTGTTTCATTTTGCTAGACCACGCTCTTCTGTGGCACTTTAGTGCTTGCCAAACTGCTATGTGCGTGCTGCTGCTTCCTTCTGACAAGGAGCACAGCCTTCTGACAGCAGCTTTCAACTTGTCGAAGAAAGAGCTTGGCCATTTAGATGTGATGCAAATCTGTGTGTGTGTAAGGTGCAGGTGCAAGCTCCTGACAAAGGTGTTCTCCAGGTTCAGTTTCTCTCTGCCAGACACTTTGGAAATGTTTTCCTCTATCATTCGCACCAAGAGTCGCAGATTACTTAACTCAGGCGCTCTGAGAATGGAACGGCAAGAGGTGCTCCGCTTACGTCATAAACAGTGCTCCAGAGCGCTTAGCAATGGGCACAACGAAATGTGTGTGCGGGATAGTGACCATTCCCGCCTAGTGCTGGCAAGGCACGAGCACTGCCAAAAGGCAAAGGAAGGCGCTTAGCATGCGGCTTGTGCGCAAAGCTTTCAGACTGCCAGAGGACCGCAGCTGTGGTAAGCCCGCTTGCTCATTTGACGTTAGATGTCGCCTGCAAGAACTTCACCCGCATCTGGTTTATGCTGCTACCTGCTGTTAGGCGACAACAAGGACACATGTAGCAAATGCTTTTTCCTGTTTCATTTTGCTAGACCACGCTCTTCTGTGGCTCTTTAGTGCTTGCCAAACTCCTATGTGCGTGCTGCTGCTTCCATCTGACAAGGAGCACAGCCTTCTGACAGCAGCTTTCAACTTGTCGAAGAAAGAGCTTGGCCATTTAGATGTGATGCAAATCTGTGTGTGTCTAAGGTGCAGGTGCAAGCTCCTGACAAAGGTGTTCTCCAGGTTCAGTTTCTCCTTGCCAGACACATTGGAAATGTTTTCCTCTATCATTCGCACCAAGAGTCGCAGATTACTTAACTCAGGAGCTCTGAGAATGGAACGGCAAGAGGTGTTCTGCTTACGTCATAAACAGTGCTCCAGAGCGCTTAGCAACGGGCACAACGAAACGTGTGTGCGGGATAGTGACCATTCCCGCCTAGTGCTAGCAATGCACGAGCACTGCCAAAAGGCAAAGGAAGGCGCTTAGCATCCAGCTTGTGCGCAAAGCTTTCAGACTGCCAGAGGACCGCAGCTGTGGTAAGCCCGCTTGCTCATTTGACGTTAGATGTCGCCTGCAAGAACTTCACCCGCATCTGGTTTATGCTGCTACCTGTTCTTAGGCGACAACAAGGACACATGCAGTAAATGCTTTTTCCTGTTTCATTTTGCTAGACCACGCTCTTCTGTGGCACTTTAGTGCTTGCCAAACTGCTATGTGCGTGCTGCTGCTTCCATCTGACAAGGAGCACAGCCTTCTGACAGCAGCTTTCAACTTGTCGAAGAAAGAGCTTGGCCATTTAGATGTGATGCAAATCTGTGTGTGTGTAAGGTGCAGGTGCAAGCTCCTGACAAAGGTGTTCTCCAGGTTCAGTTTCTCCTTGCCAGACACATTGGAAATGTTTTCCTCTATCATTCGCACCAAGAGTCGCAGATTACTTAACTCAGGAGCTCTGAGAATGGAACGGCAAGAGGTGTTCCGCTTATGTCATAAACAGTGCTCCAGAGCGCTTAGCAACGGGCACAACAAAACGTGTGTGCGGGATAGTGACCATTCCCGCCTAGTGCTGGCAATGCATGAGCACTGCCAAAAGGCGAAGGAAGGCGCTTAGCATCTGGCTTGTGCGCAAAGCTTTCAGACTGCCAGAGGACCGCAGCTGTGGTAAGCCCGCTTGCTCATTTGACGTTAGATGTCACCTGCAAGAACTTCACCAGCATCTGGTTTATGCTGCTACCTGTTGTTGGGCGACACCAAGGACACATGTGGCAAATGCTTTTTCCTGTTTCATTTTGCTAGACCACGCTCTTCTGTGGCACTTTAGTGCTTGCCAAACTGCTATGTGCGTGCTGCTGCTTCCATCTGACAAGGAGCACAGCCTTCTGACAGCAGCTTTCAACTTGTCGAAGAAAGAGCTTGGCCATTTAGATGTGATGCAAATCTGTGTGTGTCTAAGGTGCAGGTGCAAGCTCCTGACAAAGGTGTTCTCCAGGTTCAGTTTCTCCTTGCCAGACACATTGGAAATGTTTTCCTCTATCATTCGCACCAAGAGTCGCAGATTACTTAACTCAGGAGCTCTGAGAATGGAACGGCAAGAGGTGTTCCGCTTATGTCATAAACAGTGCTCCAGAGCGCTTAGCAACGGGCACAAGGAAACGTGTGTGCGGGATAGTGACCATTCCCGCCTAGTGCTGGCAATGCACGAGCACTGCCAAAAGGCGAAGGAAGGCGCTTAGCATCTGGCTTGTGCGCAAAGCTTTCAGACTGCCAGAGGACCGCAGCTGTGGTAAGCCCGCTTGCTCATTTGACGTTAGATGTCACCTGCAAGAACTTCACCAGCATCTGGTTTATGCTGCTACCTGTTGTTGGGCGACACCAAGGACACATGTGGCAAATGCTTTTTCCTGTTTCATTTTGCTAGACCACGCTCTTCTGTGGCACTTTAGTGCTTGCCAAACTGCTATGTGCGTGCTGCTGCTTCCATCTGACAAGGAGCACAGCCTTCTGACAGCAGCTTTCAACTTGTCGAAGAAAGAGCTTGGCCATTTAGATGTGATGCAAATCTGTGTGTGTGTAAGGTGCAGGTGCGAGCTCCTGACAAAGGTGTTCTCCAGGTTCAGTTTCTCCTTGCCAGACACATTGGAAATGTTTTCCTCTATCATTCGCACCAAGAGTTGCAGATTACTTAACTCAGGAGCTCTGAGAATGGAACGGCAAGAGGTGCTCCGCTTACGTCATAAACAGTGCTCCAGAGCGCTTAGCAACGGGCACAATGAAATGTGTGTGCGGGATAGTGACCATTCCCGCCTAGTGCTGGCAATGCACGAGCACTGCCAAAAGGCAAAGGAAGGCGCTTAGCATGCGGCTTGTGCGCAAAGCTTTCAGACTGCCAGAGGACCGCAGCTGTGGTAAGCCCGCTTGCTCATTTGACGTTAGATGTTGCCTGCAAGAACTTCACCCGCATCTGGTTTATGCTGCTACCTGTTCTTAGGCGACAACAAGGACACATGCAGTAAATGCTTTTTCCTGTTTCATTTTGCTAGACCACGCTCTTCTGTGGCACTTTAGTGCTTGCCAAACTGCTATGTGCGTGCTGCTGCTTCCATCTGACAAGGAGCACAGCCTTCTGACAGCAGCTTTCAACTTGTTGAAGAAAGAGCTTGGCCATTTAGATGTGATGCAAATCTGTGTGTGTGTAAGGTGCAGGTGCAAGCTCCTGACAAAGGTGTTCTCCAGGTTCAGTTTCTCCTTGCCAGACACATTGGAAATGTTTTCCTCTATCATTCGCACCAAGAGTCGCAGATTACTTAACTCAGGAGCTCTGAGAATGGAACGGCAAGAGGTGTTCCGCTTATGTCATAAACAGTGCTCCAGAGCGCTTAGCAACGGGCACAACAAAACGTGTGTGCGGGATAGTGACCATTCCCGCCTAGTGCTGGCAATGCACGAGCACTGCCAAAAGGCAAAGGAAGGCGCTTAGCATGCGGCTTGTGCGCAAAGCTTTCAGACTGCCAGAGGACCGCAGCTGTGGTAAGCCCGCTTGCTCATTTGACGTTAGATGTCGCCTGCAAGAACTTCACCCGCATCTGGTTTATGCTGCTACCTGTTGTTAGGCGACACCAAGGACACATGCAGTAAATGCTTTTTCCTGTTTCATTTTGCTAGACCACGCTCTTCTGTGGCTCTTTAGTGCTTGCCAAACTGCTATGTGCGTGCTGCTGCTTCCATCTGACAAGGAGCACAGCCTTCTGACAGCAGCTTTTGTTGCTATATTTTATATATTAGTAAAGGCCTGTATGCACAAACCAGCCTTTGAAGTAAGTCGTGATATTAAGGGCTAAAGTCCTTGAAACCTTCATGCAGAAGAGAGAGTAAAGCAAAACAATATCCCTGTGTGGAAGAGAAAAAATGTAAACTGTGTGTGTTAGCCAATAGTAGCTTGTTCTGCCTGCAGACCCTGTAGAACCCTATAAAGTGTGCTAAAGATAGAAATAAACTGGCATTCACGATTACTTCTGTGAAGAGTGGTGAAGAGCTGGCGGTCTCTCAACATTTGGCGCTCTGAACGGGACACCCTGCGGGCAGGGGGGCTTCAGTGGATCCACACACGGTGGGACGGAGCCTTGGACCGAGGTTGGTGGAGCGGATCTGAGTGCAGATAAATGCTGCCTTGGATCGGTACCAGATAGGCGGCTCACGAATCAACGGGGGTGAGTCGCTGGGGGAGTCCGAAGGCAGGGGCGTGGTAGAAGGGTCGCACCCTTCCCCCCTGCCGCCGAGCCGCTAACATGGATGTGGAATTTGTAGCGGCAGAAAAACTGCTTCTCAGCATCCTCGTTAAACGAGGCGGAGCAGCCAGGGAAAAGGACCTGAATATGCTCATTATATGGGCTAATTGTCATGAGCATTTGCAGTGCTCACTGCTTCTTGCGGGGCAAGAACGGACTGATATATCGGCTCTGATATGGGAAACGGCAATTACGGAAAAGAGCAAGGACACTGTGTTTCTCGGTCGAACTTGGCAGATTGTAATTAATACCTTAAAAAACAGAAAAGTGAGATATGCTGAGGATGTGAGCCCTGTAATTCTACCTGCGTCACAGCGGCAGATGCCTTTACCTCCCACTGCTGGGCAAGCTCTCCTATCTATACTGCCCATGGAGAGAGGGAGGGAGAGTTAGGGAAAAGAAAATAATGAGAAAAAAGTTCCACAGGGAACGCTGAAACAACGAACAGAATCTGTTCAGTTATGGCAGGATGTGATACATCCGGAACTATTTGCTTCATTTTTTGAAGTCACTTTTAGCACTACAACCTTATTTAAGTTCCATCTTTACCACCCTGAAAGAAAAGAAGCCAGATTTAGACTGGTTTCCACCCGAACCAGGAAGATATGAGGGAGCGAGGTGAGCGCAAGAAAAGTTCCAAGGCCACTCTGAACAATTACAGAAAGAGCTGAGCAGAAACAGGTGGCTCAGACAGCTTCAAAGAGAGACAAACTAGTCAAAAAATCTCAAACTATATGGTATCTAGTTCAAAATTCATCCTTGTAATTAGAAGCTGATAAACGGCAATGATCACCGTTGTTAGCACCTGGCCGTGAGAGACTTTTCGTGTAAAATCGCCTGCTTTTGCAAAAGTATGCCTTCTTCCTCTATCAGCAAACAACAAGAGAGATTGAGAGAAAAACTGCATTTGTTAAAGTTAACTTTGTGAGGCTTTTTTTTTCTTTCTCTCCGTTTTTCCTCGCTGCGAGAGTATGTGGAGAATGTGAAGAAAGATAAGAGCAGAGCTGCAGCAGCAGCAGAGTGGGCCGTCCACCCCCCCGCTCCCTCTCTCGGGGGGGGCACTGGGATGGTGCCTGGTTTGTTGCACGGTCGTGATTTATTGGGTTTTCGGAGTGTTTTTGTATACCCTTTTAGAGTTAATTTTGTGTTTTAAGTAATTATGAGTTTATGCAATTGCAGTTTTTAGAGTTTTACTAGAGAAATTATTGTGGTTCTTTGAAGGTTTAAAAAAAAAAAAAAAAAAAGAAAAAAAAAAAAAGGGGAAAAAAGTGCTTAACAGAAGTTGCCTTGCAATAATTGGTTTTAGAACCCAAGGTTAAAATATGGTGTGATTTACAGCGTCTAGGAAAACCTTCTTCCAATTAATGTTATCTACAGAAGAGATTTGTGGTTTAAAAAATAATTAGTTAAGAGAACTTTACTGTACAAGACAAAGTTAAGTTAAGGTATATATTATCTATTTGCTTGTTTTTTCCACAATTTTAATAAGGGAATTTTAATGTAAGTTTTTTTGTTATAAAACACATATAACTGCATATATACCAATTTGGATTTTAGATTTTAGTTTAAAAATTAGACTTAATGTTTTTGAAAAGTGTTACAAAAGCTGGATGGCAACTTGCCAAATCCTGTGTTGTTGTGGTGGTTTTTCTCCAGAAAAACTACACTTTAACATCCTAACCAATTTAAGCATATACTAGGCAAATTTCTATTATGAATAAGTATTTTTAGTAACATTTGCAGTTATTGTGGGTTATTTTCAAAGCTAGATGACATAGAATTGTGATGTGTTTGCTACATCTTTATAATCTTTATAGTGAATTTATGTTATTGTTATATTGTGTTTAAAAGGTATATATTAAACTTTTAGTTGCTCTTTTGTAGTAACAGAATAAGATTAAGTTATGTTTTCATTTAATATAGATTAAGTGTTAATAGAATTAAGGATAGTCAAGTTTTATAATGTTTAGGCTTGAATGTTTTTAAGTTAAGTTTCCTAACTTAGATATTCTTTTAAGGTTAAGTTTGTTATTTCCTTTTGTCATATATAATTATTGTTGAGTTTAGATATTGTTTAATTGAAATTGTTTTATGTTTTCTTGGAGACACTTGTTTAAACTGCAAAGTATAGTTGTTTTCCTAGAGAGAGGAGGACGGCCACAGCTGAGACAGCTGTGATGGAACACTGATGAACACCTGCTTGTGGATAGAAGTGAATGCAGTCTGTGACACCCTTGACTCCATCAGGAGTTCTACTGGTTGTTGCAAATCTCTGCAATTTTGTTTTTCATAGCTTTATTATTTTTCAGTGTTTCCAGAATTTTAAGAAGATGTACCATTGCTGAGGATCAGCTGCCATGGGGGAGGCTCCAGATTAAACCAACTGCTGCATGGTTTAATTGGTCTGGTACCTGAGGCTCCTGATCATTTGCTCTGTACAAATGCATTTTAACAGTTTGCTGTACTGTAAGCATCTCATAGCTGCTACTATTGAGAACCTTGTTTTAGAAATGAGTTAAGAGGCATCTTTCCAGTTTAAAGCCAGGCCCTGGCCAAGCCTTGACTTTACCTGGATAGAATGTTTGCCAACAGATCCAGATATTTTCTGTCCCAAATCAGTATTTGAGTCACTTTTTGACTCAGCAATTTGACCCTATTAATATGACAGCTGGATCAATTTTGAAGTGGGCTTGGAGAGTCATTTTCCGGAGGTGATGATCCAATCCTTCACTGATTTTTGTTTCTGTTTGTTTGCTAACTATGGGATGCTAGTGCAGTGTTTTAGTAATTAATCAGTTTTATATTATATATGTTATTAATAATGTTTAAGATTTAATTGATTTTTAACTAGTATAAGTTCTTATTAATTGTGTATATAGTTTTGTGTTGATGTTGTTGCTTATAACAGAAGTACATCTCATTTTTATTTTTTTTAAGAAGACGGGGGAGATTGATGCCCTAAAAGCATTTAATTAGTGTAATTCATTAACTTCAAGGAGAGAAGTGTCTGTGTTTTGTTGGCAGGTTCAAAAAGGTCACCTGTCCATCTGACCAGACTGTGTGCCTCTGAACATGTGAGATCCAGTGAACAGAGAAGTCATCACACAGCCTTGGTACTCCAGACATGGATCAGAAGTGGACCTGTCAGGACACAGTTGTGTCTGAACACTATACAGACAGTTGCCAACAGAACTTTTATGTTGTTATTATGATGTTGTGTCTCTACCAATTTTTCAGGTATCCTTTGTTTTAAGATTTAGAAGGATCTGAAGAACAACTTGAACATCAAAGCCCTCAGTCACCGATCAACTGCCAGCTGACATCACAGGAGCAGTGAACATTCCATGACTGAATCATTCTGGAGAAATTCTGTAGAAGATCTAAAAAGTGTAGAGACTCCATTTAACTGTATATAAAGCAAATTGTTGTTGTGTGTTTACCCTTTCAGCAAATTGCTTTCACGCTTAGACTACATATATACCAGAGCACATGTGTTAAAAGTAGTTAGACAATAGTTTAAGTGTTCAGCTTGTATAGTAATTGTTATGTTAGTATAAAGTATAAGTATCCCCTCTTCAAGAGGTAGTGTAAGCATCTTTGAAAGTTCATTTAACAATTGAAGTTTTAGCTGTGAGTTTGCAAATATGGTGTCATTTACATGGTAAAATGCTTATGGTAATTGTGTTGTGTATAGTCATGACCAGCTGTCTGCTAACTAACATCCAAAAGCGACAGAACATATGGGTCACTCTGGCACATTGAACTGGCCAAAGGTCAATGTGTTTGAGCCTAGCCACCCCTGGAGATCCTTTCGCACCTCTCTCACAGGAGTCCCTGAATGGGATCCTCCGGCATTTAAAAGTTTAATTAGTAACGAGACTTGACTGAATCGATTGGCAATGTTGCAAGAGTGCAGTCGCACTGCTGGCTTCACATTAAGACAACCTGAAGCCTGTTAGCAAGCAAAAATTACCAAAGTTCTTAATGTTACAACCCTCAGAAGAATTGGATTTGTTATGTTCCACCAATACCTCAGGTGGATGGATAATGTTTGAACCCCCGACAAAAAGTCATTCTAACAAAGTAATACAGCACTGGGTTGCAGTCAACCCTATAGCTGATCTCGTTACTACCACTGTAAGTAAAGCCTTTATTCGTGGTGCAATCTCACAAGACAATTACCAAAACGATCACCTAGTTCCATATTCCTAATCTGTGGAGATAGAGCATGGAATTAGATTCCTGCTAATCCACATGGAAGACCCTGTTATCTTGGGAAACTCACTTTGTTCCACCCAAGCTTACATCAATTGTTGAATATAGCTAGCAAAATGAAGAACATCAAACAGTCAAGGCGAAGCCTGAATGAATTAAAGTTTAGCCACCCTAAAAAGGCTCGCTTGCTGGACTAGGAAAGAATTAAACTTAACATCCACAATGTTAAGTGAGCTTTCAGCCAATGTGAGTAGTGTATATTATGCAGTACTATGAAATCAAGTTGCAATTGACCTTTTGCTCTTAGCACAAGGACATGGTTGTGGGGAGTTAGAAGGCATGTGCTGCTTGGATCTTACTGATCATTCAGCTTCCATCCATGAGCAACTACAACAGCTACAGGATGGGTTGCATGCCCTGAAAGAAGATAGTGATCCCATTGGAAGTTGGTTCGCCAGCTGGGGCATCACAGGATGGTTGAAGTCTCTTATGCTAGAAAGGGGACGACAGTCTAAGTTGTATGTTATCTTATCCAAAGCCTGGTTTGTGCAAAAAGAGAAAGGGGGATTTGTTGCTATATTTTATATATTAGTAAAGGCCTGTATGCACAAACCAGCCTTTGAAGTAAGTCGTGATATTAAGGGCTAAAGTCCTTGAAACCTTCATGCAGAAGAGAGAGTAAAGCAAAACAATATCCCTGTGTGTAAGAGAAAAAATGTAAACTGTGTGTGTTAGCCAATAGTAGCTTGTTCTGCCTGCAGACCCTGTAGAACCCTATAAAGTGTGCTAAAGATAGAAATAAACTGGCATTCACGATTACTTCTGTGAAGAGTGGTGAAGAGCTGGCGGTCTCTCAACAAGCTTTCAACTTGTCGAAGAAAGAGCTTGGCCATTTAGATGTGATGCAAATCTGTGTGTGTGTAAGGTGCAGGTGCGAGCTCCTGACAAAGGTGTTCTCCAGGTTCAGTTTCTCCCTGCCAGACACATTGGAAATGTTTTCCTCTATCATTTGCACCAAGAGTCGCAGATTACTTAACTCAGGAGCTCTGAGAATGGAACGGCAAGAGGTGTTCTGCTTACGTCATAAACAGTGCTCCAGAGCGCTTAGCAACGGGCACAACAAAACGTGTGTGCGGGATAGTGACCATTCCCGCCTAGTGCTGGCAATGCACGAGCACTGCCAAAAGGCAAAGGAAGGCGCTTAGCATGCGGCTTGTGCGCAAAGCTTTCAGACTGCCAGAGGACCGCAGCTGTGGTAAGCCCGCTTGCTCATTTGACGTTAGATGTCACCTGCAAGAACTTCACCCGCATCTGGTTTATGCTGCTACCTGTTGTTGGGCGACACCAAGGACACATGTGGCAAATGCTTTTTCCTGTTTCATTTTGCTAGACCACGCTCTTCTGTGGCACTTTAGTGCTTGCCAAACTGCTATGTGCGTGCTGCTGCTTCCATCTGACAAGGAGCACAGCCTTCTGACAGCAGCTTTCAACTTGTCGAAGAAAGAGCTTGGCCATTTAGATGTGATGCAAATCTGTGTGTGTCTAAGGTGCAGGTGCCAGCTCCTGACAAAGGTGTTCTCCAGGTTCAGTTTCTCCCTGCCAGACACATTGGAAATGTTTTCCTCTATCATTCGCACCAAGAGTTGCAGATTACTTAACTCAGGAGCTCTGAGAATGGAACGGCAAGAGGTGTTCCGCTTACGTCATAAACAGTGCTCCAGAGCGCTTAGCAACGGGCACAACGAAACGTGTGTGCGGGATAGTGACCATTCCCGCCTAGTGCTAGCAATGCACGAGCACTGCCAAAAGGCAAAGGAAGGCGCTTAGCATCCAGCTTGTGCGCAAAGCTTTCAGACTGCCAGAGGACCGCAGCTGTGGTAAGCCCGCTTGCTCATTTGACGTTAGATGTCGCCTGCAAGAACTTCACCCGCATGTGGTTTATGCTGCTACCTGTTCTTAGGCGACAACAAGGACACATGCAGTAAATGCTTTTTCCTGCCTCATTTTGCTAGACCACGCTCTTCTGTGGCACTTTAGTGCTTGCCAAACTGCTATGTGCGTGCTGCTGCTTCCATCTGACAAGGAGCACAGCCTTCTGACAGCAGCTTTCAACTTGTCGAAGAAAGAGCTTGGCCATTTAGATGTGATGCAAATCTGTGTGTGTGTAAGGTGCAGGTGCAAGCTCCTGACAAAGGTGTTCTCCAGGTTCAATTTCTCCTTGCCAGACACATTGGAAATGTTTTCCTCTATCATTCGCACCAAGAGTTGCAGATTACTTAACTCAGGAGCTCTGAGAATGGAACGGCAAGAGGTGTTCCGCTTACGTCATAAACAGTGCTCCAGAGCGCTTAGCAACGGGCACAACGAAACGTGTGTGCGGGATAGTGACCATTCCCGCCTAGTGCTAGCAATGCAGGAGCACTGCCAAAAGGCAAAGGAAGGCGCTTAGCATGCGGCTTGTGCGCAAAGCTTTCAGACTGCCAGAGGACCGCAGCTGTGGTAAGCCCGCTTGCTCATTTGACGTTAGATGTCGCCTGCAAGAACTTCACCCGCATCTGGTTTATGCTGCTACCTGTTCTTAGGCGAAAACAAGGACACATGCAGTAAATGCTTTTTCCTGTTTCATTTTGCTAGACCACGCTCTTCTGTGGCACTTTAGTGCTTGCCAAACTGCTATGTGCGTGCTGCTGCTTCCATCTGACAAGGAGCACAGCCTTCTGACAGCAGCTTTCAACTTGTCGAAGAAAGAGCTTGGCCATTTAGATGTGATGCAAATCTGTGTGTGTCTAAGGGGCAGGTGCCAGCTCCTGACAAAGGTGTTCTCCAGGTTCAGTTTCTCCTTGCCAGACACATTGGAAATGTTTTCCTCTATCATTCGCACCAAGAGTTGCAGATTACTTAACTCAGGAGCTCTGAGAATGGAACGGCAAGAGGTGTTCCGCTTACGTCATAAACAGTGCTCCAGAGCGCTTAGCAACGGGCACAACGAAACGTGTGTGCGGGATAGTGACCATTCCCGCCTAGTGCTAGCAATGCACGAGCACTGCCAAAAGGCAAAGGAAGGCGCTTAGCATCCAGCTTGTGCGCAAAGCTTTCAGACTGCCAGAGGACCGCAGCTGTGGTAAGCCGGCTTGGTCATTTGACGTTAGATGTCGCCTGCAAGAACTTCACCCGCATGTGGTTTATGCTGCTACCTGTTGTTGGGCGACACCAAGGACACATGTGGCAAATACTTTTTCCTGTTTCATTTTGCTAGACCACGCTCTTCTGTGGCACTTTAGTGCTTGCCAAACTGCTATGTGCGTGCTGCTGCTTCCATCTGACAAGGAGCACAGCCTTCTGACAGCAGCTTTCAACTTGTCGAAGAAAGAGCTTGGCCATTTAGATGTGATGCAAATCTGTGTGTGTGTAAGGTGCAGGTGCGAGCTCCTGACAAAGGTGTTCTCCAGGTTCAGTTTCTCCTTGCCAGACACTTTGGAAATGTTTTCCTCTATCATTCGCACCAAGAGTTGCAGATTACTTAACTCAGGAGCTCTGAGAATGGAACGGCAAGAGGTGCTCCGCTTACGTCATAAACAGTGCTCCAGAGCGCTTAGCAACGGGCACAACGAAATGTGTGTGCGGGATAGTGACCATTCCCGCCTAGTGCTGGCAATGCACGAGCACTGCCAAAAGGCAAAGGAAGGCGCTTAGCATGCGGCTTGTGCGCAAAGCTTTCAGACTGCCAGAGGACCGCAGCTGTGGTAAGCCCGCTTGCTCATTTGACGTTAGATGTCGCCTGCAAGAACTTCACCCGCATGTGGTTTATGCTGCTACCTGTTGTTAGGCGACACCAAGGGCACATGTAGCAAATGCTTTTTCCTGTTTCATTTTGCTAGACCACGCTCTTCTGTGGCACTTTAGTGCTTGCCAAACTGCTATGTGCGTGCTGCTGCTTCCATCTGACAAGGAGCACAGCCTTCTGACAGCAGCTTTCAACTTGTCGAAGAAAGAGCTTGGCCATTTAGATGTGATGCAAATCTGTGTGTGTGTAAGGTGCAGGTGCAAGCTCCTGACAAAGGTGTTCTCCAGGTTCAATTTCTCCTTGCCAGACACATTGGAAATGTTTTCCTCTATCATTCGCACCAAGAGTTGCAGATTACTTAACTCAGGAGCTCTGAGAATGGAACGGCAAGAGGTGTTCCGCTTACGTCATAAACAGTGCTCCAGAGCGCTTAGCAACGGGCACAACAAAACGTGTGTGCGGGATAGTGACCATTCCCGCCTAGTGCTAGCAATGCAGGAGCACTGCCAAAAGGCAAAGGAAGGCGCTTAGCATGCGGCTTGTGCGCAAAGCTTTCAGACTGCCAGAGGACCGCAGCTGTGGTAAGCCCGCTTGCTCATTTGACGTTAGATGTCGCCTGCAAGAACTTCACCCGCATCTGGTTTATGCTGCTACCTGTTCTTAGGCGAAAACAAGGACACATGCAGTAAATGCTTTTTCCTGTTTCATTTTGCTAGACCACGCTCTTCTGTGGCACTTTAGTGCTTGCCAAACTGCTATGTGCGTGCTGCTGCTTCCATCTGACAAGGAGCACAGCCTTCTGACAGCAGCTTTCAACTTGTCGAAGAAAGAGCTTGGCCATTTAGATGTGATGCAAATCTGTGTGTGTGTAAGGTGCAGGTGCGAGCTCCTGACAAAGGTGTTCTCCAGGTTCAGTTTCTCCTTGCCAGACACTTTGGAAATGTTTTCCTCTATCATTCGCACCAAGAGTCGCAGATTACTTAACTCAGGAGCTCTGAGAATGGAACGGCAAGAGGTGCTCCGCTTACGTCATAAACAGTGCTCCAGAGCGCTTAGCAACGGGTACAACGAAATGTGTGTGCGGGATAGTGACCATTCCCGCCTAGTGCTGGCAATGCACGAGCACTGCCAAAAGGCAAAGGAAGGCGCTTAGCATGCGGCTTGTGCGCAAAGCTTTCAGACTGCCAGAGGACCGCAGCTGTGGTAAGCCCGCTTGCTCATTTGACGTTAGATGTCGCCTGCAAGAACTTCACCCGCATGTGGTTTATGCTGCTACCTGTTGTTAGGCGACACCAAGGGCACATGTACCAAATGCTTTTTCCTGTTTCATTTTGCTAGACCACGCTCTTCTGTGGCACTTTAGTGCTTGCCAAACTGCTATGTGCGTGCTGCTGCTTCCATCTGACAAGGAGCACAGCCTTCTGACAGCAGCTTTCAACTTGTCGAAGAAAGAGCTTGGCCATTTAGATGTGATGCAAATCTGTGTGTGTGTAAGGTGCAGGTGCAAGCTCCTGACAAAGGTGTTCTCCAGGTTCAATTTCTCCTTGCCAGACACATTGGAAATGTTTTCCTCTATCATTCGCACCAAGAGTTGCAGATTACTTAACTCAGGAGCTCTGAGAATGGAACGGCAAGAGGTGTTCCGCTTACGTCATAAACAGTGCTCCAGAGCGCTTAGCAACGGGCACAACAAAACGTGTGTGCGGGATAGTGACCATTCCCGCCTAGTGCTAGCAATGCAGGAGCACTGCCAAAAGGCAAAGGAAGGCGCTTAGCATGCGGCTTGTGCGCAAAGCTTTCAGACTGCCAGAGGACCGCAGCTGTGGTAAGCCCGCTTGCTCATTTGACGTTAGATGTCGCCTGCAAGAACTTCACCCGCATCTGGTTTATGCTGCTACCTGTTCTTAGGCGAAAACAAGGACACATGCAGTAAATGCTTTTTCCTGTTTCATTTTGCTAGACCACGCTCTTCTGTGGCACTTTAGTGCTTGCCAAACTGCTATGTGCGTGCTGCTGCTTCCATCTGACAAGGAGCACAGCCTTCTGACAGCAGCTTTCAACTTGTCGAAGAAAGAGCTTGGCCATTTAGATGTGATGCAAATCTGTGTGTGTGTAAAGTGCAGGTGCAAGCTCCTGACAAAGGTGTTCTCCAGGTTCAGTTTCTCCTTGCCAGACACTTTGGAAATGTTTTCCTCTATCATTTGCACCAAGAGTCGCAGATTACTTAACTCAGGAGCTCTGAGAATGGAACGGCAAGAGGTGTTCCGCTTACGTCATAAACAGTGCTCCAGAGCGCTTAGCAATGGGCACAACGAAATGTGTGTGCGGGATAGTGACCATTCCCGCCTAGTGCTGGCAATGCACGAGCACTGCCAAAAGGCAAAGGAAGGCTCTTAGCATGCGGCTTGTGCGCAAAGCTTTCAGACTGCCAGAGGACCGCAGCTGTGGTAAGCCCGCTTGCTCATTTGACGTTAGATGTCGCCTGCAAGAACTTCACCCGCATCTGGTTTATGCTGCTACCTGTTCTTAGGCGACAACAAGGACACATGCAGTAAATGCTTTTTCCTGTTTCATTTTGCTAGACCACGCTCTTCTGTGGCACTTTAGTGCTTGCCAAACTGCTATGTGCGTGCTGCTGCTTCCATCTGACAAGGAGCACAGCCTTCTGACAGCAGCTTTCAACTTGTCGAAGAAAGAGCTTGGCCATTTAGATGTGATGCAAATCTGTGTGTGTGTAAGGTGCAGGTGCAAGCTCCTGACAAAGGTATTCTCCAGGTTCAGTTTCTCCTTGCCAGACACATTGGAAATGTTTTCCTCTATCATTCGCACCAAGAGTCGCAGATTGCTTAACTCAGGAGCTCTGAGAATGGAACGGCAAGAGGTGTTCCGCTTATGTCATAAACAGTGCTCCAGAGCGCTTAGCAACGGGCACAACGAAATGTGTGTGCGGGATAGTGACCATTCCCGCCTAGTGCTGGCAAGGCACGAGCACTGCCAAAAGGCAAAGGAAGGCGCTTAGCATGCGGCTTGTGCGCAAAGCTTTCAGACTGCCAGAGGACCGCAGCTGTGGTAAGCCCGCTTGCTCATTTGACGTTAGATGTCGCCTGCAAGAACTTCACCCGCATCTGGTTTATGCTGCTACCTGTTCTTAGGCGAAAACAAGGACACATGTAGCAAATGCTTTTTCCTGCCTCATTTTGCTAGACCACGCTCTTCTGTGGCACTTTAGTGCTTGCCAAACTCCTATGTGCGTGCTGCTGCTTCCATCTGACAAGGAGCACAGCCTTCTGACCGCAGCTTTCAACTTGCCGAAGAAAGAGCTTGGCCATTTAGATGTGATGCAAATCTGTGTGTGTGTAAGGTGCAGGTGCAAGCTCCTGACAAAGGTGTTCTCCAGGTTCAGTTTCTCTCTGCCAGACACATTGGAAATGTTTTCCTCTATCATTTGCACCAAGAGTCGCAGATTACTTAACTCAGGAGCTCTGAGAATGGAACGGCAAGAGGTGTTCCGCTTACGTCATAAACAGTGCTCCAGAGCGCTTAGCAACGGGCACAACAAAACGTGTGTGCGGGATAGTGACCATTCCCGCCTAGTGCTGGCAATGCACGAGCACTGCCAAAAGGCAAAGGAAGGCGCTTAGCATGCGGCTTGTGCGCAAAGCTTTCAGACTGCCAGAGGACCGCAGCTGTGGTAAGCCCGCTTGCTCATTTGACGTTAGATGTCGCCTGCAAGAACTTCACCCGCATCTGGTTTATGCTGCTACCTGTTCTTAGGCGACACCAAGGACACATGCAGTAAATGCTTTTTCCTGTTTCATTTTGCTAGACCACGCTCTTCTGTGGCTCTTTAGTGCCTGCCAAACTGCTATGTGCGTGCTGCTGCTTCCATCTGACAAGGAGCACAGCCTTCTGACAGCAGCTTTCAACTTGTCGAAGAAAGAGCTTGGCCATTTAGATGTGATGCAAATCTGTGTGTGTGTAAGGTGCAGGTGCGAGCTCCTGACAAAGGTGTTCTCCAGGTTCAGTTTCTCCCTGCCAGACACTTTGGAAATGTTTTCCTCTATCATTTGCACCAAGAGTCGCAGATTACTTAACTCAGGAGCTCTGAGAATGGAACGGCAAGAGGTGTTCCGCTTACGTCATAAACAGTGCTCCAGAGCGCTTAGCAATGGGCACAACGAAACGTGTGTGCGGGATAGTGACCATTCCCGCCTAGTGCTGGCAAGGCACGAGCACTGCCAAAAGGCAAAGGAAGGCGCTTAGCATGCGGCTTGTGCGCAAAGCTTTCAGACTGCCAGAGGACCGCAGCTGTGGTAAGCCCGCTTGCTCATTTGACGTTAGATGTCGCCTGCAAGAACTTCACCCGCATCTGGTTTATGCTGCTACCTGTTCTTAGGCGACAACAAGGACACATGCAGTAAATGCTTTTTCCTGTTTCATTTTGCTAGACCACGCTCTTCTGTGGCACTTTAGTGCTTGCCAAACTGCTATGTGCGTGCTGCTGCTTCCATCTGACAAGGAGCACAGCCTTCTGACAGCAGCTTTCAACTTGTCGAAGAAAGAGCTTGGCCATTTAGATGTGATGCAAATCTGTGTGTGTGTAAGGTGCAGGTGCCAGCTCCTGACAAAGGTGTTCTCCAGGTTCAGTTTCTCCCTGCCAGACACATTGGAAATGTTTTCCTCTATCATTCGCACCAAGAGTTGCAGATTACTTAACTCAGGAGCTCTGAGAATGGAACGGCAAGAGGTGTTCCGCTTACGTCATAAACAGTGCTCCAGAGCGCTTAGCAACGGGCACAACGAAACGTGTGTGCGGGATAGTGACCATTCCCGCCTAGTGCTAGCAATGCACGAGCACTGCCAAAAGGCAAAGGAAGGCGCTTAGCATCCAGCTTGTGCGCAAAGCTTTCAGACTGCCAGAGGACCGCAGCTGTGGTAAGCCCGCTTGCTCATTTGACGTTAGATGTCGCCTGCAAGAACTTCACCCGCATCTGGTTTATGCTGCTACCTGTTCTTAGGCGACACCAAGGGCACATGTAGCAAATGCTTTTTCCTGCCTCATTTTGCTAGACCACGCTCTTCTGTGGCACTTTAGTGCTTGCCAAACTCCTATGTGCGTGCTGCTGCTTCCATCTGACAAGGAGCACAGCCTTCTGACAGCAGCTTTCAACTTGTCGAAGAAAGAGCTTGGCCATTTAGATGTGATGCAAATCTGTGTGTGTGTAAGGTGCAGGTGCGAGCTCCTGACAAAGGTGTTCTCCAGGTTCAGTTTCTCCCTGCCAGACACTTTGGAAATGTTTTCCTCTATCATTTGCACCAAGAGTCGCAGATTACTTAACTCAGGAGCTCTGAGAATGGAACGGCAAGAGGTGTTCCGCTTACGTCATAAACAGTGCTCCAGAGCGCTTAGCAACGGGCACAACGAAACGTGTGTGCGGGATAGTGACCATTCCCGCCTAGTGCTGGCAATGCACGAGCACTGCCAAAAGGCAAAGGAAGGCGCTTAGCATGCGGCTTGTGCGCAAAGCTTTCAGACTGCCAGAGGACCGCAGCTGTGGTAAGCCGGCTTGCTCATTTGACGTTAGATGTCGCCTGCAAGAACTTCACCCGCATCTGGTTTATGCTGCTACCTGTTCTTAGGCGACACCAAGGGCACATGTAGCAAATGCTTTTTCCTGCCTCATTTTGCTAGACCACGCTCTTCTGTGGCACTTTAGTGCTTGCCAAACTCCTATGTGCGTGCTGCTGCTTCCATCTGACAAGGAGCACAGCCTTCTGACAGCAGCTTTCAACTTGTCGAAGAAAGAGCTTGGCCATTTAGATGTGATGCAAATCTGTGTGTGTCTAAGGTGCAGGTGCAAGCTCCTGACAAAGGTGTTCTCCACGTTCAATTTCTCCTTGCCAGACACATTGGAAATGTTTTCCTCTATCATTCGCACCAAGAGTTGCAGATTACTTAACTCAGGAGCTCTGAGAATGGAACGGCAAGAGGTGTTCCGCTTACGTCATAAACAGTGCTCCAGAGCGCTTAGCAACGGGCACAACAAAACGTGTGTGCGGGATAGTGACCATTCCCGCCTAGTGCTAGAAATGCAGGAGCACTGCCAAAAGGCAAAGGAAGGCGCTTAGCATCCGGCTTGTGCGCAAAGCTTTCAGACTGCCAGAGGACCGCAGCTGTGGTAAGCCCGCTTGCTCATTTCACGTTAGATGTCGCCTGCAAGAACTTCACCCGCATCTGGTTTATGCTGCTACCTGTTGTTAGGCGACACCAAGGACACATGCAGTAAATGCTTTTTCCTGTTTCATTTTGCTAGACCACGCTCTTCTGTGGCTCTTTAGTGCTTGCCAAACTGCTATGTGCGTGCTGCTGCTTCCATCTGACAAGGAGCACAGCCTTCTGACAGCAGCTTTCAACTTGTCGAAGAAAGAGCTTGGCCATTTAGATGTGATGCAAATCTGTGTGTGTGTAAGGTGCAGGTGCGAGCTCCTGACAAAGGTGTTCTCCAGGTTCAGTTTCTCCCTGCCAGACACTTTGGAAATGTTTTCCTCTATCATTTGCACCAAGAGTCGCAGATTACTTAACTCAGGAGCTCTGAGAATGGAACGGCAAGAGGTGTTCCGCTTACGTCATAAACAGTGCTCCAGAGCGCTTAGCAACGGGCACAACAAAACGTGTGTGCGGGATAGTGACCATTCCCGCCTAGTGCTGGCAATGCACGAGCACTGCCAAAAGGCAAAGGAAGGCGCTTAGCATGCGGCTTGTGCGCAAAGCTTTCAGACTGCCAGAGGACCGCAGCTGTGGTAAGCCGGCTTGCTCATTTGACGTTAGATGTCGCCTGCAAGAACTTCACCCGCATCTGGTTTATGCTGCTACCTGTTGTTAGGCGACACCAAGGGCACATGTAGCAAATGCTTTTTCCTGCCTCATTTTGCTAGACCACGCTCTTCTGTGGCACTTTAGTGCTTGCCAAACTGCTATGTGCGTGCTGCTGCTTCCATCTGACAAGGAGCACAGCCTTCTGACAGCAGCTTTCAACTTGTCGAAGAAAGAGCTTGGCCATTTAGATGTGATGCAAATCTGTGTGTGTGTAAGGTGCAGGTGCAAGCTCCTGACAAAGGTGTTCTCCACGTTCAATTTCTCCTTGCCAGACACATTGGAAATGTTTTCCTCTATCATTCGCACCAAGAGTTGCAGATTACTTAACACAGGAGCTCTGAGAATGGAACGGCAAGGGGTGTTCCGCTTACGTCATAAACAGTGCTCCAGAGCGCTTAGCAACGGGCACAACAAAACGTGTGTGCGGGATAGTGACCATTCCCGCCTAGTGCTAGCAATGCACGAGCACTGCCAAAAGGCAAAGGAAGGCGCTTAGCATGCGGCTTGTGCGCAAAGCTTTCAGACTGCCAGAGGACCGCAGCTGTGGTAAGCCCGCTTGCTCATTTGACGTTAGATGTCGCCTGCAAGAACTTCACCCGCATCTGGTTTATGCTGCTACCTGTTCTTAGGCGAAAACAAGGACACATGCAGTAAATGCTTTTTCCTGTTTCATTTTGCTAGACCACGCTCTTCTGTGGCACTTTAGTGCTTGCCAAACTGCTATGTGCGTGCTGCTGCTTCCATCTGACAAGGAGCACAGCCTTCTGACAGCAGCTTTCAACTTGTCGAAGAAAGAGCTTGGCCATTTAGATGTGATGCAAATCTGTGTGTGTCTAAGGTGCAGGTGCAAGCTCCTGACAAAGGTGTTCTCCAGGTTCAGTTTCTCTCTGCCAGACACTTTGGAAATGTTTTCCTCTATCATTCGCACCAAGAGTCGCAGATTACTTAACTCAGGAGCTCTGAGAATGGAACGGCAAGAGGTGCTCCGCTTACGTCATAAACAGTGCTCCAGAGAGCTTAGCAACGGGCACAACGAAATGTGTGTGCGGGATAGTGACCATTCCCGCCTAGTGCTGGCAATGCACGAGCACTGCCAAAAGGCAAAGGAAGGCGCTTAGCATGCGGCTTGTGCGCAAAGCTTTCAGACTGCCAGAGGACCGCAGCTGTGGTAAGCCCGCTTGCTCATTTGACGTTAGATGTCGCCTGCAAGAACTTCACCTGCATCTGGTTTATGCTGCTACCTGTTCTTAGGCGACAACAAGGACACATGCAGTAAATGCTTTTTCCTGTTTCATTTTGCTAGACCACGCTCTTCTGTGGCACTTTAGTGCTTGCCAAACTGCTATGTGCGTGCTGCTGCTTCCATCTGACAAGGAGCACAGCCTTCTGACAGCAGCTTTCAACTTGTCGAAGAAAGAGCTTGGCCATTTAGATGTGATGCAAATCTGTGTGTGTGTAAGGTGCAGGTGCAAGCTCCTGACAAAGGTGTTCTCCAGGTTCAGTTTCTCCTTGCCAGACACATTGGAAATGTTTTCCTCTATCATTTGCACCAAGAGTCGCAGATTACTTAACTCAGGAGCTCTGAGAATGGAACGGCAAGAGGTGTTCCGCTTATGTCATAAACAGTGCTCCAGAGCGCTTAGCAACGGGCACAACGAAATGTGTGTGCGGGATAGTGACCATTCCCGCCTAGTGCTGGCAATGCACGAGCACTGCCAAAAGGCAAAGGAAGGCGCTTAGCATGCGGCTTGTGCGCAAAGCTTTCAGACTGCCAGAGGACCGCAGCTGTGGTAAGCCCGCTTGCTCATTTGACGTTAGATGTCGCCTGCAAGAACTTCACCCGCATCTGGTTTATGCTGCTACCTGTTGTTAGGCGACACCAAGGGCACATGTACCAAATGCTTTTTCCTGTTTCATTTTGCTAGACCACGCTCTTCTGTGGCACTTTAGTGCTTGCCAAACTGCTATGTGCGTGCTGCTGCTTCCATCTGACAAGGAGCACAGCCTTCTGACAGCAGCTTTCAACTTGTCGAAGAAAGAGCTTGGCCATTTAGATGTGATGCAAATCTGTGTGTGTGTAAGGTGCAGGTGCAAGCTCCTGACAAAGGTGTTCTCCAGGTTCAATTTCTCCTTGCCAGACACATTGGAAATGTTTTGCTCTATCATTCGCACCAAGAGTCGCAGATTACTTAACTCAGGAGCTCTGAGAATGGAACGGCAAGAGGTGCTCCGCTTACGTCATAAACAGTGCTCCAGAGCGCTTAGCAATGGGCACAACAAAACGTGTGTGCGGGATAGTGACCATTCCCGCCTAGTGCTGGCAATGCACGAGCACTGCCAAAAGGCGAAGGAAGGCGCTTAGCATCTGGCTTGTGCGCAAAGCTTTCAGACTGCCAGAGGACCGCAGCTGTGGTAAGCCCGCTTGCTCATTTGACGTTAGATGTCACCTGCAAGAACTTCACCAGCATCTGGTTTATGCTGCTACCTGTTGTTGGGCGACACCAAGGACACATGTGGCAAATGCTTTTTCCTGTTTCATTTTGCTAGACCACGCTCTTCTGTGGCACTTTAGTGCTTGCCAAACTGCTATGTGCGTGCTGCTGCTTCCATCTGACAAGGAGCACAGCCTTCTGACAGCAGCTTTCAACTTGTCGAAGAAAGAGCTTGGCCATTTAGATGTGATGCAAATCTGTGTGTGTGTAAGGTGCAGGTGCGAGCTCCTGACAAAGGTGTTCTCCAGGTTCAGTTTCTCCTTGCCAGACACTTTGGAAATGTTTTCCTCTATCATTCGCACCAAGAGTCGCAGATTACTTAACTCAGGAGCTCTGAGAATGGAACGGCAAGAGGTGCTCCGCTTACGTCATAAACAGTGCTCCAGAGCGCTTAGCAACGGGTACAACGAAATGTGTGTGCGGGATAGTGACCATTCCCGCCTAGTGCTGGCAATGCACGAGCACTGCCAAAAGGCAAAGGAAGGCGCTTAGCATGCGGCTTGTGCGCAAAGCTTTCAGACTGCCAGAGGACCGCAGCTGTGGTAAGCCCGCTTGCTCATTTGACGTTAGATGTCGCCTGCAAGAACTTCACCCGCATCTGGTTTATGCTGCTACCTGTTGTTAGGCGACACCAAGGGCACATGTAGCAAATGCTTTTTCCTGCCTCATTTTGCTAGACCACGCTCTTCTGTGGCACTTTAGTGCTTGCCAAACTCCTATGTGCGTGCTGCTGCTTCCATCTGACAAGGAGCACAGCCTTCTGACAGCAGCTTTCAACTTGCCGAAGAAAGAGCTTGGCCATTTAGATGTGATGCAAATCTGTGTGTGTGTAAGGTGCAGGTGCAAGCTCCTGACAAAGGTGTTCTCCAGGTTCAGTTTCTCTCTGCCAGACACTTTGGAAATGTTTTCCTCTATCATTTGCACCAAGAGTCGCAGATTACTTAACTCAGGAGCTCTGAGAATGGAACGGCAAGGGGTGTTCCGCTTACGTCATAAACAGTGCTCCAGAGCGCTTAGCAACGGGCACAACAAAACGTGTGTGCGGGATAGTGACCATTCCCGCCTAGTGCTAGCAATGCAGGAGCACTGCCAAAAGGCAAAGGAAGGCGCTTAGCATGCGGCTTGTGCGCAAAGCTTTCAGACTGCCAGAGGACCGCAGCTGTGGTAAGCCCGCTTGCTCATTTGACGTTAGATGTCGCCTGCAAGAACTTCACCCGCATCTGGTTTATGCTGCTACCTGTTCTTAGGCGAAAACAAGGACACATGTAGCAAATGCTTTTTCCTGCCTCATTTTGCTAGACCACGCTCTTCTGTGGCACTTTAGTGCTTGCCAAACTCCTATGTGCGTGCTGCTGCTTCCATCTGACAAGGAGCACAGCCTTCTGACCGCAGCTTTCAACTTGCCGAAGAAAGAGCTTGGCCATTTAGATGTGATGCAAATCTGTGTGTGTGTAAGGTGCAGGTGCAAGCTCCTAACAAAGGTGTTCTCCAGGTTCAGTTTCTCTCTGCCAGACACATTGGAAATGTTTTCCTCTATCATTTGCACCAAGAGTCGCAGATTACTTAACTCAGGAGCTCTGAGAATGGAACGGCAAGAGGTGTTCCGCTTACGTCATAAACAGTGCTCCAGAGCGCTTAGCAACGGGCACAACAAAACGTGTGTGCGGGATAGTGACCATTCCCGCCTAGTGCTGGCAATGCACGAGCACTGCCAAAAGGCAAAGGAAGGCGCTTAGCATGCGGCTTGTGCGCAAAGCTTTCAGACTGCCAGAGGACCGCAGCTGTGGTAAGCCCGCTTGCTCATTTGACGTTAGATGTCGCCTGCAAGAACTTCACCCGCATCTGGTTTATGCTGCTACCTGTTCTTAGGCGACACCAAGGACACATGCAGTAAATGCTTTTTCCTGTTTCATTTTGCTAGACCACGCTCTTCTGTGGCTCTTTAGTGCCTGCCAAACTGCTATGTGCGTGCTGCTGCTTCCATCTGACAAGGAGCACAGCCTTCTGACAGCAGCTTTCAACTTGTCGAAGAAAGAGCTTGGCCATTTAGATGTGATGCAAATCTGTGTGTGTGTAAGGTGCAGGTGCGAGCTCCTGACAAAGGTGTTCTCCAGGTTCAGTTTCTCCCTGCCAGACACTTTGGAAATGTTTTCCTCTATCATTTGCACCAAGAGTCGCAGATTACTTAACTCAGGAGCTCTGAGAATGGAACGGCAAGAGGTGTTCCGCTTACGTCATAAACAGTGCTCCAGAGCGCTTAGCAATGGGCACAACGAAACGTGTGTGCGGGATAGTGACCATTCCCGCCTAGTGCTGGCAATGCACGAGCACTGCCAAAAGGCAAAGGAAGGCGCTTAGCATGCGGCTTGTGCGCAAAGCTTTCAGACTGCCAGAGGACCGCAGCTGTGGTAAGCCCGCTTGCTCATTTGACGTTAGATGTCGCCTGCAAGAACTTCACCCGCATCTGGTTTATGCTGCTACCTGTTCTTAGGCGACAACAAGGACACATGCAGTAAATGCTTTTTCCTGTTTCATTTTGCTAGACCACGCTCTTCTGTGGCACTTTAGTGCTTGCCAAACTGCTATGTGCGTGCTGCTGCTTCCATCTGACAAGGAGCACAGCCTTCTGACAGCAGCTTTCAACTTGTCGAAGAAAGAGCTTGGCCATTTAGATGTGATGCAAATCTGTGTGTGTGTAAGGTGCAGGTGCCAGCTCCTGACAAAGGTGTTCTCCAGGTTCAGTTTCTCCCTGCCAGACACATTGGAAATGTTTTCCTCTATCATTCGCACCAAGAGTTGCAGATTACTTAACTCAGGAGCTCTGAGAATGGAACGGCAAGAGGTGTTCCGCTTACGTCATAAACAGTGCTCCAGAGCGCTTAGCAACGGGCACAACGAAACGTGTGTGCGGGATAGTGACCATTCCCGCCTAGTGCTAGCAATGCACGAGCACTGCCAAAAGGCAAAGGAAGGCGCTTAGCATCCAGCTTGTGCGCAAAGCTTTCAGACTGCCAGAGGACCGCAGCTGTGGTAAGCCCGCTTGCTCATTTGACGTTAGATGTCGCCTGCAAGAACTTCACCCGCATCTGGTTTATGCTGCTACCTGTTCTTAGGCGACACCAAGGGCACATGTAGCAAATGCTTTTTCCTGCCTCATTTTGCGAGACCACGCTCTTCTGTGGCACTTTAGTGCTTGCCAAACTGCTATGTGCGTGCTGCTGCTTCCATCTGACAAGGAGCACAGCCTTCTGACAGCAGCTTTCAACTTGTCGAAGAAAGAGCTTGGCCATTTAGATGTGATGCAAATCTGTGTGTGTCTAAGGTGCAGGTGCAAGCTCCTGACAAAGGTGTTCTCCACGTTCAATTTCTCCTTGCCAGACACATTGGAAATGTTTTCCTCTATCATTCGCACCAAGAGTTGCAGATTACTTAACTCAGGAGCTCTGAGAATGGAACGGCAAGAGGTGTTCCGCTTACGTCATAAACAGTGCTCCAGAGCGCTTAGCAACGGGCACAACAAAACGTGTGTGCGGGATAGTGACCATTCCCGCCTAGTGCTGGCAATGCACGAGCACTGCCAAAAGGCAAAGGAAGGCGCTTAGCATGCGGCTTGTGCGCAAAGCTTTCAGACTGCCAGAGGACCGCAGCTGTGGTAAGCCCGCTTGCTCATTTGACGTTAGATGTCGCCTGCAAGAACTTCACCTGCATCTGGTTTATGCTGCTACCTGTTGTTAGGCGACAACAAGGACACATGCAGTAAATGCTTTTTCCTGTTTCATTTTGCTAGACCACGCTCTTCTGTGGCACTTTAGTGCTTGCCAAACTGCTATGTGCGTGCTGCTGCTTCCATCTGACAAGGAGCACAGCCTTCTGACAGCAGCTTTCAACTTGTCGAAGAAAGAGCTTGGCCATTTAGATGTGATGCAAATCTGTGTGTGTGTAAGGTGCAGGTGCAAGCTCCTGACAAAGGTGTTCTCCAGGTTCAGTTTCTCCTTGCCAGACACATTGGAAATGTTTTCCTCTATCATTTGCACCAAGAGTCGCAGATTACTTAACTCAGGAGCTCTGAGAATGGAACGGCAAGAGGTGTTCCGCTTATGTCATAAACAGGGCTCCAGAGCGCTTAGCAACGGGCACAACGAAATGTGTGTGCGGGATAGTGACCATTCCCGCCTAGTGCTGGCAAGGCACGAGCACTGCCAAAAGGCAAAGGAAGGCGCTTAGCATGCGGCTTGTGCGCAAAGCTTTCAGACTGCCAGAGGACCGCAGCTGTGGTAAGCCCGCTTGCTCATTTGACGTTAGATGTCGCCTGCAAGAACTTCACCCGCATCTGGTTTATGCTGCTACCTGTTGTTAGGCGACACCAAGGGCACATGTAGCAAATGCTTTTTTCTGCCTCATTTTGCTAGACCACGCTCTTCTGTGGCACTTTAGTGCTTGCCAAACTCCTATGTGCGTGCTGCTGCTTCCATCTGACAAGGAGCACAGCCTTCTGACAGCAGCTTTCAACTTGTCGAAGAAAGAGCTTGGCCATTTAGATGTGATGCAAATCTGTGTGTGTCTAAGGTGCAGGTGCAAGCTCCTGACAAATATGTTCTCCACGTTCAATTTCTCCTTGCCAGACACATTGGAAATGTTTTCCTCTATCATTCGCACCAAGAGTTGCAGATTACTTAACACAGGAGCTCTGAGAATGGAACGGCAAGATGTGTTCCGCTTACGTCATAAACAGTGCTCCAGAGCGCTTAGCAACGGGCACAACAAAACGTGTGTGCGGGATAGTGACCATTCCCGCCTAGTGCTAGCAATGCAGGAGCACTGCCAAAAGGCAAAGGAAGGCGCTTAGCATGCGGCTTGTGCGCAAAGCTTTCAGACTGCCAGAGGACCGCAGCTGTGGTAAGCCCGCTTGCTCATTTGACGTTAGATGTCGCCTGCAAGAACTTCACCAGCATCTGGTTTATGCTGCTACCTGCTGTTAGGCGACAACAAGGACACATGTAGCAAATGCTTTTTCCTGTTTCATTTTGCTAGACCACGCTCTTCTGTGGCTCTTTAGTGCTTGCCAAACTCCTATGTGCGTGCTGCTGCTTCCATCTGACAAGGAGCACAGCCTTCTGACAGCAGCTTTCAACTTGTCGAAGAAAGAGCTTGGCCATTTAGATGTGATGCAAATCTGTGTGTGTCTAAGGTGCAGGTGCAAGCTCCTGACAAAGGTGTTCTCCAGGTTCAGTTTCTCCTTGCCAGACACATTGGAAATGTTTTCCTCTATCATTCGCACCAAGAGTCGCAGATTACTTAACTCAGGAGCTCTGAGAATGGAACGGCAAGAGGTGTTCTGCTTACGTCATAAACAGTGCTCCAGAGCGCTTAGCAACGGGCACAACGAAACGTGTGTGCGGGATAGTGACCATTCCCGCCTAGTGCTGGCAAGGCACGAGCACTGCCAAAAGGCAAAGGAAGGCGCTTAGCATGCGGCTTGTGCGCAAAGCTTTCAGACTGCCAGAGGACCGCAGCTGTGGTAAGCCGGCTTGCTCATTTGACGTTAGATGTCGCCTGCAAGAACTTCACCCGCATCTGGTTTATGCTGCTACCTGTTGTTAGGCGACACCAAGGGCACATGTAGCAAATGCTTTTTCCTGCCTCATTTTGCTAGACCACGCTCTTCTGTGGCACTTTAGTGCTTGCCAAACTGCTATGTGCGTGCTGCTGCTTCCATCTGACAAGGAGCACAGCCTTCTGACAGCAGCTTTCAACTTGTCGAAGAAAGAGCTTGGCCATTTAGATGTGATGCAAATCTGTGTGTGTCTAAGGTGCAGGTGCAAGCTCCTGACAAAGGTGTTCTCCAGGTTCAATTTCTCCTTGCCAGACACATTGGAAATGTTTTCCTCTATCATTCGCACCAAGAGTTGCAGATTACTTAACTCAGGAGCTCTGAGAATGGAACGGCAAGAGGTGTTCCGCTTACGTCATAAACAGTGCTCCAGAGCGCTTAGCAACGGGCACAACGAAACGTGTGTGCGGGATAGTGACCATTCCCGCCTAGTGCTGGCAATGCACGAGCACTGCCAAAAGGCAAAGGAAGGCGCTTAGCATGCGGCTTGTGCGCAAAGCTTTCAGACTGCCAGAGGACCGCAGCTGTGGTAAGCCGGCTTGCTCATTTGACGTTAGATGTCGCCTGCAAGAACTTCACCCGCATCTGGTTTATGCTGCTACCTGTTGTTAGGCGACACCAAGGGCACATGTAGCAAATGCTTTTTCCTGCCTCATTTTGCTAGACCACGCTCTTCTGTGGCACTTTAGTGCTTGCCAAACTGCTATGTGCGTGCTGCTGCTTCCATCTGACAAGGAGCACAGCCTTCTGACAGCAGCTTTCAACTTGTCGAAGAAAGAGCTTGGCCATTTAGATGTGATGCAAATCTGTGTGTGTGTAAGGTGCAGGTGCAAGCTCCTGACAAAGGTGTTCTCCAGGTTCAGTTTCTCCTTGCCAGACACATTGGAAATGTTTTCCTCTATCATTTGCACCAAGAGTCGCAGATTACTTAACTCAGGAGCTCTGAGAATGGAACGGCAAGAGGTGTTCCGCTTATGTCATAAACAGTGCTCCAGAGCGCTTAGCAACGGGCACAACGAAATGTGTGTGCGGGATAGTGACCATTCCCGCCTAGTGCTGGCAAGGCACGAGCACTGCCAAAAGGCAAAAGAAGGCGCTTAGCATGCGGCTTGTGCGCAAAGCTTTCAGACTGCCAGAGGACCGCAGCTGTGGTAAGCCCGCTTGCTCATTTGACGTTAGATGTCGCCTGCAAGAACTTCACCCGCATCTGGTTTATGCTGCTACCTGTTGTTAGGCGACACCAAGGGCACATGTAGCAAATGCTTTTTCCTGCCTCATTTTGCTAGACCACGCTCTTCTGTGGCACTTTAGTGCTTGCCAAACTCCTATGTGCGTGCTGCTGCTTCCATCTGACAAGGAGCACAGCCTTCTGACAGCAGCTTTCAACTTGTCGAAGAAAGAGCTTGGCCATTTAGATGTGATGCAAATCTGTGTGTGTCTAAGGTGCAGGTGCAAGCTCCTGACAAAGGTGTTCTCCAGGTTCAATTTCTCCTTGCCAGACACATTGGAAATGTTTTCCTCTATCATTCGCACCAAGAGTCGCAGATTACTTAACTCAGGAGCTCTGAGAATGGAACGGCAAGAGGTGTTCCGCTTACGTCATAAACAGTGCTCCAGAGCGCTTAGCAACGGGCACAACAAAACGTGTGTGCGGGATAGTGACCATTCCCGCCTAGTGCTAGCAATGCACGAGCACTGCCAAAAGGCAAAGGAAGGCGCTTAGCATCCAGCTTGTGCGCAAAGCTTTCAGACTGCCAGAGGACCGCAGCTGTGGTAAGCCCGCTTGCTCATTTGACGTTAGATGTCGCCTGCAAGAACTTCACCCGCATCTGGTTTATGCTGCTACCTGTTCTTAGGCGACAACAAGGACACATGCAGTAAATGCTTTTTCCTGTTTCATTTTGCTAGACCACGCTCTTCTGTGGCACTTTAGTGCTTGCCAAACTGCTATGTGCGTGCTGCTGCTTCCATCTGACAAGGAGCACAGCCTTCTGACAGCAGCTTTCAACTTGTCGAAGAAAGAGCTTGGCCATTTAGATGTGATGCAAATCTGTGTGTGTGTAAGGTGCAGGTGCAAGCTCCTGACAAAGGTGTTCTCCAGGTTCAGTTTCTCCTTGCCAGACACATTGGAAATGTTTTCCTCTATCATTCGCACCAAGAGTCGCAGATTACTTAACTCAGGAGCTCTGAGAATGGAACGGCAAGAGGTGCTCCGCTTACGTCATAAACAGTGCTCCAGAGCGCTTAGCAACGGGCACAACGAAATGTGTGTGCGGGATAGTGACCATTCCCGCCTAGTGCTGGCAATGCACGAGCACTGCCAAAAGGCAAAGGAAGGCGCTTAGCATGCGGCTTGTGCGCAAAGCTTTCAGACTGCCAGAGGACCGCAGCTGTGGTAAGCCGGCTTGCTCATTTGACGTTAGATGTCGCCTGCAAGAACTTCACCCGCATCTGGTTTATGCTGCTACCTGTTGTTAGGCGACACCAAGGGCACATGTAGCAAATGCTTTTTCCTGCCTCATTTTGCTAGACCACGCTCTTCTGTGGCACTTTAGTGCTTGCCAAACTGCTATGTGCGTGCTGCTGCTTCCATCTGACAAGGAGCACAGCCTTCTGACAGCAGCTTTCAACTTGTCGAAGAAAGAGCTTGGCCATTTAGATGTGATGCAAATCTGTGTGTGTCTAAGGTGCAGGTGCAAGCTCCTGACAAAGGTGTTCTCCAGGTTCAGTTTCTCCTTGCCAGACACTTTGGAAATGTTTTCCTCTATCATTCGCACCAAGAGTCGCAGATTACTTAACTCAGGAGCTCTGAGAATGGAACGGCAAGAGGTGCTCCGCTTACGTCATAAACAGTGCTCCAGAGCGCTTAGCAATGGGCACAACGAAATGTGTGTGCGGGATAGTGACCATTCCCGCCTAGTGCTGGCAATGCACGAGCACTGCCAAAAGGCAAAGGAAGGCGCTTAGCATGCGGCTTGTGCGCAAAGCTTTCAGACTGCCAGAGGACCGCAGCTGTGGTAAGCCCGCTTGCTCATTTGACGTTAGATGTCGCCTGCAAGAACTTCACCCGCATCTGGTTTATGCTGCTACCTGCTGTTAGGCGACAACAAGGACACATGTAGCAAATGCTTTTTCCTGTTTCATTTTGCTAGACCACGCTCTTCTGTGGCTCTTTAGTGCTTGCCAAACTCCTATGTGCGTGCTGCTGCTTCCATCTGACAAGGAGCACAGCCTTCTGACAGCAGCTTTCAACTTGTCGAAGAAAGAGCTTGGCCATTTAGATGTGATGCAAATCTGTGTGTGTCTAAGGTGCAGGTGCAAGCTCCTGACAAAGGTGTTCTCCACGTTCAGTTTCTCCTTGCCAGACACATTGGAAATGTTTTCCTCTATCATTCGCACCAAGAGTCGCAGATTACTTAACTCAGGAGCTCTGAGAATGGAACGGCAAGAGGTGTTCTGCTTACGTCATAAACAGTGCTCCAGAGCGCTTAGCAACGGGCACAACGAAACGTGTGTGCGGGATAGTGACCATTCCCGCCTAGTGCTGGCAAGGCACGAGCACTGCCAAAAGGCAAAGGAAGGCGCTTAGCATGCGGCTTGTGCGCAAAGCTTTCAGACTGCCAGAGGACCGCAGCTGTGGTAAGCCCGCTTGCTCATTTGACGTTAGATGTCGCCTGCAAGAACTTCACCCGCATCTGGTTTATGCTGCTACCTGTTGTTAGGCGACACCAAGGGCACATGTAGCAAATGCTTTTTCCTGCCTCATTTTGCTAGACCACGCTCTTCTGTGGCACTTTAGTGCTTGCCAAACTGCTATGTGCGTGCTGCTGCTTCCATCTGACAAGGAGCACAGCCTTCTGACAGCAGCTTTCAACTTGTCGAAGAAAGAGCTTGGCCATTTAGATGTGATGCAAATCTGTGTGTGTCTAAGGTGCAGGTGCAAGCTCCTGACAAAGGTGTTCTCCAGGTTCAATTTCTCCTTGCCAGACACATTGGAAATGTTTTCCTCTATCATTCGCACCAAGAGTCGCAGATTACTTAACTCAGGAGCTCTGAGAATGGAACGGCAAGAGGTGTTCTGCTTACGTCATAAACAGTGCTCCAGAGCGCTTAGCAACGGGCACAACGAAACGTGTGTGCGGGATAGTGACCATTCCCGCCTAGTGCTGGCAAGGCACGAGCACTGCCAAAAGGCAAAGGAAGGCGCTTAGCATGCGGCTTGTGCGCAAAGCTTTCAGACTGCCAGAGGACCGCAGCTGTGGTAAGCCGGCTTGCTCATTTGACGTTAGATGTCGCCTGCAAGAACTTCACCCGCATCTGGTTTATGCTGCTACCTGTTGTTAGGCGACACCAAGGGCACATGTAGCAAATGCTTTTTCCTGCCTCATTTTGCTAGACCACGCTCTTCTGTGGCACTTTAGTGCTTGCCAAACTGCTATGTGCGTGCTGCTGCTTCCATCTGACAAGGAGCACAGCCTTCTGACAGCAGCTTTCAACTTGTCGAAGAAAGAGCTTGGCCATTTAGATGTGATGCAAATCTGTGTGTGTCTAAGGTGCAGGTGCAAGCTCCTGACAAAGGTGTTCTCCAGGTTCAATTTCTCCTTGCCAGACACATTGGAAATGTTTTCCTCTATCATTCGCACCAAGAGTTGCAGATTACTTAACTCAGGAGCTCTGAGAATGGAACGGCAAGAGGTGTTCCGCTTACGTCATAAACAGTGCTCCAGAGCGCTTAGCAACGGGCACAACGAAACGTGTGTGCGGGATAGTGACCATTCCCGCCTAGTGCTGGCAATGCACGAGCACTGCCAAAAGGCAAAGGAAGGCGCTTAGCATGCGGCTTGTGCGCAAAGCTTTCAGACTGCCAGAGGACCGCAGCTGTGGTAAGCCGGCTTGCTCATTTGACGTTAGATGTCGCCTGCAAGAACTTCACCCGCATCTGGTTTATGCTGCTACCTGTTGTTAGGCGACACCAAGGGCACATGTAGCAAATGCTTTTTCCTGCCTCATTTTGCTAGACCACGCTCTTCTGTGGCACTTTAGTGCTTGCCAAACTGCTATGTGCGTGCTGCTGCTTCCATCTGACAAGGAGCACAGCCTTCTGACAGCAGCTTTCAACTTGTCGAAGAAAGAGCTTGGCCATTTAGATGTGATGCAAATCTGTGTGTGTGTAAGGTGCAGGTGCAAGCTCCTGACAAAGGTGTTCTCCAGGTTCAGTTTCTCCTTGCCAGACACATTGGAAATGTTTTCCTCTATCATTTGCACCAAGAGTCGCAGATTACTTAACTCAGGAGCTCTGAGAATGGAACGGCAAGAGGTGTTCCGCTTATGTCATAAACAGTGCTCCAGAGCGCTTAGCAACGGGCACAACGAAATGTGTGTGCGGGATAGTGACCATTCCCGCCTAGTGCTGGCAAGGCACGAGCACTGCCAAAAGGCAAAAGAAGGCGCTTAGCATGCGGCTTGTGCGCAAAGCTTTCAGACTGCCAGAGGACCGCAGCTGTGGTAAGCCCGCTTGCTCATTTGACGTTAGATGTCGCCTGCAAGAACTTCACCCGCATCTGGTTTATGCTGCTACCTGTTGTTAGGCGACACCAAGGGCACATGTAGCAAATGCTTTTTCCTGCCTCATTTTGCTAGACCACGCTCTTCTGTGGCACTTTAGTGCTTGCCAAACTCCTATGTGCGTGCTGCTGCTTCCATCTGACAAGGAGCACAGCCTTCTGACAGCAGCTTTCAACTTGTCGAAGAAAGAGCTTGGCCATTTAGATGTGATGCAAATCTGTGTGTGTCTAAGGTGCAGGTGCAAGCTCCTGACAAAGGTGTTCTCCAGGTTCAATTTCTCCTTGCCAGACACATTGGAAATGTTTTCCTCTATCATTCGCACCAAGAGTCGCAGATTACTTAACTCAGGAGCTCTGAGAATGGAACGGCAAGAGGTGTTCCGCTTACGTCATAAACAGTGCTCCAGAGCGCTTAGCAACGGGCACAACAAAACGTGTGTGCGGGATAGTGACCATTCCCGCCTAGTGCTAGCAATGCACGAGCACTGCCAAAAGGCAAAGGAAGGCGCTTAGCATCCAGCTTGTGCGCAAAGCTTTCAGACTGCCAGAGGACCGCAGCTGTGGTAAGCCCGCTTGCTCATTTGACGTTAGATGTCGCCTGCAAGAACTTCACCCGCATCTGGTTTATGCTGCTACCTGTTCTTAGGCGACAACAAGGACACATGCAGTAAATGCTTTTTCCTGTTTCATTTTGCTAGACCACGCTCTTCTGTGGCACTTTAGTGCTTGCCAAACTGCTATGTGCGTGCTGCTGCTTCCATCTGACAAGGAGCACAGCCTTCTGACAGCAGCTTTCAACTTGTCGAAGAAAGAGCTTGGCCATTTAGATGTGATGCAAATCTGTGTGTGTGTAAGGTGCAGGTGCAAGCTCCTGACAAAGGTGTTCTCCAGGTTCAGTTTCTCCTTGCCAGACACATTGGAAATGTTTTCCTCTATCATTCGCACCAAGAGTCGCAGATTACTTAACTCAGGAGCTCTGAGAATGGAACGGCAAGAGGTGCTCCGCTTACGTCATAAACAGTGCTCCAGAGCGCTTAGCAACGGGCACAACGAAATGTGTGTGCGGGATAGTGACCATTCCCGCCTAGTGCTGGCAATGCACGAGCACTGCCAAAAGGCAAAGGAAGGCGCTTAGCATGCGGCTTGTGCGCAAAGCTTTCAGACTGCCAGAGGACCGCAGCTGTGGTAAGCCGGCTTGCTCATTTGACGTTAGATGTCGCCTGCAAGAACTTCACCCGCATCTGGTTTATGCTGCTACCTGTTGTTAGGCGACACCAAGGGCACATGTAGCAAATGCTTTTTCCTGCCTCATTTTGCTAGACCACGCTCTTCTGTGGCACTTTAGTGCTTGCCAAACTGCTATGTGCGTGCTGCTGCTTCCATCTGACAAGGAGCACAGCCTTCTGACAGCAGCTTTCAACTTGTCGAAGAAAGAGCTTGGCCATTTAGATGTGATGCAAATCTGTGTGTGTCTAAGGTGCAGGTGCAAGCTCCTGACAAAGGTGTTCTCCAGGTTCAGTTTCTCCTTGCCAGACACTTTGGAAATGTTTTCCTCTATCATTCGCACCAAGAGTCGCAGATTACTTAACTCAGGAGCTCTGAGAATGGAACGGCAAGAGGTGCTCCGCTTACGTCATAAACAGTGCTCCAGAGCGCTTAGCAATGGGCACAACGAAATGTGTGTGCGGGATAGTGACCATTCCCGCCTAGTGCTGGCAATGCACGAGCACTGCCAAAAGGCAAAGGAAGGCGCTTAGCATGCGGCTTGTGCGCAAAGCTTTCAGACTGCCAGAGGACCGCAGCTGTGGTAAGCCCGCTTGCTCATTTGACGTTAGATGTCGCCTGCAAGAACTTCACCCGCATCTGGTTTATGCTGCTACCTGCTGTTAGGCGACAACAAGGACACATGTAGCAAATGCTTTTTCCTGTTTCATTTTGCTAGACCACGCTCTTCTGTGGCTCTTTAGTGCTTGCCAAACTCCTATGTGCGTGCTGCTGCTTCCATCTGACAAGGAGCACAGCCTTCTGACAGCAGCTTTCAACTTGTCGAAGAAAGAGCTTGGCCATTTAGATGTGATGCAAATCTGTGTGTGTCTAAGGTGCAGGTGCAAGCTCCTGACAAAGGTGTTCTCCACGTTCAGTTTCTCCTTGCCAGACACATTGGAAATGTTTTCCTCTATCATTCGCACCAAGAGTCGCAGATTACTTAACTCAGGAGCTCTGAGAATGGAACGGCAAGAGGTGTTCTGCTTACGTCATAAACAGTGCTCCAGAGCGCTTAGCAACGGGCACAACGAAACGTGTGTGCGGGATAGTGACCATTCCCGCCTAGTGCTGGCAAGGCACGAGCACTGCCAAAAGGCAAAGGAAGGCGCTTAGCATGCGGCTTGTGCGCAAAGCTTTCAGACTGCCAGAGGACCGCAGCTGTGGTAAGCCCGCTTGCTCATTTGACGTTAGATGTCGCCTGCAAGAACTTCACCCGCATCTGGTTTATGCTGCTACCTGTTGTTAGGCGACACCAAGGGCACATGTAGCAAATGCTTTTTCCTGCCTCATTTTGCTAGACCACGCTCTTCTGTGGCACTTTAGTGCTTGCCAAACTGCTATGTGCGTGCTGCTGCTTCCATCTGACAAGGAGCACAGCCTTCTGACAGCAGCTTTCAACTTGTCGAAGAAAGAGCTTGGCCATTTAGATGTGATGCAAATCTGTGTGTGTCTAAGGTGCAGGTGCAAGCTCCTGACAAAGGTGTTCTCCAGGTTCAATTTCTCCTTGCCAGACACATTGGAAATGTTTTCCTCTATCATTCGCACCAAGAGTTGCAGATTACTTAACTCAGGAGCTCTGAGAATGGAACGGCAAGAGGTGTTCCGCTTACGTCATAAACAGTGCTCCAGAGCGCTTAGCAATGGGCACAACAAAACGTGTGTGCGGGATAGTGACCATTCCCGCCTAGTGCTAGCAATGCACGAGCACTGCCAAAAGGCAAAGGAAGGCGCTTAGCATCCAGCTTGTGCGCAAAGCTTTCAGACTGCCAGAGGACCGCAGCTGTGGTAAGCCCGCTTGCTCATTTGACGTTAGATGTCGCCTGCAAGAACTTCACCCGCATCTGGTTTATGCTGCTACCTGTTGTTAGGCGACACCAAGGGCACATGTAGCAAATGCTTTTTCCTGCCTCATTTTGCTAGACCACGCTCTTCTGTGGCACTTTAGTGCTTGCCAAACTGCTATGTGCGTGCTGCTGCTTCCATCTGACAAGGAGCACAGCCTTCTGACAGCAGCTTTCAACTTGTCGAAGAAAGAGCTTGGCCATTTAGATGTGATGCAAATCTGTGTGTGTCTAAGGTGCAGGTGCAAGCTCCTGACAAAGGTGTTCTCCACGTTCAATTTCTCCTTGCCAGACACATTGGAAATGTTTTCCTCTATCATTCGCACCAAGAGTTGCAGATTACTTAACTCAGGAGCTCTGAGAATGGAACGGCAAGAGGTGTTCCGCTTACGTCATAAACAGTGCTCCAGAGCGCTTAGCAACGGGCACAACAAAACGTGTGTGCGGGATAGTGACCATTCCCGCCTAGTGCTGGCAATGCACGAGCACTGCCAAAAGGCAAAGGAAGGCGCTTAGCATGCGGCTTGTGCGCAAAGCTTTCAGACTGCCAGAGGACCGCAGCTGTGGTAAGCCCGCTTGCTCATTTCACGTTAGATGTCGCCTGCAAGAACTTCACCCGCATCTGGTTTATGCTGCTACCTGTTCTTAGGCGACACCAAGGGCACATGTAGCAAATGCTTTTTCCTGCCTCATTTTGCTAGACCACGCTCTTCTGTGGCACTTTAGTGCTTGCCAAACTCCTATGTGCGTGCTGCTGCTTCCATCTGACAAGGAGCACAGCCTTCTGATAGCAGCTTTCAACTTGCCGAAGAAAGAGCTTGGCCATTTAGATGTGATGCAAATCTGTGTGTGTCTAAGGTGCAGGTGCAAGCTCCTGACAAAGGTGTTCTCCAGGTTCAGTTTCTCTCTGCCAGACACATTGGAAATGTTTTCCTCTATCATTTGCACCAAGAGTCGCAGATTACTTAACTCAGGAGCTCTGAGAATGGAACGGCAAGAGGTGCTCCGCTTACGTCATAAACAGTGCTCCAGAGCGCTTAGCAACGGGCACAACAAAACGTGTGTGCGGGATAGTGACCATTCCCGCCTAGTGCTAGAAATGCAGGAGCACTGCCAAAAGGCAAAGGAAGGCGCTTAGCATCCGGCTTGTGCGCAAAGCTTTCAGACTGCCAGAGGACCGCAGCTGTGGTAAACCCGCTTGCTCATTTGACGTTAGATGTCGCCTGCAAGAACTTCACCCGCATCTGGTTTATGCTGCTACCTGTTGTTAGGCGACACCAAGGACACATGCAGTAAATGCTTTTTCCTGTTTCATTTTGCTAGACCACGCTCTTCTGTGGCTCTTTAGTGCTTGCCAAACTCCTATGTGCGTGCTGCTGCTTCCATCTGACAAGGAGCACAGCCTTCTGACAGCAGCTTTCAACTTGTCGAAGAAAGAGCTTGGCCATTTAGATGTGATGCAAATCTGTGTGTGTGTAAGGTGCAGGTGCAAGCTCCTGACAAAGGTGTTCTCCAGGTTCAATTTCTCCTTGCCAGACACATTGGAAATGTTTTCCTCTATCATTCGCACCAAGAGTTGCAGATTACTTAACTCAGGAGCTCTGAGAATGGAACGGCAAGAGGTGTTCCGCTTACGTCATAAACAGTGCTCCAGAGCGCTTAGCAACGGGCACAACGAAACGTGTGTGCGGGATAGTGACCATTCCCGCCTAGTGCTGGCAATGCACGAGCACTGCCAAAAGGCAAAGGAAGGCGCTTAGCATGCGGCTTGTGCGCAAAGCTTTCAGACTGCCAGAGGACCGCAGCTGTGGTAAGCCCGCTTGCTCATTTGACGTTAGATGTCGCCTGCAAGAACTTCACCAGCATCTGGTTTATGCTGCTACCTGTTCTTAGGCGACACCAAGGACACATGCAGTAAATGCTTTTTCCTGTTTCATTTTGCTAGACCACGCTCTTCTGTGGCACTTTAGTGCTTGCCAAACTGCTATGTGCGTGCTGCTGCTTCCATCTGACAAGGAGCACAGCCTTCTGACAGCAGCTTTCAACTTGTCGAAGAAAGAGCTTGGCCATTTAGATGTGATGCAAATCTGTGTGTGTCTAAGGTGCAGGTGCGAGCTCCTGACAAAGGTGTTCTCCAGGTTCAGTTTCTCCCTGCCAGACACTTTGGAAATGTTTTCCTCTATCATTTGCACCAAGAGTCGCAGATTACTTAACTCAGGAGCTCTGAGAATGGAACGGCAAGAGGTGTTCCGCTTACGTCATAAACAGTGCTCCAGAGCGCTTAGCAACGGGCACAACGAAACGTGTGTGCGGGATAGTGACCATTCCCGCCTAGTGCTGGCAATGCACGAGCACTGCCAAAAGGCAAAGGAAGGCGCTTAGCATGCGGCTTGTGCGCAAAGCTTTCAGACTGCCAGAGGACCGCAGCTGTGGTAAGCCCGCTTGCTCATTTGACGTTAGATGTCGCCTGCAAGAACTTCACCCGCATCTGGTTTATGCTGCTACCTGTTCTTAGGCGACACCAAGGGCACATGTAGCAAATGCTTTTTCCTGCCTCATTTTGCTAGACCACGCTCTTCTGTGGCACTTTAGTGCTTGCCAAACTCCTATGTGCGTGCTGCTGCTTCCATCTGACAAGGAGCACAGCCTTCTGACAGCAGCTTTCAACTTGTCGAAGAAAGAGCTTGGCCATTTAGATGTGATGCAAATCTGTGTGTGTCTAAGGTGCAGGTGCAAGCTCCTGACAAAGGTGTTCTCCACGTTCAATTTCTCCTTGCCAGACACATTGGAAATGTTTTCCTCTATCATTCGCACCAAGAGTTGCAGATTACTTAACACAGGAGCTCTGAGAATGGAACGGCAAGAGGTGTTCCGCTTACGTCATAAACAGTGCTCCAGAGCGCTTAGCAACGGGCACAACAAAACGTGTGTGCGGGATAGTGACCATTCCCGCCTAGTGATGGCAATGCACGAGCACTGCCAAAAGGCAAAGGAAGGCGCTTAGCATGCGGCTTGTGCGCAAAGCTTTCAGACTGCCAGAGGACCGCAGCTGTGGTAAGCCCGCTTGCTCATTTGACGTTAGATGTCGCCTGCAAGAACTTCACCCGCATCTGGTTTATGCTGCTACCTGTTGTTAGGCGACAACAAGGGCACATGCAGTAAATGCTTTTTCCTGTTTCATTTTGCTAGACCACACTCTTCTGTGGCACTTTAGTGCTTGCCAAACTCCTATGTGCGTGCTGCTGCTTCCATCTGACAAGGAGCACAGCCTTCTGACAGCAGCTTTCAACTTGCCGAAGAAAGAGCTTGGCCATTTAGATGTGATGCAAATCTGTGTGTGTGTAAGGTGCAGGTGCAAGCTCCTGACAAAGGTGTTCTCCAGGTTCAATTTCTCCCTGCCAGACACTTTGGAAATGTTTTCCTCTATCATTTGCACCAAGAGTCGCAGATTACTTAACTCAGGAGCTCTGAGAATGGAACGGCAAGGGGTGTTCCGCTTACGTCATAAACAGTGCTCCAGAGCGCTTAGCAACGGGCACAACAAAACGTGTGTGCGGGATAGTGACCATTCCCGCCTAGTGCTAGCAATGCACGAGCACTGCCAAAAGGCAAAGGAAGGCGCTTAGCATGCGGCTTGTGCGCAAAGCTTTCAGACTGCCAGAGGACCGCAGCTGTGGTAAGCCCGCTTGCTCATTTGACGTTAGATGTCGCCTGAAAGAACTTCACCCGCATCTGGTTTATGCTGCTACCTGTTCTTAGGCGAAAACAAGGACACATGCAGTAAATGCTTTTTCCTGTTTCATTTTGCTAGACCACACTCTTCTGTGGCACTTTAGTGCTTGCCAAACTGCTATGTGCGTGCTGCTGCTTCCATCTGACAAGGAGCACAGCCTTCTGACAGCAGCTTTCAACTTGTCGAAGAAAGAGCTTGGCCATTTAGATGTGATGCAAATCTGTGTGTGTGTAAGGTGCAGGTGCAAGCTCATGACAAAGGTGTTCTCCAGGTTCAGTTTCTCTCTGCCAGACACTTTGGAAATGTTTTCCTCTATCATTCGCACCAAGAGTCGCAGATTACTTAACTCAGGAGCTCTGAGAATGGAACGGCAAGAGGTGCTCCGCTTACGTCATAAACAGTGCTCCAGAGCGCTTAGCAACGGGCACAACGAAATGTGTGTGCGGGATAGTGACCATTCCCGCCTAGTGCTGGCAATGCACGAGCACTGCCAAAAGGCAAAGGAAGGCGCTTAGCATGCGGCTTGTGCGCAAAGCTTTCAGACTGCCAGAGGACCGCAGCTGTGGTAAGCCCGCTTGCTCATTTCACGTTAGATGTCGCCTGCAAGAACTTCACCCGCATCTGGTTTATGCTGCTACCTGTTCTTAGGCGACACCAAGGGCACATGTAGCAAATGCTTTTTCCTGCCTCATTTTGCTAGACCACGCTCTTCTGTGGCACTTTAGTGCTTGCCAAACTCCTATGTGCGTGCTGCTGCTTCCATCTGACAAGGAGCACAGCCTTCTGACAGCAGCTTTCAACTTGCCGAAGAAAGAGCTTGGCCATTTAGATGTGATGCAAATCTGTGTGTGTGTAAGGTGCAGGTGCAAGCTCCTGACAAAGGTGTTCTCCACGTTCAATTTCTCCTTGCCAGACACATTGGAAATGTTTTCCTCTATCATTCGCACCAAGAGTTGCAGATTACTTAACTCAGGAGCTCTGAGAATGGAACGGCAAGAGGTGTTCCGCTTACATCATAAACAGTGCTCCAGAGCGCTTAGCAACGGGCACAACGAAACGTGTGTGTGGGATAGTGACCATTCCCGCCTAGTGCTGGCAATGCACGAGCACTGCCAAAAGGCAAAGGAAGGCGCTTAGCATGCGGCTTGTGCGCAAAGCTTTCAGACTGCCAGAGGACCGCAGCTGTGGTAAGCCCGCTTGCTCATTTGACGTTAGATGTCGCCTGCAAGAACTTCACCAGCATCTGGTTTATGCTGCTACCTGTTCTTAGGCGACACCAAGGACACATGCAGTAAATGCTTTTTCCTGTTTCATTTTGCTAGACCACGCTCTTCTGTGGCACTTTAGTGCTTGCCAAACTGCTATGTGCGTGCTGCTGCTTCCATCTGACAAGGAGCACAGCCTTCTGACAGCAGCTTTCAACTTGTCGAAGAAAGAGCTTGGCCATTTAGATGTGATGCAAATCTGTGTGTGTGTAAGGTGCAGGTGCAAGCTCCTGACAAAGGTGTTCTCCAGGTTCAGTTTCTCCCTGCCAGACACTTTGGAAATGTTTTCTTCTATCATTTGCACCAAGAGTCGCAGATTACTTAACTCAGGAGCTCTGAGAATGGAACGGCAAGAGGTGTTCCGCTTACGTCATAAACAGTGCTCCAGAGCGCTTAGCAACGGGCACAAGGAAACGTGTGTGCGGGATAGTGACCATTCCCGCCTAGTGCTGGCAATGCACGAGCACTGCCAAAAGGCAAAGGAAGGCGCTTAGCATGCGGCTTGTGCGCAAAGCTTTCAGACTGCCAGAGGACCGCAGCTGTGGTAAGCCCGCTTGCTCATTTGACGTTAGATGTCGCCTGCAAGAACTTCACCCGCATCTGGTTTATGCTGCTACCTGTTGTTAGGCGACACCAAGGGCACATGTAGCAAATGCTTTTTCCTGCCTCATTTTGCTAGACCACGCTCTTCTGTGGCACTTTAGTGCTTGCCAAACTGCTATGTGCGTGCTGCTGCTTCCATCTGACAAGGAGCACAGCCTTCTGACAGCAGCTTTCAACTTGTCGAAGAAAGAGCTTGGCCATTTAGATGTGATGCAAATCTGTGTGTGTCTAAGGTGCAGGTGCAAGCTCCTGACAAAGGTGTTCTCCAGGTTCAATTTCTCCTTGCCAGACACATTGGAAATGTTTTCCTCTATCATTCGCACCAAGAGTTGCAGATTACTTAACTCAGGAGCTCTGAGAATGGAACGGCAAGAGGTGTTCCGCTTACGTCATAAACAGTGCTCCAGAGCGCTTAGCAACGGGCACAACGAAACGTGTGTGCGGGATAGTGACCATTCCCGCCTAGTGCTGGCAATGCACGAGCACTGCCAAAAGGCAAAGGAAGGCGCTTAGCATGCGGCTTGTGCGCAAAGCTTTCAGACTGCCAGAGGACCGCAGCTGTGGTAAGCCCGCTTGCTCATTTGACGTTAGATGTCGCCTGCAAGAACTTCACCCGCATCTGCTTTATGCTGCTACCTGTTCTTAGGCGACAACAAGGGCACATGTAGCAAATGCTTTTTCCTGCCTCATTTTGCTAGACCACGCTCTTCTGTGGCACTTTAGTGCTTGCCAAACTGCTATGTGCGTGCTGCTGCTTCCATCTGACAAGGAGCACAGCCTTCTGACAGCAGCTTTCAACTTGTCGAAGAAAGAGCTTGGCCATTTAGATGTGATGCAAATCTGTGTGTGTCTAAGGTGCAGGTGCAAGCTCCTGACAAAGGTGTTCTCCACGTTCAATTTCTCCTTGCCAGACACATTGGAAATGTTTTCCTCTATCATTCGCACCAAGAGTTGCAGATTACTTAACACAGGAGCTCTGAGAATGGAACGGCAAGGGGTGTTCCGCTTATGTCATAAACAGTGCTCCAGAGCGCTTAGCAACGGGCACAACAAAACGTGTGTGCGGGATAGTGACCATTCCCGCCTAGTGCTAGCAATGCACGAGCACTGCCAAAAGGCAAAGGAAGGCGCTTAGCATCCGGCTTGTGCGCAAAGCTTTCAGACTGCCAGAGGACCGCAGCTGTGGTAAGCCCGCTTGCTCATTTGACGTTAGATGTCGCCTGCAAGAACTTCACCCGCATCTGGTTTATGCTGCTACCTCTTCTTAGGCGAAAACAAGGACACATGCAGTAAATGCTTTTTCCTGTTTCATTTTGCTAGACCACACTCTTCTGTGGCACTTTAGTGCTTGCCAAACTCCTATGTGCGTGCTGCTGCTTCCATTTGACAAGGAGCACAGCCTTCTGACAGCAGCTTTCAACTTGTCGAAGAAAGAGCTTGGCCATTTAGATGTGCTGCAAATCTGTGTGTGTGTAAGGTGCAGGTGCAAGCTCCTGACAAAGGTGTTCTCCAGGTTCAGTTTCTCTCTGCCAGACACTTTGGAAATGTTTTCCTCTATCATTTGCACCAAGAGTCGCAGATTACTTAACTCAGGAGCTCTGAGAATGGAACGGCAAGAGGTGTTCCGCTTATGTCATAAACAGTGCTCCAGAGCGCTTAGCAACGGGCACAACGAAATGTGTGTGCGGGATAGTGACCATTCCCGCCTAGTGCTGGCAAGGCACGAGCACTGCCAAAAGGCAAAGGAAGGCGCTTAGCATGCGGCTTGTGCGCAAAGCTTTCAGACTGCCAGAGGACCGCAGCTGTGGTAAGCCTGCTTGCTCATTTGACGTTAGATGTCGCCTGCAAGAACTTCACCCGCATCTGGTTTATGCTGCTACCTGTTGTTAGGCGACACCAAGGGCACATGTAGCAAATGCTTTTTCCTGCCTCATTTTGCTAGACCACGCTCTTCTGTGGCACTTTAGTGCTTGCCAAACTGCTATGTGCGTGCTGCTGCTTCCATCTGACAAGGAGCACAGCCTTCTGACCGCAGCTTTCAACTTGCCGAAGAAAGAGCTTGGCCATTTAGATGTGATGCAAATCTGTGTGTGTGTAAGGTGCAGGTGCAAGCTCCTGACAAAGGTGTTCTCCAGGTTCAGTTTCTCTCTGCCAGACACATTGGAAATGTTTTCCTCTATCATTTGCACCAAGAGTCGCAGATTACTTAACTCAGGAGCTCTGAGAATGGAACGGCAAGAGGTGCTCCGCTTACGTCATAAACAGTGCTCCAGAGCGCTTAGCAACGGGCACAACAAAACGTGTGTGCGGGATAGTGACCATTCCCGCCTAGTGCTGGCAAGGCACGAGCACTGCCAAAAGGCAAAGGAAGGCGCTTAGCATGCGGCTTGTGCGCAAAGCTTTCAGACTGCCAGAGGACCGCAGCTGTGGTAAGCCCGCTTGCTCATTTGACGTTAGATGTCGCCTGCAAAAACTTCACCCGCATCTGGTTTATGCTGCTACCTGTTCTTAGGCGACACCAAGGGCACATGTAGCAAATGCTTTTTCCTGCCTCATTTTGCTAGACCACGCTCTTCTGTGGCACTTTAGTGCTTGCCAAACTCCTATGTGCGTGCTGCTGCTTCCATCTGACAAGGAGCACAGCCTTCTGACAGCAGCTTTCAACTAGTCGAAGAAAGAGCTTGGCCATTTAGATGTGATGCAAATCTGTGTGGGTCTAAGGTGCAGGTGCAAGCTCCTGACAAAGGTGTTCTCCACGTTCAATTTCTCCTTGCCAGACACATTGGAAATGTTTTCCTCTATCATTCGCACCAAGAGTTGCAGATTACTTAACACAGGAGCTCTGAGAATGGAACGGCAAGATGTGTTCCGCTTACGTCATAAACAGTGCTCCAGAGCGCTTAGCAACGGGCACAACAAAACGTGTGTGCGGGATAGTGACCATTCCCGCCTAGTGCTGGCAATGCACGAGCACTGCCAAAAGGCAAAGGAAGGCGCTTAGCATGCGGCTTGTGCGCAAAGCTTTCAGACTGCCAGAGGACCGCAGCTGTGGTAAGCCCGCTTGCTCATTTGACGTTAGATGTCGCCTGCAAGAACTTCACCCGCATCTGGTTTATGCTGCTACCTGCTGTTAGGCGACAACAAGGACACATGTAGCAAATGCTTTTTCCTGTTTCATTTTGCTAGACCACGCTCTTCTGTGGCTCTTTAGTGCTTGCCAAACTGCTATGTGCGTGCTGCTGCTTCCATCTGACAAGGAGCACAGCCTTCTGACAGCAGCTTTCAACTTGTCAAAGAAAGAGCTTGGCCATTTAGATGTGATGCAAATCTGTGTGTGTCTAAGGTGCAGGTGCAAGCTCCTGACAAAGGTGTTCTCCAGGTTCAGTTTCTCCTTGCCAGACACATTGGAAATGTTTTCCTCTATCATTCGCACCAAGAGTCGCAGATTACTTAACTCAGGAGCTCTGAGAATGGAACGGCAAGAGGTGTTCCGCTTACGTCATAAACAGTGCTCCAGAGCGCTTAGCAACGGGCACAACGAAACGTGTGTGCGGGATAGTGACCATTCCCGCCTAGTGCTGGCAATGCACGAGCACTGCCAAAAGGCAAAGGAAGGCGCTTAGCATGCGGCTTGTGCGCAAAGCTTTCAGAATGCCAGAGGACCGCAGCTGTGGTAAGCCCGCTTGCTCATTTGACGTTAGATGTCGCCTGCAAGAACTTCACCCGCATCTGGTTTATGCTGCTACCTGTTGTTAGGCGACACCAAGGGCACATGTAGCAAATGCTTTTTCCTGCCTCATTTTGCTAGACCACGCTCTTCTGTGGCACTTTAGTGCTTGCCAAACTGCTATGTGCGTGCTGCTGCTTCCATCTGACAAGGAGCACAGCCTTCTGACAGCAGCTTTCAACTTGTCGAAGAAAGAGCTTGGCCATTTAGATGTGATGCAAATCTGTGTGTGTGTAAGGTGCAGGTGCAAGCTCCTGACAAAGGTGTTCTCCAGGTTCAATTTCTCCTTGCCAGACACATTGGAAATGTTTTCCTCTATCATTCGCACCAAGAGTTGCAGATTACTTAACTCAGGAGCTCTGAGAATGGAACGGCAAGAGGTGTTCTGCTTACGTCATAAACAGTGCTCCAGAGCGCTTAGCAACGGGCACAACGAAACGTGTGTGCGGGATAGTGACCATTCCCGCCTAGTGCTAGCAATGCACGAGCACTGCCAAAAGGCAAAGGAAGGCGCTTTTCATCCGGCTTGTGCGCAAAGCTTTCAGACTGCCAGAGGACCGCAGCTGTGGTAAGCCCGCTTGCTCATTTGACGTTAGATGTCGCCTGCAAGAACTTCACCCGCATCTGGTTTATGCTGCTACCTGTTCTTAGGCGACAACAAGGACACATGCAGTAAATGCTTTTTCCTGTTTCATTTTGCTAGACCACGCTCTTCTGTGGCTCTTTAGTGCTTGCCAAACTGCTATGTGCGTGCTGCTGCTTCCATCTGACAAGGAGCACAGCCTTCTGACAGCAGCTTTCAACTTGTCGAAGAAAGAGCTTGGCCATTTAGATGTGATGCAAATCTGTGTGTGTCTAAGGTGCAGGTGCAAGCTCCTGACAAAGGTGTTCTCCAGGTTCAGTTTCTCCTTGCCAGACACATTGGAAATGTTTTCCTCTATCATTCGCACCAAGAGTCGCAGATTACTTAACTCAGGAGCTCTGAGAATGGAACGGCAAGAGGTGTTCCGCTTACGTCATAAACAGTGCTCCAGAGCGCTTAGCAACGGGCACAACAAAACGTGTGTGCGGGATAGTGACCATTCCCGCCTAGTGCTGGCAATGCACGAGCACTGCCAAAAGGCAAAGGAAGGCGCTTAGCATGCGGCTTGTGCTCAAAGCTTTCAGACTGCCAGAGGACCGCAGCTGTGGTAAGCCCGCTTGCTCATTTGACGTTAGCTGTCGCCTGCAAGAACTTCACCCGCATCTGGTTTATGCTGCTACCTGTTCTTAGGCGACACCAAGGACACATGCAGTAAATGCTTTTTCCTGTTTCATTTTGCTAGACCACGCTCTTCTGTGGCTCTTTAGTGCTTGCCAAACTGCTATGTGCGTGCTGCTGCTTCCATCTGACAAGGAGCACAGCCTTCTGACAGCAGCTTTCAACTTGTCGAAGAAAGAGCTTGGCCATTTAGATGTGATGCAAATCTGTGTGTGTCTAAGGTGCAGGTGCGAGCTCCTGACAAAGGTGTTCTCCACGTTCAATTTCTCCTTGCCAGACACATTGGAAATGTTTTCCTCTATCATTCGCACCAAGAGTTGCAGATTACTTAACTCAGGAGCTCTGAGAATGGAACGGCAAGCGGTGTTCTGCTTACGTCATAAACAGTGCTCCAGAGCGCTTAGCAACGGGCACAACGAAACGTGTGTGCGGGATAGTGACCATTCCCGCCTAGTGCTAGCAATGCACGAGCACTGCCAAAAGGCAAAGGAAGGCGCTTAGCATGCGGCTTGTGCGCAAAGCTTTCAGACTGCCAGAGGACCGCAGCTGTGGTAAGCCCGCTTGCTCATTTGACGTTAGATGTCGCCTGCAAGAACTTCACCCGCATCTGGTTTATGCTGCTACCTCTTCTTAGGCGACAACAAGGACACATGCAGTAAATGCTTTTTCCTGTTTCATTTTGCTAGACCACGCTCTTCTGTGGCACTTTAGTGCTTGCCAAACTGCTATGTGCGTGCTGCTGCTTCCATCTGACAAGGAGCACAGCCTTCTGACAGCAGCTTTCAACTTGTCGAAGAAAGAGCTTGGCCATTTAGATGTGATGCAAATCTGTGTGTGTCTAAGGTGCAGGTGCAAGCTCCTGACAAATATGTTCTCCAGGTTCAGTTTCTCCCTGCCAGACACATTGGAAATGTTTTCCTCTATCATTCGCACCAAGAGTTGCAGATTACTTAACTCAGGAGCTCTGAGAATGGAACGGCAAGAGGTGTTCCGCTTACGTCATAAACAGTGCTCCAGAGCGCTTAGCAACGGGCACAACAAAACGTGTGTGCGGGATAGTGACCATTCCCGCCTAGTGCTGGCAATGCACGAGCACTGCCAAAAGGCAAAGGAAGGCGCTTAGCATGCGGCTTGTGCGCAAAGCTTTCAGACTGCCAGAGGACCGCAGCTGTGGTAAGCCCGCTTGCTCATTTGACGTTAGATGTCGCCTGCAAGAACTTCACCCGCATCTGGTTTATGCTGCTACCTGTTGTTAGGCGACACCAAGGGCACATGTAGCAAATGCTTTTTCCTGCCTCATTTTGCTAGACCACGCTCTTCTGTGGCACTTTAGTGCTTGCCAAACTGCTATGTGCGTGCTGCTGCTTCCATCTGACAAGGAGCACAGCCTTCTGACAGCAGCTTTCAACTTGTCGAAGAAAGAGCTTGGCCATTTAGATGTGATGCAAATCTGTGTGTGTCTAAGGTGCAGGTGCAAGCTCCTGACAAAGGTGTTCTCCACGTTCAATTTCTCCTTGCCAGACACATTGGAAATGTTTTCCTCTATTATTCGCACCAAGAGTTGCAGATTACTTAACACAGGAGCTCTGAGAATTGAACGGCAAGGGGTGTTCCGCTTACGTCATAAACAGTGCTCCAGAGCGCTTAGCAACGGGCACAACGAAACGTGTGTGCGGGATAGTGACCATTCCCGCCTAGTGCTGGCAATGCACGAGCACTGCCAAAAGGCAAAGGAAGGCGCTTAGCATGCGGCTTGTGCTCAAAGCTTTCAGACTGCCAGAGGACCGCAGCTGTGGTAAGCCCGCTTGCTCATTTGACGTTAGATGTCGCCTGCAAGAACTTCACCCGCATCTGGTTTATGCTGCTACCTCTTCTTAGGCGACAACAAGGACACATGCAGTAAATGCTTTTTCCTGTTTCATTTTGCTAGACCACGCTCTTCTGTGGCACTTTAGTGCTTGCCAAACTGCTATGTGCGTGCTGCTGCTTCCATCTGACAAGGAGCACAGCCTTCTGACAGCAGCTTTCAACTTGTCGAAGAAAGAGCTTGGCCATTTAGATGTGATGCAAATCTGTGTGTGTCTAAGGTGCAGGTGCAAGCTCGTGACAAATATGTTCTCCAGGTTCAGTTTCTCCCTGCCAGACACATTGGAAATGTTTTCCTCTATCATTCGCACCAAGAGTTGCAGATTACTTAACTCAGGAGCTCTGAGAATGGAACGGCAAGAGGTGTTCCGCTTACGTCATAAACAGTGCTCCAGAGCGCTTAACAACGGGCACAACGAAACGTGTGTGCGGGATAGTGACCATTCCCGCCTAGTGCTAGCAATGCACGAGCACTGCCAAAAGGCAAAGGAAGGCGCTTAGCATCCGGCTTGTGCGCAAAGCTTTCAGACTGCCAGAGGACCGCAGCTGTGGTAAGCCCGCTTGCTCATTTGACGTTAGATGTCGCCTGCAAGAACTTCACCCGCATCTGGTTTATGCTGCTACCTGTTGTTAGGCGACACCAAGGACACATGCAGTAAATGCTTTTTCCTGTTTCATTTTGCTAGACCACGCTCTTCTGTGGCTCTTTAGTGCTTGCCAAACTGCTATGTGCGTGCTGCTGCTTCCATCTGACAAGGAGCACAGCCTTCTGACAGCAGCTTTCAACTTGTCGAAGAAAGAGCTTGGCCATTTAGATGTGATGCAAATCTGTGTGTGTCTAAGGTGCAGGTGCAAGCTCCTGACAAAGGTGTTCTCCAGGTTCAGTTTCTCTCTGCCAGACACATTGGAAATGTTTTCCTCTATCATTCGCACCAAGAGTCGCAGATTACTTAACTCAGGAGCTCTGAGAATGGAACGGCAAGAGGTGTTCCGCTTACGTCATAAACAGTGCTCCAGAGCGCTTAGCAACGGGCACAACAAAACGTGTGTGCGGGATAGTGACCATTCCCGCCTAGTGCTAGCAATGCACGAGCACTGCCAAAAGGCAAAGGAAGGCGCTTAGCATCTGGCTTGTGCGCAAAGCTTTCAGACTGCCAGAGGACCGCAGCTGTGGTAAGCCCGCTTGCTCATTTGACGTTAGATGTCGCCTGCAAGAACTTCACCCGCATCTGGTTTATGCTGCTACCTGTTGTTAGGCGACACCAAGGACACATGCAGTAAATGCTTTTTCCTGTTTCATTTTGCTAGACCACGCTCTTCTGTGGCTCTTTAGTGCTTGCCAAACTGCTATGTGCGTGCTGCTGCTTCCATCTGACAAGGAGCACAGCCTTCTGACAGCAGCTTTCAACTTGTCGAAGAAAGAGCTTGGCCATTTAGATGTGATGCAAATCTGTGTGTGTGTAAGGTGCAGGTGCCAGCTCCTGACAAAGGTGTTCTCCAGGTTCAGTTTCTCCCTGCCAGACACTTTGGAAATGTTTTCCTCTATCATTCGCACCAAGAGTCGCAGATTACTTAACTCAGGAGCTCTGAGAATGGAACGGCAAGAGGTGTTCCGCTTATGTCATAAACAGTGCTCCAGAGCGCTTAGCAACGGGCACAACGAAACGTGTGTGTGGGATAGTGACCATTCCCGCCTAGTGCTGGCAATGCACGAGCACTGCCAAAAGGCAAAGGAAGGCGCTTTTCATCCGGCTTGTGTGCAAAGCTTTCAGACTGCCAGAGGACCGCAGCTGTGGTAAGCCCGCTTGCTCATTTGACGTTAGATGTCGCCTGCAAGAACTTCACCCGCATCTGGTTTATGCTGCTACCTGTTCTTAGGCGACAACAAGGACACATGCAGTAAATGCTTTTTCCTGTTTCATTTTGCTAGACCACGCTCTTCTGTGGCTCTTTAGTGCTTGCAAAACTCCTATGTGCGTGCTGCTGCTTCCATCTGACAAGGAGCACAGCCTTCTGACAGCAGCTTTCAACTTGTCGAAGAAAGAGCTTGGCCATTTAGATGTGATGCAAATCTGTGTGTGTCTAAGGTGCAGGTGCAAGCTCCTGACAAAGGTGTTCTCCAGGTTCAGTTTCTCCTTGCCAGACACATTGGAAATGTTTTCCTCTATCATTCGCACCAAGAGTCGCAGATTACTTAACTCAGGAGCTCTGAGAATGGAACGGCAAGAGGTGTTCCGCTTATGTCATAAACAGTGCTCCAGAGCGCTTAGCAACGGGCACAACAAAACGTGTGTGCGGGATAGTGACCATTCCCGCCTAGTGCTGGCAATGCACGAGCACTGCCAAAAGGCAAAGGAAGGCGCTTAGCATGCGGCTTGTGCTCAAAGCTTTCAGACTGCCAGAGGACCGCAGCTGTGGTAAGCCCGCTTGCTCATTTGACGTTAGATGTCGCCTGCAAGAACTTCACCCGCATCTGGTTTATGCTGCTACCTGTTCTTAGGCGACAACAAGGACACATGTAGTAAATGCTTTTTCCTGTTTCATTTTGCTAGACCACGCTCTTCTGTGGCTCTTTAGTGCTTGCCAAACTGCTATGTGCGTGCTGCTGCTTCCATCTGACAAGGAGCACAGCCTTCTGACAGCAGCTTTCAACTTGTCGAAGAAAGAGCTTGGCCATTTAGATGTGATGCAAATCTGTGTGTGTCTAAGGTGCAGGTGCGAGCTCCTGACAAAGGTGTTCTCCAGGTTCAGTTTCTCCCTGCCAGACACATTGGAAATGTTTTCCTCTATCATTCGCACCAAGAGTCGCAGATTACTTAACTCAGGAGCTCTGAGAATGGAACGGCAAGAGGTGTTCCGCTTACGTCATAAACAGTGCTCCAGAGCGCTTAGCAACGGGCACAACGAAACGTGTGTGCGGGATAGTGACCATTCCCGCCTAGTGCTGGCAATGCACGAGCACTGCCAAAAGGCAAAGGAAGGCGCTTAGCATGCGGCTTGTGCTCAAAGCTTTCAGACTGCCAGAGGACCGCAGCTGTGGTAAGCCCGCTTGCTCATTTGACGTTAGATGTCGCCTGCAAGAACTTCACCCGCATCTGGTTTATGCTGCTACCTGTTGTTAGGCGACACCAAGGGCACATGCAGTAAATGCTTTTTCCTGCCTCATTTTGCTAGACCACGCACTTCTGTGGCACTTTAGTGCTTGCCAAACTCCTATGTGCGTGCTGCTGCTTCCATCTGACAAGGAGCACAGCCTTCTGACAGCAGCTTTAAACTTGTCGAAGAAAGAGCTTGGCTATTTAGATGTGATGCAAATCTGTGTGTGTCTAAGGTGCAGGTGCAAGCTCCTGACAAAGGTGTTCTCCAGGTTCAATTTCTCCTTGCCAGACACATTGGAAATGTTTTCCTCTATCATTCGCACCAAGAGTTGCAGATTACTTAACTCAGGAGCTCTGAGAATGGAACGGCAAGAGGTGTTCCGCTTACGTCATAAACAGTGCTCCAGAGCGCTTAGCAACGGGCACAACGAAACGTGTGTGCGGGATAGTGACCATTCCCGCCTAGTGCTGGCAATGCACGAGCACTGCCAAAAGGCAAAGGAAGGCGCTTAGCATGCGGCTTGTGCGCAAAGCTTTCAGACTGCCAGAGGACCGCAGCTGTGGTAAGCCGGCTTGCTCATTTGACGTTAGATGTCGCCTGCAAGAACTTCACCCGCATCTGGTTTATGCTGCTACCTGTTGTTAGGCGACACCAAGGGCACATGTAGCAAATGCTTTTTCCTGCCTCATTTTGCTAGACCACGCTCTTCTGTGGCACTTTAGTGCTTGCCAAACTGCTATGTGCGTGCTGCTGCTTCCATCTGACAAGGAGCACAGCCTTCTGACAGCAGCTTTCAACTTGTCGAAGAAAGAGCTTGGCCATTTAGATGTGATGCAAATCTGTGTGTGTGTAAGGTGCAGGTGCAAGCTCCTGACAAAGGTGTTCTCCAGGTTCAGTTTCTCCTTGCCAGACACATTGGAAATGTTTTCCTCTATCATTTGCACCAAGAGTCGCAGATTACTTAACTCAGGAGCTCTGAGAATGGAACGGCAAGAGGTGTTCCGCTTATGTCATAAACAGTGCTCCAGAGCGCTTAGCAACGGGCACAACGAAATGTGTGTGCGGGATAGTGACCATTCCCGCCTAGTGCTGGCAAGGCACGAGCACTGCCAAAAGGCAAAAGAAGGCGCTTAGCATGCGGCTTGTGCGCAAAGCTTTCAGACTGCCAGAGGACCGCAGCTGTGGTAAGCCCGCTTGCTCATTTGACGTTAGATGTCGCCTGCAAGAACTTCACCCGCATCTGGTTTATGCTGCTACCTGTTGTTAGGCGACACCAAGGGCACATGTAGCAAATGCTTTTTCCTGCCTCATTTTGCTAGACCACGCTCTTCTGTGGCACTTTAGTGCTTGCCAAACTCCTATGTGCGTGCTGCTGCTTCCATCTGACAAGGAGCACAGCCTTCTGACAGCAGCTTTCAACTTGTCGAAGAAAGAGCTTGGCCATTTAGATGTGATGCAAATCTGTGTGTGTCTAAGGTGCAGGTGCAAGCTCCTGACAAAGGTGTTCTCCAGGTTCAATTTCTCCTTGCCAGACACATTGGAAATGTTTTCCTCTATCATTCGCACCAAGAGTCGCAGATTACTTAACTCAGGAGCTCTGAGAATGGAACGGCAAGAGGTGTTCCGCTTACGTCATAAACAGTGCTCCAGAGCGCTTAGCAACGGGCACAACAAAACGTGTGTGCGGGATAGTGACCATTCCCGCCTAGTGCTAGCAATGCACGAGCACTGCCAAAAGGCAAAGGAAGGCGCTTAGCATCCAGCTTGTGCGCAAAGCTTTCAGACTGCCAGAGGACCGCAGCTGTGGTAAGCCCGCTTGCTCATTTGACGTTAGATGTCGCCTGCAAGAACTTCACCCGCATCTGGTTTATGCTGCTACCTGTTCTTAGGCGACAACAAGGACACATGCAGTAAATGCTTTTTCCTGTTTCATTTTGCTAGACCACGCTCTTCTGTGGCACTTTAGTGCTTGCCAAACTGCTATGTGCGTGCTGCTGCTTCCATCTGACAAGGAGCACAGCCTTCTGACAGCAGCTTTCAACTTGTCGAAGAAAGAGCTTGGCCATTTAGATGTGATGCAAATCTGTGTGTGTGTAAGGTGCAGGTGCAAGCTCCTGACAAAGGTGTTCTCCAGGTTCAGTTTCTCCTTGCCAGACACATTGGAAATGTTTTCCTCTATCATTCGCACCAAGAGTCGCAGATTACTTAACTCAGGAGCTCTGAGAATGGAACGGCAAGAGGTGCTCCGCTTACGTCATAAACAGTGCTCCAGAGCGCTTAGCAACGGGCACAACGAAATGTGTGTGCGGGATAGTGACCATTCCCGCCTAGTGCTGGCAATGCACGAGCACTGCCAAAAGGCAAAGGAAGGCGCTTAGCATGCGGCTTGTGCGCAAAGCTTTCAGACTGCCAGAGGACCGCAGCTGTGGTAAGCCGGCTTGCTCATTTGACGTTAGATGTCGCCTGCAAGAACTTCACCCGCATCTGGTTTATGCTGCTACCTGTTGTTAGGCGACACCAAGGGCACATGTAGCAAATGCTTTTTCCTGCCTCATTTTGCTAGACCACGCTCTTCTGTGGCACTTTAGTGCTTGCCAAACTGCTATGTGCGTGCTGCTGCTTCCATCTGACAAGGAGCACAGCCTTCTGACAGCAGCTTTCAACTTGTCGAAGAAAGAGCTTGGCCATTTAGATGTGATGCAAATCTGTGTGTGTCTAAGGTGCAGGTGCAAGCTCCTGACAAAGGTGTTCTCCAGGTTCAGTTTCTCCTTGCCAGACACTTTGGAAATGTTTTCCTCTATCATTCGCACCAAGAGTCGCAGATTACTTAACTCAGGAGCTCTGAGAATGGAACGGCAAGAGGTGCTCCGCTTACGTCATAAACAGTGCTCCAGAGCGCTTAGCAATGGGCACAACGAAATGTGTGTGCGGGATAGTGACCATTCCCGCCTAGTGCTGGCAATGCACGAGCACTGCCAAAAGGCAAAGGAAGGCGCTTAGCATGCGGCTTGTGCGCAAAGCTTTCAGACTGCCAGAGGACCGCAGCTGTGGTAAGCCCGCTTGCTCATTTGACGTTAGATGTCGCCTGCAAGAACTTCACCCGCATCTGGTTTATGCTGCTACCTGCTGTTAGGCGACAACAAGGACACATGTAGCAAATGCTTTTTCCTGTTTCATTTTGCTAGACCACGCTCTTCTGTGGCTCTTTAGTGCTTGCCAAACTCCTATGTGCGTGCTGCTGCTTCCATCTGACAAGGAGCACAGCCTTCTGACAGCAGCTTTCAACTTGTCGAAGAAAGAGCTTGGCCATTTAGATGTGATGCAAATCTGTGTGTGTCTAAGGTGCAGGTGCAAGCTCCTGACAAAGGTGTTCTCCACGTTCAGTTTCTCCTTGCCAGACACATTGGAAATGTTTTCCTCTATCATTCGCACCAAGAGTCGCAGATTACTTAACTCAGGAGCTCTGAGAATGGAACGGCAAGAGGTGTTCTGCTTACGTCATAAACAGTGCTCCAGAGCGCTTAGCAACGGGCACAACGAAACGTGTGTGCGGGATAGTGACCATTCCCGCCTAGTGCTGGCAAGGCACGAGCACTGCCAAAAGGCAAAGGAAGGCGCTTAGCATGCGGCTTGTGCGCAAAGCTTTCAGACTGCCAGAGGACCGCAGCTGTGGTAAGCCCGCTTGCTCATTTGACGTTAGATGTCGCCTGCAAGAACTTCACCCGCATCTGGTTTATGCTGCTACCTGTTGTTAGGCGACACCAAGGGCACATGTAGCAAATGCTTTTTCCTGCCTCATTTTGCTAGACCACGCTCTTCTGTGGCACTTTAGTGCTTGCCAAACTGCTATGTGCGTGCTGCTGCTTCCATCTGACAAGGAGCACAGCCTTCTGACAGCAGCTTTCAACTTGTCGAAGAAAGAGCTTGGCCATTTAGATGTGATGCAAATCTGTGTGTGTCTAAGGTGCAGGTGCAAGCTCCTGACAAAGGTGTTCTCCAGGTTCAATTTCTCCTTGCCAGACACATTGGAAATGTTTTCCTCTATCATTCGCACCAAGAGTTGCAGATTACTTAACTCAGGAGCTCTGAGAATGGAACGGCAAGAGGTGTTCCGCTTACGTCATAAACAGTGCTCCAGAGCGCTTAGCAATGGGCACAACAAAACGTGTGTGCGGGATAGTGACCATTCCCGCCTAGTGCTAGCAATGCACGAGCACTGCCAAAAGGCAAAGGAAGGCGCTTAGCATCCAGCTTGTGCGCAAAGCTTTCAGACTGCCAGAGGACCGCAGCTGTGGTAAGCCCGCTTGCTCATTTGACGTTAGATGTCGCCTGCAAGAACTTCACCCGCATCTGGTTTATGCTGCTACCTGTTGTTAGGCGACACCAAGGGCACATGTAGCAAATGCTTTTTCCTGCCTCATTTTGCTAGACCACGCTCTTCTGTGGCACTTTAGTGCTTGCCAAACTGCTATGTGCGTGCTGCTGCTTCCATCTGACAAGGAGCACAGCCTTCTGACAGCAGCTTTCAACTTGTCGAAGAAAGAGCTTGGCCATTTAGATGTGATGCAAATCTGTGTGTGTCTAAGGTGCAGGTGCAAGCTCCTGACAAAGGTGTTCTCCACGTTCAATTTCTCCTTGCCAGACACATTGGAAATGTTTTCCTCTATCATTCGCACCAAGAGTTGCAGATTACTTAACTCAGGAGCTCTGAGAATGGAACGGCAAGAGGTGTTCCGCTTACGTCATAAACAGTGCTCCAGAGCGCTTAGCAACGGGCACAACAAAACGTGTGTGCGGGATAGTGACCATTCCCGCCTAGTGCTGGCAATGCACGAGCACTGCCAAAAGGCAAAGGAAGGCGCTTAGCATGCGGCTTGTGCGCAAAGCTTTCAGACTGCCAGAGGACCGCAGCTGTGGTAAGCCCGCTTGCTCATTTCACGTTAGATGTCGCCTGCAAGAACTTCACCCGCATCTGGTTTATGCTGCTACCTGTTCTTAGGCGACACCAAGGGCACATGTAGCAAATGCTTTTTCCTGCCTCATTTTGCTAGACCACGCTCTTCTGTGGCACTTTAGTGCTTGCCAAACTCCTATGTGCGTGCTGCTGCTTCCATCTGACAAGGAGCACAGCCTTCTGATAGCAGCTTTCAACTTGCCGAAGAAAGAGCTTGGCCATTTAGATGTGATGCAAATCTGTGTGTGTCTAAGGTGCAGGTGCAAGCTCCTGACAAAGGTGTTCTCCAGGTTCAGTTTCTCTCTGCCAGACACATTGGAAATGTTTTCCTCTATCATTTGCACCAAGAGTCGCAGATTACTTAACTCAGGAGCTCTGAGAATGGAACGGCAAGAGGTGCTCCGCTTACGTCATAAACAGTGCTCCAGAGCGCTTAGCAACGGGCACAACAAAACGTGTGTGCGGGATAGTGACCATTCCCGCCTAGTGCTAGAAATGCAGGAGCACTGCCAAAAGGCAAAGGAAGGCGCTTAGCATCCGGCTTGTGCGCAAAGCTTTCAGACTGCCAGAGGACCGCAGCTGTGGTAAACCCGCTTGCTCATTTGACGTTAGATGTCGCCTGCAAGAACTTCACCCGCATCTGGTTTATGCTGCTACCTGTTGTTAGGCGACACCAAGGACACATGCAGTAAATGCTTTTTCCTGTTTCATTTTGCTAGACCACGCTCTTCTGTGGCTCTTTAGTGCTTGCCAAACTCCTATGTGCGTGCTGCTGCTTCCATCTGACAAGGAGCACAGCCTTCTGACAGCAGCTTTCAACTTGTCGAAGAAAGAGCTTGGCCATTTAGATGTGATGCAAATCTGTGTGTGTGTAAGGTGCAGGTGCAAGCTCCTGACAAAGGTGTTCTCCAGGTTCAATTTCTCCTTGCCAGACACATTGGAAATGTTTTCCTCTATCATTCGCACCAAGAGTTGCAGATTACTTAACTCAGGAGCTCTGAGAATGGAACGGCAAGAGGTGTTCCGCTTACGTCATAAACAGTGCTCCAGAGCGCTTAGCAACGGGCACAACGAAACGTGTGTGCGGGATAGTGACCATTCCCGCCTAGTGCTGGCAATGCACGAGCACTGCCAAAAGGCAAAGGAAGGCGCTTAGCATGCGGCTTGTGCGCAAAGCTTTCAGACTGCCAGAGGACCGCAGCTGTGGTAAGCCCGCTTGCTCATTTGACGTTAGATGTCGCCTGCAAGAACTTCACCAGCATCTGGTTTATGCTGCTACCTGTTCTTAGGCGACACCAAGGACACATGCAGTAAATGCTTTTTCCTGTTTCATTTTGCTAGACCACGCTCTTCTGTGGCACTTTAGTGCTTGCCAAACTGCTATGTGCGTGCTGCTGCTTCCATCTGACAAGGAGCACAGCCTTCTGACAGCAGCTTTCAACTTGTCGAAGAAAGAGCTTGGCCATTTAGATGTGATGCAAATCTGTGTGTGTCTAAGGTGCAGGTGCGAGCTCCTGACAAAGGTGTTCTCCAGGTTCAGTTTCTCCCTGCCAGACACTTTGGAAATGTTTTCCTCTATCATTTGCACCAAGAGTCGCAGATTACTTAACTCAGGAGCTCTGAGAATGGAACGGCAAGAGGTGTTCCGCTTACGTCATAAACAGTGCTCCAGAGCGCTTAGCAACGGGCACAACGAAACGTGTGTGCGGGATAGTGACCATTCCCGCCTAGTGCTGGCAATGCACGAGCACTGCCAAAAGGCAAAGGAAGGCGCTTAGCATGCGGCTTGTGCGCAAAGCTTTCAGACTGCCAGAGGACCGCAGCTGTGGTAAGCCCGCTTGCTCATTTGACGTTAGATGTCGCCTGCAAGAACTTCACCCGCATCTGGTTTATGCTGCTACCTGTTCTTAGGCGACACCAAGGGCACATGTAGCAAATGCTTTTTCCTGCCTCATTTTGCTAGACCACGCTCTTCTGTGGCACTTTAGTGCTTGCCAAACTCCTATGTGCGTGCTGCTGCTTCCATCTGACAAGGAGCACAGCCTTCTGACAGCAGCTTTCAACTTGTCGAAGAAAGAGCTTGGCCATTTAGATGTGATGCAAATCTGTGTGTGTCTAAGGTGCAGGTGCAAGCTCCTGACAAAGGTGTTCTCCACGTTCAATTTCTCCTTGCCAGACACATTGGAAATGTTTTCCTCTATCATTCGCACCAAGAGTTGCAGATTACTTAACACAGGAGCTCTGAGAATGGAACGGCAAGAGGTGTTCCGCTTACGTCATAAACAGTGCTCCAGAGCGCTTAGCAACGGGCACAACAAAACGTGTGTGCGGGATAGTGACCATTCCCGCCTAGTGATGGCAATGCACGAGCACTGCCAAAAGGCAAAGGAAGGCGCTTAGCATGCGGCTTGTGCGCAAAGCTTTCAGACTGCCAGAGGACCGCAGCTGTGGTAAGCCCGCTTGCTCATTTGACGTTAGATGTCGCCTGCAAGAACTTCACCCGCATCTGGTTTATGCTGCTACCTGTTGTTAGGCGACAACAAGGGCACATGCAGTAAATGCTTTTTCCTGTTTCATTTTGCTAGACCACACTCTTCTGTGGCACTTTAGTGCTTGCCAAACTCCTATGTGCGTGCTGCTGCTTCCATCTGACAAGGAGCACAGCCTTCTGACAGCAGCTTTCAACTTGCCGAAGAAAGAGCTTGGCCATTTAGATGTGATGCAAATCTGTGTGTGTGTAAGGTGCAGGTGCAAGCTCCTGACAAAGGTGTTCTCCAGGTTCAATTTCTCCCTGCCAGACACTTTGGAAATGTTTTCCTCTATCATTTGCACCAAGAGTCGCAGATTACTTAACTCAGGAGCTCTGAGAATGGAACGGCAAGGGGTGTTCCGCTTACGTCATAAACAGTGCTCCAGAGCGCTTAGCAACGGGCACAACAAAACGTGTGTGCGGGATAGTGACCATTCCCGCCTAGTGCTAGCAATGCACGAGCACTGCCAAAAGGCAAAGGAAGGCGCTTAGCATGCGGCTTGTGCGCAAAGCTTTCAGACTGCCAGAGGACCGCAGCTGTGGTAAGCCCGCTTGCTCATTTGACGTTAGATGTCGCCTGAAAGAACTTCACCCGCATCTGGTTTATGCTGCTACCTGTTCTTAGGCGAAAACAAGGACACATGCAGTAAATGCTTTTTCCTGTTTCATTTTGCTAGACCACACTCTTCTGTGGCACTTTAGTGCTTGCCAAACTGCTATGTGCGTGCTGCTGCTTCCATCTGACAAGGAGCACAGCCTTCTGACAGCAGCTTTCAACTTGTCGAAGAAAGAGCTTGGCCATTTAGATGTGATGCAAATCTGTGTGTGTGTAAGGTGCAGGTGCAAGCTCATGACAAAGGTGTTCTCCAGGTTCAGTTTCTCTCTGCCAGACACTTTGGAAATGTTTTCCTCTATCATTCGCACCAAGAGTCGCAGATTACTTAACTCAGGAGCTCTGAGAATGGAACGGCAAGAGGTGCTCCGCTTACGTCATAAACAGTGCTCCAGAGCGCTTAGCAACGGGCACAACGAAATGTGTGTGCGGGATAGTGACCATTCCCGCCTAGTGCTGGCAATGCACGAGCACTGCCAAAAGGCAAAGGAAGGCGCTTAGCATGCGGCTTGTGCGCAAAGCTTTCAGACTGCCAGAGGACCGCAGCTGTGGTAAGCCCGCTTGCTCATTTCACGTTAGATGTCGCCTGCAAGAACTTCACCCGCATCTGGTTTATGCTGCTACCTGTTCTTAGGCGACACCAAGGGCACATGTAGCAAATGCTTTTTCCTGCCTCATTTTGCTAGACCACGCTCTTCTGTGGCACTTTAGTGCTTGCCAAACTCCTATGTGCGTGCTGCTGCTTCCATCTGACAAGGAGCACAGCCTTCTGACAGCAGCTTTCAACTTGCCGAAGAAAGAGCTTGGCCATTTAGATGTGATGCAAATCTGTGTGTGTGTAAGGTGCAGGTGCAAGCTCCTGACAAAGGTGTTCTCCACGTTCAATTTCTCCTTGCCAGACACATTGGAAATGTTTTCCTCTATCATTCGCACCAAGAGTTGCAGATTACTTAACTCAGGAGCTCTGAGAATGGAACGGCAAGAGGTGTTCCGCTTACATCATAAACAGTGCTCCAGAGCGCTTAGCAACGGGCACAACGAAACGTGTGTGTGGGATAGTGACCATTCCCGCCTAGTGCTGGCAATGCACGAGCACTGCCAAAAGGCAAAGGAAGGCGCTTAGCATGCGGCTTGTGCGCAAAGCTTTCAGACTGCCAGAGGACCGCAGCTGTGGTAAGCCCGCTTGCTCATTTGACGTTAGATGTCGCCTGCAAGAACTTCACCAGCATCTGGTTTATGCTGCTACCTGTTCTTAGGCGACACCAAGGACACATGCAGTAAATGCTTTTTCCTGTTTCATTTTGCTAGACCACGCTCTTCTGTGGCACTTTAGTGCTTGCCAAACTGCTATGTGCGTGCTGCTGCTTCCATCTGACAAGGAGCACAGCCTTCTGACAGCAGCTTTCAACTTGTCGAAGAAAGAGCTTGGCCATTTAGATGTGATGCAAATCTGTGTGTGTGTAAGGTGCAGGTGCAAGCTCCTGACAAAGGTGTTCTCCAGGTTCAGTTTCTCCCTGCCAGACACTTTGGAAATGTTTTCTTCTATCATTTGCACCAAGAGTCGCAGATTACTTAACTCAGGAGCTCTGAGAATGGAACGGCAAGAGGTGTTCCGCTTACGTCATAAACAGTGCTCCAGAGCGCTTAGCAACGGGCACAAGGAAACGTGTGTGCGGGATAGTGACCATTCCCGCCTAGTGCTGGCAATGCACGAGCACTGCCAAAAGGCAAAGGAAGGCGCTTAGCATGCGGCTTGTGCGCAAAGCTTTCAGACTGCCAGAGGACCGCAGCTGTGGTAAGCCCGCTTGCTCATTTGACGTTAGATGTCGCCTGCAAGAACTTCACCCGCATCTGGTTTATGCTGCTACCTGTTGTTAGGCGACACCAAGGGCACATGTAGCAAATGCTTTTTCCTGCCTCATTTTGCTAGACCACGCTCTTCTGTGGCACTTTAGTGCTTGCCAAACTGCTATGTGCGTGCTGCTGCTTCCATCTGACAAGGAGCACAGCCTTCTGACAGCAGCTTTCAACTTGTCGAAGAAAGAGCTTGGCCATTTAGATGTGATGCAAATCTGTGTGTGTCTAAGGTGCAGGTGCAAGCTCCTGACAAAGGTGTTCTCCAGGTTCAATTTCTCCTTGCCAGACACATTGGAAATGTTTTCCTCTATCATTCGCACCAAGAGTTGCAGATTACTTAACTCAGGAGCTCTGAGAATGGAACGGCAAGAGGTGTTCCGCTTACGTCATAAACAGTGCTCCAGAGCGCTTAGCAACGGGCACAACGAAACGTGTGTGCGGGATAGTGACCATTCCCGCCTAGTGCTGGCAATGCACGAGCACTGCCAAAAGGCAAAGGAAGGCGCTTAGCATGCGGCTTGTGCGCAAAGCTTTCAGACTGCCAGAGGACCGCAGCTGTGGTAAGCCCGCTTGCTCATTTGACGTTAGATGTCGCCTGCAAGAACTTCACCCGCATCTGCTTTATGCTGCTACCTGTTCTTAGGCGACAACAAGGGCACATGTAGCAAATGCTTTTTCCTGCCTCATTTTGCTAGACCACGCTCTTCTGTGGCACTTTAGTGCTTGCCAAACTGCTATGTGCGTGCTGCTGCTTCCATCTGACAAGGAGCACAGCCTTCTGACAGCAGCTTTCAACTTGTCGAAGAAAGAGCTTGGCCATTTAGATGTGATGCAAATCTGTGTGTGTCTAAGGTGCAGGTGCAAGCTCCTGACAAAGGTGTTCTCCACGTTCAATTTCTCCTTGCCAGACACATTGGAAATGTTTTCCTCTATCATTCGCACCAAGAGTTGCAGATTACTTAACACAGGAGCTCTGAGAATGGAACGGCAAGGGGTGTTCCGCTTATGTCATAAACAGTGCTCCAGAGCGCTTAGCAACGGGCACAACAAAACGTGTGTGCGGGATAGTGACCATTCCCGCCTAGTGCTAGCAATGCACGAGCACTGCCAAAAGGCAAAGGAAGGCGCTTAGCATCCGGCTTGTGCGCAAAGCTTTCAGACTGCCAGAGGACCGCAGCTGTGGTAAGCCCGCTTGCTCATTTGACGTTAGATGTCGCCTGCAAGAACTTCACCCGCATCTGGTTTATGCTGCTACCTCTTCTTAGGCGAAAACAAGGACACATGCAGTAAATGCTTTTTCCTGTTTCATTTTGCTAGACCACACTCTTCTGTGGCACTTTAGTGCTTGCCAAACTCCTATGTGCGTGCTGCTGCTTCCATTTGACAAGGAGCACAGCCTTCTGACAGCAGCTTTCAACTTGTCGAAGAAAGAGCTTGGCCATTTAGATGTGCTGCAAATCTGTGTGTGTGTAAGGTGCAGGTGCAAGCTCCTGACAAAGGTGTTCTCCAGGTTCAGTTTCTCTCTGCCAGACACTTTGGAAATGTTTTCCTCTATCATTTGCACCAAGAGTCGCAGATTACTTAACTCAGGAGCTCTGAGAATGGAACGGCAAGAGGTGTTCCGCTTATGTCATAAACAGTGCTCCAGAGCGCTTAGCAACGGGCACAACGAAATGTGTGTGCGGGATAGTGACCATTCCCGCCTAGTGCTGGCAAGGCACGAGCACTGCCAAAAGGCAAAGGAAGGCGCTTAGCATGCGGCTTGTGCGCAAAGCTTTCAGACTGCCAGAGGACCGCAGCTGTGGTAAGCCTGCTTGCTCATTTGACGTTAGATGTCGCCTGCAAGAACTTCACCCGCATCTGGTTTATGCTGCTACCTGTTGTTAGGCGACACCAAGGGCACATGTAGCAAATGCTTTTTCCTGCCTCATTTTGCTAGACCACGCTCTTCTGTGGCACTTTAGTGCTTGCCAAACTGCTATGTGCGTGCTGCTGCTTCCATCTGACAAGGAGCACAGCCTTCTGACCGCAGCTTTCAACTTGCCGAAGAAAGAGCTTGGCCATTTAGATGTGATGCAAATCTGTGTGTGTGTAAGGTGCAGGTGCAAGCTCCTGACAAAGGTGTTCTCCAGGTTCAGTTTCTCTCTGCCAGACACATTGGAAATGTTTTCCTCTATCATTTGCACCAAGAGTCGCAGATTACTTAACTCAGGAGCTCTGAGAATGGAACGGCAAGAGGTGCTCCGCTTACGTCATAAACAGTGCTCCAGAGCGCTTAGCAACGGGCACAACAAAACGTGTGTGCGGGATAGTGACCATTCCCGCCTAGTGCTGGCAAGGCACGAGCACTGCCAAAAGGCAAAGGAAGGCGCTTAGCATGCGGCTTGTGCGCAAAGCTTTCAGACTGCCAGAGGACCGCAGCTGTGGTAAGCCCGCTTGCTCATTTGACGTTAGATGTCGCCTGCAAAAACTTCACCCGCATCTGGTTTATGCTGCTACCTGTTCTTAGGCGACACCAAGGGCACATGTAGCAAATGCTTTTTCCTGCCTCATTTTGCTAGACCACGCTCTTCTGTGGCACTTTAGTGCTTGCCAAACTCCTATGTGCGTGCTGCTGCTTCCATCTGACAAGGAGCACAGCCTTCTGACAGCAGCTTTCAACTAGTCGAAGAAAGAGCTTGGCCATTTAGATGTGATGCAAATCTGTGTGGGTCTAAGGTGCAGGTGCAAGCTCCTGACAAAGGTGTTCTCCACGTTCAATTTCTCCTTGCCAGACACATTGGAAATGTTTTCCTCTATCATTCGCACCAAGAGTTGCAGATTACTTAACACAGGAGCTCTGAGAATGGAACGGCAAGATGTGTTCCGCTTACGTCATAAACAGTGCTCCAGAGCGCTTAGCAACGGGCACAACAAAACGTGTGTGCGGGATAGTGACCATTCCCGCCTAGTGCTGGCAATGCACGAGCACTGCCAAAAGGCAAAGGAAGGCGCTTAGCATGCGGCTTGTGCGCAAAGCTTTCAGACTGCCAGAGGACCGCAGCTGTGGTAAGCCCGCTTGCTCATTTGACGTTAGATGTCGCCTGCAAGAACTTCACCCGCATCTGGTTTATGCTGCTACCTGCTGTTAGGCGACAACAAGGACACATGTAGCAAATGCTTTTTCCTGTTTCATTTTGCTAGACCACGCTCTTCTGTGGCTCTTTAGTGCTTGCCAAACTGCTATGTGCGTGCTGCTGCTTCCATCTGACAAGGAGCACAGCCTTCTGACAGCAGCTTTCAACTTGTCAAAGAAAGAGCTTGGCCATTTAGATGTGATGCAAATCTGTGTGTGTCTAAGGTGCAGGTGCAAGCTCCTGACAAAGGTGTTCTCCAGGTTCAGTTTCTCCTTGCCAGACACATTGGAAATGTTTTCCTCTATCATTCGCACCAAGAGTCGCAGATTACTTAACTCAGGAGCTCTGAGAATGGAACGGCAAGAGGTGTTCCGCTTACGTCATAAACAGTGCTCCAGAGCGCTTAGCAACGGGCACAACGAAACGTGTGTGCGGGATAGTGACCATTCCCGCCTAGTGCTGGCAATGCACGAGCACTGCCAAAAGGCAAAGGAAGGCGCTTAGCATGCGGCTTGTGCGCAAAGCTTTCAGAATGCCAGAGGACCGCAGCTGTGGTAAGCCCGCTTGCTCATTTGACGTTAGATGTCGCCTGCAAGAACTTCACCCGCATCTGGTTTATGCTGCTACCTGTTGTTAGGCGACACCAAGGGCACATGTAGCAAATGCTTTTTCCTGCCTCATTTTGCTAGACCACGCTCTTCTGTGGCACTTTAGTGCTTGCCAAACTGCTATGTGCGTGCTGCTGCTTCCATCTGACAAGGAGCACAGCCTTCTGACAGCAGCTTTCAACTTGTCGAAGAAAGAGCTTGGCCATTTAGATGTGATGCAAATCTGTGTGTGTGTAAGGTGCAGGTGCAAGCTCCTGACAAAGGTGTTCTCCAGGTTCAATTTCTCCTTGCCAGACACATTGGAAATGTTTTCCTCTATCATTCGCACCAAGAGTTGCAGATTACTTAACTCAGGAGCTCTGAGAATGGAACGGCAAGAGGTGTTCTGCTTACGTCATAAACAGTGCTCCAGAGCGCTTAGCAACGGGCACAACGAAACGTGTGTGCGGGATAGTGACCATTCCCGCCTAGTGCTAGCAATGCACGAGCACTGCCAAAAGGCAAAGGAAGGCGCTTTTCATCCGGCTTGTGCGCAAAGCTTTCAGACTGCCAGAGGACCGCAGCTGTGGTAAGCCCGCTTGCTCATTTGACGTTAGATGTCGCCTGCAAGAACTTCACCCGCATCTGGTTTATGCTGCTACCTGTTCTTAGGCGACAACAAGGACACATGCAGTAAATGCTTTTTCCTGTTTCATTTTGCTAGACCACGCTCTTCTGTGGCTCTTTAGTGCTTGCCAAACTGCTATGTGCGTGCTGCTGCTTCCATCTGACAAGGAGCACAGCCTTCTGACAGCAGCTTTCAACTTGTCGAAGAAAGAGCTTGGCCATTTAGATGTGATGCAAATCTGTGTGTGTCTAAGGTGCAGGTGCAAGCTCCTGACAAAGGTGTTCTCCAGGTTCAGTTTCTCCTTGCCAGACACATTGGAAATGTTTTCCTCTATCATTCGCACCAAGAGTCGCAGATTACTTAACTCAGGAGCTCTGAGAATGGAACGGCAAGAGGTGTTCCGCTTACGTCATAAACAGTGCTCCAGAGCGCTTAGCAACGGGCACAACAAAACGTGTGTGCGGGATAGTGACCATTCCCGCCTAGTGCTGGCAATGCACGAGCACTGCCAAAAGGCAAAGGAAGGCGCTTAGCATGCGGCTTGTGCTCAAAGCTTTCAGACTGCCAGAGGACCGCAGCTGTGGTAAGCCCGCTTGCTCATTTGACGTTAGCTGTCGCCTGCAAGAACTTCACCCGCATCTGGTTTATGCTGCTACCTGTTCTTAGGCGACACCAAGGACACATGCAGTAAATGCTTTTTCCTGTTTCATTTTGCTAGACCACGCTCTTCTGTGGCTCTTTAGTGCTTGCCAAACTGCTATGTGCGTGCTGCTGCTTCCATCTGACAAGGAGCACAGCCTTCTGACAGCAGCTTTCAACTTGTCGAAGAAAGAGCTTGGCCATTTAGATGTGATGCAAATCTGTGTGTGTCTAAGGTGCAGGTGCGAGCTCCTGACAAAGGTGTTCTCCACGTTCAATTTCTCCTTGCCAGACACATTGGAAATGTTTTCCTCTATCATTCGCACCAAGAGTTGCAGATTACTTAACTCAGGAGCTCTGAGAATGGAACGGCAAGCGGTGTTCTGCTTACGTCATAAACAGTGCTCCAGAGCGCTTAGCAACGGGCACAACGAAACGTGTGTGCGGGATAGTGACCATTCCCGCCTAGTGCTAGCAATGCACGAGCACTGCCAAAAGGCAAAGGAAGGCGCTTAGCATGCGGCTTGTGCGCAAAGCTTTCAGACTGCCAGAGGACCGCAGCTGTGGTAAGCCCGCTTGCTCATTTGACGTTAGATGTCGCCTGCAAGAACTTCACCCGCATCTGGTTTATGCTGCTACCTCTTCTTAGGCGACAACAAGGACACATGCAGTAAATGCTTTTTCCTGTTTCATTTTGCTAGACCACGCTCTTCTGTGGCACTTTAGTGCTTGCCAAACTGCTATGTGCGTGCTGCTGCTTCCATCTGACAAGGAGCACAGCCTTCTGACAGCAGCTTTCAACTTGTCGAAGAAAGAGCTTGGCCATTTAGATGTGATGCAAATCTGTGTGTGTCTAAGGTGCAGGTGCAAGCTCCTGACAAATATGTTCTCCAGGTTCAGTTTCTCCCTGCCAGACACATTGGAAATGTTTTCCTCTATCATTCGCACCAAGAGTTGCAGATTACTTAACTCAGGAGCTCTGAGAATGGAACGGCAAGAGGTGTTCCGCTTACGTCATAAACAGTGCTCCAGAGCGCTTAGCAACGGGCACAACAAAACGTGTGTGCGGGATAGTGACCATTCCCGCCTAGTGCTGGCAATGCACGAGCACTGCCAAAAGGCAAAGGAAGGCGCTTAGCATGCGGCTTGTGCGCAAAGCTTTCAGACTGCCAGAGGACCGCAGCTGTGGTAAGCCCGCTTGCTCATTTGACGTTAGATGTCGCCTGCAAGAACTTCACCCGCATCTGGTTTATGCTGCTACCTGTTGTTAGGCGACACCAAGGGCACATGTAGCAAATGCTTTTTCCTGCCTCATTTTGCTAGACCACGCTCTTCTGTGGCACTTTAGTGCTTGCCAAACTGCTATGTGCGTGCTGCTGCTTCCATCTGACAAGGAGCACAGCCTTCTGACAGCAGCTTTCAACTTGTCGAAGAAAGAGCTTGGCCATTTAGATGTGATGCAAATCTGTGTGTGTCTAAGGTGCAGGTGCAAGCTCCTGACAAAGGTGTTCTCCACGTTCAATTTCTCCTTGCCAGACACATTGGAAATGTTTTCCTCTATTATTCGCACCAAGAGTTGCAGATTACTTAACACAGGAGCTCTGAGAATTGAACGGCAAGGGGTGTTCCGCTTACGTCATAAACAGTGCTCCAGAGCGCTTAGCAACGGGCACAACGAAACGTGTGTGCGGGATAGTGACCATTCCCGCCTAGTGCTGGCAATGCACGAGCACTGCCAAAAGGCAAAGGAAGGCGCTTAGCATGCGGCTTGTGCTCAAAGCTTTCAGACTGCCAGAGGACCGCAGCTGTGGTAAGCCCGCTTGCTCATTTGACGTTAGATGTCGCCTGCAAGAACTTCACCCGCATCTGGTTTATGCTGCTACCTCTTCTTAGGCGACAACAAGGACACATGCAGTAAATGCTTTTTCCTGTTTCATTTTGCTAGACCACGCTCTTCTGTGGCACTTTAGTGCTTGCCAAACTGCTATGTGCGTGCTGCTGCTTCCATCTGACAAGGAGCACAGCCTTCTGACAGCAGCTTTCAACTTGTCGAAGAAAGAGCTTGGCCATTTAGATGTGATGCAAATCTGTGTGTGTCTAAGGTGCAGGTGCAAGCTCGTGACAAATATGTTCTCCAGGTTCAGTTTCTCCCTGCCAGACACATTGGAAATGTTTTCCTCTATCATTCGCACCAAGAGTTGCAGATTACTTAACTCAGGAGCTCTGAGAATGGAACGGCAAGAGGTGTTCCGCTTACGTCATAAACAGTGCTCCAGAGCGCTTAACAACGGGCACAACGAAACGTGTGTGCGGGATAGTGACCATTCCCGCCTAGTGCTAGCAATGCACGAGCACTGCCAAAAGGCAAAGGAAGGCGCTTAGCATCCGGCTTGTGCGCAAAGCTTTCAGACTGCCAGAGGACCGCAGCTGTGGTAAGCCCGCTTGCTCATTTGACGTTAGATGTCGCCTGCAAGAACTTCACCCGCATCTGGTTTATGCTGCTACCTGTTGTTAGGCGACACCAAGGACACATGCAGTAAATGCTTTTTCCTGTTTCATTTTGCTAGACCACGCTCTTCTGTGGCTCTTTAGTGCTTGCCAAACTGCTATGTGCGTGCTGCTGCTTCCATCTGACAAGGAGCACAGCCTTCTGACAGCAGCTTTCAACTTGTCGAAGAAAGAGCTTGGCCATTTAGATGTGATGCAAATCTGTGTGTGTCTAAGGTGCAGGTGCAAGCTCCTGACAAAGGTGTTCTCCAGGTTCAGTTTCTCTCTGCCAGACACATTGGAAATGTTTTCCTCTATCATTCGCACCAAGAGTCGCAGATTACTTAACTCAGGAGCTCTGAGAATGGAACGGCAAGAGGTGTTCCGCTTACGTCATAAACAGTGCTCCAGAGCGCTTAGCAACGGGCACAACAAAACGTGTGTGCGGGATAGTGACCATTCCCGCCTAGTGCTAGCAATGCACGAGCACTGCCAAAAGGCAAAGGAAGGCGCTTAGCATCTGGCTTGTGCGCAAAGCTTTCAGACTGCCAGAGGACCGCAGCTGTGGTAAGCCCGCTTGCTCATTTGACGTTAGATGTCGCCTGCAAGAACTTCACCCGCATCTGGTTTATGCTGCTACCTGTTGTTAGGCGACACCAAGGACACATGCAGTAAATGCTTTTTCCTGTTTCATTTTGCTAGACCACGCTCTTCTGTGGCTCTTTAGTGCTTGCCAAACTGCTATGTGCGTGCTGCTGCTTCCATCTGACAAGGAGCACAGCCTTCTGACAGCAGCTTTCAACTTGTCGAAGAAAGAGCTTGGCCATTTAGATGTGATGCAAATCTGTGTGTGTGTAAGGTGCAGGTGCCAGCTCCTGACAAAGGTGTTCTCCAGGTTCAGTTTCTCCCTGCCAGACACTTTGGAAATGTTTTCCTCTATCATTCGCACCAAGAGTCGCAGATTACTTAACTCAGGAGCTCTGAGAATGGAACGGCAAGAGGTGTTCCGCTTATGTCATAAACAGTGCTCCAGAGCGCTTAGCAACGGGCACAACGAAACGTGTGTGTGGGATAGTGACCATTCCCGCCTAGTGCTGGCAATGCACGAGCACTGCCAAAAGGCAAAGGAAGGCGCTTTTCATCCGGCTTGTGTGCAAAGCTTTCAGACTGCCAGAGGACCGCAGCTGTGGTAAGCCCGCTTGCTCATTTGACGTTAGATGTCGCCTGCAAGAACTTCACCCGCATCTGGTTTATGCTGCTACCTGTTCTTAGGCGACAACAAGGACACATGCAGTAAATGCTTTTTCCTGTTTCATTTTGCTAGACCACGCTCTTCTGTGGCTCTTTAGTGCTTGCAAAACTCCTATGTGCGTGCTGCTGCTTCCATCTGACAAGGAGCACAGCCTTCTGACAGCAGCTTTCAACTTGTCGAAGAAAGAGCTTGGCCATTTAGATGTGATGCAAATCTGTGTGTGTCTAAGGTGCAGGTGCAAGCTCCTGACAAAGGTGTTCTCCAGGTTCAGTTTCTCCTTGCCAGACACATTGGAAATGTTTTCCTCTATCATTCGCACCAAGAGTCGCAGATTACTTAACTCAGGAGCTCTGAGAATGGAACGGCAAGAGGTGTTCCGCTTATGTCATAAACAGTGCTCCAGAGCGCTTAGCAACGGGCACAACAAAACGTGTGTGCGGGATAGTGACCATTCCCGCCTAGTGCTGGCAATGCACGAGCACTGCCAAAAGGCAAAGGAAGGCGCTTAGCATGCGGCTTGTGCTCAAAGCTTTCAGACTGCCAGAGGACCGCAGCTGTGGTAAGCCCGCTTGCTCATTTGACGTTAGATGTCGCCTGCAAGAACTTCACCCGCATCTGGTTTATGCTGCTACCTGTTCTTAGGCGACAACAAGGACACATGTAGTAAATGCTTTTTCCTGTTTCATTTTGCTAGACCACGCTCTTCTGTGGCTCTTTAGTGCTTGCCAAACTGCTATGTGCGTGCTGCTGCTTCCATCTGACAAGGAGCACAGCCTTCTGACAGCAGCTTTCAACTTGTCGAAGAAAGAGCTTGGCCATTTAGATGTGATGCAAATCTGTGTGTGTCTAAGGTGCAGGTGCGAGCTCCTGACAAAGGTGTTCTCCAGGTTCAGTTTCTCCCTGCCAGACACATTGGAAATGTTTTCCTCTATCATTCGCACCAAGAGTCGCAGATTACTTAACTCAGGAGCTCTGAGAATGGAACGGCAAGAGGTGTTCCGCTTACGTCATAAACAGTGCTCCAGAGCGCTTAGCAACGGGCACAACGAAACGTGTGTGCGGGATAGTGACCATTCCCGCCTAGTGCTGGCAATGCACGAGCACTGCCAAAAGGCAAAGGAAGGCGCTTAGCATGCGGCTTGTGCTCAAAGCTTTCAGACTGCCAGAGGACCGCAGCTGTGGTAAGCCCGCTTGCTCATTTGACGTTAGATGTCGCCTGCAAGAACTTCACCCGCATCTGGTTTATGCTGCTACCTGTTGTTAGGCGACACCAAGGGCACATGCAGTAAATGCTTTTTCCTGCCTCATTTTGCTAGACCACGCACTTCTGTGGCACTTTAGTGCTTGCCAAACTCCTATGTGCGTGCTGCTGCTTCCATCTGACAAGGAGCACAGCCTTCTGACAGCAGCTTTAAACTTGTCGAAGAAAGAGCTTGGCTATTTAGATGTGATGCAAATCTGTGTGTGTCTAAGGTGCAGGTGCAAGCTCCTGACAAAGGTGTTCTCCAGGTTCAATTTCTCCTTGCCAGACACATTGGAAATGTTTTCCTCTATCATTCGCACCAAGAGTTGCAGATTACTTAACTCAGGAGCTCTGAGAATGGAACGGCAAGCGGTGTTCTGCTTACGTCATAAACAGTGCTCCAGAGCGCTTAGCAACGGGCACAACGAAACGTGTGTGCGGGATAGTGACCATTCCCGCCTAGTGCTAGCAATGCAGGAGCACTGCCAAAAGGCAAAGGAAGGCGCTTAGCATGCGGCTTGTGCGCAAAGCTTTCAGACTGCCAGAGGACCGCAGCTGTGGTAAGCCCGCTTGCTCATTTGACGTTAGATGTCGCCTGCAAGAACTTCACCCGCATCTGGTTTATGCTGCTACCTGTTCTTAGGCGACAACAAGGACACATGCAGTAAATGCTTTTTCCTGTTTCATTTTGCTAGACCACGCTCTTCTGTGGCTCTTTAGTGCTTGCCAAACTGCTATGTGCGTGCTGCTGCTTCCATCTGACAAGGAGCACAGCCTTCTGACAGCAGCTTTCAACTTGTCGAAGAAAGAGCTTGGCCATTTAGATGTGATGCAAATCTGTGTGTGTGTAAGGTGCAGGTGCAAGCTCCTGACAAAGGTGTTCTCCAGGTTCAGTTTCTCTCTGCCAGACACATTGGAAATGTTTTCCTCTATCATTCGCACCAAGAGTCGCAGATTACTTAACTCAGGAGCTCTGAGAATGGAACGGCAAGAGGTGTTCCGCTTATGTCATAAACAGTGCTCTAGAGCGCTTAACAACGGGCACAACAAAACGTGTGTGCGGGATAGTGACCATTCCCGCCTAGTGCTGGCAATGCACGAGCACTGCCAAAAGGCAAAGGAAGGCGCTTAGCATGCGGCTTGTGCTCAAAGCTTTCAGACTGCCAGAGGACCGCAGCTGTGGTAAGCCGGCTTGCTCATTTGACGTTAGATGTCGCCTGCAAGAACTTCACCCGCATCTGGTTTATGCTGCTACCTGTTGTTAGGCGACACCAAGGACACATGCAGTAAATGCTTTTTCCTGTTTCATTTTGCTAGACCACGCTCTTCTGTGGCACTTTAGTGCTTGCCAAACTGCTATGTGCGTGCTGCTGCTTCCATCTGACAAGGAGCACAGCCTTCTGACAGCAGCTTTCAACTTGTCGAAGAAAGAGCTTGGCTATTTAGATGTGATGCAAATCTGTGTGTGTCTAAGGTGCAGGTGCAAGCTCCTGACAAAGGTGTTCTCCAGGTTCAATTTCTCCTTGCCAGACACATTGGAAATGTTTTCCTCTATCATTCGCACCAAGAGTTGCAGATTACTTAACTCAGGAGCTCTGAGAATGGAACGGCAAGCGGTGTTCTGCTTACGTCATAAACAGTGCTCCAGAGCGCTTAGCAACGGGCACAACGAAACGTGTGTGCGGGATAGTGACCATTCCCGCCTAGTGCTAGCAATGCACGAGCACTGCCAAAAGGCAAAGGAAGGCGCTTAGCATGCGGCTTGTGCGCAAAGCTTTCAGACTGCCAGAGGACCGCAGCTGTGGTAAGCCCGCTTGCTCATTTGACGTTAGATGTCGCCTGCAAGAACTTCACCCGCATCTGGTTTATGCTGCTACCTGTTCTTAGGCGACAACAAGGACACATGCAGTAAATGCTTTTTCCTGTTTCATTTTGCTAGACCACGCTCTTCTGTGGCTCTTTAGTGCTTGCCAAACTGCTATGTGCGTGCTGCTGCTTCCATCTGACAAGGAGCACAGCCTTCTGACAGCAGCTTTCAACTTGTCGAAGAAAGAGCTTGGCCATTTAGATGTGATGCAAATCTGTGTGTGTGTAAGGTGCAGGTGCAAGCTCCTGACAAAGGTGTTCTCCAGGTTCAGTTTCTCTCTGCCAGACACATTGGAAATGTTTTCCTCTATCATTCGCACCAAGAGTCGCAGATTACTTAACTCAGGAGCTCTGAGAATGGAACGGCAAGAGGTGTTCCGCTTATGTCATAAACAGTGCTCTAGAGCGCTTAACAACGGGCACAACAAAACGTGTGTGCGGGATAGTGACCATTCCCGCCTAGTGCTGGCAATGCACGAGCACTGCCAAAAGGCAAAGGAAGGCGCTTAGCATGCGGCTTGTGCTCAAAGCTTTCAGACTGCCAGAGGACCGCAGCTGTGGTAAGCCGGCTTGCTCATTTGACGTTAGATGTCGCCTGCAAGAACTTCACCCGCATCTGGTTTATGCTGCTACCTGTTGTTAGGCGACACCAAGGACACATGCAGTAAATGCTTTTTCCTGTTTCATTTTGCTAGACCACGCTCTTCTGTGGCACTTTAGTGCTTGCCAAACTGCTATGTGCGTGCTGCTGCTTCCATCTGACAAGGAGCACAGCCTTCTGACAGCAGCTTTCAACTTGTCGAAGAAAGAGCTTGGCCATTTAGATGTGATGCAAATCTGTGTGTGTGTAAGGTGCAGGTGCGAGCTCCTGACAAAGGTGTTCTCCAGGTTCAGTTTCTCCTTGCCAGACACATTGGAAATGTTTTCCTCTATCATTCGCACCAAGAGTTGCAGATTACTTAACTCAGGAGCTCTGAGAATGGAACGGCAAGAGGTGTTCCGCTTATGTCATAAACAGTGCTCCAGAGCGCTTAGCAACGGGCACAACAAAACGTGTGTGCGGGATAGTGACCATTCCCGCCTAGTGCTAGCAATGCAGGAGCACTGCCAAAAGGCAAAGGAAGGCGCTTAGCATGCGGCTTGTGCGCAAAGCTTTCAGACTGCCAGAGGACCGCAGCTGTGGTAAGCCGGCTTGCTCATTTGACGTTAGATGTCGCCTGCAAGAACTTCACCCGCATCTGGTTTATGCTGCTACCTGTTGTTAGGCGACACCAAGGACACATGCAGTAAATGCTTTTTCCTGTTTCATTTTGCTAGACCACGCTCTTCTGTGGCTCTTTAGTGCTTGCCAAACTGCTATGTGCGTGCTGCTGCTTCCATCTGACAAGGAGCACAGCCTTCTGACAGCAGCTTTCAACTTGTCGAAGAAAGAGCTTGGCCATTTAGATGTGATGCAAATCTGTGTGTGTCTAAGGTGCAGGTGCAAGCTCCTGACAAAGGTGTTCTCCAGGTTCAATTTCTCCTTGCCAGACACATTGGAAATGTTTTCCTCTATCATTCGCACCAAGAGTTGCAGATTACTTAACTCAGGAGCTCTGAGAATGGAACGGCAAGCGGTGTTCTGCTTACGTCATAAACAGTGCTCCAGAGCGCTTAGCAACGGGCACAACGAAACGTGTGTGCGGGATAGTGACCATTCCCGCCTAGTGCTAGCAATGCACGAGCACTGCCAAAAGGCAAAGGAAGGCGCTTAGCATGCGGCTTGTGCGCAAAGCTTTCAGACTGCCAGAGGACCGCAGCTGTGGTAAGCCCGCTTGCTCATTTGACGTTAGATGTCGCCTGCAAGAACTTCACCCGCATCTGGTTTATGCTGCTACCTGTTCTTAGGCGACAACAAGGACACATGCAGTAAATGCTTTTTCCTGTTTCATTTTGCTAGACCACGCTCTTCTGTGGCTCTTTAGTGCTTGCCAAACTGCTATGTGCGTGCTGCTGCTTCCATCTGACAAGGAGCACAGCCTTCTGACAGCAGCTTTCAACTTGTCGAAGAAAGAGCTTGGCCATTTAGATGTGATGCAAATCTGTGTGTGTCTAAGGTGCAGGTGCAAGCTCCTGACAAAGGTGTTCTCCAGGTTCAGTTTCTCCTTGCCAGACACATTGGAAATGTTTTCCTCTATCATTCGCACCAAGAGTCGCAGATTACTTAACTCAGGAGCTCTGAGAATGGAACGGCAAGAGGTGTTCCGCTTATGTCATAAACAGTGCTCCAGAGCGCTTAGCAACGGGCACAACAAAACGTGTGTGCGGGATAGTGACCATTCCCGCCTAGTGCTGGCAATGCACGAGCACTGCCAAAAGGCAAAGGAAGGCGCTTAGCATGCGGCTTGTGCTCAAAGCTTTCAGACTGCCAGAGGACCGCAGCTGTGGTAAGCCCGCTTGCTCATTTGACGTTAGATGTCGCCTGCAAGAACTTCACCCGCATCTGGTTTATGCTGCTACCTGTTCTTAGGCGACAACAAGGACACATGCAGTAAATGCTTTTTCCTGTTTCATTTTGCTAGACCACGCTCTTCTGTGGCTCTTTAGTGCTTGCCAAACTGCTATGTGCGTGCTGCTGCTTCCATCTGACAAGGAGCACAGCCTTCTGACAGCAGCTTTCAACTTGTCGAAGAAAGAGCTTGGCCATTTAGATGTGATGCAAATCTGTGTGTGTCTAAGGTGCAGGTGCAAGCTCCTGACAAAGGTGTTCTCCAGGTTCAGTTTCTCCTTGCCAGACACATTGGAAATGTTTTCCTCTATCATTCGCACCAAGAGTCGCAGATTACTTAACTCAGGAGCTCTGAGAATGGAACGGCAAGAGGTGTTCCGCTTATGTCATAAACAGTGCTCCAGAGCGCTTAGCAACGGGCACAACAAAACGTGTGTGCGGGATAGTGACCATTCCCGCCTAGTGCTGGCAATGCACGAGCACTGCCAAAAGGCAAAGGAAGGCGCTTAGCATGCGGCTTGTGCTCAAAGCTTTCAGACTGCCAGAGGACCGCAGCTGTGGTAAGCCCGCTTGCTCATTTGACGTTAGATGTCGCCTGCAAGAACTTCACCCGCATCTGGTTTATGCTGCTACCTGTTCTTAGGCGACAACAAGGACACATGCAGTAAATGCTTTTTCCTGTTTCATTTTGCTAGACCACGCTCTTCTGTGGCTCTTTAGTGCTTGCCAAACTGCTATGTGCGTGCTGCTGCTTCCATCTGACAAGGAGCACAGCCTTCTGACAGCAGCTTTCAACTTGTCGAAGAAAGAGCTTGGCCATTTAGATGTGATGCAAATCTGTGTGTGTGTAAGGTGCAGGTGCAAGCTCCTGACAAAGGTGTTCTCCAGGTTCAGTTTCTCTCTGCCAGACACTTTGGAAATGTTTTCCTCTATCATTCGCACCAAGAGTCGCAGATTACTTAACTCAGGAGCTCTGAGAATGGAACGGCAAGAGGTGTTCCGCTTACGTCATAAACAGTGCTCCAGAGCGCTTAGCAACGGGCACAACAAAACGTGTGTGCGGGATAGTGACCATTCCCGCCTAGTGCTAGCAATGCACGAGCACTGCCAAAAGGCAAAGGAAGGCGCTTAGCATCTGGCTTGTGCGCAAAGCTTTCAGACTGCCAGAGGACCGCAGCTGTGGTAAGCCCGCTTGCTCATTTGACGTTAGATGTCGCCTGCAAGAACTTCACCCGCATCTGGTTTATGCTGCTACCTGTTTTTAGGCGACAACAAGGACACATGCAGTAAATGCTTTTTCCTGTTTCATTTTGCTAGACCACGCTCTTCTGTGGCTCTTTAGTGCTTGCCAAACTGCTATGTGCGTGCTGCTGCTTCCATCTGACAAGGAGCACAGCCTTCTGACAGCAGCTTTCAACTTGTCGAAGAAAGAGCTTGGCCATTTAGATGTGATGCAAATCTGTGTGTGTCTAAGGTGCAGGTGCAAGCTCCTGACAAAGGTGTTCTCCAGGTTCAGTTTCTCTCTGCCAGACACTTTGGAAATGTTTTCCTCTATCATTCGCACCAAGAGTCGCAGATTACTTAACTCAGGAGCTCTGAGAATGGAACGGCAAGAGGTGTTCCGCTTACGTCATAAACAGTGCTCCAGAGCGCTTAGCAACAGGCACAACGAAACGTGTTTTCGGGATAGTGACCATTCCCGCCTAGTGCTGGCAATGCACGAGCACTGCCAAAAGGCAAAGGAAGGCGCTTAGCATCTGGCTTGTGCGCAAAGCTTTCAGACTGCCAGAGGACCGCAGCTGTGGTAAGCCCGCTTGCTCATTTGACGTTAGATGTCGCCTGCAAGAACTTCACCCGCATCTGGTTTATGCTGCTACCTGTTGTTAGGCGACACCAAGGACACATGCAGTAAATGCTTTTTCCTGTTTCATTTTGCTAGACCACGCTCTTCTGTGGCTCTTTAGTGCTTGCCAAACTGCTATGTGCGTGCTGCTGCTTCCATCTGACAAGGAGCACAGCCTTCTGACAGCAGCTTTCAACTTGTCGAAGAAAGAGCTTGGCCATTTAGATGTGATGCAAATCTGTGTGTGTGTAAGGTGCAGGTGCCAGCTCCTGACAAAGGTGTTCTCCAGGTTCAGTTTCTCCCTGCCAGACACTTTGGAAATGTTTTCCTCTATCATTCGCACCAAGAGTCGCAGATTACTTAACTCAGGAGCTCTGAGAATGGAACGGCAAGAGGTGTTCCGCTTACGTCATAAACAGTGCTCCAGAGCGCTTAGCAACGGGCACAACAAAACGTGTGTGCGGGATAGTGACCATTCCCGCCTAGTGCTAGCAATGCACGAGCACTGCCAAAAGGCAAAGGAAGGCGCTTAGCATCTGGCTTGTGCGCAAAGCTTTCAGACTGCCAGAGGACCGCAGCTGTGGTAAGCCCGCTTGCTCATTTGACGTTAGATGTCGCCTGCAAGAACTTCACCCGCATCTGGTTTATGCTGCTACCTGTTGTTAGGCGACAACAAGGACACATGCAGTAAATGCTTTTTCCTGTTTCATTTTGCTAGACCACGCTCTTCTGTGGCTCTTTAGTGCTTGCCAAACTGCTATGTGCGTGCTGCTGCTTCCATCTGACAAGGAGCACAGCCTTCTGACAGCAGCTTTCAACTTGTCGAAGAAAGAGCTTGGCCATTTAGATGTGATGCAAATCTGTGTGTGTCTAAGGTGCAGGTGCAAGCTCCTGACAAAGGTGTTCTCCAGGTTCAGTTTCTCTCTGCCAGACACTTTGGAAATGTTTTCCTCTATCATTCGCACCAAGAGTCGCAGATTACTTAACTCAGGAGCTCTGAGAATGGAACGGCAAGAGGTGTTCCGCTTACGTCATAAACAGTGCTCCAGAGCGCTTAGCAACAGGCACAACGAAACGTGTTTTCGGGATAGTGACCATTCCCGCCTAGTGCTGGCAATGCACGAGCACTGCCAAAAGGCAAAGGAAGGCGCTTAGCATCTGGCTTGTGCGCAAAGCTTTCAGACTGCCAGAGGACCGCAGCTGTGGTAAGCCCGCTTGCTCATTTGACGTTAGATGTCGCCTGCAAGAACTTCACCCGCATCTGGTTTATGCTGCTACCTGTTGTTAGGCGACACCAAGGACACATGCAGTAAATGCTTTTTCCTGTTTCATTTTGCTAGACCACGCTCTTCTGTGGCTCTTTAGTGCTTGCCAAACTGCTATGTGCGTGCTGCTGCTTCCATCTGACAAGGAGCACAGCCTTCTGACAGCAGCTTTCAACTTGTCGAAGAAAGAGCTTGGCCATTTAGATGTGATGCAAATCTGTGTGTGTGTAAGGTGCAGGTGCCAGCTCCTGACAAAGGTGTTCTCCAGGTTCAGTTTCTCCCTGCCAGACACTTTGGAAATGTTTTCCTCTATCATTCGCACCAAGAGTCGCAGATTACTTAACTCAGGAGCTCTGAGAATGGAACGGCAAGAGGTGTTCCGCTTATGTCATAAACAGTGCTCCAGAGCGCTTAGCAACGGGCACAACGAAACGTGTGTGTGGGATAGTGACCATTCCCGCCTAGTGCTGGCAATGCACGAGCACTGCCAAAAGGCAAAGGAAGGCGCTTTTCATCCGGCTTGTGCGCAAAGCTTTCAGACTGCCAGAGGACCGCAGCTGTGGTAAGCCCGCTTGCTCATTTGACGTTAGATGTCGCCTGCAAGAACTTCACCCGCATCTGGTTTATGCTGCTACCTGTTCTTAGGCGACAACAAGGACACATGCAGTAAATGCTTTTTCCTGTTTCATTTTGCTAGACCACGCTCTTCTGTGGCTCTTTAGTGCTTGCCAAACTGCTATGTGCGTGCTGCTGCTTCCATCTGACAAGGAGCACAGCCTTCTGACAGCAGCTTTCAACTTGTCGAAGAAAGAGCTTGGCCATTTAGATGTGATGCAAATCTGTGTGTGTCTAAGGTGCAGGTGCAAGCTCCTGACAAAGGTGTTCTCCAGGTTCAGTTTCTCCTTGCCAGACACATTGGAAATGTTTTCCTCTATCATTCGCACCAAGAGTCGCAGATTACTTAACTCAGGAGCTCTGAGAATGGAACGGCAAGAGGTGTTCCGCTTACGTCATAAACAGTGCTCCAGAGCGCTTAGCAACGGGCACAACAAAACGTGTGTGCGGGATAGTGACCATTCCCGCCTAGTGCTGGCAATGCACGAGCACTGCCAAAAGGCAAAGGAAGGCGCTTAGCATGCGGCTTGTGCTCAAAGCTTTCAGACTGCCAGAGGACCGCAGCTGTGGTAAGCCCGCTTGCTCATTTGACGTTAGATGTCGCCTGCAAGAACTTCACCCGCATCTGGTTTATGCTGCTACCTGTTCTTAGGCGACAACAAGGACACATGCAGTAAATGCTTTTTCCTGTTTCATTTTGCTAGACCACGCTCTTCTGTGGCTCTTTAGTGCTTGCCAAACTGCTATGTGCGTGCTGCTGCTTCCATCTGACAAGGAGCACAGCCTTCTGAGAGCAGCTTTCAACTTGTCGAAGAAAGAGCTTGGCCATTTAGATGTGATGCAAATCTGTGTGTGTCTAAGGTGCAGGTGCGAGCTCCTGACAAAGGTGTTCTCCAGGTTCAGTTTCTCCCTGCCAGACACATTGGAAATGTTTTCCTCTATCATTCGCACCAAGAGTCGCAGATTACTTAACTCAGGAGCTCTGAGAATGGAACGGCAAGAGGTGTTCCGCTTACGTCATAAACAGTGCTCCAGAGCGCTTAGCAACGGGCACAACGAAACGTGTGTGCGGGATAGTGACCATTCCCGCCTAGTGCTGGCAATGCACGAGCACTGCCAAAAGGCAAAGGAAGGCGCTTAGCATGCGGCTTGTGCTCAAAGCTTTCAGACTGCCAGAGGACCGCAGCTGTGGTAAGCCCGCTTGCTCATTTGACGTTAGATGTCGCCTGCAAGAACTTCACCCGCATCTGGTTTATGCTGCTACCTGTTGTTAGGCGACACCAAGGGCACATGCAGTAAATGCTTTTTCCTGCCTCATTTTGCTAGACCACGCTCTTCTGTGGCACTTTAGTGCTTGCCAAACTCCTATGTGCGTGCTGCTGCTTCCATCTGACAAGGAGCACAGCCTTCTGACAGCAGCTTTCAACTTGTCGAAGAAAGAGCTTGGCTATTTAGATGTGATGCAAATCTGTGTGTGTCTAAGGTGCAGGTGCAAGCTCCTGACAAAGGTGTTCTCCAGGTTCAATTTCTCCTTGCCAGACACATTGGAAATGTTTTCCTCTATCATTCGCACCAAGAGTTGCAGATTACTTAACTCAGGAGCTCTGAGAATGGAATGGCAAGCGGTGTTCTGCTTACGTCATAAACAGTGCTCCAGAGCGCTTAGCAACGGGCACAACGAAACGTGTGTGCGGGATAGTGACCATTCCCGCCTAGTGCTAGCAATGCACGAGCACTGCCAAAAGGCAAAGGAAGGCGCTTAGCATCCGGCTTGTGCGCAAAGCTTTCAGACTGCCAGAGGACCGCAGCTGTGGTAAGCCCGCTTGCTCATTTGACGTTAGATGTCGCCTGCAAGAACTTCACCCGCATCTGGTTTATGCTGCTACCTGTTGTTAGGCGACAACAAGGACACATGCAGTAAATGCTTTTTCCTGTTTCATTTTGCTAGACCACGCTCTTCTGTGGCTCTTTAGTGCTTGCCAAACTGCTATGTGCGTGCTGCTGCTTCCATCTGACAAGGAGCACAGCCTTCTGACAGCAGCTTTCAACTTGTCGAAGAAAGAGCTTGGCCATTTAGATGTGATGCAAATCTGTGTGTGTCTAAGGTGCAGGTGCAAGCTCCTGACAAAGGTGTTCTCCAGGTTCAGTTTCTCTCTGCCAGACACTTTGGAAATGTTTTCCTCTATCATTCGCACCAAGAGTCGCAGATTACTTAACTCAGGAGCTCTGAGAATGGAACGGCAAGAGGTGTTCCGCTTACGTCATAAACAGTGCTCCAGAGCGCTTAGCAACAGGCACAACGAAACGTGTTTTCGGGATAGTGACCATTCCCGCCTAGTGCTGGCAATGCACGAGCACTGCCAAAAGGCAAAGGAAGGCGCTTAGCATCTGGCTTGTGCGCAAAGCTTTCAGACTGCCAGAGGACCGCAGCTGTGGTAAGCCCGCTTGCTCATTTGACGTTAGATGTCGCCTGCAAGAACTTCACCCGCATCTGGTTTATGCTGCTACCTGTTGTTAGGCGACACCAAGGACACATGCAGTAAATGCTTTTTCCTGTTTCATTTTGCTAGACCACGCTCTTCTGTGGCTCTTTAGTGCTTGCCAAACTGCTATGTGCGTGCTGCTGCTTCCATCTGACAAGGAGCACAGCCTTCTGACAGCAGCTTTCAACTTGTCGAAGAAAGAGCTTGGCCATTTAGATGTGATGCAAATCTGTGTGTGTGTAAGGTGCAGGTGCCAGCTCCTGACAAAGGTGTTCTCCAGGTTCAGTTTCTCCCTGCCAGACACATTGGAAATGTTTTCCTCTATCATTCGCACCAAGAGTCGCAGATTACTTAACTCAGGAGCTCTGAGAATGGAACGGCAAGAGGTGTTCCGCTTATGTCATAAACAGTGCTCCAGAGCGCTTAGCAACGGGCACAACGAAACGTGTGTGTGGGATAGTGACCATTCCCGCCTAGTGCTGGCAATGCACGAGCACTGCCAAAAGGCAAAGGAAGGCGCTTTTCATCCGGCTTGTGCGCAAAGCTTTCAGACTGCCAGAGGACCGCAGCTGTGGTAAGCCCGCTTGCTCATTTGACGTTAGATGTCGCCTGCAAGAACTTCACCCGCATCTGGTTTATGCTGCTACCTGTTCTTAGGCGACAACAAGGACACATGCAGTAAATGCTTTTTCCTGTTTCATTTTGCTAGACCACGCTCTTCTGTGGCTCTTTAGTGCTTGCCAAACTGCTATGTGCGTGCTGCTGCTTCCATCTGACAAGGAGCACAGCCTTCTGACAGCAGCTTTCAACTTGTCGAAGAAAGAGCTTGGCCATTTAGATGTGATGCAAATCTGTGTGTGTCTAAGGTGCAGGTGCAAGCTCCTGACAAAGGTGTTCTCCAGGTTCAGTTTCTCCTTGCCAGACACATTGGAAATGTTTTCCTCTATCATTCGCACCAAGAGTCGCAGATTACTTAACTCAGGAGCTCTGAGAATGGAACGGCAAGAGGTGTTCCGCTTACGTCATAAACAGTGCTCCAGAGCGCTTAGCAACGGGCACAACAAAACGTGTGTGCGGGATAGTGACCATTCCCGCCTAGTGCTGGCAATGCACGAGCACTGCCAAAAGGCAAAGGAAGGCGCTTAGCATGCGGCTTGTGCTCAAAGCTTTCAGACTGCCAGAGGACCGCAGCTGTGGTAAGCCGGCTTGCTCATTTGACGTTAGATGTCGCCTGCAAGAACTTCACCCGCATCTGGTTTATGCTGCTACCTGTTGTTAGGCGACACCAAGGGCACATGTAGCAAATGCTTTTTCCTGTTTCATTTTGCTAGACCACGCTCTTCTGTGGCACTTTAGTGCTTGCCAAACTGCTATGTGCGTGCTGCTGCTTCCATCTGACAAGGAGCACAGCCTTCTGACAGCAGCTTTCAACTTGTCGAAGAAAGAGCTTGGCCATTTAGATGTGATGCAAATCTGTGTGTGTCTAAGGTGCAGGTGCAAGCTCCTGACAAAGGTGTTCTCCAGGTTCAATTTCTCCTTGCCAGACACATTGGAAATGTTTTCCTCTATCATTCGCACCAAGAGTTGCAGATTACTTAACTCAGGAGCTCTGAGAATGGAACGGCAAGAGGTGTTCCGCTTATGTCATAAACAGTGCTCCAGAGCGCTTAGCAACGGGCACAACAAAACGTGTGTGCGGGATAGTGACCATTCCCGCCTAGTGCGGGCAATGCACGAGCACTGCCAAAAGGCAAAGGAAGGCGCTTAGCATCCGGCTTGTGCGCAAAGCTTTCAGACTGCCAGAGGACCGCAGCTGTGGTAAGCCCGCTTGCTCATTTGACGTTAGATGTCGCCTGCAAGAACTTCACCCGCATCTGGTTTATGCTGCTACCTGTTCTTAGGCGACAACAAGGACACATGCAGTAAATGCTTTTTCCTGTTTCATTTTGCTAGACCACGCTCTTCTGTGGCTCTTTAGTGCTTGCCAAACTGCTATGTGCGTGCTGCTGCTTCCATCTGACAAGGAGCACAGCCTTCTGACAGCAGCTTTCAACTTGTCGAAGAAAGAGCTTGGCCATTTAGATGTGATGCAAATCTGTGTGTGTCTAAGGTGCAGGTGCGAGCTCCTGACAAAGGTGTTCTCCAGGTTCAGTTTCTCCCTGCCAGACACATTGGAAATGTTTTCCTCTATCATTTGCACCAAGAGTCGCAGATTACTTAACTCAGGAGCTCTGAGAATGGAACGGCAAGAGGTGTTCCGCTTACGTCATAAAGAGTGCTCCAGAGCGCTTAGCAACGGGCACAACGAAACGTGTGTGCGGGATAGTGACCATTCCCGCCTAGTGCTGGCAATGCACGAGCACTGCCAAAAGGCAAAGGAAGGCGCTTAGCATGCGGCTTGTGCGCAAAGCTTTCAGACTGCCAGAGGACCGCAGCTGTGGTAAGCCCGCTTGCTCATTTGACGTTAGATGTCGCCTGCAAGAACTTCACCCGCATCTGGTTTATGCTGCTACCTGTTGTTAGGCGACACCAAGGGCACATGTAGCAAATGCTTTTTCCTGCCTCATTTTGCTAGACCACGCTCTTCTGTGGCACTTTAGTGCTTGCCAAACTCCTATGTGCGTGCTGCTGCTTCCATCTGACAAGGAGCACTGCCTTCTGACAGCAGCTTTCAACTTGTCGAAGAAAGAGCTTGGCCATTTAGATGTGATGCAAATCTGTGTGTGTCTAAGGTGCAGGTGCAAGCTCCTGACAAAGGTGTTCTCCAGGTTCAATTTCTCCTTGCCAGACACATTGGAAATGTTTTCCTCTATCATTCGCACCAAGAGTTGCAGATTACTTAACTCAGGAGCTCTGAGAATGGAACGGCAAGAGGTGTTCTGCTTACGTCATAAACAGTGCTCCAGAGCGCTTAGCAACAGGCACAACGAAACGTGTGTGCGGGATAGTGACCATTCCCGCCTAGTGCTAGCAATGCACGAGCACTGCCAAAAGGCAAAGGAAGGCGCTTAGCATGCGGCTTGTGCGCAAAGCTTTCAGACTGCCAGAGGACCGCAGCTGTGGTAAGCCCGCTTGCTCATTTGACGTTAGATGTCGCCTGCAAGAACTTCACCCGCATCTGGTTTATGCTGCTACCTGTTGTTAGGCGACACCAAGGACACATGCAGTAAATGCTTTTTCCTGTTTCATTTTGCTAGACCACGCTCTTCTGTGGCTCTTTAGTGCTTGCCAAACTGCTATGTGCGTGCTGCTGCTTCCATCTGACAAGGAGCACAGCCTTCTGACAGCAGCTTTCAACTTGTCGAAGAAAGAGCTTGGCCATTTAGATGTGATGCAAATCTGTGTGTGTCTAAGGTGCAGGTGCCAGCTCCTGACAAAGGTGTTCTCCAGGTTCAGTTTCTCCCTACCAGACACTTTGGAAATGTTTTCCTCTATCATTCGCACCAAGAGTCGCAGATTACTTAACTCAGGAGCTCTGAGAATGGAACGGCAAGAGGTGTTCCGCTTATGTCATAAACAGTGCTCCAGAGCGCTTAGCAACGGGCACAACGAAACGTGTGTGTGGGATAGTGACCATTCCCGCCTAGTGCTGGCAATGCACGAGCACTGCCAAAAGGCAAAGGAAGGCGCTTAGCATGCGGCTTGTGCGCAAAGCTTTCAGACTGCCAGAGGACCGCAGCTGTGGTAAGCCCGCTTGCTCATTTGACGTTAGATGTCGCCTGCAAGAACTTCACCCGCATCTGGTTTATGCTGCTACCTGTTCTTAGGCGACAACAAGGACACATGCAGTAAATGCTTTTTCCTGTTTCATTTTGCTAGACCACGCTCTTCTGTGGCTCTTTAGTGCTTGCCAAACTGCTATGTGCGTGCTGCTGCTTCCATCTGACAAGGAGCACAGCCTTCTGACAGCAGCTTTCAACTTGTCGAAGAAAGAGCTTGGCCATTTAGATGTGATGCAAATCTGTGTGTGTGTAAGGTGCAGGTGCAAGCTCCTGACAAAGGTGTTCTCCAGGTTCAGTTTCTCCTTGCCAGACACATTGGAAATGTTTTCCTCTATCATTCGCACCAAGAGTCGCAGATTACTTAACTCAGGAGCTCTGAGAATGGAACGGCAAGAGGTGTTCCGCTTATGTCATAAACAGTGCTCCAGAGCGCTTAGCAACGGGCACAACAAAACGTGTGTGCGGGATAGTGACCATTCCCGCCTAGTGCTGGCAATGCACGAGCACTGCCAAAAGGCAAAGGAAGGCGCTTAGCATGCGGCTTGTGCGCAAAGCTTTCAGACTGCCAGAGGACCGCAGCTGTGGTAAGCCCGCTTGCTCATTTGACGTTAGATGTCGCCTGCAAGAACTTCACCCGCATCTGGTTTATGCTGCTACCTGTTGTTAGGCGACACCAAGGACACATGCAGTAAATGCTTTTTCCTGTTTCATTTTGCTAGACCACGCTCTTCTGTGGCTCTTTAGTGCTTGCCAAACTGCTATGTGCGTGCTGCTGCTTCCATCTGACAAGGAGCACAGCCTTCTGACAGCAGCTTTCAACTTGTCGAAGAAAGAGCTTGGCCATTTAGATGTGATGCAAATCTGTGTGTGTGTAAGGTGCAGGTGCAAGCTCCTGACAAAGGTGTTCTCCAGGTTCAGTTTCTCCTTGCCAGACACATTGGAAATGTTTTCCTCTATCATTCGCACCAAGAGTCGCAGATTACTTAACTCAGGAGCTCTGAGAATGGAACGGCAAGAGGTGTTCCGCTTATGTCATAAACAGTGCTCCAGAGCGCTTAGCAACGGGCACAACAAAACGTGTGTGCGGGATAGTGACCATTCCCGCCTAGTGCTGGCAATGCACGAGCACTGCCAAAAGGCAAAGGAAGGCGCTTAGCATGCGGCTTGTGCGCAAAGCTTTCAGACTGCCAGAGGACCGCAGCTGTGGTAAGCCGGCTTGCTCATTTGACGTTAGATGTCGCCTGCAAGAACTTCACCCGCATCTGGTTTATGCTGCTACCTGTTGTTAGGCGACACCAAGGACACATGCAGTAAATGCTTTTTCCTGTTTCATTTTGCTAGACCACGCTCTTCTGTGGCTCTTTAGTGCTTGCCAAACTGCTATGTGCGTGCTGCTGCTTCCATCTGACAAGGAGCACAGCCTTCTGACAGCAGCTTTCAACTTGTCGAAGAAAGAGCTTGGCCATTTAGATGTGATGCAAATCTGTGTGTGTGTAAGGTGCAGGTGCGAGCTCCTGACAAAGGTGTTCTCCAGGTTCAGTTTCTCCTTGCCAGACACATTGGAAATGTTTTCTTCTATCATTCGCACCAAGAGTTGCAGATTACTTAACTCAGGAGCTCTGAGAATGGAACGGCAAGAGGTGTTCCGCTTATGTCATAAACAGTGCTCCAGAGCGCTTAGCAACGGGCACAACAAAACGTGTGTGCGGGATAGTGACCATTTCCGCCTAGTGCTGGCAATGCACGAGCACTGCCAAAAGGCAAAGGAAGGCGCTTAGCATGCGGCTTGTGCGCAAAGCTTTCAGACTGCCAGAGGACCGCAGCTGTGGTAAGCCCGCTTGCTCATTTGACGTTAGATGTCGCCTGCAAGAACTTCACCCGCATCTGGTTTATGCTGCTACCTGTTGTTAGGCGACACCAAGGGCACATGTAGCAAATGCTTTTTCCTGTTTCATTTTGCTAGACCACGCTCTTCTGTGGCTCTTTAGTGCTTGCCAAACTGCTATGTGCGTGCTGCTGCTTCCATCTGACAAGGAGCACAGCCTTCTGACAGCAGCTTTCAACTTGTCGAAGAAAGAGCTTGGCCATTTAGATGTGATGCAAATCTGTGTGTGTGTAAGGTGCAGGTGCAAGCTCCTGACAAAGGTGTTCTCCAGGTTCAGTTTCTCCCTGCCAGACACATTGGAAATGTTTTCCTCTATCATTCGCACCAAGAGTCGCAGATTACTTAACTCAGGAGCTCTGAGAATGGAACGGCAAGAGGTGTTCCGCTTATGTCATAAACAGTGCTCCAGAGCGCTTAACAACGGGCACAACGAAACGTGTGTGCGGGATAGTGACCATTCCCGCCTAGTGCTGGCAATGCACGAGCACTGCCAAAAGGCAAAGGAAGGCGCTTAGCATGCGGCTTGTGCGCAAAGCTTTCAGACTGCCAGAGGACCGCAGCTGTGGTAAGCCCGCTTGCTCATTTGACGTTAGATGTCGCCTGCAAGAACTTTACCCGCATCTGGTTTATGCTGCTACCTGTTCTTAGGCGACAACATGGACACATGCAGTAAATGCTTTTCCCTGTTTCATTTTGCTAGACCACGCTCTTCTGTGGCTCTTTAGTTCTTGCCAAACTGCTATGTGCGTGCTGCTGCTTCCATCTGACAAGGAGCACAGCCTTCTGACAGCAGCTTTCAACTTGTCGAAGAAAGAGCTTGGCCATTTAGATGTGATGCAAATCTGTGTGTGTGTAAGGTGCAGGTGCAAGCTCCTGACAAAGGTGTTCTCCAGGTTCAGTTTCTCCTTGCCAGACACATTGGAAATGTTTTCCTCTATCATTCGCACCAAGAGTTGCAGATTACTTAACTCAGGAGCTCTGAGAATGGAACGGCAAGAGGTGTTCCGCTTATGTCATAAACAGTGCTCCAGAGCGCTTAGCAACGGGCACAACAAAACGTGTGTGCGGGATAGTGACCATTCCCACCTAGTGCGGGCAATGCACGAGCACTGCCAAAAGGCAAAGGAAGGCGCTTAGCATGCGGCTTGTGCGCAAAGCTTTCAGACTGCCAGAGGACCGCAGCTGTGGTAAGCCCGCTTGCTCATTTGACGTTAGATGTCGCCTGCAAGAACTTCACCCGCATCTGGTTTATGCTGCTACCTGTTGTTAGGCGACAACAAGGACACATGCAGTAAATGCTTTTTCCTGTTTCATTTTGCTAGACCACGCTCTTCTGTGGCTCTTTAGTGCTTGCCAAACTGCTATGTGCGTGCTGCTGCTTCCATCTGACAAGGAGCACAGCCTTCTGACAGCAGCTTTCAACTTGTCGAAGAAAGAGCTTGGCCATTTAGATGTGATGCAAATCTGTGTGTGTCTAAGGTGCAGGTGCAAGCTCCTGACAAAGGTGTTCTCCAGGTTCAGTTTCTCTCTGCCAGACACTTTGGAAATGTTTTCCTCTATCATTCGCACCAAGAGTCGCAGATTACTTAACTCAGGAGCTCTGAGAATGGAACGGCAAGAGGTGTTCCGCTTACGTCATAAACAGTGCTCCAGAGCGCTTAGCAACAGGCACAACGAAACGTGTTTTCGGGATAGTGACCATTCCCGCCTAGTGCTGGCAATGCACGAGCACTGCCAAAAGGCAAAGGAAGGCGCTTAGCATCTGGCTTGTGCGCAAAGCTTTCAGACTGCCAGAGGACCGCAGCTGTGGTAAGCCCGCTTGCTCATTTGACGTTAGATGTCGCCTGCAAGAACTTCACCCGCATCTGGTTTATGCTGCTACCTGTTGTTAGGCGACACCAAGGACACATGCAGTAAATGCTTTTTCCTGTTTCATTTTGCTAGACCACGCTCTTCTGTGGCTCTTTAGTGCTTGCCAAACTGCTATGTGCGTGCTGCTGCTTCCATCTGACAAGGAGCACAGCCTTCTGACAGCAGCTTTCAACTTGTCGAAGAAAGAGCTTGGCCATTTAGATGTGATGCAAATCTGTGTGTGTGTAAGGTGCAGGTGCCAGCTCCTGACAAAGGTGTTCTCCAGGTTCAGTTTCTCCCTGCCAGACACTTTGGAAATGTTTTCCTCTATCATTCGCACCAAGAGTCGCAGATTACTTAACTCAGGAGCTCTGAGAATGGAACGGCAAGAGGTGTTCCGCTTATGTCATAAACAGTGCTCCAGAGCGCTTAGCAACGGGCACAACGAAACGTGTGTGTGGGATAGTGACCATTCCCGCCTAGTGCTGGCAATGCACGAGCACTGCCAAAAGGCAAAGGAAGGCGCTTTTCATCCGGCTTGTGCGCAAAGCTTTCAGACTGCCAGAGGACCGCAGCTGTGGTAAGCCCGCTTGCTCATTTGACGTTAGATGTCGCCTGCAAGAACTTCACCCGCATCTGGTTTATGCTGCTACCTGTTCTTAGGCGACAACAAGGACACATGCAGTAAATGCTTTTTCCTGTTTCATTTTGCTAGACCACGCTCTTCTGTGGCTCTTTAGTGCTTGCCAAACTGCTATGTGCGTGCTGCTGCTTCCATCTGACAAGGAGCACAGCCTTCTGACAGCAGCTTTCAACTTGTCGAAGAAAGAGCTTGGCCATTTAGATGTGATGCAAATCTGTGTGTGTCTAAGGTGCAGGTGCAAGCTCCTGACAAAGGTGTTCTCCAGGTTCAGTTTCTCCTTGCCAGACACATTGGAAATGTTTTCCTCTATCATTCGCACCAAGAGTCGCAGATTACTTAACTCAGGAGCTCTGAGAATGGAACGGCAAGAGGTGTTCCGCTTACGTCATAAACAGTGCTCCAGAGCGCTTAGCAACGGGCACAACAAAACGTGTGTGCGGGATAGTGACCATTCCCGCCTAGTGCTGGCAATGCACGAGCACTGCCAAAAGGCAAAGGAAGGCGCTTAGCATGCGGCTTGTGCTCAAAGCTTTCAGACTGCCAGAGGACCGCAGCTGTGGTAAGCCGGCTTGCTCATTTGACGTTAGATGTCGCCTGCAAGAACTTCACCCGCATCTGGTTTATGCTGCTACCTGTTGTTAGGCGACACCAAGGGCACATGTAGCAAATGCTTTTTCCTGTTTCATTTTGCTAGACCACGCTCTTCTGTGGCACTTTAGTGCTTGCCAAACTGCTATGTGCGTGCTGCTGCTTCCATCTGACAAGGAGCACAGCCTTCTGACAGCAGCTTTCAACTTGTCGAAGAAAGAGCTTGGCCATTTAGATGTGATGCAAATCTGTGTGTGTCTAAGGTGCAGGTGCAAGCTCCTGACAAAGGTGTTCTCCAGGTTCAATTTCTCCTTGCCAGACACATTGGAAATGTTTTCCTCTATCATTCGCACCAAGAGTTGCAGATTACTTAACTCAGGAGCTCTGAGAATGGAACGGCAAGAGGTGTTCCGCTTATGTCATAAACAGTGCTCCAGAGCGCTTAGCAACGGGCACAACAAAACGTGTGTGCGGGATAGTGACCATTCCCGCCTAGTGCGGGCAATGCACGAGCACTGCCAAAAGGCAAAGGAAGGCGCTTAGCATCCGGCTTGTGCGCAAAGCTTTCAGACTGCCAGAGGACCGCAGCTGTGGTAAGCCCGCTTGCTCATTTGACGTTAGATGTCGCCTGCAAGAACTTCACCCGCATCTGGTTTATGCTGCTACCTGTTCTTAGGCGACAACAAGGACACATGCAGTAAATGCTTTTTCCTGTTTCATTTTGCTAGACCACGCTCTTCTGTGGCTCTTTAGTGCTTGCCAAACTGCTATGTGCGTGCTGCTGCTTCCATCTGACAAGGAGCACAGCCTTCTGACAGCAGCTTTCAACTTGTCGAAGAAAGAGCTTGGCCATTTAGATGTGATGCAAATCTGTGTGTGTCTAAGGTGCAGGTGCGAGCTCCTGACAAAGGTGTTCTCCAGGTTCAGTTTCTCCCTGCCAGACACATTGGAAATGTTTTCCTCTATCATTTGCACCAAGAGTCGCAGATTACTTAACTCAGGAGCTCTGAGAATGGAACGGCAAGAGGTGTTCCGCTTACGTCATAAAGAGTGCTCCAGAGCGCTTAGCAACGGGCACAACGAAACGTGTGTGCGGGATAGTGACCATTCCCGCCTAGTGCTGGCAATGCACGAGCACTGCCAAAAGGCAAAGGAAGGCGCTTAGCATGCGGCTTGTGCGCAAAGCTTTCAGACTGCCAGAGGACCGCAGCTGTGGTAAGCCCGCTTGCTCATTTGACGTTAGATGTCGCCTGCAAGAACTTCACCCGCATCTGGTTTATGCTGCTACCTGTTGTTAGGCGACACCAAGGGCACATGTAGCAAATGCTTTTTCCTGCCTCATTTTGCTAGACCACGCTCTTCTGTGGCACTTTAGTGCTTGCCAAACTCCTATGTGCGTGCTGCTGCTTCCATCTGACAAGGAGCACTGCCTTCTGACAGCAGCTTTCAACTTGTCGAAGAAAGAGCTTGGCCATTTAGATGTGATGCAAATCTGTGTGTGTCTAAGGTGCAGGTGCAAGCTCCTGACAAAGGTGTTCTCCAGGTTCAATTTCTCCTTGCCAGACACATTGGAAATGTTTTCCTCTATCATTCGCACCAAGAGTTGCAGATTACTTAACTCAGGAGCTCTGAGAATGGAACGGCAAGAGGTGTTCTGCTTACGTCATAAACAGTGCTCCAGAGCGCTTAGCAACAGGCACAACGAAACGTGTGTGCGGGATAGTGACCATTCCCGCCTAGTGCTAGCAATGCACGAGCACTGCCAAAAGGCAAAGGAAGGCGCTTAGCATGCGGCTTGTGCGCAAAGCTTTCAGACTGCCAGAGGACCGCAGCTGTGGTAAGCCCGCTTGCTCATTTGACGTTAGATGTCGCCTGCAAGAACTTCACCCGCATCTGGTTTATGCTGCTACCTGTTGTTAGGCGACACCAAGGACACATGCAGTAAATGCTTTTTCCTGTTTCATTTTGCTAGACCACGCTCTTCTGTGGCTCTTTAGTGCTTGCCAAACTGCTATGTGCGTGCTGCTGCTTCCATCTGACAAGGAGCACAGCCTTCTGACAGCAGCTTTCAACTTGTCGAAGAAAGAGCTTGGCCATTTAGATGTGATGCAAATCTGTGTGTGTCTAAGGTGCAGGTGCCAGCTCCTGACAAAGGTGTTCTCCAGGTTCAGTTTCTCCCTACCAGACACTTTGGAAATGTTTTCCTCTATCATTCGCACCAAGAGTCGCAGATTACTTAACTCAGGAGCTCTGAGAATGGAACGGCAAGAGGTGTTCCGCTTATGTCATAAACAGTGCTCCAGAGCGCTTAGCAACGGGCACAACGAAACGTGTGTGTGGGATAGTGACCATTCACACCTAGTGCTGGCAATGCACGAGCACTGCCAAAAGGCAAAGGAAGGCGCTTAGCATGCGGCTTGTGCGCAAAGCTTTCAGACTGCCAGAGGACCGCAGCTGTGGTAAGCCCGCTTGCTCATTTGACGTTAGATGTCGCCTGCAAGAACTTCACCCGCATCTGGTTTATGCTGCTACCTGTTCTTAGGCGACAACAAGGACACATGCAGTAAATGCTTTTTCCTGTTTCATTTTGCTAGACCACGCTCTTCTGTGGCTCTTTAGTGCTTGCCAAACTGCTATGTGCGTGCTGCTGCTTCCATCTGACAAGGAGCACAGCCTTCTGACAGCAGCTTTCAACTTGTCGAAGAAAGAGCTTGGCCATTTAGATGTGATGCAAATCTGTGTGTGTGTAAGGTGCAGGTGCAAGCTCCTGACAAAGGTGTTCTCCAGGTTCAGTTTCTCCTTGCCAGACACATTGGAAATGTTTTCCTCTATCATTCGCACCAAGAGTCGCAGATTACTTAACTCAGGAGCTCTGAGAATGGAACGGCAAGAGGTGTTCCGCTTATGTCATAAACAGTGCTCCAGAGCGCTTAGCAACGGGCACAACAAAACGTGTGTGCGGGATAGTGACCATTCCCGCCTAGTGCTGGCAATGCACGAGCACTGCCAAAAGGCAAAGGAAGGCGCTTAGCATGCGGCTTGTGCGCAAAGCTTTCAGACTGCCAGAGGACCGCAGCTGTGGTAAGCCCGCTTGCTCATTTGACGTTAGATGTCGCCTGCAAGAACTTCACCCGCATCTGGTTTATGCTGCTACCTGTTGTTAGGCGACACCAAGGACACATGCAGTAAATGCTTTTTCCTGTTTCATTTTGCTAGACCACGCTCTTCTGTGGCTCTTTAGTGCTTGCCAAACTGCTATGTGCGTGCTGCTGCTTCCATCTGACAAGGAGCACAGCCTTCTGACAGCAGCTTTCAACTTGTCGAAGAAAGAGCTTGGCCATTTAGATGTGATGCAAATCTGTGTGTGTGTAAGGTGCAGGTGCAAGCTCCTGACAAAGGTGTTCTCCAGGTTCAGTTTCTCCTTGCCAGACACATTGGAAATGTTTTCCTCTATCATTCGCACCAAGAGTCGCAGATTACTTAACTCAGGAGCTCTGAGAATGGAACGGCAAGAGGTGTTCCGCTTATGTCATAAACAGTGCTCCAGAGCGCTTAGCAACGGGCACAACAAAACGTGTGTGCGGGATAGTGACCATTCCCGCCTAGTGCTGGCAATGCACGAGCACTGCCAAAAGGCAAAGGAAGGCGCTTAGCATGCGGCTTGTGCGCAAAGCTTTCAGACTGCCAGAGGACCGCAGCTGTGGTAAGCCGGCTTGCTCATTTGACGTTAGATGTCGCCTGCAAGAACTTCACCCGCATCTGGTTTATGCTGCTACCTGTTGTTAGGCGACACCAAGGACACATGCAGTAAATGCTTTTTCCTGTTTCATTTTGCTAGACCACGCTCTTCTGTGGCTCTTTAGTGCTTGCCAAACTGCTATGTGCGTGCTGCTGCTTCCATCTGACAAGGAGCACAGCCTTCTGACAGCAGCTTTCAACTTGTCGAAGAAAGAGCTTGGCCATTTAGATGTGATGCAAATCTGTGTGTGTGTAAGGTGCAGGTGCGAGCTCCTGACAAAGGTGTTCTCCAGGTTCAGTTTCTCCTTGCCAGACACATTGGAAATGTTTTCCTCTATCATTCGCACCAAGAGTTGCAGATTACTTAACTCAGGAGCTCTGAGAATGGAACGGCAAGAGGTGTTCCGCTTATGTCATAAACAGTGCTCCAGAGCGCTTAGCAACGGGCACAACAAAACGTGTGTGCGGGATAGTGACCATTTCCGCCTAGTGCTGGCAATGCACGAGCACTGCCAAAAGGCAAAGGAAGGCGCTTAGCATGCGGCTTGTGCGCAAAGCTTTCAGACTGCCAGAGGACCGCAGCTGTGGTAAGCCCGCTTGCTCATTTGACGTTAGATGTCGCCTGCAAGAACTTCACCCGCATCTGGTTTATGCTGCTACCTGTTGTTAGGCGACACCAAGGGCACATGTAGCAAATGCTTTTTCCTGTTTCATTTTGCTAGACCACGCTCTTCTGTGGCTCTTTAGTGCTTGCCAAACTGCTATGTGCGTGCTGCTGCTTCCATCTGACAAGGAGCACAGCCTTCTGACAGCAGCTTTCAACTTGTCGAAGAAAGAGCTTGGCCATTTAGATGTGATGCAAATCTGTGTGTGTGTAAGGTGCAGGTGCAAGCTCCTGACAAAGGTGTTCTCCAGGTTCAGTTTCTCCCTGCCAGACACATTGGAAATGTTTTCCTCTATCATTCGCACCAAGAGTCGCAGATTACTTAACTCAGGAGCTCTGAGAATGGAACGGCAAGAGGTGTTCCGCTTATGTCATAAACAGTGCTCCAGAGCGCTTAACAACGGGCACAACGAAACGTGTGTGCGGGATAGTGACCATTCCCGCCTAGTGCTGGCAATGCACGAGCACTGCCAAAAGGCAAAGGAAGGCGCTTAGCATGCGGCTTGTGCGCAAAGCTTTCAGACTGCCAGAGGACCGCAGCTGTGGTAAGCCCGCTTGCTCATTTGACGTTAGATGTCGCCTGCAAGAACTTTACCCGCATCTGGTTTATGCTGCTACCTGTTCTTAGGCGACAACATGGACACATGCAGTAAATGCTTTTCCCTGTTTCATTTTGCTAGACCACGCTCTTCTGTGGCTCTTTAGTTCTTGCCAAACTGCTATGTGCGTGCTGCTGCTTCCATCTGACAAGGAGCACAGCCTTCTGACAGCAGCTTTCAACTTGTCGAAGAAAGAGCTTGGCCATTTAGATGTGATGCAAATCTGTGTGTGTGTAAGGTGCAGGTGCAAGCTCCTGACAAAGGTGTTCTCCAGGTTCAGTTTCTCCTTGCCAGACACATTGGAAATGTTTTCCTCTATCATTCGCACCAAGAGTTGCAGATTACTTAACTCAGGAGCTCTGAGAATGGAACGGCAAGAGGTGTTCCGCTTATGTCATAAACAGTGCTCCAGAGCGCTTAGCAACGGGCACAACAAAACGTGTGTGCGGGATAGTGACCATTCCCACCTAGTGCGGGCAATGCACGAGCACTGCCAAAAGGCAAAGGAAGGCGCTTAGCATGCGGCTTGTGCGCAAAGCTTTCAGACTGCCAGAGGACCGCAGCTGTGGTAAGCCCGCTTGCTCATTTGACGTTAGATGTCGCCTGCAAGAACTTCACCCGCATCTGGTTTATGCTGCTACCTGTTGTTAGGCGACACGAAGGGCACATGTAGCAAATGCTTTTTCCTGCCTCATTTTGCTAGACCACGCTCTTCTGTGGCACTTTAGTGCTTGCCAAACTCCTATGTGCGTGCTGCTGCTTCCATCTGACAAGGAGCACTGCCTTCTGACAGCAGCTTTCAACTTGTCGAAGAAAGAGCTTGGCCATTTAGATGTGATGCAAATCTGTGTGTGTCTAAGGTGCAGGTGCAAGCTCCTGACAAAGGTGTTCTCCAGGTTCAATTTCTCCTTGCCAGACACATTGGAAATGTTTTCCTCTATCATTCGCACCAAGAGTTGCAGATTACTTAACTCAGGAGCTCTGAGAATGGAACGGCAAGAGGTGTTCTGCTTACGTCATAAACAGTGCTCCAGAGCGCTTAGCAACAGGCACAACGAAATGTGTGTGCGGGATAGTGACCATTCCCGCCTAGTGCTAGCAATGCACGAGCACTGCCAAAAGGCAAAGGAAGGCGCTTAGCATGCGGCTTGTGCGCAAAGCTTTCAGACTGCCAGAGGACCGCAGCTGTGGTAAGCCCGCTTGCTCATTTGACGTTAGATGTCGCCTGCAAGAACTTCACCCGCATCTGGTTTATGCTGCTACCTGTTGTTAGGCGACAACAAGGACACATGCAGTAAATGCTTTTTCCTGTTTCATTTTGCTAGACCACGCTCTTCTGTGGCTCTTTAGTGCTTGCCAAACTGCTATGTGCGTGCTGCTGCTTCCATCTGACAAGGAGCACAGCCTTCTGACAGCAGCTTTCAACTTGTCGAAGAAAGAGCTTGGCCATTTAGATGTGATGCAAATCTGTGTGTGTCTAAGGTGCAGGTGCCAGCTCCTGACAAAGGTGTTCTCCAGGTTCAGTTTCTCCCTGCCAGACACTTTGGAAATGTTTTCCTCTATCATTCGCACCAAGAGTCGCAGATTACTTAACTCAGGAGCTCTGAGAATGGAACGGCAAGAGGTGTTCCGCTTATGTCATAAACAGTGCTCCAGAGCGCTTAGCAACGGGCACAACGAAACGTGTGTGTGGGATAGTGACCATTCCCGCCTAGTGCTGGCAATGCACGAGCACTGCCAATAGGCAAAGGAAGGCGCTTTTCATCCGGCTTGTGCGCAAAGCTTTCAGACTGCCAGAGGACCGCAGCTGTGGTAAGCCCGCTTGCTCATTTGACGTTAGATGTCGCCTGCAAGAACTTCACCCGCATCTGGTTTATGCTGCTACCTGTTCTTAGGCGACAACAAGGACACATGCAGTAAATGCTTTTTCCTGTTTCATTTTGCTAGACCACGCTCTTCTGTGGCTCTTTAGTGCTTGCCAAACTGCTATGTGCGTGCTGCTGCTTCCATCTGACAAGGAGCACAGCCTTCTGACAGCAGCTTTCAACTTGTCGAAGAAAGAGCTTGGCCATTTAGATGTGATGCAAATCTGTGTGTGTGTAAGGTGCAGGTGCAAGCTCCTGACAAAGGTGTTCTCCAGGTTCAGTTTCTCCTTGCCAGACACATTGGAAATGTTTTCCTCTATCATTCGCACCAAGAGTCGCAGATTACTTAACTCAGGAGCTCTGAGAATGGAACGGCAAGAGGTGTTCCGCTTATGTCATAAACAGTGCTCCAGAGCGCTTAGCAACGGGCACAACAAAACGTGTGTGCGGGATAGTGACCATTCCCGCCTAGTGCTGGCAATGCACGAGCACTGCCAAAAGGCAAAGGAAGGCGCTTAGCATGCGGCTTGTGCGCAAAGCTTTCAGACTGCCAGAGGACCGCAGCTGTGGTAAGCCGGCTTGCTCATTTGACGTTAGATGTCGCCTGCAAGAACTTCACCCGCATCTGGTTTATGCTGCTACCTGTTCTTAGGCGACAACAAGGACACATGCAGTAAATGCTTTTTCCTGTTTCATTTTGCTAGACCACGCTCTTCTGTGGCTCTTTAGTGCTTGCCAAACTGCTATGTGCGTGCTGCTGCTTCCATCTGACAAGGAGCACAGCCTTCTGACAGCAGCTTTCAACTTGTCGAAGAAAGAGCTTGGCCATTTAGATGTGATGCAAATCTGTGTGTGTGTAAGGTGCAGGTGCGAGCTCCTGACAAAGGTGTTCTCCAGGTTCAGTTTCTCCCTGCCAGACACATTGGAAATGTTTTCCTCTATCATTCGCACCAAGAGTTGCAGATTACTTAACTCAGGAGCTCTGAGAATGGAACGGCAAGAGGTGTTCCGCTTACGTCATAAACAGTGCTCCAGAGCGCTTAGCAACGGGCACAACGAAACGTGTGTGCGGGATAGTGACCATTCCCGCCTAGTGCTGGCAATGCACGAGCACTGCCAAAAGGCAAAGGAAGGCGCTTAGCATGCGGCTTGTGCTCAAAGCTTTCAGACTGCCAGAGGACCGCAGCTGTGGTAAGCCCGCTTGCTCATTTGACGTTAGATGTCGCCTGCAAGAACTTCACCCGCATCTGGTTTATGCTGCTACCTGTTGTTAGGCGACACCAAGGGCACATGTAGCAAATGCTTTTTCCTGCCTCATTTTGCTAGACCACGCTCTTCTGTGGCACTTTAGTGCTTGCTAAACTCCTATGTGCGTGCTGCTGCTTCCATCTGACAAGGAGCACAGCCTTCTGACAGCAGCTTTCAACTTGTCGAAGAAAGAGCTTGGCCATTTAGATGTGATGCAAATCTGTGTGTGTGTAAGGTGCAGGTGCAAGCTCCTGACAAAGGTGTTCTCCAGGTTCAATTTCTCCTTGCCAGACACATTGGAAATGTTTTCCTCTATCATTCGCACCAAGAGTTGCAGATTACTTAACTCAGGAGCTCTGAGAATGGAACGGCAAGAGGTGTTCTGCTTACGTCATAAACAGTGCTCCAGAGCGCTTAGCAACGGGCACAACGAAACGTGTGTGCGGGATAGTGACCATTCCCGCCTAGTGCTAGCAATGCAGGAGCACTGCCAAAAGGCAAAGGAAGGCGCTTAGCATGCGGCTTGTGCGCAAAGCTTTCAGACTGCCAGAGGACCGCAGCTGTGGTAAGCCCGCTTGCTCATTTGATGTTAGATGTCGCCTGCAAGAACTTCACCCGCATCTGGTTTATGCTGCTACCTCTTCTTAGGCGACAACAAGGACACATGCAGTAAATGCTTTTTCCTGTTTCATTTTGCTAGACCACGCTCTTCTGTGGCACTTTAGTGCTTGCCAAACTGCTATGTGCGTGCTGCTGCTTCCATCTGACAAGGAGCACAGCCTTCTGACAGCAGCTTTCAACTTGTCGAAGAAAGAGCTTGGCCATTTAGATGTGATGCAAATCTGTGTGTGTCTAAGGTGCAGGTGCAAGCTCGTGACAAATATGTTCTCCAGGTTCAGTTTCTCCCTGCCAGACACATTGGAAATGTTTTCCTCTATCATTTGCACCAAGAGTTGCAGATTACTTAACTCAGGAGCTCTGAGAATGGAACGGCAAGAGGTGTTCCGCTTATGTCATAAACAGTGCTCCAGAGCGCTTAGCAACGGGCACAACGAAACGTGTGTGCGGGATAGTGACCATTCCCGCCTAGTGCTGGCAATGCACGAGCACTGCCAAAAGGCAAAGGAAGGCGCTTAGCATGCGGCTTGTGCGCAAAGCTTTCAGACTGCCAGAGGACCGCAGCTGTGGTAAGCCCGCTTGCTCATTTGACGTTAGATGTCGCCTGCAAGAACTTCACCCGCATCTGGTTTATGCTGCTACCTGCTGTTAGGCGACACCAAGGACACATGTAGCAAATGCTTTTTCCTGTTTCATTTTGCTAGACCACGCTCTTCTGTGGCTCTTTAGTGCTTGCCAAACTGCTATGTGCGTGCTGCTGCTTCCATCTGACAAGGAGCACAGCCTTCTGACAGCAGCTTTCAACTTGTCGAAGAAAGAGCTTGGCCATTTAGATGTGATGCAAATCTGTGTGTGTGTAAGGTGCAGGTGCAAGCTCCTGACAAAGGTGTTCTCCAGGTTCAATTTCTCCTTGCCAGACACATTGGAAATGTTTTCCTCTATCATTCGCACCAAGAGTTGCAGATTACTTAACTCAGGAGCTCTGAGAATGGAACGGCAAGAGGTGTTCTGCTTACGTCATAAACAGTGCTCCAGAGCGCTTAGCAACGGGCACAACGAAACGTGTGTGCGGGATAGTGACCATTCCCGCCTAGTGCTAGCAATGCAGGAGCACTGCCAAAAGGCAAAGGAAGGCGCTTAGCATGCGGCTTGTGCGCAAAGCTTTCAGACTGCCAGAGGACCGCAGCTGTGGTAAGCCCGCTTGCTCATTTGATGTTAGATGTCGCCTGCAAGAACTTCACCCGCATCTGGTTTATGCTGCTACCTCTTCTTAGGCGACAACAAGGACACATGCAGTAAATGCTTTTTCCTGTTTCATTTTGCTAGACCACGCTCTTCTGTGGCACTTTAGTGCTTGCCAAACTGCTATGTGCGTGCTGCTGCTTCCATCTGACAAGGAGCACAGCCTTCTGACAGCAGCTTTCAACTTGTCGAAGAAAGAGCTTGGCCATTTAGATGTGATGCAAATCTGTGTGTGTCTAAGGTGCAGGTGCAAGCTCGTGACAAATATGTTCTCCAGGTTCAGTTTCTCCCTGCCAGACACATTGGAAATGTTTTCCTCTATCATTCGCACCAAGAGTTGCAGATTACTTAACTCAGGAGCTCTGAGAATGGAACGGCAAGAGGTGTTCCGCTTACGTCATAAACAGTGCTCCAGAGCGCTTAGCAACGGGCACAACAAAACGTGTGTGCGGGATAGTGACCATTCCCGCCTAGTGCTGGCAATGCACGAGCACTGCCAAAAGGCAAAGGAAGGCGCTTAGCATGCGGCTTGTGCGCAAAGCTTTCAGACTGCCAGAGGACCGCAGCTGTGGTAAGCCCGCTTGCTCATTTGACGTTAGATGTCGCCTGCAAGAACTTCACCCGCATCTGGTTTATGCTGCTACCTGCTGTTAGGCGACACCAAGGACACATGTAGCAAATGCTTTTTCCTGTTTCATTTTGCTAGACCACGCTCTTCTGTGGCTCTTTAGTGCTTGCCAAACTGCTATGTGCGTGCTGCTGCTTCCATCTGACAAGGAGCACAGCCTTCTGACAGCAGCTTTCAACTTGTCGAAGAAAGAGCTTGGCCATTTAGATGTGATGCAAATCTGTGTGTGTCTAAGGTGCAGGTGCAAGCTCCTGACAAAGGTGTTCTCCAGGTTCAGTTTCTCCTTGCCAGACACATTGGAAATGTTTTCCTCTATCATTCGCACCAAGAGTTGCAGATTACTTAACTCAGGAGCTCTGAGAATGGAACGGCAAGAGGTGTTCCGCTTATGTCATAAACAGTGCTCCAGAGCGCTTAGCAACGGGCACAACAAAACGTGTGTGCGGGATAGTGACCATTCCCACCTAGTGCGGGCAATGCACGAGCACTGCCAAAAGGCAAAGGAAGGCGCTTAGCATGCGGCTTGTGCGCAAAGCTTTCAGACTGCCAGAGGACCGCAGCTGTGGTAAGCCCGCTTGCTCATTTGATGTTAGATGTCGCCTGCAAGAACTTCACCCGCATCTGGTTTATGCTGCTACCTGTTCTTAGGCGACAACAAGGACACATGCAGTAAATGCTTTTTCCTGTTTCATTTTGCTAGACCACGTTCTTCTGTGGCACTTTAGTGCTTGCCAAACTGCTATGTGCGTGCTGCTGCTTCCATCTGACAAGGAGCACTGCCTTCTGACAGCAGCTTTCAACTTGTCGAAGAAAGAGCTTGGCCATTTAGATGTGATGCAAATCTGTGTGTGTCTAAGGTGCAGGTGCAAGCTCCTGACAAAGGTGTTCTCCAGGTTCAATTTCTCCTTGCCAGACACATTGGAAATGTTTTCCTCTATCATTCGCACCAAGAGTTGCAGATTACTTAACTCAGGAGCTCTGAGAATGGAACGGCAAGAGGTGTTCCGCTTATGTCATAAACAGTGCTCCAGAGCGCTTAGCAACGGGCACAACAAAACGTGTGTGCGGGATAGTGACCATTCCCGCCTAGTGCTGGCAATGCACGAGCACTGCCAAAAGGCAAAGGAAGGCGCTTAGCATGCGGCTTGTGCGCAAAGCTTTCAGACTGCCAGAGGACCGCAGCTGTGGTAAGCCCGCTTGCTCATTTGACGTTAGATGTCGCCTGCAAGAACTTCACCCGCATCTGGTTTATGCTGCTACCTGTTGTTAGGCGACACCAAGGGCACATGTAGCAAATGCTTTTTCCTGCCTCATTTTGCTAGACCACGCTCTTCTGTGGCACTTTAGTGCTTGCCAAACTGCTATGTGCGTGCTGCTGCTTCCATCTGACAAGGAGCACAGTTTTCTGACCGCAGCTTTCAACTTGCCGAAGAAAGAGCTTGGCCATTTAGATGTGATGCAAATCTGTGTGTGTGTAAGGTGCAGGTGCAAGCTCCTGACAAAGGTGTTCTCCAGGTTCAGTTTCTCTCTGCCAGACACTTTGGAAATGTTTTCCTCTATCATTCGCACCAAGAGTCGCAGATTACTTAACTCAGGAGCTCTGAGAATGGAACGGCAAGAGGTGTTCCGCTTATGTCATAAACAGTGCTCCAGAGCGCTTAGCAACGGGCACAACAAAACGTGTGTGCGGGATAGTGACCATTCCCGCCTAGTGCTAGCAATGCAGGAGCACTGCCAAAAGGCAAAGGAAGGCGCTTAGCATGCGGCTTGTGCGCAAAGCTTTCAGACTGCCAGAGGACCGCAGCTGTGGTAAGCCCGCTTGCTCATTTGACGTTAGATGTCGCTTGCAAGTACTTCACCCGCATCTGGTTTATGCTGCTACCTGTTCTTAGGCGAAAACAAGGACACATGCAGTAAATGCTTTTTCCTGTTTCATTTTGCTAGACCACGCTCTTCTGTGGCACTTTAGTGCTTGCCAAACTGCTATGTGCGTGCTGCTGCTTCCATCTGACAAGGAGCACAGCCTTCTGACAGCAGCTTTCAACTTGTCGAAGAAAGAGCTTGGCCATTTAGATGTGATGCAAATCTGTGTGTGTGTAAGGTGCAGGTGCAAGCTCCTGACAAAGGTGTTCTCCAGGTTCAGTTTCTCCTTGCCAGACACTTTGGAAATGTTTTCCTCTATCATTCGCACCAAGAGTCGCAGATTACTTAACTCAGGAGCTCTGAGAATGGAACGGCAAGAGGTGCTCCGCTTACGTCATAAACAGTGCTCCAGAGCGCTTAGCAACGGGCACAACGAAATGTGTGTGCGGGATAGTGACCATTTCCGCCTAGTGCTGGCAATGCACGAGCACTGCCAAAAGGCAAAGGAAGGCGCTTAGCATGCGGCTTGTGCGCAAAGCTTTCAGACTGCCAGAGGACCGCAGCTGTGGTAAGCTTGCTTGCTCATTTGACGTTAGATGTCGCCTGCAAGAACTTCACCCGCATCTGGTTTATGCTGCTACCTGTTGTTAGGCGACACCAAGGGCACATGTAGCAAATGCTTTTTCCTGTTTCATTTTGCTAGACCACGCTCTTCTGTGGCTCTTTAGTGCTTGCCAAACTGCTATGTGCGTGCTGCTGCTTCCATCTGACAAGGAGCACAGCCTTCTGACAGCAGCTTTCAACTTGTCGAAGAAAGAGCTTGGCCATTTAGATGTGATGCAAATCTGTGTGTGTGTAAGGTGCAGGTGCAAGCTCCTGACAAAGGTGTTCTCCAGGTTCAGTTTCTCCCTGCCAGACACATTGGAAATGTTTTCCTCTATCATTCGCACCAAGAGTCGCAGATTACTTAACTCAGGAGCTCTGAGAATGGAACGGCAAGAGGTGTTCCGCTTATGTCATAAACAGTGCTCCAGAGCGCTTAACAACGGGCACAACGAAACGTGTGTGCGGGATAGTGACCATTCCCGCCTAGTGCTGGCAATGCACGAGCACTGCCAAAAGGCAAAGGAAGGCGCTTAGCATGCGGCTTGTGCGCAAAGCTTTCAGACTGCCAGAGGACCGCAGCTGTGGTAAGCCCGCTTGCTCATTTGACGTTAGATGTCGCCTGCAAGAACTTTACCCGCATCTGGTTTATGCTGCTACCTGTTCTTAGGCGACAACATGGACACATGCAGTAAATGCTTTTCCCTGTTTCATTTTGCTAGACCACGCTCTTCTGTGGCTCTTTAGTTCTTGCCAAACTGCTATGTGCGTGCTGCTGCTTCCATCTGACAAGGAGCACAGCCTTCTGACAGCAGCTTTCAACTTGTCGAAGAAAGAGCTTGGCCATTTAGATGTGATGCAAATCTGTGTGTGTGTAAGGTGCAGGTGCAAGCTCCTGACAAAGGTGTTCTCCAGGTTCAGTTTCTCCTTGCCAGACACATTGGAAATGTTTTCCTCTATCATTCGCACCAAGAGTTGCAGATTACTTAACTCAGGAGCTCTGAGAATGGAACGGCAAGAGGTGTTCCGCTTATGTCATAAACAGTGCTCCAGAGCGCTTAGCAACGGGCACAACAAAACGTGTGTGCGGGATAGTGACCATTCCCACCTAGTGCGGGCAATGCACGAGCACTGCCAAAAGGCAAAGGAAGGCGCTTAGCATGCGGCTTGTGCGCAAAGCTTTCAGACTGCCAGAGGACCGCAGCTGTGGTAAGCCCGCTTGCTCATTTGACGTTAGATGTCGCCTGCAAGAACTTCACCCGCATCTGGTTTATGCTGCTACCTGTTGTTAGGCGACACGAAGGGCACATGTAGCAAATGCTTTTTCCTGCCTCATTTTGCTAGACCACGCTCTTCTGTGGCACTTTAGTGCTTGCCAAACTCCTATGTGCGTGCTGCTGCTTCCATCTGACAAGGAGCACTGCCTTCTGACAGCAGCTTTCAACTTGTCGAAGAAAGAGCTTGGCCATTTAGATGTGATGCAAATCTGTGTGTGTCTAAGGTGCAGGTGCAAGCTCCTGACAAAGGTGTTCTCCAGGTTCAATTTCTCCTTGCCAGACACATTGGAAATGTTTTCCTCTATCATTCGCACCAAGAGTTGCAGATTACTTAACTCAGGAGCTCTGAGAATGGAACGGCAAGAGGTGTTCTGCTTACGTCATAAACAGTGCTCCAGAGCGCTTAGCAACAGGCACAACGAAACGTGTGTGCGGGATAGTGACCATTCCCGCCTAGTGCTAGCAATGCACGAGCACTGCCAAAAGGCAAAGGAAGGCGCTTAGCATGCGGCTTGTGCGCAAAGCTTTCAGACTGCCAGAGGACCGCAGCTGTGGTAAGCCCGCTTGCTCATTTGACGTTAGATGTCGCCTGCAAGAACTTCACCCGCATCTGGTTTATGCTGCTACCTGTTGTTAGGCGACAACAAGGACACATGCAGTAAATGCTTTTTCCTGTTTCATTTTGCTAGACCACGCTCTTCTGTGGCTCTTTAGTGCTTGCCAAACTGCTATGTGCGTGCTGCTGCTTCCATCTGACAAGGAGCACAGCCTTCTGACAGCAGCTTTCAACTTGTCGAAGAAAGAGCTTGGCCATTTAGATGTGATGCAAATCTGTGTGTGTCTAAGGTGCAGGTGCCAGCTCCTGACAAAGGTGTTCTCCAGGTTCAGTTTCTCCCTGCCAGACACTTTGGAAATGTTTTCCTCTATCATTCGCACCAAGAGTCGCAGATTACTTAACTCAGGAGCTCTGAGAATGGAACGGCAAGAGGTGTTCCGCTTATGTCATAAACAGTGCTCCAGAGCGCTTAGCAACGGGCACAACGAAACGTGTGTGTGGGATAGTGACCATTCCCGCCTAGTGCTGGCAATGCACGAGCACTGCCAATAGGCAAAGGAAGGCGCTTTTCATCCGGCTTGTGCGCAAAGCTTTCAGACTGCCAGAGGACCGCAGCTGTGGTAAGCCCGCTTGCTCATTTGACGTTAGATGTCGCCTGCAAGAACTTCACCCGCATCTGGTTTATGCTGCTACCTGTTCTTAGGCGACAACAAGGACACATGCAGTAAATGCTTTTTCCTGTTTCATTTTGCTAGACCACGCTCTTCTGTGGCTCTTTAGTGCTTGCCAAACTGCTATGTGCGTGCTGCTGCTTCCATCTGACAAGGAGCACAGCCTTCTGACAGCAGCTTTCAACTTGTCGAAGAAAGAGCTTGGCCATTTAGATGTGATGCAAATCTGTGTGTGTGTAAGGTGCAGGTGCAAGCTCCTGACAAAGGTGTTCTCCAGGTTCAGTTTCTCCTTGCCAGACACATTGGAAATGTTTTCCTCTATCATTCGCACCAAGAGTCGCAGATTACTTAACTCAGGAGCTCTGAGAATGGAACGGCAAGAGGTGTTCCGCTTATGTCATAAACAGTGCTCCAGAGCGCTTAGCAACGGGCACAACAAAACGTGTGTGCGGGATAGTGACCATTCCCGCCTAGTGCTGGCAATGCACGAGCACTGCCAAAAGGCAAAGGAAGGCGCTTAGCATGCGGCTTGTGCGCAAAGCTTTCAGACTGCCAGAGGACCGCAGCTGTGGTAAGCCGGCTTGCTCATTTGACGTTAGATGTCGCCTGCAAGAACTTCACCCGCATCTGGTTTATGCTGCTACCTGTTCTTAGGCGACAACAAGGACACATGCAGTAAATGCTTTTTCCTGTTTCATTTTGCTAGACCACGCTCTTCTGTGGCTCTTTAGTGCTTGCCAAACTGCTATGTGCGTGCTGCTGCTTCCATCTGACAAGGAGCACAGCCTTCTGACAGCAGCTTTCAACTTGTCGAAGAAAGAGCTTGGCCATTTAGATGTGATGCAAATCTGTGTGTGTGTAAGGTGCAGGTGCGAGCTCCTGACAAAGGTGTTCTCCAGGTTCAGTTTCTCCCTGCCAGACACATTGGAAATGTTTTCCTCTATCATTCGCACCAAGAGTTGCAGATTACTTAACTCAGGAGCTCTGAGAATGGAACGGCAAGAGGTGTTCCGCTTACGTCATAAACAGTGCTCCAGAGCGCTTAGCAACGGGCACAACGAAACGTGTGTGCGGGATAGTGACCATTCCCGCCTAGTGCTGGCAATGCACGAGCACTGCCAAAAGGCAAAGGAAGGCGCTTAGCATGCGGCTTGTGCTCAAAGCTTTCAGACTGCCAGAGGACCGCAGCTGTGGTAAGCCCGCTTGCTCATTTGACGTTAGATGTCGCCTGCAAGAACTTCACCCGCATCTGGTTTATGCTGCTACCTCTTCTTAGGCGACAACAAGGACACATGCAGTAAATGCTTTTTCCTGTTTCATTTTGCTAGACCACGTTCTTCTGTGGCACTTTAGTGCTTGCCAAACTGCTATGTGCGTGCTGCTGCTTCCATCTGACAAGGAGCACAGCCTTCTGACAGCAGCTTTCAACTTGTCGAAGAAAGAGCTTGGCCATTTAGATGTGATGCAAATCTGTGTGTGTCTAAGGTGCAGGTGCGAGCTCCTGACAAAGGTGTTCTCCAGGTTCAGTTTCTCCCTGCCAGACACATTGGAAATGTTTTCCTCTATCATTTGCACCAAGAGTCGCAGATTACTTAACTCAGGAGCTCTGAGAATGGAACGGCAAGAGGTGTTCCGCTTACGTCATAAACAGTGCTCCAGAGCGCTTAGCAACGGGCACAACGAAACGTGTGTGCGGGATAGTGACCATTCCCGCCTAGTGCTGGCAATGCACGAGCACTGCCAAAAGGCAAAGGAAGGCGCTTAGCATGCGGCTTGTGCGCAAAGCTTTCAGACTGCCAGAGGACCGCAGCTGTGGTAAGCCCGCTTGCTCATTTGACGTTAGATGTCGCCTGCAAGAACTTCACCCGCATCTGGTTTATGCTGCTACCTGTTGTTAGGCGACACGAAGGGCACATGTAGCAAATGCTTTTTCCTGCCTCATTTTGCTAGACCACGCTCTTCTGTGGCTCTTTAGTGCTTGCCAAACTGCTATGTGCGTGCTGCTGCTTCCATCTGACATGGAGCACAGCCTTCTGACAGCAGCTTTCAACTTGTCGAAGAAAGAGCTTGGCCATTTAGATGTGATGCAAATCTGTGTGTGTCTAAGGTGCAGGTGCAAGCTCGTGACAAATATGTTCTCCAGGTTCAGTTTCTCCCTGCCAGACACATTGGAAATGTTTTCCTCTATCATTCGCACCAAGAGTTGCAGATTACTTAACTCAGGAGCTCTGAGAATGGAACGGCAAGAGGTGTTCCGCTTATGTCATAAACAGTGCTCCAGAGCGCTTAGCAACGGGCACAACGAAACGTGTGTGCGGGATAGTGACCATTCCCGCCTAGTGCTGGCAATGCACGAGCACTGCCAAAAGGCAAAGGAAGGCGCTTAGCATGCGGCTTGTGCGCAAAGCTTTCAGACTGCCAGAGGACCGCAGCTGTGGTAAGCCCGCTTGCTCATTTGACGTTAGATGTCGCCTGCAAGAACTTCACCCGCATCTGGTTTATGCTGCTACCTGCTGTTAGGCGACACCAAGGACACATGTAGCAAATGCTTTTTCCTGTTTCATTTTGCTAGACCACGCTCTTCTGTGGCTCTTTAGTGCTTGCCAAACTGCTATGTGCGTGCTGCTGCTTCCATCTGACAAGGAGCACAGCCTTCTGACAGCAGCTTTCAACTTGTCGAAGAAAGAGCTTGGCCATTTAGATGTGATGCAAATCTGTGTGTGTGTAAGGTGCAGGTGCAAGCTCCTGACAAAGGTGTTCTCCAGGTTCAATTTCTCCTTGCCAGACACATTGGAAATGTTTTCCTCTATCATTCGCACCAAGAGTTGCAGATTACTTAACTCAGGAGCTCTGAGAATGGAACGGCAAGAGGTGTTCTGCTTACGTCATAAACAGTGCTCCAGAGCGCTTAGCAACGGGCACAACGAAACGTGTGTGCGGGATAGTGACCATTCCCGCCTAGTGCTAGCAATGCACGAGCACTGCCAAAAGGCAAAGGAAGGCGCTTAGCATGCGGCTTGTGCGCAAAGCTTTCAGACTGCCAGAGGACCGCAGCTGTGGTAAGCCCGCTTGCTCATTTGACGTTAGATGTCGCCTGCAAGAACTTCACCCGCATCTGGTTTATGCTGCTACCTCTTCTTAGGCGACAACAAGGACACATGCAGTAAATGCTTTTTCCTGTTTCATTTTGCTAGACCACGCTCTTCTGTGGCACTTTAGTGCTTGCCAAACTGCTATGTGCGTGCTGCTGCTTCCATCTGACAAGGAGCACAGCCTTCTGACAGCAGCTTTCAACTTGTCGAAGAAAGAGCTTGGCCATTTAGATGTGATGCAAATCTGTGTGTGTCTAAGGTGCAGGTGCGAGCTCCTGACAAAGGTGTTCTCCAGGTTCAGTTTCTCCCTTCCAGACACATTGGAAATGTTTTCCTCTATCATTTGCACCAAGAGTCGCAGATTACTTAACTCAGGAGCTCTGAGAATGGAACGGCAAGAGGTGTTCCGCTTATGTCATAAAGAGTGCTCCAGAGCGCTTAGCAACGGGCACAACGAAACGTGTGTGCGGGATAGTGACCATTCCCGCCTAGTGCTGGCAATGCACGAGCACTGCCAAAAGGCAAAGGAAGGCGCTTAGCATGCGGCTTGTGCGCAAAGCTTTCAGACTGCCAGAGGACCGCAGCTGTGGTAAGCCCGCTTGCTCATTTGACGTTAGATGTCGCCTGCAAGAACTTCACCCGCATCTGGTTTATGCTGCTACCTGTTGTTAGGCGACACGAAGGGCACATGTAGCAAATGCTTTTTCCTGCCTCATTTTGCTAGACCACGCTCTTCTGTGGCACTTTAGTGCTTGCCAAACTCCTATGTGCGTGCTGCTGCTTCCATCTGACAAGGAGCACTGCCTTCTGACAGCAGCTTTCAACTTGTCGAAGAAAGAGCTTGGCCATTTAGATGTGATGCAAATCTGTGTGTGTCTAAGGTGCAGGTGCAAGCTCCTGACAAAGGTGTTCTCCAGGTTCAATTTCTCCTTGCCAGACACATTGGAAATGTTTTCCTCTATCATTCGCACCAAGAGTTGCAGATTACTTAACTCAGGAGCTCTGAGAATGGAACGGCAAGAGGTGTTCTGCTTACGTCATAAACAGTGCTCCAGAGCGCTTAGCAACAGGCACAACGAAACGTGTGTGCGGGATAGTGACCATTCCCGCCTAGTGCTAGCAATGCACGAGCACTGCCAAAAGGCAAAGGAAGGCGCTTAGCATGCGGCTTGTGCGCAAAGCTTTCAGACTGCCAGAGGACCGCAGCTGTGGTAAGCCCGCTTGCTCATTTGACGTTAGATGTCGCCTGCAAGATATTCACCCGCATCTGGTTTATGCTGCTACCTGTTGTTAGGCGACACCAAGGACACATGCAGTAAATGCTTTTTCCTGTTTCATTTTGCTAGACCACGCTCTTCTGTGGCTCTTTAGTGCTTGCCAAACTGCTATGTGCGTGCTGCTGCTTCCATCTGACAAGGAGCACAGCCTTCTGACAGCAGCTTTCAACTTGTCGAAGAAAGAGCTTGGCCATTTAGATGTGATGCAAATCTGTGTGTGTCTAAGGTGCAGGTGCCAGCTCCTGACAAAGGTGTTCTCCAGGTTCAGTTTCTCCCTGCCAGACACTTTGGAAATGTTTTCCTCTATCATTCGCACCAAGAGTCGCAGATTACTTAACTCAGGAGCTCTGAGAATGGAACGGCAAGAGGTGTTCCGCTTATGTCATAAACAGTGCTCCAGAGCGCTTAGCAACGGGCACAACGAAACGTGTGTGTGGGATAGTGACCATTCCCGCCTAGTGCTGGCAATGCACGAGCACTGCCAAAAGGCAAAGGAAGGCGCTTAGCATGCGGCTTGTGCGCAAAGCTTTCAGACTGCCAGAGGACCGCAGCTGTGGTAAGCCCGCTTGCTCATTTGACGTTAGATGTCGCCTGCAAGAACTTCACCCGCATCTGGTTTATGCTGCTACCTGTTCTTAGGCGACAACAAGGACACATGCAGTAAATGCTTTTTCCTGTTTCATTTTGCTAGACCACGCTCTTCTGTGGCTCTTTAGTGCTTGCCAAACTGCTATGTGCGTGCTGCTGCTTCCATCTGACAAGGAGCACAGCCTTCTGACAGCAGCTTTCAACTTGTCGAAGAAAGAGCTTGGCCATTTAGATGTGATGCAAATCTGTGTGTGTGTAAGGTGCAGGTGCAAGCTCCTGACAAAGGTGTTCTCCAGGTTCAGTTTCTCCTTGCCAGACACATTGGAAATGTTTTCCTCTATCATTCGCACCAAGAGTCGCAGATTACTTAACTCAGGAGCTCTGAGAATGGAACGGCAAGAGGTGTTCCGCTTATGTCATAAACAGTGCTCCAGAGCGCTTAGCAACGGGCACAACAAAACGTGTGTGCGGGATAGTGACCATTCCCGCCTAGTGCTGGCAATGCACGAGCACTGCCAAAAGGCAAAGGAAGGCGCTTAGCATGCGGCTTGTGCGCAAAGCTTTCAGACTGCCAGAGGACCGCAGCTGTGGTAAGCCGGCTTGCTCATTTGACGTTAGATGTCGCCTGCAAGAACTTCACCCGCATCTGGTTTATGCTGCTACCTGTTCTTAGGCGACAACAAGGACACATGCAGTAAATGCTTTTTCCTGTTTCATTTTGCTAGACCACGCTCTTCTGTGGCTCTTTAGTGCTTGCCAAACTGCTATGTGCGTGCTGCTGCTTCCATCTGACAAGGAGCACAGCCTTCTGACAGCAGCTTTCAACTTGTCGAAGAAAGAGCTTGGCCATTTAGATGTGATGCAAATCTGTGTGTGTGTAAGGTGCAGGTGCGAGCTCCTGACAAAGGTGTTCTCCAGGTTCAGTTTCTCCCTGCCAGACACATTGGAAATGTTTTCCTCTATCATTCGCACCAAGAGTTGCAGATTACTTAACTCAGGAGCTCTGAGAATGGAACGGCAAGAGGTGTTCCGCTTACGTCATAAACAGTGCTCCAGAGCGCTTAGCAACGGGCACAACGAAACGTGTGTGCGGGATAGTGACCATTCCCGCCTAGTGCTGGCAATGCACGAGCACTGCCAAAAGGCAAAGGAAGGCGCTTAGCATGCGGCTTGTGCTCAAAGCTTTCAGACTGTCAGAGGACCGCAGCTGTGGTAAGCCCGCTTGCTCATTTGACGTTAGATGTCGCCTGCAAGAACTTCACCCGCATCTGGTTTATGCTGCTACCTGTTGTTAGGCGACACCAAGGGCACATGTAGCAAATGCTTTTTCCTACCTCATTTTGCTAGACCACGCTCTTCTGTGGCACTTTAGTGCTTGCCAAACTCCTATGTGCGTGCTGCTGCTTCCATCTGACAAGGAGCACAGCCTTCTGACAGCAGCTTTCAACTTGTCGAAGAAAGAGCTTGGCCATTTAGATGTGATGCAAATCTGTGTGTGTCTAAGGTGCAGGTGCAAGCTCCTGACAAAGGTGTTCTCCAGGTTCAATTTCTCCTTGCCAGACACATTGGAAATGTTTTCCTCTATCATTCGCACCAAGAGTTGCAGATTACTTAACTCAGGAGCTCTGAGAATGGAACGGCAAGAGGTGTTCTGCTTACGTCATAAACAGTGCTCCAGAGCGCTTAGCAACGGGCACAACGAAACGTGTGTGCGGGATAGTGACCATTCCCGCCTAGTGCTAGCAATGCAGGAGCACTGCCAAAAGGCAAAGGAAGGCGCTTAGCATGCGGCTTGTGCGCAAAGCTTTCAGACTGCCAGAGGACCGCAGCTGTGGTAAGCCCGCTTGCTCATTTGATGTTAGATGTCGCCTGCAAGAACTTCACCCGCATCTGGTTTATGCTGCTACCTCTTCTTAGGCGACAACAAGGACACATGCAGTAAATGCTTTTTCCTGTTTCATTTTGCTAGACCACGCTCTTCTGTGGCACTTTAGTGCTTGCCAAACTGCTATGTGCGTGCTGCTGCTTCCATCTGACAAGGAGCACAGCCTTCTGACAGCAGCTTTCAACTTGTCGAAGAAAGAGCTTGGCCATTTAGATGTGATGCAAATCTGTGTGTGTCTAAGGTGCAGGTGCAAGCTCGTGACAAATATGTTCTCCAGGTTCAGTTTCTCTCTGCCAGACACATTGGAAATGTTTTCCTCTATCATTCGCACCAAGAGTTGCAGATTACTTAACTCAGGAGCTCTGAGAATGGAACGGCAAGAGGTGTTCCGCTTATGTCATAAACAGTGCTCCAGAGCGCTTAGCAACGGGCACAACGAAACGTGTGTGCGGGATAGTGACCATTCCCGCCTAGTGCTGGCAATGCACGAGCACTGCCAAAAGGCAAAGGAAGGCGCTTAGCATGCGGCTTGTGCGCAAAGCTTTCAGACTGCCAGAGGACCGCAGCTGTGGTAAGCCCGCTTGCTCATTTGACGTTAGATGTCGCCTGCAAGAACTTCACCCGCATCTGGTTTATGCTGCTACCTGCTGTTAGGCGACACCAAGGACACATGTAGCAAATGCTTTTTCCTGTTTCATTTTGCTAGACCACGCTCTTCTGTGGCTCTTTAGTGCTTGCCAAACTGCTATGTGCGTGCTGCTGCTTCCATCTGACAAGGAGCACAGCCTTCTGACAGCAGCTTTCAACTTGTCGAAGAAAGAGCTTGGCCATTTAGGTGTGATGCAAATCTGTGTGTGTGTAAGGTGCAGGTGCAAGCTCCTGACAAAGGTGTTCTCCAGGTTCAATTTCTCCTTGCCAGACACATTGGAAATGTTTTCCTCTATCATTCGCACCAAGAGTTGCAGATTACTTAACTCAGGAGCTCTGAGAATGGAACGGCAAGAGGTGTTCTGCTTACGTCATAAACAGTGCTCCAGAGCGCTTAGCAACGGGCACAACGAAACGTGTGTGCGGGATAGTGACCATTCCCGCCTAGTGCTAGCAATGCAGGAGCACTGCCAAAAGGCAAAGGAAGGCGCTTAGCATGCGGCTTGTGCGCAAAGCTTTCAGACTGCCAGAGGACCGCAGCTGTGGTAAGCCCGCTTGCTCATTTGATGTTAGATGTCGCCTGCAAGAACTTCACCCGCATCTGGTTTATGCTGCTACCTCTTCTTAGGCGACAACAAGGACACATGCAGTAAATGCTTTTTCCTGTTTCATTTTGCTAGACCACGCTCTTCTGTGGCACTTTAGTGCTTGCCAAACTGCTATGTGCGTGCTGCTGCTTCCATCTGACAAGGAGCACAGCCTTCTGACAGCAGCTTTCAACTTGTCGAAGAAAGAGCTTGGCCATTTAGATGTGATGCAAATCTGTGTGTGTCTAAGGTGCAGGTGCAAGCTCGTGACAAATATGTTCTCCAGGTTCAGTTTCTCCCTGCCAGACACATTGGAAATGTTTTCCTCTATCATTCGCACCAAGAGTTGCAGATTACTTAACTCAGGAGCTCTGAGAATGGAACGGCAAGAGGTGTTCCGCTTACGTCATAAACAGTGCTCCAGAGCGCTTAGCAACGGGCACAACAAAACGTGTGTGCGGGATAGTGACCATTCCCGCCTAGTGCTGGCAATGCACGAGCACTGCCAAAAGGCAAAGGAAGGCGCTTAGCATGCGGCTTGTGCGCAAAGCTTTCAGACTGCCAGAGGACCGCAGCTGTGGTAAGCCCGCTTGCTCATTTGACGTTAGATGTCGCCTGCAAGAACTTCACCCGCATCTGGTTTATGCTGCTACCTGCTGTTAGGCGACACCAAGGACACATGTAGCAAATGCTTTTTCCTGTTTCATTTTGCTAGACCACGCTCTTCTGTGGCTCTTTAGTGCTTGCCAAACTGCTATGTGCGTGCTGCTGCTTCCATCTGACAAGGAGCACAGCCTTCTGACAGCAGCTTTCAACTTGTCGAAGAAAGAGCTTGGCCATTTAGATGTGATGCAAATCTGTGTGTGTGTAAGGTGCAGGTGCAAGCTCCTGACAAAGGTGTTCTCCAGGTTCAGTTTCTCCTTGCCAGACACATTGGAAATGTTTTCCTCTATCATTCGCACCAAGAGTCGCAGATTACTTAACTCAGGAGCTCTGAGAATGGAACGGCAAGAGGTGTTCTGCTTACGTCATAAACAGTGCTCCAGAGCGCTTAGCAACGGGCACAACGAAACGTGTGTGCGGGATAGTGACCATTCCCGCCTAGTGCTAGCAATGCACGAGCACTGCCAAAAGGCAAAGGAAGGCGCTTAGCATGCGGCTTGTGCGCAAAGCTTTCAGACTGCCAGAGGACCGCAGCTGTGGTAAGCCCGCTTGCTCATTTGACGTTAGATGTCGCCTGCAAGAACTTCACCCGCATCTGGTTTATGCTGCTACCTGTTCTTAGGCGACACCAAGGACACATGTAGCAAATGCTTTTTCCTGCCTCATTTTGCTAGACCACGCTCTTCTGTGGCACTTTAGTGCTTGCCAAACTCCTATGTGCGTGCTGCTGCTTCCATCTGACAAGGAGCACAGCCTTCTGACAGCAGCTTTCAACTTGTCGAAGAAAGAGCTTGGCCATTTAGATGTGATGCAAATCTGTGTGTGTCTAAGGTGCAGGTGCAAGCTCGTGACAAATATGTTCTCCAGGTTCAGTTTCTCCCTGCCAGACACATTGGAAATGTTTTCCTCTATCATTCGCACCAAGAGTTGCAGATTACTTAACTCAGGAGCTCTGAGAATGGAACGGCAAGAGGTGTTCCGCTTACGTCATAAACAGTGCTCCAGAGCGCTTAACAACGGGCACAACGAAACGTGTGTGCGGGATAGTGACCATTCCCGCCTAGTGCTGGCAATGCACGAGCACTGCCAAAAGGCAAAGGAAGGCGCTTAGCATGCGGCTTGTGCGCAAAGCTTTCAGACTGCCAGAGGACCGCAGCTGTGGTAAGCCCGCTTGCTCATTTGACGTTAGATGTCGCCTGCAAGAACTTCACCCGCATCTGGTTTATGCTGCTACCTGTTGTTAGGCGACACCAAGGACACATGAAGTAAATGCTTTTTCCTGTTTCATTTTGCTAGACCACGCTCTTCTGTGGCTCTTTAGTGCTTGCCAAACTGCTATGTGCGTGCTGCTGCTTCCATCTGACAAGGAGCACAGCCTTCTGACAGCAGCTTTCAACTTGTCGAAGAAAGAGCTTGGCCATTTAGATGTGATGCAAATCTGTGTGTGTCTAAGGTGCAGGTGCGAGCTCCTGACAAAGGTGTTCTCCAGGTTCAGTTTCTCCTTGCCAGACACATTGGAAATGTTTTCCTCTATCATTCGCACCAAGAGTCGCAGATTACTTAACTCAGGAGCTCTGAGAATGGAACGGCAAGAGGTGTTCCGCTTATGTCATAAACAGTGCTCCAGAGCGCTTAGCAACGGGCACAACAAAACGTGTGTGCGGGATAGTGACCATTCCCGCCTAGTGCTGGCAATGCACGAGCACTGCCAAAAGGCAAAGGAAGGCGCTTAGCATGCGGCTTGTGCGCAAAGCTTTCAGACTGCCAGAGGACCGCAGCTGTGGTAAGCCCGCTTGCTCATTTGACGTTAGATGTCGCCTGCAAGAACTTCACCCGCATCTGGTTTATGCTGCTACCTGCTGTTAGGCGACACCAAGGACACATGTAGCAAATGCTTTTTCCTGTTTCATTTTGCTAGACCACGCTCTTCTGTGGCTCTTTAGTGCTTGCCAAACTGCTATGTGCGTGCTGCTGCTTCCATCTGACAAGGAGCACAGCCTTCTGACAGCAGCTTTCAACTTGTCGAAGAAAGAGCTTGGCCATTTAGATGTGATGCAAATCTGTGTGTGTCTAAGGTGCAGGTGCAAGCTCCTGACAAAGGTGTTCTCCAGGTTCAGTTTCTCCTTGCCAGACACATTGGAAATGTTTTCCTCTATCATTCGCACCAAGAGTCGCAGATTACTTAACTCAGGAGCTCTGAGAATGGAACGGCAAGAGGTGTTCCGCTTACGTCATAAACAGTGCTCCAGAGCGCTTAGCAACGGGCACAACGAAACGTGTGTGCGGGATAGTGACCATTCCCGCCTAGTGCTAGCAATGCACGAGCACTGCCATAAAGCGAAGGAAGGCGCTTAGCATCTGGCTTGTGCGCAAAGCTTTCAGACTGCCAGAGGACCGCAGCTGTGGTAAGCCCGCTTGCTCATTTGACGTTAGATGTCGCCTGCAAGAACTTCACCCGCATCTGGTTTATGCTGCTACCTGTTGTTGGGCGACACCAAGGACACATGTGGCAAATGCTTTTTCCTGTTTCATTTTGCTAGACCACGCTCTTCTGTGGCACTTTAGTGCTTGCCAAACTGCTATGTGCGTGCTGCTGCTTCCATCTGACAAGGAGCACTGCCTTCTGACAGCAGCTTTCAACTTGTCGAAGAAAGAGGTTGGCCATTTAGATGTGATGCAAATCTGTGTGTGTGTAAGGTGCAGGTGCAAGCTCCTGACAAAGGTGTTCTCCAGGTTCAGTTTCTCCTTGCCAGACACATTGGAAATGTTTTCCTCTATCATTCGCACCAAGAGTCGCAGATTACTTAACTCAGGAGCTCTGAGAATGGAACGGCAAGAGGTGTTCCGCTTATGTCATAAACAGTGCTCCAGAGCGCTTAGCAATGGGCACAACAAAACGTGTGTGCGGGATAGTGACCATTCCCGCCTAGTGCTGGCAATGCACGAGCACTGCCAAAAGGCAAAGGAAGGCGCTTAGCATGCGGCTTGTGCGCAAAGCTTTCAGACTGCCAGAGGACCGCAGCTGTGGTAAGCCCGCTTGCTCATTTGACGTTAGATGTCGCCTGCAAGAACTTCACCCGCATCTGGTTTATGCTGCTACCTGTTCTTAGGCGACAACAAGGACACATGCAGTAAATGCTTTTTCCTGTTTCATTTTGCTAGACCACGCTCTTCTGTGGCTCTTTAGTGCTTGCCAAACTGCTATGTGCGTGCTGCTGCTTCCATCTGACAAGGAGCACAGCCTTCTGACAGCAGCTTTCAACTTGTCGAAGAAAGAGGTTGGCCATTTAGATGTGATGCAAATCTGTGTGTGTGTAAGGTGCAGGTGCAAGCTCCTGACAAAGGTGTTCTCCAGGTTCAGTTTCTCCTTGCCAGACACATTGGAAATGTTTTCCTCTATCATTCGCACCAAGAGTCGCAGATTACTTAACTCAGGAGCTCTGAGAATGGAACGGCAAGAGGTGTTCCGCTTATGTCATAAACAGTGCTCCAGAGCGCTTAGCAATGGGCACAGCAAAACGTGTGTGCGGGATAGTGACCATTCCCGCCTAGTGCTGGCAATGCACGAGCACTGCCAAAAGGCAAAGGAAGGCGCTTAGCATGCGGCTTGTGCGCAAAGCTTTCAGACTGCCAGAGGACCGCAGCTGTGGTAAGCCCGCTTGCTCATTTGACGTTAGATGTCGCCTGCAAGAACTTCACCCGCATCTGGTTTATGCTGCTACCTGTTGTTAGGCGACACCAAGGACACATGCAGTAAATGCTTTTTCCTGTTTCATTTTGCTAGACCACGCTCTTCTGTGGCTCTTTAGTGCTTGCCAAACTGCTATGTGCGTGCTGCTGCTTCCATCTGACAAGGAGCACAGCCTTCTGACAGCAGCTTTCAACTTGTCGAAGAAAGAGCTTGGCCATTTAGATGTGATGCAAATCTGTGTGTGTCTAAGGTGCAGGTGCGAGCTCCTGACAAAGGTGTTCTCCAGGTTCAGTTTCTCCCTGCCAGACACATTGGAAATGTTTTCCTCTATCATTTGCACCAAGAGTCGCAGATTACTTAACTCAGGAGCTCTGAGAATGGAACGGCAAGAGGTGTTCCGCTTACGTCATAAACAGTGCTCCAGAGCGCTTAGCAACGGGCACAACAAAACGTGTGTGCGGGATAGTGACCATTCCCGCCTAGTGCTGGCAATGCACGAGCACTGCCAAAAGGCAAAGGAAGGCGCTTAGCATGCGGCTTGTGCGCAAAGCTTTCAGACTGCCAGAGGACCGCAGCTGTGGTAAGCCCGCTTGCTCATTTGACGTTAGATGTCGCCTGCAAGAACTTCACCCGCATCTGGTTTATGCTGCTACCTGTTCTTAGGCGACACCAAGGGCACATGTAGCAAATGCTTTTTCCTGCCTCATTTTGCTAGACCACGCTCTTCTGTGGCTCTTTAGTGCTTGCCAAACTGCTATGTGCGTGCTGCTGCTTCCATCTGACAAGGAGCACTGCCTTCTGACAGCAGCTTTCAACTTGTCGAAGAAAGAGGTTGGCCATTTAGATGTGATGCAAATCTGTGTGTGTGTAAGGTGCAGGTGCAAGCTCCTGACAAAGGTGTTCTCCAGGTTCAGTTTCTCCTTGCCAGACACATTGGAAATGTTTTCCTCTATCATTCGCACCAAGAGTTGCAGATTACTTAACTCAGGAGCTCTGAGAATGGAACGGCAAGAGGTGTTCTGCTTACGTCATAAACAGTGCTCCAGAGCGCTTAGCAACGGGCACAACGAAACGTGTGTGCGGGATAGTGACCATTCCCGCCTAGTGCTATCAATGCACGAGCACTGCCAAAAGGCAAAGGAAGGCGCTTAGCATGCGGCTTGTGCGCAAAGCTTTCAGACTGCCAGAGGACCGCAGCTGTGGTAAGCCCGCTTGCTCATTTGACGTTAGATGTCGCCTGCAAGAACTTCACCCGCATCTGGTTTATGCTGCTACCTGTTGTTAGGCGACACCAAGGACACATGCAGTAAATGCTTTTTCCTGTTTCATTTTGCTAGACCACGCTCTTCTGTGGCTCTTTAGTGCTTGCCAAACTGCTATGTGCGTGCTGCTGCTTCCATCTGACAAGGAGCACAGCCTTCTGACAGCAGCTTTCAACTTGTCGAAGAAAGAGCTTGGCCATTTAGATGTGATGCAAATCTGTGTGTGTGTAAGGTGCAGGTGCCAGCTCCTGACAAAGGTGTTCTCCAGGTTCAGTTTCTCCCTGCCAGACACTTTGGAAATGTTTTCCTCTATCATTCGCACCAAGAGTCGCAGATTACTTAACTCAGGAGCTCTGAGAATGGAACGGCAAGAGGTGTTCCGCTTATGTCATAAACAGTGCTCCAGAGCGCTTAGCAACGGGCACAACGAAACGTGTGTGTGGGATAGTGACCATTCCCGCCTAGTGCTGGCAATGCACGAGCACTGCCAAAAGGCAAAGGAAGGCGCTTAGCATCCGGCTTGTGCGCAAAGCTTTCAGACTGCCAGAGGACCGCAGCTGTGGTAAGCCCGCTTGGTCATTTGACGTTAGATGTCGCCTGCAAGAACTTCACCCGCATCTGGTTTATGCTGCTACCTGTTGTTGGGCGACACCAAGGACACATGTGGCAAATGCTTTTTCCTGTTTCATTTTGCTAGACCACGCTCTTCTGTGGCTCTTTAGTGCTTGCCAAACTGCTATGTGCGTGCTGCTGCTTCCATCTGACAAGGAGCACAGCCTTCTGACAGCAGCTTTCAACTTGTCGAAGAAAGAGCTTGGCCATTTAGATGTGATGCAAATCTGTGTGTGTGTAAAGTGCAGGTGCAAGCTCCTGACAAAGGTGTTCTCCAGGTTCAGTTTCTCCTTGCCAGACACATTGGAAATGTTTTCCTCTATCATTCGCACCAAGAGTCGCAGATTACTTAACTCAGGAGCTCTGAGAATGGAACGGCAAGAGGTGTTCCGCTTATGTCATAAACAGTGCTCCAGAGCGCTTAGCAACGGGCACAGCAAAACGTGTGTGCGGGATAGTGACCATTCCCGCCTAGTGCTGGCAATGCACGAGCACTGCCAAAAGGCAAAGGAAGGCGCTTAGCATGCGGCTTGTGCGCAAAGCTTTCAGACTGCCAGAGGACTGCAGCTGTGGTAAGCCCGCTTGCTCATTTGACGTTAGATGTCGCCTGCAAGAACTTCACCCGCATCTGGTTTATGCTGCTACCTGTTCTTAGGCGACAACAAGGACACATGCAGTAAATGCTTTTTCCTGTTTCATTTTGCTAGACCACGCTCTTCTGTGGCTCTTTAGTGCTTGCCAAACTGCTATGTGCGTGCTGCTGCTTCCATCTGACAAGGAGCACAGCCTTCTGACAGCAGCTTTCAACTTGTCGAAGAAAGAGCTTGGCCATTTAGATGTGATGCAAATCTGTGTGTGTCTAAGGTGCAGGTGCGAGCTCCTGACAAAGGTGTTCTCCAGGTTCAGTTTCTCCCTGCCAGACACATTGGAAATGTTTTCCTCTATCATTTGCACCAAGAGTCGCAGATTACTTAACTCAGGAGCTCTGAGAATGGAACGGCAAGAGGTGTTCCGCTTATGTCATAAACAGTGCTCCAGAGCGCTTAGCAACGGGCACAACGAAACGTGTGTGCGGGATAGTGACCATTCCCGCCTAGTGCTGGCAATGCACGAGCACTGCCAAAAGGCAAAGGAAGGCGCTTAGCATGCGGCTTGTGCGCAAAGCTTTCAGACTGCCAGAGGACCGCAGCTGTGGTAAGCCCGCTTGCTCATTTGACGTTAGATGTCGCCTGCAAGAACTTCACCCGCATCTGGTTTATGCTGCTTCCTGTTCTTAGGCGACAACAAGGACACATGCAGTAAATGCTTTTTCCTGTTTCATTTTGCTAGACCACGCTCTTCTGTGGCTCTTTAGTGCTTGCCAAACTGCTATGTGCGTGCTGCTGCTTCCATCTGACAAGGAGCACAGCCTTCTGACAGCAGCTTTCAACTTGTCGAAGAAAGAGCTTGGCCATTTAGATGTGATGCAAATCTGTGTGTGTCTAAGGTGCAGGTGCGAGCTCCTGACAAAGGTGTTCTCCAGGTTCAGTTTCTCCCTGCCAGACACATTGGAAATGTTTTCCTCTATCATTTGCACCAAGAGTCGCAGATTACTTAACTCAGGAGCTCTGAGAATGGAACGGCAAGAGGTGTTCCGCTTATGTCATAAACAGTGCTCCAGAGCGCTTAGCAACGGGCACAACAAAACGTGTGTGCGGGATAGTGACCATTCCCGCCTAGTGCTGGCAATGCACGAGCACTGCCAAAAGGCAAAGGAAGGCGCTTAGCATGCGGCTTGTGCGCAAAGCTTTCAGACTGCCAGAGGACCGCAGCTGTGGTAAGCCCGCTTGCTCATTTGACGTTAGATGTCGCCTGCAAGAACTTCACCCGCATCTGGTTTATGCTGCTACCTGTTCTTAGGCGACAACAAGGACACATGCAGTAAATGCTTTTTCCTGTTTCATTTTGCTAGACCACGCTCTTCTGTGGCTCTTTAGTGCTTGCCAAACTGCTATGTGCGTGCTGCTGCTTCCATCTGACAAGGAGCACAGCCTTCTGACAGCAGCTTTCAACTTGTCGAAGAAAGAGCTTGGCCATTTAGATGTGATGCAAATCTGTGTGTGTCTAAGGTGCAGGTGCGAGCTCCTGACAAAGGTGTTCTCCAGGTTCAGTTTCTCCTTGCCAGACACATTGGAAATGTTTTCCTCTATCATTCGCACCAAGAGTTGAAGATTACTTAACTCAGGAGCTCTGAGAATGGAACGGCAAGAGGTGTTCTGCTTACGTCATAAACAGTGCTCCAGAGCGCTTAGCAACGGGCACAACGAAACGTGTGTGCGGGATAGTGACCATTCCCGCCTAGTGCTATCAATGCACGAGCACTGCCAAAAGGCAAAGGAAGGCGCTTAGCATGCGGCTTGTGCGCAAAGCTTTCAGACTGCCAGAGGACCGCAGCTGTGGTAAGCCGGCTTGCTCATTTGACGTTAGATGTCGCCTGCAAGAACTTCACCCGCATCTGGTTTATGCTGCTACCTGTTGTTAGGCGACACCAAGGACACATGCAGTAAATGCTTTTTCCTGTTTCATTTTGCTAGACCACGCTCTTCTGTGGCTCTTTAGTGCTTGCCAAACTGCTATGTGCGTGCTGCTGTTTCCATCTGACAAGGAGCACAGCCTTCTGACAGCAGCTTTCAACTTGTCGAAGAAAGAGCTTGGCCATTTAGATGTGATGCAAATCTGTGTGTGTGTAAGGTGCAGGTGCCAGCTCCTGACAAAGGTGTTCTCCAGGTTCAGTTTCTCCCTGCCAGACACTTTGGAAATGTTTTCCTCTATCATTCGCACCAAGAGTCGCAGATTACTTAACTCAGGAGCTCTGAGAATGGAACGGCAAGAGGTGTTCCGCTTATGTCATAAACAGTGCTCCAGAGCGCTTAGCAACGGGCACAACGAAACGTGTGTGCGGGATAGTGACCATTCCCGCCTAGTGCTGGCAAGGCACGAGCACTGCCAAAAGGCAAAGGAAGGCGCTTAGCATGCGGCTTGTGCGCAAAGCTTTCAGACTGCCAGAGGACTGCAGCTGTGGTAAGCCCGCTTGCTCATTTGACGTTAGATGTCGCCTGCAAGAACTTCACCCGCATCTGGTTTATGCTGCTACCTGTTCTTAGGCGACAACAAGGACACATGCAGTAAATGCTTTTTCCTGTTTCATTTTGCTAGACCACGCTCTTCTGTGGCTCTTTAGTGCTTGCCAAACTGCTATGTGCGTGCTGCTGCTTCCATCTGACAAGGAGCACAGCCTTCTGACAGCAGCTTTCAACTTGTCGAAGAAAGAGCTTGGCCATTTAGATGTGATGCAAATCTGTGTGTGTCTAAGGTGCAGGTGCGAGCTCCTGACAAAGGTGTTCTCCAGGTTCAGTTTCTCCCTGCCAGTCACATTGGAAATGTTTTCCTCTATCATTTGCACCAAGAGTCGCAGATTACTTAACTCAGGAGCTCTGAGAATGGAACGGCAAGAGGTGTTCCGCTTATGTCATAAACAGTGCTCCAGAGCGCTTAGCAACGGGCACAACGAAACGTGTGTGCGGGATAGTGACCATTCCCGCCTAGTGCTGGCAATGCACGAGCACTGCCAAAAGGCAAAGGAAGGCGCTTAGCATGCGGCTTGTGCGCAAAGCTTTCAGACTGCCAGAGGACCGCAGCTGTGGTAAGCCGGCTTGCTCATTTGACGTTAGATGTTGCCTGCAAGAACTTCACCCGCATCTGGTTTATGCTGCTACCTGTTGTTAGGCGACACCAAGGACACATGCAGTAAATGCTTTTTCCTGTGTCATTTTGCTAGACCACGCTCTTCTGTGGCTCTTTAGTGCTTGCCAAACTGCTATGTGCGTGCTGCTGTTTCCATCTGACAAGGAGCACAGCCTTCTGACAGCAGCTTTCAACTTGTCGAAGAAAGAGCTTGGCCATTTAGATGTGATGCAAATCTGTGTGTGTGTAAGGTGCAGGTGCCAGCTCCTGACAAAGGTGTTCTCCAGGTTCAGTTTCTCCCTGCCAGACACTTTGGAAATGTTTTCCTCTATCATTCGCACCAAGAGTCGCAGATTACTTAACTCAGGAGCTCTGAGAATGGAACGGCAAGAGGTGTTCCGCTTATGTCATAAACAGTGCTCCAGAGCGCTTAGCAACGGGCACAACGAAACGTGTGTGCGGGATAGTGACCATTCCCGCCTAGTGCTGGCAAGGCACGAGCACTGCCAAAAGGCAAAGGAAGGCGCTTAGCATGCGGCTTGTGCGCAAAGCTTTCAGACTGCCAGAGGACTGCAGCTGTGGTAAGCCCGCTTGCTCATTTGACGTTAGATGTCGCCTGCAAGAACTTCACCCGCATCTGGTTTATGCTGCTACCTGTTCTTAGGCGACAACAAGGACACATGCAGTAAATGCTTTTTCCTGTTTCATTTTGCTAGACCACGCTCTTCTGTGGCTCTTTAGTGCTTGCCAAACTGCTATGTGCGTGCTGCTGCTTCCATCTGACAAGGAGCACAGCCTTCTGACAGCAGCTTTCAACTTGTCGAAGAAAGAGCTTGGCCATTTAGATGTGATGCAAATCTGTGTGTGTCTAAGGTGCAGGTGCGAGCTCCTGACAAAGGTGTTCTCCAGGTTCAGTTTCTCCCTGCCAGTCACATTGGAAATGTTTTCCTCTATCATTTGCACCAAGAGTCGCAGATTACTTAACTCAGGAGCTCTGAGAATGGAACGGCAAGAGGTGTTCCGCTTATGTCATAAACAGTGCTCCAGAGCGCTTAGCAACGGGCACAACGAAACGTGTGTGCGGGATAGTGACCATTCCCGCCTAGTGCTGGCAATGCAGGAGCACTGCCAAAAGGCAAAGGAAGGCGCTTAGCATGCGGCTTGTGCGCAAAGCTTTCAGACTGCCAGAGGACCGCAGCTGTGGTAAGCCCGCTTGCTCATTTGATGTTAGATGTCGCCTGCAAGAACTTCACCCGCATCTGGTTTATGCTGCTACCTCTTCTTAGGCGACAACAAGGACACATGCAGTAAATGCTTTTTCCTGTTTCATTTTGCTAGACCACGCTCTTCTGTGGCACTTTAGTGCTTGCCAAACTGCTATGTGCGTGCTGCTGCTTCCATCTGACAAGGAGCACAGCCTTCTGACAGCAGCTTTCAACTTGTCGAAGAAAGAGCTTGGCCATTTAGATGTGATGCAAATCTGTGTGTGTCTAAGGTGCAGGTGCAAGCTCGTGACAAATATGTTCTCCAGGTTCAGTTTCTCCCTGCCAGACACATTGGAAATGTTTTCCTCTATCATTTGCACCAAGAGTTGCAGATTACTTAACTCAGGAGCTCTGAGAATGGAACGGCAAGAGGTGTTCCGCTTATGTCATAAACAGTGCTCCAGAGCGCTTAGCAACGGGCACAACGAAACGTGTGTGCGGGATAGTGACCATTCCCGCCTAGTGCTGGCAATGCACGAGCACTGCCAAAAGGCAAAGGAAGGCGCTTAGCATGCGGCTTGTGCGCAAAGCTTTCAGACTGCCAGAGGACCGCAGCTGTGGTAAGCCCGCTTGCTCATTTGACGTTAGATGTCGCCTGCAAGAACTTCACCCGCATCTGGTTTATGCTGCTACCTGCTGTTAGGCGACACCAAGGACACATGTAGCAAATGCTTTTTCCTGTTTCATTTTGCTAGACCACGCTCTTCTGTGGCTCTTTAGTGCTTGCCAAACTGCTATGTGCGTGCTGCTGCTTCCATCTGACAAGGAGCACAGCCTTCTGACAGCAGCTTTCAACTTGTCGAAGAAAGAGCTTGGCCATTTAGATGTGATGCAAATCTGTGTGTGTGTAAGGTGCAGGTGCAAGCTCCTGACAAAGGTGTTCTCCAGGTTCAATTTCTCCTTGCCAGACACATTGGAAATGTTTTCCTCTATCATTCGCACCAAGAGTTGCAGATTACTTAACTCAGGAGCTCTGAGAATGGAACGGCAAGAGGTGTTCTGCTTACGTCATAAACAGTGCTCCAGAGCGCTTAGCAATGGGCACAACGAAACGTGTGTGCGGGATAGTGACCATTCCCGCCTAGTGCTAGCAATGCAGGAGCACTGCCAAAAGGCAAAGGAAGGCGCTTAGCATGCGGCTTGTGCGCAAAGCTTTCAGACTGCCAGAGGACCGCAGCTGTGGTAAGCCCGCTTGCTCATTTGATGTTAGATGTCGCCTGCAAGAACTTCACCCGCATCTGGTTTATGCTGCTACCTCTTCTTAGGCGACAACAAGGACACATGCAGTAAATGCTTTTTCCTGTTTCATTTTGCTAGACCACGCTCTTCTGTGGCACTTTAGTGCTTGCCAAACTGCTATGTGCGTGCTGCTGCTTCCATCTGACAAGGAGCACAGCCTTCTGACAGCAGCTTTCAACTTGTCGAAGAAAGAGCTTGGCCATTTAGATGTGATGCAAATCTGTGTGTGTCTAAGGTGCAGGTGCAAGCTCGTGACAAATATGTTCTCCAGGTTCAGTTTCTCCCTGCCAGACACATTGGAAATGTTTTCCTCTATCATTCGCACCAAGAGTTGCAGATTACTTAACTCAGGAGCTCTGAGAATGGAACGGCAAGAGGTGTTCCGCTTACGTCATAAACAGTGCTCCAGAGCGCTTAGCAACGGGCACAACAAAACGTGTGTGCGGGATAGTGACCATTCCCGCCTAGTGCTGGCAATGCACGAGCACTGCCAAAAGGCAAAGGAAGGCGCTTAGCATGCGGCTTGTGCGCAAAGCTTTCAGACTGCCAGAGGACCGCAGCTGTGGTAAGCCCGCTTGCTCATTTGACGTTAGATGTCGCCTGCAAGAACTTCACCCGCATCTGGTTTATGCTGCTACCTGCTGTTAGGCGACACCAAGGACACATGTAGCAAATGCTTTTTCCTGTTTCATTTTGCTAGACCACGCTCTTCTGTGGCTCTTTAGTGCTTGCCAAACTGCTATGTGCGTGCTGCTGCTTCCATCTGACAAGGAGCACAGCCTTCTGACAGCAGCTTTCAACTTGTCGAAGAAAGAGCTTGGCCATTTAGATGTGATGCAAATCTGTGTGTGTCTAAGGTGCAGGTGCAAGCTCCTGACAAAGGTGTTCTCCAGGTTCAGTTTCTCCTTGCCAGACACATTGGAAATGTTTTCCTCTATCATTCGCACCAAGAGTTGCAGATTACTTAACTCAGGAGCTCTGAGAATGGAACGGCAAGAGGTGTTCCGCTTATGTCATAAACAGTGCTCCAGAGCGCTTAGCAACGGGCACAACAAAACGTGTGTGCGGGATAGTGACCATTCCCACCTAGTGCGGGCAATGCACGAGCACTGCCAAAAGGCAAAGGAAGGCGCTTAGCATGCGGCTTGTGCGCAAAGCTTTCAGACTGCCAGAGGACCGCAGCTGTGGTAAGCCCGCTTGCTCATTTGATGTTAGATGTCGCCTGCAAGAACTTCACCCGCATCTGGTTTATGCTGCTACCTGTTCTTAGGCGACAACAAGGACACATGCAGTAAATGCTTTTTCCTGTTTCATTTTGCTAGACCACGTTCTTCTGTGGCACTTTAGTGCTTGCCAAACTGCTATGTGCGTGCTGCTGCTTCCATCTGACAAGGAGCACTGCCTTCTGACAGCAGCTTTCAACTTGTCGAAGAAAGAGCTTGGCCATTTAGATGTGATGCAAATCTGTGTGTGTCTAAGGTGCAGGTGCAAGCTCCTGACAAAGGTGTTCTCCAGGTTCAATTTCTCCTTGCCAGACACATTGGAAATGTTTTCCTCTATCATTCGCACCAAGAGTTGCAGATTACTTAACTCAGGAGCTCTGAGAATGGAACGGCAAGAGGTGTTCCGCTTATGTCATAAACAGTGCTCCAGAGCGCTTAGCAACGGGCACAACAAAACGTGTGTGCGGGATAGTGACCATTCCCGCCTAGTGCTGGCAATGCACGAGCACTGCCAAAAGGCAAAGGAAGGCGCTTAGCATGCGGCTTGTGCGCAAAGCTTTCAGACTGCCAGAGGACCGCAGCTGTGGTAAGCCCGCTTGCTCATTTGACGTTAGATGTCGCCTGCAAGAACTTCACCCGCATCTGGTTTATGCTGCTACCTGTTGTTAGGCGACACCAAGGGCACATGTAGCAAATGCTTTTTCCTGCCTCATTTTGCTAGACCACGCTCTTCTGTGGCACTTTAGTGCTTGCCAAACTGCTATGTGCGTGCTGCTGCTTCCATCTGACAAGGAGCACAGTTTTCTGACCGCAGCTTTCAACTTGTCTAAGAAAGAGCTTGGCCATTTAGATGTGATGCAAATCTGTGTGTGTGTAAGGTGCAGGTGCAAGCTCCTGACAAAGGTGTTCTCCAGGTTCAGTTTCTCTCTGCCAGACACTTTGGAAATGTTTTCCTCTATCATTCGCACCAAGAGTCGCAGATTACTTAACTCAGGAGCTCTGAGAATGGAACGGCAAGAGGTGTTCCGCTTATGTCATAAACAGTGCTCCAGAGCGCTTAGCAACGGGCACAACAAAACGTGTGTGCGGGATAGTGACCATTCCCGCCTAGTGCTAGCAATGCAGGAGCACTGCCAAAAGGCAAAGGAAGGCGCTTAGCATGCGGCTTGTGCGCAAAGCTTTCAGACTGCCAGAGGACCGCAGCTGTGGTAAGCCCGCTTGCTCATTTGACGTTAGATGTCGCTTGCAAGTACTTCACCCGCATCTGGTTTATGCTGCTACCTGTTCTTAGGCGAAAACAAGGACACATGCAGTAAATGCTTTTTCCTGTTTCATTTTGCTAGACCACGCTCTTCTGTGGCACTTTAGTGCTTGCCAAACTGCTATGTGCGTGCTGCTGCTTCCATCTGACAAGGAGCACAGCCTTCTGACAGCAGCTTTCAACTTGTCGAAGAAAGAGCTTGGCCATTTAGATGTGATGCAAATCTGTGTGTGTGTAAGGTGCAGGTGCAAGCTCCTGACAAAGGTGTTCTCCAGGTTCAGTTTCTCCTTGCCAGACACTTTGGAAATGTTTTCCTCTATCATTCGCACCAAGAGTCGCAGATTACTTAACTCAGGAGCTCTGAGAATGGAACGGCAAGAGGTGCTCCGCTTACGTCATAAACAGTGCTCCAGAGCGCTTAGCAACGGGCACAACGAAATGTGTGTGCGGGATAGTGACCATTTCCGCCTAGTGCTGGCAATGCACGAGCACTGCCAAAAGGCAAAGGAAGGCGCTTAGCATGCGGCTTGTGCGCAAAGCTTTCAGACTGCCAGAGGACCGCAGCTGTGGTAAGCTTGCTTGCTCATTTGACGTTAGATGTCGCCTGCAAGAACTTCACCCGCATCTGGTTTATGCTGCTACCTGTTGTTAGACGACACCAAGGGCACATGTAGCAAATGCTTTTTCCTGTTTCATTTTGCTAGACCACGCTCTTCTGTGGCTCTTTAGTGCTTGCCAAACTGCTATGTGCGTGCTGCTGCTTCCATCTGACAAGGAGCACAGCCTTCTGACAGCAGCTTTCAACTTGTCGAAGAAAGAGCTTGGCCATTTAGATGTGATGCAAATCTGTGTGTGTGTAAGGTGCAGGTGCAAGCTCCTGACAAAGGTGTTCTCCAGGTTCAGTTTCTCCCTGCCAGACACATTGGAAATGTTTTCCTCTATCATTCGCACCAAGAGTCGCAGATTACTTAACTCAGGAGCTCTGAGAATGGAACGGCAAGAGGTGTTCCGCTTATGTCATAAACAGTGCTCCAGAGCGCTTAACAACGGGCACAACGAAACGTGTGTGCGGGATAGTGACCATTCCCGCCTAGTGCTGGCAATGCACGAGCACTGCCAAAAGGCAAAGGAAGGCGCTTAGCATGCGGCTTGTGCGCAAAGCTTTCAGACTGCCAGAGGACCGCAGCTGTGGTAAGCCCGCTTGCTCATTTGACGTTAGATGTCGCCTGCAAGAACTTTACCCGCATCTGGTTTATGCTGCTACCTGTTCTTAGGCGACAACATGGACACATGCAGTAAATGCTTTTCCCTGTTTCATTTTGCTAGACCACGCTCTTCTGTGGCTCTTTAGTTCTTGCCAAACTGCTATGTGCGTGCTGCTGCTTCCATCTGACAAGGAGCACAGCCTTCTGACAGCAGCTTTCAACTTGTCGAAGAAAGAGCTTGGCCATTTAGATGTGATGCAAATCTGTGTGTGTGTAAGGTGCAGGTGCAAGCTCCTGACAAAGGTGTTCTCCAGGTTCAGTTTCTCCTTGCCAGACACATTGGAAATGTTTTCCTCTATCATTCGCACCAAGAGTTGCAGATTACTTAACTCAGGAGCTCTGAGAATGGAACGGCAAGAGGTGTTCCGCTTATGTCATAAACAGTGCTCCAGAGCGCTTAGCAACGGGCACAACAAAACGTGTGTGCGGGATAGTGACCATTCCCACCTAGTGCGGGCAATGCACGAGCACTGCCAAAAGGCAAAGGAAGGCGCTTAGCATGCGGCTTGTGCGCAAAGCTTTCAGACTGCCAGAGGACCGCAGCTGTGGTAAGCCCGCTTGCTCATTTGACGTTAGATGTCGCCTGCAAGAACTTCACCCGCATCTGGTTTATGCTGCTACCTGTTGTTAGGCGACACGAAGGGCACATGTAGCAAATGCTTTTTCCTGCCTCATTTTGCTAGACCACGCTCTTCTGTGGCACTTTAGTGCTTGCCAAACTCCTATGTGCGTGCTGCTGCTTCCATCTGACAAGGAGCACTGCCTTCTGACAGCAGCTTTCAACTTGTCGAAGAAAGAGCTTGGCCATTTAGATGTGATGCAAATCTGTGTGTGTCTAAGGTGCAGGTGCAAGCTCCTGACAAAGGTGTTCTCCAGGTTCAATTTCTCCTTGCCAGACACATTGGAAATGTTTTCCTCTATCATTCGCACCAAGAGTTGCAGATTACTTAACTCAGGAGCTCTGAGAATGGAACGGCAAGAGGTGTTCTGCTTACGTCATAAACAGTGCTCCAGAGCGCTTAGCAACAGGCACAACGAAACGTGTGTGCGGGATAGTGACCATTCCCGCCTAGTGCTAGCAATGCACGAGCACTGCCAAAAGGCAAAGGAAGGCGCTTAGCATGCGGCTTGTGCGCAAAGCTTTCAGACTGCCAGAGGACCGCAGCTGTGGTAAGCCCGCTTGCTCATTTGACGTTAGATGTCGCCTGCAAGAACTTCACCCGCATCTGGTTTATGCTGCTACCTGTTGTTAGGCGACAACAAGGACACATGCAGTAAATGCTTTTTCCTGTTTCATTTTGCTAGACCACGCTCTTCTGTGGCTCTTTAGTGCTTGCCAAACTGCTATGTGCGTGCTGCTGCTTCCATCTGACAAGGAGCACAGCCTTCTGACAGCAGCTTTCAACTTGTCGAAGAAAGAGCTTGGCCATTTAGATGTGATGCAAATCTGTGTGTGTCTAAGGTGCAGGTGCCAGCTCCTGACAAAGGTGTTCTCCAGGTTCAGTTTCTCCCTGCCAGACACTTTGGAAATGTTTTCCTCTATCATTCGCACCAAGAGTCGCAGATTACTTAACTCAGGAGCTCTGAGAATGGAACGGCAAGAGGTGTTCCGCTTATGTCATAAACAGTGCTCCAGAGCGCTTAGCAACGGGCACAACGAAACGTGTGTGTGGGATAGTGACCATTCCCGCCTAGTGCTGGCAATGCACGAGCACTGCCAATAGGCAAAGGAAGGCGCTTTTCATCCGGCTTGTGCGCAAAGCTTTCAGACTGCCAGAGGACCGCAGCTGTGGTAAGCCCGCTTGCTCATTTGACGTTAGATGTCGCCTGCAAGAACTTCACCCGCATCTGGTTTATGCTGCTACCTGTTCTTAGGCGACAACAAGGACACATGCAGTAAATGCTTTTTCCTGTTTCATTTTGCTAGACCACGCTCTTCTGTGGCTCTTTAGTGCTTGCCAAACTGCTATGTGCGTGCTGCTGCTTCCATCTGACAAGGAGCACAGCCTTCTGACAGCAGCTTTCAACTTGTCGAAGAAAGAGCTTGGCCATTTAGATGTGATGCAAATCTGTGTGTGTGTAAGGTGCAGGTGCAAGCTCCTGACAAAGGTGTTCTCCAGGTTCAGTTTCTCCTTGCCAGACACATTGGAAATGTTTTCCTCTATCATTCGCACCAAGAGTCGCAGATTACTTAACTCAGGAGCTCTGAGAATGGAACGGCAAGAGGTGTTCCGCTTATGTCATAAACAGTGCTCCAGAGCGCTTAGCAACGGGCACAACAAAACGTGTGTGCGGGATAGTGACCATTCCCGCCTAGTGCTGGCAATGCACGAGCACTGCCAAAAGGCAAAGGAAGGCGCTTAGCATGCGGCTTGTGCGCAAAGCTTTCAGACTGCCAGAGGACCGCAGCTGTGGTAAGCCGGCTTGCTCATTTGACGTTAGATGTCGCCTGCAAGAACTTCACCCGCATCTGGTTTATGCTGCTACCTGTTCTTAGGCGACAACAAGGACACATGCAGTAAATGCTTTTTCCTGTTTCATTTTGCTAGACCACGCTCTTCTGTGGCTCTTTAGTGCTTGCCAAACTGCTATGTGCGTGCTGCTGCTTCCATCTGACAAGGAGCACAGCCTTCTGACAGCAGCTTTCAACTTGTCGAAGAAAGAGCTTGGCCATTTAGATGTGATGCAAATCTGTGTGTGTGTAAGGTGCAGGTGCGAGCTCCTGACAAAGGTGTTCTCCAGGTTCAGTTTCTCCCTGCCAGACACATTGGAAATGTTTTCCTCTATCATTCGCACCAAGAGTTGCAGATTACTTAACTCAGGAGCTCTGAGAATGGAACGGCAAGAGGTGTTCCGCTTACGTCATAAACAGTGCTCCAGAGCGCTTAGCAACGGGCACAACGAAACGTGTGTGCGGGATAGTGACCATTCCCGCCTAGTGCTGGCAATGCACGAGCACTGCCAAAAGGCAAAGGAAGGCGCTTAGCATGCGGCTTGTGCTCAAAGCTTTCAGACTGCCAGAGGACCGCAGCTGTGGTAAGCCCGCTTGCTCATTTGACGTTAGATGTCGCCTGCAAGAACTTCACCCGCATCTGGTTTATGCTGCTACCTGTTGTTAGGCGACACCAAGGGCACATGTAGCAAATGCTTTTTCCTGCCTCATTTTGCTAGACCACGCTCTTCTGTGGCACTTTAGTGCTTGCTAAACTCCTATGTGCGTGCTGCTGCTTCCATCTGACAAGGAGCACAGCCTTCTGACAGCAGCTTTCAACTTGTCGAAGAAAGAGCTTGGCCATTTAGATGTGATGCAAATCTGTGTGTGTGTAAGGTGCAGGTGCAAGCTCCTGACAAAGGTGTTCTCCAGGTTCAATTTCTCCTTGCCAGACACATTGGAAATGTTTTCCTCTATCATTCGCACCAAGAGTTGCAGATTACTTAACTCAGGAGCTCTGAGAATGGAACGGCAAGAGGTGTTCTGCTTACGTCATAAACAGTGCTCCAGAGCGCTTAGCAACGGGCACAACGAAACGTGTGTGCGGGATAGTGACCATTCCCGCCTAGTGCTAGCAATGCACGAGCACTGCCAAAAGGCAAAGGAAGGCGCTTAGCATGCGGCTTGTGCGCAAAGCTTTCAGACTGCCAGAGGACCGCAGCTGTGGTAAGCCCGCTTGCTCATTTGATGTTAGATGTCGCCTGCAAGAACTTCACCCGCATCTGGTTTATGCTGCTACCTCTTCTTAGGCGACAACAAGGACACATGCAGTAAATGCTTTTTCCTGTTTCATTTTGCTAGACCACGCTCTTCTGTGGCACTTTAGTGCTTGCCAAACTGCTATGTGCGTGCTGCTGCTTCCATCTGACAAGGAGCACAGCCTTCTGACAGCAGCTTTCAACTTGTCGAAGAAAGAGCTTGGCCATTTAGATGTGATGCAAATCTGTGTGTGTCTAAGGTGCAGGTGCAAGCTCGTGACAAATATGTTCTCCAGGTTCAGTTTCTCCCTGCCAGACACATTGGAAATGTTTTCCTCTATCATTCGCACCAAGAGTTGCAGATTACTTAACTCAGGAGCTCTGAGAATGGAACGGCAAGAGGTGTTCCGCTTATGTCATAAACAGTGCTCCAGAGCGCTTAGCAACGGGCACAACGAAACGTGTGTGCGGGATAGTGACCATTCCCGCCTAGTGCTGGCAATGCACGAGCACTGCCAAAAGGCAAAGGAAGGCGCTTAGCATGCGGCTTGTGCGCAAAGCTTTCAGACTGCCAGAGGACCGCAGCTGTGGTAAGCCCGCTTGCTCATTTGACGTTAGATGTCGCCTGCAAGAACTTCACCCGCATCTGGTTTATGCTGCTACCTGCTGTTAGGCGACACCAAGGACACATGTAGCAAATGCTTTTTCCTGTTTCATTTTGCTAGACCACGCTCTTCTGTGGCTCTTTAGTGCTTGCCAAACTGCTATGTGCGTGCTGCTGCTTCCATCTGACAAGGAGCACAGCCTTCTGACAGCAGCTTTCAACTTGTCGAAGAAAGAGCTTGGCCATTTAGATGTGATGCAAATCTGTGTGTGTGTAAGGTGCAGGTGCAAGCTCCTGACAAAGGTGTTCTCCAGGTTCAATTTCTCCTTGCCAGACACATTGGAAATGTTTTCCTCTATCATTCGCACCAAGAGTTGCAGATTACTTAACTCAGGAGCTCTGAGAATGGAACGGCAAGAGGTGTTCTGCTTACGTCATAAACAGTGCTCCAGAGCGCTTAGCAACGGGCACAACGAAACGTGTGTGCGGGATAGTGACCATTCCCGCCTAGTGCTAGCAATGCAGGAGCACTGCCAAAAGGCAAAGGAAGGCGCTTAGCATGCGGCTTGTGCGCAAAGCTTTCAGACTGCCAGAGGACCGCAGCTGTGGTAAGCCCGCTTGCTCATTTGATGTTAGATGTCGCCTGCAAGAACTTCACCCGCATCTGGTTTATGCTGCTACCTCTTCTTAGGCGACAACAAGGACACATGCAGTAAATGCTTTTTCCTGTTTCATTTTGCTAGACCACGCTCTTCTGTGGCACTTTAGTGCTTGCCAAACTGCTATGTGCGTGCTGCTGCTTCCATCTGACAAGGAGCACAGCCTTCTGACAGCAGCTTTCAACTTGTCGAAGAAAGAGCTTGGCCATTTAGATGTGATGCAAATCTGTGTGTGTCTAAGGTGCAGGTGCAAGCTCGTGACAAATATGTTCTCCAGGTTCAGTTTCTCCCTGCCAGACACATTGGAAATGTTTTCCTCTATCATTCGCACCAAGAGTTGCAGATTACTTAACTCAGGAGCTCTGAGAATGGAACGGCAAGAGGTGTTCCGCTTACGTCATAAACAGTGCTCCAGAGCGCTTAGCAACGGGCACAACAAAACGTGTGTGCGGGATAGTGACCATTCCCGCCTAGTGCTGGCAATGCACGAGCACTGCCAAAAGGCAAAGGAAGGCGCTTAGCATGCGGCTTGTGCGCAAAGCTTTCAGACTGCCAGAGGACCGCAGCTGTGGTAAGCCCGCTTGCTCATTTGACGTTAGATGTCGCCTGCAAGAACTTCACCCGCATCTGGTTTATGCTGCTACCTGCTGTTAGGCGACACCAAGGACACATGTAGCAAATGCTTTTTCCTGTTTCATTTTGCTAGACCACGCTCTTCTGTGGCTCTTTAGTGCTTGCCAAACTGCTATGTGCGTGCTGCTGCTTCCATCTGACAAGGAGCACAGCCTTCTGACAGCAGCTTTCAACTTGTCGAAGAAAGAGCTTGGCCATTTAGATGTGATGCAAATCTGTGTGTGTCTAAGGTGCAGGTGCAAGCTCCTGACAAAGGTGTTCTCCAGGTTCAGTTTCTCCTTGCCAGACACATTGGAAATGTTTTCCTCTATCATTCGCACCAAGAGTTGCAGATTACTTAACTCAGGAGCTCTGAGAATGGAACGGCAAGAGGTGTTCCGCTTATGTCATAAACAGTGCTCCAGAGCGCTTAGCAACGGGCACAACAAAACGTGTGTGCGGGATAGTGACCATTCCCACCTAGTGCGGGCAATGCACGAGCACTGCCAAAAGGCAAAGGAAGGCGCTTAGCATGCGGCTTGTGCGCAAAGCTTTCAGACTGCCAGAGGACCGCAGCTGTGGTAAGCCCGCTTGCTCATTTGATGTTAGATGTCGCCTGCAAGAACTTCACCCGCATCTGGTTTATGCTGCTACCTCTTCTTAGGCGACAACAAGGACACATGCAGTAAATGCTTTTTCCTGTTTCATTTTGCTAGACCACGTTCTTCTGTGGCACTTTAGTGCTTGCCAAACTGCTATGTGCGTGCTGCTGCTTCCATCTGACAAGGAGCACAGCCTTCTGACAGCAGCTTTCAACTTGTCGAAGAAAGAGCTTGGCCATTTAGATGTGATGCAAATCTGTGTGTGTCTAAGGTGCAGGTGCGAGCTCCTGACAAAGGTGTTCTCCAGGTTCAGTTTCTCCCTGCCAGACACATTGGAAATGTTTTCCTCTATCATTTGCACCAAGAGTCGCAGATTACTTAACTCAGGAGCTCTGAGAATGGAACGGCAAGAGGTGTTCCGCTTACGTCATAAACAGTGCTCCAGAGCGCTTAGCAACGGGCACAACGAAACGTGTGTGCGGGATAGTGACCATTCCCGCCTAGTGCTGGCAATGCACGAGCACTGCCAAAAGGCAAAGGAAGGCGCTTAGCATGCGGCTTGTGCGCAAAGCTTTCAGACTGCCAGAGGACCGCAGCTGTGGTAAGCCCGCTTGCTCATTTGACGTTAGATGTCGCCTGCAAGAACTTCACCCGCATCTGGTTTATGCTGCTACCTGTTGTTAGGCGACACGAAGGGCACATGTAGCAAATGCTTTTTCCTGCCTCATTTTGCTAGACCACGCTCTTCTGTGGCTCTTTAGTGCTTGCCAAACTGCTATGTGCGTGCTGCTGCTTCCATCTGACATGGAGCACAGCCTTCTGACAGCAGCTTTCAACTTGTCGAAGAAAGAGCTTGGCCATTTAGATGTGATGCAAATCTGTGTGTGTCTAAGGTGCAGGTGCAAGCTCGTGACAAATATGTTCTCCAGGTTCAGTTTCTCCCTGCCAGACACATTGGAAATGTTTTCCTCTATCATTCGCACCAAGAGTTGCAGATTACTTAACTCAGGAGCTCTGAGAATGGAACGGCAAGAGGTGTTCCGCTTATGTCATAAACAGTGCTCCAGAGCGCTTAGCAACGGGCACAACGAAACGTGTGTGCGGGATAGTGACCATTCCCGCCTAGTGCTGGCAATGCACGAGCACTGCCAAAAGGCAAAGGAAGGCGCTTAGCATGCGGCTTGTGCGCAAAGCTTTCAGACTGCCAGAGGACCGCAGCTGTGGTAAGCCCGCTTGCTCATTTGACGTTAGATGTCGCCTGCAAGAACTTCACCCGCATCTGGTTTATGCTGCTACCTGCTGTTAGGCGACACCAAGGACACATGTAGCAAATGCTTTTTCCTGTTTCATTTTGCTAGACCACGCTCTTCTGTGGCTCTTTAGTGCTTGCCAAACTGCTATGTGCGTGCTGCTGCTTCCATCTGACAAGGAGCACAGCCTTCTGACAGCAGCTTTCAACTTGTCGAAGAAAGAGCTTGGCCATTTAGATGTGATGCAAATCTGTGTGTGTGTAAGGTGCAGGTGCAAGCTCCTGACAAAGGTGTTCTCCAGGTTCAATTTCTCCTTGCCAGACACATTGGAAATGTTTTCCTCTATCATTCGCACCAAGAGTTGCAGATTACTTAACTCAGGAGCTCTGAGAATGGAACGGCAAGAGGTGTTCTGCTTACGTCATAAACAGTGCTCCAGAGCGCTTAGCAACGGGCACAACGAAACGTGTGTGCGGGATAGTGACCATTCCCGCCTAGTGCTAGCAATGCACGAGCACTGCCAAAAGGCAAAGGAAGGCGCTTAGCATGCGGCTTGTGCGCAAAGCTTTCAGACTGCCAGAGGACCGCAGCTGTGGTAAGCCCGCTTGCTCATTTGACGTTAGATGTCGCCTGCAAGAACTTCACCCGCATCTGGTTTATGCTGCTACCTCTTCTTAGGCGACAACAAGGACACATGCAGTAAATGCTTTTTCCTGTTTCATTTTGCTAGACCACGCTCTTCTGTGGCACTTTAGTGCTTGCCAAACTGCTATGTGCGTGCTGCTGCTTCCATCTGACAAGGAGCACAGCCTTCTGACAGCAGCTTTCAACTTGTCGAAGAAAGAGCTTGGCCATTTAGATGTGATGCAAATCTGTGTGTGTCTAAGGTGCAGGTGCGAGCTCCTGACAAAGGTGTTCTCCAGGTTCAGTTTCTCCCTTCCAGACACATTGGAAATGTTTTCCTCTATCATTTGCACCAAGAGTCGCAGATTACTTAACTCAGGAGCTCTGAGAATGGAACGGCAAGAGGTGTTCCGCTTATGTCATAAAGAGTGCTCCAGAGCGCTTAGCAACGGGCACAACGAAACGTGTGTGCGGGATAGTGACCATTCCCGCCTAGTGCTGGCAATGCACGAGCACTGCCAAAAGGCAAAGGAAGGCGCTTAGCATGCGGCTTGTGCGCAAAGCTTTCAGACTGCCAGAGGACCGCAGCTGTGGTAAGCCCGCTTGCTCATTTGACGTTAGATGTCGCCTGCAAGAACTTCACCCGCATCTGGTTTATGCTGCTACCTGTTGTTAGGCGACACGAAGGGCACATGTAGCAAATGCTTTTTCCTGCCTCATTTTGCTAGACCACGCTCTTCTGTGGCACTTTAGTGCTTGCCAAACTCCTATGTGCGTGCTGCTGCTTCCATCTGACAAGGAGCACTGCCTTCTGACAGCAGCTTTCAACTTGTCGAAGAAAGAGCTTGGCCATTTAGATGTGATGCAAATCTGTGTGTGTCTAAGGTGCAGGTGCAAGCTCCTGACAAAGGTGTTCTCCAGGTTCAATTTCTCCTTGCCAGACACATTGGAAATGTTTTCCTCTATCATTCGCACCAAGAGTTGCAGATTACTTAACTCAGGAGCTCTGAGAATGGAACGGCAAGAGGTGTTCTGCTTACGTCATAAACAGTGCTCCAGAGCGCTTAGCAACAGGCACAACGAAACGTGTGTGCGGGATAGTGACCATTCCCGCCTAGTGCTAGCAATGCACGAGCACTGCCAAAAGGCAAAGGAAGGCGCTTAGCATGCGGCTTGTGCGCAAAGCTTTCAGACTGCCAGAGGACCGCAGCTGTGGTAAGCCCGCTTGCTCATTTGACGTTAGATGTCGCCTGCAAGATATTCACCCGCATCTGGTTTATGCTGCTACCTGTTGTTAGGCGACACCAAGGACACATGCAGTAAATGCTTTTTCCTGTTTCATTTTGCTAGACCACGCTCTTCTGTGGCTCTTTAGTGCTTGCCAAACTGCTATGTGCGTGCTGCTGCTTCCATCTGACAAGGAGCACAGCCTTCTGACAGCAGCTTTCAACTTGTCGAAGAAAGAGCTTGGCCATTTAGATGTGATGCAAATCTGTGTGTGTCTAAGGTGCAGGTGCCAGCTCCTGACAAAGGTGTTCTCCAGGTTCAGTTTCTCCCTGCCAGACACTTTGGAAATGTTTTCCTCTATCATTCGCACCAAGAGTCGCAGATTACTTAACTCAGGAGCTCTGAGAATGGAACGGCAAGAGGTGTTCCGCTTATGTCATAAACAGTGCTCCAGAGCGCTTAGCAACGGGCACAACGAAACGTGTGTGTGGGATAGTGACCATTCCCACCTAGTGCTGGCAATGCACGAGCACTGCCAAAAGGCAAAGGAAGGCGCTTAGCATGCGGCTTGTGCGCAAAGCTTTCAGACTGCCAGAGGACCGCAGCTGTGGTAAGCCCGCTTGCTCATTTGACGTTAGATGTCGCCTGCAAGAACTTCACCCGCATCTGGTTTATGCTGCTACCTGTTCTTAGGCGACAACAAGGACACATGCAGTAAATGCTTTTTCCTGTTTCATTTTGCTAGACCACGCTCTTCTGTGGCTCTTTAGTGCTTGCCAAACTGCTATGTGCGTGCTGCTGCTTCCATCTGACAAGGAGCACAGCCTTCTGACAGCAGCTTTCAACTTGTCGAAGAAAGAGCTTGGCCATTTAGATGTGATGCAAATCTGTGTGTGTGTAAGGTGCAGGTGCAAGCTCCTGACAAAGGTGTTCTCCAGGTTCAGTTTCTCCTTGCCAGACACATTGGAAATGTTTTCCTCTATCATTCGCACCAAGAGTCGCAGATTACTTAACTCAGGAGCTCTGAGAATGGAACGGCAAGAGGTGTTCCGCTTATGTCATAAACAGTGCTCCAGAGCGCTTAGCAACGGGCACAACAAAACGTGTGTGCGGGATAGTGACCATTCCCGCCTAGTGCTGGCAATGCACGAGCACTGCCAAAAGGCAAAGGAAGGCGCTTAGCATGCGGCTTGTGCGCAAAGCTTTCAGACTGCCAGAGGACCGCAGCTGTGGTAAGCCGGCTTGCTCATTTGACGTTAGATGTCGCCTGCAAGAACTTCACCCGCATCTGGTTTATGCTGCTACCTGTTCTTAGGCGACAACAAGGACACATGCAGTAAATGCTTTTTCCTGTTTCATTTTGCTAGACCACGCTCTTCTGTGGCTCTTTAGTGCTTGCCAAACTGCTATGTGCGTGCTGCTGCTTCCATCTGACAAGGAGCACAGCCTTCTGACAGCAGCTTTCAACTTGTCGAAGAAAGAGCTTGGCCATTTAGATGTGATGCAAATCTGTGTGTGTGTAAGGTGCAGGTGCGAGCTCCTGACAAAGGTGTTCTCCAGGTTCAGTTTCTCCCTGCCAGACACATTGGAAATGTTTTCCTCTATCATTCGCACCAAGAGTTGCAGATTACTTAACTCAGGAGCTCTGAGAATGGAACGGCAAGAGGTGTTCCGCTTACGTCATAAACAGTGCTCCAGAGCGCTTAGCAACGGGCACAACGAAACGTGTGTGCGGGATAGTGACCATTCCCGCCTAGTGCTGGCAATGCACGAGCACTGCCAAAAGGCAAAGGAAGGCGCTTAGCATGCGGCTTGTGCTCAAAGCTTTCAGACTGTCAGAGGACCGCAGCTGTGGTAAGCCCGCTTGCTCATTTGACGTTAGATGTCGCCTGCAAGAACTTCACCCGCATCTGGTTTATGCTGCTACCTGTTGTTAGGCGACACCAAGGGCACATGTAGCAAATGCTTTTTCCTACCTCATTTTGCTAGACCACGCTCTTCTGTGGCACTTTAGTGCTTGCCAAACTCCTATGTGCGTGCTGCTGCTTCCATCTGACAAGGAGCACAGCCTTCTGACAGCAGCTTTCAACTTGTCGAAGAAAGAGCTTGGCCATTTAGATGTGATGCAAATCTGTGTGTGTCTAAGGTGCAGGTGCAAGCTCCTGACAAAGGTGTTCTCCAGGTTCAATTTCTCCTTGCCAGACACATTGGAAATGTTTTCCTCTATCATTCGCACCAAGAGTTGCAGATTACTTAACTCAGGAGCTCTGAGAATGGAACGGCAAGAGGTGTTCTGCTTACGTCATAAACAGTGCTCCAGAGCGCTTAGCAACGGGCACAACGAAACGTGTGTGCGGGATAGTGACCATTCCCGCCTAGTGCTAGCAATGCAGGAGCACTGCCAAAAGGCAAAGGAAGGCGCTTAGCATGCGGCTTGTGCGCAAAGCTTTCAGACTGCCAGAGGACCGCAGCTGTGGTAAGCCCGCTTGCTCATTTGATGTTAGATGTCGCCTGCAAGAACTTCACCCGCATCTGGTTTATGCTGCTACCTCTTCTTAGGCGACAACAAAGACACATGCAGTAAATGCTTTTTCCTGTTTCATTTTGCTAGACCACGCTCTTCTGTGGCACTTTAGTGCTTGCCAAACTGCTATGTGCGTGCTGCTGCTTCCATCTGACAAGGAGCACAGCCTTCTGACAGCAGCTTTCAACTTGTCGAAGAAAGAGCTTGGCCATTTAGATGTGATGCAAATCTGTGTGTGTCTAAGGTGCAGGTGCAAGCTCGTGACAAATATGTTCTCCAGGTTCAGTTTCTCTCTGCCAGACACATTGGAAATGTTTTCCTCTATCATTCGCACCAAGAGTTGCAGATTACTTAACTCAGGAGCTCTGAGAATGGAACGGCAAGAGGTGTTCCGCTTATGTCATAAACAGTGCTCCAGAGCGCTTAGCAACGGGCACAACGAAACGTGTGTGCGGGATAGTGACCATTCCCGCCTAGTGCTGGCAATGCACGAGCACTGCCAAAAGGCAAAGGAAGGCGCTTAGCATGCGGCTTGTGCGCAAAGCTTTCAGACTGCCAGAGGACCGCAGCTGTGGTAAGCCCGCTTGCTCATTTGACGTTAGATGTCGCCTGCAAGAACTTCACCCGCATCTGGTTTATGCTGCTACCTGCTGTTAGGCGACACCAAGGACACATGTAGCAAATGCTTTTTCCTGTTTCATTTTGCTAGACCACGCTCTTCTGTGGCTCTTTAGTGCTTGCCAAACTGCTATGTGCGTGCTGCTGCTTCCATCTGACAAGGAGCACAGCCTTCTGACAGCAGCTTTCAACTTGTCGAAGAAAGAGCTTGGCCATTTAGGTGTGATGCAAATCTGTGTGTGTGTAAGGTGCAGGTGCAAGCTCCTGACAAAGGTGTTCTCCAGGTTCAATTTCTCCTTGCCAGACACATTGGAAATGTTTTCCTCTATCATTCGCACCAAGAGTTGCAGATTACTTAACTCAGGAGCTCTGAGAATGGAACGGCAAGAGGTGTTCTGCTTACGTCATAAACAGTGCTCCAGAGCGCTTAGCAACGGGCACAACGAAACGTGTGTGCGGGATAGTGACCATTCCCGCCTAGTGCTAGCAATGCAGGAGCACTGCCAAAAGGCAAAGGAAGGCGCTTAGCATGCGGCTTGTGCGCAAAGCTTTCAGACTGCCAGAGGACCGCAGCTGTGGTAAGCCCGCTTGCTCATTTGATGTTAGATGTCGCCTGCAAGAACTTCACCCGCATCTGGTTTATGCTGCTACCTCTTCTTAGGCGACAACAAGGACACATGCAGTAAATGCTTTTTCCTGTTTCATTTTGCTAGACCACGCTCTTCTGTGGCACTTTAGTGCTTGCCAAACTGCTATGTGCGTGCTGCTGCTTCCATCTGACAAGGAGCACAGCCTTCTGACAGCAGCTTTCAACTTGTCGAAGAAAGAGCTTGGCCATTTAGATGTGATGCAAATCTGTGTGTGTCTAAGGTGCAGGTGCAAGCTCGTGACAAATATGTTCTCCAGGTTCAGTTTCTCCCTGCCAGACACATTGGAAATGTTTTCCTCTATCATTCGCACCAAGAGTTGCAGATTACTTAACTCAGGAGCTCTGAGAATGGAACGGCAAGAGGTGTTCCGCTTACGTCATAAACAGTGCTCCAGAGCGCTTAGCAACGGGCACAACAAAACGTGTGTGCGGGATAGTGACCATTCCCGCCTAGTGCTGGCAATGCACGAGCACTGCCAAAAGGCAAAGGAAGGCGCTTAGCATGCGGCTTGTGCGCAAAGCTTTCAGACTGCCAGAGGACCGCAGCTGTGGTAAGCCCGCTTGCTCATTTGACGTTAGATGTCGCCTGCAAGAACTTCACCCGCATCTGGTTTATGCTGCTACCTGCTGTTAGGCGACACCAAGGACACATGTAGCAAATGCTTTTTCCTGTTTCATTTTGCTAGACCACGCTCTTCTGTGGCTCTTTAGTGCTTGCCAAACTGCTATGTGCGTGCTGCTGCTTCCATCTGACAAGGAGCACAGCCTTCTGACAGCAGCTTTCAACTTGTCGAAGAAAGAGCTTGGCCATTTAGATGTGATGCAAATCTGTGTGTGTGTAAGGTGCAGGTGCAAGCTCCTGACAAAGGTGTTCTCCAGGTTCAGTTTCTCCTTGCCAGACACATTGGAAATGTTTTCCTCTATCATTCGCACCAAGAGTCGCAGATTACTTAACTCAGGAGCTCTGAGAATGGAACGGCAAGAGGTGTTCTGCTTACGTCATAAACAGTGCTCCAGAGCGCTTAGCAACGGGCACAACGAAACGTGTGTGCGGGATAGTGACCATTCCCGCCTAGTGCTAGCAATGCACGAGCACTGCCAAAAGGCAAAGGAAGGCGCTTAGCATGCGGCTTGTGCGCAAAGCTTTCAGACTGCCAGAGGACCGCAGCTGTGGTAAGCCCGCTTGCTCATTTGACGTTAGATGTCGCCTGCAAGAACTTCACCCGCATCTGGTTTATGCTGCTACCTGTTCTTAGGCGACACCAAGGACACATGTAGCAAATGCTTTTTCCTGCCTCATTTTGCTAGACCACGCTCTTCTGTGGCACTTTAGTGCTTGCCAAACTCCTATGTGCGTGCTGCTGCTTCCATCTGACAAGGAGCACAGCCTTCTGACAGCAGCTTTCAACTTGTCGAAGAAAGAGCTTGGCCATTTAGATGTGATGCAAATCTGTGTGTGTCTAAGGTGCAGGTGCAAGCTCGTGACAAATATGTTCTCCAGGTTCAGTTTCTCCCTGCCAGACACATTGGAAATGTTTTCCTCTATCATTCGCACCAAGAGTTGCAGATTACTTAACTCAGGAGCTCTGAGAATGGAACGGCAAGAGGTGTTCCGCTTACGTCATAAACAGTGCTCCAGAGCGCTTAACAACGGGCACAACGAAACGTGTGTGCGGGATAGTGACCATTCCCGCCTAGTGCTGGCAATGCACGAGCACTGCCAAAAGGCAAAGGAAGGCGCTTAGCATGCGGCTTGTGCGCAAAGCTTTCAGACTGCCAGAGGACCGCAGCTGTGGTAAGCCCGCTTGCTCATTTGACGTTAGATGTCGCCTGCAAGAACTTCACCCGCATCTGGTTTATGCTGCTACCTGTTGTTAGGCGACACCAAGGACACATGAAGTAAATGCTTTTTCCTGTTTCATTTTGCTAGACCACGCTCTTCTGTGGCTCTTTAGTGCTTGCCAAACTGCTATGTGCGTGCTGCTGCTTCCATCTGACAAGGAGCACAGCCTTCTGACAGCAGCTTTCAACTTGTCGAAGAAAGAGCTTGGCCATTTAGATGTGATGCAAATCTGTGTGTGTCTAAGGTGCAGGTGCGAGCTCCTGACAAAGGTGTTCTCCAGGTTCAGTTTCTCCTTGCCAGACACATTGGAAATGTTTTCCTCTATCATTCGCACCAAGAGTCGCAGATTACTTAACTCAGGAGCTCTGAGAATGGAACGGCAAGAGGTGTTCCGCTTATGTCATAAACAGTGCTCCAGAGCGCTTAGCAACGGGCACAACAAAACGTGTGTGCGGGATAGTGACCATTCCCGCCTAGTGCTGGCAATGCACGAGCACTGCCAAAAGGCAAAGGAAGGCGCTTAGCATGCGGCTTGTGCGCAAAGCTTTCAGACTGCCAGAGGACCGCAGCTGTGGTAAGCCCGCTTGCTCATTTGACGTTAGATGTCGCCTGCAAGAACTTCACCCGCATCTGGTTTATGCTGCTACCTGCTGTTAGGCGACACCAAGGACACATGTAGCAAATGCTTTTTCCTGTTTCATTTTGCTAGACCACGCTCTTCTGTGGCTCTTTAGTGCTTGCCAAACTGCTATGTGCGTGCTGCTGCTTCCATCTGACAAGGAGCACAGCCTTCTGACAGCAGCTTTCAACTTGTCGAAGAAAGAGCTTGGCCATTTAGATGTGATGCAAATCTGTGTGTGTCTAAGGTGCAGGTGCAAGCTCCTGACAAAGGTGTTCTCCAGGTTCAGTTTCTCCTTGCCAGACACATTGGAAATGTTTTCCTCTATCATTCGCACCAAGAGTCGCAGATTACTTAACTCAGGAGCTCTGAGAATGGAACGGCAAGAGGTGTTCCGCTTACGTCATAAACAGTGCTCCAGAGCGCTTAGCAACGGGCACAACGAAACGTGTGTGCGGGATAGTGACCATTCCCGCCTAGTGCTAGCAATGCACGAGCACTGCCATAAAGCGAAGGAAGGCGCTTAGCATCTGGCTTGTGCGCAAAGCTTTCAGACTGCCAGAGGACCGCAGCTGTGGTAAGCCCGCTTGCTCATTTGACGTTAGATGTCGCCTGCAAGAACTTCACCCGCATCTGGTTTATGCTGCTACCTGTTGTTGGGCGACACCAAGGACACATGTGGCAAATGCTTTTTCCTGTTTCATTTTGCTAGACCACGCTCTTCTGTGGCACTTTAGTGCTTGCCAAACTGCTATGTGCGTGCTGCTGCTTCCATCTGACAAGGAGCACTGCCTTCTGACAGCAGCTTTCAACTTGTCGAAGAAAGAGGTTGGCCATTTAGATGTGATGCAAATCTGTGTGTGTGTAAGGTGCAGGTGCAAGCTCCTGACAAAGGTGTTCTCCAGGTTCAGTTTCTCCTTGCCAGACACATTGGAAATGTTTTCCTCTATCATTCGCACCAAGAGTCGCAGATTACTTAACTCAGGAGCTCTGAGAATGGAACGGCAAGAGGTGTTCCGCTTATGTCATAAACAGTGCTCCAGAGCGCTTAGCAATGGGCACAACAAAACGTGTGTGCGGGATAGTGACCATTCCCGCCTAGTGCTGGCAATGCACGAGCACTGCCAAAAGGCAAAGGAAGGCGCTTAGCATGCGGCTTGTGCGCAAAGCTTTCAGACTGCCAGAGGACCGCAGCTGTGGTAAGCCCGCTTGCTCATTTGACGTTAGATGTCGCCTGCAAGAACTTCACCCGCATCTGGTTTATGCTGCTACCTGTTCTTAGGCGACAACAAGGACACATGCAGTAAATGCTTTTTCCTGTTTCATTTTGCTAGACCACGCTCTTCTGTGGCTCTTTAGTGCTTGCCAAACTGCTATGTGCGTGCTGCTGCTTCCATCTGACAAGGAGCACAGCCTTCTGACAGCAGCTTTCAACTTGTCGAAGAAAGAGCTTGGCCATTTAGATGTGATGCAAATCTGTGTGTGTCTAAGGTGCAGGTGCGAGCTCCTGACAAAGGTGTTCTCCAGGTTCAGTTTCTCCCTGCCAGACACATTGGAAATGTTTTCCTCTATCATTCGCACCAAGAGTCGCAGATTACTTAACTCAGGAGCTCTGAGAATGGAACGGCAAGAGGTGTTCCGCTTATGTCATAAACAGTGCTCCAGAGCGCTTAGCAACGGGCACAACAAAACGTGTGTGCGGGATAGTGACCATTCCCGCCTAGTGCTGGCAATGCACGAGCACTGCCAAAAGGCAAAGGAAGGCGCTTAGCATGCGGCTTGTGCGCAAAGCTTTCAGACTGCCAGAGGACCGCAGCTGTGGTAAGCCCGCTTGCTCATTTGACGTTAGATGTCGCCTGCAAGAACTTCACCCGCATCTGGTTTATGCTGCTACCTGCTGTTAGGCGACACCAAGGACACATGTAGCAAATGCTTTTTCCTGTTTCATTTTGCTAGACCACGCTCTTCTGTGGCTCTTTAGTGCTTGCCAAACTGCTATGTGCGTGCTGCTGCTTCCATCTGACAAGGAGCACAGCCTTCTGACAGCAGCTTTCAACTTGTCGAAGAAAGAGCTTGGCCATTTAGATGTGATGCAAATCTGTGTGTGTCTAAGGTGCAGGTGCGAGCTCCTGACAAAGGTGTTCTCCAGGTTCAGTTTCTCCCTGCCAGACACATTGGAAATGTTTTCCTCTATCATTCGCACCAAGAGTCGCAGATTACTTAACTCAGGAGCTCTGAGAATGGAACGGCAAGAGGTGTTCCGCTTATGTCATAAACAGTGCTCCAGAGCGCTTAGCAACGGGCACAACAAAACGTGTGTGCGGGATAGTGACCATTCCCGCCTAGTGCTGGCAATGCACGAGCACTGCCAAAAGGCAAAGGAAGGCGCTTAGCATGCGGCTTGTGCGCAAAGCTTTCAGACTGCCAGAGGACCGCAGCTGTGGTAAGCCCGCTTGCTCATTTGACGTTAGATGTCGCCTGCAAGAACTTCACCCGCATCTGGTTTATGCTGCTACCTGCTGTTAGGCGACACCAAGGACACATGTAGCAAATGATTTTTCCTGTTTCATTTTGCTAGACCACGCTCTTCTGTGGCTCTTTAGTGCTTGCCAAACTGCTATGTGCGTGCTGCTGCTTCCATCTGACAAGGAGCACAGCCTTCTGACAGCAGCTTTCAACTTGTCGAAGAAAGAGCTTGGCCATTTAGATGTGATGCAAATCTGTGTGTGTGTAAGGTGCAGGTGCAAGCTCCTGACAAAGGTGTTCTCCAGGTTCAGTTTCTCCTTGCCAGACACATTGGAAATGTTTTCCTCTATCATTCGCACCAAGAGTCGCAGATTACTTAACTCAGGAGCTCTGAGAATGGAACGGCAAGCGGTGTTCTGCTTACGTCATAAACAGTGCTCCAGAGCGCTTAGCAACGGGCACAACGAAACGTGTGTGCGGGATAGTGACCATTCCCGCCTAGTGCTAGCAATGCACGAGCACTGCCAAAAGGCAAAGGAAGGCGCTTAGCATGCGGCTTGTGCGCAAAGCTTTCAGACTGCCAGAGGACCGCAGCTGTGGTAAGCCCGCTTGCTCATTTGACGTTAGATGTCGCCTGCAAGAACTTCACCCGCATCTGGTTTATGCTGCTACCTGTTCTTAGGCGACAACAAGGACACATGCAGTAAATGCTTTTTCCTGTTTCATTTTGCTAGACCACGCTCTTCTGTGGCTCTTTAGTGCTTGCCAAACTGCTATGTGCGTGCTGCTGCTTCCATCTGCCAAGGAGCACAGCCTTCTGACAGCAGCTTTCAACTTGTCGAAGAAAGAGCTTGGCCATTTAGATGTGATGCAAATCTGTGTGTGTCTAAGGTGCAGGTGCAAGCTCCTGACAAAGGTGTTCTCCAGGTTCAGTTTCTCCTTGCCAGACACATTGGAAATGTTTTCCTCTATCATTCGCACCAAGAGTCGCAGATTACTTAACTCAGGAGCTCTGAGAATGGAACGGCAAGAGGTGTTCCGCTTATGTCATAAACAGTGCTCCAGAGCGCTTAGCAACGGGCACAACGAAACGTGTGTGCGGGATAGTGACCATTCCCGCCTAGTGCTGGCAATGCACGAGCACTGCCAAAAGGCGAAGGAAGGCGCTTAGCATCTGGCTTGTGCGCAAAGCTTTCAGACTGCCAGAGGACCGCAGCTGTGGTAAGCCGGCTTGCTCATTTGACGTTAGATGTCGCCTGCAAGAACTTCACCCACATCTGGTTTATGCTGCTACCTGTTGTTGGGCGACACCAAGGACACATGTGGCAAATGCTTTTTCCTGTTTCATTTTGCTAGACCACGCTATTCTGTGGCACTTTAGTGCTTGCCAAACTGCTATGTGCGTGCTGCTGCTTCCATCTGACAAGGAGCACAGCCTTCTGACAGCAGCTTTCAACTTGTCGAAGAAAGAGGTTGGCCATTTAGATGTGATGCAAATCTGTGTGTGTGTAAGGTGCAGGTGCAAGCTCCTGACAAAGGTGTTCTCCAGGTTCAGTTTCTCCTTGCCAGACACATTGGAAATGTTTTCCTCTATCATTCGCACCAAGAGTCGCAGATTACTTAACTCAGGAGCTCTGAGAATGGAACGGCAAGAGGTGTTCCGCTTATGTCATAAACAGTGCTCCAGAGCGCTTAGCAATGGGCACAGCAAAACGTGTGTGCGGGATAGTGACCATTCCCGCCTAGTGCTGGCAATGCACGAGCACTGCCAAAAGGCAAAGGAAGGCGCTTAGCATGCGGCTTGTGCGCAAAGCTTTCAGACTGCCAGAGGACCGCAGCTGTGGTAAGCCCGCTTGCTCATTTGACGTTAGATGTCGCCTGCAAGAACTTCACCCGCATCTGGTTTATGCTGCTACCTGTTGTTAGGCGACACCAAGGACACATGCAGTAAATGCTTTTTCCTGTTCCATTTTGCTAGACCACGCTCTTCTGTGGCTCTTTAGTGCTTGCCAAACTGCTATGTGCGTGCTGCTGCTTCCATCTGACAAGGAGCACAGCCTTCTGACAGCAGCTTTCAACTTGTCGAAGAAAGAGCTTGGCCATTTAGATGTGATGCAAATCTGTGTGTGTCTAAGGTGCAGGTGCGAGCTCCTGACAAAGGTGTTCTCCAGGTTCAGTTTCTCCCTGCCAGACACATTGGAAATGTTTTCCTCTATCATTTGCACCAAGAGTCGCAGATTACTTAACTCAGGAGCTCTGAGAATGGAACGGCAAGAGGTGTTCCGCTTACGTCATAAACAGTGCTCCAGAGCGCTTAGCAACGGGCACAACAAAACGTGTGTGCGGGATAGTGACCATTCCCGCCTAGTGCTGGCAATGCACGAGCACTGCCAAAAGGCAAAGGAAGGCGCTTAGCATGCGGCTTGTGCGCAAAGCTTTCAGACTGCCAGAGGACCGCAGCTGTGGTAAGCCCGCTTGCTCATTTGACGTTAGATGTCGCCTGCAAGAACTTCACCCGCATCTGGTTTATGCTGCTACCTGTTCTTAGGCGACACCAAGGGCACATGTAGCAAATGCTTTTTCCTGCCTCATTTTGCTAGACCACGCTCTTCTGTGGCTCTTTAGTGCTTGCCAAACTGCTATGTGCGTGCTGCTGCTTCCATCTGACAAGGAGCACTGCCTTCTGACAGCAGCTTTCAACTTGTCGAAGAAAGAGGTTGGCCATTTAGATGTGATGCAAATCTGTGTGTGTGTAAGGTGCAGGTGCAAGCTCCTGACAAAGGTGTTCTCCAGGTTCAGTTTCTCCTTGCCAGACACATTGGAAATGTTTTCCTCTATCATTCGCACCAAGAGTTGCAGATTACTTAACTCAGGAGCTCTGAGAATGGAACGGCAAGAGGTGTTCTGCTTACGTCATAAACAGTGCTCCAGAGCGCTTAGCAACGGGCACAACGAAACGTGTGTGCGGGATAGTGACCATTCCCGCCTAGTGCTATCAATGCACGAGCACTGCCAAAAGGCAAAGGAAGGCGCTTAGCATGCGGCTTGTGCGCAAAGCTTTCAGACTGCCAGAGGACCGCAGCTGTGGTAAGCCCGCTTGCTCATTTGACGTTAGATGTCGCCTGCAAGAACTTCACCCGCATCTGGTTTATGCTGCTACCTGTTGTTAGGCGACACCAAGGACACATGCAGTAAATGCTTTTTCCTGTTTCATTTTGCTAGACCACGCTCTTCTGTGGCTCTTTAGTGCTTGCCAAACTGCTATGTGCGTGCTGCTGCTTCCATCTGACAAGGAGCACAGCCTTCTGACAGCAGCTTTCAACTTGTCGAAGAAAGAGCTTGGCCATTTAGATGTGATGCAAATCTGTGTGTGTGTAAGGTGCAGGTGCCAGCTCCTGACAAAGGTGTTCTCCAGGTTCAGTTTCTCCCTGCCAGACACTTTGGAAATGTTTTCCTCTATCATTCGCACCAAGAGTCGCAGATTACTTAACTCAGGAGCTCTGAGAATGGAACGGCAAGAGGTGTTCCGCTTATGTCATAAACAGTGCTCCAGAGCGCTTAGCAACGGGCACAACGAAACGTGTGTGTGGGATAGTGACCATTCCCGCCTAGTGCTGGCAATGCACGAGCACTGCCAAAAGGCAAAGGAAGGCGCTTAGCATCCGGCTTGTGCGCAAAGCTTTCAGACTGCCAGAGGACCGCAGCTGTGGTAAGCCCGCTTGGTCATTTGACGTTAGATGTCGCCTGCAAGAACTTCACCCGCATCTGGTTTATGCTGCTACCTGTTGTTGGGCGACACCAAGGACACATGTGGCAAATGCTTTTTCCTGTTTCATTTTGCTAGACCACGCTCTTCTGTGGCTCTTTAGTGCTTGCCAAACTGCTATGTGCGTGCTGCTGCTTCCATCTGACAAGGAGCACAGCCTTCTGACAGCAGCTTTCAACTTGTCGAAGAAAGAGCTTGGCCATTTAGATGTGATGCAAATCTGTGTGTGTGTAAAGTGCAGGTGCAAGCTCCTGACAAAGGTGTTCTCCAGGTTCAGTTTCTCCTTGCCAGACACATTGGAAATGTTTTCCTCTATCATTCGCACCAAGAGTCGCAGATTACTTAACTCAGGAGCTCTGAGAATGGAACGGCAAGAGGTGTTCCGCTTATGTCATAAACAGTGCTCCAGAGCGCTTAGCAACGGGCACAGCAAAACGTGTGTGCGGGATAGTGACCATTCCCGCCTAGTGCTGGCAATGCACGAGCACTGCCAAAAGGCAAAGGAAGGCGCTTAGCATGCGGCTTGTGCGCAAAGCTTTCAGACTGCCAGAGGACTGCAGCTGTGGTAAGCCCGCTTGCTCATTTGACGTTAGATGTCGCCTGCAAGAACTTCACCCGCATCTGGTTTATGCTGCTACCTGTTCTTAGGCGACAACAAGGACACATGCAGTAAATGCTTTTTCCTGTTTCATTTTGCTAGACCACGCTCTTCTGTGGCTCTTTAGTGCTTGCCAAACTGCTATGTGCGTGCTGCTGCTTCCATCTGACAAGGAGCACAGCCTTCTGACAGCAGCTTTCAACTTGTCGAAGAAAGAGCTTGGCCATTTAGATGTGATGCAAATCTGTGTGTGTCTAAGGTGCAGGTGCGAGCTCCTGACAAAGGTGTTCTCCAGGTTCAGTTTCTCCCTGCCAGACACATTGGAAATGTTTTCCTCTATCATTTGCACCAAGAGTCGCAGATTACTTAACTCAGGAGCTCTGAGAATGGAACGGCAAGAGGTGTTCCGCTTATGTCATAAACAGTGCTCCAGAGCGCTTAGCAACGGGCACAACGAAACGTGTGTGCGGGATAGTGACCATTCCCGCCTAGTGCTGGCAATGCACGAGCACTGCCAAAAGGCAAAGGAAGGCGCTTAGCATGCGGCTTGTGCGCAAAGCTTTCAGACTGCCAGAGGACCGCAGCTGTGGTAAGCCCGCTTGCTCATTTGACGTTAGATGTCGCCTGCAAGAACTTCACCCGCATCTGGTTTATGCTGCTTCCTGTTCTTAGGCGACAACAAGGACACATGCAGTAAATGCTTTTTCCTGTTTCATTTTGCTAGACCACGCTCTTCTGTGGCTCTTTAGTGCTTGCCAAACTGCTATGTGCGTGCTGCTGCTTCCATCTGACAAGGAGCACAGCCTTCTGACAGCAGCTTTCAACTTGTCGAAGAAAGAGCTTGGCCATTTAGATGTGATGCAAATCTGTGTGTGTCTAAGGTGCAGGTGCGAGCTCCTGACAAAGGTGTTCTCCAGGTTCAGTTTCTCCCTGCCAGACACATTGGAAATGTTTTCCTCTATCATTTGCACCAAGAGTCGCAGATTACTTAACTCAGGAGCTCTGAGAATGGAACGGCAAGAGGTGTTCCGCTTATGTCATAAACAGTGCTCCAGAGCGCTTAGCAACGGGCACAACAAAACGTGTGTGCGGGATAGTGACCATTCCCGCCTAGTGCTGGCAATGCACGAGCACTGCCAAAAGGCAAAGGAAGGCGCTTAGCATGCGGCTTGTGCGCAAAGCTTTCAGACTGCCAGAGGACCGCAGCTGTGGTAAGCCCGCTTGCTCATTTGACGTTAGATGTCGCCTGCAAGAACTTCACCCGCATCTGGTTTATGCTGCTACCTGTTCTTAGGCGACAACAAGGACACATGCAGTAAATGCTTTTTCCTGTTTCATTTTGCTAGACCACGCTCTTCTGTGGCTCTTTAGTGCTTGCCAAACTGCTATGTGCGTGCTGCTGCTTCCATCTGACAAGGAGCACAGCCTTCTGACAGCAGCTTTCAACTTGTCGAAGAAAGAGCTTGGCCATTTAGATGTGATGCAAATCTGTGTGTGTCTAAGGTGCAGGTGCGAGCTCCTGACAAAGGTGTTCTCCAGGTTCAGTTTCTCCTTGCCAGACACATTGGAAATGTTTTCCTCTATCATTCGCACCAAGAGTTGAAGATTACTTAACTCAGGAGCTCTGAGAATGGAACGGCAAGAGGTGTTCTGCTTACGTCATAAACAGTGCTCCAGAGCGCTTAGCAACGGGCACAACGAAACGTGTGTGCGGGATAGTGACCATTCCCGCCTAGTGCTATCAATGCACGAGCACTGCCAAAAGGCAAAGGAAGGCGCTTAGCATGCGGCTTGTGCGCAAAGCTTTCAGACTGCCAGAGGACCGCAGCTGTGGTAAGCCGGCTTGCTCATTTGACGTTAGATGTCGCCTGCAAGAACTTCACCCGCATCTGGTTTATGCTGCTACCTGTTGTTAGGCGACACCAAGGACACATGCAGTAAATGCTTTTTCCTGTTTCATTTTGCTAGACCACGCTCTTCTGTGGCTCTTTAGTGCTTGCCAAACTGCTATGTGCGTGCTGCTGTTTCCATCTGACAAGGAGCACAGCCTTCTGACAGCAGCTTTCAACTTGTCGAAGAAAGAGCTTGGCCATTTAGATGTGATGCAAATCTGTGTGTGTGTAAGGTGCAGGTGCCAGCTCCTGACAAAGGTGTTCTCCAGGTTCAGTTTCTCCCTGCCAGACACTTTGGAAATGTTTTCCTCTATCATTCGCACCAAGAGTCGCAGATTACTTAACTCAGGAGCTCTGAGAATGGAACGGCAAGAGGTGTTCCGCTTATGTCATAAACAGTGCTCCAGAGCGCTTAGCAACGGGCACAACGAAACGTGTGTGCGGGATAGTGACCATTCCCGCCTAGTGCTGGCAAGGCACGAGCACTGCCAAAAGGCAAAGGAAGGCGCTTAGCATGCGGCTTGTGCGCAAAGCTTTCAGACTGCCAGAGGACTGCAGCTGTGGTAAGCCCGCTTGCTCATTTGACGTTAGATGTCGCCTGCAAGAACTTCACCCGCATCTGGTTTATGCTGCTACCTGTTCTTAGGCGACAACAAGGACACATGCAGTAAATGCTTTTTCCTGTTTCATTTTGCTAGACCACGCTCTTCTGTGGCTCTTTAGTGCTTGCCAAACTGCTATGTGCGTGCTGCTGCTTCCATCTGACAAGGAGCACAGCCTTCTGACAGCAGCTTTCAACTTGTCGAAGAAAGAGCTTGGCCATTTAGATGTGATGCAAATCTGTGTGTGTCTAAGGTGCAGGTGCGAGCTCCTGACAAAGGTGTTCTCCAGGTTCAGTTTCTCCCTGCCAGTCACATTGGAAATGTTTTCCTCTATCATTTGCACCAAGAGTCGCAGATTACTTAACTCAGGAGCTCTGAGAATGGAACGGCAAGAGGTGTTCCGCTTATGTCATAAACAGTGCTCCAGAGCGCTTAGCAACGGGCACAACGAAACGTGTGTGCGGGATAGTGACCATTCCCGCCTAGTGCTGGCAATGCACGAGCACTGCCAAAAGGCAAAGGAAGGCGCTTAGCATGCGGCTTGTGCGCAAAGCTTTCAGACTGCCAGAGGACCGCAGCTGTGGTAAGCCGGCTTGCTCATTTGACGTTAGATGTTGCCTGCAAGAACTTCACCCGCATCTGGTTTATGCTGCTACCTGTTGTTAGGCGACACCAAGGACACATGCAGTAAATGCTTTTTCCTGTGTCATTTTGCTAGACCACGCTCTTCTGTGGCTCTTTAGTGCTTGCCAAACTGCTATGTGCGTGCTGCTGTTTCCATCTGACAAGGAGCACAGCCTTCTGACAGCAGCTTTCAACTTGTCGAAGAAAGAGCTTGGCCATTTAGATGTGATGCAAATCTGTGTGTGTGTAAGGTGCAGGTGCCAGCTCCTGACAAAGGTGTTCTCCAGGTTCAGTTTCTCCCTGCCAGACACTTTGGAAATGTTTTCCTCTATCATTCGCACCAAGAGTCGCAGATTACTTAACTCAGGAGCTCTGAGAATGGAACGGCAAGAGGTGTTCCGCTTATGTCATAAACAGTGCTCCAGAGCGCTTAGCAACGGGCACAACGAAACGTGTGTGCGGGATAGTGACCATTCCCGCCTAGTGCTGGCAAGGCACGAGCACTGCCAAAAGGCAAAGGAAGGCGCTTAGCATGCGGCTTGTGCGCAAAGCTTTCAGACTGCCAGAGGACTGCAGCTGTGGTAAGCCCGCTTGCTCATTTGACGTTAGATGTCGCCTGCAAGAACTTCACCCGCATCTGGTTTATGCTGCTACCTGTTCTTAGGCGACAACAAGGACACATGCAGTAAATGCTTTTTCCTGTTTCATTTTGCTAGACCACGCTCTTCTGTGGCTCTTTAGTGCTTGCCAAACTGCTATGTGCGTGCTGCTGCTTCCATCTGACAAGGAGCACAGCCTTCTGACAGCAGCTTTCAACTTGTCGAAGAAAGAGCTTGGCCATTTAGATGTGATGCAAATCTGTGTGTGTCTAAGGTGCAGGTGCGAGCTCCTGACAAAGGTGTTCTCCAGGTTCAGTTTCTCCCTGCCAGTCACATTGGAAATGTTTTCCTCTATCATTTGCACCAAGAGTCGCAGATTACTTAACTCAGGAGCTCTGAGAATGGAACGGCAAGAGGTGTTCCGCTTATGTCATAAACAGTGCTCCAGAGCGCTTAGCAACGGGCACAACGAAACGTGTGTGCGGGATAGTGACCATTCCCGCCTAGTGCTGGCAATGCAGGAGCACTGCCAAAAGGCAAAGGAAGGCGCTTAGCATGCGGCTTGTGCGCAAAGCTTTCAGACTGCCAGAGGACCGCAGCTGTGGTAAGCCCGCTTGCTCATTTGACGTTAGATGTCGCCTGCAAGAACTTCACCCGCATCTGGTTTATGCTGCTACCTGTTGTTAGGCGACAACAAGGGCACATGTAGCAAATGCTTTTTCCTGCCTCATTTTGCTAGACCACGCTCTTCTGTGGCACTTTAGTGCTTGCCAAACTCCTATGTGCGTGCTGCTGCTTCCATCTGACAAGGAGCACAGCCTTCTGACAGCAGCTTTCAACTTGTCGAAGAAAGAGCTTGGCCATTTAGATGTGATGCAAATCTGTGTGTGTGTAAGGTGCAGGTGCAAGCTCCTGACAAAGGTGTTCTCCAGGTTCAGTTTCTCTCTGCCAGACACTTTGGAAATGTTTTCCTCTATCATTCGCACCAAGAGTCGCAGATTACTTAACTCAGGAGCTCTGAGAATGGAACGGCAAGAGGTGTTCCGCTTACGTCATAAACAGTGCTCCAGAGCGCTTAGCAACGGGCACAACAAAACGTGTGTGCGGGATAGTGACCATTCCCGCCTAGTGCTAGCAATGCACGAGCACTGCCAAAAGGCGAAGGAAGGCGCTTAGCATGCGGCTTGTGCGCAAAGCTTTGAGACTGCCAGAGGACCGCAGCTGTGGTAAGCCCGCTTGCTCATTTGACGTTAGATGTCGCCTGCAAGAACTTCACCCGCATCTGGTTTATGCTGCTACCTGTTGTTAGGCGACACCAAGGGCACATGTAGCAAATGCTTTTTCCTGCCTCATTTTGCTAGACCACGCTCTTCTGTGGCACTTTAGTGCTTGCCAAACTCCTATGTGCGTGCTGCTGCTTCCATCTGACAAGGAGCACAGCCTTCTGACAGCAGCTTTCAACTTGTCGAAGAAAGAGCTTGGCCATTTAGATGTGATGCAAATCTGTGTGTGTGTAAGGTGCAGGTGCAAGCTCCTGACAAAGGTGTTCTCCAGGTTCAGTTTCTCTCTACCAGACACATTGGAAATGTTTTCCTCTATCATTCGCACCAAGAGTCGCAGATTACTTAACTCAGGAGCTCTGAGAATGGAACGGCAAGAGGTGTTCTGCTTACGTCATAAACAGTGCTCCAGAGCGCTTAGCAACGGGCACAAGAAAACGTGTGTGCGGGATAGTGACCATTCCCGCCTAGTGCTGGCAATGCACGAGCACTGCCAAAAGGCAAAGGAAGGCGCTTAGCATGCGGCTTGTGCGCAAAGCTTTCAGACTGCCAGAGGACCGCAGCTGTGGTAAGCCCGCTTGCTCATTTGACCTTAGATGTCGCCTGCAAGAACTTCACCCGCATCTGGTTTATGCTGCTACCTGTTGTTAGGCGACAACAAGGGCACATGTAGCAAATGCTTTTTCCTGCCTCATTTTGCTAGACCACGCTCTTCTGTGGCACTTTAGTGCTTGCCAAACTCCTATGTGCGTGCTGCTGCTTCCATCTGACAAGGAGCACAGCCTTCTGACAGCAGCTTTCAACTTGTCGAAGAAAGAGCTTGGCCATTTCGATGAGATGCAAATCTGTGTGTGTGTAAGGTGCAGGTGCAAGCTCCTGACAAAGGTGTTCTCCAGGTTCAGTTTCTCTCTGCCAGACACTTTGGAAATATTTTCCTCTATCATTCGCACCAAGAGTCGCAGATTACTTAACTCAGGAGCTCTGAGAATGGAACGGCAAGAGGTGTTCCGCTTACGTCATAAACAGTGCTCCAGAGCGCTTAGCAACGGGCACAACAAAACGTGTGTGCGGGATAGTGACCATTCCCGCCTAGTGCTAGCAATGCACGAGCACTGCCAAAAGGCGAAGGAAGGCGCTTAGCATCTGGCTTGTGCGCAAAGCTTTCAGACTGCCAGAGGACCGCAGCTGTGGTAAGCTTGCTTGCTCATTTGACGTTAGATGTCGCCTGCAAGAACTTCACCCGCATCTGGTTTATGCTGCTACCTGTTGTTAGGCGACACCAAGGGCACATGTAGCAAATGCTTTTTCCTGCCTCATTTTGCTAGACCACGCTCTTCTGTGGCACTTTAGTGCTTGCCAAACTCCTATGTGCGTGCTGCTGCTTCCATCTGACAAGGAGCACAGCCTTCTGACCACAGCTTTCAACTTGTCTAAGAAAGAGCTTGGCCATTTAGATGTGATGCAAATCTGTGTGTGTGTAAGGTGCAGGTGCAAGCTCCTGACAAAGGTGTTCTCCAGGTTCAGTTTCTCTCTGCCAGACACTTTGGAAATGTTTTCCTCTATCATTCGCACCAAGAGTCGCAGATTACTTAACTCAGGAGCTCTGAGAATGGAACGGCAAGAGGTGTTCCGCTTACGTCATAAACAGTGCTCCAGAGCGCTTAGCAACGGGCACAACGAAACGTGTGTGCGGGATAGTGACCATTCCCGCCTAGTGCTAGCAATGCACGAGCACTGCCAAAAGGCGAAGGAAGGCGCTTAGCATCTGGCTTGTGCGCAAAGCTTTCAGACTGCCAGAGGACCGCAGCTGTGGTAAGCTTGCTTGCTCATTTGACGTTAGATGTCGCCTGCAAGAACTTCACCCGCATCTGGTTTATGCTGCTACCTGTTGTTAGGCGACACCAAGGGCACATGTAGCAAATGCTTTTTCCTGCCTCATTTTGCTAGACCACGCTCTTCTGTGGCACTTTAGTGCTTGCCAAACTCCTATGTGCGTGCTGCTGCTTCCATCTGACAAGGAGCACAGCCTTCTGACCACAGCTTTCAACTTGTCTAAGAAAGAGCTTGGCCATTTAGATGTGATGCAAATCTGTATGTGTGTAAAGTGCAGGTGCAAGCTCCTGACAAAGGTGTTCTCCAGGTTCAGTTTCTCTCTTCCAGACACTTTGGAAATGTTTTCCTCTATCATTCGCACCAAGAGTCGCAGATTACTTAACTCAGGAGCTCTGAGAATGGAACGGCAAGAGGTGTTCCGCTTATGTCATAAACAGTGCTCCAGAGCGCTTAGCAACGGGCACAACGAAACGTGTGTGCGGGATAGTGACCATTCCCGCCTAGTGCTGGCAATGCAGGAGCACTGCCAAAAGGCAAAGGAAGGCGCTTAGCATGCGGCTTGTGCGCAAAGCTTTCAGACTGCCAGAGGACCGCAGCTGTGGTAAGCCCGCTTGCTCATTTGACGTTAGATGTCGCCTGCAAGAACTTCACCCGCATCTGGTTTATGCTGCTACCTGTTGTTAGGCGACAACAAGGACACATGCAGTAAATGCTTTTTCCTGTTTCATTTTGCTAGACCACGCTCTTCTGTGGCTCTTTAGTGCTTGCCAAACTGCTATGTGCGTGCTGCTGCTTCCATCTGACAAGGAGCACAGCCTTCTGACAGCAGCTTTCAACTTGTCGAAGAAAGAGCTTGGCCATTTAGATGTGATGCAAATCTGTGTGTGTCTAAGGTGCAGGTGCGAGCTCCTGACAAAGGTGTTCTCCAGGTTCAGTTTCTCCCTGCCAGACACTTTGGAAATGTTTTCCTCTATCATTTGCACCAAGAGTCGCAGATTACTTAACTCAGGAGCTCTGAGAATGGAACGGCAAGAGGTGCTCCGCTTATGTCATAAACAGTGCTCCAGAGCGCATAGCAATGGGCACAACAAAACGTGTGTGCGGGATAGTGACCATTCCCGCCTAGTGCTGGCAATGCACGAGCACTGCCAAAAGGCAAAGGAAGGCGCTTAGCATGCGGCTTGTGCGCAAAGCTTTCAGACTGCCAGAGGACCGCAGCTGTGGTAAGCCCGCTTGCTCATTTGACGTTAGATGTCGCCTGCAAGAACTTCACCCGCATCTGGTTTATGCTGCTACCTGTTGTTAGGCGACAACAAGGGCACATGTAGCAAATGCTTTTTCCTGCCTCATTTTGCTAGACCACGCTCTTCTGTGGCACTTTAGTGCTTGCCAAACTCCTATGTGCGTGCTGCTGCTTCCATCTGACAAGGAGCACAGCCTTCTGACAGCAGCTTTCAACTTGTCGAAGAAAGAGCTTGGCCATTTAGATGTGATGCAAATCTGTGTGTGTCTAAGGTGCAGGTGCAAGCTCCTGACAAAGGTGTTCTCCAGGTTCAGTTTCTCCTTGCCAGACACTTTGGAAATGTTTTCCTCTATCATTCGCACCAAGAGTCGCAGATTACTTAACTCAGGAGCTCTGAGAATGGAACGGCAAGAGGTGTTCCGCTTACGTCATAAACAGTGCTCCAGAGCGCTTAGCAACGGGCACAACGAAACGTGTGTGCGGGATAGTGACCATTCCCGCCTAGTGCTGGCAATGCACAAGCACTGCCAAAAGGCAAAGGAAGGCGCTTAGCATGCGGCTTGTGCGCAAAGCTTTCAGACTGCCAGAGGACCGCAGCTGTGGTAAGCCCGCTTGCTCATTTGACGTTAGATGTCGCCTGCAAGAACTTCACCCGCATCTGGTTTATGCTGCTACCTGTTGTTAGGCGACACCAAGGGCACATGTAGCAAATGCTTTTTCCTGCCTCATTTTGCTAGACCACGCTCTTCTGTGGCACTTTAGTGCTTGCCAAACTCCTATGTGCGTGCTGCTGCTTCCATCTGACAAGGAGCACAGCCTTCTGACAGCAGCTTTCAACTTGTCGAAGAAAGAGCTTGGCCATTTAGATGTGATGCAAATCTGTGTGTGTGTAAGGTGCAGGTGCAAGCTCCTGACAAAGGTGTTCTCCAGGTTCAGTTTCTCTCTGCCAGACACATTGGAAATGTTTTCCTCTATCATTCGCACCAAGAGTCGCAGATTACTTAACTCAGGAGCTCTGAGAATGGAACGGCAAGAGGTGTTCCGCTTACGTCATAAACAGTGCTCCAGAGCGCTTAGCAACGGGCACAACAAAACGTGTGTGCGGGATAGTGACCATTCCCGCCTAGTGCTAGAAATGCAGGAGCACTGCCAAAAGGCAAAGGAAGGCGCTTAGCATGCGGCTTGTGCGCAAAGCTTTCAGACTGCCAGAGGACCGCAGCTGTGGTAAGCCCGCTTGCTCATTTGACGTTAGATGTCCCCTGCAAGAACTTCACCCGCATCTGGTTTATGCTGCTACCTGTTGTTAGGCGACACCAAGGGCACATGAAGTAAATGCTTTTTCCTGTTTCATTTTGTTAGACCACGCTCTTCTGTGGCTCTTTAGTGCTTGCCAAACTGCTATGTGTGTGCTGCTGCTTCCATCTGACAAGGAGCACAGCCTTCTGACAGCAGCTTTCAACTTGCCGAAGAAAGAGCTTGGCCATTTAGATGTGATGCAAATCTGTATGTGTGTAAGGTGCAGGTGCAAGCTCCTGACAAAGGTGTTCTCCAGGTTCAATTTCTCCTTGCCAGACACATTGGAAATGTTTTCCTCTATCATTCGCACCAAGAGTCGCAGATTACTTAACTCAGGAGCTCTGAGAATGGAACGGCAAGAGGTGTTCCGCTTACGTCATAAACAGTGCTCCAGAGCGCTTAGCAACGGGCACAACGAAACGTGTGTGCGGGATAGTGACCATTTCCGCCTAGTGCTGGCAATGCAGGAGCACTGCCAAAAGGCAAAGGAAGGCGCTTAGCATGCGGCTTGTGCGCAAAGCTTTCAGACTGCCAGAGGACCGCAGCTGTGGTAAGCCCGCTTGCTCATTTGACGGTAGATGTCGCCTGCAAGAACTTCACCCGCATGTGGTTTATGCTGCTACCTGTTGTTAGGCGACACCAAGGGCACATGTAGCAAATGCTTTTTCCTGCCTCATTTTGCTAGACCACGCTCTTCTGTGGCACTTTAGTGCTTGCCAAACTCCTATGTGCGTGCTGCTGCTTCCATCTGACAAGGAGCACAGCCTTCTGACCGCAGCTTTCAACTTGCCGAAGAAAGAGCTTGGCCATTTAGATGTGATGCAAATCTGTGTGTGTGTAAAGTGCAGGTGCAAGCTCCTGACAAAGGTGTTCTCCAGGTTCAGTTTCTCTCTGCCAGACACTTTGGAAATGTTTTCCTCTATCATTCGCACCAAGAGTCGCAGATTACTTAACTCAGGAGCTCTGAGAATGGAACGGCAAGAGGTGTTCCGCTTACGTCATAAACAGTGCTCCAGAGCGCTTAGCAACGGGCACAACAAAACGTGTGTGCGGGATAGTGACCATTCCCGCCTAGTGCTGGCAATGCATGAGCACTGCCAAAAGGCAAAGGAAGGCGCTTAGCATCTGGCTCGTGCGCAAAGCTTTCAGACTGCCAGAGGACCGCAGCTGTGGTAAGCCCGCTTGCTCATTTGACGTTAGATGTCGCCTGCAAGAACTTCACCCGCATCTGGTTTATGCTGCTACCTGTTGTTAGGCGACACCAAGGGCACATGTAGCAAATGCTTTTTCCTGCCTCATTTTGCTAGACCACGCTCTTCTGTGGCACTTTAGTGCTTGCCAAACTCCTATGTGCGTGCTGCTGCTTCCATCTGACAAGGAGCACAGCCTTCTGACAGCAGCTTTCAACTTGTCGAAGAAAGAGCTTGGCCATTTAGATGTGATGCAAATCTGTGTGTGTCTAAGGTGCAGGTGCAAGCTCGTGACAAAGGTGTTCTCCAGGTTCAGTTTCTCTCTGCCAGACACTTTGGAAATGTTTTCCTCTATCATTCGCACCAAGAGTCGCAGATTACTTAACTCAGGAGCTCTGAGAATGGAACGGCAAGAGGTGTTCCGCTTATGTCATAAACAGTGCTCCAGAGCGCTTTAGCAACGGGCACAACGAAACGTGTGTGCGGGATAGTGACCATTCCCGCCTAGTGCTAGCAATGCACGAGCACTGCCAAAAGGCGAAGGAAGGCGCTTAGCATCTGGCTTGTGCGCAAAGCTTTCAGACTGCCAGAGGACCGCAGCTGTGGTAAGCCGGCTTGCTCATTTGACGTTAGATGTCACCTGCAAGAACTTCACCCACATCTGGTTTATGCTGCTACCTGTTGTTGGGCGACACCAAGGACACATGCGGCAAATGCTTTTTCCTGTTTCATTTTGCTAGACCACGCTCTTCTGTGGCTCTTTAGTGCTTGCCAAACTGCTATGTGCGTGCTGCTGCTTCCATCTGACAAGGAGCACAGCCTTCTGACAGCAGCTTTCAACTTGTCGAAGAAAGAGCTTGGCCATTTAGATGTGATGCAAATCTGTGTGTGTCTAAGGTGCAGGTGCAAGCTCCTGACAAAGGTGTTCTCCAGGTTCAGTTTCTCCTTGCCAGACACATTGGAAATGTTTTCCTCTATCATTCGCACCAAGAGTCGCAGATTACTTAACTCAGGAGCTCTGAGAATGGAACGGCAAGAGGTGTTCCGCTTATGTCATAAACAGTGCTCCAGAGCGCTTAGCAACGGGCACAACAAAACGTGTGTGCGGGATAGTGACCATTCTAGCCTAGTGCTGGCAATGCACGAGCACTGCCAAAAGGCAAAGGAAGGCGCTTAGCATGCGGCTTGTGCGCAAAGCTTTCAGACTGCCAGAGGACCGCAGCTGTGGTAAGCCCGCTTGCTCATTTGACGTTAGATGTCGCCTGCAAGAACTTCACCCGCATCTGGTTTATGCTGCTACCTGTTGTTAGGCGACACCAAGGGCACATGCAGCAAATGCTTTTTCCTGCCTCATTTTGCTAGACCACGCTCTTCTGTGGCACTTTAGTGCTTGCCAAACTGCTATGTGCGTGCTGCTGCTTCCATCTGACAAGGAGCACAGCCTTCTGACAGCAGCTTTCAACTTGTCGAAGAAAGAGCTTGGCCATTTAGATGTGATGCAAATCTGTGTGTGTCTAAGGTGCAGGTGCAAGCTCCTGACAAAGGTGTTCTCCACGTTCAATTTCTCCTTGCCAGACACATTGGAAATGTTTTCCTCTATCATTCGCACCAAGAGTTGCAGATTACTTAACTCAGGAGCTCTGAGAATGGAACGGCAAGAGGTGTTCCGCTTACGTCATAAACAGTGCTCCAGAGCGCTTAGCAACGGGCACAACAAAACGTGTGTGCGGGATAGTGACCATTCCCGCCTAGTGCTGGCAATGCACGAGCACTGCCAAAAGGCAAAGGAAGGCGCTTAGCATGCGGCTTGTGCGCAAAGCTTTCAGACTGCCAGAGGACCGCAGCTGTGGTAAGCCCGCTTGCTCATTTGACGTTAGATGTCGCCTGCAAGAACTTCACCCGCATCTGGTTTATGCTGCTACCTGTTCTTAGGCGACAACAAGGACACATGCAGTAAATGCTTTTTCCTGTTTCATTTTGCTAGACCACGCTCTTCTGTGGCTCTTTAGTGCTTGCCAAACTCCTATGTGCGTGCTGCTGCTTCCATCTGACAAGGAGCACAGCCTTCTGACAGCAGCTTTCAACTTGTCGAAGAAAGAGCTTGGCCATTTAGATGTGATGCAAATCTGTGTGTGTGTAAGGTGCAGGTGCAAGCTCCTGACAAAGGTGTTCTCCAGGTTCAGTTTCTCTCTGCCAAACACTTTGGAAATGTTTTCCTCTATCATTCGCACCAAGAGTCGCAGATTACTTAACTCAGGAGCTCTGAGAATGGAACGGCAAGAGGTGTTCCGCTTACGTCATAAACAGTGCTCCAGAGCGCTTAGCAACGGGCACAACAAAACGTGTGTGCGGGATAGTGACCATTCCCGCCTAGTGCTAGCAATGCACGAGCACTGCCAAAAGGCGAAGGAAGGCGCTTAGCATGCGGCTTGTGCGCAAAGCTTTCAGACTGCCAGAGGACCGCAGCTGTGGTAAGCCCGCTTGCTCATTTGACGTTAGATGTCACCTGCAAGAACTTCACCCACATCTGGTTTATGCTGCTACCTGTTGTTGGGCGACACCAAGGACACATGTGGCAAATGCTTTTTCCTGTTTCATTTTGCTAGACCACGCTCTTCTGTGGCACTTTAGTGCTTGCCAAACTGCTATGTGCGTGCTGCTGCTTCCATCTGACAAGGAGCACAGCCTTCTGACAGCAGCTTTCAACTTGTCGAAGAAAGAGCTTGGCCATTTAGATGTGATGCAAATCTGTGTGTGTGTAAAGTGCAGGTGCAAGCTCCTGACAAAGGTGTTCTCCAGGTTCAGTTTCTCTCTGCCAGACACTTTGGAAATGTTTTCCTCTATCATTCGCACCAAGAGTCGCAGATTACTTAACTCAGGAGCTCTGAGAATGGAACGGCAAGAGGTGTTCCGCTTACGTCATAAACAGTGCTCCAGAGAGCTTAGCAACGGGCACAACAAAACGTGTGTGCGGGATAGTGACCATTCCCGCCTAGTGCTAGCAATGCACGAGCACTGCCAAAAGGCAAAGGAAGGCGCTTAGCATCTGGCTCGTGCGCAAAGCTTTCAGACTGCCAGAGGACCGCAGCTGTGGTAAGCCCGCTTGCTCATTTGACGTTAGATGTCGCCTGCAAGAACTTCACCCGCATCTGGTTTATGCTGCTACCTGTTGTTAGGCAACACCAAGGGCACATGTAGCAAATGCTTTTTCCTGTTTCATTTTGCTAGACCACGCTCTTCTGTGGCTCTTTAGTGCTTGCCAAACTGCTATGTGCGTGCTGCTGCTTCCATCTGACAAGGAGCACAGCCTTCTGACAGCAGCTTTCAACTTGTCAAAGAAAGAGCTTGGCCATTTAGATGTGATGCAAATCTGTGTGTGTCTAAGGTGCAGGTGCAAGCTCGTGACAAAGGTGTTCTCCAGGTTCAGTTTCTCCCTGCCAGACACATTGGAAATGTTTTCCTCTATCATTTGCACCAAGAGTCGCAGATTACTTAACTCAGGAGCTCTGAGAATGGAACGGCAAGAGGTGTTCCGCTTACGTCATAAACAGTGCTCCAGAGCGCTTAGCAACGGGCACAACGAAACGTGTGTGCGGGATAGTGACCATTCCCGCCTAGTGATGGCAATGCACGAGCACTGCCAAAAGGCAAAGGAAGGCGCTTAGCATGCGGCTTGTGCGCAAAGCTTTCAGACTGCCAGAGGACCGCAGCTGTGGTAAGCCCGCTTGCTCATTTGACGTTAGATGTCGCCTGCAAGAACTTCACCAGCATCTGGTTTATGCTGCTACCTGTTCTTAGGCGACAACAAGGACACATGCAGTAAATGCTTTTTCCTGTTTCATTTTGCTAGACCACGCTCTTCTGTGGCACTTTAGTGCTTGCCAAACTGCTATGTGCGTGCTGCTGCTTCCATCTGACAAGGAGCACAGCCTTCTGACAGCAGCTTTCAACTTGTCAAAGAAAGAGCTTGGCCATTTAGATGTGATGCAAATCTGTGTGTGTGTAAGGTGCAGGTGCGAGCTCCTGACAAAGGTGTTCTCCAGGTTCAGTTTCTCCTTGCCAGACACATTGGAAATGTTTTCCTCTATCATTTGCACCAAGAGTCGCAGATTACTTAACTCAGGAGCTCTGAGAATGGAACGGCAAGAGGTGTTCCGCTTACGTCATAAACAGTGCTCCAGAGCGCTTAGCAACGGGCACAACAAAACGTGTGTGCGGGATAGTGACCATTCCCGCCTAGTGCTGGCAATGCACGAGCACTGCCAAAAGGCAAAGGAAGGCGCTTAGCATGCGGCTTGTGCGCAAAGCTTTCAGACTGCCAGAGGACCGCAGCTGTGGTAAGCCCGCTTGCTCATTTGACGTTAGATGTCGCCTGCAAGAACTTCACCCGCATCTGGTTTATGCTGCTACCTGTTCTTAGGCGACACCAAGGGCACATGTAGCAAATGCTTTTTCCTGCCTCATTTTGCTAGACCACGCTCTTCTGTGGCTCTTTAGTGCTTGCCAAACTGCTATGTGCGTGCTGCTGCTTCCATCTGACAAGGAGCACTGCCTTCTGACAGCAGCTTTCAACTTGTCGAAGAAAGAGGTTGGCCATTTAGATGTGATGCAAATCTGTGTGTGTGTAAGGTGCAGGTGCAAGCTCCTGACAAAGGTGTTCTCCAGGTTCAGTTTCTCCTTGCCAGACACATTGGAAATGTTTTCCTCTATCATTCGCACCAAGAGTTGCAGATTACTTAACTCAGGAGCTCTGAGAATGGAACGGCAAGAGGTGTTCTGCTTACGTCATAAACAGTGCTCCAGAGCGCTTAGCAACGGGCACAACGAAACGTGTGTGCGGGATAGTGACCATTCCCGCCTAGTGCTATCAATGCACGAGCACTGCCAAAAGGCAAAGGAAGGCGCTTAGCATGCGGCTTGTGCGCAAAGCTTTCAGACTGCCAGAGGACCGCAGCTGTGGTAAGCCCGCTTGCTCATTTGACGTTAGATGTCGCCTGCAAGAACTTCACCCGCATCTGGTTTATGCTGCTACCTGTTGTTAGGCGACACCAAGGACACATGCAGTAAATGCTTTTTCCTGTTTCATTTTGCTAGACCACGCTCTTCTGTGGCTCTTTAGTGCTTGCCAAACTGCTATGTGCGTGCTGCTGCTTCCATCTGACAAGGAGCACAGCCTTCTGACAGCAGCTTTCAACTTGTCGAAGAAAGAGCTTGGCCATTTAGATGTGATGCAAATCTGTGTGTGTGTAAGGTGCAGGTGCCAGCTCCTGACAAAGGTGTTCTCCAGGTTCAGTTTCTCCCTGCCAGACACTTTGGAAATGTTTTCCTCTATCATTCGCACCAAGAGTCGCAGATTACTTAACTCAGGAGCTCTGAGAATGGAACGGCAAGAGGTGTTCCGCTTATGTCATAAACAGTGCTCCAGAGCGCTTAGCAACGGGCACAACGAAACGTGTGTGTGGGATAGTGACCATTCCCGCCTAGTGCTGGCAATGCACGAGCACTGCCAAAAGGCAAAGGAAGGCGCTTAGCATCCGGCTTGTGCGCAAAGCTTTCAGACTGCCAGAGGACCGCAGCTGTGGTAAGCCCGCTTGGTCATTTGACGTTAGATGTCGCCTGCAAGAACTTCACCCGCATCTGGTTTATGCTGCTACCTGTTGTTGGGCGACACCAAGGACACATGTGGCAAATGCTTTTTCCTGTTTCATTTTGCTAGACCACGCTCTTCTGTGGCTCTTTAGTGCTTGCCAAACTGCTATGTGCGTGCTGCTGCTTCCATCTGACAAGGAGCACAGCCTTCTGACAGCAGCTTTCAACTTGTCGAAGAAAGAGCTTGGCCATTTAGATGTGATGCAAATCTGTGTGTGTGTAAAGTGCAGGTGCAAGCTCCTGACAAAGGTGTTCTCCAGGTTCAGTTTCTCCTTGCCAGACACATTGGAAATGTTTTCCTCTATCATTCGCACCAAGAGTCGCAGATTACTTAACTCAGGAGCTCTGAGAATGGAACGGCAAGAGGTGTTCCGCTTATGTCATAAACAGTGCTCCAGAGCGCTTAGCAACGGGCACAGCAAAACGTGTGTGCGGGATAGTGACCATTCCCGCCTAGTGCTGGCAATGCACGAGCACTGCCAAAAGGCAAAGGAAGGCGCTTAGCATGCGGCTTGTGCGCAAAGCTTTCAGACTGCCAGAGGACTGCAGCTGTGGTAAGCCCGCTTGCTCATTTGACGTTAGATGTCGCCTGCAAGAACTTCACCCGCATCTGGTTTATGCTGCTACCTGTTCTTAGGCGACAACAAGGACACATGCAGTAAATGCTTTTTCCTGTTTCATTTTGCTAGACCACGCTCTTCTGTGGCTCTTTAGTGCTTGCCAAACTGCTATGTGCGTGCTGCTGCTTCCATCTGACAAGGAGCACAGCCTTCTGACAGCAGCTTTCAACTTGTCGAAGAAAGAGCTTGGCCATTTAGATGTGATGCAAATCTGTGTGTGTCTAAGGTGCAGGTGCGAGCTCCTGACAAAGGTGTTCTCCAGGTTCAGTTTCTCCCTGCCAGACACATTGGAAATGTTTTCCTCTATCATTTGCACCAAGAGTCGCAGATTACTTAACTCAGGAGCTCTGAGAATGGAACGGCAAGAGGTGTTCCGCTTATGTCATAAACAGTGCTCCAGAGCGCTTAGCAACGGGCACAACGAAACGTGTGTGCGGGATAGTGACCATTCCCGCCTAGTGCTGGCAATGCACGAGCACTGCCAAAAGGCAAAGGAAGGCGCTTAGCATGCGGCTTGTGCGCAAAGCTTTCAGACTGCCAGAGGACCGCAGCTGTGGTAAGCCCGCTTGCTCATTTGACGTTAGATGTCGCCTGCAAGAACTTCACCCGCATCTGGTTTATGCTGCTTCCTGTTCTTAGGCGACAACAAGGACACATGCAGTAAATGCTTTTTCCTGTTTCATTTTGCTAGACCACGCTCTTCTGTGGCTCTTTAGTGCTTGCCAAACTGCTATGTGCGTGCTGCTGCTTCCATCTGACAAGGAGCACAGCCTTCTGACAGCAGCTTTCAACTTGTCGAAGAAAGAGCTTGGCCATTTAGATGTGATGCAAATCTGTGTGTGTCTAAGGTGCAGGTGCGAGCTCCTGACAAAGGTGTTCTCCAGGTTCAGTTTCTCCCTGCCAGACACATTGGAAATGTTTTCCTCTATCATTTGCACCAAGAGTCGCAGATTACTTAACTCAGGAGCTCTGAGAATGGAACGGCAAGAGGTGTTCCGCTTATGTCATAAACAGTGCTCCAGAGCGCTTAGCAACGGGCACAACAAAACGTGTGTGCGGGATAGTGACCATTCCCGCCTAGTGCTGGCAATGCACGAGCACTGCCAAAAGGCAAAGGAAGGCGCTTAGCATGCGGCTTGTGCGCAAAGCTTTCAGACTGCCAGAGGACCGCAGCTGTGGTAAGCCCGCTTGCTCATTTGACGTTAGATGTCGCCTGCAAGAACTTCACCCGCATCTGGTTTATGCTGCTACCTGTTCTTAGGCGACAACAAGGACACATGCAGTAAATGCTTTTTCCTGTTTCATTTTGCTAGACCACGCTCTTCTGTGGCTCTTTAGTGCTTGCCAAACTGCTATGTGCGTGCTGCTGCTTCCATCTGACAAGGAGCACAGCCTTCTGACAGCAGCTTTCAACTTGTCGAAGAAAGAGCTTGGCCATTTAGATGTGATGCAAATCTGTGTGTGTCTAAGGTGCAGGTGCGAGCTCCTGACAAAGGTGTTCTCCAGGTTCAGTTTCTCCTTGCCAGACACATTGGAAATGTTTTCCTCTATCATTCGCACCAAGAGTTGAAGATTACTTAACTCAGGAGCTCTGAGAATGGAACGGCAAGAGGTGTTCTGCTTACGTCATAAACAGTGCTCCAGAGCGCTTAGCAACGGGCACAACGAAACGTGTGTGCGGGATAGTGACCATTCCCGCCTAGTGCTATCAATGCACGAGCACTGCCAAAAGGCAAAGGAAGGCGCTTAGCATGCGGCTTGTGCGCAAAGCTTTCAGACTGCCAGAGGACCGCAGCTGTGGTAAGCCGGCTTGCTCATTTGACGTTAGATGTCGCCTGCAAGAACTTCACCCGCATCTGGTTTATGCTGCTACCTGTTGTTAGGCGACACCAAGGACACATGCAGTAAATGCTTTTTCCTGTTTCATTTTGCTAGACCACGCTCTTCTGTGGCTCTTTAGTGCTTGCCAAACTGCTATGTGCGTGCTGCTGTTTCCATCTGACAAGGAGCACAGCCTTCTGACAGCAGCTTTCAACTTGTCGAAGAAAGAGCTTGGCCATTTAGATGTGATGCAAATCTGTGTGTGTGTAAGGTGCAGGTGCCAGCTCCTGACAAAGGTGTTCTCCAGGTTCAGTTTCTCCCTGCCAGACACTTTGGAAATGTTTTCCTCTATCATTCGCACCAAGAGTCGCAGATTACTTAACTCAGGAGCTCTGAGAATGGAACGGCAAGAGGTGTTCCGCTTATGTCATAAACAGTGCTCCAGAGCGCTTAGCAACGGGCACAACGAAACGTGTGTGCGGGATAGTGACCATTCCCGCCTAGTGCTGGCAAGGCACGAGCACTGCCAAAAGGCAAAGGAAGGCGCTTAGCATGCGGCTTGTGCGCAAAGCTTTCAGACTGCCAGAGGACTGCAGCTGTGGTAAGCCCGCTTGCTCATTTGACGTTAGATGTCGCCTGCAAGAACTTCACCCGCATCTGGTTTATGCTGCTACCTGTTCTTAGGCGACAACAAGGACACATGCAGTAAATGCTTTTTCCTGTTTCATTTTGCTAGACCACGCTCTTCTGTGGCTCTTTAGTGCTTGCCAAACTGCTATGTGCGTGCTGCTGCTTCCATCTGACAAGGAGCACAGCCTTCTGACAGCAGCTTTCAACTTGTCGAAGAAAGAGCTTGGCCATTTAGATGTGATGCAAATCTGTGTGTGTCTAAGGTGCAGGTGCGAGCTCCTGACAAAGGTGTTCTCCAGGTTCAGTTTCTCCCTGCCAGTCACATTGGAAATGTTTTCCTCTATCATTTGCACCAAGAGTCGCAGATTACTTAACTCAGGAGCTCTGAGAATGGAACGGCAAGAGGTGTTCCGCTTATGTCATAAACAGTGCTCCAGAGCGCTTAGCAACGGGCACAACGAAACGTGTGTGCGGGATAGTGACCATTCCCGCCTAGTGCTGGCAATGCACGAGCACTGCCAAAAGGCAAAGGAAGGCGCTTAGCATGCGGCTTGTGCGCAAAGCTTTCAGACTGCCAGAGGACCGCAGCTGTGGTAAGCCGGCTTGCTCATTTGACGTTAGATGTTGCCTGCAAGAACTTCACCCGCATCTGGTTTATGCTGCTACCTGTTGTTAGGCGACACCAAGGACACATGCAGTAAATGCTTTTTCCTGTGTCATTTTGCTAGACCACGCTCTTCTGTGGCTCTTTAGTGCTTGCCAAACTGCTATGTGCGTGCTGCTGTTTCCATCTGACAAGGAGCACAGCCTTCTGACAGCAGCTTTCAACTTGTCGAAGAAAGAGCTTGGCCATTTAGATGTGATGCAAATCTGTGTGTGTGTAAGGTGCAGGTGCCAGCTCCTGACAAAGGTGTTCTCCAGGTTCAGTTTCTCCCTGCCAGACACTTTGGAAATGTTTTCCTCTATCATTCGCACCAAGAGTCGCAGATTACTTAACTCAGGAGCTCTGAGAATGGAACGGCAAGAGGTGTTCCGCTTATGTCATAAACAGTGCTCCAGAGCGCTTAGCAACGGGCACAACGAAACGTGTGTGCGGGATAGTGACCATTCCCGCCTAGTGCTGGCAAGGCACGAGCACTGCCAAAAGGCAAAGGAAGGCGCTTAGCATGCGGCTTGTGCGCAAAGCTTTCAGACTGCCAGAGGACTGCAGCTGTGGTAAGCCCGCTTGCTCATTTGACGTTAGATGTCGCCTGCAAGAACTTCACCCGCATCTGGTTTATGCTGCTACCTGTTCTTAGGCGACAACAAGGACACATGCAGTAAATGCTTTTTCCTGTTTCATTTTGCTAGACCACGCTCTTCTGTGGCTCTTTAGTGCTTGCCCAACTGCTATGTGCGTGCTGCTGCTTCCATCTGACAAGGAGCACAGCCTTCTGACAGCAGCTTTCAACTTGTCGAAGAAAGAGCTTGGCCATTTAGATGTGATGCAAATCTGTGTGTGTCTAAGGTGCAGGTGCGAGCTCCTGACAAAGGTGTTCTCCAGGTTCAGTTTCTCCCTGCCAGTCACATTGGAAATGTTTTCCTCTATCATTTGCACCAAGAGTCGCAGATTACTTAACTCAGGAGCTCTGAGAATGGAACGGCAAGAGGTGTTCCGCTTATGTCATAAACAGTGCTCCAGAGCGCTTAGCAACGGGCACAACGAAACGTGTGTGCGGGATAGTGACCATTCCCGCCTAGTGCTGGCAATGCAGGAGCACTGCCAAAAGGCAAAGGAAGGCGCTTAGCATGCGGCTTGTGCGCAAAGCTTTCAGACTGCCAGAGGACCGCAGCTGTGGTAAGCCCGCTTGCTCATTTGACGTTAGATGTCGCCTGCAAGAACTTCACCCGCATCTGGTTTATGCTGCTACCTGTTGTTAGGCGACAACAAGGACACATGCAGTAAATGCTTTTTCCTGTTTCATTTTGCTAGACCACGCTCTTCTGTGGCTCTTTAGTGCTTGCCAAACTGCTATGTGCGTGCTGCTGCTTCCATCTGACAAGGAGCACAGCCTTCTGACAGCAGCTTTCAACTTGTCGAAGAAAGAGCTTGGCCATTTAGATGTGATGCAAATCTGTGTGTGTCTAAGGTGCAGGTGCGAGCTCCTGACAAAGGTGTTCTCCAGGTTCAGTTTCTCCCTGCCAGACACTTTGGAAATGTTTTCCTCTATCATTTGCACCAAGAGTCGCAGATTACTTAACTCAGGAGCTCTGAGAATGGAACGGCAAGAGGTGCTCCGCTTATGTCATAAACAGTGCTCCAGAGCGCATAGCAATGGGCACAACAAAACGTGTGTGCGGGATAGTGACCATTCCCGCCTAGTGCTGGCAATGCACGAGCACTGCCAAAAGGCAAAGGAAGGCGCTTAGCATGCGGCTTGTGCGCAAAGCTTTCAGACTGCCAGAGGACCGCAGCTGTGGTAAGCCCGCTTGCTCATTTGACGTTAGATGTCGCCTGCAAGAACTTCACCCGCATCTGGTTTATGCTGCTACCTGTTGTTAGGCGACAACAAGGGCACATGTAGCAAATGCTTTTTCCTGCCTCATTTTGCTAGACCACGCTCTTCTGTGGCACTTTAGTGCTTGCCAAACTCCTATGTGCGTGCTGCTGCTTCCATCTGACAAGGAGCACAGCCTTCTGACAGCAGCTTTCAACTTGTCGAAGAAAGAGCTTGGCCATTTAGATGTGATGCAAATCTGTGTGTGTGTAAGGTGCAGGTGCAAGCTCCTGACAAAGGTGTTCTCCAGGTTCAGTTTCTCTCTGCCAGACACTTTGGAAATGTTTTCCTCTATCATTCGCACCAAGAGTCGCAGATTACTTAACTCAGGAGCTCTGAGAATGGAACGGCAAGAGGTGTTCCGCTTACGTCATAAACAGTGCTCCAGAGCGCTTAGCAACGGGCACAACAAAACGTGTGTGCGGGATAGTGACCATTCCCGCCTAGTGCTAGCAATGCACGAGCACTGCCAAAAGGCGAAGGAAGGCGCTTAGCATGCGGCTTGTGCGCAAAGCTTTGAGACTGCCAGAGGACCGCAGCTGTGGTAAGCCCGCTTGCTCATTTGACGTTAGATGTCGCCTGCAAGAACTTCACCCGCATCTGGTTTATGCTGCTACCTGTTGTTAGGCGACACCAAGGGCACATGTAGCAAATGCTTTTTCCTGCCTCATTTTGCTAGACCACGCTCTTCTGTGGCACTTTAGTGCTTGCCAAACTCCTATGTGCGTGCTGCTGCTTCCATCTGACAAGGAGCACAGCCTTCTGACAGCAGCTTTCAACTTGTCGAAGAAAGAGCTTGGCCATTTAGATGTGATGCAAATCTGTGTGTGTGTAAGGTGCAGGTGCAAGCTCCTGACAAAGGTGTTCTCCAGGTTCAGTTTCTCTCTACCAGACACATTGGAAATGTTTTCCTCTATCATTCGCACCAAGAGTCGCAGATTACTTAACTCAGGAGCTCTGAGAATGGAACGGCAAGAGGTGTTCTGCTTACGTCATAAACAGTGCTCCAGAGCGCTTAGCAACGGGCACAAGAAAACGTGTGTGCGGGATAGTGACCATTCCCGCCTAGTGCTGGCAATGCACGAGCACTGCCAAAAGGCAAAGGAAGGCGCTTAGCATGCGGCTTGTGCGCAAAGCTTTCAGACTGCCAGAGGACCGCAGCTGTGGTAAGCCCGCTTGCTCATTTGACCTTAGATGTCGCCTGCAAGAACTTCACCCGCATCTGGTTTATGCTGCTACCTGTTGTTAGGCGACAACAAGGGCACATGTAGCAAATGCTTTTTCCTGCCTCATTTTGCTAGACCACGCTCTTCTGTGGCACTTTAGTGCTTGCCAAACTCCTATGTGCGTGCTGCTGCTTCCATCTGACAAGGAGCACAGCCTTCTGACAGCAGCTTTCAACTTGTCGAAGAAAGAGCTTGGCCATTTCGATGAGATGCAAATCTGTGTGTGTGTAAGGTGCAGGTGCAAGCTCCTGACAAAGGTGTTCTCCAGGTTCAGTTTCTCTCTGCCAGACACTTTGGAAATATTTTCCTCTATCATTCGCACCAAGAGTCGCAGATTACTTAACTCAGGAGCTCTGAGAATGGAACGGCAAGAGGTGTTCCGCTTACGTCATAAACAGTGCTCCAGAGCGCTTAGCAACGGGCACAACAAAACGTGTGTGCGGGATAGTGACCATTCCCGCCTAGTGCTAGCAATGCACGAGCACTGCCAAAAGGCGAAGGAAGGCGCTTAGCATCTGGCTTGTGCGCAAAGCTTTCAGACTGCCAGAGGACCGCAGCTGTGGTAAGCTTGCTTGCTCATTTGACGTTAGATGTCGCCTGCAAGAACTTCACCCGCATCTGGTTTATGCTGCTACCTGTTGTTAGGCGACACCAAGGGCACATGTAGCAAATGCTTTTTCCTGCCTCATTTTGCTAGACCACGCTCTTCTGTGGCACTTTAGTGCTTGCCAAACTCCTATGTGCGTGCTGCTGCTTCCATCTGACAAGGAGCACAGCCTTCTGACCACAGCTTTCAACTTGTCTAAGAAAGAGCTTGGCCATTTAGATGTGATGCAAATCTGTGTGTGTGTAAGGTGCAGGTGCAAGCTCCTGACAAAGGTGTTCTCCAGGTTCAGTTTCTCTCTGCCAGACACTTTGGAAATGTTTTCCTCTATCATTCGCACCAAGAGTCGCAGATTACTTAACTCAGGAGCTCTGAGAATGGAACGGCAAGAGGTGTTCCGCTTACGTCATAAACAGTGCTCCAGAGCGCTTAGCAACGGGCACAACGAAACGTGTGTGCGGGATAGTGACCATTCCCGCCTAGTGCTAGCAATGCACGAGCACTGCCAAAAGGCGAAGGAAGGCGCTTAGCATCTGGCTTGTGCGCAAAGCTTTCAGACTGCCAGAGGACCGCAGCTGTGGTAAGCTTGCTTGCTCATTTGACGTTAGATGTCGCCTGCAAGAACTTCACCCGCATCTGGTTTATGCTGCTACCTGTTGTTAGGCGACACCAAGGGCACATGTAGCAAATGCTTTTTCCTGCCTCATTTTGCTAGACCACGCTCTTCTGTGGCACTTTAGTGCTTGCCAAACTCCTATGTGCGTGCTGCTGCTTCCATCTGACAAGGAGCACAGCCTTCTGACCACAGCTTTCAACTTGTCTAAGAAAGAGCTTGGCCATTTAGATGTGATGCAAATCTGTATGTGTGTAAAGTGCAGGTGCAAGCTCCTGACAAAGGTGTTCTCCAGGTTCAGTTTCTCTCTTCCAGACACTTTGGAAATGTTTTCCTCTATCATTCGCACCAAGAGTCGCAGATTACTTAACTCAGGAGCTCTGAGAATGGAACGGCAAGAGGTGTTCCGCTTATGTCATAAACAGTGCTCCAGAGCGCTTAGCAACGGGCACAACGAAACGTGTGTGCGGGATAGTGACCATTCCCGCCTAGTGCTGGCAATGCAGGAGCACTGCCAAAAGGCAAAGGAAGGCGCTTAGCATGCGGCTTGTGCGCAAAGCTTTCAGACTGCCAGAGGACCGCAGCTGTGGTAAGCCCGCTTGCTCATTTGACGTTAGATGTCGCCTGCAAGAACTTCACCCGCATCTGGTTTATGCTGCTACCTGTTGTTAGGCGACAACAAGGACACATGCAGTAAATGCTTTTTCCTGTTTCATTTTGCTAGACCACGCTCTTCTGTGGCTCTTTAGTGCTTGCCAAACTGCTATGTGCGTGCTGCTGCTTCCATCTGACAAGGAGCACAGCCTTCTGACAGCAGCTTTCAACTTGTCGAAGAAAGAGCTTGGCCATTTAGATGTGATGCAAATCTGTGTGTGTCTAAGGTGCAGGTGCGAGCTCCTGACAAAGGTGTTCTCCAGGTTCAGTTTCTCCCTGCCAGACACTTTGGAAATGTTTTCCTCTATCATTTGCACCAAGAGTCGCAGATTACTTAACTCAGGAGCTCTGAGAATGGAACGGCAAGAGGTGCTCCGCTTATGTCATAAACAGTGCTCCAGAGCGCATAGCAATGGGCACAACAAAACGTGTGTGCGGGATAGTGACCATTCCCGCCTAGTGCTGGCAATGCACGAGCACTGCCAAAAGGCAAAGGAAGGCGCTTAGCATGCGGCTTGTGCGCAAAGCTTTCAGACTGCCAGAGGACCGCAGCTGTGGTAAGCCCGCTTGCTCATTTGACGTTAGATGTCGCCTGCAAGAACTTCACCCGCATCTGGTTTATGCTGCTACCTGTTGTTAGGCGACAACAAGGGCACATGTAGCAAATGCTTTTTCCTGCCTCATTTTGCTAGACCACGCTCTTCTGTGGCACTTTAGTGCTTGCCAAACTCCTATGTGCGTGCTGCTGCTTCCATCTGACAAGGAGCACAGCCTTCTGACAGCAGCTTTCAACTTGTCGAAGAAAGAGCTTGGCCATTTAGATGTGATGCAAATCTGTGTGTGTCTAAGGTGCAGGTGCAAGCTCCTGACAAAGGTGTTCTCCAGGTTCAGTTTCTCCTTGCCAGACACTTTGGAAATGTTTTCCTCTATCATTCGCACCAAGAGTCGCAGATTACTTAACTCAGGAGCTCTGAGAATGGAACGGCAAGAGGTGTTCCGCTTACGTCATAAACAGTGCTCCAGAGCGCTTAGCAACGGGCACAACGAAACGTGTGTGCGGGATAGTGACCATTCCCGCCTAGTGCTGGCAATGCACAAGCACTGCCAAAAGGCAAAGGAAGGCGCTTAGCATGCGGCTTGTGCGCAAAGCTTTCAGACTGCCAGAGGACCGCAGCTGTGGTAAGCCCGCTTGCTCATTTGACGTTAGATGTCGCCTGCAAGAACTTCACCCGCATCTGGTTTATGCTGCTACCTGTTGTTAGGCGACACCAAGGGCACATGTAGCAAATGCTTTTTCCTGCCTCATTTTGCTAGACCACGCTCTTCTGTGGCACTTTAGTGCTTGCCAAACTCCTATGTGCGTGCTGCTGCTTCCATCTGACAAGGAGCACAGCCTTCTGACAGCAGCTTTCAACTTGTCGAAGAAAGAGCTTGGCCATTTAGATGTGATGCAAATCTGTGTGTGTGTAAGGTGCAGGTGCAAGCTCCTGACAAAGGTGTTCTCCAGGTTCAGTTTCTCTCTGCCAGACACATTGGAAATGTTTTCCTCTATCATTCGCACCAAGAGTCGCAGATTACTTAACTCAGGAGCTCTGAGAATGGAACGGCAAGAGGTGTTCCGCTTACGTCATAAACAGTGCTCCAGAGCGCTTAGCAACGGGCACAACAAAACGTGTGTGCGGGATAGTGACCATTCCCGCCTAGTGCTAGAAATGCAGGAGCACTGCCAAAAGGCAAAGGAAGGCGCTTAGCATGCGGCTTGTGCGCAAAGCTTTCAGACTGCCAGAGGACCGCAGCTGTGGTAAGCCCGCTTGCTCATTTGACGTTAGATGTCCCCTGCAAGAACTTCACCCGCATCTGGTTTATGCTGCTACCTGTTGTTAGGCGACACCAAGGGCACATGAAGTAAATGCTTTTTCCTGTTTCATTTTGTTAGACCACGCTCTTCTGTGGCTCTTTAGTGCTTGCCAAACTGCTATGTGTGTGCTGCTGCTTCCATCTGACAAGGAGCACAGCCTTCTGACAGCAGCTTTCAACTTGCCGAAGAAAGAGCTTGGCCATTTAGATGTGATGCAAATCTGTATGTGTGTAAGGTGCAGGTGCAAGCTCCTGACAAAGGTGTTCTCCAGGTTCAATTTCTCCTTGCCAGACACATTGGAAATGTTTTCCTCTATCATTCGCACCAAGAGTCGCAGATTACTTAACTCAGGAGCTCTGAGAATGGAACGGCAAGAGGTGTTCCGCTTACGTCATAAACAGTGCTCCAGAGCGCTTAGCAACGGGCACAACGAAACGTGTGTGCGGGATAGTGACCATTTCCGCCTAGTGCTGGCAATGCAGGAGCACTGCCAAAAGGCAAAGGAAGGCGCTTAGCATGCGGCTTGTGCGCAAAGCTTTCAGACTGCCAGAGGACCGCAGCTGTGGTAAGCCCGCTTGCTCATTTGACGGTAGATGTCGCCTGCAAGAACTTCACCCGCATGTGGTTTATGCTGCTACCTGTTGTTAGGCGACACCAAGGGCACATGTAGCAAATGCTTTTTCCTGCCTCATTTTGCTAGACCACGCTCTTCTGTGGCACTTTAGTGCTTGCCAAACTCCTATGTGCGTGCTGCTGCTTCCATCTGACAAGGAGCACAGCCTTCTGACCGCAGCTTTCAACTTGCCGAAGAAAGAGCTTGGCCATTTAGATGTGATGCAAATCTGTGTGTGTGTAAAGTGCAGGTGCAAGCTCCTGACAAAGGTGTTCTCCAGGTTCAGTTTCTCTCTGCCAGACACTTTGGAAATGTTTTCCTCTATCATTCGCACCAAGAGTCGCAGATTACTTAACTCAGGAGCTCTGAGAATGGAACGGCAAGAGGTGTTCCGCTTACGTCATAAACAGTGCTCCAGAGCGCTTAGCAACGGGCACAACAAAACGTGTGTGCGGGATAGTGACCATTCCCGCCTAGTGCTGGCAATGCATGAGCACTGCCAAAAGGCAAAGGAAGGCGCTTAGCATCTGGCTCGTGCGCAAAGCTTTCAGACTGCCAGAGGACCGCAGCTGTGGTAAGCCCGCTTGCTCATTTGACGTTAGATGTCGCCTGCAAGAACTTCACCCGCATCTGGTTTATGCTGCTACCTGTTGTTAGGCGACACCAAGGGCACATGTAGCAAATGCTTTTTCCTGCCTCATTTTGCTAGACCACGCTCTTCTGTGGCACTTTAGTGCTTGCCAAACTCCTATGTGCGTGCTGCTGCTTCCATCTGACAAGGAGCACAGCCTTCTGACAGCAGCTTTCAACTTGTCGAAGAAAGAGCTTGGCCATTTAGATGTGATGCAAATCTGTGTGTGTCTAAGGTGCAGGTGCAAGCTCGTGACAAAGGTGTTCTCCAGGTTCAGTTTCTCTCTGCCAGACACTTTGGAAATGTTTTCCTCTATCATTCGCACCAAGAGTCGCAGATTACTTAACTCAGGAGCTCTGAGAATGGAACGGCAAGAGGTGTTCCGCTTATGTCATAAACAGTGCTCCAGAGCGCTTTAGCAACGGGCACAACGAAACGTGTGTGCGGGATAGTGACCATTCCCGCCTAGTGCTAGCAATGCACGAGCACTGCCAAAAGGCGAAGGAAGGCGCTTAGCATCTGGCTTGTGCGCAAAGCTTTCAGACTGCCAGAGGACCGCAGCTGTGGTAAGCCGGCTTGCTCATTTGACGTTAGATGTCACCTGCAAGAACTTCACCCACATCTGGTTTATGCTGCTACCTGTTGTTGGGCGACACCAAGGACACATGCGGCAAATGCTTTTTCCTGTTTCATTTTGCTAGACCACGCTCTTCTGTGGCTCTTTAGTGCTTGCCAAACTGCTATGTGCGTGCTGCTGCTTCCATCTGACAAGGAGCACAGCCTTCTGACAGCAGCTTTCAACTTGTCGAAGAAAGAGCTTGGCCATTTAGATGTGATGCAAATCTGTGTGTGTCTAAGGTGCAGGTGCAAGCTCCTGACAAAGGTGTTCTCCAGGTTCAGTTTCTCCTTGCCAGACACATTGGAAATGTTTTCCTCTATCATTCGCACCAAGAGTCGCAGATTACTTAACTCAGGAGCTCTGAGAATGGAACGGCAAGAGGTGTTCCGCTTATGTCATAAACAGTGCTCCAGAGCGCTTAGCAACGGGCACAACAAAACGTGTGTGCGGGATAGTGACCATTCTAGCCTAGTGCTGGCAATGCACGAGCACTGCCAAAAGGCAAAGGAAGGCGCTTAGCATGCGGCTTGTGCGCAAAGCTTTCAGACTGCCAGAGGACCGCAGCTGTGGTAAGCCCGCTTGCTCATTTGACGTTAGATGTCGCCTGCAAGAACTTCACCCGCATCTGGTTTATGCTGCTACCTGTTGTTAGGCGACACCAAGGGCACATGCAGCAAATGCTTTTTCCTGCCTCATTTTGCTAGACCACGCTCTTCTGTGGCACTTTAGTGCTTGCCAAACTGCTATGTGCGTGCTGCTGCTTCCATCTGACAAGGAGCACAGCCTTCTGACAGCAGCTTTCAACTTGTCGAAGAAAGAGCTTGGCCATTTAGATGTGATGCAAATCTGTGTGTGTCTAAGGTGCAGGTGCAAGCTCCTGACAAAGGTGTTCTCCACGTTCAATTTCTCCTTGCCAGACACATTGGAAATGTTTTCCTCTATCATTCGCACCAAGAGTTGCAGATTACTTAACTCAGGAGCTCTGAGAATGGAACGGCAAGAGGTGTTCCGCTTACGTCATAAACAGTGCTCCAGAGCGCTTAGCAACGGGCACAACAAAACGTGTGTGCGGGATAGTGACCATTCCCGCCTAGTGCTGGCAATGCACGAGCACTGCCAAAAGGCAAAGGAAGGCGCTTAGCATGCGGCTTGTGCGCAAAGCTTTCAGACTGCCAGAGGACCGCAGCTGTGGTAAGCCCGCTTGCTCATTTGACGTTAGATGTCGCCTGCAAGAACTTCACCCGCATCTGGTTTATGCTGCTACCTGTTCTTAGGCGACAACAAGGACACATGCAGTAAATGCTTTTTCCTGTTTCATTTTGCTAGACCACGCTCTTCTGTGGCTCTTTAGTGCTTGCCAAACTCCTATGTGCGTGCTGCTGCTTCCATCTGACAAGGAGCACAGCCTTCTGACAGCAGCTTTCAACTTGTCGAAGAAAGAGCTTGGCCATTTAGATGTGATGCAAATCTGTGTGTGTGTAAGGTGCAGGTGCAAGCTCCTGACAAAGGTGTTCTCCAGGTTCAGTTTCTCTCTGCCAAACACTTTGGAAATGTTTTCCTCTATCATTCGCACCAAGAGTCGCAGATTACTTAACTCAGGAGCTCTGAGAATGGAACGGCAAGAGGTGTTCCGCTTACGTCATAAACAGTGCTCCAGAGCGCTTAGCAACGGGCACAACAAAACGTGTGTGCGGGATAGTGACCATTCCCGCCTAGTGCTAGCAATGCACGAGCACTGCCAAAAGGCGAAGGAAGGCGCTTAGCATGCGGCTTGTGCGCAAAGCTTTCAGACTGCCAGAGGACCGCAGCTGTGGTAAGCCCGCTTGCTCATTTGACGTTAGATGTCACCTGCAAGAACTTCACCCACATCTGGTTTATGCTGCTACCTGTTGTTGGGCGACACCAAGGACACATGTGGCAAATGCTTTTTCCTGTTTCATTTTGCTAGACCACGCTCTTCTGTGGCACTTTAGTGCTTGCCAAACTGCTATGTGCGTGCTGCTGCTTCCATCTGACAAGGAGCACAGCCTTCTGACAGCAGCTTTCAACTTGTCGAAGAAAGAGCTTGGCCATTTAGATGTGATGCAAATCTGTGTGTGTGTAAAGTGCAGGTGCAAGCTCCTGACAAAGGTGTTCTCCAGGTTCAGTTTCTCTCTGCCAGACACTTTGGAAATGTTTTCCTCTATCATTCGCACCAAGAGTCGCAGATTACTTAACTCAGGAGCTCTGAGAATGGAACGGCAAGAGGTGTTCCGCTTACGTCATAAACAGTGCTCCAGAGAGCTTAGCAACGGGCACAACAAAACGTGTGTGCGGGATAGTGACCATTCCCGCCTAGTGCTAGCAATGCACGAGCACTGCCAAAAGGCAAAGGAAGGCGCTTAGCATCTGGCTCGTGCGCAAAGCTTTCAGACTGCCAGAGGACCGCAGCTGTGGTAAGCCCGCTTGCTCATTTGACGTTAGATGTCGCCTGCAAGAACTTCACCCGCATCTGGTTTATGCTGCTACCTGTTGTTAGGCAACACCAAGGGCACATGTAGCAAATGCTTTTTCCTGTTTCATTTTGCTAGACCACGCTCTTCTGTGGCTCTTTAGTGCTTGCCAAACTGCTATGTGCGTGCTGCTGCTTCCATCTGACAAGGAGCACAGCCTTCTGACAGCAGCTTTCAACTTGTCAAAGAAAGAGCTTGGCCATTTAGATGTGATGCAAATCTGTGTGTGTCTAAGGTGCAGGTGCAAGCTCGTGACAAAGGTGTTCTCCAGGTTCAGTTTCTCCCTGCCAGACACATTGGAAATGTTTTCCTCTATCATTTGCACCAAGAGTCGCAGATTACTTAACTCAGGAGCTCTGAGAATGGAACGGCAAGAGGTGTTCCGCTTACGTCATAAACAGTGCTCCAGAGCGCTTAGCAACGGGCACAACGAAACGTGTGTGCGGGATAGTGACCATTCCCGCCTAGTGATGGCAATGCACGAGCACTGCCAAAAGGCAAAGGAAGGCGCTTAGCATGCGGCTTGTGCGCAAAGCTTTCAGACTGCCAGAGGACCGCAGCTGTGGTAAGCCCGCTTGCTCATTTGACGTTAGATGTCGCCTGCAAGAACTTCACCAGCATCTGGTTTATGCTGCTACCTGTTCTTAGGCGACAACAAGGACACATGCAGTAAATGCTTTTTCCTGTTTCATTTTGCTAGACCACGCTCTTCTGTGGCACTTTAGTGCTTGCCAAACTGCTATGTGCGTGCTGCTGCTTCCATCTGACAAGGAGCACAGCCTTCTGACAGCAGCTTTCAACTTGTCAAAGAAAGAGCTTGGCCATTTAGATGTGATGCAAATCTGTGTGTGTGTAAGGTGCAGGTGCGAGCTCCTGACAAAGGTGTTCTCCAGGTTCAGTTTCTCCTTGCCAGACACATTGGAAATGTTTTCCTCTATCATTTGCACCAAGAGTCGCAGATTACTTAACTCAGGAGCTCTGAGAATGGAACGGCAAGAGGTGTTCCGCTTACGTCATAAACAGTGCTCCAGAGCGCTTAGCAACGGGCACATCGAAATGTGTGTGCGGGATAGTGACCATTCCCGCCTAGTGCTGGCAATGCACAAGCACTGCCAAAAGGCAAAGGAAGGCGCTTAGCATGCGGCTTGTGCGCAAAGCTTTCAGACTGCCAGAGGACCGCAGCTGTGGTAAGCCCGCTTGCTCATTTGACGTTAGATGTCGCCTGCAAGAACTTCACCCGCATCTGGTTTATGCTGCTACCTGTTGTTAGGCGACAACAAGGGCACATGTAGCAAATGCTTTTTCCTGCCTCATTTTGCTAGACCACGCTCTTCTGTGGCACTTTAGTGCTTGCCAAACTCCTATGTGCGTGCTGCTGCTTCCATCTGACAAGGAGCACAGCCTTCTGACAGCAGCTTTCAACTTGTCGAAGAAAGAGCTTGGCCATTTAGATGTGATGCAAATCTGTGTGTGTCTAAGGTGCAGGTGCAAGCTCCTGACAAAGGTGTTCTCCAGGTTCAGTTTCTCCTTGCCAGACACATTGGAAATGTTTTCCTCTATCATTCGCACCAAGAGTCGCAGATTACTTAACTCAGGAGCTCTGAGAATGGAACGGCAAGAGGTGTTCCGCTTACGTCATAAACAGTGCTCCAGAGCGCTTAGCAACGGGCACAACAAAACGTGTGTGCGGGATAGTGACCATTCCCGCCTAGTGCTGGCAATGCACGAGCACTGCCAAAAGGCAAAGGAAGGCGCTTAGCATGCGGCTTGTGCGCAAAGCTTTCAGACTGCCAGAGGACCGCAGCTGTGGTAAGCCGGCTGGCTCATTTGACGTTAGATGTCGCCTGCAAGAACTTCACCAGCATCTGGTTTATGCTGCTACCTGTTCTTAGGCGACAACAAGGACACATGCAGTAAATGCTTTTTCCTGTTTCATTTTGCTAGACCACGCTCTTCTGTGGCTCTTTAGTGCTTGCCAAACTGCTATGTGCGTGCTGCTGCTTCCATCTGACAAGGAGCACAGCCTTCTGACAGCAGCTTTCAACTTGTCGAAGAAAGAGCTTGGCCATTTCGATGAGATGCAAATCTGTGTGTGTGTAAGGTGCAGGTGCGAGCTCCTGACAAAGGTGTTCTCCAGGTTCAGTTTCTCCCTGCCAGACACATTGGAAATGTTTTCCTCTATCATTTGCACCAAGAGTCGCAGATTACTTAACTCAGGAGCTCTGAGAATGGAACGGCAAGAGGTGTTCCGCTTACGTCATAAACAGTGCTCCAGAGCGCTTAGCAACGGGCACAACGAAACGTGTGTGCGGGATAGTGACCATTCCCGCCTAGTGCTGGCAATGCACGAGCACTGCCAAAAGGCAAAGGAAGGCGCTTAGCATGCGGCTTGTGCGCAAAGCTTTCAGACTGCCAGAGGACCGCAGCTGTGGTAAGCCCGCTTGCTCATTTGACGTTAGATGTCGCCTGCAAGAACTTCACCAGCATCTGGTTTATGCTGCTACCTGTTCTTAGGCGACAACAAGGACACATGCAGTAAATGCTTTTTCCTGTTTCATTTTGCTAGACCACGCTCTTCTGTGGCACTTTAGTGCTTGCCAAACTGCTATGTGCGTGCTGCTGCTTCCATCTGACAAGGAGCACAGCCTTCTGACAGCAGCTTTCAACTTGTCAAAGAAAGAGCTTGGCCATTTAGATGTGATGCAAATCTGTGTGTGTCTAAGGTGCAGGTGCAAGCTCCTGACAAAGGTGTTCTCCAGGTTCAGTTTCTCCTTGCCAGACACATTGGAAATGTTTTCCTCTATCATTTGCACCAAGAGTCGCAGATTACTTAACTCAGGAGCTCTGAGAATGGAACGGCAAGAGGTGTTCCGCTTACGTCATAAACAGTGCTCCAGAGCGCTTAGCAACGGGCACAACGAAATGTGTGTGCGGGATAGTGACCATTCCCGCCTAGTGCTGGCAATGCACAAGCACTGCCAAAAGGCAAAGGAAGGCGCTTAGCATGCGGCTTGTGCGCAAAGCTTTCAGACTGCCAGAGGACCGCAGCTGTGGTAAGCCCGCTTGCTCATTTGACGTTAGATGTCGCCTGCAAGAACTTCACCCGCATCTGGTTTATGCTGCTACCTGTTGTTAGGCGACACCAAGGGCACATGTAGCAAATGCTTTTTCCTGCCTCATTTTGCTAGACCACGCTCTTCTGTGGCTCTTTAGTGCTTGCCAAACTCCTATGTGCGTGCTGCTGCTTCCATCTGACAAGGAGCACAGCCTTCTGACAGCAGCTTTCAACTTGTCGAAGAAAGAGCTTGGCCATTTAGATGTGATGCAAATCTGTGTGTGTCTAAGGTGCAGGTGCAAGCTCGTGACAAAGGTGTTCTCCAGGTTCAGTTTCTCCCTGCCAGACACTTTGGAAATGTTTTCCTCTATCATTCGCACCAAGAGTCGCAGATTACTTAACTCAGGAGCTCTGAGAATGGAACGGCAAGAGGTGTTCCGCTTATGTCATAAACAGTGCTCCAGAGCGCTTAGCAACGGGCACAACGAAACGTGTGTGTGGGATAGTGACCATTCCCACCTAGTGCTAGCAATGCACGAGCACTGCCAAAAGGCAAAGGAAGGCGCTTAGCATGCGGCTTGTGCGCAAAGTTTTCAGACTGCCAGAGGACCGCAGCTGTGGTAAGCCCGCTTGCTCATTTGACGTTAGATGTCACCTGCAAGAACTTCACCAGCATCTGGTTTATGCTGCTACCTGTTCTTAGGCGACAACAAGGACACATGCAGTAAATGCTTTTTCCTGTTTCATTTTGCTAGACCACGCTCTTCTGTGGCACTTTAGTGCTTGCCAAACTGCTATGTGCGTGCTGCTGCTTCCATCTGACAAGGGCCACAGCCTTCTGACAGCAGCTTTCAACTTGTCGAAGAAAGAGCTTGGCCATTTAGATGTGATGCAAATCTGTGTGTGTCTAAGGTGCAGGTGCAAGCTCCTGACAAAGGTGTTCTCCAGGTTCAATTTCTCCTTGCCAGACACATTGGAAATGTTTTCCTCTATCATTCGCACCAAGAGTTGCAGATTACTTAACTCAGGAGCTCTGAGAATGGAACGGCAAGGGGTGTTCCGCTTACGTCATAAACAGTGCTCCAAAGCGCTTAGCAACGGGCACAACAAAACGTGTGTGCGGGATAGTGACCATTCCCGCCTAGTGATGGCAATGCACGAGCACTGCCAAAAGGCAAAGGAAGGCGCTTAGCATGCGGCTTGTGCGCAAAGCTTTCAGACTGCCAGAGGACCGCAGCTGTGGTAAGCCCGCTTGCTCATTTGACGGTAGATGTCGCCTGCAAGAACTTCACCCACATCTGGTTTATGCTGCTACCTGTTGTTAGGCGACAACAAGGGCACATGTAGCAAATGCTTTTTCCTGCCTCATTTTGCTAGACCACGCTCTTCTGTGGCACTTTAGTGCTTGCCAAACTGCTATGTGCGTGCTGCTGCTTCCATCTGACAAGGAGCACAGCCTTCTGACAGCAGCTTTCAACTTGTCGAAGAAAGAGCTTGGCCATTTCGATGAGATGCAAATCTGTGTGTGTGTAAGGTGCAGGTGCGAGCTCCTGACAAAGGTGTTCTCCAGGTTCAGTTTCTCCCTGCCAGACACATTGGAAATGTTTTCCTCTATCATTTGCACCAAGAGTCGCAGATTACTTAACTCAGGAGCTCTGAGAATGGAACGGCAAGAGGTGTTCCGCTTATGTCATAAACAGTGCTCCAGAGCGCTTAGCAACGGGCACAACGAAATGTGTGTGCGGGATAGTGACCATTCCCGCCTAGTGCTGGCAATGCACAAGCACTGCCAAAAGGCAAAGGAAGGCGCTTAGCATGCGGCTTGTGCGCAAAGCTTTCAGACTGCCAGAGGACCGCAGCTGTGGTAAGCCCGCTTGCTCATTTGACGTTAGATGTCGCCTGCAAGAACTTCACCCGCATCTGGTTTATGCTGCTACCTGTTGTTAGGCGACACCAAGGGCACATGTAGCAAATGCTTTTTCCTGCCTCATTTTGCTAGACCACGCTCTTCTGTGGCACTTTAGTGCTTGCCAAACTGCTATGTGCGTGCTGCTGCTTCCATCTGACAAGGAGCACAGCCTTCTGACAGCAGCTTTCAACTTGTCGAAGAAAGAGCTTGGCCATTTAGATGTGATGCAAATCTGTGTGTGTCTAAGGTGCAGGTGCAAGCTCCTGACAAAGGTGTTCTCCAGGTTCAGTTTCTCCTTGCCAGACACATTGGAAATGTTTTCCTCTATCATTCGCACCAAGAGTCGCAGATTACTTAACTCAGGAGCTCTGAGAATGGAACGGCAAGAGGTGTTCCGCTTACGTCATAAACAGTGCTCCAGAGCGCTTAGCAACGGGCACAACGAAACGTGTGTGCGGGATAGTGACCATTCCCGCCTAGTGATGGCAATGCACGAGCACTGCCAAAAGGCAAAGGAAGGCGCTTAGCATGCGGCTTGTGCGCAAAGCTTTCAGACTGCCAGAGGACCGCAGCTGTGGTAAGCCCGCTTGCTCATTTGACGTTAGATGTCGCCTGCAAGAACTTCACCAGCATCTGGTTTATGCTGCTACCTGTTCTTAGGCGACACCAAGGACACATGCAGTAAATGCTTTTTCCTGTTTCATTTTGCTAGACCACGCTCTTCTGTGGCTCTTTAGTGCTTGCCAAACTGCTATGTGCGTGCTGCTGCTTCCATCTGACAAGGAGCACAGCCTTCTGACAGCAGCTTTCAACTTGTCGAAGAAAGAGCTTGGCCATTTCGATGAGATGCAAATCTGTGTGTGTGTAAGGTGCAGGTGCGAGCTCCTGACAAAGGTGTTCTCCAGGTTCAGTTTCTCCCTGCCAGACACTTTGGAAATGTTTTCCTCTATCATTTGCACCAAGAGTCGCAGATTACTTAACTCAGGAGCTCTGAGAATGGAACGGCAAGAGGTGTTCCGCTTACGTCATAAACAGTGCTCCAGAGCGCTTAGCAACGGGCACAACGAAACGTGTGTGCGGGATAGTGACCATTCCCGCCTAGTGCTGGCAATGCAGGAGCACTGCCAAAAGGCAAAGGAAGGCGCTTAGCATGCGGCTTGTGCGCAAAGCTTTCAGACTGCCAGAGGACCGCAGCTGTGGTAAGCCCGCTTGCTCATTTGACGTTAGATGTCGCCTGCAAGAACTTCACCAGCATCTGGTTTATGCTGCTACCTGTTCTTAGGCGACAACAAGGACACATGCAGTAAATGCTTTTTCCTGTTTCATTTTGCTAGACCACGCTCTTCTGTGGCACTTTAGTGCTTGCCAAACTGCTATGTGCGTGCTGCTGCTTCCATCTGACAAGGAGCACAGCCTTCTGACAGCAGCTTTCAACTTGTCAAAGAAAGAGCTTGGCCATTTAGATGTGATGCAAATCTGTGTGTGTGTAAGGTGCAGGTGCAAGCTCCTGACAAAGGTGTTCTCCAGGTTCAGTTTCTCCTTGCCAGACACATTGGAAATGTTTTCCTCTATCATTCGCACCAAGAGTCGCAGATTACTTAACTCAGGAGCTCTGAGAATGGAACGGCAAGAGGTGTTCCGCTTACGTCATAAACAGTGCTCCAGAGCGCTTAGCAACGGGCACAACGAAATGTGTGTGCGGGATAGTGACCATTCCCGCCTAGTGCTGGCAATGCACAAGCACTGCCAAAAGGCAAAGGAAGGCGCTTAGCATGCGGCTTGTGCGCAAAGCTTTCAGACTGCCAGAGGACCGCAGCTGTGGTAAGCCCGCTTGCTCATTTGACGTTAGATGTCGCCTGCAAGAACTTCACCCGCATCTGGTTTATGCTGCTACCTGTTGTTAGGCGACACCAAGGGCACATGTAGCAAATGCTTTTTCCTGCCTCATTTTGCTAGACCACGCTCTTCTGTGGCACTTTAGTGCTTGCCAAACTCCTATGTGCGTGCTGCTGCTTCCATCTGACAAGGAGCACAGCCTTCTGACAGCAGCTTTCAACTTGTCGAAGAAAGAGCTTGGCCATTTAGATGTGATGCAAATCTGTGTGTGTGTAAGGTGCAGGTGCAAGCTCCTGACAAAGGTGTTCTCCAGGTTCAGTTTCTCCTTGCCAGACACATTGGAAATGTTTTCCTCTATCATTCGCACCAAGAGTCGCAGATTACTTAACTCAGGAGCTCTGAGAATGGAACGGCAAGAGGTGTTCCGCTTACGTCATAAACAGTGCTCCAGAGCGCTTAGCAACGGGCACAACGAAACGTGTGTGTGGGATAGTGACCATTCCCACCTAGTGCTAGCAATGCACGAGCACTGCCAAAAGGCAAAGGAAGGCGCTTAGCATGCGGCTTGTGCGCAAAGCTTTCAGACTGCCAGAGGACCGCAGCTGTGGTAAGCCCGCTTGCTCATTTGACGTTAGATGTCGCCTGCAAGAACTTCACCCGCATCTGGTTTATGCTGCTACCTGTTGTTAGGCGACACCAAGGGCACATGTAGCAAATGCTTTTTCCTGCCTCATTTTGCTAGACCACGCTCTTCTGTGGCACTTTAGTGCTTGCCAAACTGCTATGTGCGTGCTGCTGCTTCCATCTGACAAGGAGCACAGCCTTCTGACAGCAGCTTTCAACTTGTCGAAGAAAGAGCTTGGCCATTTAGATGTGATGCAAATCTGTGTGTGTGTAAGGTGCAGGTGCGAGCTCCTGACAAAGGTGTTCTCCAGGTTCAGTTTCTCCTTGCCAGACACATTGGAAATGTTTTCCTCTATCATTCGCACCAAGAGTCGCAGATTACTTAACTCAGGAGCTCTGAGAATGGAACGGCAAGAGGTGTTCCGCTTACGTCATAAACAGTGCTCCAGAGCGCTTAGCAACGGGCACAACGAAACGTGTGTGCGGGATAGTGACCATTCCCGCCTAGTGATGGCAATGCACGAGCACTGCCAAAAGGCAAAGGAAGGCGCTTAGCATGCGGCTTGTGCGCAAAGTTTTCAGACTGCCAGAGGACCGCAGCTGTGGTAAGCCGGCTTGCTCATTTGACGTTAGATGTCGCCTGCAAGAACTTCACCAGCATCTGGTTTATGCTGCTACCTGTTCTTAGGCGACAACAAGGACACATGCAGTAAATGCTTTTTCCTGTTTCATTTTGCTAGACCACGCTCTTCTGTGGCTCTTTAGTGCTTGCCAAACTGCTATGTGTGTGCTGCTGCTTCCATCTGACAAGGAGCACAGCCTTCTGACAGCAGCTTTCAACTTGTCGAAGAAAGAGCTTGGCCATTTAGATGTGATGCAAATCTGTGTGTGTCTAAGGTGCACTTGCAAGCTCGTGACAAAGGTGTTCTCCAGGTTCAGTTTCTCCTTGCCAGACACATTGGAAATGTTTTCCTCTATCATTCGCACCAAGAGTCGCAGATTACTTAACTCAGGAGCTCTGAGAATGGAACGGCAAGAGGTGTTCCGCTTATGTCATAAACAGTGCTCCAGAGCGCTTAGCAACGGGCACAACGAAACGTGTGTGTGGGATAGTGACCATTCCCACCTAGTGCTAGCAATGCACGAGCAGTGCCAAAAGGCGAAGGAAGGCGCTTAGCATCTGGCATGTGCGCAAAGCTTTCAGACTGCCAGAGGACCGCAGCTGTGGTAAGCCGGCTTGCTCATTTGATGTTAGATGTCGCCTGCAAGAACTTCACCCGCATCTGGTTTATGCTGCTACCTGTTCTTAGGCGACAACAAGGACACATGCAGTAAATGCTTTTTCCTGTTTCATTTTGCTAGACCACGCTCTTCTGTGGCTCTTTAGTGCTTGCCAAACTGCTATGTGCGTGCTGCTGCTTCCATCTGACAAGGAGCACAGCCTTCTGACAGCAGCTTTCAACTTGTCGAAGAAAGAGCTTGGCCATTTCGATGAGATGCAAATCTGTGTGTGTCTAAGGTGCAGGTGCGAGCTCCTGACAAAGGTGTTCTCCAGGTTCAGTTTCTCCCTGCCAGACACATTGGAAATGTTTTCCTCTATCATTTGCACCAAGAGTCGCAGATTACTTAACTCAGGAGCTCTGAGAATGGAACGGCAAGAGGTGTTCCGCTTACGTCATAAACAGTGCTCCAGAGCGCTTAGCAACGGGCACAACAAAACGTGTGTGCGGGATAGTGACCATTCCCGCCTAGTGATGGCAATGCACGAGCACTGCCAAAAGGCAAAGGAAGGCGCTTAGCATGCGGCTTGTGCGCAAAGCTTTCAGACTGCCAGAGGACCGCAGCTGTGGTAAGCCCGCTTGCTCATTTGACGTTAGATGTCGCCTGCAAGAACTTCACCCGCATCTGGTTTATGCTGCTACCTGCTGTTAGGCGACACCAAGGGCACATGCAGTAAATGCTTTTTCCTGTTTCATTTTGCTAGACCACGCTCTTCTGTGGCTCTTTAGTGCTTGCCAAACTGCTATGTGCGTGCTGCTGCTTCCATCTGACAAGGAGCACAGCCTTCTGACAGCAGCTTTCAACTTGTCGAAGAAAGAGCTTGGCCATTTAGATGTGATGCAAATCTGTGTGTGTGTAAGGTGCAGGTGCAAGCTCCTGACAAAGGTGTTCTCCAGGTTCAGTTTCTCCCTGCCAGACACATTGGAAATGTTTTCCTCTATCATTCGCACCAAGAGTCGCAGATTACTTAAGTCAGGAGCTCTGAGAATGGAACGGCAAGAGGTGCTCCGCTTACGTCATAAACAGTGCTCCAGAGCGCTTAGCAACGGGCACAACGAAACGTGTGTGCGGGATAGTGACCATTCCCGCCTAGTGATGGCAAGGCACGAGCACTGCCAAAAGGCAAAGGAAGGCGCTTAGCATGCGGCTTGTGCGCAAAGCTTTCAGACTGCCAGAGGACCGCAGCTGTGGTAAGCCCGCTTGCTCATTTGACGTTAGATGTCGCCTGCAAGAACTTCACCCGCATCTGGTTTATGCTGCTACCTGTTCTTATGCGACAACAAGGACACATGTAGCAAATGCTTTTTCCTGCCTCATTTTGCTAGACCACGCTCTTCTGTGGCACTTTAGTGCTTGCCAAACTGCTATGTGCGTGCTGCTGCTTCCATCTGACAAGGAGCACAGCCTTCTGACAGCAGCTTTCAACTTGCCGAAGAAAGAGCTTGGCCATTTAGATGTGATGCAAATCTGTGTGTGTGTAAGGTGCAGGTGCAAGCTCCTGACAAAGGTGTTCTCCAGGTTCAGTTTCTCTCTGCCAGACACTTTGGAAATGTTTTCCTCTATCATTCGCACCAAGAGTCGCAGATTACTTAACTCAGGAGCTCTGAGAATGGAACGGCAAGAGGTGTTCCGCTTACGTCATAAACAGTGCTCCAGAGCGCTTAGCAACGGGCACAACAAAACGTGTGTGCGGGATAGTGACCATTCCCGCCTAGTGCTAGCAATGCACGAGCACTGCTAAAAGGCGAAGGAAGGCGCTTAGCATGCGGCTTGTGCGCAAAGCTTTCAGACTGCCAGAGGACCGCAGCTGTGGTAAGCCCGCTTGCTCATTTGACGTTAGATGTCGCCTGCAAGAACTTCACCCGCATCTGGTTTATGCTGCTACCTGCTGTTTGGTGACAACAAGGACACATGTAGCAAATGCTTTTTCCTGTTTCATTTTGCTAGACCACGCTCTTCTGTGGCTCTTTAGTGCTTGCCAAACTGCTATGTGCGTGCTGCTGCTTCCATCTGACAAGGAGCACAGCCTTCTGACAGCAGCTTTCAACTTGTCGAAGAAAGAGCTTGGCCATTTAGATGTGATGCAAATCTGTGTGTGTCTAAGGTGCAGGTGCAAGCTCCTGACAAAGGTGTTCTCCAGGTTCAGTTTCTCCTTGCCAGACACATTGGAAATGTTTTCCTCTATCATTCGCACCAAGAGTCGCAGATTACTTAACTCAGGAGCTCTGAGAATGGAACGGCAAGGGGTGTTCCGCTTACGTCATAAACAGTGCTCCAGAGCGCTTAGCAACGGGCACAACGAAACGTGTGTGCGGGATAGTGACCATTCCCGCCTAGTGATGGCAATGCACGAGCACTGCCAAAAGGCAAAGGAAGGCGCTTAGCATGCGGCTTGTGCGCAAAGCTTTCAGACTGCCAGAGGACCGCAGCTGTGGTAAGCCCGCTTGCTCATTTGACGTTAGATGTCGCCTGCAAGAACTTCACCCGCATCTGGTTTATGCTGCTACCTGTTATTAGGCGAAAACAAGGACACATGCAGTAAATGCTTTTTCCTGTTTCATTTTGCTAGACCACGCTCTTCTGTGGCACTTTAGTGCTTGCCAAACTGCTATGTGCGTGCTGCTGCTTCCATCTGACAAGGAGCACAGCCTTCTGACAGCAGCTTTCAACTTGTCGAAGAAAGAGCTTGGCCATTTAGATGTGATGCAAATCTGTGTGTGTGTAAGGTGCAGGTGCAAGCTCCTGACAAAGGTGTTCTCCAGGTTCAGTTTCTCCTTGCCAGACACATTGGAAATGTTTTCCTCTATCATTCGCACCAAGAGTCGCAGATTACTTAACTCAGGAGCTCTGAGAATGGAACGGCAAGAGGTGTTCCGCTTACGTCATAAACAGTGCTCCAGAGCGCTTAGCAACGGGCACAACGAAATGTGTGTGCGGGATAGTGACCATTCCCGCCTAGTGCTGGCAATGCACAAGCACTGCCAAAAGGCAAAGGAAGGCGCTTAGCATGCGGCTTGTGCGCAAAGCTTTCAGACTGCCAGAGGACCGCAGCTGTGGTAAGCCCGCTTGCTCATTTGACGGTAGATGTCGCCTGCAAGAACTTCACCCGCATCTGGTTTATGCTGCTACCTGTTGTTAGGCGACACCAAGGGCACATGTAGCAAATGCTTTTTCCTGCCTCATTTTGCTAGACCACGCTCTTCTGTGGCACTTTAGTGCTTGCCAAACTGCTATGTGCGTGCTGCTGCTTCCATCTGACAAGGAGCACAGCCTTCTGACAGCAGCTTTCAACTTGTCGAAGAAAGAGCTTGGCCATTTAGATGTGATGCAAATCTGTGTGTGTGTAAGGTGCAGGTGCGAGCTCCTGACAAAGGTGTTCTCCAGGTTCAGTTTCTCCTTGCCAGACACATTGGAAATGTTTTCCTCTATCATTCGCACCAAGAGTCGCAGATTACTTAACTCAGGAGCTCTGAGAATGGAACGGCAAGAGGTGTTCCGCTTACGTCATAAACAGTGCTCCAGAGCGCTTAGCAACGGGCACAACGAAACGTGTGTGCGGGATAGTGACCATTCCCGCCTAGTGATGGCAATGCACGAGCACTGCCAAAAGGCAAAGGAAGGTGCTTAGCATGCGGCTTGTGCGCAAAGTTTTCAGACTGCCAGAGGACCGCAGCTGTGGTAAGCCGGCTTGCTCATTTGACGTTAGATGTCGCCTGCAAGAACTTCACCAGCATCTGGTTTATGCTGCTACCTGTTCTTAGGCGACAACAAGGACACATGCAGTAAATGCTTTTTCCTGTTTCATTTTGCTAGACCACGCTCTTCTGTGGCTCTTTAGTGCTTGCCAAACTGCTATGTGTGTGCTGCTGCTTCCATCTGACAAGGAGCACAGCCTTCTGACAGCAGCTTTCAACTTGTCGAAGAAAGAGCTTGGCCATTTAGATGTGATGCAAATCTGTGTGTGTCTAAGGTGCACTTGCAAGCTCGTGACAAAGGTGTTCTCCAGGTTCAGTTTCTCCCTGCCAGACACTTTGGAAATGTTTTCCTCTATCATTCGCACCAAGAGTCGCAGATTACTTAACTCAGGAGCTCTGAGAATGGAACGGCAAGAGGTGTTCCGCTTATGTCATAAACAGTGCTCCAGAGCGCTTAGCAACGGGCACAACGAAACGTGTGTGCGGGATAGTGACCATTCCCGCCTAGTGCTAGCAATGCACGAGCACTGCCAAAAGGCAAAGGAAGGCGCTTAGCATGCGGCTTGTGCGCAAAGCTTTCAGACTGCCAGAGGACCGCAGCTGTGGTAAGCCGGCTTGCTCATTTGACGTTAGATGTCGCCTGCAAGAACTTCACCCGCATCTGGTTTATGCTGCTACCTGTTCTTAGGCGACAACAAGGACACATGCAGTAAATGCTTTTTCCTGTTTCATTTTGCTAGACCACACTCTTCTGTGGCTCTTTAGTGCTTGCCAAACTGCTATGTGCGTGCTGCTGCTTCCATCTGACAAGGAGCACAGCCTTCTGACAGCAGCTTTCAACTTGTCGAAGAAAGAGCTTGGCCATTTAGATGTGATGCAAATCTGTGTGTGTCTAAGGTGCAGGTGCGAGCTCCTGACAAAGGTGTTCTCCAGGTTCAGTTTCTCCTTGCCAGACACATTGGAAATGTTTTCCTCTGTCATTCGCACCAAGAGTCGCAGATTACTTAACTCAGGAGCTCTGAGAATGGAACGGCAAGAGGTGTTCCGCTTACGTCATAAACAGTGCTCCAGAGCGCTTAGCAACGGGCACAACGAAACGTGTGTGCGGGATAGTGACCATTCCCGCCTAGTGATGGCAATGCACGAGCACTGCCAAAAGGCAAAGGAAGGCGCTTAGCATGCGGCTTGTGCGCAAAGTTTTCAGACTGCCAGAGGACCGCAGCTGTGGTAAGCCGGCTTGCTCATTTGACGTTAGATGTCGCCTGCAAGAACTTCACCAGCATCTGGTTTATGCTGCTACCTGTTCTTAGGCGACAACAAGGACACATGCAGTAAATGCTTTTTCCTGTTTCATTTTGCTAGACCACGCTCTTCTGTGGCTCTTTAGTGCTTGCCAAACTGCTATGTGTGTGCTGCTGCTACCATCTGACAAGGAGCACAGCCTTCTGACAGCAGCTTTCAACTTGTCGAAGAAAGAGCTTGGCCATTTAGATGTGATGCAAATCTGTGTGTGTCTAAGGTGCACTTGCAAGCTCGTGACAAAGGTGTTCTCCAGGTTCAGTTTCTCCCTGCCAGACACTTTGGAAATGTTTTCCTCTATCATTCGCACCAAGAGTCGCAGATTACTTAACTCAGGAGCTCTGAGAATGGAACGGCAAGAGGTGTTCCGCTTATGTCATAAACAGTGCTCCAGAGCGCTTAGCAACGGGCACAACGAAACGTGTGTGCGGGATAGTGACCATTCCCGCCTAGTGCTGGCAATGCACGAGCACTGCCAAAAGGCAAAGTAAGGCGCTTAGCATGCGGCTTGTGCGCAAAGCTTTCAGACTGCCAGAGGACCGCAGCTGTGGTAAGCCGGCTTGCTCATTTGACGTTAGATGTCGCCTGCAAGAACTTCACCCGCATCTGGTTTATGCTGCTACCTGTTCTTAGGCGACAACAAGGACACATGCAGTAAATGCTTTTTCCTGTTTCATTTTGCTAGACCACGCTCTTCTGTGGCTCTTTAGTGCTTGCCAAACTGCTATGTGCGTGCTGCTGCTTCCATCTGACAAGGAGCACAGCCTTCTGACAGCAGCTTTCAACTTGTCGAAGAAAGAGCTTGGCCATTTCGATGAGATGCAAATCTGTGTGTGTCTAAGGTGCAGGTGCGAGCTCCTGACAAAGGTGTTCTCCAGGTTCAGTTTCTCCCTGCCAGACACATTGGAAATGTTTTCCTCTATCATTTGCACCAAGAGTCGCAGATTACTTAACTCAGGAGCTCTGAGAATGGAACGGCAAGAGGTGTTCCGCTTACGTCATAAACAGTGCTCCAGAGCGCTTAGCAACGGGCACAACGAAACGTGTGTGCGGGATAGTGACCATTCCCGCCTAGTGATGGCAATGCACGAGCACTGCCAAAAGGCAAAGGAAGGCGCTTAGCATGCGGCTTGTGCGCAAAGTTTTCAGACTGCCAGAGGACCGCAGCTGTGGTAAGCCCGCTTGCTCATTTGACGTTAGATGTCGCCTGCAAGAACTTCACCCGCATCTGGTTTATGCTGCTACCTGTTCTTAGGCGACAACAAGGACACATGCAGTAAATGCTTTTTCCTGTTTCATTTTGCTAGACCACGCTCTACTGTGGCACTTTAGTGCTTGCCAAACTGCTATGTGCGTGCTGCTGCTTCCATCTGACAAGGAGCACAGCCTTCTGACAGCAGCTTTCAACTTGTCGAAGAAAGAGCTTGGCCATTTAGATGTGATGCAAATCTGTGTGTGTCTAAGGTGCAGGTGCAAGCTCCTGACAAAGGTGTTCTCCAGGTTCAATTTCTCCTTGCCAGACACATTGGAAATGTTTTCCTCTATCATTCGCACCAAGAGTTGCAGATTACTTAACTCAGGAGCTCTGAGAATGGAACGGCAAGGGGTGTTCCGCTTACGTCATAAACAGTGCTCCAGAGCGCTTAGCAACGGGCACAACAAAACGTGTGTGCGGGATAGTGACCATTCCCGCCTAGTGATGGCAATGCACGAGCACTGCCAAAAGGCAAAGGAAGGCGCTTAGCATGCGGCTTGTGCGCAAAGCTTTCAGACTGCCAGAGGACCGCAGCTGTGGTAAGCCCGCTTGCTCATTTGACGTTAGATGTCGCCTGCAAGAACTTCACCCGCATCTGGTTTATGCTGCTACCTGTTGTTAGGCGACACCAAGGGCACATGTAGCAAATGCTTTTTCCTGCCTCATTTTGCTAGACCACGCTCTTCTGTGGCACTTTAGTGCTTGCCAAACTGCTATGTGCGTGCTGCTGCTTCCATCTGACAAGGAGCACAGCCTTCTGACAGCAGCTTTCAACTTGTCGAAGAAAGAGCTTGGCCATTTAGATGTGATGCAAATCTGTGTGTGTGTAAGGTGCAGGTGCAAGCTCCTGACAAAGGTGTTCTCCAGGTTCAGTTTCTCCTTGCCAGACACATTGGAAATGTTTTCCTCTATCATTCGCACCAAGAGTCGCAGATTACTTAACTCAGGAGCTCTGAGAATGGAACGGCAAGGGGTGTTCCGCTTACGTCATAAACAGTGCTCCAGAGCGCTTAGCAACGGGCACAACAAAACGTGTGTGCGGGATAGTGACCATTCCCGCCTAGTGCTGGCAATGCACGAGCACTGCCAAAAGGCAAAGGAAGGCGCTTAGCATGCGGCTTGTGCGCAAAGCTTTCAGACTGCCAGAGGACCGCAGCTGTGGTAAGCCCGCTTGCTCATTTGACGTTAGATGTCGCCTGCAAGAACTTCACCCGCATCTGGTTTATGCTGCTACCTGTTGTTAGGCGACACCAAGGGCACATGTAGCAAATGCTTTTTCCTGCCTCATTTTGCTAGACCACGCTCTTCTGTGGCTCTTTAGTGCTTGCCAAACTGCTATGTGCGTGCTGCTGCTTCCATCTGACAAGGAGCACAGCCTTCTGACAGCAGCTTTCAACTTGTCGAAGAAAGAGCTTGGCCATTTAGATGTGATGCAAATCTGTGTATCTAAGGTGCAGGTGCAAGCTCCTGACAAAGGTGTTCTCCAGGTTCAGTTTCTCCTTGCCAGACACTTTGGAAATGTTTTCCTCTATCATTCGCACCAAGAGTCGCAGATTACTTAACTCAGGAGCTCTGAGAATGGAACGGCAAGAGGTGCTCCGCTTACGTCATAAACAGTGCTCCAGAGCGCTTAGCAACGGGCACAACGAAACGTGTGTGCGGGATAGTGACCATTCCCGCCTAGTGATGGCAAGGCACGAGCACTGCCAAAAGGCAAAGGAAGGCGCTTAGCATGCGGCTTGTGCGCAAAGCTTTGAGACTGCCAGAGGACCGCAGCTGTGGTAAGCCGGCTGGCTCATTTGACGTTAGATGTCGCCTGCAAGAACTTCACCCGCATCTGGTTTATGCTGCTACCTGCTGTTAGGCGACAACAAGGACACATGTAGCAAATGCTTTTTCCTGTTTCATTTTGCTAGACCACGCTCTTCTGTGGCTCTTTAGTGCTTGCCAAACTCCTATGTGCGTGCTGCTGCTTCCATCTGACAAGGAGCACAGCCTTCTGACAGCAGCTTTCAACTTGTCGAAGAAAGAGCTTGGCCATTTAGATGTGATGCAAATCTGTGTGTGTCTAAGGTGCAGGTGCGAGCTCCTGACAAAGGTGTTCTCCAGGTTCAGTTTCTCCTTGCCAGACACATTGGAAATGTTTTCCTCTATCATTCGCACCAAGAGTCGCAGATTACTTAACTCAGGAGCTCTGAGAATGGAACGGCAAGAGGTGTTCCGCTTACGTCATAAACAGTGCTCCAGAGCGCTTAGCAACGGGCACAACAAAACGTGTGTGCGGGATAGTGACCATTCCCGCCTAGTGCTGGCAATGCACGAGCACTGCCAAAAGGCAAAGGAAGGCGCTTAGCATGCGGCTTGTGCGCAAAGCTTTCAGACTGCCAGGGGACCGCAGCTGTGGTAAGCCCGCTTGCTCATTTGACGTTAGATGTCGCCTGCAAGAACTTCACCCGCATCTGGTTTATGCTGCTACCTGCTGTTAGGCGACACCAAGGACACATGCAGTAAATGCTTTTTCCTGTTTCATTTTGCTAGACCACGCTCTTCTGTGGCTCTTTAGTGCTTGCCAAACTGCTATGTGCGTGCTGCTGCTTCCATCTGACAAGGAGCACAGCCTTCTGACAGCAGCTTTCAACTTGTCGAAGAAAGAGCTTGGCCATTTAGATGTGATGCAAATCTGTGTGTGTGTAAGGTGCAGGTGCGAGCTCCTGACAAAGGTGTTCTCCAGGTTCAGTTTCTCCCTGCCAGACACTTTGGAAATGTTTTCCTCTATCATTCGCACCAAGAGTCGCAGATTACTTAACTCAGGAGCTCTGAGAATGGAACGGCAAGAGGTGCTCCGCTTACGTCATAAACAGTGCTCCAGAGCGCTTAGCAACGGGCACAACAAAACGTGTGTGCGGGATAGTGACCATTCCCGCCTAGTGATGGCAATGCACGAGCACTGCCAAAAGGCAAAGGAAGGCGCTTAGCATGCGGCTTGTGCGCAAAGCTTTCAGACTGCCAGAGGACCGCAGCTGTGGTAAGCCCGCTTGCTCATTTGACGTTAGATGTCGCCTGCAAGAACTTCACCCGCATCTGGTTTATGCTGCTACCTGTTATTAGGCGAAAACAAGGACACATGCAGTAAATGCTTTTTCCTGTTTCATTTTGCTAGACCACGCTCTTCTGTGGCACTTTAGTGCTTGCCAAACTGCTATGTGCGTGCTGCTGCTTCCATCTGACAAGGAGCACAGCCTTCTGACAGCAGCTTTCAACTTGTCGAAGAAAGAGCTTGGCCATTTAGATGTGATGCAAATCTGTGTGTGTGTAAGGTGCAGGTGCAAGCTCCTGACAAAGGTGTTCTCCAGGTTTAGTTTCTCTCTGCCAGACACTTTGGAAATGTTTTCCTCTATCATTCGCACCAAGAGTCGCAGATTACTTAACTCAGGAGCTCTGAGAATGGAACGGCAAGAGGTGCTCCGCTTACGTCATAAACAGTGCTCCAGAGCGCTTAGCAACGGGCACAACGAAATGTGTGTGCGGGATAGTGACCATTCCCGCCTAGTGATGGCAATGCACGAGCACTGCCAAAAGGCAAAGGAAGGCGCTTAGCATGCGGCTTGTGCGCAAAGCTTTCAGACTGCCAGAGGACCGCAGCTGTGGTAAGCCCGCTTGCTCATTTGACGTTAGATGTCGCCTGCAAGAACTTCACCCGCATCTGGTTTATGCTGCTACCTGTTATTAGGCGAAAACAAGGACACATGCAGTAAATGCTTTTTCCTGTTTCATTTTGCTAGACCACGCTCTTCTGTGGCACTTTAGTGCTTGCCAAACTGCTATGTGCGTGCTGCTGCTTCCATCTGACAAGGAGCACAGCCTTCTGACAGCAGCTTTCAACTTGTCGAAGAAAGAGCTTGGCCATTTAGATGTGATGCAAATCTGTGTGTGTGTAAGGTGCAGGTGCAAGCTCCTGACAAAGGTGTTCTCCAGGTTTAGTTTCTCTCTGCCAGACACTTTGGAAATGTTTTCCTCTATCATTCGCACCAAGAGTCGCAGATTACTTAACTCAGGAGCTCTGAGAATGGAACGGCAAGAGGTGCTCCGCTTACGTCATAAACAGTGCTCCAGAGCGCTTAGCAACGGGCACAACGAAATGTGTGTGCGGGATAGTGACCATTCCCGCCTAGTGATGGCAATGCACGAGCACTGCCAAAAGGCAAAGGAAGGCGCTTAGCATGCGGCTTGTGCGCAAAGCTTTCAGACTGCCAGAGGACCGCAGCTGTGGTAAGCCCGCTTGCTCATTTGACGTTAGATGTCGCCTGCAAGAACTTCACCCGCATCTGGTTTATGCTGCTACCTGTTGTTAGGCGACACCAAGGGCACATGTAGCAAATGCTTTTTCCTGCCTCATTTTGCTAGACCACGCTCTTCTGTGGCTCTTTAGTGCTTGCCAAACTGCTATGTGCGTGCTGCTGCTTCCATCTGACAAGGAGCACAGCCTTCTGACAGCAGCTTTAAACTTGTCGAAGAAAGAGCTTGGCCATTTAGATGTGATGCAAATCTGTGTATCTAAGGTGCAGGTGCAAGCTCCTGACAAAGGTGTTCTCCAGGTTCAGTTTCTCCTTGCCAGACACTTTGGAAATGTTTTCCTCTATCATTCGCACCAAGAGTCGCAGATTACTTAACTCAGGAGCTCTGAGAATGGAACGGCAAGAGGTGCTCCGCTTACGTCATAAACAGTGCTCCAGAGCGCTTAGCAACGGGCACAACGAAACGTGTGTGCGGGATAGTGACCATTCCCGCCTAGTGATGGCAAGGCACGAGCACTGCCAAAAGGCAAAGGAAGGCGCTTAGCATGCGGCTTGTGCGCAAAGCTTTGAGACTGCCAGAGGACCGCAGCTGTGGTAAGCCGGCTGGCTCATTTGACGTTAGATGTCGCCTGCAAGAACTTCACCCGCATCTGGTTTATGCTGCTACCTGCTGTTAGGCGACAACAAGGACACATGTAGCAAATGCTTTTTCCTGTTTCATTTTGCTAGACCACGCTCTTCTGTGGCTCTTTAGTGCTTGCCAAACTCCTATGTGCGTGCTGCTGCTTCCATCTGACAAGGAGCACAGCCTTCTGACAGCAGCTTTCAACTTGTCGAAGAAAGAGCTTGGCCATTTAGATGTGATGCAAATCTGTGTGTGTCTAAGGTGCAGGTGCGAGCTCCTGACAAAGGTGTTCTCCAGGTTCAGTTTCTCCTTGCCAGACACATTGGAAATGTTTTCCTCTATCATTCGCACCAAGAGTCGCAGATTACTTAACTCAGGAGCTCTGAGAATGGAACGGCAAGAGGTGTTCCGCTTACGTCATAAACAGTGCTCCAGAGCGCTTAGCAACGGGCACAACAAAACGTGTGTGCGGGATAGTGACCATTCCCGCCTAGTGCTGGCAATGCACGAGCACTGCCAAAAGGCAAAGGAAGGCGCTTAGCATGCGGCTTGTGCGCAAAGCTTTCAGACTGCCAGGGGACCGCAGCTGTGGTAAGCCCGCTTGCTCATTTGACGTTAGATGTCGCCTGCAAGAACTTCACCCGCATCTGGTTTATGCTGCTACCGGCTGTTAGGCGACACCAAGGACACATGCAGTAAATGCTTTTTCCTGTTTCATTTTGCTAGACCACGCTCTTCTGTGGCTCTTTAGTGCTTGCCAAACTGCTATGTGCGTGCTGCTGCTTCCATCTGACAAGGAGCACAGCCTTCTGACAGCAGCTTTCAACTTGTCGAAGAAAGAGCTTGGCCATTTAGATGTGATGCAAATCTGTGTGTGTGTAAGGTGCAGGTGCGAGCTCCTGACAAAGGTGTTCTCCAGGTTCAGTTTCTCCCTGCCAGACACTTTGGAAATGTTTTCCTCTATCATTCGCACCAAGAGTCGCAGATTACTTAACTCAGGAGCTCTGAGAATGGAACGGCAAGAGGTGCTCCGCTTACGTCATAAACAGTGCTCCAGAGCGCTTAGCAACGGGCACAACGAAATGTGTGTGCGGGATAGTGACCATTCCCGCCTAGTGATGGCAATGCACGAGCACTGCCAAAAGGCAAAGGAAGGCGCTTAGCATGCGGCTTGTGCGCAAAGCTTTCAGACTGCCAGAGGACCGCAGCTGTGGTAAGCCTGCTTGCTCATTTGACGTTAGATGTCGCCTGCAAGAACTTCACCCGCATCTGGTTTATGCTGCTACCTGCTGTTAGGCGACAACAAGGACACATGTAGCAAATGCTTTTTCCTGTTTCATTTTGCTAGACCACGCTCTTCTGTGGCTCTTTAGTGCTTGCCAAACTCCTATGTGCGTGCTGCTGCTTTCATCTGACAAGGAGCACAGCCTTCTGACAGCAGCTTTCAACTTGTCGAAGAAAGAGCTTGGCCATTTAGATGTGATGCAAATCTGTGTGTGTCTAAGGTGCAGGTGCAAGCTCCTGACAAAGGTGTTCTCCAGGTTCAGTTTCTCCTTGCCAGACACATTGGAAATGTTTTCCTCTATCATTCGCACCAAGAGTCGCAGATTACTTAACTCAGGAGCTCTGAGAATGGAACGGCAAGGGGTGTTCCGCTTACGTCATAAACAGTGCTCCAGAGCGCTTAGCAACGGGCACAACAAAACGTGTGTGCGGGATAGTGACCATTCCCGCCTAGTGATGGCAATGCACGAGCACTGCCAAAAGGCAAAGGAAGGCGCTTAGCATGCGGCTTGTGCGCAAAGCTTTCAGACTGCCAGAGGACCGCAGCTGTGGTAAGCCCGCTTGCTCATTTGACGTTAGATGTCGCCTGCAAGAACTTCACCCGCATCTGGTTTATGCTGCTACCTGTTCTTAGGCGAAAACAAGGACACATGCAGTAAATGCTTTTTCCTGTTTCATTTTGCTAGACCACGCTCTTCTGTGGCACTTTAGTGCTTGCCAAACTGCTATGTGCGTGCTGCTGCTTCCATCTGACAAGGAGCACAGCCTTCTGACAGCAGCTTTCAACTTGTCGAAGAAAGAGCTTGGCCATTTAGATGTGATGCAAATCTGTGTGTGTGTAAGGTGCAGGTGCAAGCTCCTGACAAAGGTGTTCTCCAGGTTCAGTTTCTCTCTGCCAGACACTTTGGAAATGTTTTCCTCTATCATTCGCACCAAGAGTCGCAGATTACTTAACTCAGGAGCTCTGAGAATGGAACGGCAAGAGGTGCTCCGCTTACGTCATAAACAGTGCTCCAGAGCGCTTAGCAACGGGCACAACGAAACGTGTGTGCGGGATAGTGACCATTCCCGCCTAGTGCTGGCAATGCACGAGCACTGCCAAAAGGCAAAGGAAGGCGCTTAGCATGCGGCTTGTGCGCAAAGCTTTCAGACTGCAGGAGGACCGCAGCTGTGGTAAGCCTGCTTGCTCATTTGACGTTAGATGTCGCCTACAAGAACTTCACCCGCATCTGGTTTATGCTGCTACCTGCTGTTAGGCGACAACAAGGACACATGTAGCAAATGCTTTTTCCTGCCTCATTTTGCTAGACCACGCTCTTCTGTGGCTCTTTAGTGCTTGCCAAACTGCTATGTGCGTGCTGCTGCTTCCATCTGACAAGGAGCACAGCCTTCTGACAGCAGCTTTCAACTTGTCGAAGAAAGAGCTTGGCCATTTAGATGTGATGCAAATCTGTGTGTGTCTAAGGTGCAGGTGCGAGCTCCTGACAAAGGTGTTCTCCAGGTTCAGTTTCTCCTTGCCAGACACATTGGAAATGTTTTCCTCTGTCATTCGCACCAAGAGTCGCAGATTACTTAACTCAGGAGCTCTGAGAATGGAACGGCAAGAGGTGTTCTGCTTACGTCATAAACAGTGCTCCAGAGCGCTTAGCAACGGGCACAACAAAACGTGTGTGCGGGATAGTGACCATTCCCGCCTAGTGCTGGCAATGCACGAGCACTGCCAAAAGGCAAAGGAAGGCGCTTAGCATGCGGCTTGTGCGCAAAGCTTTCAGACTGCCAGAGGACCGCAGCTGTGGTAAGCCCGCTTGCTCATTTGACGTTAGATGTCGCCTGCAAGAACTTCACCCGCATCTGGTTTATGCTGCTACCTGCTGTTAGGCGACACCAAGGACACATGCAGTAAATGCTTTTTCCTGTTTCATTTTGCTAGACCACGCTCTTCTGTGGCTCTTTAGTGCTTGCCAAACTGCTATGTGCGTGCTGCTGCTTCCATCTGACAAGGAGCACAGCCTTCTGACAGCAGCTTTCAACTTGTCGAAGAAAGAGCTTGGCCATTTAGATGTGATGCAAATCTGTGTGTGTGTAAGGTGCAGGTGCGAGCTCCTGACAAAGGTGTTCTCCAGGTTCAGTTTCTCCCTGCCAGACACTTTGGAAATGTTTTCCTCTATCATTCGCACCAAGAGTCGCAGATTACTTAACTCAGGAGCTCTGAGAATGGAACGGCAAGAGGTGTTCCGCTTACGTCATAAACAGTGCTCCAGAGCGCTTAGCAACGGGCACAACGAAACGTGTGTGCGGGATAGTGACCATTCCCGCCTAGTGCTGGCAATGCACGAGCACTGCCAAAAGGCAAAGGAAGGCGCTTAGCATGCGGCTTGTGCGCAAAGCTTTCAGACTGCCAGAGGACCGCAGCTGTGGTAAGCCCGCTTGCTCATTTGACGTTAGATGTCGCCTGCAAGAACTTCACCCGCATCTGGTTTATGCTGCTACCTGTTGTTAGGCGACACCAAGGGCACATGTAGCAAATGCTTTTTCCTGTTTCATTTTGCTAGACCACGCTCTTCTGTGGCTCTTTAGTGCTTGCCAAACTGCTATGTGCGTGCTGCTGCTTCCATCTGACAAGGAGCACAGCCTTCTGACAGCAGCTTTCAACTTGTCGAAGAAAGAGCTTGGCCATTTAGATGTGATGCAAATCTGTGTGTGTCTAAGGTGCAGGTGCAAGCTCCTGACAAAGGTGTTCTCCAGGTTCAGTTTCTCCTTGCCAGACACATTGGAAATGTTTTCCTCTATCATTCGCACCAAGAGTCGCAGATTACTTAACTCAGGAGCTCTGAGAATGGAACGGCAAGGGGTGTTCCGCTTACGTCATAAACAGTGCTCCAGAGCGCTTAGCAACGGGCACAACAAAACGTGTGTGCGGGATAGTGACCATTCCCGCCTAGTGCTGGCAATGCACGAGCACTGCCAAAAGGCAAAGGAAGGCGCTTAGCATGCGGCTTGTGCGCAAAGCTTTCAGACTGCCAGAGGACCGCAGCTGTGGTAAGCCCGCTTGCTCATTTGACGTTAGATGTCGCCTGCAAGAACTTCACCCGCATCTGGTTTATGCTGCTACCTGTTATTAGGCGAAAACAAGGACACATGCAGTAAATGCTTTTTCCTGTTTCATTTTGCTAGACCACGCTCTTCTGTGGCACTTTAGTGCTTGCCAAACTGCTATGTGCGTGCTGCTGCTTCCATCTGACAAGGAGCACAGCCTTCTGACAGCAGCTTTCAACTTGTCGAAGAAAGAGCTTGGCCATTTAGATGTGATGCAAATCTGTGTGTGTGTAAGGTGCAGGTGCCAGCTCCTGACAAAGGTGTTCTCCAGGTTTAGTTTCTCTCTGCCAGACACTTTGGAAATGTTTTCCTCTATCATTCGCACCAAGAGTCGCAGATTACTTAACTCAGGAGCTCTGAGAATGGAACGGCAAGAGGTGCTCCGCTTACGTCATAAACAGTGCTCCAGAGCGCTTAGCAACGGGCACAACGAAATGTGTGTGCGGGATAGTGACCATTCCCGCCTAGTGATGGCAATGCACGAGCACTGCCAAAAGGCAAAGGAAGGCGCTTAGCATGCGGCTTGTGCGCAAAGCTTTCAGACTGCCAGAGGACCGCAGCTGTGGTAAGCCCGCTTGCTCATTTGACGTTAGATGTCGCCTGCAAGAACTTCACCCGCATCTGGTTTATGCTGCTACCTGTTGTTAGGCGACACCAAGGGCACATGTAGCAAATGCTTTTTCCTGCCTCATTTTGCTAGACCACGCTCTTCTGTGGCTCTTTAGTGCTTGCCAAACTGCTATGTGCGTGCTGCTGCTTCCATCTGACAAGGAGCACAGCCTTCTGACAGCAGCTTTCAACTTGTCGAAGAAAGAGCTTGGCCATTTAGATGTGATGCAAATCTGTGTATCTAAGGTGCAGGTGCAAGCTCCTGACAAAGGTGTTCTCCAGGTTCAGTTTCTCCTTGCCAGACACTTTGGAAATGTTTTCCTCTATCATTCGCACCAAGAGTCGCAGATTACTTAACTCAGGAGCTCTGAGAATGGAACGGCAAGAGGTGCTCCGCTTACGTCATAAACAGTGCTCCAGAGCGCTTAGCAACGGGCACAACGAAACGTGTGTGCGGGATAGTGACCATTCCCGCCTAGTGATGGCAAGGCACGAGCACTGCCAAAAGGCAAAGGAAGGCGCTTAGCATGCGGCTTGTGCGCAAAGCTTTCAGACTGCCAGAGGACCGCAGCTGTGGTAAGCCGGCTGGCTCATTTGACGTTAGATGTCGCCTGCAAGAACTTCACCCGCATCTGGTTTATGCTGCTACCTGCTGTTAGGCGACAACAAGGACACATGTAGCAAATGCTTTTTCCTGTTTCATTTTGCTAGACCACGCTCTTCTGTGGCTCTTTAGTGCTTGCCAAACTGCTATGTGCGTGCTGCTGCTTCCATCTGACAAGGAGCACAGCCTTCTGACAGCAGCTTTCAACTTGTCGAAGAAAGAGCTTGGCCATTTCGATGAGATGCAAATCTGTGTGTGTCTAAGGTGCAGGTGCGAGCTCCTGACAAAGGTGTTCTCCAGGTTCAGTTTCTCCTTGCCAGACACATTGGAAATGTTTTCCTCTATCATTCGCACCAAGAGTCGCAGATTACTTAACTCAGGAGCTCTGAGAATGGAACGGCAAGAGGTGTTCCGCTTACGTCATAAACAGTGCTCCAGAGCGCTTAGCAACGGGCACAACAAAACGTGTGTGCGGGATAGTGACCATTCCCGCCTAGTGCTGGCAATGCACGAGCACTGCCAAAAGGCAAAGGAAGGCGCTTAGCATGCGGCTTGTGCGCAAAGCTTTCAGACTGCCAGGGGACCGCAGCTGTGGTAAGCCCGCTTGCTCATTTGACGTTAGATGTCGCCTGCAAGAACTTCACCCGCATCTGGTTTATGCTGCTACCTGCTGTTAGGCGACACCAAGGACACATGCAGTAAATGCTTTTTCCTGTTTCATTTTGCTAGACCACGCTCTTCTGTGGCTCTTTAGTGCTTGCCAAACTGCTATGTGCGTGCTGCTGCTTCCATCTGACAAGGAGCACAGCCTTCTGACAGCAGCTTTCAACTTGTCGAAGAAAGAGCTTGGCCATTTAGATGTGATGCAAATCTGTGTGTGTGTAAGGTGCAGGTGCGAGCTCCTGACAAAGGTGTTCTCCAGGTTCAGTTTCTCCCTGCCAGACACTTTGGAAATGTTTTCCTCTATCATTCGCACCAAGAGTCGCAGATTACTTAACTCAGGAGCTCTGAGAATGGAACGGCAAGAGGTGCTCCGCTTACGTCATAAACAGTGCTCCAGAGCGCTTAGCAACGGGCACAACGAAACGTGTGTGCGGGATAGTGACCATTCCCGCCTAGTGCTGGCAATGCACGAGCACTGCCAAAAGGCAAAGGAAGGCGCTTAGCATGCGGCTTGTGCGCAAAGCTTTCAGACTGCCAGAGGACCGCAGCTGTGGTAAGCCTGCTTGCTCATTTGACGTTAGATGTCGCCTGCAAGAACTTCACCCGCATCTGGTTTATGCTGCTACCTGCTGTTAGGCGACAACAAGGACACATGTAGCAAATGCTTTTTCCTGCCTCATTTTGCTAGACCACGCTCTTCTGTGGCTCTTTAGTGCTTGCCAAACTGCTATGTGCGTGCTGCTGCTTCCATCTGACAAGGAGCACAGCCTTCTGACAGCAGCTTTCAACTTGTCGAAGAAAGAGCTTGGCCATTTAGATGTGATGCAAATCTGTGTGTGTCTAAGGTGCAGGTGCGAGCTCCTGACAAAGGTGTTCTCCAGGTTCAGTTTCTCCTTGCCAGACACATTGGAAATGTTTTCCTCTATCATTCGCACCAAGAGTCGCAGATTACTTAACTCAGGAGCTCTGAGAATGGAACGGCAAGAGGTGTTCTGCTTACGTCATAAACAGTGCTCCAGAGCGCTTAGCAACGGGCACAACAAAACGTGTGTGCGGGATAGTGACCATTCCCGCCTAGTGCTGGCAATGCACGAGCACTGCCAAAAGGCAAAGGAAGGCGCTTAGCATGCGGCTTGTGCGCAAAGCTTTCAGACTGCCAGAGGACCGCAGCTGTGGTAAGCCCGCTTGCTCATTTGACGTTAGATGTCGCCTGCAAGAACTTCACCCGCATCTGGTTTATGCTGCTACCTGCTGTTAGGCGACACCAAGGACACATGCAGTAAATGCTTTTTCCTGTTTCATTTTGCTAGACCACGCTCTTCTGTGGCTCTTTAGTGCTTGCCAAACTGCTATGTGCGTGCTGCTGCTTCCATCTGACAAGGAGCACAGCCTTCTGACAGCAGCTTTCAACTTGTCGAAGAAAGAGCTTGGCCATTTAGATGTGATGCAAATCTGTGTGTGTGTAAGGTGCAGGTGCGAGCTCCTGACAAAGGTGTTCTCCAGGTTCAGTTTCTCTCTGCCAGACACTTTGGAAATGTTTTCCTCTATCATTTGCACCAAGAGTCGCAGATTACTTAACTCAGGAGCTCTGAGAATGGAACGGCAAGGGGTGTTCCGCTTACGTCATAAACAGTGCTCCAGAGCGCTTAGCAACGGGCACAACAAAACGTGTGTGCGGGATAGTGACCATTCCCGCCTAGTGCTAGCAATGCACGAGCACTGCCAAAAGGCAAAGGAAGGCGCTTAGCATCCGGCTTGTGCGCAAAGCTTTCAGACTGCCAGAGGACCGCAGCTGTGGTAAGCCCGCTTGCTCATTTGACGTTAGATGTCGCCTGCAAGAACTTCACCCGCATCTGGTTTATGCTGCTACCTGTTCTTAGGCGAAAACAAGGACACATGCAGTAAATGCTTTTTCCTGTTTCATTTTGCTAGACCACGCTCTTCTGTGGCACTTTAGTGCTTGCCAAACTCCTATGTGCGTGCTGCTGCTTCCATCTGACAAGGAGCACAGCCTTCTGACAGCAGCTTTCAACTTGTAGAAGAAAGAGCTTGGCCATTTAGATGTGATGCAAATCTGTGTGTGTGTAAGGTGCAGGTGCAAGCTCCTGACAAAGGTGTTCTCCAGGTTCAGTTTCTCCTTGCCAGACACATTGGAAATGTTTTCCTCTATCATTCGCACCAAGAGTCGCAGATTACTTAACTCAGGAGCTCTGAGAATGGAACGGCAAGAGGTGTTCCGCTTACGTCATAAACAGTGCTCCAGAGCGCTTAGCAACGGGCACAACAAAACGTGTGTGCGGGATAGTGACCATTCCCGCCTAGTGCTGGCAATGCACGAGCACTGCCAAAAGGCAAAGGAAGGCGCTTAGCATGCGGCTTGTGCGCAAAGCTTTCAGACTGCCAGAGGACCGCAGCTGTGGTAAGCCCGCTTGCTCATTTGACGTTAGATGTCGCCTGCAAGAACTTCACCCGCATCTGGTTTATGCTGCTACCTGTTCTTAGGCGACAACAAGGACACATGCAGTAAATGCTTTTTCCTGTTTCATTTTGCTAGACCACGCTCTTCTGTGGCTCTTTAGTGCTTGCCAAACTGCTATGTGCGTGCTGCTGCTTCCATCTGACAAGGAGCACAGCCTTCTGACAGCAGCTTTCAACTTGTCGAAGAAAGAGCTTGGCCATTTAGATGTGATGCAAATCTGTGTGTGTCTAAGGTGCAGGTGCAAGCTCCTGACAAAGGTGTTCTCCACGTTCAATTTCTCCTTGCCAGACACATTGGAAATGTTTTCCTCTATCATTCGCACCAAGAGTCGCAGATTACTTAACACAGGAGCTCTGAGAATGGAACGGCAAGAGGTGTTCCGCTTACGTCATAAACAGTGCTCCAGAGCGCTTAGCAACGGGCACAACAAAACGTGTGTGCGGGATAGTGACCATTCCCGCCTAGTGCTGGCAATGCACGAGCACTGCCAAAAGGCAAAGGAAGGCGCTTAGCATCCGGCTTGTGCGCAAAGCTTTCAGACTGCCAGAGGACCGCAGCTGTGGTAAGCCCGCTTGCTCATTTGACGTTAGATGTCGCCTGCAAGAACTTCACCCGCATCTGGTTTATGCTGCTACCTGTTGTTAGGCGACACCAAGGGCAAATGTAGCAAATGCTTTTTCCTGTTTCATTTTGCTAGACCACGCTCTTCTGTGGCTCTTTAGTGCTTGCCAAACTGCTATGTGCGTGCTGCTGCTTCCATCTGACAAGGAGCACAGCCTTCTGACAGCAGCTTTCAACTTGCCGAAGAAAGAGCTTGGCCATTTAGATGTGATGCAAATCTGTGTGTGTGTAAGGTGCAGGTGCAAGCTCCTGACAAAGGTGTTCTCCAGGTTCAGTTTCTCTCTGCCAGACACTTTGGAAATGTTTTCCTCTATCATTTGCACCCAGAGTCGCAGATTACTTAACACAGGAGCTCTGAGAATGGAACGGCAACGGGTGTTCCGCTTACGTCATAAACAGTGCTCCAGAGCGCTTAGCAACGGGCACAACAAAACGTGTGTGCGGGATAGTGACCATTCCCGCCTAGTGCTGGCAATGCACGAGCACTGCCAAAAGGCAAAGGAAGGCGCTTAGCATGCGGCTTGTGCGCAAAGCTTTCAGACTGCCAGAGGACCGCAGCTGTGGTAAGCCCGCTTGCTCATTTGACGTTAGATGTCGCCTGCAAGAACTTCACCCGCATCTGGTTTATGCTGCTACCTGTTCTTAGGCGACAACAAGGACACATGCAGTAAATGCTTTTTCCTGTTTCATTTTGCTAGACCACGCTCTTCTGTGGCTCTTTAGTGCTTGCCAAACTGCTATGTGCGTGCTGCTGCTTCCATCTGACAAGGAGCACAGCCTTCTGACAGCAGCTTTCAACTTGTCGAAGAAAGAGCTTGGCCATTTAGATGTGATGCAAATCTGTGTGTGTCTAAGGTGCAGGTGCAAGCTCCTGACAAAGGTGTTCTCCAGGTTCAATTTCTCCTTGCCAGACACATTGGAAATGTTTTCCTCTATCATTCGCACCAAGAGTCGCAGATTACTTAACACAGGAGCTCTGAGAATGGAACGGCAAGAGGTGTTCCGCTTACGTCATAAACAGTGCTCCAGAGCGCTTAGCAACGGGCACAACAAAACGTGTGTGCGGGATAGTGACCATTCCCGCCTAGTGCTGGCAATGCACGAGCACTGCCAAAAGGCAAAGGAAGGCGCTTAGCATGCGGCTTGTGCGCAAAGCTTTCAGACTGCCAGAGGACCGCAGCTGTGGTAAGCCCGCTTGCTCATTTGACGTTAGATGTCGCCTGCAAGAACTTCACCCGCATCTGGTTTATGCTGCTACCTCTTCTTAGGCGAAAACAAGGACACATGCAGTAAATGCTTTTTCCTGTTTCATTTTGCTAGACCACGCTCTTCTGTGGCACTTTAGTGCTTGCCAAACTGCTATGTGCGTGCTGCTGCTTCCATCTGACAAGGAGCACAGCCTTCTGACAGCAGCTTTCAACTTGTCGAAGAAAGAGCTTGGCCATTTAGATGTGATGCAAATCTGTGTGTGTGTAAGGTGCAGGTGCAAGCTCCTGACAAAGGTGTTCTCCAGGTTCAGTTTCTCCTTGCCAGACACATTGGAAATGTTTTCCTCTATCATTCGCACCAAGAGTCGCAGATTACTTAACTCAGGAGCTCTGAGAATGGAACGGCAAGAGGTGTTCCGCTTACGTCATAAACAGTGCTCCAGAGCGCTTAGCAACGGGCACAACAAAACGTGTGTGCGGGATAGTGACCATTCCCGCCTAGAGCTGGCAATGCACGAGCACTGCCAAAAGGCAAAGGAAGGCGCTTAGCATCCGGCTTGTGCGCAAAGCTTTCAGACTGCCAGAGGACCGCAGCTGTGGTAAGCCCGCTTGCTCATTTGACGTTAGATGTCGCCTGCAAGAACTTCACCCGCATCTGGTTTATGCTGCTACCTGTTGTTAGGCGACACCAAGGGCACATGTAGCAAATGCTTTTTCCTGCCTCATTTTGCTAGACCACGCTCTTCTGTGGAACTTCAGTGCCTGCCAAACTGCTATGTGCGTGCTGCTGCTTCCATCTGACAAGGAGCACAGCCTTCTGACCGCAGCTTTCAACTTGCCGAAGAAAGAGCTTGGCCATTTAGATGTGATGCAAATCTGTGTGTGTGTAAGGTGCAGGTGCAAGCTCCTGACAAAGGTGTTCTCCAGGTTCAGTTTCTCTCTGCCAGACACTTTGGAAATGTTTTCCTCTATCATTTGCACCAAGAGTCGCAGATTACTTAACTCAGGAGCTCTGAGAATGGAACGGCAAGGGGTGTTCCGCTTACGTCATAAACAGTGCTCCAGAGCGCTTAGCAACGGGCACAACAAAACGTGTGTGCGGGATAGTGACCATTCCCGCCTAGTGCTGGCAATGCACGAGCACTGCCAAAAGGCAAAGGAAGGCGCTTAGCATCCGGCTTGTGCGCAAAGCTTTCAGACTGCCAGAGGACCGCAGCTGTGGTAAGCCCGCTTGCTCATTTGACGTTAGATGTCGCCTGCAAGAACTTCACCCGCATCTGGTTTATGCTGCTACCTGTTCTTAGGCGAAAACAAGGACACATGCAATAAATGCTTTTTCCTGTTTCATTTTGCTAGACCACGCTCTTCTGTGGCACTTTAGTGCTTGCCAAACTGCTATGTGCGTGCTGCTGCTTCCATCTGACAAGGAGCACAGCCTTCTGACAGCAGCTTTCAACTTGTCGAAGAAAGAGCTTGGCCATTTCGATGAGATGCAAATCTGTGTGTGTGTAAGGTGCAGGTGCGAGCTCCTGACAAAGGTGTTCTCCAGGTTCAGTTTCTCCCTGCCAGACACTTTGGAAATGTTTTCCTCTATCATTTGCACCAAGAGTCGCAGATTACTTAACTCAGGAGCTCTGAGAATGGAACGGCAAGAGGTGTTCCGCTTACGTCATAAACAGTGCTCCAGAGCGCTTAGCAACGGGCACAACAAAACGTGTGTGCGGGATAGTGACCATTCCCGCCTAGTGATGGCAATGCACGAGCACTGCCAAAAGGCAAAGGAAGGCGCTTTTCATCCGGCTTGTGCGCAAAGCTTTCAGACTGCCAGAGGACCGCAGCTGTGGTAAGCCCGCTTGCTCATTTGACGTTAGATGTCGCCTGCAAGAACTTCACCAGCATCTGGTTTATGCTGCTACCTGTTCTTAGGCGACAACAAGGACACATGCAGTAAATGCTTTTTCCTGTTTCATTTTGCTAGACCACGCTCTTCTGTGGCACTTTAGTGCTTGCCAAACTCCTATGTGCGTGCTGCTGCTTCCATCTGACAAGGAGCACAGCCTTCTGACAGCAGCTTTCAACTTGTCAAAGAAAGAGCTTGGCCATTTAGATGTGATGCAAATCTGTGTGTGTGTAAGGTGCAGGTGCAAGCTCCTGACAAAGGTGTTCTCCAGGTTCAGTTTCTCCTTGCCAGACACATTGGAAATGTTTTCCTCTATCATTCGCACCAAGAGTCGCAGATTACTTAACTCAGGAGCTCTGAGAATGGAACGGCAAGAGGTGTTCCGCTTACGTCATAAACAGTGCTCCAGAGCGCTTAGCAACGGGCACAACGAAACGTGCGTGCGGGATAGTGACCATTCCCGCCTAGTGCTGGCAATGCACGAGCACTGCCAAAAGGCAAAGGAAGGCGCTTAGCATGCGGCTTGTGCGCAAAGCTTTCAGACTGCCAGGGGACCGCAGCTGTGGTAAGCCCGCTTGCTCATTTGACGTTAGATGTCGCCTGCAAGAACTTCACCCGCATCTGGTTTATGCTGCTACCTGTTGTTAGGCGACACCAAGGGCACATGTAGCAAATGCTTTTTCCTGCCTCATTTTGCTAGACCACGCTCTTCTGTGGCTCTTTAGTGCTTGCCAAACTGCTATGTGCGTGCTGCTGCTTCCATCTGACAAGGAGCACAGCCTTCTGACAGCAGCTTTCAACTTGCCAAAGAAAGAGCTTGGCCATTTAGATGTGATGCAAATCTGTGTGTGTGTAAGGTGCAGGTGCAAGCTCCTGACAAAGGTGTTCTCCAGGTTCAGTTTCTCCTTGCCAGACACATTGGAAATGTTTTCCTCTATCATTCGCACCAAGAGTTGCAGATTACTTAACTCAGGAGCTCTGAGAATGGAACGGCAAGAGGTGTTCCGCTTACGTCATAAACAGTGCTCCAGAGCGCTTAGCAACGGGCACAACAAAACGTGTGTGCGGGATAGTGACCATTCCCGCCTAGTGCTGGCAATGCACGAGCACTGCCAAAAGGCAAAGGAAGGCGCTTAGCATGCGGCTTGTGCGCAAAGCTTTCAGACTGCCAGAGGACCGCAGCTGTGGTAAGCCCGCTTGCTCATTTGACGTTAGATGTCGCCTGCAAGAACTTCACCCGCATCTGGTTTATGCTGCTACCTGTTCTTATGCGACAACAAGGACACATGCAGTAAATGCTTTTTCCTGTTTCATTTTGCTAGACCACGCTCTTCTGTGGCTCTTTAGTGCTTGCCAAACTGCTATGTGCGTGCTGCTGCTTCCATCTGACAAGGAGCACAGCCTTCTGACAGCAGCTTTCAACTTGTCGAAGAAAGAGCTTGGCCATTTAGATGTGATGCAAATCTGTGTGTGTGTAAGGTGCAGGTGCAAGCTCCTGACAAAGGTGTTCTCCACGTTCAATTTCTCCTTGCCAGACACATTGGAAATGTTTTCCTCTATCATTCGCACCAAGAGTCGCAGATTACTTAACACAGGAGCTCTGAGAATGGAACGGCAAGAGGTGTTCCGCTTACGTCATAAACAGTGCTCCAGAGCGCTTAGCAACGGGCACAACAAAACGTGTGTGCGGGATAGTGACCATTCCCGCCTAGTGCTGGCAATGCACGAGCACTGCCAAAAGGCAAAGGAAGGCGCTTAGCATGCGGCTTGTGCGCAAAGCTTTCAGACTGCCAGAGGACCGCAGCTGTGGTAAGCCCGCTTGCTCATTTGACGTTAGATGTCGCCTGCAAGAACTTCACCCGCATCTGGTTTATGCTGCTACCTGTTGTTAGGCGACACCAAGGGCACATGTAGCAAATGCTTTTTCCTGCCTCATTTTGCTAGACCACGCTCTTCTGTGGCTCTTTAGTGCTTGCCAAACTGCTATGTGCGTGCTGCTGCTTCCATCTGACAAGGAGCACAGCCTTCTGACAGCAGCTTTCAACTTGTCGAAGAAGGAGCTTGGCCATTTCGATGAGATGCAAATCTGTGTGTGTGTAAGGTGCAGGTGCGAGCTCCTGACAAAGGTGTTCTCCAGGTTCAGTTTCTCCCTGCCAGACACTTTGGAAATGTTTTCCTCTATCATTTGCACCAAGAGTCGCAGATTACTTAACTCAGGAGCTCTGAGAATGGAACGGCAAGAGGTGTTCCGCTTACGTCATAAACAGTGCTCCAGAGCGCTTAGCAACGGGCACAACAAAACGTGTGTGCGGGATAGTGACCATTCCCGCCTAGTGATGGCAATGCACGAGCACTGCCAAAAGGCAAAGGAAGGCGCTTTTCATCCGGCTTGTGCGCAAAGCTTTCAGACTGCCAGAGGACCGCAGCTGTGGTAAGCCCGCTTGCTCATTTGACGTTAGATGTCGCCTGCAAGAACTTCACCAGCATCTGGTTTATGCTGCTACCTGTTCTTAGGCGACAACAAGGACACATGCAGTAAATGCTTTTTCCTGTTTCATTTTGCTAGACCACGCTCTTCTGTGGCACTTTAGTGCTTGCCAAACTGCTATGTGCGTGCTGCTGCTTCCATCTGACAAGGAGCACAGCCTTCTGACAGCAGCTTTCAACTTGTCAAAGAAAGAGCTTGGCCATTTAGATGTGATGCAAATCTGTGTGTGTGTAAGGTGCAGGTGCAAGCTCCTGACAAAGGTGTTCTCCAGGTTCAGTTTCTCTCTGCCAGACACTTTGGAAATGTTTTCCTCTATCATTTGCACCCAGAGTCGCAGATTACTTAACTCAGGAGCTCTGAGAATGGAACGGCAACGGGTGTTCCGCTTACGTCATAAACAGTGCTCCAGAGCGCTTAGCAACGGGCACAACAAAACGTGTGTGCGGGATAGTGACCATTCCCGCCTAGTGCTGGCAATGCACGAGCACTGCCAAAAGGCAAAGGAAGGCGCTTAGCATGCGGCTTGTGCGCAAAGCTTTCAGACTGCCAGAGGACCGCAGCTGTGGTAAGCCCGCTTGCTCATTTGACGTTAGATGTCGCCTGCAAGAACTTCACCCGCATCTGGTTTATGCTGCTACCTGTTCTTAGGCGACAACAAGGACACATGCAGTAAATGCTTTTTCCTGTTTCATTTTGCTAGACCACGCTCTTCTGTGGCTCTTTAGTGCTTGCCAAACTGCTATGTGCGTGCTGCTGCTTCCATCTGACAAGGAGCACAGCCTTCTGACAGCAGCTTTCAACTTGCCAAAGAAAGAGCTTGGCCATTTAGATGTGATGCAAATCTGTGTGTGTGTAAGGTGCAGGTGCAAGCTCCTGACAAAGGTGTTCTCCAGGTTCAGTTTCTCCTTGCCAGACACATTGGAAATGTTTTCCTCTATCATTCGCACCAAGAGTTGCAGATTACTTAACTCAGGAGCTCTGAGAATGGAACGGCAAGAGGTGTTCCGCTTACGTCATAAACAGTGCTCCAGAGCGCTTAGCAACGGGCACAACAAAACGTGTGTGCGGGATAGTGACCATTCCCGCCTAGTGCTGGCAATGCACGAGCACTGCCAAAAGGCAAAGGAAGGCGCTTAGCATGCGGCTTGTGCGCAAAGCTTTCAGACTGCCAGAGGACCGCAGCTGTGGTAAGCCCGCTTGCTCATTTGACGTTAGATGTCGCCTGCAAGAACTTCACCCGCATCTGGTTTATGCTGCTACCTGTTCTTATGCGACAACAAGGACACATGCAGTAAATGCTTTTTCCTGTTTCATTTTGCTAGACCACGCTCTTCTGTGGCTCTTTAGTGCTTGCCAAACTGCTATGTGCGTGCTGCTGCTTCCATCTGACAAGGAGCACAGCCTTCTGACAGCAGCTTTCAACTTGTCGAAGAAAGAGCTTGGCCATTTAGATGTGATGCAAATCTGTGTGTGTGTAAGGTGCAGGTGCAAGCTCCTGACAAAGGTGTTCTCCACGTTCAATTTCTCCTTGCCAGACACATTGGAAATGTTTTCCTCTATCATTCGCACCAAGAGTCGCAGATTACTTAACACAGGAGCTCTGAGAATGGAACGGCAAGAGGTGTTCCGCTTACGTCATAAACAGTGCTCCAGAGCGCTTAGCAACGGGCACAACAAAACGTGTGTGCGGGATAGTGACCATTCCCGCCTAGTGCTGGCAATGCACGAGCACTGCCAAAAGGCAAAGGAAGGCGCTTAGCATGCGGCTTGTGCGCAAAGCTTTCAGACTGCCAGAGGACCGCAGCTGTGGTAAGCCCGCTTGCTCATTTGACGTTAGATGTCGCCTGCAAGAACTTCACCCGCATCTGGTTTATGCTGCTACCTGTTGTTAGGCGACACCAAGGGCACATGTAGCAAATGCTTTTTCCTGCCTCATTTTGCTAGACCACGCTCTTCTGTGGCTCTTTAGTGCTTGCCAAACTGCTATGTGCGTGCTGCTGCTTCCATCTGACAAGGAGCACAGCCTTCTGACAGCAGCTTTCAACTTGTCGAAGAAGGAGCTTGGCCATTTCGATGAGATGCAAATCTGTGTGTGTGTAAGGTGCAGGTGCGAGCTCCTGACAAAGGTGTTCTCCAGGTTCAGTTTCTCCCTGCCAGACACTTTGGAAATGTTTTCCTCTATCATTTGCACCAAGAGTCGCAGATTACTTAACTCAGGAGCTCTGAGAATGGAACGGCAAGAGGTGTTCCGCTTACGTCATAAACAGTGCTCCAGAGCGCTTAGCAACGGGCACAACAAAACGTGTGTGCGGGATAGTGACCATTCCCGCCTAGTGATGGCAATGCACGAGCACTGCCAAAAGGCAAAGGAAGGCGCTTTTCATCCGGCTTGTGCGCAAAGCTTTCAGACTGCCAGAGGACCGCAGCTGTGGTAAGCCCGCTTGCTCATTTGACGTTAGATGTCGCCTGCAAGAACTTCACCAGCATCTGGTTTATGCTGCTACCTGTTCTTAGGCGACAACAAGGACACATGCAGTAAATGCTTTTTCCTGTTTCATTTTGCTAGACCACGCTCTTCTGTGGCACTTTAGTGCTTGCCAAACTGCTATGTGCGTGCTGCTGCTTCCATCTGACAAGGAGCACAGCCTTCTGACAGCAGCTTTCAACTTGTCAAAGAAAGAGCTTGGCCATTTAGATGTGATGCAAATCTGTGTGTGTGTAAGGTGCAGGTGCAAGCTCCTGACAAAGGTGTTCTCCAGGTTCAGTTTCTCTCTGCCAGACACTTTGGAAATGTTTTCCTCTATCATTTGCACCCAGAGTCGCAGATTACTTAACTCAGGAGCTCTGAGAATGGAACGGCAACGGGTGTTCCGCTTACGTCATAAACAGTGCTCCAGAGCGCTTAGCAACGGGCACAACAAAACGTGTGTGCGGGATAGTGACCATTCCCGCCTAGTGCTGGCAATGCACGAGCACTGCCAAAAGGCAAAGGAAGGCGCTTAGCATGCGGCTTGTGCGCAAAGCTTTCAGACTGCCAGAGGACCGCAGCTGTGGTAAGCCCGCTTGCTCATTTGACGTTAGATGTCGCCTGCAAGAACTTCACCCGCATCTGGTTTATGCTGCTACCTGTTCTTAGGCGACAACAAGGACACATGCAGTAAATGCTTTTTCCTGTTTCATTTTGCTAGACCACGCTCTTCTGTGGCTCTTTAGTGCTTGCCAAACTGCTATGTGCGTGCTGCTGCTTCCATCTGACAAGGAGCACAGCCTTCTGACAGCAGCTTTCAACTTGTCGAAGAAAGAGCTTGGCCATTTAGATGTGATGCAAATCTGTGTGTGTGTAAGGTGCAGGTGCAAGCTCCTGACAAAGGTGTTCTCCAGGTTCAGTTTCTCCTTGCCAGACACATTGGAAATGTTTTCCTCTATCATTCGCACCAAGAGTTGCAGATTACTTAACTCAGGAGCTCTGAGAATGGAACGGCAAGAGGTGTTCCGCTTACGTCATAAACAGTGCTCCAGAGCGCTTAGCAACGGGCACAACAAAACGTGTGTGCGGGATAGTGACCATTCCGCCTAGTGCTGGCAATGCACGAGCACTGCCAAAAGGCAAAGGAAGGCGCTTAGCATCCGGCTTGTGCGCAAAGCTTTCAGACTGCCAGAGGACCGCAGCTGTGGTAAGCCCGCTTGCTCATTTGACGTTAGATGTCGCCTGCAAGAACTTCACCCGCATCTGGTTTATGCTGCTACCTGTTGTTAGGCGACACCAAGGGCACATGTAGCAAATGCTTTTTCCTGCCTCATTTTGCTAGACCACGCTCTTCTGTGGCTCTTTAGTGCTTGCCAAACTGCTATGTGCGTGCTGCTGCTTCCATCTGACAAGGAGCACAGCCTTCTGACAGCAGCTTTCAACTTGCCAAAGAAAGAGCTTGGCCATTTAGATGTGATGCAAATCTGTGTGTGTCTAAGGTGCAGGTGCAAGCTCCTGACAAAGGTGTTCTCCAGGTTCAGTTTCTCTCTGCCAGACACTTTGGAAATGTTTTCCTCTATCATTTGCACCAAGAGTCGCAGATTACTTAACTCAGGAGCTCTGAGAATGGAACGGCAAGGGGTGTTCCGCTTACGTCATAAACAGTGCTCCAGAGCGCTTAGCAACGGGCACAACAAAACGTGTGTGCGGGATAGTGACCATTCCCGCCTAGTGCTAGCAATGCACGAGCACTGCCAAAAGGCAAAGGAAGGCGCTTAGCATCCGGCTTGTGCGCAAAGCTTTCAGACTGCCAGAGGACCGCAGCTGTGGTAAGCCCGCTTGCTCATTTGACGTTAGATGTCGCCTGCAAGAACTTCACCCGCATCTGGTTTATGCTGCTACCTGTTCTTAGGCGAAAACAAGGACACATGCAGTAAATGCTTTTTCCTGTTTCATTTTGCTAGACCACGCTCTTCTGTGGTACTTTAGTGCTTGCCAAACTCCTATGTGCGTGCTGCTGCTTCCATCTGACAAGGAGCACAGCCTTCTGACAGCAGCTTTCAACTTGTCGAAGAAAGAGCTTGGCCATTTCGATGAGATGCAAATCTGTGTGTGTGTAAGGTGCAGGTGCGAGCTCCTGACAAAGGTGTTCTCCAGGTTCAGTTTCTCCCTGCCAGACACTTTGGAAATGTTTTCCTCTATCATTTGCACCAAGAGTCGCAGATTACTTAACTCAGGAGCTCTGAGAATGGAACGGCAAGAGGTGTTCCGCTTACGTCATAAACAGTGCTCCAGAGCGCATAGCAACGGGCACAACGAAACGTGTGTGCGGGATAGTGACCATTCCCGCCTAGTGCTGGCAATGCACGAGCACTGCCAAAAGGCAAAGGAAGGCGCTTTTCATCCGGCTTGTGCGCAAAGCTTTCAGACTGCCAGAGGACCGCAGCTGTGGTAAGCCGGCTTGCTCATTTGACGTTAGATGTCGCCTGCAAGAACTTCACCAGCATCTGGTTTATGCTGCTACCTGTTCTTAGGCGACAACAAGGACACATGAAGTAAATGCTTTTTCCTGTTTCATTTTGCTAGACCACGCTCTTCTGTGGCACTTTAGTGCTTGCCAAACTGCTATGTGCGTGCTGCTGCTTCCATCTGACAAGGAGCACAGCCTTCTGACAGCAGCTTTCAACTTGTCAAAGAAAGAGCTTGGCCATTTAGATGTGATGCAAATCTGTGTGTGTGTAAGGTGCAGGTGCAAGCTCCTGACAAAGGTGTTCTCCAGGTTCAGTTTCTCCTTGCCAGACACATTGGAAATGTTTTCCTCTATCATTCGCACCAAGAGTCGCAGATTACTTAACTCAGGAGCTCTGAGAATGGAACGGCAAGAGGTGTTCTGCTTACGTCATAAACAGTGCTCCAGAGCGCTTAGCAACGGGCACAACAAAACGTGTGTGCGGGATAGTGACCATTCCCGCCTAGTGCTAGCAATGCACGAGCACTGCCAAAAGGCAAAGGAAGGCGCTTAGCATGCGGCTTGTGCGCAAAGCTTTCAGACTGCCAGAGGACCGCAGCTGTGGTAAGCCCGCTTGCTCATTTGACGTTAGATGTCGCCTGCAAGAACTTCACCCGCATCTGGTTTATGCTGCTACCTGTTCTTATGCGACAACAAGGACACATGCAGTAAATGCTTTTTCCTGTTTCATTTTGCTAGACCACGCTCTTCTGTGGCTCTTTAGTGCTTGCCAAACTGCTATGTGCGTGCTGCTGCTTCCATCTGACAAGGAGCACAGCCTTCTGACAGCAGCTTTCAACTTGTCGAAGAAAGAGCTTGGCCATTTAGATGTGATGCAAATCTGTGTGTGTGTAAGGTGCAGGTGCAAGCTCCTGACAAAGGTGTTCTCCACGTTCAATTTCTCCTTGCCAGACACATTGGAAATGTTTTCCTCTATCATTCGCACCAAGAGTCGCAGATTACTTAACACAGGAGCTCTGAGAATGGAACGGCAAGAGGTGTTCCGCTTACGTCATAAACAGTGCTCCAGAGCGCTTAGCAACGGGCACAACAAAACGTGTGTGCGGGATAGTGACCATTCCCGCCTAGTGCTGGCAATGCACGAGCACTGCCAAAAGGCAAAGGAAGGCGCTTAGCATCCGGCTTGTGCGCAAAGCTTTCAGACTGCCAGAGGACCGCAGCTGTGGTAAGCCCGCTTGCTCATTTGACGTTAGATGTCGCCTGCAAGAACTTCACCCGCATCTGGTTTATGCTGCTACCTGTTGTTTGGCGACACCAAGGGCACATGTAGCAAATGCTTTTTCCTGCCTCATTTTGCTAGACCACGCTCTTCTGTGGCACTTTAGTGCTTGCCAAACTGCTATGTGCGTGCTGCTGCTTCCATCTGACAAGGAGCACAGCCTTCTGACAGCAGCTTTCAACTTGCCGAAGAAAGAGCTTGGCCATTTAGATGTGATGCAAATCTGTGTGTGTGTAAGGTGCAGGTGCAAGCTCCTGACAAAGGTGTTCTCCAGGTTCAGTTTCTCTCTGCCAGACACTTTGGAAATGTTTTCCTCTATCATTTGCACCCAGAGTCGCAGATTACTTAACTCAGGAGCTCTGAGAATGGAACGGCAACGGGTGTTCCGCTTACGTCATAAACAGTGCTCCAGAGCGCTTAGCAACGGGCACAACAAAACGTGTGTGCGGGATAGTGACCATTCCCGCCTAGTGCTGGCAATGCACGAGCACTGCCAAAAGGCAAAGGAAGGCGCTTAGCATGCGGCTTGTGCGCAAAGCTTTCAGACTGCCAGAGGACCGCAGCTGTGGTAAGCCCGCTTGCTCATTTGACGTTAGATGTCGCCTGCAAGAACTTCACCCGCATCTGGTTTATGCTGCTACCTGTTCTTAGGCGACAACAAGGACACATGCAGTAAATGCTTTTTCCTGTTTCATTTTGCTAGACCACGCTCTTCTGTGGCTCTTTAGTGCTTGCCAAACTGCTATGTGCGTGCTGCTGCTTCCATCTGACAAGGAGCACAGCCTTCTGACAGCAGCTTTCAACTTGTCGAAGAAAGAGCTTGGCCATTTAGATGTGATGCAAATCTGTGTGTGTCTAAGGTGCAGGTGCAAGCTCCTGACAAAGGTGTTCTCCACGTTCAATTTCTCCTTGCCAGACACATTGGAAATGTTTTCCTCTATCATTCGCACCAAGAGTCGCAGATTACTTAACACAGGAGCTCTGAGAATGGAACGGCAAGAGGTGCTCCGCTTTCGTCATAAACAGTGCTCCAGAGCGCTTAGCAACGGGCACAACAAAACGTGTGTGCGGGATAGTGACCATTCCCGCCTAGTGCTGGCAATGCACGAGCACTGCCAAAAGGCAAAGGAAGGCGCTTAGCATGCGGCTTGTGCGCAAAGCTTTCAGACTGCCAGAGGACCGCAGCTGTGGTAAGCCCGCTTGCTCATTTGACGTTAGATGTCGCCTGCAAGAACTTCACCCGCATCTGGTTTATGCTGCTACCTGTTGTTAGGCGACACCAAGGGCACATGTAGCAAATGCTTTTTCCTGCCTCATTTTGCTAGACCACGCTCTTCTGTGGCACTTTAGTGCTTGCCAAACTGCTATGTGCGTGCTGCTGCTTCCATCTGACAAGGAGCACAGCCTTCTGACCGCAGCTTTCAACTTGTCGAAGAAAGAGCTTGGCCATTTCGATGAGATGCAAATCTGTGTGTGTGTAAGGTGCAGGTGCGAGCTCCTGACAAAGGTGCTCTCCAGGTTCAGTTTCTCCCTGCCAGACACTTTGGAAATGTTTTCCTCTATCATTTGCACCAAGAGTCGCAGATTACTTAACTCAGGAGCTCTGAGAATGGAACGGCAAGAGGTGTTCCGCTTACGTCATAAACAGTGCTCCAGAGCGCTTAGCAACGGGCACAACAAAACGTGTGTGCGGGATAGTGACCATTCCCGCCTAGTGATGGCAATGCACGAGCACTGCCAAAAGGCAAAGGAAGGCGCTTTTCATCCGGCTTGTGCGCAAAGCTTTCAGACTGCCAGAGGACCGCAGCTGTGGTAAGCCCGCTTGCTCATTTGACGTTAGATGTCGCCTGCAAGAACTTCACCAGCATCTGGTTTATGCTGCTACCTGTTCTTAGGCGACAACAAGGACACATGCAGTAAATGCTTTTTCCTGTTTCATTTTGCTAGACCACGCTCTTCTGTGGCACTTTAGTGCTTGCCAAACTGCTATGTGCGTGCTGCTGCTTCCATCTGACAAGGAGCACAGCCTTCTGACAGCAGCTTTCAACTTGTCAAAGAAAGAGCTTGGCCATTTAGATGTGATGCAAATCTGTGTGTGTGTAAGGTGCAGGTGCAAGCTCCTGACAAAGGTGTTCTCCAGGTTCAGTTTCTCCTTGCCAGACACATTGGAAATGTTTTCCTCTATCATTCGCACCAAGAGTCGCAGATTACTTAACTCAGGAGCTCTGAGAATGGAACGGCAAGAGGTGTTCCGCTTACGTCATAAACAGTGCTCCAGAGCGCTTAGCAACGGGCACAACGAAACGTGTGTGTGGGATAGTTACCATTCCCGCCTAGTGATGGCAATGCACGAGCACTGCCAAAAGGCAAAGGAAGGCGCTTAGCATCCGGCTTGTGCGCAAAGTTTTCAGACTGCCAGAGGACCGCAGCTGTGGTAAGCCGGCTTGCTCATTTGACGTTAGATGTCGCCTGCAAGAACTTCACCAGCATCTGGTTTATGCTGCTACCTGTTCTTAGGCGACAACAAGGACACATGCAGTAAATGCTTTTTCCTGTTTCATTTTGCTAGACCACGCTCTTCTGTGGCACTTTAGTGCTTGCCAAACTGCTATGTGCGTGCTGCTGCTTCCATCTGACAAGGAGCACAGCCTTCTGACAGCAGCTTTCTACTTGTCGAAGAAAGAGCTTGGCCATTTAGATGTGATGCAAATCTGTGTGTGTGTAAGGTGCAGGTGCGAGCTCCTGACAAAGGTGTTCTCCAGGTTCAATTTCTCCTTGCCAGACACATTGGAAATGTTTTCCTCTATCATTCGCACCAAGAGTTGCAGATTACTTAACACAGGAGCTCTGAGAATGGAACGGCAAGAGGTGTTCCGCTTACGTCATAAACAGTGCTCCAGAGCGCTTAGCAACGGGCACAAGAAAACGTGTGTGCGGGATAGTGACCATTCCCGCCTAGTGCTGGCAATGCACGAGCACTGCCAAAAGGCAAAGGAAGGCGCTTAGCATGCGGCTTGTGCGCAAAGCTTTCAGACTGCCAGAGGACCGCAGCTGTGGTAAGCCCGCTTGCTCATTTGACGTTAGATGTCGCCTGCAAGAACTTCACCAGCATCTGGTTTATGCTGCTACCTGTTCTTAGGCGACAACAAGGACACATGCAGTAAATGCTTTTTCCTGTTTCATTTTGCTAGACCACGCTCTTCTGTGGCTCTTTAGTGCTTGCCAAACTGCTATGTGCGTGCTGCTTCTTCCATCTGACAAGGAGCACAGCCTTCTGACAGCAGCTTTCAACTTGTCGAAGAAAGAGCTTGGCCATTTAGATGTGATGCAAATCTGTGTGTGTGTAAGGTGCAGGTGCGAGCTCCTGACAAAGGTGTTCTCCAGGTTCAATTTCTCCTTGCCAGACACATTGGAAATGTTTTCCTCTATCATTCGCACCAAGAGTTGCAGATTACTTAACACAGGAGCTCTGAGAATGGAACGGCAAGAGGTGTTCCGCTTATGTCATAAACAGTGCTCCAGAGCGCTTAGCAACGGGCACAACAAAACGTGTGTGCGGGATAGTGACCATTCCCGCCTAGTGCTGGCAATGCACGAGCACTGCCAAAAGGCAAAGGAAGGCGCTTAGCATGCGGCTTGTGCGCAAAGCTTTCAGACTGCCAGAGGACCGCAGCTGTGGTAAGCCGGCTTGCTCATTTGACGTTAGATGTCGCCTGCAAGAACTTCACCCGCATCTGGTTTATGCTGCTACCTGTTCTTAGGCGACAACAAGGACACATGCAGTAAATGCTTTTTCCTGTTTCATTTTGCTAGACCACGCTCTTCTGTGGCTCTTTAGTGCTTGCCAAACTGCTATGTGCGTGCTGCTGCTTCCATCTGACAAGGAGCACAGCCTTCTGACAGCAGCTTTCAACTTGTCGAAGAAAGAGCTTGGCCATTTAGATGTGATGCAAATCTGTGTGTGTGTAAGGTGCAGGTGCAAGCTCCTGACAAAGGTGTTCTCCACGTTCAATTTCTCCTTGCCAGACACATTGGAAATGTTTTCCTCTATCATTCGCACCAAGAGTCGCAGATTACTTAACACAGGAGCTCTGAGAATGGAACGGCAAGAGGTGTTCCGCTTACGTCATAAACAGTGCTCCAGAGCGCTTAGCAACGGGCACAACAAAACGTGTGTGCGGGATAGTGACCATTCCCGCCTAGTGCTGGCAATGCACGAGCACTGCCAAAAGGCAAAGGAAGGCGCTTAGCATCCGGCTTGTGCGCAAAGCTTTCAGACTGCCAGAGGACCGCAGCTGTGGTAAGCCCGCTTGCTCATTTGACGTTAGATGTCGCCTGCAAGAACTTCACCCGCATCTGGTTTATGCTGCTACCTGTTGTTAGGCGACACCAAGGGCACATGTAGCAAATGCTTTTTCCTGCCTCATTTTGCTAGACCACGCTCTTCTGTGGCACTTTAGTGCTTGCCAAACTGCTATGTGCGTGCTGCTGCTTCCATCTGACAAGGAGCACAGCCTTCTGACAGCAGCTTTCAACTTGTCGAAGAAAGAGCTTGGCCATTTAGATGTGATGCAAATCTGTGTGTGTCTAAGGTGCAGGTGCAAGCTCCTGACAAAGGTGTTCTCCACGTTCAATTTCTCCTTGCCAGACACATTGGAAATGTTTTCCTCTATCATTCGCACCAAGAGTCGCAGATTACTTAACACAGGAGCTCTGAGAATGGAACGGCAAGAGGTGTTCCGCTTACGTCATAAACAGTGCTCCAGAGCGCTTAGCAACGGGCACAACAAAACGTGTGTGCGGGATAGTGACCATTCCCGCCTAGTGCTGGCAATGCACGAGCACTGCCAAAAGGCAAAGGAAGGCGCTTAGCATGCGGCTTGTGCGCAAAGCTTTCAGACTGCCAGAGGACCGCAGCTGTGGTAAGCCCGCTTGCTCATTTGACGTTAGATGTCGCCTGCAAGAACTTCACCCGCATCTGGTTTATGCTGCTACCTGTTGTTAGGCGACACCAAGGGCACATGTAGCAAATGCTTTTTCCTGCCTCATTTTGCTAGACCACGCTCTTCTGTGGCACTTTAGTGCTTGCCAAACTGCTATGTGCGTGCTGCTGCTTCCATCTGACAAGGAGCACAGCCTTCTGACCGCAGCTTTCAACTTGTCGAAGAAAGAGCTTGGCCATTTCGATGAGATGCAAATCTGTGTGTGTGTAAGGTGCAGGTGCGAGCTCCTGACAAAGGTGCTCTCCAGGTTCAGTTTCTCCCTGCCAGACACTTTGGAAATGTTTTCCTCTATCATTTGCACCAAGAGTCGCAGATTACTTAACTCAGGAGCTCTGAGAATGGAACGGCAAGAGGTGTTCCGCTTATGTCATAAACAGTGCTCCAGAGCGCTTAGCAACGGGCACAACAAAACGTGTGTGCGGGATAGTGACCATTCCCGCCTAGTGATGGCAATGCACGAGCACTGCCAAAAGGCAAAGGAAGGCGCTTTTCATCCGGCTTGTGCGCAAAGCTTTCAGACTGCCAGAGGACCGCAGCTGTGGTAAGCCCGCTTGCTCATTTGACGTTAGATGTCGCCTGCAAGAACTTCACCAGCATCTGGTTTATGCTGCTACCTGTTCTTAGGCGACACCAAGGACACATGTAGCAAATGCTTTTTCCTGCCTCATTTTGCTAGACCACGCTCTTCTGTGGCACTTTAGTGCTTGCCAAACTGCTATGTGCGTGCTGCTGCTTCCATCTGACAAGGAGCACAGCCTTCTGACAGCAGCTTTCAACTTGTCAAAGAAAGAGCTTGGCCATTTAGATGTGATGCAAATCTGTGTGTGTGTAAGGTGCAGGTGCAAGCTCCTGACAAAGGTGTTCTCCAGGTTCAGTTTCTCCTTGCCAGACACATTGGAAATGTTTTCCTCTATCATTCGCACCAAGAGTCGCAGATTACTTAACTCAGGAGCTCTGAGAATGGAACGGCAAGAGGTGTTCCGCTTACGTCATAAACAGTGCTCCAGAGCGCTTAGCAACGGGCACAACGAAATGTGTGTGCGGGATAGTGACCATTCCCGCCTAGTGCTGGCAATGCACAAGCACTGCCAAAAGGCAAAGGAAGGCGCTTAGCATGCGGCTTGTGCGCAAAGCTTTCAGACTGCCAGAGGACCGCAGCTGTGGTAAGCCCGCTTGCTCATTTGACGTTAGCTGTCGCCTGCAAGAACTTCACCCGCATCTGGTTTATGCTGCTACCTGTTGTTAGGCGACACCAAGGGCACATGTAGCAAATGCTTTTTCCTGCCTCATTTTGCTAGACCACGCTCTTCTGTGGCACTTTAGTGCTTGCCAAACTCCTATGTGCGTGCTGCTGCTTCCATCTGACAAGGAGCACAGCCTTCTGACAGCAGCTTTCAACTTGTCGAAGAAAGAGCTTGGCCATTTAGATGTGATGCAAATCTGTGTGTGTGTAAGGTGCAGGTGCAAGCTCCTGACAAAGGTGTTCTCCAGGTTCAGTTTCTCCTTGCCAGACACATTGGAAATGTTTTCCTCTATCATTCGCACCAAGAGTCGCAGATTACTTAACTCAGGAGCTCTGAGAATGGAACGGCAAGAGGTGTTCCGCTTACGTCATAAACAGTGCTCCAGAGCGCTTAGCAACGGGCACAACGAAACGTGTGTGCGGGATAGTTACCATTCCCGCCTAGTGATGGCAATGCACGAGCACTGCCAAAAGGCAAAGGAAGGCGCTTAGCATGCGGCTTGTGCGCAAAGTTTTCAGACTGCCAGAGGACCGCAGCTGTGGTAAGCCGGCTTGCTCATTTGACGTTAGATGTCGCCTGCAAGAACTTCACCAGCATCTGGTTTATGCTGCTACCTGTTCTTAGGCGACAACAAGGACACATGCAGTAAATGCTTTTTCCTGTTTCATTTTGCTAGACCACGCTCTTCTGTGGCTCTTTAGTGCTTGCCAAACTGCTATGTGCGTGCTGCTGCTTCCATCTGACAAGGAGCACAGCCTTCTGACAGCAGCTTTCAACTTGTCGAAGAAAGAGCTTGGCCATTTAGATGTGATGCAAATCTGTGTGTGTGTAAGGTGCAGGTGCGAGCTCCTGACAAAGGTGTTCTCCAGGTTCAATTTCTCCTTGCCAGACACATTGGAAATGTTTTCCTCTATCATTCGCACCAAGAGTTGCAGATTACTTAACACAGGAGCTCTGAGAATGGAACGGCAAGAGGTGTTCCGCTTACGTCATAAACAGTGCTCCAGAGCGCTTAGCAACGGGCACAACAAAACGTGTGTGCGGGATAGTGACCATTCCCGCCTAGTGCTGGCAATGCACGAGCACTGCCAAAAGGCAAAGGAAGGCGCTTAGCATGCGGCTTGTGCGCAAAGCTTTCAGACTGCCAGAGGACCGCAGCTGTGGTAAGCCCGCTTGCTCATTTGACGTTAGATGTCGCCTGCAAGAACTTCACCCGCATCTGGTTTATGCTGCTACCTGTTCTTAGGCGACAACAAGGACACATGCAGTAAATGCTTTTTCCTGTTTCATTTTGCTAGACCACGCTCTTCTGTGGCTCTTTAGTGCTTGCCAAACTGCTATGTGCGTGCTGCTGCTTCCATCTGACAAGGAGCACAGCCTTCTGACAGCAGCTTTCAACTTGTCGAAGAAAGAGCTTGGCCATTTAGATGTGATGCAAATCTGTGTGTGTGTAAGGTGCAGGTGCGAGCTCCTGACAAAGGTGTTCTCCAGGTTCAATTTCTCCTTGCCAGACACATTGGAAATGTTTTCCTCTATCATTCGCACCAAGAGTTGCAGATTACTTAACACAGGAGCTCTGAGAATGGAACGGCAAGAGGTGTTCCGCTTATGTCATAAACAGTGCTCCAGAGCGCTTAGCAACGGGCACAACAAAACGTGTGTGCGGGATAGTGACCATTCCCGCCTAGTGCTGGCAATGCACGAGCACTGCCAAAAGGCAAAGGAAGGCGCTTAGCATGCGGCTTGTGCGCAAAGCTTTCAGACTGCCAGAGGACCGCAGCTGTGGTAAGCCCGCTTGCTCATTTGACGTTAGATGTCGCCTGCAAGAACTTCACCCGCATCTGGTTTATGCTGCTACCTGTTGTTAGGCGACACCAAGGGCACATGTAGCAAATGCTTTTTCCTGTTTCATTTTGCTAGACCACGCTCTTCTGTGGCACTTTAGTGCTTGCCAAACTGCTATGTGCGTGCTGCTGCTTCCATCTGACAAGGAGCACAGCCTTCTGACCGCAGCTTTCAACTTGCCGAAGAAAGAGCTTGGCCATTTAGATGTGATGCAAATCTGTGTGTGTGTAAGGTGCAGGTGCAAGCTCCTGACAAAGGTGTTCTCCAGGTTCAGTTTCTCCTTGCCAGACACATTGGAAATGTTTTCCTCTATCATTCGCACCAAGAGTCGCAGATTACTTAACTCAGGAGCTCTGAGAATGGAACGGCAAGAGGTGTTCCGCTTACGTCATAAACAGTGCTCCAGAGCGCTTAGCAACGGGCACAACAAAACGTGTGTGCGGGATAGTGACCATTCCCGCCTAGTGCTAGCAATGCAGGAGCACTGCCAAAAGGCAAAGGAAGGCGCTTAGCATGCGGCTTGTGCGCAAAGCTTTCAGACTGCCAGAGGACCGCAGCTGTGGTAAGCCCGCTTGCTCATTTGACGTTAGATGTCGCCTGCAAGAACTTCACCAGCATCTGGTTTATGCTGCTACCTGTTCTTAGGCGAAAACAAGGACACATGTGGCAAATGCTTTTTCCTGTTTCATTTTGCTAGACCACGCTCTTCTGTGGCACTTTAGTGCTTGCCAAACTGCTATGTGCGTGCTGCTGCTTCCATCTGACAAGGAGCACAGCCTTCTGACAGCAGCTTTCAACTTGTCGAAGAAAGAGCTTGGCCATTTAGATGTGAGGCAAATCTGTGTGTGTGTAAGGTGCAGGTGCAAGCTCCTGACAAAGGTGTTCTCCAGGTTCAGTTTCTCCCTGCCTGACACTTTGGAAATGTTTTCCTCTATCATTCGCACCAAGAGTCGCAGATTACTTAACTCAGGAGCTCTGAGAATGGAACGGCAAGAGGTGCTCCGCTTACGTCATAAACAGTGCTCCAGAGCGCTTAGCAACGGGCACAACGAAATGTGTGTGCGGGATAGTGACCATTCCCGCCTAGTGCTGGCAATGCACGAGCACTGCCAAAAGGCAAAGGAAGGTGCTTAGCATGCGGCTTGTGCGCAAAGCTTTCAGACTGCCAGAGGACCGCAGCTGTGGTAAGCCTGCTTGCGCATTTGACGTTAGATGTCGCCTGCAAGAACTTCACCCGCATCTGGTTTATGCTGCTACCTGCTGTTAGGCGACAACAAGGACACATGTAGCAAATGCTTTTTCCTGTTTCATTTTGCTAGACCACGCTCTTCTGTGGCTCTTTAGTGCTTGCCAAACTCCTATGTGCGTGCTGCTGCTTCCATCTGACAAGGAGCACAGCCTTCTGACAGCAGCTTTCAACTTGTCGAAGAAAGAGCTTGGCCATTTAGATGTGATGCAAATCTGTGTGTGTGTAAGGTGCAGGTGCAAGCTCCTGACAAAGGTGTTCTCCAGGTTCAGTTTCTCCTTGCCAGACACATTGGAAATGTTTTCCTCTATCATTCGCACCAAGAGTCGCAGATTACTTAACTCAGGAGCTCTGAGAATGGAACGGCAAGAGGTGTTCCGCTTACGTCATAAACAGTGCTCCAGAGCGCTTAGCAACGGGCACAACAAAACGTGTGTGCGGGATAGTGACCATTCCCGCCTAGTGCTAGCAATGCAGGAGCACTGCCAAAAGGCAAAGGAAGGCGCTTAGCATGCGGCTTGTGCGCAAAGCTTTCAGACTGCCAGAGGACCGCAGCTGTGGTAAGCCCGCTTGCTCATTTGACGTTAGATGTCGCCTGCAAGAACTTCACCAGCATCTGGTTTATGCTGCTACCTGTTCTTAGGCGAAAACAAGGACACATGTGGCAAATGCTTTTTCCTGTTTCATTTTGCTAGACCACGCTCTTCTGTGGCACTTTAGTGCTTGCCAAACTGCTATGTGCGTGCTGCTGCTTCCATCTGACAAGGAGCACAGCCTTCTGACAGCAGCTTTCAACTTGTCGAAGAAAGAGCTTGGCCATTTAGATGTGAGGCAAATCTGTGTGTGTGTAAGGTGCAGGTGCAAGCTCCTGACAAAGGTGTTCTCCAGGTTCAGTTTCTCCCTGCCTGACACTTTGGAAATGTTTTCCTCTATCATTCGCACCAAGAGTCGCAGATTACTTAACTCAGGAGCTCTGAGAATGGAACGGCAAGAGGTGCTCCGCTTACGTCATAAACAGTGCTCCAGAGCGCTTAGCAACGGGCACAACGAAATGTGTGTGCGGGATAGTGACCATTCCCGCCTAGTGCTGGCAATGCACGAGCACTGCCAAAAGGCAAAGGAAGGTGCTTAGCATGCGGCTTGTGCGCAAAGCTTTCAGACTGCCAGAGGACCGCAGCTGTGGTAAGCCTGCTTGCGCATTTGACGTTAGATGTCGCCTGCAAGAACTTCACCCGCATCTGGTTTATGCTGCTACCTGCTGTTAGGCGACAACAAGGACACATGTAGCAAATGCTTTTTCCTGTTTGATTTTGCTAGACCACGCTCTTCTGTGGCTCTTTAGTGCTTGCCAAACTCCTATGTGCGTGCTGCTGCTTCCATCTGACAAGGAGCACAGCCTTCTGACAGCAGCTTTCAACTTGTCGAAGAAAGAGCTTGGCCATTTAGATGTGATGCAAATCTGTGTGTGTGTAAGGTGCAGGTGCAAGCTCCTGACAAAGGTGTTCTCCAGGTTCAGTTTCTCCTTGCCAGACACATTGGAAATGTTTTCCTCTATCATTCGCACCAAGAGTCGCAGATTACTTAACTCAGGAGCTCTGAGAATGGAACGGCAAGAGGTGTTCCGCTTACGTCATAAACAGTGCTCCAGAGCGCTTAGCAACGGGCACAACGAAACGTGTGTGCGGGATAGTGACCATTCCCACCTAGTGATGGCAATGCACGAGCACTGCCAAAAGGCAAAGGAAGGCGCTTAGCATGCGGCTTGTGCGCAAAGTTTTCAGACTGCCAGAGGACCGCAGCTGTGGTAAGCCGGCTTGCTCATTTGACGTTAGATGTCGCCTGCAAGAACTTCACCCGCATCTGGTTTATGCTGCTACCTGTTCTTAGGCGACAACAAGGACACATGCAGTAAATGCTTTTTCCTGTTTCATTTTGCTAGACCACGCTCTTCTGTGGCTCTTTAGTGCTTGCCAAACTGCTATGTGCGTGCTGCTGCTTCCATCTGACAAGGAGCACAGCCTTCTGACAGCAGCTTTCAACTTGTCGAAGAAAGAGCTTGGCCATTTAGATGTGATGCAAATCTGTGTGTGTGTAAGGTGCAGGTGCGAGCTCCTGACAAAGGTGTTCTCCAGGTTCAGTTTCTCCCTGCCAGACACTTTGGAAATGTTTTCCTCTATCATTCGCACCAAGAGTCGCAGATTACTTAACTCAGGAGCTCTGAGAATGGAACGGCAAGAGGTGTTCCGCTTACGTCATAAACAGTGCTCCAGAGCGCTTAGCAACGGGCACAACGAAACGTGTGTGCGGGATAGTGACCATTCCCGCCTAGTGCTGGCAATGCACGAGCACTGCCAAAAGGCAAAGGAAGGCGCTTAGCATGCGGCTTGTGCGCAAAGCTTTCAGACTGCCAGAGGACCGCAGCTGTGGTAAGCCCGCTTGCTCATTTGACGTTAGATGTCGCCTGCAAGAACTTCACCCGCATCTGGTTTATGCTGCTACCTGTTGTTAGGCGACACCAAGGACACATGTAGCAAATGCTTTTTCCTGCCTCATTTTGCTAGACCACGCTCTTCTGTGGCACTTTAGTGCTTGCCAAACTGCTATGTGCGTGCTGCTGCTTCCATCTGACAAGGAGCACAGCCTTCTGACCGCAGCTTTCAACTTGCCGAAGAAAGAGCTTGGCCATTTAGATGTGATGCAAATCTGTGTGTGTGTAAGGTGCAGGTGCAAGCTCCTGACAAAGGTGTTCTCCAGGTTCAGTTTCTCTCTGCCAGACACTTTGGAAATGTTTTCCTCTATCATTTGCACCAAGAGTCGCAGATTACTTAACTCAGGAGCTCTGAGAATGGAACGGCAAGGGGTGTTCCGCTTACGTCATAAACAGTGCTCCAGAGCGCTTAGCAACGGGCACAACAAAACGTGTGTGCGGGATAGTGACCATTCCCGCCTAGTGCTAGCAATGCACGAGCACTGCCAAAAGGCAAAGGAAGGCGCTTAGCATGCGGCTTGTGCGCAAAGCTTTCAGACTGCCAGAGGACCGCAGCTGTGGTAAGCCCGCTTGCTCATTTGACGTTAGATGTCGCCTGCAAGAACTTCACCCGCATCTGGTTTATGCTGCTACCTGTTCTTAGGCGACAACAAGGACACATGTGGCAAATGCTTTTTCCTGTTTCATTTTGCTAGACCACGCTCTTCTGTGGCACTTTAGTGCTTGCCAAACTGCTATGTGCGTGCTGCTGCTTCCATCTGACAAGGAGCACAGCCTTCTGACAGCAGCTTTCAACTTGTCGAAGAAAGAGCTTGGCCATTTAGATGTGATGCAAATCTGTGTGTGTGTAAGGTGCAGGTGCAAGCTCCTGACAAAGGTGTTCTCCAGGTTCAGTTTCTCCTTGCCAGACACATTGGAAATGTTTTCCTCTATCATTCGCACCAAGAGTCGCAGATTACTTAACTCAGGAGCTCTGAGAATGGAACGGCAAGAGGTGTTCCGCTTACGTCATAAACAGTGCTCCAGAGCGCTTAGCAACGGGCACAACGAAACGTGTGTGCGGGATAGTGACCATTCCCACCTAGTGATGGCAATGCACGAGCACTGCCAAAAGGCAAAGGAAGGCGCTTAGCATGCGGCTTGTGCGCAAAGTTTTCAGACTGCCAGAGGACCGCAGCTGTGGTAAGCCGGCTTGCTCATTTGACGTTAGATGTCGCCTGCAAGAACTTCACCAGCATCTGGTTTATGCTGCTACCTGTTCTTAGGCGACAACAAGGACACATGCAGTAAATGCTTTTTCCTGTTTCATTTTGCTAGACCACGCTCTTCTGTGGCTCTTTAGTGCTTGCCAAACTGCTATGTGCGTGCTGCTGCTTCCATCTGACAAGGAGCACAGCCTTCTGACAGCAGCTTTCAACTTGTCGAAGAAAGAGCTTGGCCATTTAGATGTGATGCAAATCTGTGTGTGTGTAAGGTGCAGGTGCGAGCTCCTGACAAAGGTGTTCTCCAGGTTCAGTTTCTCCCTGCCAGACACATTGGAAATGTTTTCCTCTATCATTTGCACCAAGAGTCGCAGATTACTTAACTCAGGAGCTCTGAGAATGGAACGGCAAGAGGTGTTCCGCTTACGTCATAAACAGTGCTCCAGAGCGCTTAGCAACGGGCACAACGAAACGTGCGTGCGGGATAGTGACCATTCCCGCCTAGTGCTGGCAATGCACGAGCACTGCCAAAAGGCAAAGGAAGGCGCTTAGCATGCGGCTTGTGCGCAAAGCTTTCAGACTGCCAGAGGACCGCAGCTGTGGTAAGCCCGCTTGCTCATTTGACGTTAGATGTCGCCTGCAAGAACTTCACCCGCATCTGGTTTATGCTGCTACCTGTTGTTAGGCGACACCAAGGGCACATGTAGCAAATGCTTTTTCCTGCCTCATTTTGCTAGACCACGCTCTTCTGTGGCACTTTAGTGCTTGCCAAACTCCTATGTGCGTGCTGCTGCTTCCATCTGACAAGGAGCACAGCCTTCTGACAGCAGCTTTCAACTTGTCGAAGAAAGAGCTTGGCCATTTAGATGTGATGCAAATCTGTGTGTGTGTAAGGTGCAGGTGCAAGCTCCTGACAAAGGTGTTCTCCAGGTTCAGTTTCTCCTTGCCAGACACTTTGGAAATGTTTTCCTCTATCATTCGCACCAAGAGTCGCAGATTACTTAACTCAGGAGCTCTGAGAATGGAACGGCAAGAGGTGTTCCGCTTATGTCATAAACAGTGCTCCAGAGCGCTTAGCAACGGGCACAACGAAACGTGTGTGCGGGATAGTGACCATTCCCGCCTAGTGCTGGCAATGCAGGAGCACTGCTAAAAGGCGAAGGAAAGCGCTTAGCATGCGGCTTGTGCGCAAAGCTTTCAGACTGCCAGAGGACCGCAGCTGTGGTAAGCCCGCTTGCTCATTTGACGTTAGATGTCGCCTGCAAGAACTTCACCCGCATCTGGTTTATGCTGCTACCTGTTCTTAGGCGAAAACAAGGACACATGCAGTAAATGCTTTTTCCTGTTTCATTTTGCTAGACCACGCTCATCTGTGGCACTTTAGTGCTTGCCAAACTGCTATGTGCGTGCTGCTGCTTCCATCTGACAAGGAGCACAGCCTTCTGACAGCAGCTTTCAACTTGTCGAAGAAAGAGCTTGGCCATTTAGATGTGATGCAAATCTGTGTGTGTGTAAGGTGCAGGTGCAAGCTCCTGACAAAGGTGTTCTCCAGGTTCAGTTTCTCTCTGCCAGACACTTTGGAAATGTTTTCCTCTATCATTCGCACCAAGAGTCGCAGATTACTTAACTCAGGAGCTCTGAGAATGGAACGGCAAGAGGTGCTCCGCTTACGTCATAAACAGTGCTCCAGAGCGCTTAGTAACGGGCACAACGAAATGTGTGTGCGGGATAGTGACCATTCCCGCCTAGTGCTGGCAATGCACGAGCACTGCCAAAAGGCAAAGGAAGGCGCTTAGCATGCGGCTTGTGCGCAAAGCTTTCAGACTGCCAGAGGACCGCAGCTGTGGTAAGCCCGCTTGCTCATTTGACGTTAGATGTCGCCTGCAAGAACTTCACCCGCATCTGGTTTATGCTGCTACCTGTTGTTAGGCGACACCAAGGACACATGTAGCAAATGCTTTTTCCTGTTTCATTTTGCTAGACCACGCTCTTCTGTGGCTCTTTAGTGCTTGCCAAACTGCTATGTGCGTGCTGCTGCTTCCATCTGACAAGGAGCACAGCCTTCTGACAGCAGCTTTCAACTTGTCGAAGAAAGAGCTTGGCCATTTAGATGTGATGCAAATCTGTGTGTGTGTAAGGTGCAGGTGCAAGCTCCTGACAAAGGTGTTCTCCAGGTTCAGTTTCTCCCTGCCAGACACATTGGAAATGTTTTCCTCTATCATTCGCACCAAGAGTCGCAGATTACTTAACTCAGGAGCTCTGAGAATGGAACGGCAAGGGGTGTTCCGCTTACGTCATAAACAGTGCTCCAGAGCGCTTAGCAACGGGCACAACGAAACGTGTGTGCGGGATAGTGACCATTCCCGCCTAGTGATGGCAATGCACGAGCACTGCCAAAAGGCAAAGGAAGGCGCTTAGCATGCGGCTTGTGCGCAAAGCTTTCAGACTGCCAGAGGACCGCAGCTGTGGTAAGCCGGCTTGCTCATTTGACGTTAGATGTCGCCTGCAAGAACTTCACCCGCATCTGGTTTATGCTGCTACCTGTTCTTAGGCGACAACAAGGGCACATGTAGCAAATGCTTTTTCCTGCCTCATTTTGCTAGACCACGCTCTTCTGTGGCACTTTAGTGCTTGCCAAACTGCTATGTGCGTGCTGCTGCTTCCATCTGACAAGGAGCACAGCCTTCTGACAGCAGCTTTCAACTTGTCGAAGAAAGAGCTTGGCCATTTAGATGTGATGCAAATCTGTGTGTGTGTAAGGTGCAGGTGCGAGCTCCTGACAAAGGTGTTCTCCAGGTTCAATTTCTCCTTGCCAGACACATTGGAAATGTTTTCCTCTATCATTCGCACCAAGAGTTGCAGATTACTTAACACAGGAGCTCTGAGAATGGAACGGCAAGAGGTGTTCCGCTTACGTCATAAACAGTGCTCCAGAGCGCTTAGCAACGGGCACAAGAAAACGTGTGTGCGGGATAGTGACCATTCCCGCCTAGTGCTGGCAATGCACGAGCACTGCCAAAAGGCAAAGGAAGGCGCTTAGCATGCGGCTTGTGCGCAAAGCTTTCAGACTGCCAGAGGACCGCAGCTGTAGTAAGCCCGCTTGCTCATTTGACGTTAGATGTCGCCTGCAAGAACTTCACCAGCATCTGGTTTATGCTGCTACCTGTTCTTAGGCGACAACAAGGACACATGCAGTAAATGCTTTTTCCTGTTTCATTTTGCTAGACCACGCTCTTCTGTGGCTCTTTAGTGCTTGCCAAACTGCTATGTGCGTGCTGCTTCTTCCATCTGACAAGGAGCACAGCCTTCTGACAGCAGCTTTCAACTTGTCGAAGAAAGAGCTTGGCCATTTAGATGTGATGCAAATCTGTGTGTGTGTAAGGTGCAGGTGCGAGCTCCTGACAAAGGTGTTCTCCAGGTTCAATTTCTCCTTGCCAGACACATTGGAAATGTTTTCCTCTATCATTCGCACCAAGAGTTGCAGATTACTTAACACAGGAGCTCTGAGAATGGAACGGCAAGAGGTGTTCCGCTTATGTCATAAACAGTGCTCCAGAGCGCTTAGCAACGGGCACAACAAAACGTGTGTGCGGGATAGTGACCATTCCCGCCTAGTGCTGGCAATGCACGAGCACTGCCAAAAGGCAAAGGAAGGCGCTTAGCATGCGGCTTGTGCGCAAAGCTTTCAGACTGCCAGAGGACCGCAGCTGTGGTAAGCCGGCTTGCTCATTTGACGTTAGATGTCGCCTGCAAGAACTTCACCCGCATCTGGTTTATGCTGCTACCTGTTCTTAGGCGACAACAAGGACACATGCAGTAAATGCTTTTTCCTGTTTCATTTTGCTAGACCACGCTCTTCTGTGGCACTTTAGTGCTTGCCAAACTGCTATGTGCGTGCTGCTGCTTCCATCTGACAAGGAGCACAGCCTTCTGACAGCAGCTTTCAACTTGTCGAAGAAAGAGCTTGGCCATTTAGATGTGATGCAAATCTGTGTGTGTGTAAGGTGCAGGTGCAAGCTCCTGACAAAGGTGTTCTCCAGGTTCAGTTTCTCCTTGCCAGACACATTGGAAATGTTTTCCTCTATCATTCGCACCAAGAGTCGCAGATTACTTAACTCAGGAGCTCTGAGAATGGAACGGCAAGAGGTGTTCTGCTTACGTCATAAACAGTGCTCCAGAGCGCTTAGCAACGGGCACAACAAAACGTGTGTGCGGGATAGTGACCATTCCCGCCTAGTGCTAGCAATGCACGAGCACTGCCAAAAGGCAAAGGAAGGCGCTTAGCATGCGGCTTGTGCGCAAAGCTTTCAGACTGCCAGAGGACCGCAGCTGTGGTAAGCCCGCTTGCTCATTTGACGTTAGATGTCGCCTGCAAGAACTTCACCCGCATCTGGTTTATGCTGCTACCTGTTCTTATGCGACAACAAGGACACATGCAGTAAATGCTTTTTCCTGTTTCATTTTGCTAGACCACGCTCTTCTGTGGCTCTTTAGTGCTTGCCAAACTGCTATGTGCGTGCTGCTGCTTCCATCTGACAAGGAGCACAGCCTTCTGACCGCAGCTTTCAACTTGTCGAAGAAAGAGCTTGGCCATTTCGATGAGATGCAAATCTGTGTGTGTGTAAGGTGCAGGTGCGAGCTCCTGACAAAGGTGCTCTCCAGGTTCAGTTTCTCCCTGCCAGACACTTTGGAAATGTTTTCCTCTATCATTTGCACCAAGAGTCGCAGATTACTTAACTCAGGAGCTCTGAGAATGGAACGGCAAGAGGTGTTCCGCTTATGTCATAAACAGTGCTCCAGAGCGCTTAGCAACGGGCACAACAAAACGTGTGTACGGGATAGTGACCATTCCCGCCTAGTGATGGCAATGCACGAGCACTGCCAAAAGGCAAAGGAAGGCGCTTTTCATCCGGCTTGTGCGCAAAGCTTTCAGACTGCCAGAGGACCGCAGCTGTGGTAAGCCCGCTTGCTCATTTGACGTTAGATGTCGCCTGCAAGAACTTCACCAGCATCTGGTTTATGCTGCTACCTGTTCTTAGGCGACACCAAGGACACATGCAGTAAATGCTTTTTCCTGTTTCATTTTGCTAGACCACGCTCTTCTGTGGCACTTTAGTGCTTGCCAAACTGCTATGTGCGTGCTGCTGCTTCCATCTGACAAGGAGCACAGCCTTCTGACAGCAGCTTTCAACTTGTCAAAGAAAGAGCTTGGCCATTTAGATGTGATGCAAATCTGTGTGTGTGTAAGGTGCAGGTGCAAGCTCCTGACAAAGGTGTTCTCCAGGTTCAGTTTCTCCTTGCCAGACACATTGGAAATGTTTTCCTCTATCATTCGCACCAAGAGTCGCAGATTACTTAACTCAGGAGCTCTGAGAATGGAACGGCAAGAGGTGTTCCGCTTACGTCATAAACAGTGCTCCAGAGCGCTTAGCAACGGGCACAACGAAATGTGTGTGCGGGATAGTGACCATTCCCGCCTAGTGCTGGCAATGCACAAGCACTGCCAAAAGGCAAAGGAAGGCGCTTAGCATGCGGCTTGTGCGCAAAGCTTTCAGACTGCCAGAGGACCGCAGCTGTGGTAAGCCCGCTTGCTCATTTGACGTTAGCTGTCGCCTGCAAGAACTTCACCCGCATCTGGTTTATGCTGCTACCTGTTGTTAGGCGACACCAAGGGCACATGTAGCAAATGCTTTTTCCTGCCTCATTTTGCTAGACCACGCTCTTCTGTGGCACTTTAGTGCTTGCCAAACTCCTATGTGCGTGCTGCTGCTTCCATCTGACAAGGAGCACAGCCTTCTGACAGCAGCTTTCAACTTGTCGAAGAAAGAGCTTGGCCATTTAGATGTGATGCAAATCTGTGTGTGTGTAAGGTGCAGGTGCAAGCTCCTGACAAAGGTGTTCTCCAGGTTCAGTTTCTCCTTGCCAGACACATTGGAAATGTTTTCCTCTATCATTCGCACCAAGAGTCGCAGATTACTTAACTCAGGAGCTCTGAGAATGGAACGGCAAGAGGTGTTCCGCTTACGTCATAAACAGTGCTCCAGAGCGCTTAGCAACGGGCACAACGAAACGTGTGTGCGGGATAGTTACCATTCCCGCCTAGTGATGGCAATGCACGAGCACTGCCAAAAGGCAAAGGAAGGCGCTTAGCATGCGGCTTGTGCGCAAAGTTTTCAGACTGCCAGAGGACCGCAGCTGTGGTAAGCCGGCTTGCTCATTTGACGTTAGATGTCGCCTGCAAGAACTTCACCAGCATCTGGTTTATGCTGCTACCTGTTCTTAGGCGACAACAAGGACACATGCAGTAAATGCTTTTTCCTGCCTCATTTTGCTAGACCACGCTCTTCTGTGGCTCTTTAGTGCTTGCCAAACTGCTATGTGCGTGCTGCTGCTTCCATCTGACAAGGAGCACAGCCTTCTGACAGCAGCTTTCAACTTGTCGAAGAAAGAGCTTGGCCATTTAGATGTGATGCAAATCTGTGTGTGTGTAAGGTGCAGGTGCGAGCTCCTGACAAAGGTGTTCTCCAGGTTCAATTTCTCCTTGCCAGACACATTGGAAATGTTTTCCTCTATCATTCGCACCAAGAGTTGCAGATTACTTAACACAGGAGCTCTGAGAATGGAACGGCAAGAGGTGTTCCGCTTACGTCATAAACAGTGCTCCAGAGCGCTTAGCAACGGGCACAACAAAACGTGTGTGCGGGATAGTGACCATTCCCGCCTAGTGCTGGCAATGCACGAGCACTGCCAAAAGGCAAAGGAAGGCGCTTAGCATGCGGCTTGTGCGCAAAGCTTTCAGACTGCCAGAGGACCGCAGCTGTGGTAAGCCCGCTTGCTCATTTGACGTTAGATGTCGCCTGCAAGAACTTCACCCGCATCTGGTTTATGCTGCTACCTGTTCTTAGGCGACAACAAGGACACATGCAGTAAATGCTTTTTCCTGTTTCATTTTGCTAGACCACGCTCTTCTGTGGCTCTTTAGTGCTTGCCAAACTGCTATGTGCGTGCTGCTGCTTCCATCTGACAAGGAGCACAGCCTTCTGACAGCAGCTTTCAACTTGTCGAAGAAAGAGCTTGGCCATTTAGATGTGATGCAAATCTGTGTGTGTGTAAGGTGCAGGTGCGAGCTCCTGACAAAGGTGTTCTCCAGGTTCAATTTCTCCTTGCCAGACACATTGGAAATGTTTTCCTCTATCATTCGCACCAAGAGTTGCAGATTACTTAACACAGGAGCTCTGAGAATGGAACGGCAAGAGGTGTTCCGCTTATGTCATAAACAGTGCTCCAGAGCGCTTAGCAACGGGCACAACAAAACGTGTGTGCGGGATAGTGACCATTCCCGCCTAGTGCTAGCAATGCAGGAGCACTGCCAAAAGGCAAAGGAAGGCGCTTAGCATGCGGCTTGTGCGCAAAGCTTTCAGACTGCCAGAGGACCGCAGCTGTGGTAAGCCCGCTTGCTCATTTGACGTTAGATGTCGCCTGCAAGAACTTCACCAGCATCTGGTTTATGCTGCTACCTGTTCTTAGGCGAAAACAAGGACACATGTGGCAAATGCTTTTTCCTGTTTCATTTTGCTAGACCACGCTCTTCTGTGGCACTTTAGTGCTTGCCAAACTGCTATGTGCGTGCTGCTGCTTCCATCTGACAAGGAGCACAGCCTTCTGACAGCAGCTTTCAACTTGTCGAAGAAAGAGCTTGGCCATTTAGATGTGAGGCAAATCTGTGTGTGTGTAAGGTGCAGGTGCAAGCTCCTGACAAAGGTGTTCTCCAGGTTCAGTTTCTCCCTGCCTGACACTTTGGAAATGTTTTCCTCTATCATTCGCACCAAGAGTCGCAGATTACTTAACTCAGGAGCTCTGAGAATGGAACGGCAAGAGGTGATCCGCTTACGTCATAAACAGTGCTCCAGAGCGCTTAGCAACGGGCACAACGAAATGTGTGTGCGGGATAGTGACCATTCCCGCCTAGTGCTGGCAATGCACGAGCACTGCCAAAAGGCAAAGGAAGGTGCTTAGCATGCGGCTTGTGCGCAAAGCTTTCAGACTGCCAGAGGACCGCAGCTGTGGTAAGCCTGCTTGCGCATTTGACGTTAGATGTCGCCTGCAAGAACCTCACCCGCATCTGGTTTATGCTGCTACCTGCTGTTAGGCGACAACAAGGACACATGTAGCAAATGCTTTTTCCTGTTTCATTTTGCTAGACCACACTCTTCTGTGGCTCTTTAGTGCTTGCCAAACTCCTATGTGCGTGCTGCTGCTTCCATCTGACAAGGAGCACAGCCTTCTGACAGCAGCTTTCAACTTGTCGAAGAAAGAGCTTGGCCATTTAGATGTGATGCAAATCTGTGTGTGTGTAAGGTGCAGGTGCAAGCTCCTGACAAAGGTGTTCTCCAGGTTCAGTTTCTCCTTGCCAGACACATTGGAAATGTTTTCCTCTATCATTCGCACCAAGAGTCGCAGATTACTTAACTCAGGAGCTCTGAGAATGGAACGGCAAGAGGTGTTCCGCTTACGTCATAAACAGTGCTCCAGAGCGCTTAGCAACGGGCACAACAAAACGTGTGTGCGGGATAGTGACCATTCCCGCCTAGTGCTAGCAATGCAGGAGCACTGCCAAAAGGCAAAGGAAGGCGCTTAGCATGCGGCTTGTGCGCAAAGCTTTCAGACTGCCAGAGGACCGCAGCTGTGGTAAGCCCGCTTGCTCATTTGACGTTAGATGTCGCCTGCAAGAACTTCACCAGCATCTGGTTTATGCTGCTACCTGTTCTTAGGCGAAAACAAGGACACATGTGGCAAATGCTTTTTCCTGTTTCATTTTGCTAGACCACGCTCTTCTGTGGCACTTTAGTGCTTGCCAAACTGCTATGTGCGTGCTGCTGCTTCCATCTGACAAGGAGCACAGCCTTCTGACAGCAGCTTTCAACTTGTCGAAGAAAGAGCTTGGCCATTTAGATGTGAGGCAAATCTGTGTGTGTGTAAGGTGCAGGTGCAAGCTCCTGACAAAGGTGTTCTCCAGGTTCAGTTTCTCCCTGCCTGACACTTTGGAAATGTTTTCCTCTATCATTCGCACCAAGAGTCGCAGATTACTTAACTCAGGAGCTCTGAGAATGGAACGGCAAGAGGTGCTCCGCTTACGTCATAAACAGTGCTCCAGAGCGCTTAGCAACGGGCACAACGAAATGTGTGTGCGGGATAGTGACCATTCCCGCCTAGTGCTGGCAATGCACGAGCACTGCCAAAAGGCAAAGGAAGGTGCTTAGCATGCGGCTTGTGCGCAAAGCTTTCAGACTGCCAGAGGACCGCAGCTGTGGTAAGCCTGCTTGCGCATTTGACGTTAGATGTCGCCTGCAAGAACTTCACCCGCATCTGGTTTATGCTGCTACCTGCTGTTAGGCGACAACAAGGACACATGTAGCAAATGCTTTTTCCTGTTTCATTTTGCTAGACCACGCTCTTCTGTGGCTCTTTAGTGCTTGCCAAACTCCTATGTGCGTGCTGCTGCTTCCATCTGACAAGGAGCACAGCCTTCTGACAGCAGCTTTCAACTTGTCGAAGAAAGAGCTTGGCCATTTAGATGTGATGCAAATCTGTGTGTGTGTAAGGTGCAGGTGCAAGCTCCTGACAAAGGTGTTCTCCAGGTTCAGTTTCTCCTTGCCAGACACATTGGAAATGTTTTCCTCTATCATTCGCACCAAGAGTCGCAGATTACTTAACTCAGGAGCTCTGAGAATGGAACGGCAAGAGGTGTTCCGCTTACGTCATAAACAGTGCTCCAGAGCGCTTAGCAACGGGCACAACGAAACGTGTGTGCGGGATAGTGACCATTCCCACCTAGTGATGGCAATGCACGAGCACTGCCAAAAGGCAAAGGAAGGCGCTTAGCATGCGGCTTGTGCGCAAAGTTTTCAGACTGCCAGAGGACCGCAGCTGTGGTAAGCCGGCTTGCTCATTTGACGTTAGATGTCGCCTGCAAGAACTTCACCCGCATCTGGTTTATGCTGCTACCTGTTCTTAGGCGACAACAAGGACACATGCAGTAAATGCTTTTTCCTGTTTCATTTTGCTAGACCACGCTCTTCTGTGGCTCTTTAGTGCTTGCCAAACTGCTATGTGCGTGCTGCTGCTTCCATCTGACAAGGAGCACAGCCTTCTGACAGCAGCTTTCAACTTGTCGAAGAAAGAGCTTGGCCATTTAGATGTGATGCAAATCTGTGTGTGTGTAAGGTGCAGGTGCGAGCTCCTGACAAAGGTGTTCTCCAGGTTCAGTTTCTCCCTGCCAGACACTTTGGAAATGTTTTCCTCTATCATTCGCACCAAGAGTCGCAGATTACTTAACTCAGGAGCTCTGAGAATGGAACGGCAAGAGGTGTTCCGCTTACGTCATAAACAGTGCTCCAGAGCGCTTAGCAACGGGCACAACGAAACGTGTGTGCGGGATAGTGACCATTCCCGCCTAGTGCTGGCAATGCACGAGCACTGCCAAAAGGCAAAGGAAGGCGCTTAGCATGCGGCTTGTGCGCAAAGCTTTCAGACTGCCAGAGGACCGCAGCTGTGGTAAGCCCGCTTGCTCATTTGACGTTAGATGTCGCCTGCAAGAACTTCACCCGCATCTGGTTTATGCTGCTACCTGTTGTTAGGCGACACCAAGGGCACATGTAGCAAATGCTTTTTCCTGCCTCATTTTGCTAGACCACGCTCTTCTGTGGCACTTTAGTGCTTGCCAAACTGCTATGTGCGTGCTGCTGCTTCCATCTGACAAGGAGCACAGCCTTCTGACCGCAGCTTTCAACTTGCCGAAGAAAGAGCTTGGCCATTTAGATGTGATGCAAATCTGTGTGTGTGTAAGGTGCAGGTGCAAGCTCCTGACAAAGGTGTTCTCCAGGTTCAGTTTCTCCCTGCCAGACACATTGGAAATGTTTTCCTCTATCATTCGCACCAAGAGTCGCAGATTACTTAACTCAGGAGCTCTGAGAATGGAACGGCAAGAGGTGTTCCGCTTACGTCATAAACAGTGCTCCAGAGCGCTTAGCAACGGGCACAACGAAACGTGCGTGCGGGATAGTGACCATTCCCGCCTAGTGCTGGCAATGCACGAGCACTGCCAAAAGGCAAAGGAAGGCGCTTAGCATGCGGCTTGTGCGCAAAGCTTTCAGACTGCCAGAGGACCGCAGCTGTGGTAAGCCCGCTTGCTCATTTGACGTTAGATGTCGCCTGCAAGAACTTCACCCGCATCTGGTTTATGCTGCTACCTGTTGTTAGGCGACACCAAGGGCACATGTAGCAAATGCTTTTTCCTGCCTCATTTTGCTAGACCACGCTCTTCTGTGGCACTTTAGTGCTTGCCAAACTCCTATGTGCGTGCTGCTGCTTCCATCTGACAAGGAGCACAGCCTTCTGACAGCAGCTTTCAACTTGTCGAAGAAAGAGCTTGGCCATTTAGATGTGATGCAAATCTGTGTGTGTGTAAGGTGCAGGTGCAAGCTCCTGACAAAGGTGTTCTCCAGGTTCAGTTTCTCCTTGCCAGACACTTTGGAAATGTTTTCCTCTATCATTCGCACCAAGAGTCGCAGATTACTTAACTCAGGAGCTCTGAGAATGGAACGGCAAGAGGTGTTCCGCTTATGTCATAAACAGTGCTCCAGAGCGCTTAGCAACGGGCACAACGAAACGTGTGTGCGGGATAGTGACCATTCCCGCCTAGTGCTGGCAATGCAGGAGCACTGCTAAAAGGCGAAGGAAAGCGCTTAGCATGCGGCTTGTGCGCAAAGCTTTCAGACTGCCAGAGGACCGCAGCTGTGGTAAGCCCGCTTGCTCATTTGACGTTAGATGTCGCCTGCAAGAACTTCACCCGCATCTGGTTTATGCTGCTACCTGTTCTTAGGCGAAAACAAGGACACATGCAGTAAATGCTTTTTCCTGTTTCATTTTGCTAGACCACGCTCATCTGTGGCACTTTAGTGCTTGCCAAACTGCTATGTTCGTGCTGCTGCTTCCATCTGACAAGGAGCACAGCCTTCTGACAGCAGCTTTCAACTTGTCGAAGAAAGAGCTTGGCCATTTAGATGTGATGCAAATCTGTGTGTGTGTAAGGTGCAGGTGCAAGCTCCTGACAAAGGTGTTCTCCAGGTTCAGTTTCTCCCTGCCAGACACATTGGAAATGTTTTCCTCTATCATTCGCACCAAGAGTCGCAGATTACTTAACTCAGGAGCTCTGAGAATGGAACGGCAAGGGGTGTTCCGCTTACGTCATAAACAGTGCTCCAGAGCGCTTAGCAACGGGCACAACGAAACGTGTGTGCGGGATAGTGACCATTCCCGCCTAGTGATGGCAATGCACGAGCACTGCCAAAAGGCAAAGGAAGGCGCTTAGCATGCGGCTTGTGCGCAAAGCTTTCAGACTGCCAGAGGACCGCAGCTGTGGTAAGCCGGCTTGCTCATTTGACGTTAGATGTCGCCTGCAAGAACTTCACCCGCATCTGGTTTATGCTGCTACCTGTTCTTAGGCGACAACAAGGGCACATGTAGCAAATGCTTTTTCCTGCCTCATTTTGCTAGACCACGCTCTTCTGTGGCACTTTAGTGCTTGCCAAACTGCTATGTGCGTGCTGCTGCTTCCATCTGACAAGGAGCACAGCCTTCTGACAGCAGCTTTCAACTTGTCGAAGAAAGAGCTTGGCCATTTAGATGTGATGCAAATCTGTGTGTGTGTAAGGTGCAGGTGCGAGCTCCTGACAAAGGTGTTCTCCAGGTTCAATTTCTCCTTGCCAGACACATTGGAAATGTTTTCCTCTATCATTCGCACCAAGAGTTGCAGATTACTTAACACAGGAGCTCTGAGAATGGAACGGCAAGAGGTGTTCCGCTTACGTCATAAACAGTGCTCCAGAGCGCTTAGCAACGGGCACAAGAAAACGTGTGTGCGGGATAGTGACCATTCCCGCCTAGTGCTGGCAATGCACGAGCACTGCCAAAAGGCAAAGGAAGGCGCTTAGCATGCGGCTTGTGCGCAAAGCTTTCAGACTGCCAGAGGACCGCAGCTGTGGTAAGCCGGCTTGCTCATTTGACGTTAGATGTCGCCTGCAAGAACTTCACCCGCATCTGGTTTATGCTGCTACCTGTTCTTAGGCGACAACAAGGACACATGCAGTAAATGCTTTTTCCTGTTTCATTTTGCTAGACCACGCTCTTCTGTGGCACTTTAGTGCTTGCCAAACTGCTATGTGCGTGCTGCTGCTTCCATCTGACAAGGAGCACAGCCTTCTGACAGCAGCTTTCAACTTGTCGAAGAAAGAGCTTGGCCATTTAGATGTGATGCAAATCTGTGTGTGTGTAAGGTGCAGGTGCAAGCTCCTGACAAAGGTGTTCTCCAGGTTCAGTTTCTCCTTGCCAGACACATTGGAAATGTTTTCCTCTATCATTCGCACCAAGAGTCGCAGATTACTTAACTCAGGAGCTCTGAGAATGGAACGGCAAGAGGTGTTCTGCTTACGTCATAAACAGTGCTCCAGAGCGCTTAGCAACGGGCACAACAAAACGTGTGTGCGGGATAGTGACCATTCCCGCCTAGTGCTAGCAATGCACGAGCACTGCCAAAAGGCAAAGGAAGGCGCTTAGCATGCGGCTTGTGCGCAAAGCTTTCAGACTGCCAGAGGACCGCAGCTGTGGTAAGCCCGCTTGCTCATTTGACGTTAGATGTCGCCTGCAAGAACTTCACCCGCATCTGGTTTATGCTGCTACCTGTTCTTATGCGACAACAAGGACACATGCAGTAAATGCTTTTTCCTGTTTCATTTTGCTAGACCACGCTCTTCTGTGGCTCTTTAGTGCTTGCCAAACTGCTATGTGCGTGCTGCTGCTTCCATCTGACAAGGAGCACAGCCTTCTGACAGCAGCTTTCAACTTGTCGAAGAAAGAGCTTGGCCATTTAGATGTGATGCAAATCTGTGTGTGTGTAAGGTGCAGGTGCAAGCTCCTGACAAAGGTGTTCTCCACGTTCAATTTCTCCTTGCCAGACACATTGGAAATGTTTTCCTCTATCATTCGCACCAAGAGTCGCAGATTACTTAACACAGGAGCTCTGAGAATGGAACGGCAAGAGGTGTTCGGCTTACGTCATAAACAGTGCTCCAGAGCGCTTAGCAACGGGCACAACAAAACGTGTGTGCGGGATAGTGACCATTCCCGCCTAGTGCTGGCAATGCACGAGCACTGCCAAAAGGCAAAGGAAGGCGCTTAGCATCCGGCTTGTGCGCAAAGCTTTCAGACTGCCAGAGGACCGCAGCTGTGGTAAGCCCGCTTGCTCATTTGACGTTAGATGTCGCCTGCAAGAACTTCACCCACATCTGGTTTATGCTGCTACCTGTTGTTAGGCGACACCAAGGGCACATGTAGCAAATGCTTTTTCCTGCCTCATTTTGCTAGACCACGCTCTTCTGTGGCACTTTAGTGCTTGCCAAACTGCTATGTGCGTGCTGCTGCTTCCATCTGACAAGGAGCACAGCCTTCTGACAGCAGCTTTCAACTTGTCGAAGAAAGAGCTTGGCCATTTAGATGTGATGCAAATCTGTGTGTGTCTAAGGTGCAGGTGCAAGCTCCTGACAAAGGTGTTCTCCACGTTCAATTTCTCCTTGCCAGACACATTGGAAATGTTTTCCTCTATCATTCGCACCAAGAGTCGCAGATTACTTAACACAGGAGCTCTGAGAATGGAACGGCAAGAGGTGTTCCGCTTACGTCATAAACAGTGCTCCAGAGCGCTTAGCAACGGGCACAACAAAACGTGTGTGCGGGATAGTGACCATTCCCGCCTAGTGCTGGCAATGCACGAGCACTGCCAAAAGGCAAAGGAAGGCGCTTAGCATGCGGCTTGTGCGCAAAGCTTTCAGACTGCCAGAGGACCGCAGCTGTGGTAAGCCCGCTTGCTCATTTGACGTTAGATGTCGCCTGCAAGAACTTCACCCGCATCTGGTTTATGCTGCTACCTGTTGTTAGGCGACACCAAGGGCACATGTAGCAAATGCTTTTTCCTGCCTCATTTTGCTAGACCACGCTCTTCTGTGGCACTTTAGTGCTTGCCAAACTGCTATGTGCGTGCTGCTGCTTCCATCTGACAAGGAGCACAGCCTTCTGACAGCAGCTTTCAACTTGTCGAAGAAAGAGCTTGGCCATTTCGATGAGATGCAAATCTGTGTGTGTGTAAGGTGCAGGTGCGAGCTCCTGACAAAGGTGCTCTCCAGGTTCAGTTTCTCCCTGCCAGACACTTTGGAAATGTTTTCCTCTATCATTTGCACCAAGAGTCGCAGATTACTTAACTCAGGAGCTCTGAGAATGGAACGGCAAGAGGTGTTCCGCTTACGTCATAAACAGTGCTCCAGAGCGCTTAGCAACGGGCACAACAAAACGTGTGTGCGGGATAGTGACCATTCCCGCCTAGTGATGGCAATGCACGAGCACTGCCAAAAGGCAAAGGAAGGCGCTTTTCATCCGGCTTGTGCGCAAAGCTTTCAGACTGCCAGAGGACCGCAGCTGTGGTAAGCCCGCTTGCTCATTTGACGTTAGATGTCGCCTGCAAGAACTTCACCAGCATCTGGTTTATGCTGCTACCTGTTCTTAGGCGACAACAAGGACACATGCAGTAAATGCTTTTTCCTGTTTCATTTTGCTAGACCACGCTCTTCTGTGGCACTTTAGTGCTTGCCAAACTGCTATGTGCGTGCTGCTGCTTCCATCTGACAAGGAGCACAGCCTTCTGACAGCAGCTTTCAACTTGTCAAAGAAAGAGCTTGGCCATTTAGATGTGATGCAAATCTGTGTGTGTGTAAGGTGCAGGTGCAAGCTCCTGACAAAGGTGTTCTCCAGGTTCAGTTTCTCCTTGCCAGACACATTGGAAATGTTTTCCTCTATCATTCGCACCAAGAGTCGCAGATTACTTAACTCAGGAGCTCTGAGAATGGAACGGCAAGAGGTGTTCCGCTTACGTCATAAACAGTGCTCCAGAGCGCTTAGCAACGGGCACAACGAAATGTGTGTGCGGGATAGTGACCATTCCCGCCTAGTGCTGGCAATGCACAAGCACTGCCAAAAGGCAAAGGAAGGCGCTTAGCATGCGGCTTGTGCGCAAAGCTTTCAGACTGCCAGAGGACCGCAGCTGTGGTAAGCCTGCTTGCTCATTTGACGTTAGCTGTCGCCTGCAAGAACTTCACCCGCATCTGGTTTATGCTGCTACCTGTTGTTAGGCGACACCAAGGGCACATGTAGCAAATGCTTTTTCCTGCCTCATTTTGCTAGACCACGCTCTTCTGTGGCACTTTAGTGCTTGCCAAACTCCTATGTGCGTGCTGCTGCTTCCATCTGACAAGGAGCACAGCCTTCTGACAGCAGCTTTCAACTTGTCGAAGAAAGAGCTTGGCCATTTAGATGTGATGCAAATCTGTGTGTGTGTAAGGTGCAGGTGCAAGCTCCTGACAAAGGTGTTCTCCAGGTTCAGTTTCTCCTTGCCAGACACATTGGAAATGTTTTCCTCTATCATTCGCACCAAGAGTCGCAGATTACTTAACTCAGGAGCTCTGAGAATGGAACGGCAAGAGGTGTTCCGCTTACGTCATAAACAGTGCTCCAGAGCGCTTAGCAACGGGCACAACGAAACGTGTGTGCGGGATAGTTACCATTCCCGCCTAGTGATGGCAATGTACGAGCACTGCCAAAAGGCAAAGGAAGGCGCTTAGCATGCGGCTTGTGCGCAAAGTTTTCAGACTGCCAGAGGACCGCAGCTGTGGTAAGCCGGCTTGCTCATTTGACGTTAGATGTCGCCTGCAAGAACTTCACCAGCATCTGGTTTATGCTGCTACCTGTTCTTAGGCGACAACAAGGACACATGCAGTAAATGCTTTTTCCTGTTTCATTTTGCTAGACCACGCTCTTCTGTGGCTCTTTAGTGCTTGCCAAACTGCTATGTGCGTGCTGCTGCTTCCATCTGACAAGGAGCACAGCCTTCTGACAGCAGCTTTCAACTTGTCGAAGAAAGAGCTTGGCCATTTAGATGTGATGCAAATCTGTGTGTGTGTAAGGTGCAGGTGCGAGCTCCTGACAAAGGTGTTCTCCAGGTTCAATTTCTCCTTGCCAGACACATTGGAAATGTTTTCCTCTATCATTCGCACCAAGAGTTGCAGATTACTTAACACAGGAGCTCTGAGAATGGAACGGCAAGAGGTGTTCCGCTTACGTCATAAACAGTGCTCCAGAGCGCTTAGCAACGGGCACAAGAAAACGTGTGTGCGGGATAGTGACCATTCCCGCCTAGTGCTGGCAATGCACGAGCACTGCCAAAAGGCAAAGGAAGGCGCTTAGCATGCGGCTTGTGCGCAAAGCTTTCAGACTGCCAGAGGACCGCAGCTGTGGTAAGCCCGCTTGCTCATTTGACGTTAGATGTCGCCTGCAAGAACTTCACCAGCATCTGGTTTATGCTGCTACCTGTTCTTAGGCGACAACAAGGACACATGCAGTAAATGCTTTTTCCTGTTTCATTTTGCTAGACCACGCTCTTCTGTGGCTCTTTAGTGCTTGCCAAACTGCTATGTGCGTGCTGCTGCTTCCATCTGACAAGGAGCACAGCCTTCTGACAGCAGCTTTCAACTTGTCGAAGAAAGAGCTTGGCCATTTAGATGTGATGCAAATCTGTGTGTGTGTAAGGTGCAGGTGCGAGCTCCTGACAAAGGTGTTCTCCGGGTTCAATTTCTCCTTGCCAGACACATTGGAAATGTTTTCCTCTATCATTCGCACCAAGAGTTGCAGATTACTTAACACAGGAGCTCTGAGAATGGAACGGCAAGAGGTGTTCCGCTTATGTCATAAACAGTGCTCCAGAGCGCTTAGCAACGGGCACAACAAAACGTGTGTGCGGGATAGTGACCATTCCCGCCTAGTGCTGGCAATGCACGAGCACTGCCAAAAGGCAAAGGAAGGCGCTTAGCATGCGGCTTGTGCGCAAAGCTTTCAGACTGCCAGAGGACCGCAGCTGTGGTAAGCCCGCTTGCTCATTTGACGTTAGATGTCGCCTGCAAGAACTTCACCCGCATCTGGTTTATGCTGCTACCTGTTCTTAGGCGAAAACAAGGACACATGTGGCAAATGCTTTTTCCTGTTTCATTTTGCTAGACCACGCTCTTCTGTGGCACTTTAGTGCTTGCCAAACTGCTATGTGCGTGCTGCTGCTTCCATCTGACAAGGAGCACAGCCTTCTGACAGCAGCTTTCAACTTGTCGAAGAAAGAGCTTGGCCATTTAGATGTGAGGCAAATCTGTGTGTGTGTAAGGTGCAGGTGCAAGCTCCTGACAAAGGTGTTCTCCAGGTTCAGTTTCTCCCTGCCTGACACTTTGGAAATGTTTTCCTCTATCATTCGCACCAAGAGTCGCAGATTACTTAACTCAGGAGCTCTGAGAATGGAACGGCAAGAGGTGCTCCGCTTACGTCATAAACAGTGCTCCAGAGCGCTTAGCAACGGGCACAACGAAATGTGTGTGCGGGATAGTGACCATTCCCGCCTAGTGCTGGCAATGCACGAGCACTGCCAAAAGGCAAAGGAAGGTGCTTAGCATGCGGCTTGTGCGCAAAGCTTTCAGACTGCCAGAGGACCGCAGCTGTGGTAAGCCTGCTTGCGCATTTGACGTTAGATGTCGCCTGCAAGAACTTCACCCGCATCTGGTTTATGCTGCTACCTGCTGTTAGGCGACAACAAGGACACATGTAGCAAATGCTTTTTCCTGTTTCATTTTGCTAGACCACGCTCTTCTGTGGCTCTTTAGTGCTTGCCAAACTCCTATGTGCGTGCTGCTGCTTCCATCTGACAAGGAGCACAGCCTTCTGACAGCAGCTTTCAACTTGTCGAAGAAAGAGCTTGGCCATTTAGATGTGATGCAAATCTGTGTGTGTGTAAGGTGCAGGTGCAAGCTCCTGACAAAGGTGTTCTCCAGGTTCAGTTTCTCCTTGCCAGACACATTGGAAATGTTTTCCTCTATCATTTGCACCAAGAGTCGCAGATTACTTAACTCAGGAGCTCTGAGAATGGAACGGCAAGAGGTGTTCCGCTTACGTCATAAACAGTGCTCCAGAGCGCTTAGCAACGGGCACAACAAAACGTGTGTGCGGGATAGTGACCATTCCCGCCTAGTGCTAGCAATGCAGGAGCACTGCCAAAAGGCAAAGGAAGGCGCTTAGCATGCGGCTTGTGCGCAAAGCTTTCAGACTGCCAGAGGACCGCAGCTGTGGTAAGCCCGCTTGCTCATTTGACGTTAGATGTCGCCTGCAAGAACTTCACCAGCATCTGGTTTATGCTGCTACCTGTTCTTAGGCGAAAACAAGGACACATGTGGCAAATGCTTTTTCCTGTTTCATTTTGCTAGACCACGCTCTTCTGTGGCACTTTAGTGCTTGCCAAACTGCTATGTGCGTGCTGCTGCTTCCATCTGACAAGGAGCACAGCCTTCTGACAGCAGCTTTCAACTTGTCGAAGAAAGAGCTTGGCCATTTAGATGTGAGGCAAATCTGTGTGTGTGTAAGGTGCAGGTGCAAGCTCCTGACAAAGGTGTTCTCCAGGTTCAGTTTCTCCCTGCCTGACACTTTGGAAATGTTTTCCTCTATCATTCGCACCAAGAGTCGCAGATTACTTAACTCAGGAGCTCTGAGAATGGAACGGCAAGAGGTGCTCCGCTTACGTCATAAACAGTGCTCCAGAGCGCTTAGCAACGGGCACAACGAAATGTGTGTGCGGGATAGTGACCATTCCCGCCTAGTGCTGGCAATGCACGAGCACTGCCAAAAGGCAAAGGAAGGTGCTTAGCATGCGGCTTGTGCGCAAAGCTTTCAGACTGCCAGAGGACCGCAGCTGTGGTAAGCCTGCTTGCGCATTTGACGTTAGATGTCGCCTGCAAGAACTTCACCCGCGTCTGGTTTATGCTGCTACCTGCTGTTAGGCGACAACAAGGACACATGTAGCAAATGCTTTTTCCTGTTTCATTTTGCTAGACCACGCTCTTCTGTGGCTCTTTAGTGCTTGCCAAACTGCTATGTGCGTGCTGCTGCTTCCATCTGACAAGGAGCACAGCCTTCTGACAGCAGCTTTCAACTTGTCGAAGAAAGAGCTTGGCCATTTAGATGTGATGCAAATCTGTGTGTGTGTAAGGTGCAGGTGCAAGCTCCTGACAAAGGTGTTCTCCAGGTTCAATTTCTCCTTGCCAGACACATTGGAAATGTTTTCCTCTATCATTCGCACCAAGAGTCGCAGATTACTTAACTCAGGAGCTCTGAGAATGGAACGGCAAGAGGTGTTCCGCTTACGTCATAAACAGTGCTCCAGAGCGCTTAGCAACGGGCACAACGAAACGTGTGTGCGGGATAGTGACCATTCCCACCTAGTGATGGCAATGCACGAGCACTGCCAAAAGGCAAAGGAAGGCGCTTAGCATGCGGCTTGTGCGCAAAGTTTTCAGACTGCCAGAGGACCGCAGCTGTGGTAAGCCGGCTTGCTCATTTGACGTTAGATGTCGCCTGCAAGAACTTCACCCGCATCTGGTTTATGCTGCTACCTGTTCTTAGGCGACAACAAGGACACATGCAGTAAATGCTTTTTCCTGTTTCATTTTGCTAGACCATGCTCTTCTGTGGCTCTTTAGTGCTTGCCAAACTGCTATGTGCGTGCTGCTGCTTCCATCTGACAAGGAGCACAGCCTTCTGACAGCAGCTTTCAACTTGTCGAAGAAAGAGCTTGGCCATTTAGATGTGATGCAAATCTGTGTGTGTGTAAGGTGCAGGTGCGAGCTCCTGACAAAGGTGTTCTCCAGGTTCAGTTTCTCCCTGCCAGACACTTTGGAAATGTTTTCCTCTATCATTCGCACCAAGAGTCGCAGATTACTTAACTCAGGAGCTCTGAGAATGGAACGGCAAGAGGTGTTCCGCTTACGTCATAAACAGTGCTCCAGAGCGCTTAGCAACGGGCACAACGAAACGTGTGTGCGGGATAGTGACCATTCCCGCCTAGTGCTGGCAATGCACGAGCACTGCCAAAAGGCAAAGGAAGGCGCTTAGCATGCGGCTTGTGCGCAAAGCTTTCAGACTGCCAGAGGACCGCAGCTGTGGTAAGCCCGCTTGCTCATTTGACGTTAGATGTCGCCTGCAAGAACTTCACCCGCATCTGGTTTATGCTGCTACCTGTTGTTAGGCGACACCAAGGGCACATGTAGCAAATGCTTTTTCCTGTTTCATTTTGCTAGACCACGCTCTTCTGTGGCACTTTAGTGCTTGCCAAACTGCTATGTGCGTGCTGCTGCTTCCATCTGACAAGGAGCACAGCCTTCTGACCGCAGCTTTCAACTTGCCGAAGAAAGAGCTTGGCCATTTAGATGTGATGCAAATCTGTGTGTGTGTAAGGTGCAGGTGCAAGCTCCTGACAAAGGTGTTCTCCAGGTTCAGTTTCTCTCTGCCAGACACTTTGGAAATGTTTTCCTCTATCATTTGCACCAAGAGTCGCAGATTACTTAACTCAGGAGCTCTGAGAATGGAACAGCAAGGGGTGTTCCGCTTACGTCATAAACAGTGCTCCAGAGCGCTTAGCAACGGGCACAACAAAACGTGTGTGCGGGATAGTGACCATTCCCGCCTAGTGCTAGCAATGCAGGAGCACTGCCAAAAGGCAAAGGAAGGCGCTTAGCATGCGGCTTGTGCGCAAAGCTTTCAGACTGCCAGAGGACCGCAGCTGTGGTAAGCCCGCTTGCTCATTTGACGTTAGATGTCGCCTGCAAGAACTTCACCAGCATCTGGTTTATGCTGCTACCTGTTCTTAGGCGAAAACAAGGACACATGTGGCAAATGCTTTTTCCTGTTTCATTTTGCTAGACCACGCTCTTCTGTGGCACTTTAGTGCTTGCCAAACTGCTATGTGCGTGCTGCTGCTTCCATCTGACAAGGAGCACAGCCTTCTGACAGCAGCTTTCAACTTGTCGAAGAAAGAGCTTGGCCATTTAGATGTGAGGCAAATCTGTGTGTGTGTAAGGTGCAGGTGCAAGCTCCTGACAAAGGTGTTCTCCAGGTTCAGTTTCTCCCTGCCTGACACTTTGGAAATGTTTTCCTCTATCATTCGCACCAAGAGTCGCAGATTACTTAACTCAGGAGCTCTGAGAATGGAACGGCAAGAGGTGCTCCGCTTACGTCATAAACAGTGCTCCAGAGCGCTTAGCAACGGGCACAACGAAATGTGTGTGCGGGATAGTGACCATTCCCGCCTAGTGCTGGCAATGCACGAGCACTGCCAAAAGGCAAAGGAAGGTGCTTAGCATGCGGCTTGTGCGCAAAGCTTTCAGACTGCCAGAGGACCGCAGCTGTGGTAAGCCTGCTTGCGCATTTGACGTTAGATGTCGCCTGCAAGAACCTCACCCGCATCTGGTTTATGCTGCTACCTGCTGTTAGGCGACAACAAGGACACATGTAGCAAATGCTTTTTCCTGTTTCATTTTGCTAGACCACACTCTTCTGTGGCTCTTTAGTGCTTGCCAAACTCCTATGTGCGTGCTGCTGCTTCCATCTGACAAGGAGCACAGCCTTCTGACAGCAGCTTTCAACTTGTCGAAGAAAGAGCTTGGCCATTTAGATGTGATGCAAATCTGTGTGTGTGTAAGGTGCAGGTGCAAGCTCCTGACAAAGGTGTTCTCCAGGTTCAGTTTCTCCTTGCCAGACACATTGGAAATGTTTTCCTCTATCATTCGCACCAAGAGTCGCAGATTACTTAACTCAGGAGCTCTGAGAATGGAACGGCAAGAGGTGTTCCGCTTACGTCATAAACAGTGCTCCAGAGCGCTTAGCAACGGGCACAACAAAACGTGTGTGCGGGATAGTGACCATTCCCGCCTAGTGCTAGCAATGCAGGAGCACTGCCAAAAGGCAAAGGAAGGCGCTTAGCATGCGGCTTGTGCGCAAAGCTTTCAGACTGCCAGAGGACCGCAGCTGTGGTAAGCCCGCTTGCTCATTTGACGTTAGATGTCGCCTGCAAGAACTTCACCAGCATCTGGTTTATGCTGCTACCTGTTCTTAGGCGAAAACAAGGACACATGTGGCAAATGCTTTTTCCTGTTTCATTTTGCTAGACCACGCTCTTCTGTGGCACTTTAGTGCTTGCCAAACTGCTATGTGCGTGCTGCTGCTTCCATCTGACAAGGAGCACAGCCTTCTGACAGCAGCTTTCAACTTGTCGAAGAAAGAGCTTGGCCATTTAGATGTGAGGCAAATCTGTGTGTGTGTAAGGTGCAGGTGCAAGCTCCTGACAAAGGTGTTCTCCAGGTTCAGTTTCTCCCTGCCTGACACTTTGGAAATGTTTTCCTCTATCATTCGCACCAAGAGTCGCAGATTACTTAACTCAGGAGCTCTGAGAATGGAACGGCAAGAGGTGCTCCGCTTACGTCATAAACAGTGCTCCAGAGCGCTTAGCAACGGGCACAACGAAATGTGTGTGCGGGATAGTGACCATTCCCGCCTAGTGCTGGCAATGCACGAGCACTGCCAAAAGGCAAAGGAAGGTGCTTAGCATGCGGCTTGTGCGCAAAGCTTTCAGACTGCCAGAGGACCGCAGCTGTGGTAAGCCTGCTTGCGCATTTGACGTTAGATGTCGCCTGCAAGAACTTCACCCGCATCTGGTTTATGCTGCTACCTGCTGTTAGGCGACAACAAGGACACATGTAGCAAATGCTTTTTCCTGTTTCATTTTGCTAGACCACGCTCTTCTGTGGCTCTTTAGTGCTTGCCAAACTCCTATGTGCGTGCTGCTGCTTCCATCTGACAAGGAGCACAGCCTTCTGACAGCAGCTTTCAACTTGTCGAAGAAAGAGCTTGGCCATTTAGATGTGATGCAAATCTGTGTGTGTGTAAGGTGCAGGTGCAAGCTCCTGACAAAGGTGTTCTCCAGGTTCAGTTTCTCCTTGCCAGACACATTGGAAATGTTTTCCTCTATCATTTGCACCAAGAGTCGCAGATTACTTAACTCAGGAGCTCTGAGAATGGAACGGCAAGAGGTGTTCCGCTTACGTCATAAACAGTGCTCCAGAGCGCTTAGCAACGGGCACAACAAAACGTGTGTGCGGGATAGTGACCATTCCCGCCTAGTGCTAGCAATGCAGGAGCACTGCCAAAAGGCAAAGGAAGGCGCTTAGCATGCGGCTTGTGCGCAAAGCTTTCAGACTGCCAGAGGACCGCAGCTGTGGTAAGCCCGCTTGCTCATTTGACGTTAGATGTCGCCTGCAAGAACTTCACCAGCATCTGGTTTATGCTGCTACCTGTTCTTAGGCGAAAACAAGGACACATGTGGCAAATGCTTTTTCCTGTTTCATTTTGCTAGACCACGCTCTTCTGTGGCACTTTAGTGCTTGCCAAACTGCTATGTGCGTGCTGCTGCTTCCATCTGACAAGGAGCACAGCCTTCTGACAGCAGCTTTCAACTTGTCGAAGAAAGAGCTTGGCCATTTAGATGTGAGGCAAATCTGTGTGTGTGTAAGGTGCAGGTGCAAGCTCCTGACAAAGGTGTTCTCCAGGTTCAGTTTCTCCCTGCCTGACACTTTGGAAATGTTTTCCTCTATCATTCGCACCAAGAGTCGCAGATTACTTAACTCAGGAGCTCTGAGAATGGAACGGCAAGAGGTGCTCCGCTTACGTCATAAACAGTGCTCCAGAGCGCTTAGCAACGGGCACAACGAAATGTGTGTGCGGGATAGTGACCATTCCCGCCTAGTGCTGGCAATGCACGAGCACTGCCAAAAGGCAAAGGAAGGTGCTTAGCATGCGGCTTGTGCGCAAAGCTTTCAGACTGCCAGAGGACCGCAGCTGTGGTAAGCCTGCTTGCGCATTTGACGTTAGATGTCGCCTGCAAGAACTTCACCCGCATCTGGTTTATGCTGCTACCTGCTGTTAGGCGACAACAAGGACACATGTAGCAAATGCTTTTTCCTGTTTCATTTTGCTAGACCACGCTCTTCTGTGGCTCTTTAGTGCTTGCCAAACTCCTATGTGCGTGCTGCTGCTTCCATCTGACAAGGAGCACAGCCTTCTGACAGCAGCTTTCAACTTGTCGAAGAAAGAGCTTGGCCATTTAGATGTGATGCAAATCTGTGTGTGTGTAAGGTGCAGGTGCAAGCTCCTGACAAAGGTGTTCTCCAGGTTCAGTTTCTCCTTGCCAGACACATTGGAAATGTTTTCCTCTATCATTCGCACCAAGAGTCGCAGATTACTTAACTCAGGAGCTCTGAGAATGGAACGGCAAGAGGTGTTCCGCTTACGTCATAAACAGTGCTCCAGAGCGCTTAGCAACGGGCACAACGAAACGTGTGTGCGGGATAGTGACCATTCCCACCTAGTGATGGCAATGCACGAGCACTGCCAAAAGGCAAAGGAAGGCGCTTAGCATGCGGCTTGTGCGCAAAGTTTTCAGACTGCCAGAGGACCGCAGCTGTGGTAAGCCGGCTTGCTCATTTGACGTTAGATGTCGCCTGCAAGAACTTCACCCGCATCTGGTTTATGCTGCTACCTGTTCTTAGGCGACAACAAGGACACATGCAGTAAATGCTTTTTCCTGTTTCATTTTGCTAGACCACGCTCTTCTGTGGCTCTTTAGTGCTTGCCAAACTGCTATGTGCGTGCTGCTGCTTCCATCTGACAAGGAGCACAGCCTTCTGACAGCAGCTTTCAACTTGTCGAAGAAAGAGCTTGGCCATTTAGATGTGATGCAAATCTGTGTGTGTGTAAGGTGCAGGTGCGAGCTCCTGACAAAGGTGTTCTCCAGGTTCAGTTTCTCCCTGCCAGACACTTTGGAAATGTTTTCCTCTATCATTCGCACCAAGAGTCGCAGATTACTTAACTCAGGAGCTCTGAGAATGGAACGGCAAGAGGTGTTCCGCTTACGTCATAAACAGTGCTCCAGAGCGCTTAGCAACGGGCACAACGAAACGTGTGTGCGGGATAGTGACCATTCCCGCCTAGTGCTGGCAATGCACGAGCACTGCCAAAAGGCAAAGGAAGGCGCTTAGCATGCGGCTTGTGCGCAAAGCTTTCAGACTGCCAGAGGACCGCAGCTGTGGTAAGCCCGCTTGCTCATTTGACGTTAGATGTCGCCTGCAAGAACTTCACCCGCATCTGGTTTATGCTGCTACCTGTTGTTAGGCGACACCAAGGGCACATGTAGCAAATGCTTTTTCCTGCCTCATTTTGCTAGACCACGCTCTTCTGTGGCACTTTAGTGCTTGCCAAACTGCTATGTGCGTGCTGCTGCTTCCATCTGACAAGGAGCACAGCCTTCTGACCGCAGCTTTCAACTTGTCGAAGAAAGAGCTTGGCCATTTAGATGTGATGCAAATCTGTGTGTGTGTAAGGTGCAGGTGCAAGCTCCTGACAAAGGTGTTCTCCAGGTTCAGTTTCTCCTTGCCAGACACATTGGAAATGTTTTCCTCTATCATTCGCACCAAGAGTCGCAGATTACTTAACTCAGGAGCTCTGAGAATGGAACGGCAAGAGGTGTTCCGCTTACGTCATAAACAGTGCTCCAGAGCGCTTAGCAACGGGCACAACGAAACGTGTGTGCGGGATAGTGACCATTCCCACCTAGTGATGGCAATGCACGAGCACTGCCAAAAGGCAAAGGAAGGCGCTTAGCATGCGGCTTGTGCGCAAAGTTTTCAGACTGCCAGAGGACCGCAGCTGTGGTAAGCCGGCTTGCTCATTTGACGTTAGATGTCGCCTGCAAGAACTTCACCAGCATCTGGTTTATGCTGCTACCTGTTCTTAGGCGACAACAAGGACACATGCAGTAAATGCTTTTTCCTGTTTCATTTTGCTAGACCACGCTCTTCTGTGGCTCTTTAGTGCTTGCCAAACTGCTATGTGCGTGCTGCTGCTTCCATCTGACAAGGAGCACAGCCTTCTGACAGCAGCTTTCAACTTGTCGAAGAAAGAGCTTGGCCATTTAGATGTGATGCAAATCTGTGTGTGTGTAAGGTGCAGGTGCGAGCTCCTGACAAAGGTGTTCTCCAGGTTCAGTTTCTCCCTGCCAGACACATTGGAAATGTTTTCCTCTATCATTCGCACCAAGAGTCGCAGATTACTTAACTCAGGAGCTCTGAGAATGGAACGGCAAGAGGTGTTCCGCTTACGTCATAAACAGTGCTCCAGAGCGCTTAGCAACGGGCACAACGAAACGTGCGTGCGGGATAGTGACCATTCCCGCCTAGTGCTGGCAATGCACGAGCACTGCCAAAAGGCAAAGGAAGGCGCTTAGCATGCGGCTTGTGCGCAAAGCTTTCAGACTGCCAGAGGACCGCAGCTGTGGTAAGCCCGCTTGCTCATTTGACGTTAGATGTCGCCTGCAAGAACTTCACCCGCATCTGGTTTATGCTGCTACCTGTTCTTAGGCGAAAACAAGGACACATGCAGTAAATGCTTTTTCCTGTTTCATTTTGCTAGACCACGCTCATCTGTGGCACTTTAGTGCTTGCCAAACTGCTATGTTCGTGCTGCTGCTTCCATCTGACAAGGAGCACAGCCTTCTGACAGCAGCTTTCAACTTGTCGAAGAAAGAGCTTGGCCATTTAGATGTGATGCAAATCTGTGTGTGTGTAAGGTGCAGGTGCAAGCTCCTGACAAAGGTGTTCTCCAGGTTCAGTTTCTCTCTGCCAGACACTTTGGAAATGTTTTCCTCTATCATTCGCACCAAGAGTCGCAGATTACTTAACTCAGGAGCTCTGAGAATGGAACGGCAAGAGGTGCTCCGCTTACGTCATAAACAGTGCTCCAGAGCGCTTAGTAACGGGCACAACGAAATGTGTGTGCGGGATAGTGACCATTCCCGCCTAGTGCTGGCAATGCACGAGCACTGCCAAAAGGCAAAGGAAGGCGCTTAGCATGCGGCTTGTGCGCAAAGCTTTCAGACTGCCAGAGGACCGCAGCTGTGGTAAGCCCGCTTGCTCATTTGACGTTAGATGTCGCCTGCAAGAACTTCACCCGCATCTGGTTTATGCTGCTACCTGTTGTTAGGCGACACCAAGGACACATGTAGCAAATGCTTTTTCCTGTTTCATTTTGCTAGACCACGCTCTTCTGTGGCTCTTTAGTGCTTGCCAAACTGCTATGTGCGTGCTGCTGCTTCCATCTGACAAGGAGCACAGCCTTCTGACAGCAGCTTTCAACTTGTCGAAGAAAGAGCTTGGCCATTTAGATGTGATGCAAATCTGTGTGTGTGTAAGGTGCAGGTGCAAGCTCCTGACAAAGGTGTTCTCCAGGTTCAGTTTCTCCCTGCCAGACACATTGGAAATGTTTTCCTCTATCATTCGCACCAAGAGTCGCAGATTACTTAACTCAGGAGCTCTGAGAATGGAACGGCAAGGGGTGTTCCGCTTACGTCATAAACAGTGCTCCAGAGCGCTTAGCAACGGGCACAACGAAACGTGTGTGCGGGATAGTGACCATTCCCGCCTAGTGATGGCAATGCACGAGCACTGCCAAAAGGCAAAGGAAGGCGCTTAGCATGCGGCTTGTGCGCAAAGCTTTCAGACTGCCAGAGGACCGCAGCTGTGGTAAGCCCGCTTGCTCATTTGACGTTAGATGTCGCCTGCAAGAACTTCACCCGCATCTGGTTTATGCTGCTACCTGTTCTTAGGCGACAACAAGGGCACATGTAGCAAATGCTTTTTCCTGCCTCATTTTGCTAGACCACGCTCTTCTGTGGCACTTTAGTGCTTGCCAAACTGCTATGTGCGTGCTGCTGCTTCCATCTGACAAGGAGCACAGCCTTCTGACAGCAGCTTTCAACTTGTCGAAGAAAGAGCTTGGCCATTTAGATGTGATGCAAATCTGTGTGTGTGTAAGGTGCAGGTGCAAGCTCCTGACAAAGGTGTTCTCCAGGTTCAGTTTCTCTCTGCCAGACACTTTGGAAATGTTTTCCTCTATCATTCGCACCAAGAGTCGCAGATTACTTAACTCAGGAGCTCTGAGAATGGAACGGCAAGAGGTGTTCCGCTTACGTCATAAACAGTGCTCCAGAGCGCTTAGCAACGGGCACAACAAAACGTGTGTGCGGGATAGTGACCATTCCCGCCTAGTGCTGGCAATGCAGGAGCACTGCTAAAAGGCGAAGGAAGGCGCTTAGCATGCGGCTTGTGCGCAAAGCTTTCAGACTGCCAGAGGACCGCAGCTGTGGTAAGCCCGCTTGCTCATTTGACGTTAGATGTCGCCTGCAAGAACTTCACCCGCATCTGGTTTATGCTGCTACATGTTCTTAGGCGAAAACAAGGACACATGCAGTAAATGCTTTTTCCTGTTTCATTTTGCTAGACCACGCTCTTCTGTGGCACTTTAGTGCTTGCCAAACTGCTATGTTCGTGCTGCTGCTTCCATCTGACAAGGAGCACAGCCTTCTGACAGCAGCTTTCAACTTGTCGAAGAAAGAGCTTGGCCATTTAGATGTGATGCAAATCTGTGTGTGTGTAAGGTGCAGGTGCAAGCTCCTGACAAAGGTGTTCTCCAGGTTCAGTTTCTCTCTGCCAGACACTTTGGAAATGTTTTCCTCTATCATTCGCACCAAGAGTCGCAGATTACTTAACTCAGGAGCTCTGAGAATGGAACGGCAAGAGGTGTTCCGCTTACGTCATAAACAGTGCTCCAGAGCGCTTAGCAACGGGCACAACGAAATGTGTGTGCGGGATAGTGACCATTCCCGCCTAGTGCTGGCAATGCACGAGCACTGCCAAAAGGCAAAGGAAGGCGCTTAGCATGCGGCTTGTGCGCAAAGCTTTCAGACTGCCAGAGGACCGCAGCTGTGGTAAGCCGGCTTGCTCATTTGACGTTAGATGTCGCCTGCAAGAACTTCACCCGCATCTGGTTTATGCTGCTACCTGCTGTTAGGCGACACCAAGGACACATGTAGCAAATGCTTTTTCCTGTTTCATTTTGCTAGACCACGCTCTTCTGTGGCTCTTTAGTGCTTGCCAAACTGCTATGTGCGTGCTGCTGCTTCCATCTGACAAGGAGCACAGCCTTCTGACAGCAGCTTTCAACTTGTCGAAGAAAGAGCTTGGCCATTTAGATGTGATGCAAATCTGTGTGTGTGTAAGGTGCAGGTGCAAGCTCCTGACAAAGGTGTTCTCCAGGTTCAGTTTCTCCTTGCCAGACACATTGGAAATGTTTTCCTCTATCATTCGCACCAAGAGTCGCAGATTACTTAACTCAGGAGCTCTGAGAATGGAACGGCAAGAGGTGTTCCGCTTATGTCATAAACAGTGCTCCAGAGCGCTTAGCAACGGGCACAACAAAACGTGTGTGCGGGATAGTGACCATTCCCGCCTAGTGCTGGCAATGCACGAGCACTGCCAAAAGGCGAAGGAAGGCGCTTAGCATCTGGCTTGTGCGCAAAGCTTTCAGACTGCCAGAGGACCGCAGCTGTGGTAAGCCCGCTTGCTCATTTGACGTTAGATGTCGCCTGCAAGAACTTCACCCGCATCTGGTTTATGCTGCTACCTGTTCTTATGCGAAAACAAGGACACATGCAGTAAATGCTTTTTCCTGTTTCATTTTGCTAGACCACGCTCTTCTGTGGCACTTTAGTGCTTGCCAAACTCCTATGTGCGTGCTGCTGCTTCCATCTGACAAGGAGCACAGCCTTCTGACAGCAGCTTTCAACTTGTCGAAGAAAGAGCTTGGCCATTTAGATGTGATGCAAATCTGTGTGTGTCTAAGGTGCAGGTGCAAGCTCCTGACAAAGGTGTTCTCCAGGTTCAGTTTCTCCCTGCCAGACACATTGGAAATGTTTTCCTCTATCATTCGCACCAAGAGTCGCAGATTACTTAACTCAGGAGCTCTGAGAATGGAACGGCAAGGGGTGTTCCGCTTACGTCATAAACAGTGCTCCAGAGCGCTTAGCAACGGGCACAACAAAACGTGTGTGCGGGATAGTGACCATTCCCGCCTAGTGATGGCAATGCACGAGCACTGCCAAAAGGCAAAGGAAGGCGCTTAGCATGCGGCTTGTGCGCAAAGCTTTCAGACTGCCAGAGGACCGCAGCTGTGGTAAGCCCGCTTGCTCATTTGACGTTAGATGTCGCCTGCAAGAACTTCACCCGCATCTGGTTTATGCTGCTACCTGTTGTTAGGCGACAACAAGGACACATGTAGCAAATGCTTTTTCCTGCCTCATTTTGCTAGACCACGCTCTTCTGTGGCACTTTAGTGCTTGCCAAACTGCTATGTGCGTGCTGCTGCTTCCATCTGACAAGGAGCACAGCCTTCTGACAGCAGCTTTCCACTTGCCGAAGAAAGAGCTTGGCCATTTAGATGTGATGCAAATCTGTGTGTGTGTAAGGTGCAGGTGCAAGCTCCTGACAAAGGTGTTCTCCAGGTTCAGTTTCTCTCTGCCAGACACTTTGGAAATGTTTTCCTCTATCATTCGCACCAAGAGTCGCAGATTACTTAACTCAGGAGCTCTGAGAATGGAACGGCAAGAGGTGTTCCGCTTACGTCATAAACAGTGCTCCAGAGCGCTTAGCAACGGGCACAACAAAACGTGTGTGCGGGATAGTGACCATTCCCGCCTAGTGCTGGCAATGCAGGAGCACTGCTAAAAGGCGAAGGAAGGCGCTTAGCATGCGGCTTGTGCGCAAAGCTTTCAGACTGCCAGAGGACCGCAGCTGTGGTAAGCCCGCTTGCTCATTTGACGTTAGATGTCGCCTGCAAGAACTTCACCCGCATCTGGTTTATGCTGCTACCTGTTCTTAGGCGAAAACAAGGACACATGCAGTAAATGCTTTTTCCTGTTTCATTTTGCTAGACCACGCTCTTCTGTGGCACTTTAGTGCTTGCCAAACTGCTATGTGCGTGCTGCTGCTTCCATCTGACAAGGAGCACAGCCTTCTGACAGCAGCTTTCAACTTGTCGAAGAAAGAGCTTGGCCATTTAGATGTGATGCAAATCTGTGTGTGTGTAAGGTGCAGGTGCAAGCTCCTGACAAAGGTGTTCTCCAGGTTCAGTTTCTCTCTGCCAGACACTTTGGAAATGTTTTCCTCTATCATTCGCACCAAGAGTCGCAGATTACTTAACTCAGGAGCTCTGAGAATGGAACGGCAAGAGGTGTTCCGCTTACGTCATAAACAGTGCTCCAGAGCGCTTAGCAACGGGCACAACAAAACGTGTGTGCGGGATAGTGACCATTCCCGCCTAGTGCTAGCAATGCACGAGCACTGCCAAAAGGCAAAGGAAGGCGCTTAGCATGCGGCTTGTGCGCAAAGCTTTCAGACTGCCAGAGGACCGCAGCTGTGGTAAGCCCGCTTGCTCATTTGACGTTAGATGTCGCCTGCAAGAACTTCACCCGCATCTGGTTTATGCTGCTACCTGTTCTTAGGCGACACCAAGGGCACATGTAGCAAATGCTTTTTCCTGTTTCATTTTGCTAGACCACGCTCTTCTGTGGCACTTTAGTGCTTGCCAAACTGCTATGTGCGTGCTGCTGCTTCCATCTGACAAGGAGCACAGCCTTCTGACAGCAGCTTTCAACTTGTCGAAGAAAGAGCTTGGCCATTTAGATGTGATGCAAATCTGTGTGTGTGTAAGGTGCAGGTGCAAGCTCCTGACAAAGGTGTTCTCCAGGTTCAGTTTCTCCTTGCCAGACACATTGGAAATGTTTTCCTCTATCATTCGCACCAAGAGTCGCAGATTACTTAACTCAGGAGCTCTGAGAATGGAACGGCAAGAGGTGTTCCGCTTATGTCATAAACAGTGCTCCAGAGCGCTTAGCAACGGGCACAACAAAACGTGTGTGCGGGATAGTGACCATTCCCGCCTAGTGCTGGCAATGCACGAGCACTGCCAAAAGGCAAAGGAAGGCGCTTTTCATCCGGCTTGTGCGCAAAGCTTTCAGACTGCCAGAGGACCGCAGCTGTGGTAAGCCCGCTTGCTCATTTGACGTTAGATGTCGCCTGCAAGAACTTCACCCGCATCTGGTTTATGCTGCTACCTGTTCTTAGGCGACACCAAGGGCACATGTAGCAAATGCTTTTTCCTGTTTCATTTTGCTAGACCACGCTCTTCTGTGGCACTTTAGTGCTTGCCAAACTGCTATGTGCGTGCTGCTGCTTCCATCTGACAAGGAGCACAGCCTTCTGACAGCAGCTTTCAACTTGTCGAAGAAAGAGCTTGGCCATTTAGATGTGATGCAAATCTGTGTGTGTGTAAGGTGCAGGTGCAAGCTCCTGACAAAGGTGTTCTCCAGGTTCAGTTTCTCCTTGCCAGACACATTGGAAATGTTTTCCTCTATCATTCGCACCAAGAGTCGCAGATTACTTAACTCAGGAGCTCTGAGAATGGAACGGCAAGAGGTGTTCCGCTTATGTCATAAACAGTGCTCCAGAGCGCTTAGCAACGGGCACAACAAAACGTGTGTGCGGGATAGTGACCATTCCCGCCTAGTGCTGGCAATGCACGAGCACTGCCAAAAGGCGAAGGAAGGCGCTTAGCATCTGGCTTGTGCGCAAAGCTTTCTGACTGCCAGAGGACCGCAGCTGTGGTAAGCCCGCTTGCTCATTTGACGTTAGATGTCGCCTGCAAGAACTTCACCCGCATGTGGTTTATGCTGCTACCTGTTGTTAGGCGACACCAAGGGCACATGTAGCAAATGCTTTTTCCTGTTTCATTTTGCTAGACCACGCTCTTCTGTGGCACTTTAGTGCTTGCCAAACTGCTATGTGCGTGCTGCTGCTTCCATCTGACAAGGAGCACAGCCTTCTGACAGCAGCTTTCAACTTGTCGAAGAAAGAGCTTGGCCATTTAGATGTGATGCAAATCTGTGTGTGTGTAAGGTGCAGGTGCAAGCTCCTGACAAAGGTGTTCTCCAGGTTCAGTTTCTCCTTGCCAGACACATTGGAAATGTTTTCCTCTATCATTCGCACCAAGAGTCGCAGATTACTTAACTCAGGAGCTCTGAGAATGGAACGGCAAGAGGTGTTCCGCTTATGTCATAAACAGTGCTCCAGAGCGCTTAGCAACGGGCACAACAAAACGTGTGTGCGGGATAGTGACCATTCCCGCCTAGTGCTGGCAATGCACGAGCACTGCCAAAAGGCGAAGGAAGGCGCTTAGCATCTGGCTTGTGCGCAAAGCTTTCTGACTGCCAGAGGACCGCAGCTGTGGTAAGCCCGCTTGCTCATTTGACGTTAGATGTCGCCTGCAAGAACTTCACCCGCATGTGGTTTATGCTGCTACCTGTTGTTAGGCGACACCAAGGGCACATGTAGCAAATGCTTTTTCCTGTTTCATTTTGCTAGACCACGCTCTTCTGTGGCTCTTTAGTGCTTGCCAAACTGCTATGTGCGTGCTGCTGCTTCCATCTGACAAGGAGCACAGCCTTCTGACAGCAGCTTTCAACTTGTCGAAGAAAGAGCTTGGCCATTTAGATGTGATGCAAATCTGTGTGTGTCTAAGGTGCAGGTGCAAGCTCCTGACAAAGGTGTTCTCCAGGTTCAGTTTCTCCCTGCCAGACACATTGGAAATGTTTTCCTCTATCATTCGCACCAAGAGTCGCAGATTACTTAACTCAGGAGCTCTGAGAATGGAACGGCAAGGGGTGTTCCGCTTACGTCATAAACAGTGCTCCAGAGCGCTTAGCAACGGGCACAACAAAACGTGTGTGCGGGATAGTGACCATTCCCGCCTAGTGATGGCAATGCACGAGCACTGCCAAAAGGCAAAGGAAGGCGCTTAGCATGCGGCTTGTGCGCAAAGCTTTCAGACTGCCAGAGGACCGCAGCTGTGGTAAGCTCGCTTGCTCATTTGACGTTAGATGTCGCCTGCAAGAACTTCACCCGCATCTGGTTTATGCTGCTACCTGTTCTTAGGCGACAACAAGGACACATGTAGCAAATGCTTTTTCCTGCCTCATTTTGCTAGACCACGCTCTTCTGTGGCACTTTAGTGCTTGCCAAACTGCTATGTGCGTGCTGCTGCTTCCATCTGACAAGGAGCACAGCCTTCTGACAGCAGCTTTCAACTTGTCGAAGAAAGAGCTTGGCCATTTAGATGTGATGCAAATCTGTGTGTGTGTAAGGTGCAGGTGCAAGCTCCTGACAAAGGTGTTCTCCAGGTTTAGTTTCTCCTTGCCAGACACATTGGAAATGTTTTCCTCTATCATTCGCACCAAGAGTCGCAGATTACTTAACTCAGGAGCTCTGAGAATGGAACGGCAAGAGGTGTTCCGCTTATGTCATAAACAGTGCTCCAGAGCGCTTAGCAACGGGCACAACGAAACGTGTGTGCGGGATAGTGACCATTCCCGCCTAGTGCTGGCAATGCACGAGCACTGCCAAAAGGCAAAGGAAGGCGCTTAGCATGCGGCTTGTGCGCAAAGCTTTCAGACTGCCAGAGGACCGCAGCTGTGGTAAGCCCGCTTGCTCATTTGACGTTAGATGTCGCCTGCAAGAACTTCACCCGCATCTGGTTTATGCTGCTACCTGTTGTTAGGCGACACCAAGGACACATGCAGTAAATGCTTTTTCCTGTTTCATTTTGCTAGACCACGCTCTTCTGTGGCTCTTTAGTGCTTGCCAAACTCCTATGTGCGTGCTGTTGCTTCCATCTGACAAGGAGCACAGCCTTCTGACAGCAGCTTTCAACTTGTCGAAGAAAGAGCTTGGCCATTTAGATGTGATGCAAATCTGTGTGTGTGTAAGGTGCAGGTGCAAGCTCCTGACAAAGGTGTTCTCCAGGTTCAGTTTCTCCTTGCCAGACACATTGGAAATGTTTTCCTCTATCATTCGCACCAAGAGTCGCAGATTACTTAACTCAGGAGCTCTGAGAATGGAACGGCAAGAGGTGTTCCGCTTATGTCATAAACAGTGCTCCAGAGCGCTTAGCAACGGGCACAAGAAAACGTGTGTGCGGGATAGTGACCATTCCCGCCTAGTGCTGGCAATGCACGAGCACTGCCAAAAGGCAAAGGAAGGCGCTTAGCATGCGGCTTGTGCGCAAAGCTTTCAGACTGCCAGAGGACCGCAGCTGTGGTAAGCCCGCTTGCTCATTTGACGTTAGATGTCGCCTGCAAGAACTTCACCCGCATCTGGTTTATGCTGCTACCTGTTGTTAGGCGACACCAAGGACACATGCAGTAAATGCTTTTTCCTGTTTCATTTTGCTAGACCACGCTCTTCTGTGGCTCTTTAGTGCTTGCCAAACTGCTATGTGCGTGCTGCTGCTTCCATCTGACAAGGAGCACAGCCTTCTGACAGCAGCTTTCAACTTGTCGAAGAAAGAGCTTGGCCATTTCGATGAGATGCAAATCTGTGTAAGTGTAAGGTGCAGGTGCGAGCTCCTGACAAAGGTGTTCTCCAGGTTCAGTTTCTCCCTGCCAGACACTTTGGAAATGTTTTCCTCTATCATTTGCACCAAGAGTCGCAGATTACTTAACTCAGGAGCTCTGAGAATGGAACGGCAAGAGGTGTTCCGCTTACGTCATAAACAGTGCTCCAGAGCGCTTAGCAACGGGCACAACAAAACGTGTGTGCGGGATAGTGACCATTCCCGCCTAGTGCTGGCAATGCACGAGCACTGCCAAAAGGCAAAGGAAGGCGCTTTTCATCCGGCTTGTGCGCAAAGCTTTCAGACTGCCAGAGGACCGCAGCTGTGGTAAGCCCGCTTGCTCATTTGACGTTAGATGTCGCCTGCAAGAACTTCACCAGCATCTGGTTTATGCTGCTACCTGTTCTTAGGCGACAACAAGGACACATGCAGTAAATGCTTTTTCCTGTTTCATTTTGCTAGACCACGCTCTTCTGTGGCACTTTAGTGCTTGCCAAACTGCTATGTGCGTGCTGCTGCTTCCATCTGACAAGGAGCACAGCCTTCTGACAGCAGCTTTCAACTTGTCGAAGAAAGAGCTTGGCCATTTAGATGTGATGCAAATCTGTGTGTGTGTAAGGTGCAGGTGCAAGCTCCTGACAAAGGTGTTCTCCAGGTTCAGTTTCTCCTTGCCAGACACATTGGAAATGTTTTCCTCTATCATTCGCACCAAGAGTCGCAGATTACTTAACTCAGGAGCTCTGAGAATGGAACGGCAAGAGGTGTTCCGCTTATGTCATAAACAGTGCTCCAGAGCGCTTAGCAACGGGCACAACAAAACGTGTGTGCGGGATAGTGACCATTCCCGCCTAGTGCTGGCAATGCACGAGCACTGCCAAAAGGCGAAGGAAGGCGCTTAGCATCTGGCTTGTGCGCAAAGCTTTCTGACTGCCAGAGGACCGCAGCTGTGGTAAGCCCGCTTGCTCATTTGACGTTAGATGTCGCCTGCAAGAACTTCACCCGCATGTGGTTTATGCTGCTACCTGTTGTTAGGCGACACCAAGGGCACATGTAGCAAATGCTTTTTCCTGCCTCATTTTGCTAGACCACGCTCTTCTGTGGCTCTTTAGTGCTTGCCAAACTGCTATGTGCGTGCTGCTGCTTCCATCTGACAAGGAGCACAGCCTTCTGACAGCAGCTTTCAACTTGTCGAAGAAAGAGCTTGGCCATTTAGATGTGATGCAAATCTGTGTGTGTCTAAGGTGCAGGTGCAAGCTCCTGACAAAGGTGTTCTCCAGGTTCAGTTTCTCCCTGCCAGACACATTGGAAATGTTTTCCTCTATCATTCGCACCAAGAGTCGCAGATTACTTAACTCAGGAGCTCTGAGAATGGAACGGCAAGGGGTGTTCCGCTTACGTCATAAACAGTGCTCCAGAGCGCTTAGCAACGGGCACAACAAAACGTGTGTGCGGGATAGTGACCATTCCCGCCTAGTGATGGCAATGCACGAGCACTGCCAAAAGGCAAAGGAAGGCGCTTAGCATGCGGCTTGTGCGCAAAGCTTTCAGACTGCCAGAGGACCGCAGCTGTGGTAAGCCCGCTTGCTCATTTGACGTTAGATGTCGCCTGCAAGAACTTCACCCGCATCTGGTTTATGCTGCTACCTGTTCTTAGGCGACAACAAGGACACATGTAGCAAATGCTTTTTCCTGCCTCATTTTGCTAGACCACGCTCTTCTGTGGCACTTTAGTGCTTGCCAAACTGCTATGTGCGTGCTGCTGCTTCCATCTGACAAGGAGCACAGCCTTCTGACAGCAGCTTTCAACTTGTCGAAGAAAGAGCTTGGCCATTTAGATGTGATGCAAATCTGTGTGTGTGTAAGGTGCAGGTGCAAGCTCCTGACAAAGGTGTTCTCCAGGTTCAGTTTCTCTCTGCCAGACACTTTGGAAATGTTTTCCTCTATCATTCGCACAAAGAGTCGCAGATTACTTAACTCAGGAGCTCTGAGAATGGAACGGCAAGAGGTGCTCCGCTTACGTCATAAACAGTGCTCCAGAGCGCTTAGTAACGGGCACAACGAAATGTGTGTGCGGGATAGTGACCATTCCCGCCTAGTGCTGGCAAGGCACGAGCACTGCCAAAAGGCAAAGGAAGGCGCTTAGCATGCGGCTTGTGCGCAAAGCTTTCAGACTGCCAGAGGACCGCAGCTGTGGTAAGCCCGCTTGCTCATTTGACGTTAGATGTCGCCTGCAAGAACTTCACCCGCATCTGGTTTATGCTGCTACCTGTTCTTAGGCGAAAACAAGGACACATGTAGCAAATGCTTTTTCCTGCCTCATTTTGCTAGACCACGCTCTTCTGTGGCACTTTAGTGCTTGCCAAACTGCTATGTGCGTGCTGCTGCTTCCATCTGACAAGGAGCACAGCCTTCTGACAGCAGCTTTCAACTTGTCGAAGAAAGAGCTTGGCCATTTAGATGTGATGCAAATCTGTGTGTGTGTAAGGTGCAGGTGCAAGCTCCTGACAAAGGTGTTCTCCAGGTTCAGTTTCTCTCTGCCAGACACTTTGGAAATGTTTTCCTCTATCATTCGCACCAAGAGTCGCAGATTACTTAACTCAGGAGCTCTGAGAATGGAACGGCAAGAGGTGTTCCGCTTACGTCATAAACAGTGCTCCAGAGCGCTTAGCAACGGGCACAAGAAAACGTGTGTGCGGGATAGTGACCATTCCCGCCTAGTGCTAGCAATGCACGAGCACTGCCAAAAGGCAAAGGAAGGCGCTTAGCATGCGGCTTGTGCGCAAAGCTTTCAGACTGCCAGAGGACCGCAGCTGTGGTAAGCCCGCTTGCTCATTTGACGTTAGATGTCGCCTGCAAGAACTTCACCCGCATCTGGTTTATGCTGCTACCTGTTCTTAGGCGACACCAAGGGCACATGTAGCAAATGTTTTTTCCTGCCTCATTTTGCTAGACCACGCTCTTCTGTGGCACTTTAGTGCTTGCCAAACTGCTATGTGCGTGCTGCTGCTTCCATCTGACAAGGAGCACAGCCTTCTGACAGCAGCTTTCAACTTGTCGAAGAAAGAGCTTGGCCATTTAGATGTGATGCAAATCTGTGTGTGTGTAAGGTGCAGGTGCAAGCTCCTGACAAAGGTGTTCTCCAGGTTCAGTTTCTCCTTGCCAGACACATTGGAAATGTTTTCCTCTATCATTCGCACCAAGAGTCGCAGATTACTTAACTCAGGAGCTCTGAGAATGGAACGGCAAGAGGTGTTCCGCTTATGTCATAAACAGTGCTCCAGAGCGCTTAGCAACGGGCACAACGAAACGTGTGTGCGGGATAGTGACCATTCCCGCCTAGTGCTGGCAATGCACGAGCACTGCCAAAAGGCAAAGGAAGGCGCTTAGCATGCGGCTTGTGCGCAAAGCTTTCAGACTGCCAGAGGACCGCAGCTGTGGTAAGCCCGCTTGCTCATTTGACGTTAGATGTCGCCTGCAAGAACTTCACCCGCATCTGGTTTATGCTGCTACCTGTTCTTAGGCGACAACAAGGACACATGTAGCAAATGCTTTTTCCTGTTTCATTTTGCTAGACCACGCTCTTCTGTGGCACTTTAGTGCTTGCCAAACTGCTATGTGCGTGCTGCTGCTTCCATCTGACAAGGAGCACAGCCTTCTGACAGCAGCTTTCCACTTGCCGAAGAAAGAGCTTGGCCATTTAGATGTGATGCAAATCTGTGTGTGTGTAAGGTGCAGGTGCAAGCTCCTGACAAAGGTGTTCTCCAGGTTCAGTTTCTCTCTGCCAGACACTTTGGAAATGTTTTCCTCTATCATTCGCACCAAGAGTCGCAGATTACTTAACTCAGGAGCTCTGAGAATGGAACGGCAAGAGGTGTTCCGCTTATGTCATAAACAGTGCTCCAGAGCGCTTAGCAACGGGCACAACAAAACGTGTGTGCGGGATAGTGACCATTCCCGCCTAGTGCTGGCAATGCAGGAGCACTGCTAAAAGGCGAAGGAAGGCGCTTAGCATGCGGCTTGTGCGCAAAGCTTTCAGACTGCCAGAGGACCGCAGCTGTGGTAAGCCCGCTTGCTCATTTGACGTTAGATGTCGCCTGCAAGAACTTCACCCGCATCTGGTTTATGCTGCTACCTGTTCTTAGGCGAAAACAAGGACACATGTAGCAAATGCTTTTTCCTGTTTCATTTTGCTAGACCACGCTCTTCTGTGGCTCTTTAGTGCTTGCCAAACTCCTATGTGCGTGCTGCTGCTTCCATCTGACAAGGAGCACAGCCTTCTGACAGCAGCTTTCAACTTGTCGAAGAAAGAGCTTGGCCATTTAGATGTGATGCAAATCTGTGTGTGTGTAAGGTGCAGGTGCAAGCTCCTGACAAAGGTGTTCTCCAGGTTCAGTTTCTCTCTGCCAGACACATTGGAAATGTTTTCCTCTATCATTCGCACCAAGAGTCGCAGATTACTTAACTCAGGAGCTCTGAGAATGGAACGGCAAGAGGTGCTCCGCTTACGTCATAAACAGTGCTCCAGAGCGCTTAGCAACGGGCACAACGAAATGTGTGTGCGGGATAGTGACCATTCCCGCCTAGTGCTGGCAAGGCACGAACACTGCCAAAAGGCAAAGGAAGGCGCTTAGCATGCGGCTTGTGCGCAAAGCTTTCAGACTGCCAGAGGACCGCAGCTGTGGTAAGCCCGCTTGCTCATTTGACGTTAGATGTCGCCTGCAAGAACTTCACCCGCATCTGGTTTATGCTGCTACCTGTTGTTAGGCGACACCAAGGGCACATGTAGCAAATGCTTTTTCCTGTTCCATTTTGCTAGACCACGCTCTTCTGTGACTCTTTAGTGCTTGCCAAACTGCTATGTGCGTGCTGCTGCTTCCATCTGACAAGGAGCACAGCCTTCTGACAGCAGCTTTCAACTTGTCGAAGAAAGAGCTTGGCCATTTAGATGTGATGCAAATCTGTGTGTGTCTAAGGTGCAGGTGCGAGCTCCTGACAAAGGTGTTCTCCAGGTTCAGTTTCTCCTTGCCAGACACATTGGAAATGTTTTCCTCTATCATTCGCACCAAGAGTCGCAGATTACTTAACTCAGGAGCTCTGAGAATGGAACGGCAAGAGGTGTTCCGCTTACGTCATAAACAGTGCTCCAGAGCGCTTAGCAACGGGCACAACAAAATGTGTGTGCGGGATAGTGACCATTCCCGCCTAGTGCTAGCAATGCACGAGCACTGCCAAAAGGCAAAGGAAGGCGCTTAGCATGCGGCTTGTGCGCAAAGCTTTCAGACTGCCAGAGGACCGCAGCTGTGGTAAGCCCGCTTGCTCATTTGACGTTAGATGTCGCCTGCAAGAACTTCACCCGCATCTGGTTTATGCTGCTACCTGTTGTTAGGCGACACCAAGGGCACATGTAGCAAATGCTTTTTCCTGCCTCATTTTGCTAGACCACGCTCTTCTGTGGCACTTTAGTGCTTGCCAAACTCCTATGTGCGTGCTGCTGCTTCCATCTGACAAGGAGCACAGCCTTCTGACAGCAGCTTTCAACTTGTCGAAGAAAGAGCTTGGCCATTTAGATGTGATGCAAATCTGTGTGTGTGTAAGGTGCAGGTGCAAGCTCCTGACAAAGGTGTTCTCCAGGTTCAGTTTCTCCTTGCCAGACACATTGGAAATGTTTTCCTCTATCATTCGCACCAAGAGTCGCAGATTACTTAACTCAGGAGCTCTGAGAATGGAACGGCAAGAGGTGTTCCGCTTATGTCATAAACAGTGCTCCAGAGCGCTTAGCAACGGGGACAACGAAACGTGTGTGCGGGATAGTGACCATTCCCGCCTAGTGCTGGCAATGCACGAGCACTGCCAAAAGGCAAAGGAAGGCGCTTAGCATGCGGCTTGTGCGCAAAGCTTTCAGACTGCCAGAGGACCGCAGCTGTGGTAAGCCCGCTTGCTCATTTGACGTTAGATGTCGCCTGCAAGAACTTCACCAGCATCTGGTTTATGCTGCTACCTGTTCTTAGGCGACAACAAGGACACATGCAGTAAATGCTTTTTCCTGTTTCATTTTGCTAGACCACGCTCTTCTGTGGCACTTTAGTGCTTGCCAAACTGCTATGTGCGTGCTGCTGCTTCCATCTGACAAGGAGCACAGCCTTCTGACAGCAGCTTTCAACTTGTCAAAGAAAGAGCTTGGCCATTTAGATGTGATGCAAATCTGTGTGTGTCTAAGGTGCAGGTGCAAGCTCCTGACAAAGGTGTTCTCCAGGTTCAGTTTCTCCTTGCCAGACACATTGGAAATGTTTTCCTCTATCATTCGCACCAAGAGTCGCAGATTACTTAACTCAGGAGCTCTGAGAATGGAACGGCAAGAGGTGTTCCGCTTATGTCATAAACAGTGCTCCAGAGCGCTTAGCAACGGGCACAACGAAATGTGTGTGCGGGATAGTGACCATTCCCGCCTAGTGCTGGCAATGCACAAGCACTGCCAAAAGGCAAAGGAAGGCGCTTAGCATGCGGCTTGTGCGCAAAGCTTTCAGACTGCCAGAGGACCGCAGCTGTGGTAAGCCCGCTTGCTCATTTGACGTTAGATGTCGCCTGCAAGAACTTCACCCGCATCTGGTTTATGCTGCTACCTGTTGTTAGGCGACACCAAGGGCACATGTAGCAAATGCTTTTTCCTGCCTCATTTTGCTAGACCACGCTCTTCTGTGGCACTTTAGTGCTTGCCAAACTGCTATGTGCGTGCTGCTGCTTCCATTTGACAAGGAGCACAGCCTTCTGACAGCAGCTTTCAACTTGTCGAAGAAAGAGCTTGGCCATTTAGATGTGATGCAAATCTGTGTGTGTGTAAGGTGCAGGTGCAAGCTCCTGACAAAGGTGTTCTCCAGGTTCAGTTTCTCCTTGCCAGACACATTGGAAATGTTTTCCTCTATCATTCGCACCAAGAGTCGCAGATTACTTAACTCAGGAGCTCTGAGAATGGAACGGCAAGAGGTGTTCCGCTTACGTCATAAACAGTGCTCCAGAGCGCTTAGCAACGGGCACAACAAAACGTGTGTGCAAGATAGTGACCATTCCCGCCTAGTGATGGCAATGCACGAGCACTGCCAAAAGGCAAAGGAAGGCGCTTAGCATGCGGCTTGTGCGCAAAGTTTTCAGACTGCCAGAGGACCGCAGCTGTGGTAAGCCCGCTTGCTCATTTGACGTTAGATGTCGCCTGCAAGAACTTCACCAGCATCTGGTTTATGCTGCTACCTGTTGTTAGGCGACAACAAGGACACATGCACAAAATGCTTTTTCCTGTTTCATTTTGCTAGACCACGCTCTTCTGTGCCTCTTTAGTGCTTGCCAAACTGCTATGTGTGTGCTGCTGCTTCCATCTGACAAGGAGCACAGCCTTCTGACAGCAGCTTTCAACTTGTCGAAGAAAGAGCTTGGCCATTTAGATGTGATGCAAATCTGTGTGTGTGTAAGGTGCAGGTGCGAGCTCCTGACAAAGGTGTTCTCCAGGTTCAGTTTCTCTCTGCCAGACACTTTGGAAATGTTTTCCTCTATCATTTGCACCAAGAGTCGCAGATTACTTAACTCAGGAGCTCTGAGAATGGAACGGCAAGAGGTGTTCCGCTTACGTCATAAACAGTGCTCCAGAGCGCTTAGCAACGGGCACAACGAAATGTGTGTGCGGGATAGTGACCATTCCCGCCTAGTGCTGGCAATGCACGAGCACTGCCAAAAGGCAAAGGAAGGCGCTTAGCATGCGGCTTGTGCGCAAAGCTTTCAGACTGCCAGAGGACCGCAGCTGTGGTAAGCCCGCTTGCTCATTTGACGTTAGATGTCGCCTGCAAGAACTTCACCCGCATCTGGTTTATGCTGCTACCTGCTGTTAGGCGACAACAAGGACACATGTAGCAAATGCTTTTTCCTGTTTCATTTTGCTAGACCACGCTCTTCTGTGGCTCTTTAGTGCTTGCCAAACTGCTATGTGCGTGCTGCTGCTTCCATCTGACAAGGAGCACAGCCTTCTGACAGCAGCTTTCAACTTGTCGAAGAAAGAGCTTGGCCATTTAGATGTGATGCAAATCTGTGTGTGTCTAAGGTGCAGGTGCGAGCTCCTGACAAAGGTGTTCTCCAGGTTCAGTTTCTCCTTGCCAGACACATTGGAAATGTTTTCCTCTATCATTCGCACCAAGAGTCGCAGATTACTTAACTCAGGAGCTCTGAGAATGGAACGGCAAGAGGTGTTCTGCTTACGTCATAAACGGTGCTCCAGAGCGCTTAGCAACGGGCACAACAAAACGTGTGTGCGGGATAGTGAGCATTCCCGCCTAGTGCTGGCAATGCACGAGCACTGCCAAAAGGCAAAGGAAGGCGCTTAGCATGCGGCTTGTGCGCAAAGCTTTCAGACTGCCAGAGGACCGCAGCTGTGGTAAGCCCGCTTGCTCATTTGACGTTAGATGTCGCCTGCAAGAACTTCACCCGCATCTGGTTTATGCTGCTACCTGTTGTTAGGCGACACCAAGGGCACATGTAGCAAATGCTTTTTCCTGCCTCATTTTGCTAGACCACGCTCTTCTGTGGCACTTTAGTGCTTGCCAAACTGCTATGTGCGTGCTGCTGCTTCCATCTGACAAGGAGCACAGCCTTCTGACAGCAGCTTTCAACTTGCCGAAGAAAGAGCTTGGCCATTTAGATGTGATGCAAATCTGTGTGTGTGTAAGGTGCAGGTGCAAGCTCCTGACAAAGGTGTTCTCCAGGTTCAGTTTCTCTCTGCCAGACACTTTGGAAATGTTTTCCTCTATCATTCGCACCAAGAGTCGCAGATTACTTAACTCAGGAGCTCTGAGAATGGAACGGCAAGAGGTGTTCCGCTTACGTCATAAACAGTGCTCCAGAGCGCTTAGCAACGGGCACAACAAAACGTGTGTGCGGGATAGTGACCATTCCCGCCTAGTGCTGGCAATGCACGAGCACTGCCAAAAGGCAAAGGAAGGCGCTTAGCATGCGGCTTGTGCGCAAAGCTTTCAGACTGCCAGAGGACCGCAGCTGTGGTAAGCCCGCTTGCTCATTTGACGTTAGATGTCGCCTGCAAGAACTTCACCCGCATCTGGTTTATGCTGCTACCTGTTGTTAGGCGACACCAAGGGCACATGTAGCAAATGCTTTTTCCTGCCTCATTTTGCTAGACCACGCTCTTCTGTGGCACTTTAGTGCTTGCCAAACTGCTATGTGCGTGCTGCTGCTTCCATCTGACAAGGAGCACAGCCTTCTGACCGCAGCTTTCAACTTGCCGAAGAAAGAGCTTGGCCATTTAGATGTGATGCAAATCTGTGTGTGTGTAAGGTGCAGGTGCAAGCTCCTGACAAAGGTGTTCTCCAGGTTCAGTTTCTCTCTGCCAGACACTTTGGAAATGTTTTCCTCTATCATTTGCACCAAGACTCGCAGATTACTTAACTCAGGAGCTCTGAGAATGGAACGGCAAGGGGTGTTCCGCTTACGTCATAAACAGTGCTCCAGAGCGCTTAGCAACGGGCACAACAAAACGTGTGTGCCGGATAGTGACCATTCCCACCTAGTGCTAGCAATGCACGAGCACTGCCAAAAGGCAAAGGAAGGCGCTTAGCATCCGGCTTGTGCGCAAAGCTTTCAGACTGCCAGAGGACCGCAGCTGTGGTAAGCCCGCTTGCTCATTTGACGTTAGATGTCGCCTGCAAGAACTTCACCCGCATCTGGTTTATGCTGCTACCTGCTGTTAGGCGACAACAAGGACACATGTAGCAAATGCTTTTTCCTGTTTCATTTTGCTAGACCACGCTCTTCTGTGGCACTTTAGTGCTTGCCAAACTGCTATGTGCGTGCTGCTGCTTCCATCTGACAAGGAGCACAGCCTTCTGACAGCAGCTTTCAACTTGTCGAAGAAAGAGCTTGGCCATTTAGATGTGATGCAAATCTGTGTGTGTCTAAGGTGCAGGTGCGAGCTCCTGACAAAGGTGTTCTCCAGGTTCAGTTTCTCCTTGCCAGACACATTGGAAATGTTTTCCTCTATCATTCGCACCAAGAGTCGCAGATTACTTAACTCAGGAGCTCTGAGAATGGAACGGCAAGAGGTGTTCTGCTTACGTCATAAACGGTGCTCCAGAGCGCTTAGCAACGGGCACAACAAAACGTGTGTGCGGGATAGTGAGCATTCCCGCCTAGTGCTGGCAATGCACGAGCACTGCCAAAAGGCAAAGGAAGGCGCTTAGCATGCGGCTTGTGCGCAAAGCTTTCAGACTGCCAGAGGACCGCAGCTGTGGTAAGCCCGCTTGCTCATTTGACGTTAGATGTCGCCTGCAAGAACTTCACCCGCATCTGGTTTATGCTGCTACCTGTTGTTAGGCGACAACAAGGGCACATGTAGCAAATGCTTTTTCCTGCCTCATTTTGCTAGACCACGCTCTTCTGTGGCACTTTAGTGCTTGCCAAACTGCTATGTGCGTGCTGCTGCTTCCATCTGACAAGGAGCACAGCCTTCTGACAGCAGCTTTCAACTTGCCGAAGAAAGAGCTTGGCCATTTAGATGTGATGCAAATCTGTGTGTGTGTAAGGTGCAGGTGCAAGCTCCTGACAAAGGTGTTCTCCAGGTTCAGTTTCTCTCTGCCAGACACTTTGGAAATGTTTTCCTCTATCATTTGCACCAAGACTCGCAGATTACTTAACTCAGGAGCTCTGAGAATGGAACGGCAAGAGGTGTTCCGCTTACGTCATAAACAGTGCTCCAGAGCGCTTAGCAACGGGCACAACAAAACGTGTGTGCGGGATAGTGACCATTCCCGCCTAGTGCTGGCAATGCAGGAGCACTGCCAAAAGGCGAAGGAAGGCGCTTAGCATGCGGCTTGTGCGCAAAGCTTTCAGACTGCCAGAGGACCGCAGCTGTGGTAAGCCCGCTTGCTCATTTGACGTTAGATGTCGCCTGCAAGAACTTCACCCGCATCTGGTTTATGCTGCTACCTGTTCTTAGGCGAAAACAAGGACACATGCAGTAAATGCTTTTTCCTGTTTCATTTTGCTAGACCACGCTCTTCTGTGGCACTTTAGTGCTTGCCAAACTGCTATGTGCGTGCTGCTGCTTCCATCTGACAAGGAGCACAGCCTTCTGACAGCAGCTTTCAACTTGTCGAAGAAAGAGCTTGGCCATTTAGATGTGATGCAAATCTGTGTGTGTGTAAGGTGCAGGTGCAAGCTCCTGACAAAGGTGTTCTCCAGGTTCAGTTTCTCCTTGCCAGACACTTTGGAAATGTTTTCCTCTATCATTCGCACCAAGAGTCGCAGATTACTTAACTCAGGAGCTCTGAGAATGGAACGGCAAGAGGTGTTCCGCTTATGTCATAAACAGTGCTCCAGAGCGCTTAGCAACGGGCACAACAAAACGTGTGTGCGGGATAGTGACCATTCCCGCCTAGTGCTGGCAATGCACGAGCACTGCCAAAAGGCAAAGGAAGGCGCTTAGCATGCGGCTTGTGCGCAAAGCTTTCAGACTGCCAGAGGACCGCAGCTGTGGTAAGCCCGCTTGCTCATTTGACGTTAGATGTCGCCTGCAAGAACTTCACCCGCATCTGGTTTATGCTGCTACCTGTTGTTAGGCGACAACAAGGGCACATGTAGCAAATGCTTTTTCCTGCCTCATTTTGCTAGACCACGCTCTTCTGTGGCACTTTAGTGCTTGCCAAACTGCTATGTGCGTGCTGCTGCTTCCATCTGACAAGGAGCACAGCCTTCTGACAGCAGCTTTCAACTTGCCGAAGAAAGAGCTTGGCCATTTAGATGTGATGCAAATCTGTGTGTGTGTAAGGTGCAGGTGCAAGCTCCTGACAAAGGTGTTCTCCAGGTTCAGTTTCTCTCTGCCAGACACATTGGAAATGTTTTCCTCTATCATTCGCACCAAGAGTCGCAGATTACTTAACTCAGGAGCTCTGAGAATGGAACGGCAAGAGGTGTTCCGCTTACGTCATAAACAGTGCTCCAGAGCGCTTAGCAACGGGCACAACAAAACGTGTGTGCGGGATAGTGACCATTCCCGCCTAGTGCTGGCAATGCACGAGCACTGCCAAAAGGCGAAGGAAGGCGCTTAGCATGCGGCTTGTGCGCAAAGCTTTCAGACTGCCAGAGGACCGCAGCTGTGGTAAGCCCGCTTGCTCATTTGACGTTAGATGTCGCCTGCAAGAACTTCACCCGCATCTGGTTTATGCTGCTACCTGTTCTTAGGCGAAAACAAGGACACATGCAGTAAATGCTTTTTCCTGTTTCATTTTGCTAGACCACGCTCTTCTGTGGCACTTTAGTGCTTGCCAAACTGCTATGTGCGTGCTGCTGCTTCCATCTGACAAGGAGCACAGCCTTCTGACAGCAGCTTTCAACTTGTCGAAGAAAGAGCTTGGCCATTTAGATGTGATGCAAATCTGTGTGTGTGTAAGGTGCAGGTGCAAGCTCCTGACAAAGGTGTTCTCCAGGTTCAGTTTCTCCTTGCCAGACACTTTGGAAATGTTTTCCTCTATCATTCGCACCAAGAGTCGCAGATTACTTAACTCAGGAGCTCTGAGAATGGAACGGCAAGAGGTGTTCCGCTTATGTCATAAACAGTGCTCCAGAGCGCTTAGCAACGGGCACAACAAAACGTGTGTGCGGGATAGTGACCATTCCCGCCTAGTGCTGGCAATGCACGAGCACTGCCAAAAGGCGAAGGAAGGCGCTTAGCATCTGGCTTGTGCGCAAAGCTTTCAGACTGCCAGAGGACCGCAGCTGTGGTAAGCCCGCTTGCTCATTTGACGTTAGATGTCGCCTGCAAGAACTTCACCCGCATCTGGTTTATGCTGCTACCTGTTGTTAGGCGACACCAAGGGCACATGTAGCAAATGCTTTTTCCTGTTTCATTTTGCTAGACCACGCTCTTCTGTGGCTCTTTAGTGCTTGCCAAACTGCTATGTGCGTGCTGCTGCTTCCATCTGACAAGGAGCACAGCCTTCTGACAGCAGCTTTCAACTTGTCGAAGAAAGAGCTTGGCCATTTAGATGTGATGCAAATCTGTGTGTGTGTAAGGTGCAGGTGCAAGCTCCTGACAAAGGTGTTCTCCAGGTTCAGTTTCTCCTTGCCAGACACATTGGAAATGTTTTCCTCTATCATTCGCACCAAGAGTCGCAGATTACTTAACTCAGGAGCTCTGAGAATGGAACGGCAAGAGGTGTTCCGCTTATGTCATAAACAGTGCTCCAGAGCGCTTAGCAACGGGCACAACAAAACGTGTGTGCGGGATAGTGACCATTCCCGCCTAGTGCTGGCAATGCACGAGCACTGCCAAAAGGCGAAGGAAGGCGCTTAGCATCTGGCTTGTGCGCAAAGCTTTCAGACTGCCAGAGGACCGCAGCTGTGGTAAGCCCGCTTGCTCATTTGACGTTAGATGTCGCCTGCAAGAACTTCACCCGCATCTGGTTTATGCTGCTACCTGTTGTTAGGCGACACCAAGGGCACATGTAGCAAATGCTTTTTCCTGTTTCATTTTGCTAGACCACGCTCTTCTGTGGCTCTTTAGTGCTTGCCAAACTGCTATGTGCGTGCTGCTGCTTCCATCTGACAAGGAGCACAGCCTTCTGACAGCAGCTTTCAACTTGTCGAAGAAAGAGCTTGGCCATTTAGATGTGATGCAAATCTGTGTGTGTCTAAGGTGCAGGTGCAAGCTCCTGACAAAGGTGTTCTCCAGGTTCAGTTTCTCCCTGCCAGACACATTGGAAATGTTTTCCTCTATCATTCGCACCAAGAGTCGCAGATTACTTAACTCAGGAGCTCTGAGAATGGAACGGCAAGGGGTGTTCCGCTTACGTCATAAACAGTGCTCCAGAGCGCTTAGCAACGGGCACAACAAAACGTGTGTGCGGGATAGTGACCATTCCCGCCTAGTGCTGGCAATGCACGAGCACTGCTAAAAGGCGAAGGAAGGCGCTTAGCATGCGGCTTGTACGCAAAGCTTTCAGACTGCCAGAGGACCGCAGCTGTGGTAAGCCCGCTTGCTCATTTGACGTTAGATGTCGCCTGCAAGAACTTCACCCGCATCTGGTTTATGCTGCTACCTGTTCTTAGGCGAAAACAAGGACACATGCAGTAAATGCTTTTTCCTGTTTCATTTTGCTAGACCACGCTCTTCTGTGGCACTTTAGTGCTTGCCAAACTGCTATGTGCGTGCTGCTGCTTCCATCTGACAAGGAGCACAGCCTTCTGACAGCAGCTTTCAACTTGTCGAAGAAAGAGCTTGGCCATTTAGATGTGATGCAAATCTGTGTGTGTGTAAGGTGCAGGTGCAAGCTCCTGACAAAGGTGTTCTCCAGGTTCAGTTTCTCTCTGCCAGACACTTTGGAAATGTTTTCCTCTATCATTCGCACCAAGAGTCGCAGATTACTTAACTCAGGAGCTCTGAGAATGGAACGGCAAGAGGTGCTCCGCTTACGTCATAAACAGTGCTCCAGAGCGCTTAGCAACGGGCACAACGAAATGTGTGTGCGGGATAGTGACCATTCCCGCCTAGTGCTGGTAAGGCACGAGCACTGCCAAAAGGCAAAGGAAGGCGCTTAGCATGCGGCTTGTGCGCAAAGCTTTCAGACTGCCAGAGGACCGCAGCTGTGGTAAGCCCGCTTGCTCATTTGACGTTAGATGTCGCCTGCAAGAACTTCACCCGCATCTGGTTTATGCTGCTACCTGTTCTTAGGCGACAACAAGGACACATGTAGCAAATGCTTTTTCCTGTTTCATTTTGCTAGACCACGCTCTTCTGTGGCTCTTTAGTGCTTGCCAAACTCCTATGTGCGTGCTGCTGCTTCCATCTGACAAGGAGCACAGCCTTCTGACAGCAGCTTTCAACTTGTCGAAGAAAGAGCTTGGCCATTTAGATGTGATGCAAATCTGTGTGTGTGTAAGGTGCAGGTGCAAGCTCCTGACAAAGGTGTTCTCCAGGTTCAGTTTCTCTCTGCCAGACACATTGGAAATGTTTTCCTCTATCATTCGCACCAAGAGTCGCAGATTACTTAACTCAGGAGCTCTGAGAATGGAACGGCAAGAGGTGTTCCGCTTACGTCATAAACAGTGCTCCAGAGCGCTTAGCAACGGGCACAACGAAATGTGTGTGCGGGATAGTGACCATTCCCGCCTAGTGCTGGCAAGGCACGAACACTGCCAAAAGGCAAAGGAAGGCGCTTAGCATGCGGCTTGTGCGCAAAGCTTTCAGACTGCCAGAGGACCGCAGCTGTGGTAAGCCCGCTTGCTCATTTGACGTTAGATGTCGCCTGCAAGAACTTCACCCGCATCTGATTTATGCTGCTACCTGTTGTTAGGCGACACCAAGGGCACATGTAGCAAATGCTTTTTCCTGTTTCATTTTGCTAGACCACGCTCTTCTGTGGCTCTTTAGTGCTTGCCAAACTGCTATGTGCGTGCTGCTGCTTCCATCTGACAAGGAGCACAGCCTTCTGACAGCAGCTTTCAACTTGTCGAAGAAAGAGCTTGGCCATTTAGATGTGATGCAAATCTGTGTGTGTCTAGATGTGCAGGTGCGAGCTCCTGACAAAGGTGTTCTCCAGGTTCAGTTTCTCCTTGCCAGACACATTGGAAATGTTTTCCTCTATCATTCGCACCAAGAGTCGCAGATTACTTAACTCAGGAGCTCTGAGAATGGAACGGCAAGAGGTGTTCCGCTTACGTCATAAACAGTGCTCCAGAGCGCTTAGCAACGGGCACAACAAAACGTGTGTGCGGGATAGTGACCATTCCCGCCTAGTGCTAGCAATGCACGAGCACTGCCAAAAGGCAAAGGAAGGCGCTTAGCATGCGGCTTGTGCGCAAAGCTTTCAGACTGCCAGAGGACCGCAGCTGTGGTAAGCCCGCTTGCTCATTTGACGTTAGATGTCGCCTGCAAGAACTTCACCCGCATCTGGTTTATGCTGCTACCTGTTGTTAGGCGACACCAAGGACACATGCAGTAAATGCTTTTTCCTGTTTCATTTTGCTAGACCACGCTCTTCTGTGGCTCTTTAGTGCTTGCCAAACTCCTATGTGCGTGCTGCTGCTTCCATCTGACAAGGAGCACAGCCTTCTGACCGCAGCTTTCAACTTGTCAAAGAAAGAGCTTGGCCATTTAGATGTGATGCAAATCTGTGTGTGTGTAAAGTGCAGGTGCAAGCTCCTGACAAAGGTGTTCTCCAGGTTCAGTTTCTCTCTGCCAGACACTTTGGAAATGTTTTCCTCTATCATTCGCACCAAGAGTCGCAGATTACTTAACTCAGGAGCTCTGAGAATGGAACGGCAAGAGGTGTTCCGCTTACGTCATAAACAGTGCTCCAGAGCGCTTAGCAACGGGCACAACAAAACGTGTGTGCGGGATAGTGACCATTCCCGCCTAGTGCTGGCAATGCAGGAGCACTGCCAAAAGGCGAAGGAAGGCGCTTAGCATGCGGCTTGTGCGCAAAGCTTTCAGACTGCCAGAGGACCGCAGCTGTGGTAAGCCCGCTTGCTCATTTGACGTTAGATGTCGCCTGCAAGAACTTCACCCGCATCTGGTTTATGCTGCTACCTGTTCTTAGGCGAAAACAAGGACACATGCAGTAAATGCTTTTTCCTGTTTCATTTTGCTAGACCACGCTCTTCTGTGGCACTTTAGTGCTTGCCAAACTGCTATGTGCGTGCTGCTGCTTCCATCTGACAAGGAGCACAGCCTTCTGACAGCAGCTTTCAACTTGTCGAAGAAAGAGCTTGGCCATTTAGATGTGATGCAAATCTGTGTGTGTGTAAGGTGCAGGTGCAAGCTCCTGACAAAGGTGTTCTCCAGGTTCAGTTTCTCCTTGCCAGACACTTTGGAAATGTTTTCCTCTATCATTCGCACCAAGAGTCGCAGATTACTTAACTCAGGAGCTCTGAGAATGGAACGGCAAGAGGTGTTCCGCTTATGTCATAAACAGTGCTCCAGAGCGCTTAGCAACGGGCACAACAAAACGTGTGTGCGGGATAGTGACCATTCCCGCCTAGTGCTGGCAATGCACGAGCACTGCCAAAAGGCGAAGGAAGGCGCTTAGCATCTGGCTTGTGCGCAAAGCTTTCAGACTGCCAGAGGACCGCAGCTGTGGTAAGCCCGCTTGCTCATTTGACGTTGGATGTCGCCTGCAAGAACTTCACCCGCATCTGGTTTATGCTGCTACCTGTTGTTAGGCGACACCAAGGGCACATGTAGCAAATGCTTTTTCCTGTTTCATTTTGCTAGACCACGCTCTTCTGTGGCTCTTTAGTGCTTGCCAAACTGCTATGTGCGTGCTGCTGCTTCCATCTGACAAGGAGCACAGCCTTCTGACAGCAGCTTTCAACTTGTCGAAGAAAGAGCTTGGCCATTTAGATGTGATGCAAATCTGTGTGTGTGTAAGGTGCAGGTGCAAGCTCCTGACAAAGGTGTTCTCCAGGTTCAGTTTCTCCTTGCCAGACACATTGGAAATGTTTTCCTCTATCATTCGCACCAAGAGTCGCAGATTACTTAACTCAGGAGCTCTGAGAATGGAACGGCAAGAGGTGTTCCGCTTATGTCATAAACAGTGCTCCAGAGCGCTTAGCAACGGGCACAACGAAACGTGTGTGCGGGATAGTGACCATTCCCGCCTAGTGCTGGCAATGCACGAGCACTGCCAAAAGGCGAAGGAAGGCGCTTAGCATCTGGCTTGTGCGCAAAGCTTTCAGACTGCCAGAGGAGCGCAGCTGTGGTAAGCCCGCTTGCTCATTTGACGTTAGATGTCGCCTGCAAGAACTTCACCCGCATCTGGTTTATGCTGCTACCTGTTGTTAGGCGACACCAAGGGCACATGTAGCAAATGCTTTTTCCTGTTTCATTTTGCTAGACCACGCTCTTCTGTGGCTCTTTAGTGCTTGCCAAACTGCTATGTGCGTGCTGCTGCTTCCATCTGACAAGGAGCACAGCCTTCTGACAGCAGCTTTCAACTTGTCGAAGAAAGAGCTTGGCCATTTAGATGTGATGCAAATCTGTGTGTGTGTAAGGTGCAGGTGCAAGCTCGTGACAAAGGTGTTCTCCAGGTTCAGTTTCTCTCTGCCAGACACATTGGAAATGTTTTCCTCTATCATTCGCACCAAGAGTCGCAGATTACTTAACTCAGGAGCTCTGAGAATGGAACGGCAAGAGGTGCTCCGCTTACGTCATAAACAGTGCTCCAGAGCGCTTAGCAACGGGCACAACGAAATGTGTGTGCGGGATAGTGACCATTCCCGCCTAGTGCTGGCAAGGCACGAGCACTGCCAAAAGGCAAAGGAAGGCGCTTAGCATGCGGCTTGTGCGCAAAGCTTTCAGACTGCCAGAGGACCGCAGCTGTGGTAAGCCCGCTTGCTCATTTGACGTTAGATGTCGCCTGCAAGAACTTCACCCGCATCTGGTTTATGCTGCTACCTGTTCTTAGGCGACAACAAGGACACATGTAGCAAATGCTTTTTCCTGTTTCATTTTGCTAGACCACGCTCTTCTGTGGCTCTTTAGTGCTTGCCAAACTCCTATGTGCGTGCTGCTGCTTCCATCTGACAAGGAGCACAGCCTTCTGACAGCAGCTTTCAACTTGTCGAAGAAAGAGCTTGGCCATTTAGATGTGCTGCAAATCTGTGTGTGTGTAAGGTGCAGGTGCGAGCTCCTGACAAAGGTGTTCTCCATGTTCAGTTTCTCTCTGCCAGACACTTTGGAAATGTTTTCCTCTATCATTTGCACCAAGAGTCGCAGATTACTTAACTCAGGAGCTCTGAGAATGGAACGGCAAGGGGTGTTCCGCTTACGTCATAAACAGTGCTCCAGAGCGCTTAGCAACGGGCACAACAAAACGTGTGTGCGGGATAGTGACCATTCCCGCCTAGTGCTGGCAATGCACGAGCACTGCCAAAAGGCAAAGGAAGGCGCTTAGCATGCGGCTTGTGCGCAAAGCTTTCAGACTGCCAGAGGACCGCAGCTGTGGTAAGCCCGCTTGCTCATTTGACGTTAGATGTCGCCTGCAAGAACTTCACCCGCATCTGGTTTATGCTGCTACCTGTTGTTAGGCGACACCAAGGGCACATGTAGCAAATGGTTTTTCCTGCCTCATTTTGCTAGACCACGCTCTTCTGTGGCACTTTAGTGCTTGCCAAACTGCTATGTGCGTGCTGCTGCTTCCATCTGACAAGGAGCACAGCCTTCTGACCGCAGCTTTCAACTTGCCGAAGAAAGAGCTTGGCCATTTAGATGTGATGCAAATCTGTGTGTGTGTAAGGTGCAGGTGCAAGCTCCTGACAAAGGTGTTCTCCAGGTTCAGTTTCTCTCTGCCAGACACTTTGGAAATGTTTTCCTCTATCATTTGCACCAAGAGTCGCAGATTACTTAACTCAGGAGCTCTGAGAATGGAACGGCAAGGGGTGTTCCGCTTACGTCATAAACAGTGCTCCAGAGCGCTTAGCAACGGGCACAACAAAACGTGTGTGCGGGATAGTGACCATTCCCGCCTAGTGCTAGCAATGCAGGAGCACTGCCAAAAGGCAAAGGAAGGCGCTTAGCATGCGGCTTGTGCGCAAAGCTTTCAGACTGCCAGAGGACCGCAGCTGTGGTAAGCCCGCTTGCTCATTTGACGTTAGATGTCGCCTGCAAGAACTTCACCCGCATCTGGTTTATGCTGCTACCTGCTGTAAGGCGACAACAAGGACACATGTAGCAAATGCTTTTTCCTGTTTCATTTTGCTAGACCACGCTCTTCTGTGGCTCTTTAGTGCTTGCCAAACTGCTATGTGCGTGCTGCTGCTTCCATCTGACAAGGAGCACAGCCTTCTGACAGCAGCTTTCAACTTGTCGAAGAAAGAGCTTGGCCATTTAGATGTGCTGCAAATCTGTGTGTGTCTAAGGTGCAGGTGCAAGCTCCTGACAAAGGTGTTCTCCAGGTTCAGTTTCTCCTTGCCAGACACATTGGAAATGTTTTCCTCTATCATTCGCACCAAGAGTCGCAGATTACTTAACTCAGGAGCTCTGAGAATGGAACGGCAAGATGTGTTCCGCTTACGTCATAAACAGTGCTCCAGAGCGCTTAGCAACGGGCACAACAAAACGTGTGTGCGGGATAGTGACCATTCCCGCCTAGTGCTGGCAATGCACGAGCACTGCCAAAAGGCAAAGGAAGGCGCTTAGCATGCGGCTTGTGCGCAAAGCTTTCAGACTGCCAGAGGACCGCAGCTGTGGTAAGCCCGCTTGCTCATTTGATGTTAGATGTCGCCTGCAAGAACTTCACCCGCATCTGGTTTATGCTGCTACCTGTTGTTAGGCGACAACAAGGACACATGTAGCAAATGCTTTTTCCTGCCTCATTTTGCTAGACCACGCTCTTCTGTGGCACTTTAGTGCTTGCCAAACTGCTATGTGCGTGCTGCTGCTTCCATCTGACAAGGAGCACAGCCTTCTGACAGCAGCTTTCCACTTGCCGAAGAAAGAGCTTGGCCATTTAGATGTGATGCAAATCTGTGTGTGTGTAAGGTGCAGGTGCAAGCTCCTGACAAAGGTGTTCTCCAGGTTCAGTTTCTCTCTGCCAGACACTTTGGAAATGTTTTCCTCTATCATTCGCACCAAGAGTCGCAGATTACTTAACTCAGGAGTTCTGAGAATGGAACGGCAAGAGGTGTTCCGCTTACGTCATAAACAGTGCTCCAGAGCGCTTAGCAACGGGCACAACAAAACGTGTGTGCGGGATAGTGACCATTCCCGCCTAGTGCTGGCAATGCAGGAGCACTGCCAAAAGGCGAAGGAAGGCGCTTAGCATGCGGCTTGTGCGCAAAGCTTTCAGACTGCCAGAGGACCGCAGCTGTGGTAAGCCCGCTTGCTCATTTGACGTTAGATGTCGCCTGCAAGAACTTCACCCGCATCTGGTTTATGCTGCTACCTGTTCTTAGGCGAAAACAAGGACACATGCAGTAAATGCTTTTTCCTGTTTCATTTTGCTAGACCACGCTCTTCTGTGGCTCTTTAGTGCTTGCCAAACTGCTATGTGCGTGCTGCTGCTTCCATCTGACAAGGAGCACAGCCTTCTGACAGCAGCTTTCAACTTGTCGAAGAAAGAGCTTGGCCATTTAGATGTGATGCAAATCTGTGTGTGTGTAAGGTGCAGGTGCAAGCTCCTGACAAAGGTGTTCTCCAGGTTCAGTTTCTCTCTGCCAGACACTTTGGAAATGTTTTCCTCTATCATTCGCACCAAGAGTCGCAGATTACTTAACTCAGGAGCTCTGAGAATGGAACGGCAAGAGGTGCTCCACTTACGTCATAAACAGTGCTCCAGAGCGCTTAGCAACGGGCACAACGAAATGTGTGTGCGGGATAGTGACCATTCCCGCCTAGTGCTGGCAAGGCACGAGCACTGCCAAAAGGCAAAGGAAGGCGCTTAGCATGCGGCTTGTGCGCAAAGCTTTCAGACTGCCAGAGGACCGCAGCTGTGGTAAGCCCGCTTGCTCATTTGACGTTAGATGTCGCCTGCAAGAACTTCACCCGCATCTGGTTTATGCTGCTACCTGTTGTTAGGCGACACCAAGGGCACATGTAGCAAATGCTTTTTCCTGCCTCATTTTGCTAGACCACGCTCTTCTGTGGCACTTTAGTGCTTGCCAAACTCCTATGTGCGTGCTGCTGCTTCCATCTGACAAGGAGCACAGCCTTCTGACAGCAGCTTTCAACTTGTCGAAGAAAGAGCTTGGCCATTTAGATGTGATGCAAATCTGTGTGTGTGTAAGGTGCAGGTGCAAGCTCCTGACAAAGGTGTTCTCCAGGTTCAGTTTCTCCTTGCCAGACACATTGGAAATGTTTTCCTCTATCATTTGCACCAAGAGTCGCAGATTACTTAACTCAGGAGCTCTGAGAATGGAACGGCAAGAGGTGTTCCGCTTACGTCATAAACAGTGCTCCAGAGCGCTTAGCAACGGGCACAACAAAACGTGTGTGCGGGATAGTGACCATTCCCGCCTAGTGCTGGCAATGCACGAGCACTGCCAAAAGGCAAAGGAAGGCGCTTAGCATGCGGCTTGTGCGCAAAGCTTTCAGACTGCCAGAGGACCGCAGCTGTGGTAAGCCCGCTTGCTCATTTGATGTTAGATGTCGCCTGCAAGAACTTCACCCGCATCTGGTTTATGCTGCTACCTGTTCTTAGGCGACAACAAGGACACATGTAGCAAATGCTTTTTCCTGCCTCATTTTGCTAGACCACGCTCTTCTGTGGCACTTTAGTGCTTGCCAAACTGCTATGTGCGTGCTGCTGCTTCCATCTGACAAGGAGCACAGCCTTCTGACAGCAGCTTTCAACTTGTCGAAGAAAGAGCTTGGCCATTTAGATGTGATGCAAATCTGTGTGTGTGTAAGGTGCAGGTGCAAGCTCCTGACAAAGGTGTTCTCCAGGTTCAGTTTCTCCTTGCCAGACACATTGGAAATGTTTTCCTCTATCATTCGCACCAAGAGTTGCAGATTACTTAACTCAGGAGCTCTGAGAATGGAACGGCAAGAGGTGTTCCGCTTATGTCATAAACAGTGCTCCAGAGCGCTTAGCAACGGGCACAACAAAACGTGTGTGCGGGATAGTGACCATTCCCGCCTAGTGCTGGCAATGCACGAGCACTGCCAAAAGGCAAAGGAAGGCGCTTAGCATGCGGCTTGTGCGCAAAGCTTTCAGACTGCCAGAGGACCGCAGCTGTGGTAAGCCCGCTTGCTCATTTGACGTTAGATGTCGCCTGCAAGAACTTCACCCACATCTGGTTTATGCTGCTACCTGCTGTTAGGCGACACCAAGGACACATGTAGCAAATGCTTTTTCCTGTTTCATTTTGCTAGACCACGCTCTTCTGTGGCTCTTTAGTGCTTGCCAAACTGCTATGTGCGTGCTGCTGCTTCCATCTGACAAGGAGCACAGCCTTCTGACAGCAGCTTTCAACTTGCCGAAGAAAGAGCTTGGCCATTTAGATGTGATGCAAATCTGTGTGTGTGTAAGGTGCAGGTGCAAGCTCCTGACAAAGGTGTTCTCCAGGTTCAGTTTCTCCTTGCCAGACACTTTGGAAATGTTTTCCTCTATCATTTGCACCAAGAGTCGCAGATTACTTAACTCAGGAGCTCTGAGAATGGAACGGCAAGGGGTGTTCCGCTTACGTCATAAACAGTGCTCCAGAGCGCTTAGCAACGGGCACAACAAAACGTGTGTGCGGGATAGTGACCATTCCCGCCTAGTGCTAGCAATGCAGGAGCACTGCCAAAAGACAAAGGAAGGCGCTTAGCATCCGGCTTGTGCGCAAAGCTTTCAGACTGCCAGAGGACCGCAGCTGTGGTAAGCCCGCTTGCTCATTTGACGTTAGATGTCGCCTGCAAGAACTTCACCCGCATCTGGTTTATGCTGCTACCTGCTGTTAGGCGACAACAAGGACACATGTAGCAAATGCTTTTTCCTGTTTCATTTTGCTAGACCACGCTCTTCTGTGGCTCTTTAGTGCTTGCCAAACTCTTATGTGCGTGCTGCTGCTTCCATCTGACAAGGAGCACAGCCTTCTGACAGCAGCTTTCAACTTGTCGAAGAAAGAGCTTGGCCATTTAGATGTGCTGCAAATCTGTGTGTGTCTAAGGTGCAGGTGCAAGCTCCTGACAAAGGTGTTCTCCAGGTTCAGTTTCTCCTTGCCAGACACATTGGAAATGTTTTCCTCTATCATTCGCACCAAGAGTCGCAGATTACTTAACTCAGGAGCTCTGAGAATGGAACGGCAAGATGTGTTCCGCTTACGTCATAAACAGTGCTCCAGAGCGCTTAGCAACGGGCACAACAAAACGTGTGTGCGGGATAGTGACCATTCCCGCCTAGTGCTGGCAAGGCACGAGCACTGCCAAAAGGCAAAGGAAGGCGCTTAGCATGCGGCTTGTGCGCAAAGCTTTCAGACTGCCAGAGGACCGCAGCTGTGGTAAGCCCGCTTGCTCATTTGATGTTAGATGTCGCCTGCAAGAACTTCACCCGCATCTGGTTTATGCTGCTACCTGTTCTTAGGCGACAACAAGGACACATGTAGCAAATGCTTTTTCCTGCCTCATTTTGCTAGACCACGCTCTTCTGTGGCACTTTAGTGCTTGCCAAACTGCTATGTGCGTGCTGCTGCTTCCATCTGACAAGGAGCACAGCCTTCTGACAGCAGCTTTCAACTTGTCGAAGAAAGAGCTTGGCCATTTAGATGTGATGCAAATCTGTGTGTGTGTAAGGTGCAGGTGCAAGCTCCTGACAAAGGTGTTCTCCAGGTTCAGTTTCTCTCTGCCAGACACTTTGGAAATGTTTTCCTCTATCATTTGCACCAAGAGTCGCAGATTACTTAACTCAGGAGCTCTGAGAATGGAACGGCAAGAGGTGTTCCGCTTATGTCATAAACAGTGCTCCAGAGCGCTTAGCAACGGGCACAACAAAACGTGTGTGCGGGATAGTGACCATTCCCGCCTAGTGCTGGCAATGCACGAGCACTGCCAAAAGGCAAAGGAAGGCGCTTAGCATGCGGCTTGTGCGCAAAGCTTTCAGACTGCCAGAGGACCGCAGCTGTGGTAAGCCCGCTTGCTCATTTGACGTTAGATGTCGCCTGCAAGAACTTCACCCACATCTGGTTTATGCTGCTACCTGCTGTTAGGCGACACCAAGGACACATGTAGCAAATGCTTTTTCCTGTTTCATTTTGCTAGACCACGCTCTTCTGTGGCTCTTTAGTGCTTGCCAAACTGCTATGTGCGTGCTGCTGCTTCCATCTGACAAGGAGCACAGCCTTCTGACAGCAGCTTTCAACTTGTCGAAGAAAGAGCTTGGCCATTTAGATGTGATGCAAATCTGTGTGTGTGTAAGGTGCAGGTGCAAGCTCCTGACAAAGGTGTTCTCCAGGTTCAGTTTCTCCTTGCCAGACACATTGGAAATGTTTTCCTCTATCATTTGCACCAAGAGTCGCAGATTACTTAACTCAGGAGCTCTGAGAATGGAACGGCAAGGGGTGTTCCGCTTACGTCATAAACAGTGCTCCAGAGCGCTTAGCAACGGGCACAACAAAACGTGTGTGCGGGATAGTGACCATTCCCGCCTAGTGCTGGCAATGCACGAGCACTGCCAAAAGGCAAAGGAAGGCGCTTAGCATGCGGCTTGTGCGCAAAGCTTTCAGACTGCCAGAGGACCGCAGCTGTGGTAAGCCCGCTTGCTCATTTGACGTTAGATGTCGCCTGCAAGAACTTCACCCACATCTGGTTTATGCTGCTACCTGCTGTTAGGCGACACCAAGGACACATGTAGCAAATGCTTTTTCCTGTTTCATTTTGCTAGACCACGCTCTTCTGTGGCTCTTTAGTGCTTGCCAAACTGCTATGTGCGTGCTGCTGCTTCCATCTGACAAGGAGCACAGCCTTCTGACCGCAGCTTTCAACTTGCCGAAGAAAGAGCTTGGCCATTTAGATGTGATGCAAATCTGTGTGTGTGTAAGGTGCAGGTGCAAGCTCCTGACAAAGGTGTTCTCCAGGTTCAGTTTCTCTCTGCCAGACACTTTGGAAATGTTTTCCTCTATCATTTGCACCAAGAGTCGCAGATTACTTAACTCAGGAGCTCTGAGAATGGAACGGCAAGGGGTGTTCCGCTTACGTCATAAACAGTGCTCCAGAGCGCTTAGCAACGGGCACAACAAAACGTGTGTGCGGGATAGTGACCATTCCCGCCTAGTGCTAGCAATGCAGGAGCACTGCCAAAAGGCAAAGGAAGGCGCTTAGCATCCGGCTTGTGCGCAAAGCTTTCAGACTGCCAGAGGACCGCAGCTGTGGTAAGCCCGCTTGCTCATTTGACGTTAGATGTCGCCTGCAAGAACTTCACCCGCATCTGGTTTATGCTGCTACCTGCTGTTAGGCGACAACAAGGACACATGTAGCAAATGCTTTTTCCTGTTTCATTTTGCTAGACCACGCTCTTCTGTGGCTCTTTAGTGCTTGCCAAACTGCTATGTGCGTGCTGCTGCTTCCATCTGACAAGGAGCACAGCCTTCTGACAGCAGCTTTCAACTTGTCGAAGAAAGAGCTTGGCCATTTAGATGTGCTGCAAATCTGTGTGTGTCTAAGGTGCAGGTGCAAGCTCCTGACAAAGGTGTTCTCCAGGTTCAGTTTCTCCTTGCCAGACACATTGGAAATGTTTTCCTCTATCATTCGCACCAAGAGTCGCAGATTACTTAACTCAGGAGCTCTGAGAATGGAACGGCAAGATGTGTTCCGCTTACGTCATAAACAGTGCTCCAGAGCGCTTAGCAACGGGCACAACAAAACGTGTGTGCGGGATAGTGACCATTCCCGCCTAGTGCTGGCAATGCACGAGCACTGCCAAAAGGCAAAGGAAGGCGCTTAGCATGCGGCTTGTGCGCAAAGCTTTCAGACTGCCAGAGGACCGCAGCTGTGGTAAGCCCGCTTGCTCATTTGATGTTAGATGTCGCCTGCAAGAACTTCACCCGCATCTGGTTTATGCTGCTACCTGTTCTTAGGCGACAACAAGGACACATGTAGCAAATGCTTTTTCCTGCCTCATTTTGCTAGACCACGCTCTTCTGTGGCACTTTAGTGCTTGCCAAACTGCTATGTGCGTGCTGCTGCTTCCATCTGACAAGGAGCACAGCCTTCTGACAGCAGCTTTCAACTTGCCGAAGAAAGAGCTTGGCCATTTAGATGTGATGCAAATCTGTGTGTGTGTAAGGTGCAGGTGCAAGCTCCTGACAAAGGTGTTCTCCAGGTTCAGTTTCTCTCTGCCAGACACTTTGGAAATGTTTTCCTCTATCATTCGCACCAAGAGTCGCAGATTACTTAACTCAGGAGCTCTGAGAATGGAACGGCAAGAGGTGCTCCGCTTACGTCATAAACAGTGCTCCAGAGCGCTTAGCAACGGGCACAACGAAATGTGTGTGCGGGATAGTGACCATTCCCGCCTAGTGCTGGCAAGGCACGAGCACTGCCAAAAGGCAAAGGAAGGCGCTTAGCATGCGGCTTGTGCGCAAAGCTTTCAGACTGCCAGAGGACCGCAGCTGTGGTAAGCCCGCTTGCTCATTTGACGTTAGATGTCGCCTGCAAGAACTTCACCAGCATCTGGTTTATGCTGCTACCTGCTGTTAGGCGACACCAAGGACACATGTAGCAAATGCTTTTTCCTGTTTCATTTTGCTAGACCACGCTCTTCTGTGGCTCTTTAGTGCTTGCCAAACTCCTATGTGCGTGCTGCTGCTTCCATCTGACAAGGAGCACAGCCTTCTGACAGCAGCTTTCAACTTGTCGAAGAAAGAGCTTGGCCATTTAGATGTGATGCAAATCTGTGTGTGTGTAAGGTGCAGGTGCAAGCTCCTGACAAAGGTGTTCTCCAGGTTCAGTTTCTCCCTGCCAGACACATTGGAAATGTTTTCCTCTATCATTCGCACCAAGAGTTGCAGATTACTTAACTCAGGAGCTCTGAGAATGGAACGGCAAGAGGTGTTCCGCTTATGTCATAAACAGTGCTCCAGAGCGCTTAACAACGGGCACAACGAAACGTGTGTGCGGGATAGTGACCATTCCCGCCTAGTGCTGGCAATGCACGAGCACTGCCAAAAGGCAAAGGAAGGCGCTTAGCATGCGGCTTGTGCGCAAAGCTTTCAGACTGCCAGAGGACCGCAGCTGTGGTAAGCCCGCTTGCTCATTTGACGTTAGATGTCGCCTGCAAGAACTTCACCCGCATCTGGTTTATGCTGCTACCTGCTGTTAGGCGACAACAAGGACACATGTAGCAAATGCTTTTTCCTGTTTCATTTTGCTAGACCACGCTCTTCTGTGGCTCTTTACTGCTTGCCAAACTGCTATGTGCGTGCTGCTGCTTCCATCTGACAAGGAGCACAGCCTTCTGACAGCAGCTTTCAACTTGTCGAAGAAAGAGCTTGGCCATTTAGATGTGATGCAAATCTGTGTGTGTCTAAGGTGCAGGTGCAAGCTCCTGACAAAGGTGTTCTCCAGGTTCAGTTTCTCCTTGCCAGACACATTGGAAATGTTTTCCTCTATCATTCGCACCAAGAGTCGCAGATTACTTAACTCAGGAGCTCTGAGAATGGAACGGCAAGAGGTGTTCTGCTTACGTCATAAACGGTGCTCCAGAGCGCTTAGCAACGGGCACAACAAAACGTGTGTGCGGGATAGTGACCATTCCCGCCTAGTGCTGGCAATGCACGAGCACTGCCAAAAGGCAAAGGAAGGCGCTTAGCATGCGGTTTGTGCGCAAAGCTTTCAGACTGCCAGAGGACCGCAGCTGTGGTAAGCCCGCTTGCTCATTTGACGTTAGATGTCGCCTGCAAGAACTTCACCCGCATCTGGTTTATGCTGCTACCTGCTGTTAGGCGACAACAAGGACACATGTAGCAAATGCTTTTTCCTGTTTCATTTTGCTAGACCACGCTCTTCTGTGGCTCTTTAGTGCTTGCCAAACTCCTATGTGCGTGCTGCTGCTTCCATCTGACAAGGAGCACAGCCTTCTGACAGCAGCTTTCAACTTGTCGAAGAAAGAGCTTGGCCATTTAGATGTGATGCAAATCTGTGTGTGTCTAAGGTGCAGGTGCAAGCTCCTGACAAAGGTGTTCTCCAGGTTCAGTTTCTCCTTGCCAGACACTTTGGAAATGTTTTCCTCTATCATTCACACCAAGAGTCTCAGATTACTTAACTCAGGAGCTCTTAGAATGGAACGGCAAGAGGTGTTCTGCTTACGTCATAAACAGTGCTCCAGAGCGCTTAGCAACGGGCACAACGAAAGGTGTGTGCGGGATAGTGACCATTCCCGCCTAGTGCTAGCAATGCACGAGCACTGCCAAAAGGCGAAGGAAGGCGCTTAGCATGCGGCTTGTGCGCAAAGCTTTCAGACTGCCAGAGGACCGCAGCTGTGGTAAGCCCGCTTGCTCATTTGACGTTAGATGTCGCCTGCAAGAACTTCACCCGCATCTGGTTTATGCTGCTACCTGTTGTTAGGCGACACCAAGGGCACATGTAGCAAATGCTTTTTCCTGCCTCATTTTGCTAGACCACGCTCTTCTGTGGCACTTTAGTGCTTGCCAAACTCCTATGTGCGTGCTGCTGCTTCCATCTGACAAGGAGCACAGCCTTCTGACAGCAGCTTTCAACTTGTCGAAGAAAGAGCTTGGCCATTTAGATGTGATGCAAATCTGTGTGTGTGTAAGGTGCAGGTGCAAGCTCCTGACAAAGGTGTTCTCCAGGTTCAGTTTCTCCTTGCCAGACACATTGGAAATGTTTTCCTCTATCATTCGCACCAAGAGTTGCAGATTACTTAACTCAGGAGCTCTGAGAATGGAACGGCAAGAGGTGTTCCGCTTATGTCATAAACAGTGCTCCAGAGCGCTTAGCAACGGGCACAACAAAACGTGTGTGCGGGATAGTGACCATTCCCGCCTAGTGCTGGCAATGCACGAGCACTGCCAAAAGGCAAAGGAAGGCGCTTAGCATGCGGCTTGTGCGCAAAGCTTTCAGACTGCCAGAGGACCGCAGCTGTGGTAAGCCCGCTTGCTCATTTGACGTTAGATGTCGCCTGCAAGAACTTCACCAGCATCTGGTTTATGCTGCTACCTGTTGTTAGGCGACACCAAGGGCACATGTAGCAAATGCTTTTTCCTGCCTCATTTTGCTAGACCACGCTCTTCTGTGGCTCTCTAGTGCTTGCCAAACTCCTATGTGCGTGCTGCTGCTTCCATCTGACAAGGAGCACAGCCTTCTGACAGCAGCTTTCAACTTGTCGAAGAAAGAGCTTGGCCATTTAGATGTGATGCAAATCTGTGTGTGTGTAAGGTGCAGGTGCAAGCTCCTGACAAAGGTGTTCTCCAGGTTCAGTTTCTCTCTGCCAGACACTTTGGAAATGTTTTCCTCTATCATTCGCACCAAGAGTCGCAGATTACTTAACTGAGGAGCTCTGAGAATGGAACGGCAAGAGGTGCTCCGCTTACGTCATAAACAGTGCTCCAGAGCGCTTAGCAACGGGCACAACGAAATGTGTGTGCGGGATAGTGACCATTCCCGCCTAGTGCTGGCAAGGCACGAGCACTGCCAAAAGGCAAAGGAAGGCGCTTAGCATGCGGCTTGTGCGCAAAGCTTTCAGACTGCCAGAGGACCGCAGCTGTGGTAAGCCCGCTTGCTCATTTGACGTTAGATGTCGCCTGCAAGAACTTCACCCGCATCTGGTTTATGCTGCTACCTGTTGTTAGGCGACACCAAGGGCACATGTAGCAAATGCTTTTTCCTGTTTCATTTTGCTAGACCACGCTCTTCTGTGGCTCTTTAGTGCTTGCCAAACTGCTATGTGCGTGCTGCTGCTTCCATCTGACAAGGAGCACAGCCTTCTGACAGCAGCTTTCAACTTGTCGAAGAAAGAGCTTGGCCATTTAGATGTGATGCAAATCTGTGTGTGTCTAAGGTGCAGGTGCAAGCTCCTGACAAAGGTGTTCTCCAGGTTCAGTTTCTCCCTGCCAGACACATTGGAAATGTTTTCCTCTATCATTCGCACCAAGAGTCGCAGATTACTTAACTCAGGAGCTCTGAGAATGGAACGGCAAGAGGTGTTCCGCTTATGTCATAAACAGTGCTCCAGAGCGCTTAACAACGGGCACAACGAAACGTGTGTGCGGGATAGTGACCATTCCCGCCTAGTGCTGGCAATGCACGAGCACTGCCAAAAGGCAAAGGAAGGCGCTTAGCATGCGGCTTGTGCGCAAAGCTTTCAGACTGCCAGAGGACCGCAGCTGTGGTAAGCCCGCTTGCTCATTTGACGTTAGATGTCGCCTGCAAGAACTTCACCCGCATCTGGTTTATGCTGTTACCTGCTGTTAGGCGACAACAAGGACACATGTAGCAAATGCTTTTTCCTGTTTCATTTTGCTAGACCACGCTCTTCTGTGGCTCTTTAGTGCTTGCCAAACTGCTATGTGCGTGCTGCTGCTTCCATCTGACAAGGAGCACAGCCTTCTGACAGCAGCTTTCAACTTGTCGAAGAAAGAGCTTGGCCATTTAGATGTGATGCAAATCTGTGTGTGTGTAAGGTGCAGGTGCAAGCTCCTGACAAAGGTGTTCTCCAGGTTCAGTTTCTCCTTGCCAGACACATTGGAAATGTTTTCCTCTATCATTCGCACCAAGAGTCGCAGATTACTTAACTCAGGAGCTCTGAGAATGGAACGGCAAGAGGTGTTCCGCTTATGTCATAAACAGTGCTCCAGAGCGCTTAGCAACGGGCACAACAAAACGTGTGTGCGGGATAGTGACCATTCCCGCCTAGTGCTGGCAATGCACGAGCACTGCCAAAAGGCGAAGGAAGGCGCTTAGCATCTGGCTTGTGCGCAAAGCTTTCAGACTGCCAGAGGACCGCAGCTGTGGTAAGCCCGCTTGCTCATTTGACGTTAGATGTCGCCTGCAAGAACTTCACCCGCATCTGGTTTATGCTGCTACCTGCTGTTAGGCGACAACAAGGACACATGTAGCAAATGCTTTTTCCTGTTTCATTTTGCTAGACCACGCTCTTCTGTGGCTCTTTAGTGCTTGCCAAACTCCTATGTGCGTGCTGCTGCTTCCATCTGACAAGGAGCACAGCCTTCTGACAGCAGCTTTCAACTTGTCGAAGAAAGAGCTTGGCCATTTAGATGTGATGCAAATCTGTGTGTGTCTAAGGTGCAGGTGCAAGCTCCTGACAAAGGTGTTCTCCAGGTTCAGTTTCTCCTTGCCAGACACATTGGAAATGTTTTCCTCTATCATTCGCACCAAGAGTTGCAGATTACTTAACTCAGGAGCTCTGAGAATGGAACGGCAAGAGGTGTTCCGCTTATGTCATAAACAGTGCTCCAGAGCGCTTAACAACGGGCACAACGAAACGTGTGTGCGGGATAGTGACCATTCCCGCCTAGTGCTAGCAATGCACGAGCACTGCCAAAAGGCGAAGGAAGGCGCTTAGCATGCGGCTTGTGCGCAAAGCTTTCAGACTGCCAGAGGACCGCAGCTGTGGTAAGCCCGCTTGCTCATTTGACGTTAGATGTCGCCTGCAAGAACTTCACCCGCATCTGGTTTATGCTGCTACCTGTTGTTAGGCGACACCAAGGGCACATGTAGCAAATGCTTTTTCCTGCCTCATTTTGCTAGACCACGCTCTTCTGTGGCACTTTAGTGCTTGCCAAACTCCTATGTGCGTGCTGCTGCTTCCATCTGACAAGGAGCACAGCCTTCTGACAGCAGCTTTCAACTTGTCGAAGAAAGAGCTTGGCCATTTAGATGTGATGCAAATCTGTGTGTGTGTAAGGTGCAGGTGCAAGCTCCTGACAAAGGTGTTCTCCAGGTTCAGTTTCTCCTTGCCAGACACATTGGAAATGTTTTCCTCTATCATTCGCACCAAGAGTTGCAGATTACTTAACTCAGGAGCTCTGAGAATGGAACGGCAAGAGGTGTTCCGCTTATGTCATAAACAGTGCTCCAGAGCGCTTAGCAACGGGCACAACAAAACGTGTGTGCGGGATAGTGACCATTCCCGCCTAGTGCTGGCAATGCACGAGCACTGCCAAAAGGCAAAGGAAGGCGCTTAGCATGCGGCTTGTGCGCAAAGCTTTCAGACTGCCAGAGGACCGCAGCTGTGGTAAGCCCGCTTGCTCATTTGACGTTAGATGTCGCCTGCAAGAACTTCACCCACATCTGGTTTATGCTGCTACCTGCTGTTAGGCGACACCAAGGACACATGTAGCAAATGCTTTTTCCTGTTTCATTTTGCTAGACCACGCTCTTCTGTGGCTCTTTAGTGCTTGCCAAACTGCTATGTGCGTGCTGCTGCTTCCATCTGACAAGGAGCACAGCCTTCTGACAGCAGCTTTCAACTTGTCGAAGAAAGAGCTTGGCCATTTAGATGTGATGCAAATCTGTGTGTGTGTAAGGTGCAGGTGCAAGCTCCTGACAAAGGTGTTCTCCAGGTTCAGTTTCTCCTTGCCAGACACATTGGAAATGTTTTCCTCTATCATTCGCACCAAGAGTCGCAGATTACTTAACTCAGGAGCTCTGAGAATGGAACGGCAAGAGGTGTTCCGCTTATGTCATAAACAGTGCTCCAGAGCGCTTAACAACGGGCACAACGAAACGTGTGTGCGGGATAGTGACCATTCCCGCCTAGTGCTGGCAATGCACGAGCACTGCCAAAAGGCAAAGGAAGGCGCTTAGCATGCGGCTTGTGCGCAAAGCTTTCAGACTGCCAGAGGACCGCAGCTGTGGTAAGCCCGCTTGCTCATTTGACGTTAGATGTCGCCTGCAAGAACTTCACCCGCATCTGGTTTATGCTGCTACCTGCTGTTAGGCGACAACAAGGACACATGTAGCAAATGCTTTTTCCTGTTTCATTTTGCTAGACCACGCTCTTCTGTGGCACTTTAGTGCTTGCCAAACTGCTATGTGCGTGCTGCTGCTTCCATCTGACAAGGAGCACAGCCTTCTGACAGCAGCTTTCAACTTGTCGAAGAAAGAGCTTGGCCATTTAGATGTGATGCAAATCTGTGTGTGTCTAAGGTGCAGGTGCATGCTCCTGACAAAGGTGTTCTCCAGGTTCAGTTTCTCTCTGCCAGACACTTTGGAAATGTTTTCCTCTATCATTCGCACCAAGAGTCGCAGATTACTTAACTCAGGAGCTCTGAGAATGGAACGGCAAGAGGTGTTCCGCTTACGTCATAAACAGTGCTCCAGAGCGCTTAGCAACGGGCACAACAAAATGTGTGTGCGGGATAGTGACCATTCCCGCCTAGTGCTAGCAATGCACGAGCACTGCCAAAAGGCAAAGGAAGGCGCTTAGCATGCGGCTTGTGCGCAAAGCTTTCAGACTGCCAGAGGACCGCAGCTGTGGTAAGCCCGCTTGCTCATTTGACGTTAGATGTCGCCTGCAAGAACTTCACCCGCATCTGGTTTATGCTGCTACCTGTTGTTAGGCGACACCAAGGACACATGCAGTAAATGCTTTTTCCTGTTTCATTTTGCTAGACCACGCTCTTCTGTGGCTCTTTAGTGCTTGCCAAACTGCTATGTGCGTGCTGCTGCTTCCATCTGACAAGGAGCACAGCCTTCTGACAGCAGCTTTCAACTTGTCGAAGAAAGAGCTTGGCCATTTAGATGTGATGCAAATCTGTGTGTGTCTAAGGTGCAGGTGCAAGCTCCTGACAAAGGTGTTCTCCAGGTTCAGTTTCTCCTTGCCAGACACATTGGAAATGTTTTCCTCTATCATTCGCACCAAGAGTCGCAGATTACTTAACTCAGGAGCTCTGAGAATGGAACGGCAAGAGGTGTTCCGCTTATGTCATAAACAGTGCTCCAGAGCGCTTAGCAACGGGCACAACAAAACGTGTGTGCGGGATAGTGACCATTCCCGCCTAGTGCTGGCAATGCACGAGCACTGCCAAAAGGCGAAGGAAGGCGCTTAGCATCTGGCTTGTGCGCAAAGCTTTCAGACTGCCAGAGGACCGCAGCTGTGGTAAGCCCGCTTGCTCATTTGACGTTAGATGTCGCCTGCAAGAACTTCACCCGCATCTGGTTTATGCTGCTACCTGTTGTTAGGCGACACCAAGGGCACATGTAGCAAATGCTTTTTCCTGTTTCATTTTGCTAGACCACGCTCTTCTGTGGCTCTTTAGTGCTTGCCAAACTGCTATGTGCGTGCTGCTGCTTCCATCTGACAAGGAGCACAGCCTTCTGACAGCAGCTTTCAACTTGTCGAAGAAAGAGCTTGGCCATTTAGATGTGATGCAAATCTGTGTGTGTCTAAGGTGCAGGTGCAAGCTCCTGACAAAGGTGTTCTCCAGGTTCAGTTTCTCCTTGCCAGACACATTGGAAATGTTTTCCTCTATCATTCGCACCAAGAGTCGCAGATTACTTAACTCAGGAGCTCTGAGAATGGAACGGCAAGAGGTGTTCTGCTTACGTCATAAACGGTGCTCCAGAGCGCTTAGCAACGGGCACAACAAAACGTGTGTGCGGGATAGTGACCATTCCCGCCTAGTGCTGGCAATGCACGAGCACTGCCAAAAGGCAAAGGAAGGCGCTTAGCATGCGGTTTGTGCGCAAAGCTTTCAGACTGCCAGAGGACCGCAGCTGTGGTAAGCCCGCTTGCTCATTTGACGTTAGATGTCGCCTGCAAGAACTTCACCCGCATCTGGTTTATGCTGCTACCTGCTGTTAGGCGACAACAAGGACACATGTAGCAAATGCTTTTTCCTGTTTCATTTTGCTAGACCACGCTCTTCTGTGGCTCTTTAGTGCTTGCCAAACTCCTATGTGCGTGCTGCTGCTTCCATCTGACAAGGAGCACAGCCTTCTGACAGCAGCTTTCAACTTGTCGAAGAAAGAGCTTGGCCATTTAGATGTGATGCAAATCTGTGTGTGTCTAAGGTGCAGGTGCAAGCTCCTGACAAAGGTGTTCTCCAGGTTCAGTTTCTCCTTGCCAGACACTTTGGAAATGTTTTCCTCTATCATTCACACCAAGAGTCTCAGATTACTTAACTCAGGAGCTCTTAGAATGGAACGGCAAGAGGTGTTCTGCTTACGTCATAAACAGTGCTCCAGAGCGCTTAGCAACGGGCACAACGAAAGGTGTGTGCGGGATAGTGACCATTCCCGCCTAGTGCTAGCAATGCACGAGCACTGCCAAAAGGCGAAGGAAGGCGCTTAGCATGCGGCTTGTGCGCAAAGCTTTCAGACTGCCAGAGGACCGCAGCTGTGGTAAGCCCGCTTGCTCATTTGACGTTAGATGTCGCCTGCAAGAACTTCACCCGCATCTGGTTTATGCTGCTACCTGTTGTTAGGCGACACCAAGGGCACATGTAGCAAATGCTTTTTCCTGCCTCATTTTGCTAGACCACGCTCTTCTGTGGCACTTTAGTGCTTGCCAAACTCCTATGTGCGTGCTGCTGCTTCCATCTGACAAGGAGCACAGCCTTCTGACAGCAGCTTTCAACTTGTCGAAGAAAGAGCTTGGCCATTTAGATGTGATGCAAATCTGTGTGTGTGTAAGGTGCAGGTGCAAGCTCCTGACAAAGGTGTTCTCCAGGTTCAGTTTCTCCTTGCCAGACACATTGGAAATGTTTTCCTCTATCATTCGCACCAAGAGTTGCAGATTACTTAACTCAGGAGCTCTGAGAATGGAACGGCAAGAGGTGTTCCGCTTATGTCATAAACAGTGCTCCAGAGCGCTTAGCAACGGGCACAACAAAACGTGTGTGCGGGATAGTGACCATTCCCGCCTAGTGCTGGCAATGCACGAGCACTGCCAAAAGGCAAAGGAAGGCGCTTAGCATGCGGCTTGTGCGCAAAGCTTTCAGACTGCCAGAGGACCGCAGCTGTGGTAAGCCCGCTTGCTCATTTGACGTTAGATGTCGCCTGCAAGAACTTCACCAGCATCTGGTTTATGCTGCTACCTGTTGTTAGGCGACACCAAGGGCACATGTAGCAAATGCTTTTTCCTGCCTCATTTTGCTAGACCACGCTCTTCTGTGGCTCTCTAGTGCTTGCCAAACTCCTATGTGCGTGCTGCTGCTTCCATCTGACAAGGAGCACAGCCTTCTGACAGCAGCTTTCAACTTGTCGAAGAAAGAGCTTGGCCATTTAGATGTGATGCAAATCTGTGTGTGTGTAAGGTGCAGGTGCAAGCTCCTGACAAAGGTGTTCTCCAGGTTCAGTTTCTCTCTGCCAGACACTTTGGAAATGTTTTCCTCTATCATTCGCACCAAGAGTCGCAGATTACTTAACTGAGGAGCTCTGAGAATGGAACGGCAAGAGGTGCTCCGCTTACGTCATAAACAGTGCTCCAGAGCGCTTAGCAACGGGCACAACGAAATGTGTGTGCGGGATAGTGACCATTCCCGCCTAGTGCTGGCAAGGCACGAGCACTGCCAAAAGGCAAAGGAAGGCGCTTAGCATGCGGCTTGTGCGCAAAGCTTTCAGACTGCCAGAGGACCGCAGCTGTGGTAAGCCCGCTTGCTCATTTGACGTTAGATGTCGCCTGCAAGAACTTCACCCGCATCTGGTTTATGCTGCTACCTGTTGTTAGGCGACACCAAGGGCACATGTAGCAAATGCTTTTTCCTGTTTCATTTTGCTAGACCACGCTCTTCTGTGGCTCTTTAGTGCTTGCCAAACTGCTATGTGCGTGCTGCTGCTTCCATCTGACAAGGAGCACAGCCTTCTGACAGCAGCTTTCAACTTGTCGAAGAAAGAGCTTGGCCATTTAGATGTGATGCAAATCTGTGTGTGTCTAAGGTGCAGGTGCAAGCTCCTGACAAAGGTGTTCTCCAGGTTCAGTTTCTCCCTGCCAGACACATTGGAAATGTTTTCCTCTATCATTCGCACCAAGAGTCGCAGATTACTTAACTCAGGAGCTCTGAGAATGGAACGGCAAGAGGTGTTCCGCTTATGTCATAAACAGTGCTCCAGAGCGCTTAACAACGGGCACAACGAAACGTGTGTGCGGGATAGTGACCATTCCCGCCTAGTGCTGGCAATGCACGAGCACTGCCAAAAGGCAAAGGAAGGCGCTTAGCATGCGGCTTGTGCGCAAAGCTTTCAGACTGCCAGAGGACCGCAGCTGTGGTAAGCCCGCTTGCTCATTTGACGTTAGATGTCGCCTGCAAGAACTTCACCCGCATCTGGTTTATGCTGTTACCTGCTGTTAGGCGACAACAAGGACACATGTAGCAAATGCTTTTTCCTGTTTCATTTTGCTAGACCACGCTCTTCTGTGGCTCTTTAGTGCTTGCCAAACTGCTATGTGCGTGCTGCTGCTTCCATCTGACAAGGAGCACAGCCTTCTGACAGCAGCTTTCAACTTGTCGAAGAAAGAGCTTGGCCATTTAGATGTGATGCAAATCTGTGTGTGTGTAAGGTGCAGGTGCAAGCTCCTGACAAAGGTGTTCTCCAGGTTCAGTTTCTCCTTGCCAGACACATTGGAAATGTTTTCCTCTATCATTCGCACCAAGAGTCGCAGATTACTTAACTCAGGAGCTCTGAGAATGGAACGGCAAGAGGTGTTCCGCTTATGTCATAAACAGTGCTCCAGAGCGCTTAGCAACGGGCACAACAAAACGTGTGTGCGGGATAGTGACCATTCCCGCCTAGTGCTGGCAATGCACGAGCACTGCCAAAAGGCGAAGGAAGGCGCTTAGCATCTGGCTTGTGCGCAAAGCTTTCAGACTGCCAGAGGACCGCAGCTGTGGTAAGCCCGCTTGCTCATTTGACGTTAGATGTCGCCTGCAAGAACTTCACCCGCATCTGGTTTATGCTGCTACCTGCTGTTAGGCGACAACAAGGACACATGTAGCAAATGCTTTTTCCTGTTTCATTTTGCTAGACCACGCTCTTCTGTGGCTCTTTAGTGCTTGCCAAACTCCTATGTGCGTGCTGCTGCTTCCATCTGACAAGGAGCACAGCCTTCTGACAGCAGCTTTCAACTTGTCGAAGAAAGAGCTTGGCCATTTAGATGTGATGCAAATCTGTGTGTGTCTAAGGTGCAGGTGCAAGCTCCTGACAAAGGTGTTCTCCAGGTTCAGTTTCTCCTTGCCAGACACATTGGAAATGTTTTCCTCTATCATTCGCACCAAGAGTTGCAGATTACTTAACTCAGGAGCTCTGAGAATGGAACGGCAAGAGGTGTTCCGCTTATGTCATAAACAGTGCTCCAGAGCGCTTAACAACGGGCACAACGAAACGTGTGTGCGGGATAGTGACCATTCCCGCCTAGTGCTAGCAATGCACGAGCACTGCCAAAAGGCGAAGGAAGGCGCTTAGCATGCGGCTTGTGCGCAAAGCTTTCAGACTGCCAGAGGACCGCAGCTGTGGTAAGCCCGCTTGCTCATTTGACGTTAGATGTCGCCTGCAAGAACTTCACCCGCATCTGGTTTATGCTGCTACCTGTTGTTAGGCGACACCAAGGGCACATGTAGCAAATGCTTTTTCCTGCCTCATTTTGCTAGACCACGCTCTTCTGTGGCACTTTAGTGCTTGCCAAACTCCTATGTGCGTGCTGCTGCTTCCATCTGACAAGGAGCACAGCCTTCTGACAGCAGCTTTCAACTTGTCGAAGAAAGAGCTTGGCCATTTAGATGTGATGCAAATCTGTGTGTGTGTAAGGTGCAGGTGCAAGCTCCTGACAAAGGTGTTCTCCAGGTTCAGTTTCTCCTTGCCAGACACATTGGAAATGTTTTCCTCTATCATTCGCACCAAGAGTTGCAGATTACTTAACTCAGGAGCTCTGAGAATGGAACGGCAAGAGGTGTTCCGCTTATGTCATAAACAGTGCTCCAGAGCGCTTAGCAACGGGCACAACAAAACGTGTGTGCGGGATAGTGACCATTCCCGCCTAGTGCTGGCAATGCACGAGCACTGCCAAAAGGCAAAGGAAGGCGCTTAGCATGCGGCTTGTGCGCAAAGCTTTCAGACTGCCAGAGGACCGCAGCTGTGGTAAGCCCGCTTGCTCATTTGACGTTAGATGTCGCCTGCAAGAACTTCACCCACATCTGGTTTATGCTGCTACCTGCTGTTAGGCGACACCAAGGACACATGTAGCAAATGCTTTTTCCTGTTTCATTTTGCTAGACCACGCTCTTCTGTGGCTCTTTAGTGCTTGCCAAACTGCTATGTGCGTGCTGCTGCTTCCATCTGACAAGGAGCACAGCCTTCTGACAGCAGCTTTCAACTTGTCGAAGAAAGAGCTTGGCCATTTAGATGTGATGCAAATCTGTGTGTGTGTAAGGTGCAGGTGCAAGCTCCTGACAAAGGTGTTCTCCAGGTTCAGTTTCTCCTTGCCAGACACATTGGAAATGTTTTCCTCTATCATTCGCACCAAGAGTCGCAGATTACTTAACTCAGGAGCTCTGAGAATGGAACGGCAAGAGGTGTTCCGCTTATGTCATAAACAGTGCTCCAGAGCGCTTAACAACGGGCACAACGAAACGTGTGTGCGGGATAGTGACCATTCCCGCCTAGTGCTGGCAATGCACGAGCACTGCCAAAAGGCAAAGGAAGGCGCTTAGCATGCGGCTTGTGCGCAAAGCTTTCAGACTGCCAGAGGACCGCAGCTGTGGTAAGCCCGCTTGCTCATTTGACGTTAGATGTCGCCTGCAAGAACTTCACCCGCATCTGGTTTATGCTGCTACCTGCTGTTAGGCGACAACAAGGACACATGTAGCAAATGCTTTTTCCTGTTTCATTTTGCTAGACCACGCTCTTCTGTGGCACTTTAGTGCTTGCCAAACTGCTATGTGCGTGCTGCTGCTTCCATCTGACAAGGAGCACAGCCTTCTGACAGCAGCTTTCAACTTGTCGAAGAAAGAGCTTGGCCATTTAGATGTGATGCAAATCTGTGTGTGTCTAAGGTGCAGGTGCATGCTCCTGACAAAGGTGTTCTCCAGGTTCAGTTTCTCTCTGCCAGACACTTTGGAAATGTTTTCCTCTATCATTCGCACCAAGAGTCGCAGATTACTTAACTCAGGAGCTCTGAGAATGGAACGGCAAGAGGTGTTCCGCTTACGTCATAAACAGTGCTCCAGAGCGCTTAGCAACGGGCACAACAAAATGTGTGTGCGGGATAGTGACCATTCCCGCCTAGTGCTAGCAATGCACGAGCACTGCCAAAAGGCAAAGGAAGGCGCTTAGCATGCGGCTTGTGCGCAAAGCTTTCAGACTGCCAGAGGACCGCAGCTGTGGTAAGCCCGCTTGCTCATTTGACGTTAGATGTCGCCTGCAAGAACTTCACCCGCATCTGGTTTATGCTGCTACCTGTTGTTAGGCGACACCAAGGACACATGCAGTAAATGCTTTTTCCTGTTTCATTTTGCTAGACCACGCTCTTCTGTGGCTCTTTAGTGCTTGCCAAACTGCTATGTGCGTGCTGCTGCTTCCATCTGACAAGGAGCACAGCCTTCTGACAGCAGCTTTCAACTTGTCGAAGAAAGAGCTTGGCCATTTAGATGTGATGCAAATCTGTGTGTGTCTAAGGTGCAGGTGCAAGCTCCTGACAAAGGTGTTCTCCAGGTTCAGTTTCTCCTTGCCAGACACATTGGAAATGTTTTCCTCTATCATTCGCACCAAGAGTCGCAGATTACTTAACTCAGGAGCTCTGAGAATGGAACGGCAAGAGGTGTTCCGCTTATGTCATAAACAGTGCTCCAGAGCGCTTAGCAACGGGCACAACAAAACGTGTGTGCGGGATAGTGACCATTCCCGCCTAGTGCTGGCAATGCACGAGCACTGCCAAAAGGCGAAGGAAGGCGCTTAGCATCTGGCTTGTGCGCAAAGCTTTCAGACTGCCAGAGGACCGCAGCTGTGGTAAGCCCGCTTGCTCATTTGACGTTAGATGTCGCCTGCAAGAACTTCACCCGCATCTGGTTTATGCTGCTACCTGTTGTTAGGCGACACCAAGGGCACATGTAGCAAATGCTTTTTCCTGTTTCATTTTGCTAGACCACGCTCTTCTGTGGCTCTTTAGTGCTTGCCAAACTGCTATGTGCGTGCTGCTGCTTCCATCTGACAAGGAGCACAGCCTTCTGACAGCAGCTTTCAACTTGTCGAAGAAAGAGCTTGGCCATTTAGATGTGATGCAAATCTGTGTGTGTCTAAGGTGCAGGTGCAAGCTCCTGACAAAGGTGTTCTCCAGGTTCAGTTTCTCTCTGCCAGACACATTGGAAATGTTTTCCTCTATCATTCGCACCAAGAGTCGCAGATTACTTAACTCAGGAGCTCTGAGAATGGAACGGCAAGAGGTGTTCCGCTTATGTCATAAACAGTGCTCCAGAGCGCTTAACAACGGGCACAACGAAACGTGTGTGCGGGATAGTGACCATTCCCGCCTAGTGCTGGCAATGCACGAGCACTGCCAAAAGGCGAAGGAAGGCGCTTAGCATGCGGCTTGTGCGCAAAGCTTTCAGACTGCCAGAGGACCGCAGCTGTGGTAAGCCCGCTTGCTCATTTGACGTTAGATGTCGCCTGCAAGAACTTCACCCGCATCTGGTTTATGCTGCTACCTGTTGTTAGGCGACACCAAGGGCACATGTAGCAAATGCTTTTTCCTGCCTCATTTTGCTAGACCACGCTCTTCTGTGGCTCTTTAGTGCTTGCCAAACTGCTATGTGCGTGCTGCTGCTTCCATCTGACAAGGAGCACAGCCTTCTGACAGCAGCTTTCAACTTGTCGAAGAAAGAGCTTGGCCATTTAGATGTGATGCAAATCTGTGTGTGTGTAAGGTGCAGGTGCAAGCTCCTGACAAAGGTGTTCTCCAGGTTCAGTTTCTCCTTGCCAGACACATTGGAAATGTTTTCCTCTATCATTCGCACCAAGAGTCGCAGATTACTTAACTCAGGAGCTCTGAGAATGGAACGGCAAGAGGTGTTCCGCTTATGTCATAAACAGTGCTCCAGAGCGCTTAGCAACGGGCACAACAAAACGTGTGTGCGGGATAGTGACCATTCCCGCCTAGTGCTGGCAATGCACGAGCACTGCCAAAAGGCAAAGGAAGGCGCTTAGCATGCGGCTTGTGCGCAAAGCTTTCAGACTGCCAGAGGACCGCAGCTGTGGTAAGCCCGCTTGCTCATTTGACGTTAGATGTCGCCTGCAAGAACTTCACCCGCATCTGGTTTATGCTGCTACCTGTTGTTAGGCGACACCAAGGACACATGCAGTAAATGCTTTTTCCTGTTTCATTTTGCTAGACCACGCTCTTCTGTGGCTCTTTAGTGCTTGCCAAACTGCTATGTGCGTGCTGCTGCTTCCATCTGACAAGGAGCACAGCCTTCTGACAGCAGCTTTCAACTTGTCGAAGAAAGAGCTTGGCCATTTAGATGTGATGCAAATCTGTGTGTGTCTAAGGTGCAGGTGCAAGCTCCTGACAAAGGTGTTCTCCAGGTTCAGTTTCTCCTTGCCAGACACATTGGAAATGTTTTCCTCTATCATTCGCACCAAGAGTCGCAGATTACTTAACTCAGGAGCTCTGAGAATGGAACGGCAAGAGGTGTTCCGCTTATGTCATAAACAGTGCTCCAGAGCGCTTAGCAACGGGCACAACAAAACGTGTGTGCGGGATAGTGACCATTCCCGCCTAGTGCTGGCAATGCACGAGCACTGCCAAAAGGCGAAGGAAGGCGCTTAGCATCTGGCTTGTGCGCAAAGCTTTCAGACTGCCAGAGGACCGCAGCTGTGGTAAGCCCGCTTGCTCATTTGACGTTAGATGTCGCCTGCAAGAACTTCACCCGCATCTGGTTTATGCTGCTACCTGTTGTTAGGCGACACCAAGGGCACATGTAGCAAATGCTTTTTCCTGTTTCATTTTGCTAGACCACGCTCTTCTGTGGCTCTTTAGTGCTTGCCAAACTCCTATGTGCGTGCTGCTGCTTCCATCTGACAAGGAGCACAGCCTTCTGACAGCAGCTTTCAACTTGTCGAAGAAAGAGCTTGGCCATTTAGATGTGATGCAAATCTGTGTGTGTCTAAGGTGCAGGTGCAAGCTCCTGACAAAGGTGTTCTCCAGGTTCAGTTTCTCCTTGCCAGACACATTGGAAATGTTTTCCTCTATCATTCGCACCAAGAGTCGCAGATTACTTAACTCAGGAGCTCTGAGAATGGAACGGCAAGAGGTGTTCCGCTTACGTCATAAACAGTGCTCCAGAGCGCTTAGCAACGGGCACAACAAAACGTGTGTGCGGGATAGTGACCATTCCCGCCTAGTGCTGGCAATGCACGAGCACTTCCAAAAGGCGAAGGAAGGCGCTTAGCATCTGGCTTGTGCGCAAAGCTTTCAGACTGCCAGAGGACCGCAGCTGTGGTAAGCCCGCTTGCTCATTTGACGTTAGATGTCGCCTGCAAGAACTTCACCCGCATCTGGTTTATGCTGCTACCTGTTGTTAGGCGACACCAAGGGCACATGTAGCAAATGCTTTTTCCTGTTTCATTTTGCTAGACCACGCTCTTCTGTGGCTCTTTAGTGCTTGCCAAACTGCTATGTGCGTGCTGCTGCTTCCATCTGACAAGGAGCACAGCCTTCTGACAGCAGCTTTCAACTTGTCGAAGAAAGAGCTTGGCCATTTAGATGTGATGCAAATCTGTGTGTGTCTAAGGTGCAGGTGCAAGCTCCTGACAAAGGTGTTCTCCAGGTTCAGTTTCTCCTTGCCAGACACATTGGAAATGTTTTCCTCTATCATTCGCACCAAGAGTCGCAGATTACTTAACTCAGGAGCTCTGAGAATGGAACGGCAAGAGGTGTTCCGCTTATGTCATAAACAGTGCTCCAGAGCGCTTAGCAACGGGCACAACAAAACGTGTGTGCGGGATAGTGACCATTCCCGCCTAGTGCTGGCAATGCACGAGCACTGCCAAAAGGCGAAGGAAGGCGCTTAGCATCTGGCTTGTGCGCAAAGCTTTCAGACTGCCAGAGGACCGCAGCTGTGGTAAGCCCGCTTGCTCATTTGACGTTAGATGTCGCCTGCAAGAACTTCACCCGCATCTGGTTTATGCTGCTACCTGTTGTTAGGCGACACCAAGGGCACATGTAGCAAATGCTTTTTCCTGTTTCATTTTGCTAGACCACGCTCTTCTGTGGCTCTTTAGTGCTTGCCAAACTGCTATGTGCGTGCTGCTGCTTCCATCTGACAAGGAGCACAGCCTTCTGACAGCAGCTTTCAACTTGTCGAAGAAAGAGCTTGGCCATTTAGATGTGATGCAAATCTGTGTGTGTCTAAGGTGCAGGTGCAAGCTCCTGACAAAGGTGTTCTCCAGGTTCAGTTTCTCTCTGCCAGACACATTGGAAATGTTTTCCTCTATCATTCGCACCAAGAGTCGCAGATTACTTAACTCAGGAGCTCTGAGAATGGAACGGCAAGAGGTGTTCCGCTTATGTCATAAACAGTGCTCCAGAGCGCTTAACAACGGGCACAACGAAACGTGTGTGCGGGATAGTGACCATTCCCGCCTAGTGCTGGCAATGCACGAGCACTGCCAAAAGGCGAAGGAAGGCGCTTAGCATGCGGCTTGTGCGCAAAGCTTTCAGACTGCCAGAGGACCGCAGCTGTGGTAAGCCCGCTTGCTCATTTGACGTTAGATGTCGCCTGCAAGAACTTCACCCGCATCTGGTTTATGCTGCTACCTGTTGTTAGGCGACACCAAGGGCACATGTAGCAAATGCTTTTTCCTGCCTCATTTTGCTAGACCACGCTCTTCTGTGGCTCTTTAGTGCTTGCCAAACTGCTATGTGCGTGCTGCTGCTTCCATCTGACAAGGAGCACAGCCTTCTGACAGCAGCTTTCAACTTGTCGAAGAAAGAGCTTGGCCATTTAGATGTGATGCAAATCTGTGTGTGTGTAAGGTGCAGGTGCAAGCTCCTGACAAAGGTGTTCTCCAGGTTCAGTTTCTCCTTGCCAGACACATTGGAAATGTTTTCCTCTATCATTCGCACCAAGAGTTGCAGATTACTTAACTCAGGAGCTCTGAGAATGGAACGGCAAGAGGTGTTCCGCTTATGTCATAAACAGTGCTCCAGAGCGCTTAGCAACGGGCACAACAAAACGTGTGTGCGGGATAGTGACCATTCCCGCCTAGTGCTGGCAATGCACGAGCACTGCCAAAAGGCAAAGGAAGGCGCTTAGCATGCGGCTTGTGCGCAAAGCTTTCAGACTGCCAGAGGACCGCAGCTGTGGTAAGCCCGCTTGCTCATTTGACGTTAGATGTCGCCTGCAAGAACTTCACCCGCATCTGGTTTATGCTGCTACCTGTTGTTAGGCGACACCAAGGACACATGCAGTAAATGCTTTTTCCTGTTTCATTTTGCTAGACCACGCTCTTCTGTGGCTCTTTAGTGCTTGCCAAACTGCTATGTGCGTGCTGCTGCTTCCATCTGACAAGGAGCACAGCCTTCTGACAGCAGCTTTCAACTTGTCGAAGAAAGAGCTTGGCCATTTAGATGTGATGCAAATCTGTGTGTGTCTAAGGTGCAGGTGCAAGCTCCTGACAAAGGTGTTCTCCAGGTTCAGTTTCTCCTTGCCAGACACTTTGGAAATGTTTTCCTCTATCATTCGCACCAAGAGTCGCAGATTACTTAACTCAGGAGCTCTGAGAATGGAACGGCAAGAGGTGTTCCGCTTATGTCATAAACAGTGCTCCAGAGCGCTTAGCAACGGGCACAACAAAACGTGTGTGCGGGATAGTGACCATTCCCGCCTAGTGCTGGCAATGCACGAGCACTGCCAAAAGGCAAAGGAAGGCGCTTAGCATCTGGCTTGTGCGCAAAGCTTTCAGACTGCCAGAGGACCGCAGCTGTGGTAAGCCCGCTTGCTCATTTGACGTTAGATGTCGCCTGCAAGAACTTCACCCGCATGTGGTTTATGCTGCTACCTGTTGTTAGGCGACACCAAGGGCACATGTAGCAAATGCTTTTTCCTGTTTCATTTTGCTAGACCACGCTCTTCTGTGGCTCTTTAGTGCTTGCCAAACTGCTATGTGCGTGCTGCTGCTTCCATCTGACAAGGAGCACAGCCTTCTGACAGCAGCTTTCAACTTGTCGAAGAAAGAGCTTGGCCATTTAGATGTGATGCAAATCTGTGTGTGTCTAAGGTGCAGGTGCAAGCTCCTGACAAAGGTGTTCTCCAGGTTCAGTTTCTCTCTGCCAGACACATTGGAAATGTTTTCCTCTATCATTCGCACCAAGAGTCGCAGATTACTTAACTCAGGAGCTCTGAGAATGGAACGGCAAGAGGTGTTCCGCTTATGTCATAAACAGTGCTCCAGAGCGCTTAACAACGGGCACAACGAAACGTGTGTGCGGGATAGTGACCATTCCCGCCTAGTGCTGGCAATGCACGAGCACTGCCAAAAGGCAAAGGAAGGCGCTTAGCATGCGGCTTGTGCGCAAAGCTTTCAGACTGCCAGAGGACCGCAGCTGTGGTAAGCCCGCTTGCTCATTTGACGTTAGATGTCGCCTGCAAGAACTTCACCCGCATCTGGTTTATGCTGCTACCTGCTGTTAGGCGACAACAAGGACACATGTAGCAAATGCTTTTTCCTGTTTCATTTTGCTAGACCACGCTCTTCTGTGGCTCTTTAGTGCTTGCCAAACTGCTATGTGCGTGCTGCTGCTTCCATCTGACAAGGAGCACAGCCTTCTGACAGCAGCTTTCAACTTGTCGAAGAAAGAGCTTGGCCATTTAGATGTGATGCAAATCTGTGAGTGTCTAAGGTGCAGGTGCAAGCTCCTGACAAAGGTGTTCTCCAGGTTCAGTTTCTCCTTGCCAGACACATTGGAAATGTTTTCCTCTATCATTCGCACCAAGAGTCTCAGATTACTTAACTCAGGAGCTCTTAGAATGGAACGGCAAGAGGTGTTCCGCTTATGTCATAAACAGTGCTCCAGAGCGCTTAGCAACGGGCACAACAAAACGTGTGTGCGGGATAGTGACCATTCCCGCCTAGTGCTGGCAATGCACGAGCACTGCCAAAAGGCAAAGGAAGGCGCTTAGCATGCGGCTTGTGCGCAAAGCTTTCAGACTGCCAGAGGACCGCAGCTGTGGTAAGCCCGCTTGCTCATTTGACGTTAGATGTCGCCTGCAAGAACTTCACCCGCATCTGGTTTATGCTGCTACCTGTTGTTAGGCGACACCAAGGACACATGCAGTAAATGCTTTTTCCTGTTTCATTTTGCTAGACCACGCTCTTCTGTGGCTCTTTAGTGCTTGCCAAACTCCTATGTGCGTGCTGCTGCTTCCATCTGACAAGGAGCACAGCCTTCTGACCGCAGCTTTCAACTTGTCGAAGAAAGAGCTTGGCCATTTAGATGTGATGCAAATCTGTGTGTGTGTAAAGTGCAGGTGCAAGCTCCTGACAAAGGTGTTCTCCAGGTTCAGTTTCTCTCTGCCAGACACTTTGGAAATGTTTTCCTCTATCATTCGCACCAAGAGTCGCAGATTACTTAACTCAGGAGCTCTGAGAATGGAACGGCAAGAGGTGTTCCGCTTACGTCATAAACAGTGCTCCAGAGTGCTTAGCAACGGGCACAACAAAACGTGTGTGCGGGATAGTGACCATTCCCGCCTAGTGCTGGCAATGCACGAGCACTGCCAAAAGGCAAAGGAAGGCGCTTAGCATGCGGCTTGTGCGCAAAGCTTTCAGACTGCCAGAGGACCGCAGCTGTGGTAAGCCCGCTTGCTCATTTGACGTTAGATGTCGCCTGCAAGAACTTCACCCGCATCTGGTTTATGCTGCTACCTGCTGTTAGGCGACAACAAGGACACATGTAGCAAATGCTTTTTCCTGTTTCATTTTGCTAGACCACGCTCTTCTGTGGCTCTTTAGTGCTTGCCAAACTCCTATGTGCGTGCTGCTGCTTCCATCTGACAAGGAGCACAGCCTTCTGACAGCAGCTTTCAACTTGTCGAAGAAAGAGCTTGGCCATTTAGATGTGATGCAAATCTGTGTGTGTCTAAGGTGCAGGTGCAAGCTCCTGACAAAGGTGTTCTCCAGGTTCAGTTTCTCCTTGCCAGACACATTGGAAATGTTTTCCTCTATCATTCGCACCAAGAGTCTCAGATTACTTAACTCAGGAGCTCTTAGAATGGAACGGCAAGAGGTGTTCTGCTTACGTCATAAACAGTGCTCCAGAGCGCTTAGCAACGGGCACAACGAAACGTGTGTGCGGGATAGTGACCATTCCCGCCTAGTGCTGGCAATGCACGAGCACTGCCAAAAGGCAAAGGAAGGCGCTTAGCATGCGGCTTGTGCGCAAAGCTTTCAGACTGCCAGAGGACCGCAGCTGTGGTAAGCCCGCTTGCTCATTTGACGTTAGATGTCGCCTGCAAGAACTTCACCCGCATCTGGTTTATGCTGCTACCTGTTGTTAGGCGACACCAAGGGCACATGTAGCAAATGCTTTTTCCTGCCTCATTTTGCTAGACCACGCTCTTCTGTGGCACTTTAGTGCTTGCCAAACTCCTATGTGCGTGCTGCTGCTTCCATCTGACAAGGAGCACAGCCTTCTGACAGCAGCTTTCAACTTGTCGAAGAAAGAGCTTGGCCATTTAGATGTGATGCAAATCTGTGTGTGTGTAAGGTGCAGGTGCAAGCTCCTGACAAAGGTGTTCTCCAGGTTCAGTTTCTCCTTGCCAGACACATTGGAAATGTTTTCCTCTATCATTCGCACCAAGAGTTGCAGATTACTTAACTCAGGAGCTCTGAGAATGGAACGGCAAGAGGTGTTCCGCTTATGTCATAAACAGTGCTCCAGAGCGCTTAGCAACGGGCACAACAAAACGTGTGTGCGGGATAGTGACCATTCCCGCCTAGTGCTGGCAATGCACGAGCACTGCCAAAAGGCAAAGGAAGGCGCTTAGCATGCGGCTTGTGCGCAAAGCTTTCAGACTGCCAGAGGACCGCAGCTGTGGTAAGCCCGCTTGCTCATTTGACGTTAGATGTCGCCTGCAAGAACTTCACCCGCATCTGGTTTATGCTGCTACCTGCTGTTAGGCGACAACAAGGACACATGTAGCAAATGCTTTTTCCTGTTTCATTTTGCTAGACCACGCTCTTCTGTGGCTCTTTAGTGCTTGCCAAACTCCTATGTGCGTGCTGCTGCTTCCATCTGACAAGGAGCACAGCCTTCTGACAGCAGCTTTCAACTTGTCGAAGAAAGAGCTTGGCCATTTAGATGTGATGCAAATCTGTGTGTGTCTAAGGTGCAGGTGCAAGCTCCTGACAAAGGTGTTCTCCAGGTTCAGTTTCTCCTTGCCAGACACATTGGAAATGTTTTCCTCTATCATTCGCACCAAGAGTTGCAGATTACTTAACTCAGGAGCTCTGAGAATGGAACGGCAAGAGGTGTTCCGCTTATGTCATAAACAGTGCTCCAGAGCGCTTAGCAACGGGCACAACAAAACGTGTGTGCGGGATAGTGACCATTCCCGCCTAGTGCTGGCAATGCACGAGCACTGCCAAAAGGCAAAGGAAGGCGCTTAGCATGCGGCTTGTGCGCAAAGCTTTCAGACTGCCAGAGGACCGCAGCTGTGGAAAGCCGGCTTGCTCATTTGACGTTAGATGTCGCCTGCAAGAACTTCACCCGCATCTGGTTTATGCTGCTACCTGTTGTTAGGCGACACCAAGGGCACATGCAGTAAATGCTTTTTCCTGTTTCATTTTGCTAGACCACGCTCTTCTGTGGCTCTTTAGTGCTTGCCAAACTGCTATGTGCGTGCTGCTGCTTCCATCTGACAAGGAGCACAGCCTTCTGACAGCAGCTTTCAACTTGTCGAAGAAAGAGCTTGGCCATTTAGATGTGATGCAAATCTGTGTGTGTCTAAGGTGCAGGTGCGAGCTCCTGACAAAGGTGTTCTCCAGGTTCAGTTTCTCCTTGCCAGACACATTGGAAATGTTTTCCTCTATCATTCGCACCAAGAGTCGCAGATTACTTAACTCAGGAGCTCTGAGAATGGAACGGCAAGAGGTGTTCTGCTTACGTCATAAACAGTGCTCCAGAGCGCTTAGCAACGGGCACAACAAAACGTGTGTGCGGGATAGTGACCATTCCCGCCTAGTGCTAGCAATGCACGAGCACTGCCAAAAGGCAAAGGAAGGCGCTTAGCATGCGGCTTGTGCGCAAAGCTTTCAGACTGCCAGAGGACCGCAGCTGTGGTAAGCCCGCTTGCTCATTTGACGTTAGATGTCGCCTGCAAGAACTTCACCCGCATCTGGTTTATGCTGCTACCTGCTGTTAGGCGACAACAAGGACACATGTAGCAAATGCTTTTTCCTGTTTCATTTTGCTAGACCACGCTCTTCTGTGGCTCTTTAGTGCTTGCCAAACTGCTATGTGCGTGCTGCTGCTTCCATCTGACAAGGAGCACAGCCTTCTGACAGCAGCTTTCAACTTGTCGAAGAAAGAGCTTGGCCATTTAGATGTGCTGCAAATCTGTGTGTGTCTAAGGTGCAGGTGCAAGCTCCTGACAAAGGTGTTCTCCAGGTTCAGTTTCTCCTTGCCAGACACATTGGAAATGTTTTCCTCTATCATTCGCACCAAGAGTCGCAGATTACTTAACTCAGGAGCTCTGAGAATGGAACGGCAAGATGTGTTCCGCTTACGTCATAAACAGTGCTCCAGAGCGCTTAGCAACGGGCACAACAAAACGTGTGTGCGGGATAGTGACCATTCCCGCCTAGTGCTGGCAATGCACGAGCACTGCCAAAAGGCAAAGGAAGGCGCTTAGCATGCGGCTTGTGCGCAAAGCTTTCAGACTGCCAGAGGACCGCAGCTGTGGTAAGCCCGCTTGCTCATTTGACGTTAGATGTCGCCTGCAAGAACTTCACCCGCATCTGGTTTATGCTGCTACCTGTTATTAGGCGAAAACAAGGACACATGCAGTAAATGCTTTTTCCTGTTTCATTTTGCTAGACCACGCTCTTCTGTGGCACTTTAGTGCTTGCCAAACTGCTATGTGCGTGCTGCTGCTTCCATCTGACAAGGAGCACAGCCTTCTGACAGCAGCTTTCAACTTGTCGAAGAAAGAGCTTGGCCATTTAGATGTGATGCAAATCTGTGTGTGTGTAAGGTGCAGGTGCAAGCTCCTGACAAAGGTGTTCTCCAGGTTCAGTTTCTCTCTGCCAGACACTTTGGAAATGTTTTCCTCTATCATTCGCACCAAGAGTCGCAGATTACTTAACTCAGGAGCTCTGAGAATGGAACGGCAAGAGGTGCTCCGCTTACGTCATAAACAGTGCTCCAGAGCGCTTAGCAACGGGCACAACGAAATGTGTGTGCGGGATAGTGACCATTCCCGCCTAGTGCTGGCAAGGCACGAGCACTGCCAAAAGGCAAAGGAAGGCGCTTAGCATGCGGCTTGTGCGCAAAGCTTTCAGACTGCCAGAGGACCGCAGCTGTGGTAAGCCCGCTTGCTCATTTGACGTTAGATGTCGCCTGCAAGAACTTCACCCGCATCTGGTTTATGCTGCTACCTGCTGTTAGGCGACACCAAGGACACATGTAGCAAATGCTTTTTCCTGTTTCATTTTGCTAGACCACGCTCTTCTGTGGCTCTTTAGTGCTTGCCAAACTGCTATGTGCGTGCTGCTGCTTCCATCTGACAAGGAGCACAGCCTTCTGACAGCAGCTTTCAACTTGTCGAAGAAAGAGCTTGGCCATTTAGATGTGATGCAAATCTGTGTGTGTGTAAGGTGCAGGTGCAAGCTCCTGACAAAGGTGTTCTCCAGGTTCAGTTTCTCCTTGCCAGACACATTGGAAATGTTTTCCTCTATCATTCGCACCAAGAGTCGCAGATTACTTAACTCAGGAGCTCTGAGAATGGAACGGCAAGAGGTGTTCCGCTTATGTCATAAACAGTGCTCCAGAGCGCTTAGCAACGGGCACAACAAAACGTGTGTGCGGGATAGTGACCATTCCCGCCTAGTGCTGGCAATGCACGAGCACTGCCAAAAGGCGAAGGAAGGCGCTTAGCATCTGGCTTGTGCGCAAAGCTTTCAGACTGCCAGAGGACCGCAGCTGTGGTAAGCCCGCTTGCTCATTTGACGTTAGATGTCGCCTGCAAGAACTTCACCCGCATGTGGTTTATGCTGCTACCTGTTGTTAGGCGACACCAAGGGCACATGTAGCAAATGCTTTTTCCTGCCTCATTTTGCTAGACCACGCTCTTCTGTGGCTCTTTAGTGCTTGCCAAACTGCTATGTGCGTGCTGCTGCTTCCATCTGACAAGGAGCACAGCCTTCTGACAGCAGCTTTCAACTTGTCGAAGAAAGAGCTTGGCCATTTAGATGTGATGCAAATCTGTGTGTGTGTAAGGTGCAGGTGCAAGCTCCTGACAAAGGTGTTCTCCAGGTTCAGTTTCTCCTTGCCAGACACATTGGAAATGTTTTCCTCTATCATTCGCACCAAGAGTCTCAGATTACTTAACTCAGGAGCTCTGAGAATGGAACGGAAAGAGGTGTTCTGCTTACGTCATAAACAGTGCTCCAGAGCGCTTAGCAACGGGCACAACAAAACGTGTGTGCGGGATAGTGACCATTCCCGCCTAGTGCTGGCAATGCACGAGCACTGCCAAAAGGCAAAGGAAGGCGCTTAGCATGCGGCTTGTGCGCAAAGCTTTCAGACTGCCAGAGGACCGCAGCTGTGGTAAGCCCGCTTGCTCATTTGACGTTAGATGTCGCCTGCAAGAACTTCACCAGCATCTGGTTTATGCTGCTACCTGTTGTTAGGCGACACCAAGGGCACATGTAGCAAATGCTTTTTCCTGTTTCATTTTGCTAGACCACGCTCTTCTGTGGCTCTTTAGTGCTTGCCAAACTGCTATGTGCGTGCTGCTGCTTCCATCTGACAAGGAGCACAGCCTTCTGACAGCAGCTTTCAACTTGTCGAAGAAAGAGCTTGGCCATTTAGATGTGCTGCAAATCTGTGTGTGTCTAAGGTGCAGGTGCAAGCTCCTGACAAAGGTGTTCTCCAGGTTCAGTTTCTCCTTGCCAGACACATTGGAAATGTTTTCCTCTATCATTCGCACCAAGAGTCGCAGATTACTTAACTCAGGAGCTCTGAGAATGGAACGGCAAGATGTGTTCCGCTTACGTCATAAACAGTGCTCCAGAGCGCTTAGCAACGGTCACAACAAAACGTGTGTGCGGGATAGTGACCATTCCCGCCTAGTGCTGGCAATGCACGAGCACTGCCAAAAGGCAAAGGAAGGTGCTTAGCATCCGGCTTGTGCGCAAAGCTTTCAGACTGCCAGAGGACCGCAGCTGTGGTAAGCCCGCTTGCTCATTTGACGTTAGATGTCGCCTGCAAGATCTTCACCCGCATCTGGTTTATGCTGCTACCTGTTCTTAGGCGACAACAAGGACACATGTAGCAAATGCTTTTTCCTGCCTCATTTTGCTAGACCACGCTCTTCTGTGGCACTTTAGTGCTTGCCAAACTGCTATGTGCGTGCTGCTGCTTCCATCTGACAAGGAGCACAGCCTTCTGACAGCAGCTTTCAACTTGTCGAAGAAAGAGCTTGGCCATTTAGATGTGATGCAAATCTGTGTGTGTCTAAGGTGCAGGTGCAAGCTCCTGACAAAGGTGTTCTCCAGGTTCAGTTTCTCCTTGCCAGACACATTGGAAATGTTTTCCTCTATCATTCGCACCAAGAGTCGCAGATTACTTAACTCAGGAGCTCTGAGAATGGAACGGCAAGATGTGTTCCGCTTACGTCATAAACAGTGCTCCAGAGCGCTTAGCAACGGGCACAACAAAACGTGTGTGCGGGATAGTGACCATTCCCGCCTAGTGCTGGCAATGCACGAGCACTGCCAAAAGGCAAAGGAAGGCGCTTAGCATGCGGCTTGTGCGCAAAGCTTTCAGACTGCCAGAGGACCGCAGCTGTGGTAAGCCCGCTTGCTCATTTGACGTTAGATGTCGCCTGCAAGAACTTCACCCGCATCTGGTTTATGCTGCTACCTGTTATTAGGCGAAAACAAGGACACATGCAGTAAATGCTTTTTCCTGTTTCATTTTGCTAGACCACGCTCTTCTGTGGCACTTTAGTGCTTGCCAAACTGCTATGTGCGTGCTGCTGCTTCCATCTGACAAGGAGCACAGCCTTCTGACAGCAGCTTTCAACTTGTCGAAGAAAGAGCTTGGCCATTTAGATGTGATGCAAATCTGTGTGTGTGTAAGGTGCAGGTGCAAGCTCCTGACAAAGGTGTTCTCCAGGTTCAGTTTCTCTCTGCCAGACACTTTGGAAATGTTTTCCTCTATCATTCGCACCAAGAGTCGCAGATTACTTAACTCAGGAGCTCTGAGAATGGAACGGCAAGAGGTGCTCCGCTTACGTCATAAACAGTGCTCCAGAGCGCTTAGCAACGGGCACAACGAAATGTGTGTGCGGGATAGTGACCATTCCCGCCTAGTGCTGGCAAGGCACGAGCACTGCCAAAAGGCAAAGGAAGGCGCTTAGCATGCGGCTTGTGCGCAAAGCTTTCAGACTGCCAGAGGACCGCAGCTGTGGTAAGCCCGCTTGCTCATTTGACGTTAGATGTCGCCTGCAAGAACTTCACCCGCATCTGGTTTATGCTGCTACCTGCTGTTAGGCGACACCAAGGACACATGTAGCAAATGCTTTTTCCTGTTTCATTTTGCTAGACCACGCTCTTCTGTGGCTCTTTAGTGCTTGCCAAACTGCTATGTGCGTGCTGCTGCTTCCATCTGACAAGGAGCACAGCCTTCTGACAGCAGCTTTCAACTTGTCGAAGAAAGAGCTTGGCCATTTAGATGTGATGCAAATCTGTGTGTGTGTAAGGTGCAGGTGCAAGCTCCTGACAAAGGTGTTCTCCAGGTTCAGTTTCTCCTTGCCAGACACATTGGAAATGTTTTCCTCTATCATTCGCACCAAGAGTCGCAGATTACTTAACTCAGGAGCTCTGAGAATGGAACGGCAAGAGGTGTTCCGCTTATGTCATAAACAGTGCTCCAGAGCGCTTAGCAACGGGCACAACAAAACGTGTGTGCGGGATAGTGACCATTCCCGCCTAGTGCTGGCAATGCACGAGCACTGCCAAAAGGCGAAGGAAGGCGCTTAGCATCTGGCTTGTGCGCAAAGCTTTCAGACTGCCAGAGGACCGCAGCTGTGGTAAGCCCGCTTGCTCATTTGACGTTAGATGTCGCCTGCAAGAACTTCACCCGCATGTGGTTTATGCTGCTACCTGTTGTTAGGCGACACCAAGGGCACATGTAGCAAATGCTTTTTCCTGCCTCATTTTGCTAGACCACGCTCTTCTGTGGCTCTTTAGTGCTTGCCAAACTGCTATGTGCGTGCTGCTGCTTCCATCTGACAAGGAGCACAGCCTTCTGACAGCAGCTTTCAACTTGTCGAAGAAAGAGCTTGGCCATTTAGATGTGATGCAAATCTGTGTGTGTGTAAGGTGCAGGTGCAAGCTCCTGACAAAGGTGTTCTCCAGGTTCAGTTTCTCCTTGCCAGACACATTGGAAATGTTTTCCTCTATCATTCGCACCAAGAGTCTCAGATTACTTAACTCAGGAGCTCTGAGAATGGAACGGAAAGAGGTGTTCTGCTTACGTCATAAACAGTGCTCCAGAGCGCTTAGCAACGGGCACAACAAAACGTGTGTGCGGGATAGTGACCATTCCCGCCTAGTGCTGGCAATGCACGAGCACTGCCAAAAGGCAAAGGAAGGCGCTTAGCATGCGGCTTGTGCGCAAAGCTTTCAGACTGCCAGAGGACCGCAGCTGTGGTAAGCCCGCTTGCTCATTTGACGTTAGATGTCGCCTGCAAGAACTTCACCAGCATCTGGTTTATGCTGCTACCTGTTGTTAGGCGACACCAAGGGCACATGTAGCAAATGCTTTTTCCTGTTTCATTTTGCTAGACCACGCTCTTCTGTGGCTCTTTAGTGCTTGCCAAACTGCTATGTGCGTGCTGCTGCTTCCATCTGACAAGGAGCACAGCCTTCTGACAGCAGCTTTCAACTTGTCGAAGAAAGAGCTTGGCCATTTAGATGTGCTGCAAATCTGTGTGTGTCTAAGGTGCAGGTGCAAGCTCCTGACAAAGGTGTTCTCCAGGTTCAGTTTCTCCTTGCCAGACACATTGGAAATGTTTTCCTCTATCATTCGCACCAAGAGTCGCAGATTACTTAACTCAGGAGCTCTGAGAATGGAACGGCAAGATGTGTTCCGCTTACGTCATAAACAGTGCTCCAGAGCGCTTAGCAACGGTCACAACAAAACGTGTGTGCGGGATAGTGACCATTCCCGCCTAGTGCTGGCAATGCACGAGCACTGCCAAAAGGCAAAGGAAGGTGCTTAGCATCCGGCTTGTGCGCAAAGCTTTCAGACTGCCAGAGGACCGCAGCTGTGGTAAGCCCGCTTGCTCATTTGACGTTAGATGTCGCCTGCAAGATCTTCACCCGCATCTGGTTTATGCTGCTACCTGTTCTTAGGCGACAACAAGGACACATGTAGCAAATGCTTTTTCCTGCCTCATTTTGCTAGACCACGCTCTTCTGTGGCACTTTAGTGCTTGCCAAACTGCTATGTGCGTGCTGCTGCTTCCATCTGACAAGGAGCACAGCCTTCTGACAGCAGCTTTCAACTTGCCGAAGAAAGAGCTTGGCCATTTAGATGTGATGCAAATCTGTGTGTGTGTAAGGTGCAGGTGCAAGCTCCTGACAAAGGTGTTCTCCAGGTTCAGTTTCTCTCTGCCAGACACTTTGGAAATGTTTTCCTCTATCATTCGCACCAAGAGTCGCAGATTACTTAACTCAGGAGCTCTGAGAATGGAACGGCAAGAGGTGTTCCGCTTACGTCATAAAAAGTGCTCCAGAGCGCTTAGCAACGGGCACAACAAAACGTGTGTGCGGGATAGTGACCATTCCCGCCTAGTGCTGGCAATGCAGGAGCACTGCCAAAAGGCGAAGGAAGGCGCTTAGCATCCAGCTTGTGCGCAAAGCTTTCAGACTGCCAGAGGACCGCAGCTGTGGTAAGCCCGCTTGCTCATTTGACGTTAGATGTCGCCTGCAAGAACTTCACCCGCATCTGGTTTATGCTGCTACCTGTTCTTAGGCGACAACAAGGACACATGTAGCAAATGCTTTTTCCTGCCTCATTTTGCTAGACCACGCTCTTCTGTGGCACTTTAGTGCTTGCCAAACTGCTATGTGCGTGCTGCTGCTTCCATCTGACAAGGAGCACAGCCTTCTGACAGCAGCTTTCAACTTGTCGAAGAAAGAGCTTGGCCATTTAGATGTGATGCAAATCTGTGTGTGTCTAAGGTGCAGGTGCAAGCTCCTGACAAAGGTGTTCTCCAGGTTCAGTTTCTCTCTGCCAGACACTTTGGAAATGTTTTCCTCTATCATTCGCACCAAGAGTCGCAGATTACTTAACTCAGGAGCTCTGAGAATGGAACGGCAAGAGGTGTTCCGCTTACGTCATAAACAGTGCTCCAGAGCGCTTAGCAACGGGCACAACAAAATGTGTGTGCGGGATAGTGACCATTCCCGCCTAGTGCTAGCAATGCACGAGCACTGCCAAAAGGCAAAGGAAGGCGCTTAGCATGCGGCTTGTGCGCAAAGCTTTCAGACTGCCAGAGGACCGCAGCTGTGGTAAGCCCGCTTGCTCATTTGACGTTAGATGTCGCCTGCAAGAACTTCACCCGCATCTGGTTTATGCTGCTACCTGTTGTTAGGCGACACCAAGGGCACATGTAGCAAATGCTTTTTCCTGCCTCATTTTGCTAGACCACGCTCTTCTGTGGCACTTTAGTGCTTGCCAAACTGCTATGTGCGTGCTGCTGCTTCCATCTGACAAGGAGCACAGCCTTCTGACCGCAGCTTTCAACTTGCCGAAGAAAGAGCTTGGCCATTTAGATGTGATGCAAATCTGTGTGTGTGTAAGGTGCAGGTGCAAGCTCCTGACAAAGGTGTTCTCCAGGTTCAGTTTCTCTCTGCCAGACACTTTGGAAATGTTTTCCTCTATCATTTGCACCAAGAGTCGCAGATTACTTAACTCAGGAGCTCTGAGAATGGAACGGCAAGGGGTGTTCCGCTTACGTCATAAACAGTGCTCCAGAGCGCTTAGCAACGGGCACAACAAAACGTGTGTGCGGGATAGTGACCATTCCCGCCTAGTGCTAGCAATGCAGGAGCACTGCCAAAAGGCAAAGGAAGGCGCTTAGCATGCGGCTTGTGCGCAAAGCTTTCAGACTGCCAGAGGACCGCAGCTGTGGTAAGCCCGCTTGCTCATTTGACGTTAGATGTCGCCTGCAAGAACTTCACCCGCATCTGGTTTATGCTGCTACCTGCTGTTAGGCGACAACAAGGACACATGTAGCAAATGCTTTTTCCTGTTTCATTTTGCTAGACCACGCTCTTCTGTGGCTCTTTAGTGCTTGCCAAACTCCTATGTGCGTGCTGCTGCTTCCATCTGACAAGGAGCACAGCCTTCTGACAGCAGCTTTCAACTTGTCGAAGAAAGAGCTTGGCCATTTAGATGTGATGCAAATCTGTGTGTGTCTAAGGTGCAGGTGCGAGCTCCTGACAAAGGTGTTCTCCAGGTTCAGTTTCTCCTTGCCAGACACATTGGAAATGTTTTCCTCTATCATTCGCACCAAGAGTCGCAGATTACTTAACTCAGGAGCTCTGAGAATGGAACGGCAAGAGGTGTTCTGCTTACGTCATAAACGGTGCTCCAGAGCGCTTAGCAACGGGCACAACAAAACGTGTGTGCGGGATAGTGACCATTCCCGCCTAGTGCTGGCAATGCACGAGCACTGCCAAAAGGCAAAGGAAGGCGCTTAGCATGCGGCTTGTGCGCAAAGCTTTCAGACTGCCAGAGGACCGCAGCTGTGGTAAGCCCGCTTGCTCATTTGACGTTAGATGTCGCCTGCAAGAACTTCACCCGCATCTGCTTTATGCTGCTACCTGTTCTTAGGCGACAACAAGGACACATGTAGCAAATGCTTTTTCCTGCCTCATTTTGCTAGACCACGCTCTTCTGTGGCACTTTAGTGCTTGCCAAACTGCTATGTGCGTGCTGCTGCTTCCATCTGACAAGGAGCACAGCCTTCTGACAGCAGCTTTCAACTTGCCGAAGAAAGAGCTTGGCCATTTAGATGTGATGCAAATCTGTGTGTGTGTAAGGTGCAGGTGCAAGCTCCTGACAAAGGTGTTCTCCAGGTTCAGTTTCTCTCTGCCAGACACTTTGGAAATGTTTTCCTCTATCATTCGCACCAAGAGTCGCAGATTACTTAACTCAGGAGCTCTGAGAATGGAACGGCAAGAGGTGTTCCGCTTACGTCATAAACAGTGCTCCAGAGCGCTTAGCAACGGGCACAACAAAACGTGTGTGCGGGATAGTGACCATTCCCGCCTAGTGCTGGCAATGCACGAGCACTGCCAAAAGGCAAAGGAAGGCGCTTAGCATGCGGCTTGTGCGCAAAGCTTTCAGACTGCCAGAGGACCGCAGCTGTGGTAAGCCCGCTTGCTCATTTGACGTTAGATGTCGCCTGCAAGAACTTCACCCGCATCTGGTTTATGCTGCTACCTGTTCTTAGGCGACAACAAGGACACATGCAGTAAATGCTTTTTCCTGTTTCATTTTGCTAGACCACGCTCTTCTGTGGCACTTTAGTGCTTGCCAAACTGCTATGTGCGTGCTGCTGCTTCCATCTGACAAGGAGCACAGCCTTCTGACAGCAGCTTTCAACTTGTCGAAGAAAGAGCTTGGCCATTTAGATGTGATGCAAATCTGTGTGTGTGTAAAGTGCAGGTGCAAGCTCCTGACAAAGGTGTTCTCCAGGTTCAGTTTCTCTCTGCCAGACACTTTGGAAATGTTTTCCTCTATCATTCGCACCAAGAGTCGCAGATTACTTAACTCAGGAGCTCTGAGAATGGAACGGCAAGAGGTGTTCCGCTTACGTCATAAACAGTGCTCCAGAGCGCTTAGCAACGGGCACAACAAAACGTGTGTGCGGGATAGTGACCATAACCGCCTAGTGCTAGCAATGCACGAGCACTGCCAAAAGGCAAAGGAAGGCGCTTAGCATGCGGCTTGTGCGCAAAGCTTTCAGACTGCCAGAGGACCGCAGCTGTGGTAAGCCCGCTTGCTCATTTGACGTTAGATGTCGCCTGCAAGAACTTCACCCGCATCTGGTTTATGCTGCTACCTGTTGTTAGGCGACACCAAGGGCACATGTAGCAAATGCTTTTTCCTGCCTCATTTTGCTAGACCACGCTCTTCTGTGGCACTTTAGTGCTTGCCAAACTCCTATGTGCGTGCTGCTGCTTCCATCTGACAAGGAGCACAGCCTTCTGACAGCAGCTTTCAACTTGTTGAAGAAAGAGCTTGGCCATTTAGATGTGATGCAAATCTGTGTGTGTGTAAGGTGCAGGTGCAAGCTCCTGACAAAGGTGTTCTCCAGGTTCAGTTTCTCCTTGCCAGACACATTGGAAATGTTTTCCTCTATCATTCGCACCAAGAGTCGCAGATTACTTAACTCAGGAGCTCTGAGAATGGAACGGCAAGAGGTGTTCCGCTTATGTCATAAACAGTGCTCCAGAGCGCTTAGCAACGGGCACAACAAAACGTGTGTGCGGGATAGTGACCATTCCCGCCTAGTGCTGGCAATGCACGAGCACTGCCAAAAGGCAAAGGAAGGCGCTTAGCATGCGGCTTGTGCGCAAAGCTTTCAGACTGCCAGAGGACCGCAGCTGTGGTAAGCCCGCTTGCTCATTTGACGTTAGATGTCGCCTGCAAGAACTTCACCCGCATCTGGTTTATGCTGCTACCTGTTGTTAGGCGACACCAAGGGCACATGCAGTAAATGCTTTTTCCTGTTTCATTTTGCTAGACCACGCTCTTCTGTGGCTCTTTAGTGCTTGCAAAACTGCTATGTGCGTGCTGCTGCTTCCATCTGACAAGGAGCACAGCCTTCTGACAGCAGCTTTCAACTTGTCGAAGAAAGAGCTTGGCCATTTAGATGTGATGCAAATCTGTGTGTGTCTAAGGTGCAGGTGCGAGCTCCTGACAAAGGTGTTCTCCAGGTTCAGTTTCTCCTTGCCAGACACATTGGAAATGTTTTCCTCTATCATTCGCACCAAGAGTCGCAGATTACTTAACTCAGGAGCTCTGAGAATGGAACGGCAAGAGGTGTTCTGCTTACGTCATAAACAGTGCTCCAGAGCGCTTAGCAACGGGCACAACGAAACGTGTGTGCGGGATAGTGACCATTCCCGCCTAGTGCTAGCAATGCACGAGCACTGCCAAAAGGCAAAGGAAGGCACTTAGCATCCAGCTTGTGCGCAAAGCTTTCAGACTGCCAGAGGACCGCAGCTGTGGTAAGCCCGCTTGCTCATTTGACGTTAGATGTCGCCTGCAAGAACTTCACCCGCATCTGGTTTATGCTGCTACCTGTTGTTAGGCGACACCAAGGGCACATGTAGCAAATGCTTTTTCCTGTTTCATTTTGCTAGACCACGCTCTTCTGTGGCTCTTTAGTGCTTGCCAAACTCCTATGTGCGTGCTGCTGCTTCCATCTGACAAGGAGCACAGCCTTCTGACCGCAGCTTTCAACTTGTCGAAGAAAGAGCTTGGCCATTTAGATGTGATGCAAATCTGTGTGTGTGTAAGGTGCAGGTGCAAGCTCCTGACAAAGGTGTTCTCCAGGTTCAGTTTCTCCTTGCCAGACACATTGGAAATGTTTTCCTCTATCATTCGCACCAAGAGTCGCAGATTACTTAACTCAGGAGCTCTGAGAATGGAACGGCAAGAGGTGTTCCGCTTATGTCATAAACAGTGCTCCAGAGCGCTTAGCAACGGGCACAACAAAACGTGTGTGCGGGATAGTGACCATTCCCGCCTAGTGCTGGCAATGCACGAGCACTGCCAAAAGGCAAAGGAAGGCGCTTAGCATGCGGCTTGTGCGCAAAGCTTTCAGACTGCCAGAGGACCGCAGCTGTGGTAAGCCGGCTTGCTCATTTGACGTTAGATGTCGCCTGCAAGAACTTCACCCGCATCTGGTTTATGCTGCTACCTGTTGTTAGGCGACACCAAGGACACATGCAGTAAATGCTTTTTCCTGTTTCATTTTGCTAGACCACGCTCTTCTGTGGCTCTTTAGTGCTTGCCAAACTGCTATGTGCGTGCTGCTGCTTCCATCTGACAAGGAGCACAGCCTTCTGACAGCAGCTTTCAACTTGTCGAAGAAAGAGCTTGGCCATTTAGATGTGATGCAAATCTGTGTGTGTCTAAGGTGCAGGTGCGAGCTCCTGACAAAGGTGTTCTCCAGGTTCAGTTTCTCCTTGCCAGACACATTGGAAATGTTTTCCTCTATCATTCGCACCAAGAGTCGCAGATTACTTAACTCAGGAGCTCTGAGAATGGAACGGCAAGAGGTGTTCTGCTTACGTCATAAACAGTGCTCCAGAGCGCTTAGCAACGGGCACAACGAAACGTGTGTGCGGGATAGTGACCATTCCCGCCTAGTGCTAGCAATGCACGAGCACTGCCAAAAGGCAAAGGAAGGCACTTAGCATCCAGCTTGTGCGCAAAGCTTTCAGACTGCCAGAGGACCGCAGCTGTGGTAAGCCCGCTTGCTCATTTGACGTTAGATGTCGCCTGCAAGAACTTCACCCGCATCTGGTTTATGTTGCTACCTGTTCTTAGGCGACAACAAGGACACGTGCAGTAAATGCTTTTTCCTGTTTCATTTTGCTAGACCACGCTCTTCTGTGGCACTTTAGTGCTTGCCAAACTGCTATGTGCGTGCTGCTGCTTCCATCTGACAAGGAGCACAGCCTTCTGACAGCAGCTTTCAACTTGTCGAAGAAAGAGCTTGGCCATTTAGATGTGATGCAAATCTGTGTGTGTCTAAGGTGCAGGTGCAAGCTCCTGACAAAGGTGTTCTCCAGGTTCAGTTTCTCTCTGCCAGACACTTTGGAAATGTTTTCCTCTATCATTCGCACCAAGAGTCGCAGATTACTTAACTCAGGAGCTCTGAGAATGGAACGGCAAGAGGTGTTCCGCTTACGTCATAAACAGTGCTCCAGAGCGCTTAGCAACGGGCACAACGAAACGTGTGTGCGGGATAGTGACCATTCCCGCCTAGTGCTGGCAATGCACGAGCACTGCCAAAAGGCAAAGGAAGGCGCTTAGCATGCGGCTTGTGCGCAAAGCTTTCAGACTGCCAGAGGACCGCAGCTGTGGTAAGCCCGCTTGCTCATTTGACGTTAGATGTCGCCTGCAAGAACTTCACCCGCATCTGGTTTATGCTGCTACCTGTTGTTAGGCGACACCAAGGGCACATGTAGCAAATGCTTTTTCCTGTTTCATTTTGCTAGACCACGCTCTTCTGTGGCTCTTTAGTGCTTGCCAAACTCCTATGTGCGTGCTGCTGCTTCCATCTGACAAGGAGCACAGCCTTCTGACAGCAGCTTTCAACTTGTCGAAGAAAGAGCTTGGCCATTTAGATGTGATGCAAATCTGTGTGTGTGTAAAGTGCAGGTGCAAGCTCCTGACAAAGGTGTTCTCCAGGTTCAGTTTCTCTCTGCCAGACACTTTGGAAATGTTTTCCTCTATCATTCGCACCAAGAGTCGCAGATTACTTAACTCAGGAGCTCTGAGAATGGAACGGCAAGAGGTGTTCCGCTTACGTCATAAACAGTGCTCCAGAGCGCTTAGCAACGGGCACAACAAAACGTGTGTGCGGGATAGTGACCATTTCCGCCTAGTGCTAGCAATGCACGAGCACTGCCAAAAGGCAAAGGAAGGCGCTTAGCATGCGGCTTGTGCGCAAAGCTTTCAGACTGCCAGAGGACCGCAGCTGTGGTAAGCCCGCTTGCTCATTTGACGTTAGATGTCGCCTGCAAGAACTTCACCAGCATCTGGTTTATGCTACCTGTTGTTAGGCGACACCAAGGGCACATGTAGCAAATGCTTTTTCCTGCCTCATTTTGCTAGACCACGCTCTTCTGTGGCACTTTAGTGCTTGCCAAACTCCTATGTGCGTGCTGCTGCTTCCATCTGACAAGGAGCACAGCCTTCTGACAGCAGCTTTCAACTTGTTGAAGAAAGAGCTTGGCCATTTAGATGTGATGCAAATCTGTGTGTGTGTAAGGTGCAGGTGCAAGCTCCTGACAAAGGTGTTCTCCAGGTTCAGTTTCTCCTTGCCAGACACATTGGAAATGTTTTCCTCTATCATTCGCACCAAGAGTCGCAGATTACTTAACTCAGGAGCTCTGAGAATGGAACGGCAAGAGGTGTTCCGCTTATGTCATAAACAGTGCTCCAGAGCGCTTAGCAACGGGCACAACAAAACGTGTGTGCGGGATAGTGACCATTCCCGCCTAGTGCTGGCAATGCACGAGCACTGCCAAAAGGCAAAGGAAGGCGCTTAGCATGCGGCTTGTGCGCAAAGCTTTCAGACTGCCAGAGGACCGCAGCTGTGGTAAGCCCGCTTGCTCATTTGACGTTAGATGTCGCCTGCAAGAACTTCACCCGCATCTGGTTTATGCTGCTACCTGTTGTTAGGCGACACCAAGGACACATGCAGTAAATGCTTTTTCCTGTTTCATTTTGCTAGACCACGCTCTTCTGTGGCTCTTTAGTGCTTGCCAAACTGCTATGTGCGTGCTGCTGCTTCCATCTGACAAGGAGCACAGCCTTCTGACAGCAGCTTTCAACTTGTCGAAGAAAGAGCTTGGCCATTTAGATGTGATGCAAATCTGTGTGTGTCTAAGGTGCAGGTGCGAGCTCCTGACAAAGGTGTTCTCCAGGTTCAGTTTCTCCTTGCCAGACACATTGGAAATGTTTTCCTCTATCATTCGCACCAAGAGTCGCAGATTACTTAACTCAGGAGCTCTGAGAATGGAACGGCAAGAGGTGTTCTGCTTACGTCATAAACAGTGCTCCAGAGCGCTTAGCAACGGGCACAACGAAACGTGTGTGCGGGATAGTGACCATTCCCGCCTAGTGCTAGCAATGAACGAGCACTGCCAAAAGGCAAAGGAAGGCACTTAGCATCCAGCTTGTGCGCAAAGCTTTCAGACTGCCAGAGGACCGCAGCTGTGGTAAGCCCGCTTGCTCATTTGACGTTAGATGTCGCCTGCAAGAACTTCACCCGCATCTGGTTTATGTTGCTACCGGTTCTTAGGCGACAACAAGGACACGTGCAGTAAATGCTTTTTCCTGTTTCATTTTGCTAGACCACGCTCTTCTGTGGCACTTTAGTGCTTGCCAAACTGCTATGTGCGTGCTGCTGCTTCCATCTGACAAGGAGCACAGCCTTCTGACAGCAGCTTTCAACTTGTCGAAGAAAGAGCTTGGCCATTTAGATGTGATGCAAATCTGTGTGTGTGTAAGGTGCAGGTGCAAGCTCCTGACAAAGGTGTTCTCCAGGTTCAGTTTCTCTCTGCCAGACACTTTGGAAATGTTTTCCTCTATCATTCGCACCAAGAGTCGCAGATTACTTAACTCAGGAGCTCTGAGAATGGAACGGCAAGAGGTGTTCCGCTTACGTCATAAACAGTGCTCCAGAGCGCTTAGCAACGGGCACAACAAAACGTGTGTGCGGGATAGTGACCATTCCCGCCTAGTGCTGGCAATGCACGAGCACTGCCAAAAGGCAAAGGAAGGCGCTTAGCATGCGGCTTGTGCGCAAAGCTTTCAGACTGCCAGAGGACCGCAGCTGTGGTAAGCCGGCTTGCTCATTTGACGTTAGATGTCGCCTGCAAGAACTTCACCCGCATCTGGTTTATGCTGCTACCTGTTCTTAGGCGACAACAAGGACACATGCAGTAAATGCTTTTTCCTGTTTCATTTTGCTAGACCACGCTCTTCTGTGGCACTTTAGTGCTTGCCAAACTGCTATGTGCGTGCTGCTGCTTCCATCTGACAAGGAGCACAGCCTTCTGACAGCAGCTTTCAACTTGTCGAAGAAAGAGCTTGGCCATTTAGATGTGATGCAAATCTGTGTGTGTGTAAGGTGCAGGTGCAAGCTCCTGACAAAGGTGTTCTCCAGGTTCAGTTTCTCTCTGCCAGACACTTTGGAAATGTTTTCCTCTATCATTCGCACCAAGAGTCGCAGATTACTTAACTCAGGAGCTCTGAGAATGGAACGGCAAGAGGTGCTCCGCTTACGTCATAAACAGTGCTCCAGAGCGCTTAGCAACGGGCACAACGAAATGTGTGTGCGGGATAGTGACCATTCCCGCCTAGTGCTGGCAAGGCACGAGCACTGCCAAAAGGCAAAGGAAGGCGCTTAGCATGCGGCTTGTGCGCAAAGCTTTCAGACTGCCAGAGGACCGCAGCTGTGGTAAGCCCGCTTGCTCATTTGACGTTAGATGTCGCCTGCAAGAACTTCACCCGCATCTGGTTTATGCTGCTACCTGCTGTTAGGCGACACCAAGGACACATGTAGCAAATGCTTTTTCCTGTTTCATTTTGCTAGACCACGCTCTTCTGTGGCTCTTTAGTGCTTGCCAAACTGCTATGTGCGTGCTGCTGCTTCCATCTGACAAGGAGCACAGCCTTCTGACAGCAGCTTTCAACTTGTCGAAGAAAGAGCTTGGCCATTTAGATGTGATGCAAATCTGTGTGTGTCTAAGGTGCAGGTGCAAGCTCCTGACAAAGGTGTTCTCCAGGTTCAGTTTCTCCCTGCCAGACACATTGGAAATGTTTTCCTCTATCATTCGCACCAAGAGTCGCAGATTACTTAACTCAGGAGCTCTGAGAATGGAACGGCAAGAGGTGTTCCGCTTATGTCATAAACAGTGCTCCAGAGCGCTTAACAACGGGCACAACGAAACGTGTGTGCGGGATAGTGACCATTCCCGCCTAGTGCTGGCAATGCACGAGCACTGCCAAAAGGCAAAGGAAGGCGCTTAGCATGCGGCTTGTGCGCAAAGCTTTCAGACTGCCAGAGGACCGCAGCTGTGGTAAGCCCGCTTGCTCATTTGACGTTAGATGTCGCCTGCAAGAACTTCACCCGCATGTGGTTTATGCTGCTACCTGTTGTTAGGCGACACCAAGGGCACATGTAGCAAATGCTTTTTCCTGTTTCATTTTGCTAGACCACGCTCTTCTGTGGCTCTTTAGTGCTTGCCAAACTCCTATGTGCGTGCTGCTGCTTCCATCTGACAAGGAGCACAGCCTTCTGACAGCAGCTTTCAACTTGTCGAAGAAAGAGCTTGGCCATTTAGATGTGCTGCAAATCTGTGTGTGTCTAAGGTGCAGGTGCAAGCTCCTGACAAAGGTGTTCTCCAGGTTCAGTTTCTCCCTGCCAGACACATTGGAAATGTTTTCCTCTATCATTCGCACCAAGAGTCGCAGATTACTTAACTCAGGAGCTCTGAGAATGGAACGGCAAGAAGTGTTCTGCTTACGTCATAAACAGTGCTCCAGAGCGCTTAACAACGGGCACAACGAAACGTGTGTGCGGGATAGTGACCATTCCCGCCTAGTGCTGGCAATGCACGAGCACTGCCAAAAGGCAAAGGAAGGCGCTTAGCATGCGGCTTGTGCGCAAAGCTTTCAGACTGCCAGAGGACCGCAGCTGTGGTAAGCCGGCTTGCTCATTTGACGTTAGATGTCGCCTGCAAGAACTTCACCCGCATCTGGTTTATGCTGCTACCTGTTGTTAGGCGACACCAAGGGCACATGTAGCAAATGCTTTTTCCTGTTTCATTTTGCTAGACCACGCTCTTCTGTGGCTCTTTAGTGCTTGCCAAACTCCTATGTGCGTGCTGCTGCTTCCATCTGACAAGGAGCACAGCCTTCTGACCGCAGCTTTCAACTTGTCGAAGAAAGAGCTTGGCCATTTAGATGTGATGCAAATCTGTGTGTGTGTAAAGTGCAGGTGCAAGCTCCTGACAAAGGTGTTCTCCAGGTTCAGTTTCTCTCTGCCAGACACTTTGGAAATGTTTTCCTCTATCATTCGCACCAAGAGTCGCAGATTACTTAACTCAGGAGCTCTGAGAATGGAACGGCAAGAGGTGTTCCGCTTACGTCATAAACAGTGCTCCAGAGCGCTTAGCAACGGGCACAACAAAACGTGTGTGCGGGATAGTGACCATTCCCGCCTAGTGCTAGCAATGCACGAGCACTGCCAAAAGGCAAAGGAAGGCGCTTAGCATGCGGCTTGTGCGCAAAGCTTTCAGACTGCCAGAGGACCGCAGCTGTGGTAAGCCCGCTTGCTCATTTGACGTTAGATGTCGCCTGCAAGAACTTCACCAGCATCTGGTTTATGCTGCTACCTGTTGTTAGGCGACACCAAGGGCACATGTAGCAAATGCTTTTTCCTGTTTCATTTTGCTAGACCACGCTCTTCTGTGGCTCTTTAGTGCTTGCCAAACTGCTATGTGCGTGCTGCTGCTTCCATCTGACAAGGAGCACAGCCTTCTGACAGCAGCTTTCAACTTGTCGAAGAAAGAGCTTGGCCATTTAGATGTGATGCAAATCTGTGTGTGTCTAAGGTGCAGGTGCAAGCTCCTGACAAAGGTGTTCTCCAGGTTCAGTTTCTCCCTGCCAGACACATTGGAAATGTTTTCCTCTATCATTCGCACCAAGAGTCGCAGATTACTTAACTCAGGAGCTCTGAGAATGGAACGGCAAGAGGTGTTCCGCTTATGTCATAAACAGTGCTCCAGAGCGCTTAGCAACGGGCACAACGAAACGTGTGTGCGGGATAGTGACCATTCCCGCCTAGTGCTGGCAATGCACGAGCACTGCCAAAAGGCAAAGGAAGGCGCTTAGCATGCGGCTTGTGCGCAAAGCTTTCAGACTGCCAGAGGACCGCAGCTGTGGTAAGCCGGCTTGCTCATTTGACGTTAGATGTCGCCTGCAAGAACTTCACCCGCATCTGGTTTATGCTGCTACCTGTTGTTAGGCGACACCAAGGGCACATGTAGCAAATGCTTTTTCCTGTTTCATTTTGCTAGACCACGCTCTTCTGTGGCTCTTTAGTGCTTGCCAAACTCCTATGTGCGTGCTGCTGCTTCCATCTGACAAGGAGCACAGCCTTCTGACCGCAGCTTTCAACTTGTCGAAGAAAGAGCTTGGCCATTTAGATGTGATGCAAATCTGTGTGTGTGTAAAGTGCAGGTGCAAGCTCCTGACAAAGGTGTTCTCCAGGTTCAGTTTCTCTCTGCCAGACACTTTGGAAATGTTTTCCTCTATCATTCGCACCAAGAGTCGCAGATTACTTAACTCAGGAGCTCTGAGAATGGAACGGCAAGAGGTGTTCCGCTTACGTCATAAACAGTGCTCCAGAGCGCTTAGCAACGGGCACAACAAAACGTGTGTGCGGGATAGTGACCATTCCCGCCTAGTGCTGGCAATGCACGAGCACTGCCAAAAGGCAAAGGAAGGCGCTTAGCATGCGGCTTGTGCGCAAAGCTTTCAGACTGCCAGAGGACCGCAGCTGTGGTAAGCCGGCTTGCTCATTTGACGTTAGATGTCGCCTGCAAGAACTTCACCCGCATCTGGTTTATGCTGCTACCTGTTGTTAGGCGACACCAAGGGCACATGCAGTAAATGCTTTTTCCTGTTTCATTTTGCTAGACCACGCTCTTCTGTGGCTCTTTAGTGCTTGCCAAACTCCTATGTGCGTGCTGCTGCTTCCATCTGACAAGGAGCACAGCCTTCTGACAGCAGCTTTCAACTTGTCGAAGAAAGAGCTTGGCCATTTAGATGTGATGCAAATCTGTGTGTGTCTAAGGTGCAGGTGCGAGCTCCTGACAAAGGTGTTCTCCAGGTTCAGTTTCTCCTTGCCAGACACATTGGAAATGTTTTCCTCTATCATTCGCACCAAGAGTCGCAGATTACTTAACTCAGGAGCTCTGAGAATGGAACGGCAAGAGGTGTTCTGCTTACGTCATAAACAGTGCTCCAGAGCGCTTAGCAACGGGCACAACGAAACGTGTGTGCGGGATAGTGACCATTCCCGCCTAGTGCTAGCAATGCACGAGCACTGCCAAAAGGCAAAGGAAGGCGCTTAGCATCCAGCTTGTGCGCAAAGCTTTCAGACTGCCAGAGGACCGCAGCTGTGGTAAGCCCGCTTGCTCATTTGACGTTAGATGTCGCCTGCAAGAACTTCACCCGCATCTGGTTTATGCTGCTACCTGTTCTTAGGCGACAACAAGGACACGTGCAGTAAATGCTTTTTCCTGTTTCATTTTGCTAGACCACGCTCTTCTGTGGCACTTTAGTGCTTGCCAAACTGCTATGTGCGTGCTGCTGCTTCCATCTGACAAGGAGCACAGCCTTCTGACAGCAGCTTTCAACTTGTCGAAGAAAGAGCTTGGCCATTTAGATGTGATGCAAATCTGTGTGTGTCTAAGGTGCAGGTGCAAGCTCCTGACAAAGGTGTTCTCCAGGTTCAGTTTCTCTCTGCCAGACACTTTGGAAATGTTTTCCTCTATCATTCGCACCAAGAGTCGCAGATTACTTAACTCAGGAGCTCTGAGAATGGAACGGCAAGAGGTGTTCCGCTTACGTCATAAACAGTGCTCCAGAGCGCTTAGCAACGGGCACAACAAAACGTGTGTGCGGGATAGTGACCATTCCCGCCTAGTGCTAGCAATGCACGAGCACTGCCAAAAGGCAAAGGAAGGCGCTTAGCATGCGGCTTGTGCGCAAAGCTTTCAGACTGCCAGAGGACCGCAGCTGTGGTAAGCCGGCTTGCTCATTTGACGTTAGATGTCGCCTGCAAGAACTTCACCCGCATCTGGTTTATGCTGCTACCTGCTGTTAGGCGACACCAAGGGCACATGTAGCAAATGCTTTTTCCTGTTTCATTTTGCTAGACCACGCTCTTCTGTGGCTCTTTAGTGCTTGCCAAACTCCTATGTGCGTGCTGCTGCTTCCATCTGACAAGGAGCACAGCCTTCTGACCGCAGCTTTCAACTTGTCGAAGAAAGAGCTTGGCCATTTAGATGTGATGCAAATCTGTGTGTGTGTAAAGTGCAGGTGCAAGCTCCTGACAAAGGTGTTCTCCAGGTTCAGTTTCTCTCTGCCAGACACTTTGGAAATGTTTTCCTCTATCATTCGCACCAAGAGTCGCAGATTACTTAACTCAGGAGCTCTGAGAATGGAACGGCAAGAGGTGTTCCGCTTACGTCATAAACAGTGCTCCAGAGCGCTTAGCAACGGGCACAACAAAACGTGTGTGCGGGATAGTGACCATTCCCGCCTAGTGCTAGCAATGCACGAGCACTGCCAAAAGGCAAAGGAAGGCGCTTAGCATGCGGCTTGTGCGCAAAGCTTTCAGACTGCCAGAGGACCGCAGCTGTGGTAAGCCGGCTTGCTCATTTGACGTTAGATGTCGCCTGCAAGAACTTCACCCGCATCTGGTTTATGCTGCTACCTGTTGTTAGGCGACACCAAGGGCACATGTAGCAAATGCTTTTTCCTGCCTCATTTTGCTAGACCACGCTCTTCTGTGGCACTTTAGTGCTTGCCAAACTCCTATGTGCGTGCTGCTGCTTCCATCTGACAAGGAGCACAGCCTTCTGACAGCAGCTTTCAACTTGTTGAAGAAAGAGCTTGGCCATTTAGATGTGATGCAAATCTGTGTGTGTGTAAGGTGCAGGTGCAAGCTCCTGACAAAGGTGTTCTCCAGGTTCAGTTTCTCCTTGCCAGACACATTGGAAATGTTTTCCTCTATCATTCGCACCAAGAGTCGCAGATTACTTAACTCAGGAGCTCTGAGAATGGAACGGCAAGAGGTGTTCCGCTTATGTCATAAACAGTGCTCCAGAGCGCTTAGCAACGGGCACAACAAAACGTGTGTGCGGGATAGTGACCATTCCCGCCTAGTGCTGGCAATGCACGAGCACTGCCAAAAGGCAAAGGAAGGCGCTTAGCATGCGGCTTGTGCGCAAAGCTTTCAGACTGCCAGAGGACCGCAGCTGTGGTAAGCCGGCTTGCTCATTTGACGTTAGATGTCGCCTGCAAGAACTTCACCCGCATCTGGTTTATGCTGCTACCTGTTGTTAGGCGACACCAAGGGCACATGCAGTAAATGCTTTTTCCTGTTTCATTTTGCTAGACCACGCTCTTCTGTGGCTCTTTAGTGCTTGCCAAACTGCTATGTGCGTGCTGCTGCTTCCATCTGACAAGGAGCACAGCCTTCTGACAGCAGCTTTCAACTTGTCGAAGAAAGAGCTTGGCCATTTAGATGTGATGCAAATCTGTGTGTGTCTAAGGTGCAGGTGCGAGCTCCTGACAAAGGTGTTCTCCAGGTTCAGTTTCTCCTTGCCAGACACATTGGAAATGTTTTCCTCTATCATTCGCACCAAGAGTCGCAGATTACTTAACTCAGGAGCTCTGAGAATGGAACGGCAAGAGGTGTTCTGCTTACGTCATAAACAGTGCTCCAGAGCGCTTAGCAACGGGCACAACGAAACGTGTGTGCGGGATAGTGACCATTCCCGCCTAGTGCTAGCAATGCACGAGCACTGCCAAAAGGCAAAGGAAGGCGCTTAGCATCCAGCTTGTGCGCAAAGCTTTCAGACTGCCAGAGGACCGCAGCTGTGGTAAGCCCGCTTGCTCATTTGACGTTAGATGTCGCCTGCAAGAACTTCACCCGCATCTGGTTTATGCTGCTACCTGTTCTTAGGCGACAACAAGGACACGTGCAGTAAATGCTTTTTCCTGTTTCATTTTGCTAGACCACGCTCTTCTGTGGCACTTTAGTGCTTGCCAAACTCCTATGTGCGTGCTGCTGCTTCCATCTGACAAGGAGCACAGCCTTCTGACAGCAGCTTTCAACTTGTCGAAGAAAGAGCTTGGCCATTTAGATGTGATGCAAATCTGTGTGTGTCTAAGGTGCAGGTGCAAGCTCCTGACAAAGGTGTTCTCCAGGTTCAGTTTCTCTCTGCCAGACACTTTGGAAATGTTTTCCTCTATCATTCGCACCAAGAGTCGCAGATTACTTAACTCAGGAGCTCTGAGAATGGAACGGCAAGAGGTGTTCCGCTTACGTCATAAACAGTGCTCCAGAGCGCTTAGCAACAGGCACAACAAAACGTGTCTGCGGGATAGTGACCATTCCCGCCTAGTGCTAGCAATGCACGAGCACTGCCAAAAGGCAAAGGAAGGCGCTTAGCATGCGGCTTGTGTGCAAAGCTTTCAGACTGCCAGAGGACCGCAGCTGTGGTAAGCCCGCTTGCTCATTTGACGTTAGATGTCGCCTGCAAGAACTTCACCCGCATCTGGTTTATGCTGCTACCTGTTGTTAGGCGACACCAAGGGCACATGTAGCAAATGCTTTTTCCTGCCTCATTTTGCTAGACCACGCTCTTCTGTGGCACTTTAGTGCTTGCCAAACTCCTATGTGCGTGCTGCTGCTTCCATCTGACAAGGAGCACAGCCTTCTGACAGCAGCTTTCAACTTGTCGAAGAAAGAGCTTGGCCATTTAGATGTGATGCAAATCTGTGTGTGTGTAAGGTGCAGGTGCAAGCTCCTGACAAAGGTGTTCTCCAGGTTCAGTTTCTCCTTGCCAGACACATTGGAAATGTTTTCCTCTATCATTCGCACCAAGAGTCGCAGATTACTTAACTCAGGAGCTCTGAGAATGGAACGGCAAGAGGTGTTCCGCTTATGTCATAAACAGTGCTCCAGAGCGCTTAGCAACGGGCACAACAAAACGTGTGTGCGGGATAGTGACCATTCCCGCCTAGTGCTGGCAATGCACGAGCACTGCCAAAAGGCAAAGGAAGGCGCTTAGCATGCGGCTTGTGCGCAAAGCTTTCAGACTGCCAGAGGACCGCAGCTGTGGTAAGCCCGCTTGCTCATTTGACGTTAGATGTCGCCTGCAAGAACTTCACCCGCATCTGGTTTATGCTGCTACCTGTTGTTAGGCGACACCAAGGGCACATGCAGTAAATGCTTTTTCCTGTTTCATTTTGCTAGACCACGCTCTTCTGTGGCTCTTTAGTGCTTGCCAAACTGCTATGTGCGTGCTGCTGCTTCCATCTGACAAGGAGCACAGCCTTCTGACAGCAGCTTTCAACTTGTCGAAGAAAGACCTTGGCCATTTAGATGTGATGCAAATCTGTGTGTGTCTAAGGTGCAGGTGCGAGCTCCTGACAAAGGTGTTCTCCAGGTTCAGTTTCTCCTTGCCAGACACATTGGAAATGTTTTCCTCTATCATTCGCACCAAGAGTCGCAGATTACTTAACTCAGGAGCTCTGAGAATGGAATGGCAAGAGGTGTTCTGCTTACGTCATAAACGGTGCTCCAGAGCGCTTAGCAACGGGCACAACAAAACGTGTGTGCGGGATAGTGACCATTCCCGCCTAGTGCTAGCAATGCACGAGCACTGCCAAAAGGCAAAGGAAGGCGCTTAGCATGCGGCTTGTGCGCAAAGCTTTCAGACTGCCAGAGGACCGCAGCTGTGGTAAGCCCGCTTGCTCATTTGACGTTAGATGTCGCCTGCAAGAACTTCACCAGCATCTGGTTTATGCTGCTACCTGTTGTTAGGCGACACCAAGGGCACATGTAGCAAATGCTTTTTCCTGCCTCATTTTGCTAGACCACGCTCTTCTGTGGCTCTTTAGTGCTTGCCAAACTGCTATGTGCGTGCTGCTGCTTCCATCTGACAAGGAGCACAGCCTTCTGACAGCAGCTTTCAACTTGTCGAAGAAAGAGCTTGGCCATTTAGATGTGCTGCAAATCTGTGTGTGTGTAAGGTGCAGGTGCAAGCTCCTGACAAAGGTGTTCTCCAGGTTCAGTTTCTCCTTGCCAGACACATTGGAAATGTTTTCCTCTATCATTCGCACCAAGAGTCGCAGATTACTTAACTCAGGAGCTCTGAGAATGGAACGGCAAGATGTGTTCCGCTTACGTCATAAACAGTGCTCCAGAGCGCTTAGCAACGGGCACAACAAAACGTGTGTGCGGGATAGTGACCATTCCCGCCTAGTGCTGGCAATGCACGAGCACTGCCAAAAGGCAAAGGAAGGCGCTTAGCATGCGGCTTGTGCGCAAAGCTTTCAGACTGTCAGAGGACCGCAGCTGTGGTAAGCCCGCTTGCTCATTTGACGTTAGATGTCGCCTGCAAGAACTTCACCCGCATCTGGTTTATGCTGCTACCTGTTCTTAGGCGACAACAAGGACACGTGCAGTAAATGCTTTTTCCTGTTTCATTTTGCTAGACCACGCTCTTCTGTGGCACTTTAGTGCTTGCCAAACTGCTATGTGCGTGCTGCTGCTTCCATCTGACAAGGAGCACAGCCTTCTGACAGCAGCTTTCAACTTGTCGAAGAAAGAGCTTGGCCATTTAGATGTGCTGCAAATCTGTGTGTGTGTAAGGTGCAGGTGCAAGCTCCTGACAAAGGTGTTCTCCAGGTTCAGTTTCTCTCTGCCAGACACTTTGGAAATGTTTTCCTCTATCATTCGCACCAAGAGTCGCAGATTACTTAACTCAGGAGCTCTGAGAATGGAACGGCAAGAGGTGCTCCGCTTACGTCATAAACAGTGCTCCAGAGCGCTTAGCAACGGGCACAACGAAATGTGTGTGCGGGATAGTGACCATTCCCGCCTAGTGCTGGCAAGGCACGAGCACTGCCAAAAGGCAAAGGAAGGCGCTTAGCATGCGGCTTGTGCGCAAAGCTTTCAGACTGCCAGAGGACCGCAGCTGTGGTAAGCCCGCTTGCTCATTTGACGTTAGATGTCGCCTGCAAGAACTTCACCCGCATCTGGTTTATGCTGCTACCTGTTCTTAGGCGACAACAAGGACACGTGCAGTAAATGCTTTTTCCTGTTTCATTTTGCTAGACCACGCTCTTCTGTGGCACTTTAGTGCTTGCCAAACTCCTATGTGCGTGCTGCTGCTTCCATCTGACAAGGAGCACAGCCTTCTGACAGCAGCTTTCAACTTGTCGAAGAAAGAGCTTGGCCATTTAGATGTGATGCAAATCTGTGTGTGTCTAAGGTGCAGGTGCAAGCTCCTGACAAAGGTGTTCTCCAGGTTCAGTTTCTCTCTGCCAGACACTTTGGAAATGTTTTCCTCTATCATTCGCACCAAGAGTCGCAGATTACTTAACTCAGGAGCTCTGAGAATGGAACGGCAAGAGGTGTTCCGCTTACGTCATAAACAGTGCTCCAGAGCGCTTAGCAACGGGCACAACAAAACGTGTGTGCGGGATAGTGACCATTCCCGCCTAGTGCTAGCAATGCACGAGCACTGCCAAAAGGCAAAGGAAGGCGCTTAGCATGCGGCTTGTGCGCAAAGCTTTCAGACTGCCAGAGGACCGCAGCTGTGGTAAGCCGGCTTGCTCATTTGACGTTAGATGTCGCCTGCAAGAACTTCACCCGCATCTGGTTTATGCTGCTACCTGTTGTTAGGCGACACCAAGGGCACATGTAGCAAATGCTTTTTCCTGTTTCATTTTGCTAGACCACGCTCTTCTGTGGCTCTTTAGTGCTTGCCAAACTCCTATGTGCGTGCTGCTGCTTCCATCTGACAAGGAGCACAGCCTTCTGACCGCAGCTTTCAACTTGTCGAAGAAAGAGCTTGGCCATTTAGATGTGATGCAAATCTGTGTGTGTGTAAAGTGCAGGTGCAAGCTCCTGACAAAGGTGTTCTCCAGGTTCAGTTTCTCTCTGCCAGACACTTTGGAAATGTTTTCCTCTATCATTCGCACCAAGAGTCGCAGATTACTTAACTCAGGAGCTCTGAGAATGGAACGGCAAGAGGTGTTCCGCTTACGTCATAAACAGTGCTCCAGAGCGCTTAGCAACGGGCACAACAAAACGTGTGTGCGGGATAGTGACCATTCCCGCCTAGTGCTGGCAATGCACGAGCACTGCCAAAAGGCAAAGGAAGGCGCTTAGCATGCGGCTTGTGCGCAAAGCTTTCAGACTGCCAGAGGACCGCAGCTGTGGTAAGCCGGCTTGCTCATTTGACGTTAGATGTCGCCTGCAAGAACTTCACCCGCATCTGGTTTATGCTGCTACCTGTTGTTAGGCGACACCAAGGGCACATGCAGTAAATGCTTTTTCCTGTTTCATTTTGCTAGACCACGCTCTTCTGTGGCTCTTTAGTGCTTGCCAAACTCCTATGTGCGTGCTGCTGCTTCCATCTGACAAGGAGCACAGCCTTCTGACAGCAGCTTTCAACTTGTCGAAGAAAGAGCTTGGCCATTTAGATGTGATGCAAATCTGTGTGTGTCTAAGGTGCAGGTGCGAGCTCCTGACAAAGGTGTTCTCCAGGTTCAGTTTCTCCTTGCCAGACACATTGGAAATGTTTTCCTCTATCATTCGCACCAAGAGTCGCAGATTACTTAACTCAGGAGCTCTGAGAATGGAACGGCAAGAGGTGTTCTGCTTACGTCATAAACAGTGCTCCAGAGCGCTTAGCAACGGGCACAACGAAACGTGTGTGCGGGATAGTGACCATTCCCGCCTAGTGCTAGCAATGCACGAGCACTGCCAAAAGGCAAAGGAAGGCGCTTAGCATCCAGCTTGTGCGCAAAGCTTTCAGACTGCCAGAGGACCGCAGCTGTGGTAAGCCCGCTTGCTCATTTGACGTTAGATGTCGCCTGCAAGAACTTCACCCGCATCTGGTTTATGCTGCTACCTGTTCTTAGGCGACAACAAGGACACGTGCAGTAAATGCTTTTTCCTGTTTCATTTTGCTAGACCACGCTCTTCTGTGGCACTTTAGTGCTTGCCAAACTGCTATGTGCGTGCTGCTGCTTCCATCTGACAAGGAGCACAGCCTTCTGACAGCAGCTTTCAACTTGTCGAAGAAAGAGCTTGGCCATTTAGATGTGATGCAAATCTGTGTGTGTCTAAGGTGCAGGTGCAAGCTCCTGACAAAGGTGTTCTCCAGGTTCAGTTTCTCTCTGCCAGACACTTTGGAAATGTTTTCCTCTATCATTCGCACCAAGAGTCGCAGATTACTTAACTCAGGAGCTCTGAGAATGGAACGGCAAGAGGTGTTCCGCTTACGTCATAAACAGTGCTCCAGAGCGCTTAGCAATGGGCACAACAAAACGTGTGTGCGGGATAGTGACCATTCCCGCCTAGTGCTAGCAATGCACGAGCACTGCCAAAAGGCAAAGGAAGGCGCTTAGCATGCGGCTTGTGCGCAAAGCTTTCAGACTGCCAGAGGACCGCAGCTGTGGTAAGCCGGCTTGCTCATTTGACGTTAGATGTCGCCTGCAAGAACTTCACCCGCATCTGGTTTATGCTGCTACCTGCTGTTAGGCGACACCAAGGGCACATGTAGCAAATGCTTTTTCCTGTTTCATTTTGCTAGACCACGCTCTTCTGTGGCTCTTTAGTGCTTGCCAAACTCCTATGTGCGTGCTGCTGCTTCCATCTGACAAGGAGCACAGCCTTCTGACCGCAGCTTTCAACTTGTCGAAGAAAGAGCTTGGCCATTTAGATGTGATGCAAATCTGTGTGTGTGTAAAGTGCAGGTGCAAGCTCCTGACAAAGGTGTTCTCCAGGTTCAGTTTCTCTCTGCCAGACACTTTGGAAATGTTTTCCTCTATCATTCGCACCAAGAGTCGCAGATTACTTAACTCAGGAGCTCTGAGAATGGAACGGCAAGAGGTGTTCCGCTTACGTCATAAACAGTGCTCCAGAGCGCTTAGCAACGGGCACAACAAAACGTGTGTGCGGGATAGTGACCATTCCCGCCTAGTGCTAGCAATGCACGAGCACTGCCAAAAGGCAAAGGAAGGCGCTTAGCATGCGGCTTGTGCGCAAAGCTTTCAGACTGCCAGAGGACCGCAGCTGTGGTAAGCCGGCTTGCTCATTTGACGTTAGATGTCGCCTGCAAGAACTTCACCCGCATCTGGTTTATGCTGCTACCTGTTGTTAGGCGACACCAAGGGCACATGTAGCAAATGCTTTTTCCTGCCTCATTTTGCTAGACCACGCTCTTCTGTGGCACTTTAGTGCTTGCCAAACTCCTATGTGCGTGCTGCTGCTTCCATCTGACAAGGAGCACAGCCTTCTGACAGCAGCTTTCAACTTGTTGAAGAAAGAGCTTGGCCATTTAGATGTGATGCAAATCTGTGTGTGTGTAAGGTGCAGGTGCAAGCTCCTGACAAAGGTGTTCTCCAGGTTCAGTTTCTCCTTGCCAGACACATTGGAAATGTTTTCCTCTATCATTCGCACCAAGAGTCGCAGATTACTTAACTCAGGAGCTCTGAGAATGGAACGGCAAGAGGTGTTCCGCTTATGTCATAAACAGTGCTCCAGAGCGCTTAGCAACGGGCACAACAAAACGTGTGTGCGGGATAGTGACCATTCCCGCCTAGTGCTGGCAATGCACGAGCACTGCCAAAAGGCAAAGGAAGGCGCTTAGCATGCGGCTTGTGCGCAAAGCTTTCAGACTGCCAGAGGACCGCAGCTGTGGTAAGCCGGCTTGCTCATTTGACGTTAGATGTCGCCTGCAAGAACTTCACCCGCATCTGGTTTATGCTGCTACCTGTTGTTAGGCGACACCAAGGGCACATGCAGTAAATGCTTTTTCCTGTTTCATTTTGCTAGACCACGCTCTTCTGTGGCTCTTTAGTGCTTGCCAAACTGCTATGTGCGTGCTGCTGCTTCCATCTGACAAGGAGCACAGCCTTCTGACAGCAGCTTTCAACTTGTCGAAGAAAGAGCTTGGCCATTTAGATGTGATGCAAATCTGTGTGTGTCTAAGGTGCAGGTGCGAGCTCCTGACAAAGGTGTTCTCCAGGTTCAGTTTCTCCTTGCCAGACACATTGGAAATGTTTTCCTCTATCATTCGCACCAAGAGTCGCAGATTACTTAACTCAGGAGCTCTGAGAATGGAACGGCAAGAGGTGTTCTGCTTACGTCATAAACAGTGCTCCAGAGCGCTTAGCAACGGGCACAACGAAACGTGTGTGCGGGATAGTGACCATTCCCGCCTAGTGCTAGCAATGCACGAGCACTGCCAAAAGGCAAAGGAAGGCGCTTAGCATCCAGCTTGTGCGCAAAGCTTTCAGACTGCCAGAGGACCGCAGCTGTGGTAAGCCCGCTTGCTCATTTGACGTTAGATGTCGCCTGCAAGAACTTCACCCGCATCTGGTTTATGCTGCTACCTGTTCTTAGGCGACAACAAGGACACGTGCAGTAAATGCTTTTTCCTGTTTCATTTTGCTAGACCACGCTCTTCTGTGGCACTTTAGTGCTTGCCAAACTCCTATGTGCGTGCTGCTGCTTCCATCTGACAAGGAGCACAGCCTTCTGACAGCAGCTTTCAACTTGTCGAAGAAAGAGCTTGGCCATTTAGATGTGATGCAAATCTGTGTGTGTCTAAGGTGCAGGTGCAAGCTCCTGACAAAGGTGTTCTCCAGGTTCAGTTTCTCTCTGCCAGACACTTTGGAAATGTTTTCCTCTATCATTCGCACCAAGAGTCGCAGATTACTTAACTCAGGAGCTCTGAGAATGGAACGGCAAGAGGTGTTCCGCTTACGTCATAAACAGTGCTCCAGAGCGCTTAGCAACGGGCACAACAAAACGTGTGTGCGGGATAGTGACCATTCCCGCCTAGTGCTAGCAATGCACGAGCACTGCCAAAAGGCAAAGGAAGGCGCTTAGCATGCGGCTTGTGTGCAAAGCTTTCAGACTGCCAGAGGACCGCAGCTGTGGTAAGCCCGCTTGCTCATTTGACGTTAGATGTCGCCTGCAAGAACTTCACCCGCATCTGGTTTATGCTGCTACCTGTTGTTAGGCGACACCAAGGGCACATGTAGCAAATGCTTTTTCCTGCCTCATTTTGCTAGACCACGCTCTTCTGTGGCACTTTAGTGCTTGCCAAACTCCTATGTGCGTGCTGCTGCTTCCATCTGACAAGGAGCACAGCCTTCTGACAGCAGCTTTCAACTTGTCGAAGAAAGAGCTTGGCCATTTAGATGTGATGCAAATCTGTGTGTGTGTAAGGTGCAGGTGCAAGCTCCTGACAAAGGTGTTCTCCAGGTTCAGTTTCTCCTTGCCAGACACATTGGAAATGTTTTCCTCTATCATTCGCACCAAGAGTCGCAGATTACTTAACTCAGGAGCTCTGAGAATGGAACGGCAAGAGGTGTTCCGCTTATGTCATAAACAGTGCTCCAGAGCGCTTAGCAACGGGCACAACAAAACGTGTGTGCGGGATAGTGACCATTCCCGCCTAGTGCTGGCAATGCACGAGCACTGCCAAAAGGCAAAGGAAGGCGCTTAGCATGCGGCTTGTGCGCAAAGCTTTCAGACTGCCAGAGGACCGCAGCTGTGGTAAGCCCGCTTGCTCATTTGACGTTAGATGTCGCCTGCAAGAACTTCACCCGCATCTGGTTTATGCTGCTACCTGTTGTTAGGCGACACCAAGGGCACATGCAGTAAATGCTTTTTCCTGTTTCATTTTGCTAGACCACGCTCTTCTGTGGCTCTTTAGTGCTTGCCAAACTGCTATGTGCGTGCTGCTGCTTCCATCTGACAAGGAGCACAGCCTTCTGACAGCAGCTTTCAACTTGTCGAAGAAAGACCTTGGCCATTTAGATGTGATGCAAATCTGTGTGTGTCTAAGGTGCAGGTGCGAGCTCCTGACAAAGGTGTTCTCCAGGTTCAGTTTCTCCTTGCCAGACACTTTGGAAATGTTTTCCTCTATCATTCGCACCAAGAGTCGCAGATTACTTAACTCAGGAGCTCTGAGAATGGAACGGCAAGAGGTGTTCCGCTTACGTCATAAACAGTGCTCCAGAGCGCTTAGCAACGGGCACAACAAAACGTGTGTGCGGGATAGTGACCATTCCCGCCTAGTGCTAGCAATGCACGAGCACTGCCAAAAGGCAAAGGAAGGCGCTTAGCATGCGGCTTGTGCGCAAAGCTTTCAGACTGCCAGAGGACCGCAGCTGTGGTAAGCCGGCTTGCTCATTTGACGTTAGATGTCGCCTGCAAGAACTTCACCCGCATCTGGTTTATGCTGCTACCTGTTGTTAGGCGACACCAAGGGCACATGTAGCAAATGCTTTTTCCTGTTTCATTTTGCTAGACCACGCTCTTCTGTGGCTCTTTAGTGCTTGCCAAACTCCTATGTGCGTGCTGCTGCTTCCATCTGACAAGGAGCACAGCCTTCTGACCGCAGCTTTCAACTTGTCGAAGAAAGAGCTTGGCCATTTAGATGTGATGCAAATCTGTGTGTGTGTAAAGTGCAGGTGCAAGCTCCTGACAAAGGTGTTCTCCAGGTTCAGTTTCTCTCTGCCAGACACTTTGGAAATGTTTTCCTCTATCATTCGCACCAAGAGTCGCAGATTACTTAACTCAGGAGCTCTGAGAATGGAACGGCAAGAGGTGTTCCGCTTACGTCATAAACAGTGCTCCAGAGCGCTTAGCAACGGGCACAACAAAACGTGTGTGCGGGATAGTGACCATTCCCGCCTAGTGCTGGCAATGCACGAGCACTGCCAAAAGGCAAAGGAAGGCGCTTAGCATGCGGCTTGTGCGCAAAGCTTTCAGACTGCCAGAGGACCGCAGCTGTGGTAAGCCGGCTTGCTCATTTGACGTTAGATGTCGCCTGCAAGAACTTCACCCGCATCTGGTTTATGCTGCTACCTGTTGTTAGGCGACACCAAGGGCACATGCAGTAAATGCTTTTTCCTGTTTCATTTTGCTAGACCACGCTCTTCTGTGGCTCTTTAGTGCTTGCCAAACTCCTATGTGCGTGCTGCTGCTTCCATCTGACAAGGAGCACAGCCTTCTGACAGCAGCTTTCAACTTGTCGAAGAAAGAGCTTGGCCATTTAGATGTGATGCAAATCTGTGTGTGTCTAAGGTGCAGGTGCGAGCTCCTGACAAAGGTGTTCTCCAGGTTCAGTTTCTCCTTGCCAGACACATTGGAAATGTTTTCCTCTATCATTCGCACCAAGAGTCGCAGATTACTTAACTCAGGAGCTCTGAGAATGGAACGGCAAGAGGTGTTCTGCTTACGTCATAAACAGTGCTCCAGAGCGCTTAGCAACGGGCACAACGAAACGTGTGTGCGGGATAGTGACCATTCCCGCCTAGTGCTAGCAATGCACGAGCACTGCCAAAAGGCAAAGGAAGGCGCTTAGCATCCAGCTTGTGCGCAAAGCTTTCAGACTGCCAGAGGACCGCAGCTGTGGTAAGCCCGCTTGCTCATTTGACGTTAGATGTCGCCTGCAAGAACTTCACCCGCATCTGGTTTATGCTGCTACCTGTTCTTAGGCGACAACAAGGACACGTGCAGTAAATGCTTTTTCCTGTTTCATTTTGCTAGACCACGCTCTTCTGTGGCACTTTAGTGCTTGCCAAACTGCTATGTGCGTGCTGCTGCTTCCATCTGACAAGGAGCACAGCCTTCTGACAGCAGCTTTCAACTTGTCGAAGAAAGAGCTTGGCCATTTAGATGTGATGCAAATCTGTGTGTGTCTAAGGTGCAGGTGCAAGCTCCTGACAAAGGTGTTCTCCAGGTTCAGTTTCTCTCTGCCAGACACTTTGGAAATGTTTTCCTCTATCATTCGCACCAAGAGTCGCAGATTACTTAACTCAGGAGCTCTGAGAATGGAACGGCAAGAGGTGTTCCGCTTACGTCATAAACAGTGCTCCAGAGCGCTTAGCAATGGGCACAACAAAACGTGTGTGCGGGATAGTGACCATTCCCGCCTAGTGCTAGCAATGCACGAGCACTGCCAAAAGGCAAAGGAAGGCGCTTAGCATGCGGCTTGTGCGCAAAGCTTTCAGACTGCCAGAGGACCGCAGCTGTGGTAAGCCGGCTTGCTCATTTGACGTTAGATGTCGCCTGCAAGAACTTCACCCGCATCTGGTTTATGCTGCTACCTGCTGTTAGGCGACACCAAGGGCACATGTAGCAAATGCTTTTTCCTGTTTCATTTTGCTAGACCACGCTCTTCTGTGGCTCTTTAGTGCTTGCCAAACTCCTATGTGCGTGCTGCTGCTTCCATCTGACAAGGAGCACAGCCTTCTGACCGCAGCTTTCAACTTGTCGAAGAAAGAGCTTGGCCATTTAGATGTGATGCAAATCTGTGTGTGTGTAAAGTGCAGGTGCAAGCTCCTGACAAAGGTGTTCTCCAGGTTCAGTTTCTCTCTGCCAGACACTTTGGAAATGTTTTCCTCTATCATTCGCACCAAGAGTCGCAGATTACTTAACTCAGGAGCTCTGAGAATGGAACGGCAAGAGGTGTTCCGCTTACGTCATAAACAGTGCTCCAGAGCGCTTAGCAACGGGCACAACAAAACGTGTGTGCGGGATAGTGACCATTCCCGCCTAGTGCTAGCAATGCACGAGCACTGCCAAAAGGCAAAGGAAGGCGCTTAGCATGCGGCTTGTGCGCAAAGCTTTCAGACTGCCAGAGGACCGCAGCTGTGGTAAGCCGGCTTGCTCATTTGACGTTAGATGTCGCCTGCAAGAACTTCACCCGCATCTGGTTTATGCTGCTACCTGTTGTTAGGCGACACCAAGGGCACATGTAGCAAATGCTTTTTCCTGCCTCATTTTGCTAGACCACGCTCTTCTGTGGCACTTTAGTGCTTGCCAAACTCCTATGTGCGTGCTGCTGCTTCCATCTGACAAGGAGCACAGCCTTCTGACAGCAGCTTTCAACTTGTTGAAGAAAGAGCTTGGCCATTTAGATGTGATGCAAATCTGTGTGTGTGTAAGGTGCAGGTGCAAGCTCCTGACAAAGGTGTTCTCCAGGTTCAGTTTCTCCTTGCCAGACACATTGGAAATGTTTTCCTCTATCATTCGCACCAAGAGTCGCAGATTACTTAACTCAGGAGCTCTGAGAATGGAACGGCAAGAGGTGTTCCGCTTATGTCATAAACAGTGCTCCAGAGCGCTTAGCAACGGGCACAACAAAACGTGTGTGCGGGATAGTGACCATTCCCGCCTAGTGCTGGCAATGCACGAGCACTGCCAAAAGGCAAAGGAAGGCGCTTAGCATGCGGCTTGTGCGCAAAGCTTTCAGACTGCCAGAGGACCGCAGCTGTGGTAAGCCGGCTTGCTCATTTGACGTTAGATGTCGCCTGCAAGAACTTCACCCGCATCTGGTTTATGCTGCTACCTGTTGTTAGGCGACACCAAGGGCACATGCAGTAAATGCTTTTTCCTGTTTCATTTTGCTAGACCACGCTCTTCTGTGGCTCTTTAGTGCTTGCCAAACTGCTATGTGCGTGCTGCTGCTTCCATCTGACAAGGAGCACAGCCTTCTGACAGCAGCTTTCAACTTGTCGAAGAAAGAGCTTGGCCATTTAGATGTGATGCAAATCTGTGTGTGTCTAAGGTGCAGGTGCGAGCTCCTGACAAAGGTGTTCTCCAGGTTCAGTTTCTCCTTGCCAGACACATTGGAAATGTTTTCCTCTATCATTCGCACCAAGAGTCGCAGATTACTTAACTCAGGAGCTCTGAGAATGGAACGGCAAGAGGTGTTCTGCTTACGTCATAAACAGTGCTCCAGAGCGCTTAGCAACGGGCACAACGAAACGTGTGTGCGGGATAGTGACCATTCCCGCCTAGTGCTAGCAATGCACGAGCACTGCCAAAAGGCAAAGGAAGGCGCTTAGCATCCAGCTTGTGCGCAAAGCTTTCAGACTGCCAGAGGACCGCAGCTGTGGTAAGCCCGCTTGCTCATTTGACGTTAGATGTCGCCTGCAAGAACTTCACCCGCATCTGGTTTATGCTGCTACCTGTTCTTAGGCGACAACAAGGACACGTGCAGTAAATGCTTTTTCCTGTTTCATTTTGCTAGACCACGCTCTTCTGTGGCACTTTAGTGCTTGCCAAACTCCTATGTGCGTGCTGCTGCTTCCATCTGACAAGGAGCACAGCCTTCTGACAGCAGCTTTCAACTTGTCGAAGAAAGAGCTTGGCCATTTAGATGTGATGCAAATCTGTGTGTGTCTAAGGTGCAGGTGCAAGCTCCTGACAAAGGTGTTCTCCAGGTTCAGTTTCTCTCTGCCAGACACTTTGGAAATGTTTTCCTCTATCATTCGCACCAAGAGTCGCAGATTACTTAACTCAGGAGCTCTGAGAATGGAACGGCAAGAGGTGTTCCGCTTACGTCATAAACAGTGCTCCAGAGCGCTTAGCAACGGGCACAACAAAACGTGTGTGCGGGATAGTGACCATTCCCGCCTAGTGCTAGCAATGCACGAGCACTGCCAAAAGGCAAAGGAAGGCGCTTAGCATGCGGCTTGTGTGCAAAGCTTTCAGACTGCCAGAGGACCGCAGCTGTGGTAAGCCCGCTTGCTCATTTGACGTTAGATGTCGCCTGCAAGAACTTCACCCGCATCTGGTTTATGCTGCTACCTGTTGTTAGGCGACACCAAGGGCACATGTAGCAAATGCTTTTTCCTGCCTCATTTTGCTAGACCACGCTCTTCTGTGGCACTTTAGTGCTTGCCAAACTCCTATGTGCGTGCTGCTGCTTCCATCTGACAAGGAGCACAGCCTTCTGACAGCAGCTTTCAACTTGTCGAAGAAAGAGCTTGGCCATTTAGATGTGATGCAAATCTGTGTGTGTGTAAGGTGCAGGTGCAAGCTCCTGACAAAGGTGTTCTCCAGGTTCAGTTTCTCCTTGCCAGACACATTGGAAATGTTTTCCTCTATCATTCGCACCAAGAGTCGCAGATTACTTAACTCAGGAGCTCTGAGAATGGAACGGCAAGAGGTGTTCCGCTTATGTCATAAACAGTGCTCCAGAGCGCTTAGCAACGGGCACAACAAAACGTGTGTGCGGGATAGTGACCATTCCCGCCTAGTGCTGGCAATGCACGAGCACTGCCAAAAGGCAAAGGAAGGCGCTTAGCATGCGGCTTGTGCGCAAAGCTTTCAGACTGCCAGAGGACCGCAGCTGTGGTAAGCCCGCTTGCTCATTTGACGTTAGATGTCGCCTGCAAGAACTTCACCCGCATCTGGTTTATGCTGCTACCTGTTGTTAGGCGACACCAAGGGCACATGCAGTAAATGCTTTTTCCTGTTTCATTTTGCTAGACCACGCTCTTCTGTGGCTCTTTAGTGCTTGCCAAACTGCTATGTGCGTGCTGCTGCTTCCATCTGACAAGGAGCACAGCCTTCTGACAGCAGCTTTCAACTTGTCGAAGAAAGACCTTGGCCATTTAGATGTGATGCAAATCTGTGTGTGTCTAAGGTGCAGGTGCGAGCTCCTGACAAAGGTGTTCTCCAGGTTCAGTTTCTCCTTGCCAGACACATTGGAAATGTTTTCCTCTATCATTCGCACCAAGAGTCGCAGATTACTTAACTCAGGAGCTCTGAGAATGGAATGGCAAGAGGTGTTCTGCTTACGTCATAAACGGTGCTCCAGAGCGCTTAGCAACGGGCACAACAAAACGTGTGTGCGGGATAGTGACCATTCCCGCCTAGTGCTAGCAATGCACGAGCACTGCCAAAAGGCAAAGGAAGGCGCTTAGCATGCGGCTTGTGCGCAAAGCTTTCAGACTGCCAGAGGACCGCAGCTGTGGTAAGCCCGCTTGCTCATTTGACGTTAGATGTCGCCTGCAAGAACTTCACCAGCATCTGGTTTATGCTGCTACCTGTTGTTAGGCGACACCAAGGGCACATGTAGCAAATGCTTTTTCCTGCCTCATTTTGCTAGACCACGCTCTTCTGTGGCTCTTTAGTGCTTGCCAAACTGCTATGTGCGTGCTGCTGCTTCCATCTGACAAGGAGCACAGCCTTCTGACAGCAGCTTTCAACTTGTCGAAGAAAGAGCTTGGCCATTTAGATGTGCTGCAAATCTGTGTGTGTGTAAGGTGCAGGTGCAAGCTCCTGACAAAGGTGTTCTCCAGGTTCAGTTTCTCCTTGCCAGACACATTGGAAATGTTTTCCTCTATCATTCGCACCAAGAGTCGCAGATTACTTAACTCAGGAGCTCTGAGAATGGAACGGCAAGATGTGTTCCGCTTACGTCATAAACAGTGCTCCAGAGCGCTTAGCAACGGGCACAACAAAACGTGTGTGCGGGATAGTGACCATTCCCGCCTAGTGCTGGCAATGCACGAGCACTGCCAAAAGGCAAAGGAAGGCGCTTAGCATGCGGCTTGTGCGCAAAGCTTTCAGACTGTCAGAGGACCGCAGCTGTGGTAAGCCCGCTTGCTCATTTGACGTTAGATGTCGCCTGCAAGAACTTCACCCGCATCTGGTTTATGCTGCTACCTGTTCTTAGGCGACAACAAGGACACGTGCAGTAAATGCTTTTTCCTGTTTCATTTTGCTAGACCACGCTCTTCTGTGGCACTTTAGTGCTTGCCAAACTGCTATGTGCGTGCTGCTGCTTCCATCTGACAAGGAGCACAGCCTTCTGACAGCAGCTTTCAACTTGTCGAAGAAAGAGCTTGGCCATTTAGATGTGCTGCAAATCTGTGTGTGTGTAAGGTGCAGGTGCAAGCTCCTGACAAAGGTGTTCTCCAGGTTCAGTTTCTCTCTGCCAGACACTTTGGAAATGTTTTCCTCTATCATTCGCACCAAGAGTCGCAGATTACTTAACTCAGGAGCTCTGAGAATGGAACGGCAAGAGGTGCTCCGCTTACGTCATAAACAGTGCTCCAGAGCGCTTAGCAACGGGCACAACGAAATGTGTGTGCGGGATAGTGACCATTCCCGCCTAGTGCTGGCAAGGCACGAGCACTGCCAAAAGGCAAAGGAAGGCGCTTAGCATGCGGCTTGTGCGCAAAGCTTTCAGACTGCCAGAGGACCGCAGCTGTGGTAAGCCCGCTTGCTCATTTGACGTTAGATGTCGCCTGCAAGAACTTCACCCGCATCTGGTTTATGCTGCTACCTGTTCTTAGGCGACAACAAGGACACGTGCAGTAAATGCTTTTTCCTGTTTCATTTTGCTAGACCACGCTCTTCTGTGGCACTTTAGTGCTTGCCAAACTCCTATGTGCGTGCTGCTGCTTCCATCTGACAAGGAGCACAGCCTTCTGACAGCAGCTTTCAACTTGTCGAAGAAAGAGCTTGGCCATTTAGATGTGATGCAAATCTGTGTGTGTCTAAGGTGCAGGTGCAAGCTCCTGACAAAGGTGTTCTCCAGGTTCAGTTTCTCTCTGCCAGACACTTTGGAAATGTTTTCCTCTATCATTCGCACCAAGAGTCGCAGATTACTTAACTCAGGAGCTCTGAGAATGGAACGGCAAGAGGTGTTCCGCTTACGTCATAAACAGTGCTCCAGAGCGCTTAGCAACGGGCACAACAAAACGTGTGTGCGGGATAGTGACCATTCCCGCCTAGTGCTAGCAATGCACGAGCACTGCCAAAAGGCAAAGGAAGGCGCTTAGCATGCGGCTTGTGCGCAAAGCTTTCAGACTGCCAGAGGACCGCAGCTGTGGTAAGCCGGCTTGCTCATTTGACGTTAGATGTCGCCTGCAAGAACTTCACCCGCATCTGGTTTATGCTGCTACCTGCTGTTAGGCGACACCAAGGGCACATGTAGCAAATGCTTTTTCCTGTTTCATTTTGCTAGACCACGCTCTTCTGTGGCTCTTTAGTGCTTGCCAAACTCCTATGTGCGTGCTGCTGCTTCCATCTGACAAGGAGCACAGCCTTCTGACCGCAGCTTTCAACTTGTCGAAGAAAGAGCTTGGCCATTTAGATGTGATGCAAATCTGTGTGTGTGTAAAGTGCAGGTGCAAGCTCCTGACAAAGGTGTTCTCCAGGTTCAGTTTCTCTCTGCCAGACACTTTGGAAATGTTTTCCTCTATCATTCGCACCAAGAGTCGCAGATTACTTAACTCAGGAGCTCTGAGAATGGAACGGCAAGAGGTGTTCCGCTTACGTCATAAACAGTGCTCCAGAGCGCTTAGCAACGGGCACAACGAAACGTGTGTGCGGGATAGTGACCATTCCCGCCTAGTGCTAGCAATGCACGAGCACTGCCAAAAGGCAAAGGAAGGCGCTTAGCATCCGGCTTGTGCGCAAAGCTTTCAGACTGCCAGAGGACCGCAGCTGTGGTAAGCCCGCTTGCTCATTTGACGTTAGATGTCGCCTGCAAGAACTTCACCCGCATCTGGTTTATGCTGCTACCTGTTCTTAGGCGACAACAAGGACACGTGCAGTAAATGCTTTTTCCTGTTTCATTTTGCTAGACCACGCTCTTCTGTGGCACTTTAGTGCTTGCCAAACTGCTATGTGCGTGCTGCTGCTTCCATCTGACAAGGAGCACAGCCTTCTGACAGCAGCTTTCAACTTGTCGAAGAAAGAGCTTGGCCATTTAGATGTGCTGCAAATCTGTGTGTGTGTAAGGTGCAGGTGCAAGCTCCTGACAAAGTTGTTCTCCAGGTTCAGTTTCTCCTTGCCAGACACATTGGAAATGTTTTCCTCTATCATTCGCACCAAGAGTCGCAGATTACTTAACTCAGGAGCTCTGAGAATGGAACGGCAAGATGTGTTCCGCTTACGTCATAAACAGTGCTCCAGAGCGCTTAGCAACGGGCACAACAAAACGTGTGTGCGGGATAGTGACCATTCCCGCCTAGTGCTGGCAATGCACGAGCACTGCCAAAAGGCAAAGGAAGGCGCTTAGCATGCGGCTTGTGCGCAAAGCTTTCAGACTGCCAGAGGACCGCAGCTGTGGTAAGCCCGCTTGCTCATTTGACGTTAGATGTCGCCTGCAAGAACTTCACCCGCATCTGGTTTATGCTGCTACCTGTTCTTAGGCGACAACAAGGACACGTGCAGTAAATGCTTTTTCCTGTTTCATTTTGCTAGACCACGCTCTTCTGTGGCACTTTAGTGCTTGCCAAACTGCTATGTGCGTGCTGCTGCTTCCATCTGACAAGGAGCACAGCCTTCTGACAGCAGCTTTCAACTTGTCGAAGAAAGAGCTTGGCCATTTAGATGTGCTGCAAATCTGTGTGTGTGTAAGGTGCAGGTGCAAGCTCCTGACAAAGGTGTTCTCCAGGTTCAGTTTCTCTCTGCCAGACACTTTGGAAATGTTTTCCTCTATCATTCGCACCAAGAGTCGCAGATTACTTAACTCAGGAGCTCTGAGAATGGAACGGCAAGAGGTGCTCCGCTTACGTCATAAACAGTGCTCCAGAGCGCTTAGCAACGGGCACAACGAAATGTGTGTGCGGGATAGTGACCATTCCCGCCTAGTGCTGGCAAGGCACGAGCACTGCCAAAAGGCAAAGGAAGGCGCTTAGCATGCGGCTTGTGCGCAAACCTTTCAGACTGCCAGAGGACCGCAGCTGTGGTAAGCCCGCTTGCTCATTTGACGTTAGATGTCGCCTGCAAGAACTTCACCAGCATCTGGTTTATGCTGCTACCTGTTGTTAGGCGACACCAAGGGCACATGTAGCAAATGCTTTTTCCTGCCTCATTTTGCTAGACCACGCTCTTCTGTGGCTCTTTAGTGCTTGCCAAACTGCTATGTGCGTGCTGCTGCTTCCATCTGACAAGGAGCACAGCCTTCTGACAGCAGCTTTCAACTTGTCGAAGAAAGAGCTTGGCCATTTAGATGTGCTGCAAATCTGTGTGTGTGTAAGGTGCAGGTGCAAGCTCCTGACAAAGGTGTTCTCCAGGTTCAGTTTCTCCTTGCCAGACACATTGGAAATGTTTTCCTCTATCATTCGCACCAAGAGTCGCAGATTACTTAACTCAGGAGCTCTGAGAATGGAACGGCAAGAGGTGTTCCGCTTACGTCATAAACAGTGCTCCAGAGCGCTTAGCAACGGGCACAACAAAACATGTGTGCGGGATAGTGACCATTCCCGCCTAGTGCTGGCAATGCACGAGCACTGCCAAAAGGCAAAGGAAGGCGCTTAGCATGCGGCTTGTGCGCAAAGCTTTCAGACTGCCAGAGGACCGCAGCTGTGGTAAGCCCGCTTGCTCATTTGACGTTAGATGTCGCCTGCAAGAACTTCACCCGCATCTGGTTTATGCTGCTACCTGTTCTTAGGCGACAACAAGGACACGTGCAGTAAATGCTTTTTCCTGTTTCATTTTGCTAGACCACGCTCTTCTGTGGCACTTTAGTGCTTGCCAAACTGCTATGTGCGTGCTGCTGCTTCCATCTGACAAGGAGCACAGCCTTCTGACAGCAGCTTTCAACTTGTCGAAGAAAGAGCTTGGCCATTTAGATGTGATGCAAATCTGTGTGTGTGTAAGGTGCAGGTGCAAGCTCCTGACAAAGGTGTTCTCCAGGTTCAGTTTCTCTCTGCCAGACACTTTGGAAATGTTTTCCTCTATCATTCGCACCAAGAGTCGCAGATTACTTAACTCAGGAGCTCTGAGAATGGAACGGCAAGAGGTGTTCCGCTTACGTCATAAACAGTGCTCCAGAGCGCTTAGCAACGGGCACAACAAAACGTGTGTGCGGGATAGTGACCATTCCCGCCTAGTGCTAGCAATGCACGAGCACTGCCAAAAGGCAAAGGAAGGCGCTTAGCATGCGGCTTGTGCGCAAAGCTTTCAGACTGCCAGAGGACCGCAGCTGTGGTAAGCCGGCTTGCTCATTTGACGTTAGATGTCGCCTGCAAGAACTTCACCCGCATCTGGTTTATGCTGCTACCTGCTGTTAGGCGACACCAAGGGCACATGTAGCAAATGCTTTTTCCTGTTTCATTTTGCTAGACCACGCTCTTCTGTGGCTCTTTAGTGCTTGCCAAACTCCTATGTGCGTGCTGCTGCTTCCATCTGACAAGGAGCACAGCCTTCTGACCGCAGCTTTCAACTTGTCGAAGAAAGAGCTTGGCCATTTAGATGTGATGCAAATCTGTGTGTGTGTAAAGTGCAGGTGCAAGCTCCTGACAAAGGTGTTCTCCAGGTTCAGTTTCTCTCTGCCAGACACTTTGGAAATGTTTTCCTCTATCATTCGCACCAAGAGTCGCAGATTACTTAACTCAGGAGCTCTGAGAATGGAACGGCAAGAGGTGTTCCGCTTACGTCATAAACAGTGCTCCAGAGCGCTTAGCAACGGGCACAACAAAACGTGTGTGCGGGATAGTGACCATTCCCGCCTAGTGCTAGCAATGCACGAGCACTGCCAAAAGGCAAAGGAAGGCGCTTAGCATGCGGCTTGTGCGCAAAGCTTTCAGACTGCCAGAGGACCGCAGCTGTGGTAAGCCGGCTTGCTCATTTGACGTTAGATGTCGCCTGCAAGAACTTCACCCGCATCTGGTTTATGCTGCTACCTGTTGTTAGGCGACACCAAGGGCACATGTAGCAAATGCTTTTTCCTGCCTCATTTTGCTAGACCACGCTCTTCTGTGGCACTTTAGTGCTTGCCAAACTCCTATGTGCGTGCTGCTGCTTCCATCTGACAAGGAGCACAGCCTTCTGACAGCAGCTTTCAACTTGTTGAAGAAAGAGCTTGGCCATTTAGATGTGATGCAAATCTGTGTGTGTGTAAGGTGCAGGTGCAAGCTCCTGACAAAGGTGTTCTCCAGGTTCAGTTTCTCCTTGCCAGACACATTGGAAATGTTTTCCTCTATCATTCGCACCAAGAGTCGCAGATTACTTAACTCAGGAGCTCTGAGAATGGAACGGCAAGAGGTGTTCCGCTTATGTCATAAACAGTGCTCCAGAGCGCTTAGCAACGGGCACAACAAAACGTGTGTGCGGGATAGTGACCATTCCCGCCTAGTGCTGGCAATGCACGAGCACTGCCAAAAGGCAAAGGAAGGCGCTTAGCATGCGGCTTGTGCGCAAAGCTTTCAGACTGCCAGAGGACCGCAGCTGTGGTAAGCCGGCTTGCTCATTTGACGTTAGATGTCGCCTGCAAGAACTTCACCCGCATCTGGTTTATGCTGCTACCTGTTGTTAGGCGACACCAAGGGCACATGCAGTAAATGCTTTTTCCTGTTTCATTTTGCTAGACCACGCTCTTCTGTGGCTCTTTAGTGCTTGCCAAACTGCTATGTGCGTGCTGCTGCTTCCATCTGACAAGGAGCACAGCCTTCTGACAGCAGCTTTCAACTTGTCGAAGAAAGAGCTTGGCCATTTAGATGTGATGCAAATCTGTGTGTGTCTAAGGTGCAGGTGCGAGCTCCTGACAAAGGTGTTCTCCAGGTTCAGTTTCTCCTTGCCAGACACATTGGAAATGTTTTCCTCTATCATTCGCACCAAGAGTCGCAGATTACTTAACTCAGGAGCTCTGAGAATGGAACGGCAAGAGGTGTTCTGCTTACGTCATAAACAGTGCTCCAGAGCGCTTAGCAACGGGCACAACGAAACGTGTGTGCGGGATAGTGACCATTCCCGCCTAGTGCTAGCAATGCACGAGCACTGCCAAAAGGCAAAGGAAGGCGCTTAGCATCCAGCTTGTGCGCAAAGCTTTCAGACTGCCAGAGGACCGCAGCTGTGGTAAGCCCGCTTGCTCATTTGACGTTAGATGTCGCCTGCAAGAACTTCACCCGCATCTGGTTTATGCTGCTACCTGTTCTTAGGCGACAACAAGGACACGTGCAGTAAATGCTTTTTCCTGTTTCATTTTGCTAGACCACGCTCTTCTGTGGCACTTTAGTGCTTGCCAAACTCCTATGTGCGTGCTGCTGCTTCCATCTGACAAGGAGCACAGCCTTCTGACAGCAGCTTTCAACTTGTCGAAGAAAGAGCTTGGCCATTTAGATGTGATGCAAATCTGTGTGTGTCTAAGGTGCAGGTGCAAGCTCCTGACAAAGGTGTTCTCCAGGTTCAGTTTCTCTCTGCCAGACACTTTGGAAATGTTTTCCTCTATCATTCGCACCAAGAGTCGCAGATTACTTAACTCAGGAGCTCTGAGAATGGAACGGCAAGAGGTGTTCCGCTTACGTCATAAACAGTGCTCCAGAGCGCTTAGCAACGGGCACAACAAAACGTGTGTGCGGGATAGTGACCATTCCCGCCTAGTGCTAGCAATGCACGAGCACTGCCAAAAGGCAAAGGAAGGCGCTTAGCATGCGGCTTGTGTGCAAAGCTTTCAGACTGCCAGAGGACCGCAGCTGTGGTAAGCCCGCTTGCTCATTTGACGTTAGATGTCGCCTGCAAGAACTTCACCCGCATCTGGTTTATGCTGCTACCTGTTGTTAGGCGACACCAAGGGCACATGTAGCAAATGCTTTTTCCTGCCTCATTTTGCTAGACCACGCTCTTCTGTGGCACTTTAGTGCTTGCCAAACTCCTATGTGCGTGCTGCTGCTTCCATCTGACAAGGAGCACAGCCTTCTGACAGCAGCTTTCAACTTGTCGAAGAAAGAGCTTGGCCATTTAGATGTGATGCAAATCTGTGTGTGTGTAAGGTGCAGGTGCAAGCTCCTGACAAAGGTGTTCTCCAGGTTCAGTTTCTCCTTGCCAGACACATTGGAAATGTTTTCCTCTATCATTCGCACCAAGAGTCGCAGATTACTTAACTCAGGAGCTCTGAGAATGGAACGGCAAGAGGTGTTCCGCTTATGTCATAAACAGTGCTCCAGAGCGCTTAGCAACGGGCACAACAAAACGTGTGTGCGGGATAGTGACCATTCCCGCCTAGTGCTGGCAATGCACGAGCACTGCCAAAAGGCAAAGGAAGGCGCTTAGCATGCGGCTTGTGCGCAAAGCTTTCAGACTGCCAGAGGACCGCAGCTGTGGTAAGCCCGCTTGCTCATTTGACGTTAGATGTCGCCTGCAAGAACTTCACCCGCATCTGGTTTATGCTGCTACCTGTTGTTAGGCGACACCAAGGGCACATGCAGTAAATGCTTTTTCCTGTTTCATTTTGCTAGACCACGCTCTTCTGTGGCTCTTTAGTGCTTGCCAAACTGCTATGTGCGTGCTGCTGCTTCCATCTGACAAGGAGCACAGCCTTCTGACAGCAGCTTTCAACTTGTCGAAGAAAGACCTTGGCCATTTAGATGTGATGCAAATCTGTGTGTGTCTAAGGTGCAGGTGCGAGCTCCTGACAAAGGTGTTCTCCAGGTTCAGTTTCTCCTTGCCAGACACATTGGAAATGTTTTCCTCTATCATTCGCACCAAGAGTCGCAGATTACTTAACTCAGGAGCTCTGAGAATGGAATGGCAAGAGGTGTTCTGCTTACGTCATAAACGGTGCTCCAGAGCGCTTAGCAACGGGCACAACAAAACGTGTGTGCGGGATAGTGACCATTCCCGCCTAGTGCTAGCAATGCACGAGCACTGCCAAAAGGCAAAGGAAGGCGCTTAGCATGCGGCTTGTGCGCAAAGCTTTCAGACTGCCAGAGGACCGCAGCTGTGGTAAGCCCGCTTGCTCATTTGACGTTAGATGTCGCCTGCAAGAACTTCACCAGCATCTGGTTTATGCTGCTACCTGTTGTTAGGCGACACCAAGGGCACATGTAGCAAATGCTTTTTCCTGCCTCATTTTGCTAGACCACGCTCTTCTGTGGCTCTTTAGTGCTTGCCAAACTGCTATGTGCGTGCTGCTGCTTCCATCTGACAAGGAGCACAGCCTTCTGACAGCAGCTTTCAACTTGTCGAAGAAAGAGCTTGGCCATTTAGATGTGCTGCAAATCTGTGTGTGTGTAAGGTGCAGGTGCAAGCTCCTGACAAAGGTGTTCTCCAGGTTCAGTTTCTCCTTGCCAGACACATTGGAAATGTTTTCCTCTATCATTCGCACCAAGAGTCGCAGATTACTTAACTCAGGAGCTCTGAGAATGGAACGGCAAGATGTGTTCCGCTTACGTCATAAACAGTGCTCCAGAGCGCTTAGCAACGGGCACAACAAAACGTGTGTGCGGGATAGTGACCATTCCCGCCTAGTGCTGGCAATGCACGAGCACTGCCAAAAGGCAAAGGAAGGCGCTTAGCATGCGGCTTGTGCGCAAAGCTTTCAGACTGTCAGAGGACCGCAGCTGTGGTAAGCCCGCTTGCTCATTTGACGTTAGATGTCGCCTGCAAGAACTTCACCCGCATCTGGTTTATGCTGCTACCTGTTCTTAGGCGACAACAAGGACACGTGCAGTAAATGCTTTTTCCTGTTTCATTTTGCTAGACCACGCTCTTCTGTGGCACTTTAGTGCTTGCCAAACTGCTATGTGCGTGCTGCTGCTTCCATCTGACAAGGAGCACAGCCTTCTGACAGCAGCTTTCAACTTGTCGAAGAAAGAGCTTGGCCATTTAGATGTGCTGCAAATCTGTGTGTGTGTAAGGTGCAGGTGCAAGCTCCTGACAAAGGTGTTCTCCAGGTTCAGTTTCTCTCTGCCAGACACTTTGGAAATGTTTTCCTCTATCATTCGCACCAAGAGTCGCAGATTACTTAACTCAGGAGCTCTGAGAATGGAACGGCAAGAGGTGCTCCGCTTACGTCATAAACAGTGCTCCAGAGCGCTTAGCAACGGGCACAACGAAATGTGTGTGCGGGATAGTGACCATTCCCGCCTAGTGCTGGCAAGGCACGAGCACTGCCAAAAGGCAAAGGAAGGCGCTTAGCATGCGGCTTGTGCGCAAAGCTTTCAGACTGCCAGAGGACCGCAGCTGTGGTAAGCCCGCTTGCTCATTTGACGTTAGATGTCGCCTGCAAGAACTTCACCCGCATCTGGTTTATGCTGCTACCTGTTCTTAGGCGACAACAAGGACACGTGCAGTAAATGCTTTTTCCTGTTTCATTTTGCTAGACCACGCTCTTCTGTGGCACTTTAGTGCTTGCCAAACTCCTATGTGCGTGCTGCTGCTTCCATCTGACAAGGAGCACAGCCTTCTGACAGCAGCTTTCAACTTGTCGAAGAAAGAGCTTGGCCATTTAGATGTGATGCAAATCTGTGTGTGTCTAAGGTGCAGGTGCAAGCTCCTGACAAAGGTGTTCTCCAGGTTCAGTTTCTCTCTGCCAGACACTTTGGAAATGTTTTCCTCTATCATTCGCACCAAGAGTCGCAGATTACTTAACTCAGGAGCTCTGAGAATGGAACGGCAAGAGGTGTTCCGCTTACGTCATAAACAGTGCTCCAGAGCGCTTAGCAACGGGCACAACAAAACGTGTGTGCGGGATAGTGACCATTCCCGCCTAGTGCTAGCAATGCACGAGCACTGCCAAAAGGCAAAGGAAGGCGCTTAGCATGCGGCTTGTGCGCAAAGCTTTCAGACTGCCAGAGGACCGCAGCTGTGGTAAGCCGGCTTGCTCATTTGACGTTAGATGTCGCCTGCAAGAACTTCACCCGCATCTGGTTTATGCTGCTACCTGCTGTTAGGCGACACCAAGGGCACATGTAGCAAATGCTTTTTCCTGTTTCATTTTGCTAGACCACGCTCTTCTGTGGCTCTTTAGTGCTTGCCAAACTCCTATGTGCGTGCTGCTGCTTCCATCTGACAAGGAGCACAGCCTTCTGACCGCAGCTTTCAACTTGTCGAAGAAAGAGCTTGGCCATTTAGATGTGATGCAAATCTGTGTGTGTGTAAAGTGCAGGTGCAAGCTCCTGACAAAGGTGTTCTCCAGGTTCAGTTTCTCTCTGCCAGACACTTTGGAAATGTTTTCCTCTATCATTCGCACCAAGAGTCGCAGATTACTTAACTCAGGAGCTCTGAGAATGGAACGGCAAGAGGTGTTCCGCTTACGTCATAAACAGTGCTCCAGAGCGCTTAGCAACGGGCACAACGAAACGTGTGTGCGGGATAGTGACCATTCCCGCCTAGTGCTAGCAATGCACGAGCACTGCCAAAAGGCAAAGGAAGGCGCTTAGCATCCGGCTTGTGCGCAAAGCTTTCAGACTGCCAGAGGACCGCAGCTGTGGTAAGCCCGCTTGCTCATTTGACGTTAGATGTCGCCTGCAAGAACTTCACCCGCATCTGGTTTATGCTGCTACCTGTTCTTAGGCGACAACAAGGACACGTGCAGTAAATGCTTTTTCCTGTTTCATTTTGCTAGACCACGCTCTTCTGTGGCACTTTAGTGCTTGCCAAACTGCTATGTGCGTGCTGCTGCTTCCATCTGACAAGGAGCACAGCCTTCTGACAGCAGCTTTCAACTTGTCGAAGAAAGAGCTTGGCCATTTAGATGTGCTGCAAATCTGTGTGTGTGTAAGGTGCAGGTGCAAGCTCCTGACAAAGTTGTTCTCCAGGTTCAGTTTCTCCTTGCCAGACACATTGGAAATGTTTTCCTCTATCATTCGCACCAAGAGTCGCAGATTACTTAACTCAGGAGCTCTGAGAATGGAACGGCAAGATGTGTTCCGCTTACGTCATAAACAGTGCTCCAGAGCGCTTAGCAACGGGCACAACAAAACGTGTGTGCGGGATAGTGACCATTCCCGCCTAGTGCTGGCAATGCACGAGCACTGCCAAAAGGCAAAGGAAGGCGCTTAGCATGCGGCTTGTGCGCAAAGCTTTCAGACTGCCAGAGGACCGCAGCTGTGGTAAGCCCGCTTGCTCATTTGACGTTAGATGTCGCCTGCAAGAACTTCACCCGCATCTGGTTTATGCTGCTACCTGTTCTTAGGCGACAACAAGGACACGTGCAGTAAATGCTTTTTCCTGTTTCATTTTGCTAGACCACGCTCTTCTGTGGCACTTTAGTGCTTGCCAAACTGCTATGTGCGTGCTGCTGCTTCCATCTGACAAGGAGCACAGCCTTCTGACAGCAGCTTTCAACTTGTCGAAGAAAGAGCTTGGCCATTTAGATGTGCTGCAAATCTGTGTGTGTGTAAGGTGCAGGTGCAAGCTCCTGACAAAGGTGTTCTCCAGGTTCAGTTTCTCTCTGCCAGACACTTTGGAAATGTTTTCCTCTATCATTCGCACCAAGAGTCGCAGATTACTTAACTCAGGAGCTCTGAGAATGGAACGGCAAGAGGTGCTCCGCTTACGTCATAAACAGTGCTCCAGAGCGCTTAGCAACGGGCACAACGAAATGTGTGTGCGGGATAGTGACCATTCCCGCCTAGTGCTGGCAAGGCACGAGCACTGCCAAAAGGCAAAGGAAGGCGCTTAGCATGCGGCTTGTGCGCAAACCTTTCAGACTGCCAGAGGACCGCAGCTGTGGTAAGCCCGCTTGCTCATTTGACGTTAGATGTCGCCTGCAAGAACTTCACCAGCATCTGGTTTATGCTGCTACCTGTTGTTAGGCGACACCAAGGGCACATGTAGCAAATGCTTTTTCCTGCCTCATTTTGCTAGACCACGCTCTTCTGTGGCTCTTTAGTGCTTGCCAAACTGCTATGTGCGTGCTGCTGCTTCCATCTGACAAGGAGCACAGCCTTCTGACAGCAGCTTTCAACTTGTCGAAGAAAGAGCTTGGCCATTTAGATGTGCTGCAAATCTGTGTGTGTGTAAGGTGCAGGTGCAAGCTCCTGACAAAGGTGTTCTCCAGGTTCAGTTTCTCCTTGCCAGACACATTGGAAATGTTTTCCTCTATCATTCGCACCAAGAGTCGCAGATTACTTAACTCAGGAGCTCTGAGAATGGAACGGCAAGAGGTGTTCCGCTTACGTCATAAACAGTGCTCCAGAGCGCTTAGCAACGGGCACAACAAAACATGTGTGCGGGATAGTGACCATTCCCGCCTAGTGCTGGCAATGCACGAGCACTGCCAAAAGGCAAAGGAAGGCGCTTAGCATGCGGCTTGTGCGCAAAGCTTTCAGACTGCCAGAGGACCGCAGCTGTGGTAAGCCCGCTTGCTCATTTGACGTTAGATGTCGCCTGCAAGAACTTCACCCGCATCTGGTTTATGCTGCTACCTGTTCTTAGGCGACAACAAGGACACGTGCAGTAAATGCTTTTTCCTGTTTCATTTTGCTAGACCACGCTCTTCTGTGGCACTTTAGTGCTTGCCAAACTGCTATGTGCGTGCTGCTGCTTCCATCTGACAAGGAGCACAGCCTTCTGACAGCAGCTTTCAACTTGTCGAAGAAAGAGCTTGGCCATTTAGATGTGATGCAAATCTGTGTGTGTGTAAGGTGCAGGTGCAAGCTCCTGACAAAGGTGTTCTCCAGGTTCAGTTTCTCTCTGCCAGACACTTTGGAAATGTTTTCCTCTATCATTCGCACCAAGAGTCGCAGATTACTTAACTCAGGAGCTCTGAGAATGGAACGGCAAGAGGTGCTCCGCTTACGTCATAAACAGTGCTCCAGAGCGCTTAGCAACGGGCACAACGAAATGTGTGTGCGGGATAGTGACCATTCCCGCCTAGTGCTGGCAAGGCACGAGCACTGCCAAAAGGCAAAGGAAGGCGCTTAGCATGCGGCTTGTGCGCAAAGCTTTCAGACTGCCAGAGGACCGCAGCTGTGGTAAGCCCGCTTGCTCATTTGACGTTAGATGTCGCCTGCAAGAACTTCACCCGCATCTGGTTTATGCTGCTACCTGCTGTTAGGCGACAACAAGGACACATGTAGCAAATGCTTTTTCCTGTTTCATTTTGCTAGACCACGCTCTTCTGTGGCTCTTTAGTGCTTGCCAAACTGCTATGTGCGTGCTGCTGCTTCCATCTGACAAGGAGCACAGCCTTCTGACAGCAGCTTTCAACTTGTCGAAGAAAGAGCTTGGCCATTTAGATGTGATGCAAATCTGTGTGTGTGTAAGGTGCAGGTGCAAGCTCCTGACAAAGGTGTTCTCCAGGTTCAGTTTCTCCTTGCCAGACACATTGGAAATGTTTTCCTCTATCATTCGCACCAAGAGTCGCAGATTACTTAACTCAGGAGCTCTGAGAATGGAACGGCAAGAGGTGTTCCGCTTATGTCATAAACAGTGCTCCAGAGCGCTTAACAACGGGCACAACGAAACGTGTGTGCGGGATAGTGACCATTCCCGCCTAGTGCTAGCAATGCACGAGCACTGCCAAAAGGCAAAGGAAGGCGCTTAGCATGCGGCTTGTGCGCAAAGCTTTCAGACTGCCAGAGGACCGCAGCTGTGGTAAGCCCGCTTGCTCATTTGACGTTAGATGTCGCCTGCAAGAACTTCACCCGCATCTGGTTTATGCTGCTACCTGTTGTTAGGCGACACCAAGGACACATGCAGTAAATGCTTTTTCCTGTTTCATTTTGCTAGACCACGCTCTTCTGTGGCTCTTTAGTGCTTGCCAAACTCCTATGTGCGTGCTGCTGCTTCCATCTGACAAGGAGCACAGCCTTCTGACCGCAGCTTTCAACTTGTCGAAGAAAGAGCTTGGCCATTTAGATGTGATGCAAATCTGTGTGTGTGTAAAGTGCAGGTGCAAGCTCCTGACAAAGGTGTTCTCCAGGTTCAGTTTCTCTCTGCCAGACACATTGGAAATGTTTTCCTCTATCATTCGCACCAAGAGTCGCAGATTACTTAACTCAGGAGCTCTGAGAATGGAACGGCAAGATGTGTTCCGCTTACGTCATAAACAGTGCTCCAGAGCGCTTAGCAACGGGCACAACAAAACGTGTGTGCGGGATAGTGACCATTCCCGCCTAGTGCTGGCAATGCACGAGCACTGCCAAAAGGCAAAGGAAGGCGCTTAGCATGCGGCTTGTGCGCAAAGCTTTCAGACTGCCAGAGGACCGCAGCTGTGGTAAGCCCGCTTGCTCATTTGACGTTAGATGTCGCCTGCAAGAACTTCACCCGCATCTGGTTTATGCTGCTACCTGTTCTTAGGCGACAACAAGGACACGTGCAGTAAATGCTTTTTCCTGTTTCATTTTGCTAGACCACGCTCTTCTGTGGCACTTTAGTGCTTGCCAAACTGCTATGTGCGTGCTGCTGCTTCCATCTGACAAGGAGCACAGCCTTCTGACAGCAGCTTTCAACTTGTCGAAGAAAGAGCTTGGCCATTTAGATGTGATGCAAATCTGTGTGTGTGTAAGGTGCAGGTGCAAGCTCCTGACAAAGGTGTTCTCCAGGTTCAGTTTCTCCTTGCCAGACACATTGGAAATGTTTTCCTCTATCATTCGCACCAAGAGTCGCAGATTACTTAACTCAGGAGCTCTGAGAATGGAACGGCAAGAGGTGTTCCGCTTATGTCATAAACAGTGCTCCAGAGCGCTTAGCAACGGGCACAACAAAACGTGTGTGCGGGATAGTGACCATTCCCGCCTAGTGCTGGCAATGCACGAGCACTGCCAAAAGGCGAAGGAAGGCGCTTAGCATCTGGCTTGTGCGCAAAGCTTTCAGACTGCCAGAGGACCGCAGCTGTGGTAAGCCCGCTTGCTCATTTGACGTTAGATGTCGCCTGCAAGAACTTCACCCGCATCTGGTTTATGCTGCTACCTGTTCTTAGGCGACAACAAGGACACGTGCAGTAAATGCTTTTTCCTGTTTCATTTTGCTAGACCACGCTCTTCTGTGGCACTTTAGTGCTTGCCAAACTGCTATGTGCGTGCTGCTGCTTCCATCTGACAAGGAGCACAGCCTTCTGACAGCAGCTTTCAACTTGTCGAAGAAAGAGCTTGGCCATTTAGATGTGCTGCAAATCTGTGTGTGTGTAAGGTGCAGGTGCAAGCTCCTGACAAAGGTGTTCTCCAGGTTCAGTTTCTCTCTGCCAGACACTTTGGAAATGTTTTCCTCTATCATTCGCACCAAGAGTCGCAGATTACTTAACTCAGGAGCTCTGAGAATGGAACGGCAAGAGGTGCTCCGCTTACGTCATAAACAGTGCTCCAGAGCGCTTAGCAACGGGCACAACGAAATGTGTGTGCGGGATAGTGACCATTCCCGCCTAGTGCTGGCAAGGCACGAGCACTGCCAAAAGGCAAAGGAAGGCGCTTAGCATGCGGCTTGTGCGCAAAGCTTTCAGACTGCCAGAGGACCGCAGCTGTGGTAAGCCCGCTTGCTCATTTGACGTTAGATGTCGCCTGCAAGAACTTCACCCGCATCTGGTTTATGCTGCTACCTGTTCTTAGGCGACAACAAGGACACGTGCAGTAAATGCTTTTTCCTGTTTCATTTTGCTAGACCACGCTCTTCTGTGGCACTTTAGTGCTTGCCAAACTCCTATGTGCGTGCTGCTGCTTCCATCTGACAAGGAGCACAGCCTTCTGACAGCAGCTTTCAACTTGTCGAAGAAAGAGCTTGGCCATTTAGATGTGATGCAAATCTGTGTGTGTCTAAGGTGCAGGTGCAAGCTCCTGACAAAGGTGTTCTCCAGGTTCAGTTTCTCTCTGCCAGACACTTTGGAAATGTTTTCCTCTATCATTCGCACCAAGAGTCGCAGATTACTTAACTCAGGAGCTCTGAGAATGGAACGGCAAGAGGTGTTCCGCTTACGTCATAAACAGTGCTCCAGAGCGCTTAGCAACGGGCACAACAAAACGTGTGTGCGGGATAGTGACCATTCCCGCCTAGTGCTAGCAATGCACGAGCACTGCCAAAAGGCAAAGGAAGGCGCTTAGCATGCGGCTTGTGCGCAAAGCTTTCAGACTGCCAGAGGACCGCAGCTGTGGTAAGCCGGCTTGCTCATTTGACGTTAGATGTCGCCTGCAAGAACTTCACCCGCATCTGGTTTATGCTGCTACCTGCTGTTAGGCGACACCAAGGGCACATGTAGCAAATGCTTTTTCCTGTTTCATTTTGCTAGACCACGCTCTTCTGTGGCTCTTTAGTGCTTGCCAAACTCCTATGTGCGTGCTGCTGCTTCCATCTGACAAGGAGCACAGCCTTCTGACCGCAGCTTTCAACTTGTCGAAGAAAGAGCTTGGCCATTTAGATGTGATGCAAATCTGTGTGTGTGTAAAGTGCAGGTGCAAGCTCCTGACAAAGGTGTTCTCCAGGTTCAGTTTCTCTCTGCCAGACACTTTGGAAATGTTTTCCTCTATCATTCGCACCAAGAGTCGCAGATTACTTAACTCAGGAGCTCTGAGAATGGAACGGCAAGAGGTGTTCCGCTTACGTCATAAACAGTGCTCCAGAGCGCTTAGCAACGGGCACAACGAAACGTGTGTGCGGGATAGTGACCATTCCCGCCTAGTGCTAGCAATGCACGAGCACTGCCAAAAGGCAAAGGAAGGCGCTTAGCATCCGGCTTGTGCGCAAAGCTTTCAGACTGCCAGAGGACCGCAGCTGTGGTAAGCCCGCTTGCTCATTTGACGTTAGATGTCGCCTGCAAGAACTTCACCCGCATCTGGTTTATGCTGCTACCTGTTCTTAGGCGACAACAAGGACACGTGCAGTAAATGCTTTTTCCTGTTTCATTTTGCTAGACCACGCTCTTCTGTGGCACTTTAGTGCTTGCCAAACTGCTATGTGCGTGCTGCTGCTTCCATCTGACAAGGAGCACAGCCTTCTGACAGCAGCTTTCAACTTGTCGAAGAAAGAGCTTGGCCATTTAGATGTGCTGCAAATCTGTGTGTGTGTAAGGTGCAGGTGCAAGCTCCTGACAAAGTTGTTCTCCAGGTTCAGTTTCTCCTTGCCAGACACATTGGAAATGTTTTCCTCTATCATTCGCACCAAGAGTCGCAGATTACTTAACTCAGGAGCTCTGAGAATGGAACGGCAAGATGTGTTCCGCTTACGTCATAAACAGTGCTCCAGAGCGCTTAGCAACGGGCACAACAAAACGTGTGTGCGGGATAGTGACCATTCCCGCCTAGTGCTGGCAATGCACGAGCACTGCCAAAAGGCAAAGGAAGGCGCTTAGCATGCGGCTTGTGCGCAAAGCTTTCAGACTGCCAGAGGACCGCAGCTGTGGTAAGCCCGCTTGCTCATTTGACGTTAGATGTCGCCTGCAAGAACTTCACCCGCATCTGGTTTATGCTGCTACCTGTTCTTAGGCGACAACAAGGACACGTGCAGTAAATGCTTTTTCCTGTTTCATTTTGCTAGACCACGCTCTTCTGTGGCACTTTAGTGCTTGCCAAACTGCTATGTGCGTGCTGCTGCTTCCATCTGACAAGGAGCACAGCCTTCTGACAGCAGCTTTCAACTTGTCGAAGAAAGAGCTTGGCCATTTAGATGTGCTGCAAATCTGTGTGTGTGTAAGGTGCAGGTGCAAGCTCCTGACAAAGGTGTTCTCCAGGTTCAGTTTCTCTCTGCCAGACACTTTGGAAATGTTTTCCTCTATCATTCGCACCAAGAGTCGCAGATTACTTAACTCAGGAGCTCTGAGAATGGAACGGCAAGAGGTGCTCCGCTTACGTCATAAACAGTGCTCCAGAGCGCTTAGCAACGGGCACAACGAAATGTGTGTGCGGGATAGTGACCATTCCCGCCTAGTGCTGGCAAGGCACGAGCACTGCCAAAAGGCAAAGGAAGGCGCTTAGCATGCGGCTTGTGCGCAAACCTTTCAGACTGCCAGAGGACCGCAGCTGTGGTAAGCCCGCTTGCTCATTTGACGTTAGATGTCGCCTGCAAGAACTTCACCAGCATCTGGTTTATGCTGCTACCTGTTGTTAGGCGACACCAAGGGCACATGTAGCAAATGCTTTTTCCTGCCTCATTTTGCTAGACCACGCTCTTCTGTGGCTCTTTAGTGCTTGCCAAACTGCTATGTGCGTGCTGCTGCTTCCATCTGACAAGGAGCACAGCCTTCTGACAGCAGCTTTCAACTTGTCGAAGAAAGAGCTTGGCCATTTAGATGTGCTGCAAATCTGTGTGTGTGTAAGGTGCAGGTGCAAGCTCCTGACAAAGGTGTTCTCCAGGTTCAGTTTCTCCTTGCCAGACACATTGGAAATGTTTTCCTCTATCATTCGCACCAAGAGTCGCAGATTACTTAACTCAGGAGCTCTGAGAATGGAACGGCAAGAGGTGTTCCGCTTACGTCATAAACAGTGCTCCAGAGCGCTTAGCAACGGGCACAACAAAACATGTGTGCGGGATAGTGACCATTCCCGCCTAGTGCTGGCAATGCACGAGCACTGCCAAAAGGCAAAGGAAGGCGCTTAGCATGCGGCTTGTGCGCAAAGCTTTCAGACTGCCAGAGGACCGCAGCTGTGGTAAGCCCGCTTGCTCATTTGACGTTAGATGTCGCCTGCAAGAACTTCACCCGCATCTGGTTTATGCTGCTACCTGTTCTTAGGCGACAACAAGGACACGTGCAGTAAATGCTTTTTCCTGTTTCATTTTGCTAGACCACGCTCTTCTGTGGCACTTTAGTGCTTGCCAAACTGCTATGTGCGTGCTGCTGCTTCCATCTGACAAGGAGCACAGCCTTCTGACAGCAGCTTTCAACTTGTCGAAGAAAGAGCTTGGCCATTTAGATGTGATGCAAATCTGTGTGTGTGTAAGGTGCAGGTGCAAGCTCCTGACAAAGGTGTTCTCCAGGTTCAGTTTCTCTCTGCCAGACACTTTGGAAATGTTTTCCTCTATCATTCGCACCAAGAGTCGCAGATTACTTAACTCAGGAGCTCTGAGAATGGAACGGCAAGAGGTGCTCCGCTTACGTCATAAACAGTGCTCCAGAGCGCTTAGCAACGGGCACAACGAAATGTGTGTGCGGGATAGTGACCATTCCCGCCTAGTGCTGGCAAGGCACGAGCACTGCCAAAAGGCAAAGGAAGGCGCTTAGCATGCGGCTTGTGCGCAAAGCTTTCAGACTGCCAGAGGACCGCAGCTGTGGTAAGCCCGCTTGCTCATTTGACGTTAGATGTCGCCTGCAAGAACTTCACCCGCATCTGGTTTATGCTGCTACCTGCTGTTAGGCGACAACAAGGACACATGTAGCAAATGCTTTTTCCTGTTTCATTTTGCTAGACCACGCTCTTCTGTGGCTCTTTAGTGCTTGCCAAACTGCTATGTGCGTGCTGCTGCTTCCATCTGACAAGGAGCACAGCCTTCTGACAGCAGCTTTCAACTTGTCGAAGAAAGAGCTTGGCCATTTAGATGTGATGCAAATCTGTGTGTGTGTAAGGTGCAGGTGCAAGCTCCTGACAAAGGTGTTCTCCAGGTTCAGTTTCTCCTTGCCAGACACATTGGAAATGTTTTCCTCTATCATTCGCACCAAGAGTCGCAGATTACTTAACTCAGGAGCTCTGAGAATGGAACGGCAAGAGGTGTTCCGCTTATGTCATAAACAGTGCTCCAGAGCGCTTAACAACGGGCACAACGAAACGTGTGTGCGGGATAGTGACCATTCCCGCCTAGTGCTAGCAATGCACGAGCACTGCCAAAAGGCAAAGGAAGGCGCTTAGCATGCGGCTTGTGCGCAAAGCTTTCAGACTGCCAGAGGACCGCAGCTGTGGTAAGCCCGCTTGCTCATTTGACGTTAGATGTCGCCTGCAAGAACTTCACCCGCATCTGGTTTATGCTGCTACCTGTTGTTAGGCGACACCAAGGACACATGCAGTAAATGCTTTTTCCTGTTTCATTTTGCTAGACCACGCTCTTCTGTGGCTCTTTAGTGCTTGCCAAACTCCTATGTGCGTGCTGCTGCTTCCATCTGACAAGGAGCACAGCCTTCTGACCGCAGCTTTCAACTTGTCGAAGAAAGAGCTTGGCCATTTAGATGTGATGCAAATCTGTGTGTGTGTAAAGTGCAGGTGCAAGCTCCTGACAAAGGTGTTCTCCAGGTTCAGTTTCTCTCTGCCAGACACATTGGAAATGTTTTCCTCTATCATTCGCACCAAGAGTCGCAGATTACTTAACTCAGGAGCTCTGAGAATGGAACGGCAAGATGTGTTCCGCTTACGTCATAAACAGTGCTCCAGAGCGCTTAGCAACGGGCACAACAAAACGTGTGTGCGGGATAGTGACCATTCCCGCCTAGTGCTGGCAATGCACGAGCACTGCCAAAAGGCAAAGGAAGGCGCTTAGCATGCGGCTTGTGCGCAAAGCTTTCAGACTGCCAGAGGACCGCAGCTGTGGTAAGCCCGCTTGCTCATTTGACGTTAGATGTCGCCTGCAAGAACTTCACCCGCATCTGGTTTATGCTGCTACCTGTTCTTAGGCGACAACAAGGACACGTGCAGTAAATGCTTTTTCCTGTTTCATTTTGCTAGACCACGCTCTTCTGTGGCACTTTAGTGCTTGCCAAACTGCTATGTGCGTGCTGCTGCTTCCATCTGACAAGGAGCACAGCCTTCTGACAGCAGCTTTCAACTTGTCGAAGAAAGAGCTTGGCCATTTAGATGTGATGCAAATCTGTGTGTGTGTAAGGTGCAGGTGCAAGCTCCTGACAAAGGTGTTCTCCAGGTTCAGTTTCTCCTTGCCAGACACATTGGAAATGTTTTCCTCTATCATTCGCACCAAGAGTCGCAGATTACTTAACTCAGGAGCTCTGAGAATGGAACGGCAAGAGGTGTTCCGCTTATGTCATAAACAGTGCTCCAGAGCGCTTAGCAACGGGCACAACAAAACGTGTGTGCGGGATAGTGACCATTCCCGCCTAGTGCTGGCAATGCACGAGCACTGCCAAAAGGCGAAGGAAGGCGCTTAGCATCTGGCTTGTGCGCAAAGCTTTCAGACTGCCAGAGGACCGCAGCTGTGGTAAGCCCGCTTGCTCATTTGACGTTAGATGTCGCCTGCAAGAACTTCACCCGCATCTGGTTTATGCTGCTACCTGTTGTTAGGCGACACCAAGGGCACATGTAGCAAATGCTTTTTCCTGTTTCATTTTGCTAGACCACGCTCTTCTGTGGCTCTTTAGTGCTTGCCAAACTGCTATGTGCGTGCTGCTGCTTCCATCTGACAAGGAGCACAGCCTTCTGACAGCAGCTTTCAACTTGTCGAAGAAAGAGCTTGGCCATTTAGATGTGATGCAAATCTGTGTGTGTGTAAGGTGCAGGTGCAAGCTCCTGACAAAGGTGTTCTCCAGGTTCAGTTTCTCCCTGCCAGACACATTGGAAATGTTTTCCTCTATCATTCGCACCAAGAGTCGCAGATTACTTAACTCAGGAGCTCTGAGAATGGAACGGCAAGAGGTGTTCCGCTTATGTCATAAACAGTGCTCCAGAGCGCTTAACAACGGGCACAACGAAACGTGTGTGCGGGATAGTGACCATTCCCGCCTAGTGCTAGCAATGCACGAGCACTGCCAAAAGGCAAAGGAAGGCGCTTAGCATGCGGCTTGTGCGCAAAGCTTTCAGACTGCCAGAGGACCGCAGCTGTGGTAAGCCCGCTTGCTCATTTGACGTTAGATGTCGCCTGCAAGAACTTCACCCGCATCTGGTTTATGCTGCTACCTGTTGTTAGGCGACACCAAGGACACATGCAGTAAATGCTTTTTCCTGTTTCATTTTGCTAGACCACGCTCTTCTGTGGCTCTTTAGTGCTTGCCAAACTCCTATGTGCGTGCTGCTGCTTCCATCTGACAAGGAGCACAGCCTTCTGACCGCAGCTTTCAACTTGTCGAAGAAAGAGCTTGGCCATTTAGATGTGATGCAAATCTGTGTGTGTGTAAAGTGCAGGTGCAAGCTCCTGACAAAGGTGTTCTCCAGGTTCAGTTTCTCTCTGCCAGACACTTTGGAAATGTTTTCCTCTATCATTCGCACCAAGAGTCGCAGATTACTTAACTCAGGAGCTCTGAGAATGGAACGGCAAGAGGTGTTCCGCTTACGTCATAAACAGTGCTCCAGAGCGCTTAGCAACGGGCACAACAAAACGTGTGTGCGGGATAGTGACCATTCCCGCCTAGTGCTGGCAATGCACGAGCACTGCCAAAAGGCAAAGGAAGGCGCTTAGCATGCGGCTTGTGCGCAAAGCTTTCAGACTGCCAGAGGACCGCAGCTGTGGTAAGCCCGCTTGCTCATTTGACGTTAGATGTCGCCTGCAAGAACTTCACCCGCATCTGGTTTATGCTGCTACCTGTTGTTAGGCGACACCAAGGGCACATGCAGTAAATGCTTTTTCCTGTTTCATTTTGCAAGACCACGCTCTTCTGTGGCTCTTTAGTGCTTGCCAAACTGCTATGTGCGTGCTGCTGCTTCCATCTGACAAGGAGCACAGCCTTCTGACAGCAGCTTTCAACTTGTCGAAGAAAGAGCTTGGCCATTTAGATGTGATGCAAATCTGTGTGTGTCTAAGGTGCAGGTGCCAGCTCCTGACAAAGGTGTTCTCCAGGTTCAGTTTCTCCTTGCCAGACACATTGGAAATGTTTTCCTCTATCATTCGCACCAAGAGTCGCAGATTACTTAACTCAGGAGCTCTGAGAATGGAACGGCAAGAGGTGTTCTGCTTACGTCATAAACAGTGCTCCAGAGCGCTTAGCAACGGGCACAACGAAACGTGTGTGCGGGATAGTGACCATTCCCGCCTAGTGCTAGCAATGCACGAGCACTGCCAAAAGGCAAAGGAAGGCGCTTAGCATCCAGCTTGTGCGCAAAGCTTTCAGACTGCCAGAGGACCGCAGCTGTGGTAAGCCCGCTTGCTCATTTGACGTTAGATGTCGCCTGCAAGAACTTCACCCGCATCTGGTTTATGCTGCTACCTGTTCTTAGGCGACAACAAGGACACATGCAGTAAATGCTTTTTCCTGTTTCATTTTGCTAGACCACGCTCTTCTGTGGCTCTTTAGTGCTTGCCAAACTGCTATGTGCGTGCTGCTGCTTCCATCTGACAAGGAGCACAGCCTTCTGACAGCAGCTTTCAACTTGTCGAAGAAAGAGCTTGGCCATTTAGATGTGATGCAAATCTGTGTGTGTGTAAGGTGCAGGTGCGAGCTCCTGACAAAGGTGTTCTCCAGGTTCAGTTTCTCCCTGCCAGACACTTTGGAAATGTTTTCCTCTATCATTTGCACCAAGAGTCGCAGATTACTTAACTCAGGAGCTCTTAGAATGGAACGGCAAGAGGTGTTCCGCTTACGTCATAAACAGTGCTCCAGAGCGCTTAGCAACGGGCACAACGAAACGTGTGTGCGGGATAGTGACCATTCCCGCCTAGTGCTGGCAATGCACGAGCACTGCCAAAAGGCAAAGGAAGGCGCTTAGCATCTGGCTTGTGCGCAAAGCTTTCAGACTGCCAGAGGACCGCAGCTGTGGTAAGCCCGCTTGCTCATTTGACGTTAGATGTCGCCTGCAAGAACTTCACCCGCATCTGGTTTATGCTGCTACCTGTTCTTAGGCGACAACAAGGACACATGCAGTAAATGCTTTTTCCTGTTTCATTTTGCTAGACCACGCTCTTCTGTGGCTCTTTAGTGCTTGCCAAACTGCTATGTGCGTGCTGCTGCTTCCATCTGACAAGGAGCACAGCCTTCTGACAGCAGCTTTCAACTTGTCGAAGAAAGAGCTTGGCCATTTAGATGTGATGCAAATCTGTGTGTGTGTAAGGTGCAGGTGCGAGCTCCTGACAAAGGTGTTCTCCAGGTTCAGTTTCTCCCTGCCAGACACTTTGGAAATGTTTTCCTCTATCATTCGCACCAAGAGTCGCAGATTACTTAACTCAGGAGCTCTTAGAATGGAACGGCAAGAGGTGTTCCGCTTACGTCATAAACAGTGCTCCAGAGCGCTTAGCAACGGGCACAACGAAACGTGTGTGCGGGATAGTGACCATTCCCGCCTAGTGCTGGCAATGCACGAGCACTGCCAAAAGGCAAAGGAAGGCGCTTAGCATGCGGCTTGTGCGCAAAGCTTTCAGACTGCCAGAGGACCGCAGCTGTGGTAAGCCCGCTTGCTCATTTGACGTTAGATGTCGCCTGCAAGAACTTCACCCGCATCTGGTTTATGCTGCTACCTGTTGTTAGGCGACACCAAGGGCACATGTAGCAAATGCTTTTTCCTGCCTCATTTTGCTAGACCACGCTCTTCTGTGGCACTTTAGTGCTTGCCAAACTCCTATGTGCGTGCTGCTGCTTCCATCTGACAAGGAGCACAGCCTTCTGACCACAGCTTTCAACTTGTCGAAGAAAGAGCTTGGCCATTTAGATGTGATGCAAATCTGTGTGTGTCTAAGGTGCAGGTGCAAGCTCCTGACAAAGGTGTTCTCCAGGTTCAGTTTCTCCCTGCCAGACACATTGGAAATGTTTTCCTCTATCATTCGCACCAAGAGTCGCAGATTACTTAACTCAGGAGCTCTGAGAATGGAACGGCAAGAGGTGTTCCGCTTATGTCATAAACAGTGCTCCAGAGCGCTTAGCAACGGGCACAACGAAACGTGTGTGCGGGATAGTGACCATTCCCGCCTAGTGCTAGCAATGCACGAGCACTGCCAAAAGGCAAAGGAAGGCGCTTAGCATCTGGCTTGTGCGCAAAGCTTTCAGACTGCCAGAGGACCGCAGCTGTGGTAAGCCCGCTTGCTCATTTGACGTTAGATGTCGCCTGCAAGAACTTCACCCGCATCTGGTTTATGCTGCTACCTGTTCTTAGGCGACAACAAGGACACATGCAGTAAATGCTTTTTCCTGTTTCATTTTGCTAGACCACGCTCTTCTGTGGCACTTTAGTGCTTGCCAAACTGCTATGTGCGTGCTGCTGCTTCCATCTGACAAGGAGCACAGCCTTCTGACAGCAGCTTTCAACTTGTCGAAGAAAGAGCTTGGCCATTTAGATGTGCTGCAAATCTGTGTGTGTGTAAGGTGCAGGTGCAAGCTCCTGACAAAGGTGTTCTCCAGGTTCAGTTTCTCCTTGCCAGACACATTGGAAATGTTTTCCTCTATCATTCGCACCAAGAGTCGCAGATTACTTAACTCAGGAGCTCTGAGAATGGAACGGCAAGAGGTGTTCCGCTTACGTCATAAACAGTGTTCCAGAGCGCTTAGCAACGGGCACAACGAAACGTGTGTGCGGGATAGTGACCATTCCCGCCTAGTGCTGGCAATGCACGAGCACTGCCAAAAGGCAAAGGAAGGCGCTTAGCATGCGGCTTGTGCGCAAAGCTTTCAGACTGCCAGAGGACCGCAGCTGTGGTAAGCCCGCTTGCTCATTTGACGTTAGATGTCGCCTGCAAGAACTTCACCCGCATCTGGTTTATGCTGCTACCTGTTGTTAGGCGACACCAAGGACACATGCAGTAAATGCTTTTTCCTGTTTCATTTTGCTAGACCACGCTCTTCTGTGGCACTTTAGTGCTTGCCAAACTGCTATGTGCGTGCTGCTGCTTCCATCTGACAAGGAGCACAGCCTTCTGACAGCAGCTTTCAACTTGTTGAAGAAAGAGCTTGGCCATTTAGATGTGATGCAAATCTGTGTGTGTGTAAGGTGCAGGTGCGAGCTCCTGACAAAGGTGTTCTCCAGGTTCAGTTTCTCCCTGCCAGACACTTTGGAAATGTTTTCCTCTATCATTTGCACCAAGAGTCGCAGATTACTTAACTCAGGAGCTCTGCGAATGGAACGGCAAGAGGTGTTCCGCTTATGTCATAAACAGTGCTCCAGAGCGCTTAGCAACGGGCACAACGAAACGTGTGTGCGGGATAGTGACCATTCCCGCCTAGTGCTGGCAATGCACGAGCACTGCCAAAAGGCAAAGGAAGGCGCTTAGCATGCGGCTTGTGCGCAAAGCTTTCAGACTGCCAGAGGACCGCAGCTGTGGTAAGCCCGCTTGCTCATTTGACGTTAGATGTCGCCTGCAAGAACTTCACCCGCATCTGGTTTATGCTGCTACCTGTTCTTAGGCGACAACAAGGACACATGCAGTAAATGCTTTTTCCTGTTTCATTTTGCTAGACCACGCTCTTCTGTGGCTCTTTAGTGCTTGCCAAACTGCTATGTGCGTGCTGCTGCTTCCATCTGACAAGGAGCACAGCCTTCTGACAGCAGCTTTCAACTTGTCGAAGAAAGAGCTTGGCCATTTAGATGTGCTGCAAATCTGTGTGTGTGTAAGGTGCAGGTGCAAGCTCCTGACAAAGGTGTTCTCCAGGTTCAGTTTCTCCTTGCCAGACACTTTGGAAATGTTTTCCTCTATCATTCGCACCAAGAGTCGCAGATTACTTAACTCAGGAGCTCTGAGAATGGAACGGCAAGAGGTGTTCCGCTTACGTCATAAACAGTGTTCCAGAGCGCTTAGCAACGGGCACAACAAAACGTGTGTGCGGGATAGTGACCATTCCCGCCTAGTGCAGGCAATGCACGAGCACTGCCAAAAGGCAAAGGAAGGCGCTTAGCATCCGGCTTGTGCGCAAAGCTTTCAGACTGCCAGAGGACCGCAGCTGTGGTAAGCCCGCTTGCTCATTTGACGTTAGATGTCGCCTGCAAGAACTTCACCCGCATCTGGTTTATGCTGCTACCTGTTCTTAGGCGACAACAAGGACACATGCAGTAAATGCTTTTTCCTGTTTCATTTTGCTAGACCACGCTCTTCTGTGGCTCTTTAGTGCTTGCCAAACTGCTATGTGCGTGCTGCTGCTTCCATCTGACAAGGAGCACAGCCTTCTGACAGCAGCTTTCAACTTGTCGAAGAAAGAGCTTGGCCATTTAGATGTGATGCAAATCTGTGTGTGTGTAAGGTGCAGGTGAGAGCTCCTGACAAAGGTATTCTCCAGGTTCAGTTTCTCCCTGCCAGACACTTTGGAAATGTTTTCCTCTATCATTTGAACCAACAGTCGCAGATTACTTAACTCAGGAGCTCTTAGAATGGAACGGCAAGAGGTGTTCCGCTTACGTCATAAACAGTGCTCCAGAGGGCTTAGCAACGGGCACAACGAAACGTGTGTGCGGGATAGTGACCATTCCCGCCTAGTGCTAGCAATGCACGAGCACTGCCAAAAGGCAAAGGAAGGCGCTTAGCATCCGGCTTGTGCGCAAAGCTTTCAGACTGCCAGAGGACCGCAGCTGTGGTAAGCCCGCTTGCTCATTTGACGTTAGATGTCGCCTGCAAGAACTTCACCCGCATCTGGTTTATGCTGCTACCTGTTGTTAGGCGACACCAAGGGCACATGTAGCAAATGCTTTTTCCTGCCTCATTTTGCTAGACCACGCTCTTCTGTGGCACTTTAGTGCTTGCCAAACTCCAATGTGCGTGCTGCTGCTTCCATCTGACAAGGAGCACAGCCTTCTGACCGCAGCTTTCAACTTGTCTAAGAAAGAGCTTGGCCATTTAGATGTGATGCAAATCTGTGTGTGTCTAAGGTGCAGGTGCAAGCTCCTGACAAAGGTGTTCTCCAGGTTCAGTTTCTCCCTGCCAGACACATTGGAAATGTTTTCCTCTATCATTTGCACCAAGAGTCGCAGATTACTTAACTCAGGAGCTCTGAGAATGGGACGGCAAGAGGTGTTCCGCTTATGTCATAAACAGTGCTCCAGAGCGCTTAGCAACGGGCACAACAAAACGTGTGTGCGGGATAGTGACCATTCCCGCCTAGTGCTGGCAATGCACGAGCACTGCCAAAAGGCAAAGGAAGGCGCTTAGCATGCGGCTTGTGCGCAAAGCTTTCAGACTGCCAGAGGACCGCAGCTGTGGTAAGCCCGCTTGCTCATTTGACGTTAGATGTCGCCTGCAAGAACTTCACCCGCATCTGGTTTATGCTGCTACCTGTTCTTAGGCGACAACAAGGACACATGCAGTAAATGCTTTTTCCTGTTTCATTTTGCTAGACCACGCTCTTCTGTGGCTCTTTAGTGCTTGCCAAACTGCTATGTGCGTGCTGCTGCTTCCATCTGACAAGGAGCACAGCCTTCTGACAGCAGCTTTCAACTTGTCGAAGAAAGAGCTTGGCCATTTAGATGTGATGCAAATCTGTGTGTGTGTAAGGTGCAGGTGCGAGCTCCTGACAAAGGTGTTCTCCAGGTTCAGTTTCTCCCTGCCAGACACTTTGGAAATGTTTTCCTCTATCATTTGCACCAAGAGTCGCAGATTACTTAACTCAGGAGCTCTTAGAATGGAACGGCAAGAGGTGTTCCGCTTACGTCATAAACAGTGCTCCAGAGCGCTTAGCAACGGGCACAACGAAACGTGTGTGCGGGATAGTGACCATTCCCGCCTAGTGCTGGCAATGCACGAGCACTGCCAAAAGGCAAAGGAAGGCGCTTAGCATCTGGCTTGTGCGCAAAGCTTTCAGACTGCCAGAAGACCGCAGCTGTGGTAAGCCCGCTTGCTCATTTGACGTTAGATGTCGCCTGCAAGAACTTCACCCGCATCTGGTTTATGCTGCTACCTGTTGTTAGGCGACACCAAGGACACGTGCAGTAAATGCTTTTTCCTGTTTCATTTTGCTAGACCACGCTCTTCTGTGGCACTTTAGTGCTTGCCAAACTGCTATGTGCGTGCTGCTGCTTCCATCTGACAAGGAGCACAGCCTTCTGACAGCAGCTTTCAACTTGTCGAAGAAAGAGCTTGGCCATTTAGATGTGCTGCAAATCTGTGTGTGTGTAAGGTGCAGGTGCAAGCTCCTGACAAAGGTGTTCTCCAGGTTCAGTTTCTCCTTGCCAGACACTTTGGAAATGTTTTCCTCTATCATTCGCACCAAGAGTCGCAGATTACTTAACTCAGGAGCTCTGCGAATGGAACGGCAAGAGGTGTTCCGCTTACGTCATAAACAGTGCTCCAGAGCGCTTAGCAACGGGCACAACGAAACGTGTGTGCGGGATAGTGACCATTCCCGCCTAGTGCTGGCAATGCACGAGCACTGCCAAAAGGCAAAGGAAGGCGCTTAGCATGCGGCTTGTGCGCAAAGCTTTCAGACTGCCAGAGGACCGCAGCTGTGGTAAGCCCGCTTGCTCATTTGACGTTAGATGTCGCCTGCAAGAACTTCACCCGCATCTGGTTTATGCTGCTACCTGTTCTTAGGCGACAACAAGGACACATGCAGTAAATGCTTTTTCCTGTTTCATTTTGCTAGACCACGCTCTTCTGTGGCTCTTTAGTGCTTGCCAAACTGCTATGTGCGTGCTGCTGCTTCCATCTGACAAGGAGCACAGCCTTCTGACAGCAGCTTTCAACTTGTCGAAGAAAGAGCTTGGCCATTTAGATGTGCTGCAAATCTGTGTGTGTGTAAGGTGCAGGTGCAAGCTCCTGACAAAGGTGTTCTCCAGGTTCAGTTTCTCCTTGCCAGACACATTGGAAATGTTTTCCTCTATCATTCGCACCAAGAGTCGCAGATTACTTAACTCAGGAGCTCTGAGAATGGAACGGCAAGAGGTGTTCCGCTTACGTCATAAACAGTGTTCCAGAGCGCTTAGCAACGGGCACAACAAAACGTGTGTGCGGGATAGTGACCATTCCCGCCTAGTGCTGGCAATGCACGAGCACTGCCAAAAGGCAAAGGAAGGCGCTTAGCATCCGGCTTGTGCGCAAAGCTTTCAGACTGCCAGAGGACCGCAGCTGTGGTAAGCCCGCTTGCTCATTTGACGTTAGATGTCGCCTGCAAGAACTTCACCCGCATCTGGTTTATGCTGCTACCTGTTCTTAGGCGACAACAAGGACACATGCAGTAAATGCTTTTTCCTGTTTCATTTTGCTAGACCACGCTCTTCTGTGGCTCTTTAGTGCTTGCCAAACTGCTATGTGCGTGCTGCTGCTTCCATCTGACAAGGAGCACAGCCTTCTGACAGCAGCTTTCAACTTGTCGAAGAAAGAGCTTGGCCATTTAGATGTGATGCAAATCTGTGTGTGTGTAAGGTGCAGGTGAGAGCTCCTGACAAAGGTATTCTCCAGGTTCAGTTTCTCCCTGCCAGACACTTTGGAAATGTTTTCCTCTATCATTTGAACCAAGAGTCGCAGATTACTTAACTCAGGAGCTCTTAGAATGGAACGGCAAGAGGTGTTCCGCTTACGTCATAAACAGTGCTCCAGAGCGCTTAGCAACGGGCACAACGAAACGTGTGTGCGGGATAGTGACCATTCCCGCCTAGTGCTAGCAATGCACGAGCACTGCCAAAAGGCAAAGGAAGGCGCTTAGCATCCGGCTTGTGCGCAAAGCTTTCAGACTGCCAGAGGACCGCAGCTGTGGTAAGCCCGCTTGCTCATTTGACGTTAGATGTCGCCTGCAAGAACTTCACCCGCATCTGGTTTATGCTGCTACCTGTTGTTAGGCGACACCAAGGGCACATGTAGCAAATGCTTTTTCCTGCCTCATTTTGCTAGACCACGCTCTTCTGTGGCACTTTAGTGCTTGCCAAACTCCAATGTGCGTGCTGCTGCTTCCATCTGACAAGGAGCACAGCCTTCTGACCGCAGCTTTCAACTTGTCTAAGAAAGAGCTTGGCCATTTAGATGTGATGCAAATCTGTGTGTGTCTAAGGTGCAGGTGCAAGCTCCTGACAAAGGTGTTCTCCAGGTTCAGTTTCTCCCTGCCAGACACATTGGAAATGTTTTCCTCTATCATTTGCACCAAGAGTCGCAGATTACTTAACTCAGGAGCTCTGAGAATGGGACGGCAAGAGGTGTTCCGCTTATGTCATAAACAGTGCTCCAGAGCGCTTAGCAACGGGCACAACGAAACGTGTGTGCGGGATAGTGACCATTCCCGCCTAGTGCTGGCAATGCACGAGCACTGCCAAAAGGCAAAGGAAGGCGCTTAGCATGCGGCTTGTGCGCAAAGCTTTCAGACTGCCAGAGGACCGCAGCTGTGGTAAGCCCGCTTGCTCATTTGACGTTAGATGTCGCCTGCAAGAACTTCACCCGCATCTGGTTTATGCTGCTACCTGTTGTTAGGCGACACCAAGGACACATGCAGTAAATGCTTTTTCCTGTTTCATTTTGCTAGACCACGCTCTTCTGTGGCACTTTAGTGCTTGCCAAACTGCTATGTGCGTGCTGCTGCTTCCATCTGACAAGGAGCACAGCCTTCTGACAGCAGCTTTCAACTTGTTGAAGAAAGAGCTTGGCCATTTAGATGTGATGCAAATCTGTGTGTGTGTAAGGTGCAGGTGCGAGCTCCTGACAAAGGTGTTCTCCAGGTTCAGTTTCTCCCTGCCAGACACTTTGGAAATGTTTTCCTCTATCATTTGCACCAAGAGTCGCAGATTACTTAACTCAGGAGCTCTGCGAATGGAACGGCAAGAGGTGTTCCGCTTATGTCATAAACAGTGCTCCAGAGCGCTTAGCAACGGGCACAACGAAACGTGTGTGCGGGATAGTGACCATTCCCGCCTAGTGCTGGCAATGCACGAGCACTGCCAAAAGGCAAAGGAAGGCGCTTAGCATGCGGCTTGTGCGCAAAGCTTTCAGACTGCCAGAGGACCGCAGCTGTGGTAAGCCCGCTTGCTCATTTGACGTTAGATGTCGCCTGCAAGAACTTCACCCGCATCTGGTTTATGCTGCTACCTGTTCTTAGGCGACAACAAGGACACATGCAGTAAATGCTTTTTCCTGTTTCATTTTGCTAGACCACGCTCTTCTGTGGCTCTTTAGTGCTTGCCAAACTGCTATGTGCGTGCTGCTGCTTCCATCTGACAAGGAGCACAGCCTTCTGACAGCAGCTTTCAACTTGTCGAAGAAAGAGCTTGGCCATTTAGATGTGCTGCAAATCTGTGTGTGTGTAAGGTGCAGGTGCAAGCTCCTGACAAAGGTGTTCTCCAGGTTCAGTTTCTCCTTGCCAGACACTTTGGAAATGTTTTCCTCTATCATTCGCACCAAGAGTCGCAGATTACTTAACTCAGGAGCTCTGAGAATGGAACGGCAAGAGGTGTTCCGCTTACGTCATAAACAGTGTTCCAGAGCGCTTAGCAACGGGCACAACAAAACGTGTGTGCGGGATAGTGACCATTCCCGCCTAGTGCAGGCAATGCACGAGCACTGCCAAAAGGCAAAGGAAGGCGCTTAGCATCCGGCTTGTGCGCAAAGCTTTCAGACTGCCAGAGGACCGCAGCTGTGGTAAGCCCGCTTGCTCATTTGACGTTAGATGTCGCCTGCAAGAACTTCACCCGCATCTGGTTTATGCTGCTACCTGTTCTTAGGCGACAACAAGGACACATGCAGTAAATGCTTTTTCCTGTTTCATTTTGCTAGACCACGCTCTTCTGTGGCTCTTTAGTGCTTGCCAAACTGCTATGTGCGTGCTGCTGCTTCCATCTGACAAGGAGCACAGCCTTCTGACAGCAGCTTTCAACTTGTCGAAGAAAGAGCTTGGCCATTTAGATGTGATGCAAATCTGTGTGTGTGTAAGGTGCAGGTGAGAGCTCCTGACAAAGGTATTCTCCAGGTTCAGTTTCTCCCTGCCAGACACTTTGGAAATGTTTTCCTCTATCATTTGAACCAAGAGTCGCAGATTACTTAACTCAGGAGCTCTTAGAATGGAACGGCAAGAGGTGTTCCGCTTACGTCATAAACAGTGCTCCAGAGGGCTTAGCAACGGGCACAACGAAACGTGTGTGCGGGATAGTGACCATTCCCGCCTAGTGCTAGCAATGCACGAGCACTGCCAAAAGGCAAAGGAAGGCGCTTAGCATCCGGCTTGTGCGCAAAGCTTTCAGACTGCCAGAGGACCGCAGCTGTGGTAAGCCCGCTTGCTCATTTGACGTTAGATGTCGCCTGCAAGAACTTCACCCGCATCTGGTTTATGCTGCTACCTGTTGTTAGGCGACACCAAGGGCACATGTAGCAAATGCTTTTTCCTGCCTCATTTTGCTAGACCACGCTCTTCTGTGGCACTTTAGTGCTTGCCAAACTCCAATGTGCGTGCTGCTGCTTCCATCTGACAAGGAGCACAGCCTTCTGACCGCAGCTTTCAACTTGTCTAAGAAAGAGCTTGGCCATTTAGATGTGATGCAAATCTGTGTGTGTCTAAGGTGCAGGTGCAAGCTCCTGACAAAGGTGTTCTCCAGGTTCAGTTTCTCCCTGCCAGACACATTGGAAATGTTTTCCTCTATCATTTGCACCAAGAGTCGCAGATTACTTAACTCAGGAGCTCTGAGAATGGGACGGCAAGAGGTGTTCCGCTTATGTCATAAACAGTGCTCCAGAGCGCTTAGCAACGGGCACAACAAAACGTGTGTGCGGGATAGTGACCATTCCCGCCTAGTGCTGGCAATGCACGAGCACTGCCAAAAGGCAAAGGAAGGCGCTTAGCATGCGGCTTGTGCGCAAAGCTTTCAGACTGCCAGAGGACCGCAGCTGTGGTAAGCCCGCTTGCTCATTTGACGTTAGATGTCGCCTGCAAGAACTTCACCCGCATCTGGTTTATGCTGCTACCTGTTCTTAGGCGACAACAAGGACACATGCAGTAAATGCTTTTTCCTGTTTCATTTTGCTAGACCACGCTCTTCTGTGGCTCTTTAGTGCTTGCCAAACTGCTATGTGCGTGCTGCTGCTTCCATCTGACAAGGAGCACAGCCTTCTGACAGCAGCTTTCAACTTGTCGAAGAAAGAGCTTGGCCATTTAGATGTGATGCAAATCTGTGTGTGTGTAAGGTGCAGGTGCGAGCTCCTGACAAAGGTGTTCTCCAGGTTCAGTTTCTCCCTGCCAGACACTTTGGAAATGTTTTCCTCTATCATTTGCACCAAGAGTCGCAGATTACTTAACTCAGGAGCTCTTAGAATGGAACGGCAAGAGGTGTTCCGCTTACGTCATAAACAGTGCTCCAGAGCGCTTAGCAACGGGCACAACGAAACGTGTGTGCGGGATAGTGACCATTCCCGCCTAGTGCTGGCAATGCACGAGCACTGCCAAAAGGCAAAGGAAGGCGCTTAGCATCTGGCTTGTGCGCAAAGCTTTCAGACTGCCAGAAGACCGCAGCTGTGGTAAGCCCGCTTGCTCATTTGACGTTAGATGTCGCCTGCAAGAACTTCACCCGCATCTGGTTTATGCTGCTACCTGTTGTTAGGCGACACCAAGGACACGTGCAGTAAATGCTTTTTCCTGTTTCATTTTGCTAGACCACGCTCTTCTGTGGCACTTTAGTGCTTGCCAAACTGCTATGTGCGTGCTGCTGCTTCCATCTGACAAGGAGCACAGCCTTCTGACAGCAGCTTTCAACTTGTCGAAGAAAGAGCTTGGCCATTTAGATGTGCTGCAAATCTGTGTGTGTGTAAGGTGCAGGTGCAAGCTCCTGACAAAGGTGTTCTCCAGGTTCAGTTTCTCCTTGCCAGACACTTTGGAAATGTTTTCCTCTATCATTCGCACCAAGAGTCGCAGATTACTTAACTCAGGAGCTCTGCGAATGGAACGGCAAGAGGTGTTCCGCTTACGTCATAAACAGTGCTCCAGAGCGCTTAGCAACGGGCACAACGAAACGTGTGTGCGGGATAGTGACCATTCCCGCCTAGTGCTGGCAATGCACGAGCACTGCCAAAAGGCAAAGGAAGGCGCTTAGCATGCGGCTTGTGCGCAAAGCTTTCAGACTGCCAGAGGACCGCAGCTGTGGTAAGCCCGCTTGCTCATTTGACGTTAGATGTCGCCTGCAAGAACTTCACCCGCATCTGGTTTATGCTGCTACCTGTTCTTAGGCGACAACAAGGACACATGCAGTAAATGCTTTTTCCTGTTTCATTTTGCTAGACCACGCTCTTCTGTGGCTCTTTAGTGCTTGCCAAACTGCTATGTGCGTGCTGCTGCTTCCATCTGACAAGGAGCACAGCCTTCTGACAGCAGCTTTCAACTTGTCGAAGAAAGAGCTTGGCCATTTAGATGTGATGCAAATCTGTGTGTGTGTAAGGTGCAGGTGCGAGCTCCTGACAAAGGTGTTCTCCAGGTTCAGTTTCTCCCTGCCAGACACTTTGGAAATGTTTTCCTCTATCATTTGCACCAAGAGTCGCAGATTACTTAACTCAGGAGCTCTGAGAATGGAACGGCAAGAGGTGTTCCGCTTATGTCATAAACAGTGCTCCAGAGCGCTTAGCAACGGGCACAACGAAACGTGTGTGCGGGATAGTGACCATTCCCGCCTAGTGCTGGCAATGCACGAGCACTGCCAAAAGGCAAAGGAAGGCGCTTAGCATGCGGCTTGTGCGCAAAGCTTTCAGACTGCCAGAGGACCGCAGCTGTGGTAAGCCCGCTTGCTCATTTGACGTTAGATGTCGCCTGCAAGAACTTCACCCGCATCTGGTTTATGCTGCTACCTGTTGTTAGGCGACACCAAGGGCACATGTAGCAAATGCTTTTTCCTGCCTCATTTTGCTAGACCACGCTCTTCTGTGGCACTTTAGTGCTTGCCAAACTCCTATGTGCGTGCTGCTGCTTCCATCTGACAAGGAGCACAGCCTTCTGACCACAGCTTTCAACTTGTCGAAGAAAGAGCTTGGCCATTTAGATGTGATGCAAATCTGTGTGTGTCTAAGGTGCAGGTGCAAGCTCCTGACAAAGGTGTTCTCCAGGTTCAGTTTCTCCCTGCCAGACACATTGGAAATGTTTTCCTCTATCATTCGCACCAAGAGTCGCAGATTACTTAACTCAGGAGCTCTGAGAATGGAACGGCAAGAGGTGTTCCGCTTATGTCATAAACAGTGCTCCAGAGCGCTTAGCAACGGGCACAACGAAACGTGTGTGCGGGATAGTGACCATTCCCGCCTAGTGCTAGCAATGCACGAGCACTGCCAAAAGGCAAAGGAAGGCGCTTAGCATCTGGCTTGTGCGCAAAGCTTTCAGACTGCCAGAGGACCGCAGCTGTGGTAAGCCCGCTTGCTCATTTGACGTTAGATGTCGCCTGCAAGAACTTCACCCGCATCTGGTTTATGCTGCTACCTGTTCTTAGGCGACAACAAGGACACGTGCAGTAAATGCTTTTTCCTGTTTCATTTTGCTAGACCACGCTCTTCTGTGGCACTTTAGTGCTTGCCAAACTGCTATGTGCGTGCTGCTGCTTCCATCTGACAAGGAGCACAGCCTTCTGACAGCAGCTTTCAACTTGTCGAAGAAAGAGCTTGGCCATTTAGATGTGCTGCAAATCTGTGTGTGTGTAAGGTGCAGGTGCAAGCTCCTGACAAAGGTGTTCTCCAGGTTCAGTTTCTCCTTGCCAGACACTTTGGAAATGTTTTCCTCTATCATTTGCACCAAGAGTCGCAGATTACTTAACTCAGGAGCTCTGAGAATGGAACGGCAAGAGGTGTTCCGCTTACGTCATAAACAGTGTTCCAGAGCGCTTAGCAACGGGCACAACAAAACGTGTGTGCTGGATAGTGACCATTCCCGCCTAGTGCTGGCAATGCACGAGCACTGCCAAAAGGCAAAGGAAGGCGCTTAGCATCCGGCTTGTGCGCAAAGCTTTCAGACTGCCAGAGGACCGCAGCTGTGGTAAGCCCGCTTGCTCATTTGACGTTAGATGTCGCCTGCAAGAACTTCACCCGCATCTGGTTTATGCTGCTACCTGTTCTTAGGCGACAACAAGGACACATGCAGTAAATGCTTTTTCCTGTTTCATTTTGCTAGACCACGCTCTTCTGTGGCTCTTTAGTGCTTGCCAAACTGCTATGTGCGTGCTGCTGCTTCCATCTGACAAGGAGCACAGCCTTCTGACAGCAGCTTTCAACTTGTCGAAGAAAGAGCTTGGCCATTTAGATGTGATGCAAATCTGTGTGTGTGTAAGGTGCAGGTGAGAGCTCCTGACAAAGGTATTCTCCAGGTTCAGTTTCTCCCTGCCAGACACTTTGGAAATGTTTTCCTCTATCATTTGAACCAAGAGTCGCAGATTACTTAACTCAGGAGCTCTTAGAATGGAACGGCAAGAGGTGTTCCGCTTACGTCATAAACAGTGCTCCAGAGCGCTTAGCAACGGGCACAACGAAACGTGTGTGCGGGATAGTGACCATTCCCGCCTAGTGCTGGCAATGCACGAGCACTGCCAAAAGGCAAAGGAAGGCGCTTAGCATGCGGCTTGTGCGCAAAGCTTTCAGACTGCCAGAGGACCGCAGCTGTGGTAAGCCCGCTTGCTCATTTGACGTTAGATGTCGCCTGCAAGAACTTCACCCGCATCTGGTTTATGCTGCTACCTGTTGTTAGGCGACACCAAGGACACATGCAGTAAATGCTTTTTCCTGTTTCATTTTGCTAGACCACGCTCTTCTGTGGCACTTTAGTGCTTGCCAAACTGCTATGTGCGTGCTGCTGCTTCCATCTGACAAGGAGCACAGCCTTCTGACAGCAGCTTTCAACTTGTCGAAGAAAGAGCTTGGCCATTTAGATGTGATGCAAATCTGTGTGTGTGTAAGGTGCAGATGCAAGCTCCTGACAAAGGTGTTCTCCAGGGTCAGTTTCTCCTTGCCAGACACATTGGAAATGTTTTCCTCTATCATTCGCACCAAGAGTCGCAGATTACTTAACTCAGGAGCTCTGAAAATGGAACGGCAAGAGGTGTTCCGCTTACGTCATAAACAGTGCTCCAGAGCGCTTAGCAACGGGCACAACGAAATGTGTGTGCGGGATAGTGACCATTCCCGCCTAGTGCTGGCAATGCACGAGCACTGCCAAAAGGCAAAGGAAGGCGCTTAGCATGCTGCTTGTGCGCAAAGTTTTCAGACTGCCAGAAGACCGCAGCTGTGGTAAGCCGGCTTGCTCATTTGACGTTAGATGTCGCCTGCAAGAACTTCACCAGCATCTGGTTTATGCTGCTACCTGTTCTTAGGCGACAACAAGGACACATGCAGTAAATGCTTTTTCCTGTTTCATTTTGCTAGACCACGCTCTTCTGTGGCTCTTTAGTGCTTGCCAAACTCCTATGTGCGTGCTGCTGCTTCCATCTGACAAGGAGCACAGCCTTCTGACAGCAGCTTTCAACTTGTCGAAGAAAGAGCTTGGCCATTTAGATGTGATGCAAATCTGTGTGTGTGTAAGGTGCAGGTGCGAGCTCCTGACAAAGGTGTTCTCCAGGTTCAGTTTCTCCCTGCCAGACACTTTGGAAATGTTTTCCTCTATCATTTGCACCAAGAGTCGCAGATTACTTAACTCAGGAGCTCTGAGAATGGAACGGCAAGAGGTGTTCCGCTTACGTCATAAACAGTGCTCCAGAGCGCTTAGCAACGGGCACAACGAAACGTGTGTGCGGGATAGTGACCATTCCCGCCTAGTGCTGGCAATGCACGAGCACTGCCAAAAGGCAAAGGAAGGCGCTTAGCATGCGGCTTGTGCGCAAAGCTTTCAGACTGCCAGAGGACCGCAGCTGTGGTAAGCCCGCTTGCTCATTTGACGTTAGATGTCGCCTGCAAGAACTTCACCCGCATCTGGTTTATGCTGCTACCTGTTCTTAGGCGACACCAAGGGCACATGTAGCAAATGCTTTTTCCTGCCTCATTTTGCTAGACCACGCTCTTCTGTGGCACTTTAGTGCTTGCCAAACTGCTATGTGCGTGCTGCTGCTTCCATCTGACAAGGAGCACAGCCTTCTGACAGCAGCTTTCAACTTGTCGAAGAAAGAGCTTGGCCATTTAGATGTGATGCAAATCTGTGTGTGTCTAAGGTGCAGGTGCAAGCTCCTGACAAAGGTGTTCTACACGTTCAATTTCTCCTTGCCAGACACATTGGAAATGTTTTCCTCTATCATTCGCACCAAGAGTTGCAGATTACTTAACTCAGGAGCTCTGAGAATGGAACGGCAAGAGGTGTTCCGCTTACGTCATAAACAGTGCTCCAGAGCGCTTAGCAACGGGCACAACAAAATGTGTGTGCGGGATAGTGACCATTCCCGCCTAGTGCTGGCAATGCACGAGCACTGCCAAAAGGCAAAGGAAGGCGCTTAGCATGCGGCTTGTGCGCAAAGTTTTCAGACTGCCAGAGGACCGCAGCTGTGGTAAGCCGGCTTGCTCATTTGACGTTAGATGTCGCCTGCAAGAACTTCACCCGCATCTGGTTTATGCTGCTACCTGTTCTTAGGCGACAACAAGGACACATGCAGTAAATGCTTTTTCCTGTTTCATTTTGCTAGACCACGCTCTTCTGTGGCTCTTTAGTGCTTGCCAAACTGCTATGTGCCTGCTGCTGCTTCAATCTGACAAGGAGCACAGCCTTCTGACAGCAGCTTTCAACTTGTCGAAGAAAGAGCTTGGCCATTTCGATGAGATGCAAATCAGTGTGTGTGTAAGGTGCAGGTGCGAACTCCTGACAAAGGTGTTCTCCAGGTTCAGTTTCTCCCTGCCAGACACTTTGGAAATGTTTTCCTCTATCATTTGCACCAAGAGTCGCAGATTACTTAACTCAGGAGCTCTGAGAATGGAACGGCAAGAGGTGTTCCGCTTACGTCATAAACAGTGCTCCAGAGCGCTTAGCAACGGGCACAACGAAACGTGTGTGCGGGATAGTGACCATTCCCGCCTAGTGCTGGCAATGCACGAGCACTGCCAAAAGGCAAAGGAAGGCGCTTTTCATCCGGCTTGTGCGCAAAGCTTTCAGACTGCCAGAGGACCGCAGCTGTGGTAAGCCCGCTTGCTCATTTGACGTTAGATGTCGCCTGCAAGAACTTCACCCGCATCTGGTTTATGCTGCTACCTGTTGTTAGGCGACAACAAGGACACGTGCAGTAAATGCTTTTTCCTGTTTCATTTTGCTAGACCACGCTCTTCTGTGGCACTTTAGTGCTTGCCAAACTGCTATGTGCGTGCTGCTGCTTCCATCTGACAAGGAGCACAGCCTTCTGACAGCAGCTTTCAACTTGTCGAAGAAAGAGCTTGGCCATTTAGATGTGATGCAAATCTGTGTGTGTCTAAGGTGCAGGTGCAAGCTCCTGACAAAGGTGTTCTCCAGGTTCAGTTTCTCCTTGCCAGACACTTTGGAAATGTTTTCCTCTATCATTCGCACCAAGAGTCGCAGATTACTTAACTCAGGAGCTCTGAGAATGGAACGGCAAGAGGTGTTCCGCTTACGTCATAAACAGTGCTCCAGAGCACTTAGCAACGGGCACAACGAAATGTGTGTGCGGGATAGTGACCATTCCCGCCTAATGCTGGCAATGCACAAGCACTGCCAAAAGGCAAAGGAAGGCGCTTAGCATGCGGCTTGTGCGCAAAGCTTTCAGACTGCCAGAGGACCGCAGCTGTGGTAAGCCGGCTTGCTCATTTGACGTTAGATGTCGCCTGCAAGAACTTCACCAGCATCTGGTTTATGCTGCTACCTGTTGTTAGGCGACACCAAGGGCACATGTAGCAAATGCTTTTTCCTGCCTCATTTTGCTAGACCACGCTCTTCTGTGGCACTTTAGTGCTTGCCAAACTGCTATGTGCGTGCTGCTGCTTCCATCTGACAAGGAGCACAGCCTTCTGACAGCAGCTTTCAACTTGTCGAAGAAAGAGCTTGGCCATTTAGATGTGATGCAAATCTGTGTGTGTGTAAGGTGCAGGTGCAAGCTCCTGACAAAGGTGTTCTCCAGGTTCAGTTTCTCCTTGCCAGACACATTGGAAATGTTTTCCTCTATCATTCGCACCAAGAGTCGCAGATTACTTAACTCAGGAGCTCTGAGAATGGAACGGCAAGAGGTGTTCCGCTTACGTCATAAACAGTGCTCCAGAGCGCTTAGCAACGGGCACAACGAAACGTGTGTGCGGGATAGTGACCATTCCCGCCTAGTGATGGCAATGCACGAGCACTGCCAAAAGGCTAAGGAAGGCGCTTAGCATGCGGCTTGTGCGCAAAGTTTTCAGACTGCCAGAGGACCGCAGCTGTGGTAAGCCCGCTTGCTCATTTGACGTTAGATGTCGCCTGCAAGAACTTCACCCGCATCTGGTTTATGCTGCTACCTGTTCTTAGGCGACAACAAGGACACATGCAGTAAATGCTTTTTCCTGTTTCATTTTGCTAGACCACGCTCTTCTGTGGCTCTTTAGTGCTTGCCAAACTGCTATGTGCGTGCTGCTGCTTCCATCTGACAAGGAGCACAGCCTTCTGACAGCAGCTTTCAACTTGTCGAAGAAAGAGCTTGGCCATTTAGATGTGATGCAAATCTGTGTGTGTGTAAGTTGCAGGTGCGAGCTCCTGACAAAGGTGTTTTCCAGGTTCAGTTTCTCCCTGCCAGACACTTTGGAAATGTTTTCCTCTATCATTTGCACCAAGAGTCGCAGATTACTTAACTCAGGAGCTCTGAGAATGGAACGGCAAGAGGTGTTCCGCTTACGTCATAAACAGTGCTCCAGAGCGCTTAGCAACGGGCACAACGAAACGTGTGTGCGGGATAGTGACCATTCCCGCCTAGTGCTGGCAATGCACGAGCACTGCCAAAAGGCAAAGGAAGGCGCTTAGTATGCGGCTTGTGCGCAAAGCTTTCAGACTGCCAGAGGACCGCAGCTGTGGTAAGCCCGCTTGCTCATTTGACGTTAGATGTCGCCTGCAAGAACTTCACCCGCATCTGGTTTATGCTGCTACCTGTTGTTAGGCGACACCAAGGGCACATGCAGCAAATGCTTTTTCCTGCCTCATTTTGCTAGACCACGCTCTTCTGTGGCACTTTAGTGCTTGCCAAACTGCTATGTGCGTGCTGCTGCTTCCATCTGACAAGGAGCACAGCCTTCTGACAGCAGCTTTCAACTTGTCGAAGAAAGAGCTTGGCCATTTAGATGTGATGCAAATCTGTGTGTGTGTAAGGTGCAGGTGCAAGCTCCTGACAAAGGTGTTCTCCAGGTTCAGTTTCTCCTTGCCAGACACATTGGAAATGTTTTCCTCTATCATTCGCACCAAGAGTCGCAGATTACTTAACTCAGGAGCTCTGAGAATGGAACGGCAAGAGGTGTTCCGCTTATGTCATAAACAGTGCTCCAGAGCGCTTAGCAACGGGCACAACAAAACGTGTGTGCGGGATAGTGACCATTCCCGCCTAGTGCTGGCAATGCACGAGCACTGCCAAAAGGCGAAGGAAGGCGCTTAGCATCTGGCTTGTGCGCAAAGCTTTCAGACTGCCAGAGGACCGCAGCTGTGGTAAGCCCGCTTGCTCATTTGACGTTAGATGTCACCTGCAAGAACTTCACCAGCATCTGGTTTATGCTGCTACCTGTTGTTGGGCGACACCAAGGACACATGTGGCAAATGCTTTTTCCTGTTTCATTTTGCTAGACCACGCTCTTCTGTGGCACTTTAGTGCTTGCCAAACTGCTATGTGCGTGCTGCTGCTTCCATCTGACAAGGAGCACAGCCTTCTGACAGCAGCTTTCAACTTGTCGAAGAAAGAGCTTGGCCATTTAGATGTGCTGCAAATCTGTGTGTGTGTAAGGTGCAGGTGCCAGCTCCTGACAAAGGTGTTCTCCAGGTTCAGTTTCTCCCTGCCAGACACATTGGAAATGTTTTCCTCTATCATTCGCACCAAGAGTTGCAGATTACTTAACTCAGGAGCTCTGAGAATGGAACGGCAAGAGGTGCTCCGCTTACGTCATAAACAGTGCTCCAGAGCGCTTAGCAACGGGCACAACGAAACGTGTGTGCGGGATAGTGACCATTCCCGCCTAGTGCTAGCAATGCACGAGCACTGCCAAAAGGCAAAGGAAGGCGCTTAGCATGCGGCTTGTGCGCAAAGCTTTCAGACTGCCAGAGGACCGCAGCTGTGGTAAGCCCGCTTGCTCATTTGACGTTAGATGTCGCCTGCAAGAACTTCACCCGCATCTGGTTTATGCTGCTACCTGTTGTTAGGCGACACCAAGGGCACATGTAGCAAATGCTTTTTCCTGTTTCATTTTGCTAGACCACGCTCTTCTGTGGCTCTTTAGTGCTTGCCAAACTCCTATGTGCGTGCTGCTGCTTCCATCTGACAAGGAGCACAGCCTTCTGACAGCAGCTTTCAACTTGTCGAAGAAAGAGCTTGGCCATTTAGATGTGATGCAAATCTGTGTGTGTCTAAGGTGCAGGTGCAAGCTCCTGACAAAGGTGTTCTCCAGGTTCAGTTTCTCCCTGCCAGACACTTTGGAAATGTTTTCCTCTATCATTCGCACCAAGAGTCGCAGATTACTTAACTCAGGAGCTCTGAGAATGGAACGGCAAGAGGTGTTCCGCTTATGTCATAAACAGTGCTCCAGAGCGCTTAACAACGGGCACAACGAAACGTGTGTGCGGGATAGTGACCATTCCCGCCTAGTGCTGGCAATGCACGAGCACTGCCAAAAGGCAAAGGAAGGCGCTTAGCATGCGGCTTGTGCGCAAAGCTTTCAGACTGCCAGAGGACCGCAGCTGTGGTAAGCCCGCTTGCTCATTTGACGTTAGATGTCGCCTGCAAGAACTTCACCCGCATGTGGTTTATGCTGCTACCTGTTGTTAGGCGACAACAAGGGCACATGTAGCAAATGCTTTTTCCTGTTTCATTTTGCTAGACCACGCTCTTCTGTGGCACTTTAGTGCTTGCCAAACTGCTATGTGCGTGCTGCTGCTTCCATCTGACAAGGAGCACAGCCTTCTGACAGCAGCTTTCAACTTGTCGAAGAAAGAGCTTGGCCATTTAGATGTGATGCAAATCTGTGTGTGTCTAAGGTGCAGGTGCAAGCTCCTGACAAAGGTGTTCTCCAGGTTCAATTTCTCCTTGCCAGACACTTTGGAAATGTTTTCCTCTATCATTCGCACCAAGAGTCGCAGATTACTTAACTCAGGAGCTCTGAGAATGGAACGGCAAGAGGTGTTCCGCTTATGTCATAAACAGTGCTCCAGAGCGCTTAGCAACGGGCACAACAAAACGTGTGTGCGGGATAGTGACCATTCCCGCCTAGTGCTGGCAATGCACGAGCACTGCCAAAAGGCAAAGGAAGGCGCTTAGCATGCGGCTTGTGCGCAAAGCTTTCAGACTGCCAGAGGACCGCAGCTGTGGTAAGCCCGCTTGCTCATTTGACGTTAGATGTCGCCTGCAAGAACTTCACCCGCATCTGGTTTATGCTGCTACCTGTTGTTAGGCGACACCAAGGGCACATGTAGCAAATGCTTTTTCCTGCCTCATTTTGCTAGACCACGCTCTTCTGTGGCACTTTAGTGCTTGCCAAACTGCTATGTGCGTGCTGCTGCTTCCATCTGACAAGGAGCACAGCCTTCTGACAGCAGCTTTCAACTTGTCGAAGAAAGAGCTTGGCCATTTAGATGTGATGCAAATCTGTGTGTGTCTAAGGTGCAGGTGCAAGCTCCTGACAAAGGTGTTCTCCAGGTTCAGTTTCTCCTTGCCAGACACATTGGAAATGTTTTCCTCTATCATTCGCACCAAGAGTCGCAGATTACTTAACTCAGGAGCTCTGAGAATGGAACGGCAAGAGGTGTTCTGCTTACGTCATAAACAGTGCTCCAGAGCGCTTAGCAACGGGCACAACGAAACGTGTGTGCGGGATAGTGACCATTCCCGCCTAGTGCTAGCAATGCACGAGCACTGCCAAAAGGCAAAGGAAGGCGCTTAGCATCCAGCTTGTGCGCAAAGCTTTCAGACTGCCAGAGGACCGCAGCTGTGGTAAGCCCGCTTGCTCATTTGACGTTAGATGTCGCCTGCAAGAACTTCACCCGCATCTGGTTTATGCTGCTACCTGGTCTTAGGCGACAACAAGGACACATGCAGTAAATGCTTTTTCCTGTTTCATTTTGCTAGACCACGCTCTTCTGTGGCTCTTTAGTGCTTGCCAAACTGCTATGTGCGTGCTGCTGCTTCCATCTGACAAGGAGCACAGCCTTCTGACAGCAGCTTTCAACTTGTCGAAGAAAGAGCTTGGCCATTTAGATGTGATGCAAATCTGTGTGTGTGTAAGTTGCAGGTGCGAGCTCCTGACAAAGGTGTTTTCCAGGTTCAGTTTCTCCCTGCCAGACACTTTGGAAATGTTTTCCTCTATCATTTGCACCAAGAGTCGCAGATTACTTAACTCAGGAGCTCTGAGAATGGAACGGCAAGAGGTGTTCCGCTTACGTCATAAACAGTGCTCCAGAGCGCTTAGCAACGGGCACAACGAAACGTGTGTGCGGGATAGTGACCATTCCCGCCTAGTGCTGGCAATGCACGAGCACTGCCAAAAGGCAAAGGAAGGCGCTTAGTATGCGGCTTGTGCGCAAAGCTTTCAGACTGCCAGAGGACCGCAGCTGTGGTAAGCCCGCTTGCTCATTTGACGTTAGATGTCGCCTGCAAGAACTTCACCCGCATCTGGTTTATGCTGCTACCTGTTCTTAGGCGACACCAAGGGCACATGCAGCAAATGCTTTTTCCTGCCTCATTTTGCTAGACCACGCTCTTCTGTGGCACTTTAGTGCTTGCCAAACTGCTATGTGCGTGCTGCTGCTTCCATCTGACAAGGAGCACAGCCTTCTGACAGCAGCTTTCAACTTGTCGAAGAAAGAGCTTGGCCATTTAGATGTGATGCAAATCTGTGTGTGTGTAAGGTGCAGGTGCAAGCTCCTGACAAAGGTGTTCTCCAGGTTCAGTTTCTCCTTGCCAGACACATTGGAAATGTTTTCCTCTATCATTCGCACCAAGAGTCGCAGATTACTTAACTCAGGAGCTCTGAGAATGGAACGGCAAGAGGTGTTCCGCTTATGTCATAAACAGTGCTCCAGAGCGCTTAACAACGGGCACAACGAAACGTGTGTGCGGGATAGTGACCATTCCCGCCTAGTGCTGGCAATGCACGAGCACTGCCAAAAGGCAAAGGAAGGCGCTTAGCATGCGGCTTGTGCGCAAAGCTTTCAGACTGCCAGAGGACCGCAGCTGTGGTAAGCCCGCTTGCTCATTTGACGTTAGATGTCGCCTGCAAGAACTTCACCCGCATCTGGTTTATGCTGCTACCTGTTGTTAGGCGACACCAAGGGCACATGTAGCAAATGCTTTTTCCTGCCTCATTTTGCTAGACCACGCTCTTCTGTGGCACTTTAGTGCTTGCCAAACTGCTATGTGCGTGCTGCTGCTTCCATCTGACAAGGAGCACAGCCTTCTGACAGCAGCTTTCAACTTGTCGAAGAAAGAGCTTGGCCATTTAGATGTGATGCAAATCTGTGTGTGTCTAAGGTGCAGGTGCAAGCTCCTGACAAAGGTGTTCTCCAGGTTCAGTTTCTCCTTGCCAGACACATTGGAAATGTTTTCCTCTATCATTCGCACCAAGAGTCGCAGATTACTTAACTCAGGAGCTCTGAGAATGGAACGGCAAGAGGTGTTCTGCTTACGTCATAAACAGTGCTCCAGAGCGCTTAGCAACGGGCACAACGAAACGTGTGTGCGGGATAGTGACCATTCCCGCCTAGTGCTAGCAATGCACGAGCACTGCCAAAAGGCAAAGGAAGGCGCTTAGCATCCAGCTTGTGCGCAAAGCTTTCAGACTGCCAGAGGACCGCAGCTGTGGTAAGCCCGCTTGCTCATTTGACGTTAGATGTCGCCTGCAAGAACTTCACCCGCATCTGGTTTATGCTGCTACCTGTTCTTAGGCGACAACAAGGACACATGCAGTAAATGCTTTTTCCTGTTTCATTTTGCTAGACCACGCTCTTCTGTGGCACTTTAGTGCTTGCCAAACTCCTATGTGCGTGCTGCTGCTTCCATCTGACAAGGAGCACAGCCTTCTGACAGCAGCTTTCAACTTGTCGAAGAAAGAGCTTGGCCATTTAGATGTGATGCAAATCTGTGTGTGTGTAAGGTGCAGGTGCCAGCTCCTGACAAAGGTGTTCTCCAGGTTCAGTTTCTCCCTGCCAGACACATTGGAAATGTTTTCCTCTATCATTCGCACCAAGAGTTGCAGATTACTTAACTCAGGAGCTCTGAGAATGGAACGGCAAGACGTGTTCCGCTTACGTCATAAACAGTGCTCCAGAGCGCTTAGCAACGGGCACAACGAAACGTGTGTGCGGGATAGTGACCATTCCCGCCTAGTGCTGGCAATGCACGAGCACTGCCAAAAGGCAAAGGAAGGCGCTTAGCATCCAGCTTGTGCGCAAAGCTTTCAGACTGCCAGAGGACCGCAGCTGTGGTAAGCCCGCTTGCTCATTTGACGTTAGATGTCGCCTGCAAGAACTTCACCCGCATGTGGTTTATGCTGCTACCTGTTGTTAGGCGACACCAAGGGCACATGTAGCAAATGCTTTTTCCTGTTTCATTTTGCTAGACCACGCTCTTCTGTGGCACTTTAGTGCTTGCCAAACTGCTATGTGCGTGCTGCTGCTTCCATCTGACAAGGAGCACAGCCTTCTGACAGCAGCTTTCAACTTGTCGAAGAAAGAGCTTGGCCATTTAGATGTGCTGCAAATCTGTGTGTGTGTAAGGTGCAGGTGCCAGCTCCTGACAAAGGTGTTCTCCAGGTTCAATTTCTCCCTGCCAGACACATTGGAAATGTTTTCCTCTATCATTCGCACCAAGAGTCGCAGATTACTTAACTCAGGAGCTCTGAGAATGGAACGGCAAGAGGTGTTCCGCTTATGTCATAAACAGTGCTCCAGAGCGCTTAGCAACAGGCACAACAAAACGTGTGTGCGGGATAGTGACCATTCCCGCCTAGTGCTGGCAATGCACGAGCACTGCCAAAAGGCAAAGGAAGGCGCTTAGCATGCGGCTTGTGCGCAAAGCTTTCAGACTGCCAGAGGACCGCAGCTGTGGTAAGCCCGCTTGCTCATTTTACGTTAGATGTCGCCTGCAAGAACTTCACCCGCATCTGGTTTATGCTGCTACCTGTTCTTAGGCGACAACAAGGACACATGCAGTAAATGCTTTTTCCTGTTTCATTTTGCTAGACCACGCTCTTCTGTGGCTCTTTAGTGCTTGCCAAACTGCTATGTGTGTGCTGCTGCTTCCATCTGACAAGGAGCACAGCCTTCTGACAGCAGCTTTCAACTTGTCGAAGAAAGAGCTTGGCCATTTAGATGTGATGCAAATCTGTGTGTGTGTAAGTTGCAGGTGCGAGCTCCTGACAAAGGTGTTTTCCAGGTTCAGTTTCTCCCTGCCAGACACTTTGGAAATGTTTTCCTCTATCATTTGCACCAAGAGTCGCAGATTACTTAACTCAGGAGCTCTGAGAATGGAACGGCAAGAGGTGTTCCGCTTACGTCATAAACAGTGCTCCAGAGCGCTTAGCAACGGGCACAACGAAACGTGTGTGCGGGATAGTGACCATTCCCGCCTAGTGCTGGCAATGCACGAGCACTGCCAAAAGGCAAAGGAAGGCGCTTAGTATGCGGCTTGTGCGCAAAGCTTTCAGACTGCCAGAGGACCGCAGCTGTGGTAAGCCCGCTTGCTCATTTGACGTTAGATGTCGCCTGCAAGAACTTCACCCGCATCTGGTTTATGCTGCTACCTGTTGTTAGGCGACACCAAGGGCACATGCAGCAAATGCTTTTTCCTGCCTCATTTTGCTAGACCACGCTCTTCTGTGGCACTTTAGTGCTTGCCAAACTGCTATGTGCGTGCTGCTGCTTCCATCTGACAAGGAGCACAGCCTTCTGACAGCAGCTTTCAACTTGTCGAAGAAAGAGCTTGGCCATTTAGATGTGATGCAAATCTGTGTGTGTGTAAGGTGCAGGTGCAAGCTCCTGACAAAGGTGTTCTCCAGGTTCAGTTTCTCCTTGCCAGACACATTGGAAATGTTTTCCTCTATCATTCGCACCAAGAGTCGCAGATTACTTAACTCAGGAGCTCTGAGAATGGAACGGCAAGAGGTGTTCCGCTTACGTCATAAACAGTGCTCCAGAGCGCTTAGCAACGGGCACAACAAAACGTGTGTGCGGGATAGTGACCATTCCCGCCTAGTGCTGGCAATGCACGAGCACTGCCAAAAGGCGAAGGAAGGCGCTTAGCATCTGGCTTGTGCGCAAAGCTTTCAGACTGCCAGAGGACCGCAGCTGTGGTAAGCCCGCTTGCTCATTTGACGTTAGATGTCACCTGCAAGAACTTCACCAGCATCTGGTTTATGCTGCTACCTGTTGTTGGGCGACACCAAGGACACATGTGGCAAATGCTTTTTCCTGTTTCATTTTGCTAGACCACGCTCTTCTGTGGCACTTTAGTGCTTGCCAAACTGCTATGTGCGTGCTGCTGCTTCCATCTGACAAGGAGCACAGCCTTCTGACAGCAGCTTTCAACTTGTCGAAGAAAGAGCTTGGCCATTTAGATGTGCTGCAAATCTGTGTGTGTGTAAGGTGCAGGTGCCAGCTCCTGACAAAGGTGTTCTCCAGGTTCAGTTTCTCCCTGCCAGACACATTGGAAATGTTTTCCTCTATCATTCGCACCAAGAGTTGCAGATTACTTAACTCAGGAGCTCTGAGAATGGAACGGCAAGAGGTGCTCCGCTTACGTCATAAACAGTGCTCCAGAGCGCTTAGCAACGGGCACAACGAAACGTGTGTGCGGGATAGTGACCATTCCCGCCTAGTGCTAGCAATGCACGAGCACTGCCAAAAGGCAAAGGAAGGCGCTTAGCATGCGGCTTGTGCGCAAAGCTTTCAGACTGCCAGAGGACCGCAGCTGTGGTAAGCCCGCTTGCTCATTTGACGTTAGATGTCGCCTGCAAGAACTTCACCCGCATCTGGTTTATGCTGCTACCTGTTGTTAGGCGACACCAAGGGCACATGTAGCAAATGCTTTTTCCTGTTTCATTTTGCTAGACCACGCTCTTCTGTGGCTCTTTAGTGCTTGCCAAACTCCTATGTGCGTGCTGCTGCTTCCATCTGACAAGGAGCACAGCCTTCTGACAGCAGCTTTCAACTTGTCGAAGAAAGAGCTTGGCCATTTAGATGTGATGCAAATCTGTGTGTGTCTAAGGTGCAGGTGCAAGCTCCTGACAAAGGTGTTCTCCAGGTTCAGTTTCTCCCTGCCAGACACTTTGGAAATGTTTTCCTCTATCATTCGCACCAAGAGTCGCAGATTACTTAACTCAGGAGCTCTGAGAATGGAACGGCAAGAGGTGTTCCGCTTATGTCATAAACAGTGCTCCAGAGCGCTTAACAACGGGCACAACGAAACGTGTGTGCGGGATAGTGACCATTCCCGCCTAGTGCTGGCAATGCACGAGCACTGCCAAAAGGCAAAGGAAGGCGCTTAGCATGCGGCTTGTGCGCAAAGCTTTCAGACTGCCAGAGGACCGCAGCTGTGGTAAGCCCGCTTGCTCATTTGACGTTAGATGTCGCCTGCAAGAACTTCACCCGCATCTGGTTTATGCTGCTACCTGTTCTTAGGCGACAACAAGGGCACATGTAGCAAATGCTTTTTCCTGTTTCATTTTGCTAGACCACGCTCTTCTGTGGCACTTTAGTGCTTGCCAAACTGCTATGTGCGTGCTGCTGCTTCCATCTGACAAGGAGCACAGCCTTCTGACAGCAGCTTTCAACTTGTCGAAGAAAGAGCTTGGCCATTTAGATGTGATGCAAATCTGTGTGTGTCTAAGGTGCAGGTGCAAGCTCCTGACAAAGGTGTTCTCCAGGTTCAATTTCTCCTTGCCAGACACTTTGGAAATGTTTTCCTCTATCATTCGCACCAAGAGTCGCAGATTACTTAACTCAGGAGCTCTGAGAATGGAACGGCAAGAGGTGTTCCGCTTATGTCATAAACAGTGCTCCAGAGCGCTTAGCAACGGGCACAACAAAACGTGTGTGCGGGATAGTGACCATTCCCGCCTAGTGCTGGCAATGCACGAGCACTGCCAAAAGGCAAAGGAAGGCGCTTAGCATGCGGCTTGTGCGCAAAGCTTTCAGACTGCCAGAGGACCGCAGCTGTGGTAAGCCCGCTTGCTCATTTGACGTTAGATGTCGCCTGCAAGAACTTCACCCGCATCTGGTTTATGCTGCTACCTGTTCTTAGGCGACAACAAGGACACATGCAGTAAATGCTTTTTCCTGTTTCATTTTGCTAGACCACGCTCTTCTGTGGCTCTTTAGTGCTTGCCAAACTGCTATGTGCGTGCTGCTGCTTCCATCTGACAAGGAGCACAGCCTTCTGACAGCAGCTTTCAACTTGTCGAAGAAAGAGCTTGGCCATTTAGATGTGATGCAAATCTGTGTGTGTGTAAGTTGCAGGTGCGAGCTCCTGACAAAGGTGTTTTCCAGGTTCAGTTTCTCCCTGCCAGACACTTTGGAAATGTTTTCCTCTATCATTCGCACCAAGAGTTGCAGATTACTTAACTCAGGAGCTCTGAGAATGGAACGGCAAGAGGTGTTCCGCTTACGTCATAAACAGTGCTCCAGAGCGCTTAGCAACGGGCACAACGAAACGTGTGTGCGGGATAGTGACCATTCCCGCCTAGTGCTGGCAATGCACGAGCACTGCCAAAAGGCAAAGGAAGGCGCTTAGTATGCGGCTTGTGCGCAAAGCTTTCAGACTGCCAGAGGACCGCAGCTGTGGTAAGCCCGCTTGCTCATTTGACGTTAGATGTCGCCTGCAAGAACTTCACCCGCATCTGGTTTATGCTGCTACCTGTTGTTAGGCGACACCAAGGGCACATGCAGCAAATGCTTTTTCCTGCCTCATTTTGCTAGACCACGCTCTTCTGTGGCACTTTAGTGCTTGCCAAACTGCTATGTGCGTGCTGCTGCTTCCATCTGACAAGGAGCACAGCCTTCTGACAGCAGCTTTCAACTTGTCGAAGAAAGAGCTTGGCCATTTAGATGTGATGCAAATCTGTGTGTGTGTAAGGTGCAGGTGCAAGCTCCTGACAAAGGTGTTCTCCAGGTTCAGTTTCTCCTTGCCAGACACATTGGAAATGTTTTCCTCTATCATTCGCACCAAGAGTCGCAGATTACTTAACTCAGGAGCTCTGAGAATGGAACGGCAAGAGGTGTTCCGCTTATGTCATAAACAGTGCTCCAGAGCGCTTAGCAACGGGCACAACAAAACGTGTGTGCGGGATAGTGACCATTCCCGCCTAGTGCTGGCAATGCACGAGCACTGCCAAAAGGCGAAGGAAGGCGCTTAGCATCTGGCTTGTGCGCAAAGCTTTCAGACTGCCAGAGGACCGCAGCTGTGGTAAGCCCGCTTGCTCATTTGACGTTAGATGTCACCTGCAAGAACTTCACCAGCATCTGGTTTATGCTGCTACCTGTTGTTGGGCGACACCAAGGACACATGTGGCAAATGCTTTTTCCTGTTTCATTTTGCTAGACCACGCTCTTCTGTGGCTCTTTAGTGCTTGCCAAACTGCTATGTGCGTGCTGCTGCTTCCATCTGACAAGGAGCACAGCCTTCTGACAGCAGCTTTCAACTTGTCGAAGAAAGAGCTTGGCCATTTAGATGTGCTGCAAATCTGTGTGTGTGTAAGGTGCAGGTGCCAGCTCCTGACAAAGGTGTTCTCCAGGTTCAGTTTCTCCCTGCCAGACACATTGGAAATGTTTTCCTCTATCATTCGCACCAAGAGTTGCAGATTACTTAACTCAGGAGCTCTGAGAATGGAACGGCAAGAGGTGCTCCGCTTACGTCATAAACAGTGCTCCAGAGCGCTTAGCAACGGGCACAACGAAACGTGTGTGCGGGATAGTGACCATTCCCGCCTAGTGCTAGCAATGCACGAGCACTGCCAAAAGGCAAAGGAAGGCGCTTAGCATGCGGCTTGTGCGCAAAGCTTTCAGACTGCCAGAGGACCGCAGCTGTGGTAAGCCCGCTTGCTCATTTGACGTTAGATGTCGCCTGCAAGAACTTCACCCGCATCTGGTTTATGCTGCTACCTGTTGTTAGGCGACACCAAGGGCACATGTAGCAAATGCTTTTTCCTGTTTCATTTTGCTAGACCACGCTCTTCTGTGGCTCTTTAGTGCTTGCCAAACTGCTATGTGCGTGCTGCTGCTTCCATCTGACAAGGAGCACAGCCTTCTGACAGCAGCTTTCAACTTGTCGAAGAAAGAGCTTGGCCATTTAGATGTGATGCAAATCTGTGTGTGTGTAAGGTGCAGGTGCAAGCTCCTGACAAAGGTGTTCTCCAGGTTCAGTTTCTCCCTGCCAGACACTTTGGAAATGTTTTCCTCTATCATTCGCACCAAGAGTCGCAGATTACTTAACTCAGGAGCTCTGAGAATGGAACGGCAAGAGGTGTTCCGCTTATGTCATAAACAGTGCTCCAGAGCGCTTAACAACGGGCACAACGAAACGTGTGTGCGGGATAGTGACCATTCCCGCCTAGTGCTGGCAATGCACGAGCACTGCCAAAAGGCAAAGGAAGGCGCTTAGCATGCGGCTTGTGCGCAAAGCTTTCAGACTGCCAGAGGACCGCAGCTGTGGTAAGCCCGCTTGCTCATTTGACGTTAGATGTCGCCTGCAAGAACTTCACCCGCATCTGGTTTATGCTGCTACCTGTTCTTAGGCGACAACAAGGGCACATGTAGCAAATGCTTTTTCCTGTTTCATTTTGCTAGACCACGCTCTTCTGTGGCACTTTAGTGCTTGCCAAACTGCTATGTGCGTGCTGCTGCTTCCATCTGACAAGGAGCACAGCCTTCTGACAGCAGCTTTCAACTTGTCGAAGAAAGAGCTTGGCCATTTAGATGTGATGCAAATCTGTGTGTGTCTAAGGTGCAGGTGCAAGCTCCTGACAAAGGTGTTCTCCAGGTTCAATTTCTCCTTGCCAGACACTTTGGAAATGTTTTCCTCTATCATTCGCACCAAGAGTCGCAGATTACTTAACTCAGGAGCTCTGAGAATGGAACGGCAAGAGGTGTTCCGCTTATGTCATAAACAGTGCTCCAGAGCGCTTAGCAACGGGCACAACAAAACGTGTGTGCGGGATAGTGACCATTCCCGCCTAGTGCTGGCAATGCACGAGCACTGCCAAAAGGCAAAGGAAGGCGCTTAGCATGCGGCTTGTGCGCAAAGCTTTCAGACTGCCAGAGGACCGCAGCTGTGGTAAGCCCGCTTGCTCATTTGACGTTAGATGTCGCCTGCAAGAACTTCACCCGCATCTGGTTTATGCTGCTACCTGTTGTTAGGCGACACCAAGGGCACATGTAGCAAATGCTTTTTCCTGCCTCATTTTGCTAGACCACGCTCTTCTGTGGCACTTTAGTGCTTGCCAAACTCCTATGTGCGTGCTGCTGCTTCCATCTGACAAGGAGCACAGCCTTCTGACAGCAGCTTTCAACTTGTCGAAGAAAGAGCTTGGCCATTTAGATGTGATGCAAATCTGTGTGTGTCTAAGGTGCAGGTGCAAGCTCCTGACAAAGGTGTTCTCCAGGTTCAGTTTCTCCTTGCCAGACACATTGGAAATGTTTTCCTCTATCATTCGCACCAAGAGTTGCAGATTACTTAACTCAGGAGCTCTGAGAATGGAACGGCAAGAGGTGTTCCGCTTATGTCATAAACAGTGCTCCAGAGGGCTTAGCAACGGGCACAACGAAACGTGTGTGCGGGATAGTGACCATTCCCGCCTAGTGATGGCAATGCACGAGCACTGCCAAAAGGCAAAGGAAGGCGCTTAGCATGCGGCTTGTGCGCAAAGCTTTCAGACTGCCAGAGGACCGCAGCTGTGGTAAGCCCGCTTGCTCATTTGACGTTAGATGTCGCCTGCAAGAACTTCACCCGCATCTGGTTTATGCTGCTACCTGTTGTTAGGCGACAACAAGGACACATGCAGTAAATGCTTTTTCCTGTTTCATTTTGGTAGACCACGCTCTTCTGTGGCATTTTAGTGCTTGCCAAACTGCTATGTGCGTGCTGCTGCTTCCATCTGACAAGGAGCACAGCCTTCTGACAGCAGCTTTCAACTTGTCGAAGAAAGAGCTTGGCCATTTCGATGAGATGCAAATCTGTGTGTGTGTAAGGTGCAGGTGCGAGCTCCTGACAAAGGTGTTCTCCAGGTTCAGTTTCTCCCTGCCAGACACTTTGGAAATGTTTTCCTCTATCATTTGCACCAAGAGTCGCAGATTACTTAACTCAGGAGCTCTGAGAATGGAACGGCAAGAGGTGTTCCGCTTACGTCATAAACAGAGCTCCAGAGCGCTTAGCAACGGGCACAACGAAACGTGTGTGCGGGATAGTGACCATTCCCGCCTAGTGCTGGCAATGCACGAGCACTGCCAAAAGGCAAAGGAAGGCGCTTTTCAACCGGCTTGTGCGCAAAGCTTTCAGACTGCCAGAGGACCGCAGCTGTGGTAAGCCCGCTTGCTCATTTGACGTTAGATGTCGCCTGCAAGAACTTCACCCGCATCTGGTTTATGCTGCTACCTGCTGTTAGGCGACAACAAGGACACATGCAGTAAATGCTTTTTCCTGTTTCATTTTGCTAGACCACGCTCTTCTGTGGCTCTTTAGTGCTTGCCAAACTCCTATGTGCGTGCTGCTGCTTCCATCTGACAAGGAGCACAGCCTTCTGACAGCAGCTTTCAACTTGTCGAAGAAAGAGCTTGGCCATATAGATGTGATGCAAATCTGTGTGTGTCTAAGGTGCAGGTGCAAGCTCCTGACAAAGGTGTTCTCCAGGTTCAGTTTCTCCTTGCCAGACACATTGGAAATGTTTTCCTCTATCATTCGCACCAAGAGTCGCAGATTACTTAACTCAGGAGCTCTGAGAATGGAACGGCAAGAGGTGTTCTGCTTACGTCATAAACAGTGCTCCAGAGCGCTTAGCAACGGGCACAACGAAACGTGTGTGCGGGATAGTGACCATTCCCGCCTAGTGCTGGCAATGCACGAGCACTGCCAAAAGGCGAAGGAAGGCGCTTAGCATCTGGCTTGTGCGCAAAGCTTTCAGACTGCCAGAGGACCGCAGCTGTGGTAAGCCCGCTTGCTCATTTGACGTTAGATGTCACCTGCAAGAACTTCACCAGCATCTGGTTTATGCTGCTACCTGTTGTTGGGCGACACCAAGGACACATGTGGCAAATGCTTTTTCCTGTTTCATTTTGCTAGACCACGCTCTTCTGTGGCACTTTAGTGCTTGCCAAACTGCTATGTGCGTGCTGCTGCTTCCATCTGACAAGGAGCACAGCCTTCTGACAGCAGCTTTCAACTTGTCGAAGAAAGAGCTTGGCCATTTAGATGTGATGCAAATCTGTGTGTGTCTAAGGTGCAGGTGCAAGCTCCTGACAAAGGTGTTCTCCAGGTTCAATTTCTCCTTGCCAGACACTTTGGAAATGTTTTCCTCTATCATTCGCACCAAGAGTCGCAGATTACTTAACTCAGGAGCTCTGAGAATGGAACGGCAAGAGGTGTTCCGCTTATGTCATAAACAGTGCTCCAGAGCGCTTAGCAACAGGCACAACAAAACGTGTGTGCGGGATAGTGACCATTCCCGCCTAGTGCTGGCAATGCACGAGCACTGCCAAAAGGCAAAGGAAGGCGCTTAGCATGCGGCTTGTGCGCAAAGCTTTCAGACTGCCAGAGGACCGCAGCTGTGGTAAGCCCGCTTGCTCATTTGACGTTAGATGTCGCCTGCAAGAACTTCACCCGCATCTGGTTTATGCTGCTACCTGTTGTTAGGCGACACCAAGGGCACATGTAGCAAATGCTTTTTCCTGCCTCATTTTGCTAGACCACGCTCTTCTGTGGCACTTTAGTGCTTGCCAAACTGCTATGTGCGTGCTGCTGCTTCCATCTGACAAGGAGCACAGCCTTCTGACAGCAGCTTTCAACTTGTCGAAGAAAGAGCTTGGCCATTTAGATGTGATGCAAATCTGTGTGTGTCTAAGGTGCAGGTGCAAGCTCCTGACAAAGGTGTTCTCCAGGTTCAATTTCTCCTTGCCAGACACATTGGAAATGTTTTCCTCTATCATTCGCACCAAGAGTCGCAGATTACTTAACTCAGGAGCTCTGAGAATGGAACGGCAAGAGGTGTTCCGCTTACGTCATAAACAGTGCTCCAGAGCGCTTAGCAACAGGCACAACAAAACGTGTGTGCGGGATAGTGACCATTCCCGCCTAGTGCTGGCAATGCACGAGCACTGCCAAAAGGCAAAGGAAGGCGCTTAGCATGCGGCTTGTGCGCAAAGCTTTCAGACTGCCAGAGGACCGCAGCTGTGGTAAGCCCGCTTGCTCATTTGACGTTAGATGTCGCCTGCAAGAACTTCACCCGCATCTGGTTTATGCTGCTACCTGTTCTTAGGCGACACCAAGGGCACATGTAGCAAATGCTTTTTCCTGTTTCATTTTGCTAGACCACGCTCTTCTGTGGCACTTTAGTGCTTGCCAAACTGCTATGTGCGTGCTGCTGCTTCCATCTGACAAGGAGCACAGCCTTCTGACAGCAGCTTTCAACTTGTCGAAGAAAGAGCTTGGCCATTTAGATGTGATGCAAATCTGTGTGTGTCTAAGGTGCAGGTGCAAGCTCCTGACAAAGGTGTTCTCCAGGTTCAGTTTCTCCTTGCCAGACACATTGGAAATGTTTTCCTCTATCATTCGCACCAAGAGTCGCAGATTACTTAACTCAGGAGCTCTGAGAATGGAACGGCAAGAGGTGTTCCGCTTATGTCATAAACAGTGCTCCAGAGCGCTTAGCAACAGGCACAACAAAACGTGTGTGCGGGATAGTGACCATTCCCGCCTAGTGCTGGCAATGCACGAGCACTGCCAAAAGGCAAAGGAAGGCGCTTAGCATGCGGCTTGTGCGCAAAGCTTTCAGACTGCCAGAGGACCGCAGCTGTGGTAAGCCCGCTTGCTCATTTGACGTTAGATGTCGCCTGCAAGAACTTCACCCGCATCTGGTTTATGCTGCTACCTGTTGTTAGGCGACACCAAGGGCACATGTAGCAAATGCTTTTTCCTGCCTCATTTTGCTAGACCACGCTCTTCTGTGGCACTTTAGTGCTTGCCAAACTGCTATGTGCGTGCTGCTGCTTCCATCTGACAAGGAGCACAGCCTTCTGACAGCAGCTTTCAACTTGTCGAAGAAAGAGCTTGGCCATTTAGATGTGATGCAAATCTGTGTGTGTCTAAGGTGCAGGTGCAAGCTCCTGACAAAGGTGTTCTCCAGGTTCAATTTCTCCTTGCCAGACACATTGGAAATGTTTTCCTCTATCATTCGCACCAAGAGTTGCAGATTACTTAACTCAGGAGCTCTGAGAATGGAACGGCAAGAGGTGTTCCGCTTATGTCATAAACAGTGCTCCAGAGGGCTTAGCAACGGGCACAACGAAACGTGTGTGCGGGATAGTGACCATTCCCGCCTAGTGATGGCAATGCACGAGCACTGCCAAAAGGCAAAGGAAGGCGCTTAGCATGCGGCTTGTGCGCAAAGCTTTCAGACTGCCAGAGGACCGCAGCTGTGGTAAGCCCGCTTGCTCATTTGACGTTAGATGTCGCCTGCAAGAACTTCACCCGCATCTGGTTTATGCTGCTACCAGTTGTTAGGCGACAACAAGGACACATGCAGTAAATGGTTTTTCCTGTTTCATTTTGGTAGACCACGCTCTTCTGTGGCATTTTAGTGCTTGCCAAACTGCTATGTGCGTGCTGCTGCTTCCATCTGACAAGGAGCACAGCCTTCTGACAGCAGCTTTCAACTTGTCGAAGAAAGAGCTTGGCCATTTCGATGAGATGCAAATCTGTGTGTGTGTAAGGTGCAGGTGCGAGCTCCTGACAAAGGTGTTCTCCAGGTTCAGTTTCTCCCTGCCAGACACTTTGGAAATGTTTTCCTCTATCATTTGCACCAAGAGTCGCAGATTACTTAACTCAGGAGCTCTGAGAATGGAACGGCAAGAGGTGTTCCGCTTACGTCATAAACAGTGCTCCAGAGCGCTTAGCAACGGGCACAACGAAACGTGTGTGCGGGATAGTGACCATTCCCGCCTAGTGCTGGCAATGCACGAGCACTGCCAAAAGGCAAAGGAAGGCGCTTTTCATCCGGCTTGTGCGCAAAGCTTTCAGACTGCCAGAGGACCGCAGCTGTGGTAAGCCCGCTTGCTCATTTGACGTTAGATGTCGCCTGCAAGAACTTCACCCGCATCTGGTTTATGCTGCTACCTGCTGTTAGGCGACAACAAGGACACATGCAGTAAATGCTTTTTCCTGTTTCATTTTGCTAGACCACGCTCTTCTGTGGCTCTTTAGTGCTTGCCAAACTCCTATGTGCGTGCTGCTGCTTCCATCTGACAAGGAGCACAGCCTTCTGACAGCAGCTTTCAACTTGTCGAAGAAAGAGCTTGGCCATTTAGATGTGATGCAAATCTGTGTGTGTCTAAGGTGCAGGTGCAAGCTCCTGACAAAGGTGTTCTCCAGGTTCAGTTTCTCCTTGCCAGACACATTGGAAATGTTTTCCTCTATCATTCGCACCAAGAGTCGCAGATTACTTAACTCAGGAGCTCTGAGAATGGAACGGCAAGAGGTGTTCCGCTTACGTCATAAACAGTGCTCCAGAGCGCTTAGCAACGGGCACAACGAAACGTGTGTGCGGGATAGTGACCATTCCCGCCTAGTGCTGGCAATGCACGAGCACTGCCAAAAGGCAAAGGAAGGCGCTTAGCATCCAGCTTGTGCGCAAAGCTTTCAGACTGCCAGAGGACCGCAGCTGTGGTAAGCCCGCTTGCTCATTTGACGTTAGATGTCGCCTGCAAGAACTTCACCCGCATGTGGTTTATGCTGCTACCTGTTGTTAGGCGACACCAAGGGCACATGTAGCAAATGCTTTTTCCTGCCTCATTTTGCTAGACCACGCTCTTCTGTGGCTCTTTAGTGCTTGCCAAACTGCTATGTGCGTGCTGCTGCTTCCATCTGACAAGGAGCACAGCCTTCTGACAGCAGCTTTCAACTTGTCGAAGAAAGAGCTTGGCCATTTAGATGTGATGCAAATCTGTGTGTGTCTAAGGTGCAGGTGCAAGCTCCTGACAAAGGTGTTCTCCAGGTTCAGTTTCTCCCTGCCAGACACATTGGAAATGTTTTCCTCTATCATTTGCACCAAGAGTCGCAGATTACTTAACTCAGGAGCTCTGAGAATGGAACGGCAAGAGGTGTTCCGCTTATGTCATAAACAGTGCTCCAGAGCGCTTAACAACGGGCACAACGAAACGTGTGTGCGGGATAGTGACCATTCCCGCCTAGTGCTGGCAATGCACGAGCACTGCCAAAAGGCAAAGGAAGGCGCTTAGCATGCGGCTTGTGCGCAAAGCTTTCAGACTGCCAGAGGACCGCAGCTGTGGTAAGCCCGCTTGCTCATTTGACGTTAGATGTCGCCTGCAAGAACTTCACCCGCATCTGGTTTATGCTGCTACCTGTTCTTAGGCGACAACAAGGACACATGCAGTAAATGCTTTTTCCTGTTTCATTTTGCTAGACCACGCTCTTCTGTGGCTCTTTAGTGCTTGCCAAACTGCTATGTGCGTGCTGCTGCTTCCATCTGACAAGGAGCACAGCCTTCTGACAGCAGCTTTCAACTTGTCGAAGAAAGAGCTTGGCCATTTAGATGTGATGCAAATCTGTGTGTGTGTAAGGTGCAGGTGCAAGCTCCTGACAAAGGTGTTCTCCAGGTTCAGTTTCTCCTTGCCAGACACATTGGAAATGTTTTCCTCTATCATTCGCACCAAGAGTCGCAGATTACTTAACTCAGGAGCTCTGAGAATGGAACGGCAAGAGGTGTTCCGCTTATGTCATAAACAGTGCTCCAGAGCGCTTAGCAACGGGCACAACAAAACGTGTGTGCGGGATAGTGACCATTCCCGCCTAGTGCTGGCAATGCACGAGCACTGCCAAAAGGCAAAGGAAGGCGCTTAGCATGCGGCTTGTGCGCAAAGCTTTCAGACTGCCAGAGGACCGCAGCTGTGGTAAGCCCGCTTGCTCATTTGACGTTAGATGTCGCCTGCAAGAACTTCACCCGCATCTGGTTTATGCTGCTACCTGTTGTTAGGCGACACCAAGGGCACATGTAGCAAATGCTTTTTCCTGCCTCATTTTGCTAGACCACGCTCTTCTGTGGCACTTTAGTGCTTGCCAAACTGCTATGTGCGTGCTGCTGCTTCCATCTGACAAGGAACACAGCCTTCTGACAGCAGCTTTCAACTTGTCGAAGAAAGAGCTTGGCCATTTAGATGTGATGCAAATCTGTGTGTGTCTAAGGTGCAGGTGCAAGCTCCTGACAAAGGTGTTCTCCAGGTTCAATTTCTCCTTGCCAGACACATTGGAAATGTTTTCCTCTATCATTCGCACCAAGAGTTGCAGATTACTTAACTCAGGAGCTCTGAGAATGGAACGGCAAGAGGTGTTCCGCTTACGTCATAAACAGTGCTCCAGAGCGCTTAGCAACGGGCACAACAAAACGTGTGTGCGGGATAGTGACCATTCCCGCCTAGTGCTGGCAATGCACGAGCACTGCCAAAAGGCAAAGGAAGGCGCTTAGCATGCGGCTTGTGCGCAAAGCTTTCAGACTGCCAGAGGACCGCAGCTGTGGTAAGCCCGCTTGCTCATTTGACGTTAGATGTCGCCTGCAAGAACTTCACCCGCATCTGGTTTATGCTGCTACCTGTTCTTAGGCGACACCAAGGGCACATGTAGCAAATGCTTTTTCCTGCCTCATTTTGCTAGACCACGCTCTTCTGTGGCACTTTAGTGCTTGCCAAACTGCTATGTGCGTGCTGCTGCTTCCATCTGACAAGGAGCACAGCCTTCTGACAGCAGCTTTCAACTTGTCGAAGAAAGAGCTTGGCCATTTAGATGTGATGCAAATCTGTGTGTGTCTAAGGTGCAGGTGCAAGCTCCTGACAAAGGTGTTCTCCAGGTTCAGTTTCTCCTTGCCAGACACATTGGAAATGTTTTCCTCTATCATTCGCACCAAGAGTCGCAGATTACTTAACTCAGGAGCTCTGAGAATGGAACGGCAAGAGGTGTTCCGCTTATGTCATAAACAGTGCTCCAGAGCGCTTAGCAACAGGCACAACAAAACGTGTGTGCGGGATAGTGACCATTCCCGCCTAGTGCTGGCAATGCACGAGCACTGCCAAAAGGCAAAGGAAGGCGCTTAGCATGCGGCTTGTGCGCAAAGCTTTCAGACTGCCAGAGGACCGCAGCTGTGGTAAGCCCGCTTGCTCATTTGACGTTAGATGTCGCCTGCAAGAACTTCACCCGCATCTGGTTTATGCTGCTACCTGTTGTTAGGCGACACCAAGGGCACATGTAGCAAATGCTTTTTCCTGCCTCATTTTGCTAGACCACGCTCTTCTGTGGCACTTTAGTGCTTGCCAAACTGCTATGTGCGTGCTGCTGCTTCCATCTGACAAGGAGCACAGCCTTCTGACAGCAGCTTTCAACTTGTCGAAGAAAGAGCTTGGCCATTTCGATGAGATGCAAATCTGTGTGTGTCTAAGGTGCAGGTGCGAGCTCCTGACAAAGGTTTTCTCCAGGTTCAGTTTCTCCCTGCCAGACACTTTGGAAATGTTTTCCTCTATCATTTGCACCAAGAGTCGCAGATTACTTAACTCAGGAGCTCTGAGAATGGAACGGCAAGAGGTGTTCCGCTTACGTCATAAACAGTGCTCCAGAGCGCTTAGCAACGGGCACAACGAAACGTGTGTGCGGGATAGTGACCATTCCCGCCTAGTGCTGGCAATGCACGAGCACTGCCAAAAGGCAAAGGAAGGCGCTTTTCATCCGGCTTGTGCGCAAAGCTTTCAGACTGCCAGAGGACCGCAGCTGTGGTAAGCCCGCTTGCTCATTTGACGTTAGATGTCGCCTGCAAGAACTTCACCCGCATCTGGTTTATGCTGCTACCTGCTGTTAGGCGACAACAAGGACACATGCAGTAAATGCTTTTTCCTGTTTCATTTTGCTAGACCACGCTCTTCTGTGGCTCTTTAGTGCTTGCCAAACTCCTATGTGCGTGCTGCTGCTTCCATCTGACAAGGAGCACAGCCTTCTGACAGCAGCTTTCAACTTGTCGAAGAAAGAGCTTGGCCATTTAGATGTGATGCAAATCTGTGTGTGTCTAAGGTGCAGGTGCAAGCTCCTGACAAAGGTGTTCTCCAGGTTCAGTTTCTCCTTGCCAGACACATTGGAAATGTTTTCCTCTATCATTCGCACCAAGAGTCGCAGATTACTTAACTCAGGAGCTCTGAGAATGGAACGGCAAGAGGTGTTCTGCTTACGTCATAAACAGTGCTCCAGAGCGCTTAGCAACGGGCACAACGAAACGTGTGTGCGGGATAGTGACCATTCCCGCCTAGTGCTAGCAATGCACGAGCACTGCCAAAAGGCAAAGGAAGGCGCTTAGCATCCAGCTTGTGCGCAAAGCTTTCAGACTGCCAGAGGACCGCAGCTGTGGTAAGCCCGCTTGCTCATTTGACGTTAGATGTCGCCTGCAAGAACTTCACCCGCATCTGGTTTATGCTGCTACCTGTTCTTAGGCGACAACAAGGACACATGCAGTAAATGCTTTTTCCTGTTTCATTTTGCTAGACCACGCTCTTCTGTGGCACTTTAGTGCTTGCCAAACTCCTATGTGCGTGCTGCTGCTTCCATCTGACAAGGAGCACAGCCTTCTGACAGCAGCTTTCAACTTGTCGAAGAAAGAGCTTGGCCATTTAGATGTGATGCAAATCTGTGTGTGTGTAAGGTGCAGGTGCCAGCTCCTGACAAAGGTGTTCTCCAGGTTCAGTTTCTCCCTGCCAGACACATTGGAAATGTTTTCCTCTATCATTCGCACCAAGAGTTGCAGATTACTTAACTCAGGAGCTCTGAGAATGGAACGGCAAGAGGTGTTCCGCTTACGTCATAAACAGTGCTCCAGAGCGCTTAGCAACGGGCACAACGAAACGTGTGTGCGGGATAGTGACCATTCCCGCCTAGTGCTGGCAATGCACGAGCACTGCCAAAAGGCAAAGGAAGGCGCTTAGCATCCAGCTTGTGCGCAAAGCTTTCAGACTGCCAGAGGACCGCAGCTGTGGTAAGCCCGCTTGCTCATTTGACGTTAGATGTCGCCTGCAAGAACTTCACCCGCATCTGGTTTATGCTGCTACCTGTTCTTAGGCGACAACAAGGACACATGCAGTAAATGCTTTTTCCTGTTTCATTTTGCTAGACCACGCTCTTCTGTGGCTCTTTAGTGCTTGCCAAACTGCTATGTGCGTGCTGCTGCTTCCATCTGACAAGGAGCACAGCCTTCTGACAGCAGCTTTCAACTTGTCGAAGAAAGAGCTTGGCCATTTAGATGTGATGCAAATCTGTGTGTCTGTAAGGTGCAGGTGCAAGCTCCTGACAAAGGTGTTCTCCAGGTTCAGTTTCTCCCTGCCAGACACATTGGAAATGTTTTCCTCTATCATTCGCACCAAGAGTCGCAGATTACTTAACTCAGGAGCTCTGAGAATGGAACGGCAAGAGGTGTTCTGCTTATGTCATAAACAGTGCTCCAGAGCGCTTAACAACGGGCACAACGAAACGTGTGTGCGGGATAGTGACCATTCCCGCCTAGTGCTGGCAATGCACGAGCACTGCCAAAAGGCAAAGGAAGGCGCTTAGCATGCGGCTTGTGCGCAAAGCTTTCAGACTGCCAGAGGACCGCAGCTGTGGTAAGCCCGCTTGCTCATTTGACGTTAGATGTCGCCTGCAAGAACTTCACCCGCATCTGGTTTATGCTGCTACCTGTTGTTAGGCAACACCAAGGGCACATGTAGCAAATGCTTTTTCCTGCCTCATTTTGCTAGACCACGCTCTTCTGTGGCACTTTAGTGCTTGCCAAACTGCTATGTGCGTGCTGCTGCTTCCATCTGACAAGGAGCACAGCCTTCTGACAGCAGCTTTCAACTTGTCGAAGAAAGAGCTTGGCCATTTAGATGTGATGCAAATCTGTGTGTGTGTAAGGTGCAGGTGCGAGCTCCTGACAAAGGTGTTCTCCAGGTTCAGTTTCTCCTTGCCAGACACATTGGAAATGTTTTCCTCTATCAGTCGCACCAAGAGTCGCAGATTACTTAACTCAGGAGCTCTGAGAATGGAACGGCAAGAGGTGTTCTGCTTACGTCATAAACAGTGCTCCAGAGCGCTTAGCAACGGGCACAACGAAACGTGTGTGCGGGATAGTGACCATTCCCGCCTAGTGCTAGCAATGCACGAGCACTGCCAAAAGGCAAAGGAAGGCGCTTAGCATCCAGCTTGTGCGCAAAGCTTTCAGACTGCCAGAGGACCGCAGCTGTGGTAAGCCCGCTTGCTCATTTGACGTTAGATGTCGCCTGCAAGAACTTCACCCGCATCTGGTTTATGCTGCTACCTGTTCTTAGGCGACAACAAGGACACATGCAGTAAATGCTTTTTCCTGTTTCATTTTGCTAGACCACGCTCTTCTGTGGCACTTTAGTGCTTGCCAAACTGCTATGTGCGTGCTGCTGCTTCCATCTGACAAGGAGCACAGCCTTCTGACAGCAGCTTTCAACTTGTCGAAGAAAGAGCTTGGCCATTTAGATGTGATGCAAATCTGTGTGTGTGTAAGGTGCAGGTGCCAGCTCCTGACAAAGGTGTTCTCCAGGTTCAATTTCTCCCTGCCAGACACATTGGAAATGTTTTCCTCTATCATTCGCACCAAGAGTCGCAGATTACTTAACTCAGGAGCTCTGAGAATGGAACGGCAAGAGGTGTTCCGCTTACGTCATAAACAGTGCTCCAGAGCGCTTAGCAACGGGCACAACGAAACGTGTGTGCGGGATAGTGACCATTCCCGCCTAGTGCTAGCAATGCACGAGCACTGCCAAAAGGCAAAGGAAGGCGCTTAGCATCCAGCTTGTGCGCAAAGCTTTCAGACTGCCAGAGGACCGCAGCTGTGGTAAGCCCGCTTGCTCATTTGACGTTAGATGTCGCCTGCAAGAACTTCACCCGCATGTGGTTTATGCTGCTACCTGTTGTTAGGCGACACCAAGGGCACATGTAGCAAATGCTTTTTCCTGCCTCATTTTGCTAGACCACGCTCTTCTGTGGCACTTTAGTGCTTGCCAAACTGCTATGTGCGTGCTGCTGCTTCCATCTGACAAGGAGCACAGCCTTCTGACAGCAGCTTTCAACTTGTCGAAGAAAGAGCTTGGCCATTTAGATGTGATGCAAATCTGTGTGTGTCTAAGGTGCAGGTGCAAGCTCCTGACAAAGGTGTTCTCCAGGTTCAGTTTCTCCCTGCCAGACACATTGGAAATGTTTTCCTCTATCATTTGCACCAAGAGTCGCAGATTACTTAACTCAGGAGCTCTGAGAATGGAACGGCAAGAGGTGTTCCGCTTATGTCATAAACAGTGCTCCAGAGCGCTTAACAACGGGCACAACGAAACGTGTGTGCGGGATAGTGACCATTCCCGCCTAGTGCTGGCAATGCACGAGCACTGCCAAAAGGCAAAGGAAGGCGCTTAGCATGCGGCTTGTGCGCAAAGCTTTCAGACTGCCAGAGGACCGCAGCTGTGGTAAGCCCGCTTGCTCATTTGACGTTAGATGTCGCCTGCAAGAACTTCACCCGCATCTGGTTTATGCTGCTACCTGCTGTTAGGCGACAACAAGGACACATGTAGCAAATGCTTTTTCCTGTTTCATTTTGCTAGACCACGCTCTTCTGTGGCTCTTTAGTGCTTGCCAAACTCCTATGTGCGTGCTGCTGCTTCCATCTGACAAGGAGCACAGCCTTCTGACAGCAGCTTTCAACTTGTCGAAGAAAGAGCTTGGCCATTTAGATGTGATGCAAATCTGTGTGTGTGTAAAGTGCAGGTGCAAGCTCCTGACAAAGGTGTTCTCCAGGTTCAGTTTCTCTCTGCCAGACACTTTGGAAATGTTTTCCTCTATCATTCGCACCAAGAGTCGCAGATTACTTAACTCAGGAGCTCTGAGAATGGAACGGCAAGAGGTGTTCCGCTTACGTCATAAACAGTGCTCCAGAGCGCTTAGCAACGGGCACAACAAAACGTGTGTGCGGGATAGTGACCATTTCCGCCTAGTGCTGGCAATGCACGAGCACTGCCAAAAGGCAAAGGAAGGCGCTTAGCATGCGGCTTGTGCGCAAAGCTTTCAGACTGCCAGAGGACCGCAGCTGTGGTAAGCCCGCTTGCTCATTTGACGTTAGATGTCGCCTGCAAGAACTTCACCCGCATCTGGTTTATGCTGCTACCTGTTGTTAGGCGACACCAAGGACACATGCAGTAAATGCTTTTTCCTGCCTCATTTTGCTAGACCACGCTCTTCTGTGGCTCTTTAGTGCTTGCCAAACTCATATGTGCGTGCTGCTGCTTCCATCTGACAAGGAGCACAGCCTTCTGACAGCAGCTTTCAACTTGTCGAAGAAAGAGCTTGGCCATTTAGATGTGATGCAAATCTGTGTGTGTCTAAGGTGCAGGTGCTAGCTCCTGACAAAGGTGTTCTCCAGGTTCAGTTTCTCCTTGCCAGACACATTGGAAATGTTTTCCTCTATCATTCGCACCAAGAGTCGCAGATTACTTAACTCAGGAGCTCTGAGAATGGAACGGCAAGAGGTGTTCCGCTTATGTCATAAACAGTGCTCCAGAGCGCTTAGCAACGGGCACAACAAAACGTGTGTGCGGGATAGTGACCATTCCCGCCTAGTGCTAGAAATGCAGGAGCACTGCCAAAAGGCAAAGGAAGGCGCTTAGCATCTGGCTTGTGCGCAAAGCTTTCAGACTGCCAGAGGACCGCAGCTGTGGTAAGCCCGCTTGCTCATTTGACGTTAGATGTCGCCTGCAAGAACTTCACCCGCATCTGGTTTATGCTGCTACCTGTTCTTAGGCGACACCAAGGACACATGCAGTAAATGCTTTTTCCTGCCTCATTTTGCTAGACCACGCTCTTCTGTGGCACTTTAGTGCTTGCCAAACTGCTATGTGCGTGCTGCTGCTTCCATCTGACAAGGAGCACAGCCTTCTGACAGCAGCTTTCAACTTGTCGAAGAAAGAGCTTGGCCATTTAGATGTGATGCAAATCTGTGTGTGTGTAAGGTGCAGGTGCCAGCTCCTGACAAAGGTGTTCTCCAGGTTCAGTTTCTCCCTGCCAGACACATTGGAAATGTTTTCCTCTATCATTCGCACCAAGAGTTGCAGATTACTTAACTCAGGAGCTCTGAGAATGGAACGGCAAGAGGTGTTCCGCTTATGTCATAAACAGTGCTCCAGAGCGCTTAGCAACGGGCACAACGAAACGTGTGTGCGGGATAGTGACCATTCCCGCCTAGTGCTAGCAATGCACGAGCACTGCCAAAAGGCAAAGGAAGGCGCTTAGCATGCGGCTTGTGCGCAAAGCTTTCAGACTGCCAGAGGACCGCAGCTGTGGTAAGCCCGCTTGCTCATTTGACGTTAGATGTCGCCTGCAAGAACTTCACCCGCATGTGGTTTATGCTGCTACCTGTTGTTAGGCGACACCAAGGGCACATGTAGCAAATGCTTTTTCCTGCCTCATTTTGCTAGACCATGCTCTTCTGTGGCTCTTTAGTGCTTGCCAAACTGCTATGTGCGTGCTGCTGCTTCCATCTGACAAGGAGCACAGCCTTCTGACAGCAGCTTTCAACTTGTCGAAGAAAGAGCTTGGCCATTTAGATGTGATGCAAATCTGTGTGTGTCTAAGGTGCAGGTGCAAGCTCCTGACAAAGGTGTTCTCCAGGTTCAGTTTCTCCCTGCCAGACACATTGGAAATGTTTTCCTCTATCATTTGCACCAAGAGTCGCAGATTACTTAACTCAGGAGCTCTGAGAATGGAACGGCAAGAGGTGTTCCGCTTATGTCATAAACAGTGCTCCAGAGCGCTTAACAACGGGCACAACGAAACGTGTGTGCGGGATAGTGACCATTCCCGCCTAGTGCTGGCAATGCACGAGCACTGCCAAAAGGCAAAGGAAGGCGCTTAGCATGCGGCTTGTGCGCAAAGCTTTCAGACTGCCAGAGGACCGCAGCTGTGGTAAGCCCGCTTGCTCATTTGACGTTAGATGTCGCCTGCAAGAACTTCACCCGCATCTGGTTTATGCTGCTACCTGCTGTTAGGCGACAACAAGGACACATGTAGCAAATGCTTTTTCCTGTTTCATTTTGCTAGACCACGCTCTTCTGTGGCTCTTTAGTGCTTGCCAAACTCCTATGTGCGTGCTGCTGCTTCCATCTGACAAGGAGCACAGCCTTCTGACAGCAGCTTTCAACTTGTCGAAGAAAGAGCTTGGCCATTTAGATGTGATGCAAATCTGTGTGTGTGTAAAGTGCAGGTGCAAGCTCCTGACAAAGGTGTTCTCCAGGTTCAGTTTCTCTCTGCCAGACACTTTGGAAATGTTTTCCTCTATCATTTGCACCAAGAGTCGCAGATTACTTAACTCAGGAGCTCTGAGAATGGAACGGCAAGAGGTGTTCCGCTTACGTCATAAACAGTGCTCCAGAGCGCTTAGCAACGGGCACAACAAAACGTGTGTGCGGGATAGTGACCATTTCCGCCTAGTGCTGGCAATGCACGAGCACTGCCAAAAGGCAAAGGAAGGCGCTTAGCATGCGGCTTGTGCGCAAAGCTTTCAGACTGCCAGAGGACCGCAGCTGTGGTAAGCCCGCTTGCTCATTTGACGTTAGATGTCGCCTGCAAGAACTTCACCCGCATCTGGTTTATGCTGCTACCTGTTGTTAGGCGACACCAAGGACACATGCAGTAAATGCTTTTTCCTGTTTCATTTTGCTAGACCACGCTCTTCTGTGGCTCTTTAGTGCTTGCCAAACTGCTATGTGCGTGCTGCTGCTTCCATCTGACAAGGAGCACAGCCTTCTGACAGCAGCTTTCAACTTGTCGAAGAAAGAGCTTGGCCATTTAGATGTGATGCAAATCTGTGTGTGTCTAAGGTGCAGGTGCTAGCTCCTGACAAAGGTGTTCTCCAGGTTCAGTTTCTCCTTGCCAGACACATTGGAAATGTTTTCCTCTATCATTCGCACCAAGAGCCGCAGATTACTTAACTCAGGAGCTCTGAGAATGGAACGGCAAGAGGTGTTCCGCTTATGTCATAAACAGTGCTCCAGAGCGCTTAGCAACGGGCACAACAAAACGTGTGTGCGGGATAGTGACCATTCCCGCCTAGTGCTAGAAATGCAGGAGCACTGCCAAAAGGCAAAGGAAGGCGCTTAGCATCTGGCTTGTGCGCAAAGCTTTCAGACTGCCAGAGGACCGCAGCTGTGGTAAGCCCGCTTGCTCATTTGACGTTAGATGTCGCCTGCAAGAACTTCACCCGCATCTGGTTTATGCTGCTACCTGTTCTTAGGCGACACCAAGGACACATGCAGTAAATGCTTTTTCCTGCCTCATTTTGCTAGACCACGCTCTTCTGTGGCACTTTAGTGCTTGCCAAACTGCTATGTGCGTGCTGCTGCTTCCATCTGACAAGGAGCACAGCCTTCTGACAGCAGCTTTCAACTTGCCGAAGAAAGAGCTTGGCCATTTAGATGTGATGCAAATCTGTGTGTGTGTAAAGTGCAGGTGCAAGCTCCTGACAAAGGTGTTCTCCAGGTTCAGTTTCTCTCTGCCAGACACTTTGGAAATGTTTTCCTCTATCATTCGCACCAAGAGTCGCAGATTACTTAACTCAGGAGCTCTGAGAATGGAACGGCAAGAGGTGTTCCGCTTACGTCATAAACAGTGCTCCAGAGCGCTTAGCAACGGGCACAACAAAATGTGTGTGCGGGATAGTGACCATTCCCGCCTAGTGCTGGCAATGCACGAGCACTGCCAAAAGGCAAAGGAAGGCGCTTAGCATCTGGCTCGTGCGCAAAGCTTTCAGACTGCCAGAGGACCGCAGCTGTGGTAAGCCCGCTTGCTCATTTGACGTTAGATGTCGCCTGCAAGAACTTCACCCGCATCTGGTTTATGCTGCTACCTGTTGTTAGGCGACAACAAGGGCACATGTAGCAAATGCTTTTTCCTGCCTCATTTTGCTAGACCACGCTCTTCTGTGGCACTTTAGTGCTTGCCAAACTCCTATGTGCGTGCTGCTGCTTCCATCTGACAAGGAGCACAGCCTTCTGACAGCAGCTTTCAACTTGTCGAAGAAAGAGCTTGGCCATTTAGATGTGATGCAAATCTGTGTGTGTCTAAGGTGCAGGTGCAAGCTCCTGACAAAGGTGTTCTCCAGGTTCAATTTCTCCTTGCCAGACACTTTGGAAATGTTTTCCTCTATCATTCGCACCAAGAGTCGCAGATTACTTAACTCAGGAGCTCTGAGAATGGAACGGCAAGAGGTGTTCCGCTTACGTCATAAACAGTGCTCCAGAGCGCTTAGCAACGGGCACAACAAAATGTGTGTGCGGGATAGTGACCATTCCCGCCTAGTGCTAGCAATGCAGGAGCACTGCCAAAAGGCAAAGGAAGGCGCTTAGCATGCGGCTTGTGCGCAAAGCTTTCAGACTGCCAGAGGACCGCAGCTGTGGTAAGCCCGCTTGCTCATTTGACGTTAGATGTCGCCTGCAAGAACTTCACCCGCATCTGGTTTATGCTGCTACCTGTTGTTAGGCGACACCAAGGGCACATGTAGCAAATGCTTTTTCCTGTTTCATTTTGCTAGACCACGCTCTTCTGTGGCACTTTAGTGCTTGCCAAACTGCTATGTGCGTGCTGCTGCTTCCATCTGACAAGGAGCACAGCCTTCTGACAGCAGCTTTCAACTTGTCGAAGAAAGAGCTTGGCCATTTAGATGTGATGCAAATCTGTGTGTGTCTAAGGTGCAGGTGCAAGCTCCTGACAAAGGTGTTCTCCAGGTTCAATTTCTCCTTGCCAGACACATTGGAAATGTTTTCCTCTATCATTCGCACCAAGAGTTGCAGATTACTTAACTCAGGAGCTCTGAGAATGGAACGGCAAGAGGTGTTCCGCTTACGTCATAAACAGTGCTCCAGAGCGCTTAGCAACGGGCACAACAAAACGTGTGTGCGGGATAGTGACCATTCCCGCCTAGTGCTGGCAATGCACGAGCACTGCCAAAAGGCAAAGGAAGGCGCTTAGCATGCGGCTTGTGCGCAAAGCTTTCAGACTGCCAGAGGACCGCAGCTGTGGTAAGCCCGCTTGCTCATTTGACGTTAGATGTCGCCTGCAAGAACTTCACCCGCATCTGGTTTATGCTGCTACCTGTTGTTAGGCGACACCAAGGGCACATGTAGCAAATGCTTTTTCCTGCCTCATTTTGCTAGACCACGCTCTTCTGTGGCACTTTAGTGCTTGCCAAACTGCTATGTGCGTGCTGCTGCTTCCATCTGACAAGGAGCACAGCCTTCTGACCGCAGCTTTCAACTTGTCGAAGAAAGAGCTTGGCCATTTAGATGTGATGCAAATCTGTGCGTGTGTAAGGTGCAGGTGCAAGCTCCTGACAAAGGTGTTCTCCAGGTTCAGTTTCTCTCTGCCAGACACATTGGAAATGTTTTCCTCTATCATTCGCACCAAGAGTCGCAGATTACTTAACTCAGGAGCTCTGAGAATGGAACGGCAAGAGGTGCTCCGCTTACGTCATAAACAGTGCTCCAGAGCGCTTAGCAACGGGCACAACAAAACGTGTGTGCGGGATAGTGACCATTCCCGCCTAGTGCTAGAAATGCAGGAGCACTGCCAAAAGGCAAAGGAAGGCGCTTAGCATGCGGCTTGTGCGCAAAGCTTTCAGACTGCCAGAGGACCGCAGCTGTGGTAAGCCCGCTTGCTCATTTGACGTTAGATGTCGCCTGCAAGAACTTCACCCGCATCTGGTTTATGCTGCTACCTGTTGTTAGGCGACACCAAGGACACATGCAGTAAATGCTTTTTCCTGTTTCATTTTGCTAGACCACGCTCTTCTGTGGCTCTTTAGTGCTTGCCAAACTGCTATGTGCGTGCTGCTGCTTCCATCTGACAAGGAGCACAGCCTTCTGACAGCAGCTTTCAACTTGTCGAAGAAAGAGCTTGGCCATTTAGATGTGAGGCAAATCTGTGTGTGTGTAAGGTGCAGGTGCAAGCTCCTGACAAAGGTGTTCTCCAGGTTCAGTTTCTCCTTGCCAGACACATTGGAAATGTTTTCCTCTATCATTCGCACCAAGAGTCGCAGATTACTTAACTCAGGAGCTCTGAGAATGGAACGGCAAGAGGTGTTCCGCTTACGTCATAAACAGTGCTCCAGAGCGCTTAGCAACGGGCACAACAAAACGTGTGTGCGGGATAGTGACCATTTCCGCCTAGTGCTGGCCATGCACGAGCACTGCCAAAAGGCAAAGGAAGGCGCTTAGCATGCGGCTTGTGCGCAAAGCTTTCAGACTGCCAGAGGACCGCAGCTGTGGTAAGCCCGCTTGCTCATTTGACGTTAGATGTCGCCTGCAAGAACTTCACCCGCATCTGGTTTATGCTGCTACCTGTTGTTAGGCGACACCAAGGGCACATGTAGCAAATGCTTTTTCCTGCCTCATTTTGCTAGACCACGCTCTTCTGTGGCACTTTAGTGCTTGCCAAACTCCTATGTGCGTGCTGCTGCTTCCATCTGACAAGGAGCACAGCCTTCTGACCGCAGCTTTCAACTTGTCGAAGAAAGAGCTTGGCCATTTAGATGTGATGCAAATCTGTGTGTGTCTAAGGTGCAGGTGCAAGCTCCTGACAAAGGTGTTCTCCAGGTTCAGTTTCTCTCTGCCAGACACTTTGGAAATGTTTTCCTCTATCATTCGCACCAAGAGTCGCAGATTACTTAACTCAGGAGCTCTGAGAATGGAACGGCAAGAGGTGTTCCGCTTACGTCATAAACAGTGCTCCAGAGCGCTTAGCAACGGGCACAACAAAACATGTGTGTGGGATAGTGACCATTCCCGCCTAGTGCTAGCAATGCACGAGCACTGCCAAAAGGCGAAGGAAGGCGCTTAGCATCTGGCTTGTGCGCAAAGCTTTCAGACTGCCAGAGGACCGCAGCTGTGGTAAGCCCGCTTGCTCATTTGACGTTAGATGTCACCTGCAAGAACTTCACCCACATCTGGTTTATGCTGCTACCTGTTGTTGGGCGACACCAAGGACACATGTGGCAAATGCTTTTTCCTGTTTCATTTTGCTAGACCACGCTCTTCTGTAGCACTTTAGTGCTTGCCAAACTGCTATGTGCGTGCTGCTGCTTCCATCTGACAAGGAGCACAGCCTTCTGACAGCAGCTTTCAACTTGTCGAAGAAAGAGCTTGGCCATTTAGATGTGATGCAAATCTGTGTGTGTCTAAGGTGCAGGTGCAAGCTCCTGACAAAGGTGTTCTCCAGGTTCAATTTCTCCTTGCCAGACACATTGGAAATGTTTTCCTCTATCATTCGCACCAAGAGTTGCAGATTACTTAACTCAGGAGCTCTGAGAATGGAACGGCAAGAGGTGTTCCGCTTATGTCATAAACAGTGTTCCAGAGGGCTTAGCAACGGGCACAACGAAACGTGTGTGCGGGATAGTGACCATTCCCGCCTAGTGATGGCAATGCACGAGCACTGCCAAAAGGCAAAGGAAGGCGCTTAGCATGCGGCTTGTGCGCAAAGCTTTCAGACTGCCAGAGGACTGCAGCTGTGGTAAGCCCGCTTGCTCATTTGACGTTAGATGTCGCCTGCAAGAACTTCACCCGCATCTGGTTTATGCTGCTACCTGTTCTTAGGCGACACCAAGGACACATGCAGTAAATGCTTTTTCCTGTTTCATTTTGCTAGACCACGCTCTTCTGTGGCTCTTTAGTGCTTGCCAAACTGCTATGTGCGTGCTGCTGCTTCCATCTGACAAGGAGCACAGCCTTCTGACAGCAGCTTTCAACTTGTCGAAGAAAGAGCTTGGCCATTTAGATGTGAGGCAAATCTGTGTGTGTGTAAGGTGCAGGTGCAAGCTCCTGACAAAGGTGTTCTCCAGGTTCAGTTTCTCCTTGCCAGACACATTGGAAATGTTTTCCTCTATCATTCGCACCAAGAGTCGCAGATTACTTAACTCAGGAGCTCTGAGAATGGAACGGCAAGAGGTGTTCCGCTTACGTCATAAACAGTGCTCCAGAGCGCTTAGCAACGGGCACAACGAAACGTGTGTGCGGGATAGTGACCATTTCCGCCTAGTGCTGGCCATGCACGAGCACTGCCAAAAGGCAAAGGAAGGCGCTTAGCATGCGGCTTGTGCGCAAAGCTTTCAGACTGCCAGAGGACCGCAGCTGTGGTAAGCCCGCTTGCTCATTTGACGTTAGATGTCGCCTGCAAGAACTTCACCCGCATCTGGTTTATGCTGCTACCTGTTGTTAGGCGACACCAAGGGCACATGTAGCAAATGCTTTTTCCTGCCTCATTTTGCTAGACCACGCTCTTCTGTGGCACTTTAGTGCTTGCCAAACTCCTATGTGCGTGCTGCTGCTTCCATCTGACAAGGAGCACAGCCTTCTGACCGCAGCTTTCAACTTGTCGAAGAAAGAGCTTGGCCATTTAGATGTGATGCAAATCTGTGTGTGTCTAAGGTGCAGGTGCAAGCTCCTGACAAAGGTGTTCTCCAGGTTCAGTTTCTCTCTGCCAGACACTTTGGAAATGTTTTCCTCTATCATTCGCACCAAGAGTCGCAGATTACTTAACTCAGGAGCTCTGAGAATGGAACGGCAAGAGGTGTTCCGCTTACGTCATAAACAGTGCTCCAGAGCGCTTAGCAACGGGCACAACAAAACATGTGTGTGGGATAGTGACCATTCCCGCCTAGTGCTAGCAATGCACGAGCACTGCCAAAAGGCGAAGGAAGGCGCTTAGCATCTGGCTTGTGCGCAAAGCTTTCAGACTGCCAGAGGACCGCAGCTGTGGTAAGCCCGCTTGCTCATTTGACGTTAGATGTCACCTGCAAGAACTTCACCCACATCTGGTTTATGCTGCTACCTGTTGTTGGGCGACACCAAGGACACATGTGGCAAATGCTTTTTCCTGTTTCATTTTGCTAGACCACGCTCTTCTGTAGCACTTTAGTGCTTGCCAAACTGCTATGTGCGTGCTGCTGCTTCCATCTGACAAGGAGCACAGCCTTCTGACAGCAGCTTTCAACTTGTCGAAGAAAGAGCTTGGCCATTTAGATGTGATGCAAATCTGTGTGTGTCTAAGGTGCAGGTGCAAGCTCCTGACAAAGGTGTTCTCCAGGTTCAATTTCTCCTTGCCAGACACATTGGAAATGTTTTCCTCTATCATTCGCACCAAGAGTTGCAGATTACTTAACTCAGGAGCTCTGAGAATGGAACGGCAAGAGGTGTTCCGCTTATGTCATAAACAGTGTTCCAGAGGGCTTAGCAACGGGCACAACGAAACGTGTGTGCGGGATAGTGACCATTCCCGCCTAGTGATGGCAATGCACGAGCACTGCCAAAAGGCAAAGGAAGGCGCTTAGCATGCGGCTTGTGCGCAAAGCTTTCAGACTGCCAGAGGACTGCAGCTGTGGTAAGCCCGCTTGCTCATTTGACGTTAGATGTCGCCTGCAAGAACTTCACCCGCATCTGGTTTATGCTGCTACCTGTTCTTAGGCGACACCAAGGACACATGCAGTAAATGCTTTTTCCTGTTTCATTTTGCTAGACCACGCTCTTCTGTGGCTCTTTAGTGCTTGCCAAACTCCTATGTGCGTGCTGCTGCTTCCATCTGACAAGGAGCACAGCCTTCTGACAGCAGCTTTCAACTTGTCGAAGAAAGAGCTTGGCCATTTAGATGTGAGGCAAATCTGTGTGTGTGTAAGGTGCAGGTGCAAGCTCCTGACAAAGGTGTTCTCCAGGTTCAGTTTCTCCTTGCCAGACACATTGGAAATGTTTTCCTCTATCATTCGCACCAAGAGTCGCAGATTACTTAACTCAGGAGCTCTGAGAATGGAACGGCAAGAGGTGTTCCGCTTACGTCATAAACAGTGCTCCAGAGCGCTTAGCAACGGGCACAACGAAACGTGTGTGCGGGATAGTGACCATTTCCGCCTAGTGCTGGCCATGCACGAGCACTGCCAAAAGGCAAAGGAAGGCGCTTAGCATGCGGCTTGTGCGCAAAGCTTTCAGACTGCCAGAGGACCGCAGCTGTGGTAAGCCCGCTTGCTCATTTGACGTTAGATGTCGCCTGCAAGAACTTCACCCGCATCTGGTTTATGCTGCTACCTGTTCTTAGGCGACACCAAGGGCACATGTAGCAAATGCTTTTTCCTGCCTCATTTTGCTAGACCACGCTCTTCTGTGGCACTTTAGTACTTGCCAAACTCCTATGTGCGTGCTGCTGCTTCCATCTGACAAGGAGCACAGCCTTCTGACCGCAGCTTTCAACTTGTCGAAGAAAGAGCTTGGCCATTTAGATGTGATGCAAATCTGTGTGTGTCTAAGGTGCAGGTGCAAGCTCCTGACAAAGGTGTTCTCCAGGTTCAGTTTCTCTCTGCCAGACACTTTGGAAATGTTTTCCTCTATCATTCGCACCAAGAGTCGCAGATTACTTAACTCAGGAGCTCTGAGAATGGAACGGCAAGAGGTGTTCCGCTTACGTCATAAACAGTGCTCCAGAGCGCTTAGCAACGGGCACAACAAAACATGTGTGTGGGATAGTGACCATTCCCGCCTAGTGCTAGCAATGCACGAGCACTGCCAAAAGGCGAAGGAAGGCGCTTAGCATCTGGCTTGTGCGCAAAGCTTTCAGACTGCCAGAGGACCGCAGCTGTGGTAAGCCCGCTTGCTCATTTGACGTTAGATGTCACCTGCAAGAACTTCACCCACATCTGGTTTATGCTGCTACCTGTTGTTGGGCGACACCAAGGACACATGTGGCAAATGCTTTTTCCTGTTTCATTTTGCTAGACCACGCTCTTCTGTAGCACTTTAGTGCTTGCCAAACTGCTATGTGCGTGCTGCTGCTTCCATCTGACAAGGAGCACAGCCTTCTGACAGCAGCTTTCAACTTGTCGAAGAAAGAGCTTGGCCATTTAGATGTGATGCAAATCTGTGTGTGTCTAAGGTGCAGGTGCAAGCTCGTGACAAAGGTGTTCTCCAGGTTCAATTTCTCCTTGCCAGACACATTGGAAATGTTTTCCTCTATCATTCGCACCAAGAGTTGCAGATTACTTAACTCAGGAGCTCTGAGAATGGAACGGCAAGAGGTGTTCCGCTTATGTCATAAACAGTGTTCCAGAGGGCTTAGCAACGGGCACAACGAAACGTGTGTGCGGGATAGTGACCATTCCCGCCTAGTGATGGCAATGCACGAGCACTGCCAAAAGGCAAAGGAAGGCGCTTAGCATGCGGCTTGTGCGCAAAGTTTTCAGACTGCCAGAGGACCGCAGCTGTGGTAAGCCCGCTTGCTCATTTGACGTTAGATGTCGCCTGCAAGAACTTCACCCGCATCTGGTTTATGCTGCTACCTGTTGTTAGGCGACAACAAGGACACATGCAGTAAATGCTTTTTCCTGTTTCATTTTGCTAGACCACGCTCTTCTGTGGCACTTTAGTGCTTGCCAAACTGCTATGTGCGTGCTGCTGCTTCCATCTGACAAGGAGCACAGCCTTCTGACAGCAGCTTTCAACTTGTCGAAGAAAGAGCTTGGCCATTTCGATGAGATGCAAATCTGTGCGTGTGTAAGGTGCAGGTGCGAGCTCCTGACAAAGGTGTTCTCCAGGTTCAGTTTCTCCCTGCCAGACACTTTGGAAATGTTTTCCTCTATCATTTGCACCAAGAGTCGCAGATTACTTAACTCAGGAGCTCTGAGAATGGAACGGCAAGAGGTGTTCCGCTTACGTCATAAACAGTGCTCCAGAGCGCTTAGCAACGGGCACAACGAAACGTGTGTGCGGGATAGTGACCATTCCCGCCTAGTGCTGGCAATGCACGAGCACTGCCAAAAGGCAAAGGAAGGCGCTTAGCATGCGGCTTGTGCGCAAAGCTTTCAGACTGCCAGAGGACCGCAGCTGTGGTAAGCCCGCTTGCTCATTTGACGTTAGATGTCGCCTGCAAGAACTTCACCAGCATCTGGTTTATGCTGCTACCTGTTCTTACGCGACAACAAGGACACATGCAGTAAATGCTTTTTCCTGTTTCATTTTGCTAGACCACGCTCTTCTGTGGCACTTTAGTGCTTGCCAAACTGCTATGTGCGTGCTGCTGCTTCCATCTGACAAGGAGCACAGCCTTCTGACAGCAGCTTTCAACTTGTCAAAGAAAGAGCTTGGCCATTTAGATGTGATGCAAATCTGTGTGTGTCTAAGGTGCAGGTGCAAGCTCCTGACAAAGGTGTTCTCCAGGTTCAGTTTCTCCTTGCCAGACACATTGGAAATGTTTTCCTCTATCATTCGCACCAAGAGTCGCAGATTACTTAACTCAGGAGCTCTGAGAATGGAACGGCAAGAGGTGTTCCGCTTACGTCATAAACAGTGCTCCAGAGCGCTTAGCAACGGGCACAACGAAATATGTGTGCGGGATAGTGACCATTCCCGCCTAGTGCTGGCAATGCACAAGCACTGCCAAAAGGCAAAGGAAGGCGCTTAGCATGCGGCTTGTGCGCAAAGCTTTCAGACTGCCAGAGGACCGCAGCTGTGGTAAGCCCGCTTGCTCATTTGACGTTAGATGTCGCCTGCAAGAACTTCACCCGCATCTGGTTTATGCTGCTACCTGTTGTTAGGCGACACCAAGGGCACATGTAGCAAATGCTTTTTCCTGCCTCATTTTGCTAGACCACGCTCTTCTGTGGCACTTTAGTGCTTGCCAAACTGCTATGTGCGTGCTGCTGCTTCCATCTGACAAGGAGCACAGCCTTCTGACCGCAGCTTTTAACTTGCCGAAGAAAGAGCTTGGCCATTTAGATGTGATGCAAATCTGTGTGTGTGTAAAGTGCAGGTGCAAGCTCCTGACAAAGGTGTTCTCCAGGTTCAGTTTCTCTCTGCCAGACACTTTGGAAATGTTTTCCTCTATCATTCGCACCAAGAGTCGCAGATTACTTAACTCAGGAGCTCTGAGAATGGAACGGCAAGAGGTGTTCCGCTTATGTCATAAACAGTGTTCCAGAGGGCTTAGCAACGGGCACAACGAAACGTGTGTGCGGGATAGTGACCATTCCCGCCTAGTGATGGCAATGCACGAGCACTGCCAAAAGGCAAAGGAAGGCGCTTAGCATGCGGCTTGTGCGCAAAGTTTTCAGACTGCCAGAGGACCGCAGCTGTGGTAAGCCCGCTTGCTCATTTGACGTTAGATGTCGCCTGCAAGAACTTCACCCGCATCTGGTTTATGCTGCTACCTGTTGTTAGGCGACAACAAGGACACATGCAGTAAATGCTTTTTCCTGTTTCATTTTGCTAGACCACGCTCTTCTGTGGCACTTTAGTGCTTGCCAAACTGCTATGTGCGTGCTGCTGCTTCCATCTGACAAGGAGCACAGCCTTCTGACAGCAGCTTTCAACTTGTCGAAGAAAGAGCTTGGCCATTTCGATGAGATGCAAATCTGTGCGTGTGTAAGGTGCAGGTGCGAGCTCCTGACAAAGGTGTTCTCCAGGTTCAGTTTCTCCCTGCCAGACACTTTGGAAATGTTTTCCTCTATCATTTGCACCAAGAGTCGCAGATTACTTAACTCAGGAGCTCTGAGAATGGAACGGCAAGAGGTGTTCCGCTTACGTCATAAACAGTGCTCCAGAGCGCTTAGCAACGGGCACAATGAAACGTGTGTGCGGGATAGTGACCATTCCCGCCTAGTGCTGGCAATGCACGAGCACTGCCAAAAGGCAAAGGAAGGCGCTTTTCATCCGGCTTGTGCGCAAAGCTTTCAGACTGCCAGAGGACCGCAGCTGTGGTAAGCCCGCTTGCTCATTTGACGTTAGATGTCGCCTGCAAGAACTTCACCAGCATCTGGTTTATGCTGCTACCTGTTCTTACGCGACAACAAGGACACATGCAGTAAATGCTTTTTCCTGTTTCATTTTGCTAGACCACGCTCTTCTGTGGCACTTTAGTGCTTGCCAAACTGCTATGTGCGTGCTGCTGCTTCCATCTGACAAGGAGCACAGCCTTCTGACAGCAGCTTTCAACTTGTCAAAGAAAGAGCTTGGCCATTTAGATGTGATGCAAATCTGTGTGTGTCTAAGGTGCAGGTGCAAGCTCCTGACAAAGGTGTTCTCCAGGTTCAGTTTCTCCTTGCCAGACACATTGGAAATATTTTCCTCTATCATTCGCACCAAGAGTCGCAGATTACTTAACTCAGGAGCTCTGAGAATGGAACGGCAAGAGGTGTTCCGCTTACGTCATAAACAGTGCTCCAGAGCGCTTAGCAACGGGCACAACGAAATATGTGTGCGGGATAGTGACCATTCCCGCCTAGTGCTGGCAATGCACAAGCACTGCCAAAAGGCAAAGGAAGGCGCTTAGCATGCGGCTTGTGCGCAAAGCTTTCAGACTGCCAGAGGACCGCAGCTGTGGTAAGCCCGCTTGCTCATTTGACGTTAGATGTCGCCTGCAAGAACTTCACCCGCATCTGGTTTATGCTGCTACCTGTTCTTAGGCGACACCAAGGGCACATGTAGCAAATGCTTTTTCCTGCCTCATTTTGCTAGACCACGCTCTTCTGTGGCACTTTAGTGCTTGCCAAACTGCTATGTGCGTGCTGCTGCTTCCATCTGACAAGGAGCACAGCCTTCTGACCGCAGCTTTCAACTTGTCGAAGAAAGAGCTTGGCCATTTAGATGTGATGCAAATCTGTGTGTGTCTAAGGTGCAGGTGCAAGCTCCTGACAAAGGTGTTCTCCAGGTTCAGTTTCTCCTTGCCAGACACATTGGAAATGTTTTCCTCTATCATTCGCACCAAGAGTCGCAGATTACTTAACTCAGGAGCTCTGAGAATGGAACGGCAAGAGGTGTTCCGCTTACGTCATAAACAGTGCTCCCGAGCGCTTAGCAACGGGCACAACGAAACGTGTGTGCGGGATTGTGACCATTCCCGCCTAGTGATGGCAATGCACGAGCACTGCCAAAAGGCAAAGGAAGGCGCTTAGCATGCGGCTTGTGCGCAAAGCTTTCAGACTGCCAGAGGACCGCAGCTGTGGTAAGCCGGCTTGCTCATTTGACGTTAGATGTCGCCTGCAAGAACTTCACCAGCATCTGGTTTATGCTGCTACCTGTTGTTAGGCGACACCAAGGACACATGCAGTAAATGCTTTTTCCTGTTTCATTTTGCTAGACCACGCTCTTCTGTGGCTCTTTAGTGCTTGCCAAACTCCTATGTGTGTGCTGCTGCTTCCATCTGACAAGGAGCACAGCCTTCTGACAGCAGCTTTCAACTTGTCGAAGAAAGAGCTTGGCCATTTAGATGTGATGCAAATCTGTGTGTGTGTAAGGTGCAGGTGCGAGCTCCTGACAAAGGTGTTCTCCAGGTTCAGTTTCTCCCTGCCAGACACTTTGGAAATGTTTTCCTCTATCATTTGCACCAAGAGTCGCAGATTACTTAACTCAGGAGCTCTGAGAATGGAACGGCAAGAGGTGTTCCGCTTACGTCATAAACAGTGCTCCAGAGCGCTTAGCAACGGGCACAACGAAACGTGTGTGCGGGATAGTGACCATTCCCGCCTAGTGCTGGCAATGCACGAGCACTGCCAAAAGGCGAAGGAAGGCGCTTAGCATGCGGCTTGTGCGCAAAGCTTTCAGACTGCCAGAGGACCGCAGCTGTGGTAAGCCCGCTTGCTCATTTGACGTTAGATGTCGCCTGCAAGAACTTCACCCGCATCTGGTTTATGCTGCTACCTGTTCTTAGGCGACACCAAGGGCACATGTAGCAAATGCTTTTTCCTGCCTCATTTTGCTAGACCACGCTCTTCTGTGGCACTTTAGTGCTTGCCAAACTGCTATGTGCGTGCTGCTGCTTCCATCTGACAAGGAGCACAGCCTTCTGACAGCAGCTTTCAACTTGTCGAAGAAAGAGCTTGGCCATTTAGATGTGATGCAAATCTGTGTGTGTCTAAGGTGCAGGTGCAAGCTCCTGACAAAGGTGTTCTCCAGGTTCAGTTTCTCCCTGCCAGACACATTGGAAATGTTTTCCTCTATCATTCGCACCAAGAGTCGCAGATTACTTAACTCAGGAGCTCTGAGAATGGAACGGCAAGAGGTGTTACACTTATGTCATAAACAGTGCTCCAGAGCGCTTAACAACGGGCACAACGAAACGTGTGTGCGGGATAGTGACCATTCCCGCCTAGTGCTGGCAATGCACGAGCACTGCCAAAAGGCAAAGGAAGGCGCTTAGCATGCGGCTTGTGCGCAAAGCTTTCAGACTGCCAGAGGACCGCAGCTGTGGTAAGCCCGCTTGCTCATTTGACGTTAGATGTCGCCTGCAAGAACTTCACCCGCATCTGGTTTATGCTGCTACCTGCTGTTAGGCGACAACAAGGACACATGTAGCAAATGCTTTTTCCTGTTTCATTTTGCTAGACCACGCTCTTCTGTGGCTCTTTAGTGCTTGCCAAACTCCTATGTGCGTGCTGCTGCTTCCATCTGACAAGGAGCACAGCCTTCTGACAGCAGCTTTCAACTTGTCGAAGAAAGAGCTTGGCCATTTAGATGTGATGCAAATCTGTGTGTGTGTAAAGTGCAGGTGCAAGCTCCTGACAAAGGTGTTCTCCAGGTTCAGTTTCTCTCTGCCAGACACTTTGGAAATGTTTTCCTCTATCATTCGCACCAAGAGTCGCAGATTACTTAACTCAGGAGCTCTGAGAATGGAACGGCAAGAGGTGTTCCGCTTACGTCATAAACAGTGCTCCAGAGCGCTTAGCAACGGGCACAACGAAACGTGTGTGCGGGATAGTGACCATTCCCGCCTAGTGCTGGCAATGCACGAGCACTGCCAAAAGGCAAAGGAAGGCGCTTTTCATCCGGCTTGTGCGCAAAGCTTTCAGACTGCCAGAGGACCGCAGCTGTGGTAAGCCCGCTTGCTCATTTGACGTTAGATGTCGCCTGCAAGAACTTCACCAGCATCTGGTTTATGCTGCTACCTGTTCTTACGCGACAACAAGGACACATGCAGTAAATGCTTTTTCCTGTTTCATTTTCCTAGACCACGCTCTTCTGTGGCACTTTAGTGCTTGCCAAACTGCTATGTGCGTGCTGCTGCTTCCATCTGACAAGGAGCACAGCCTTCTGACCGCAGCTTTCAACTTGTCGAAGAAAGAGCTTGGCCATTTAGATGTGATGCAAATCTGTGTGTGTCTAAGGTGCAGGTGCAAGCTCCTGACAAAGGTGTTCTCCAGGTTCAGTTTCTCCTTGCCAGACACATTGGAAATGTTTTCCTCTATCATTCGCACCAAGAGTCACAGATTACTTAACTCAGGAGCTCTGAGAATGGAACGGCAAGAGGTGTTCCGCTTACGTCATAAACAGTGCTCCAGAGCGCTTAGCAACGGGCACAACAAAACGTGTGTGCGGGATAGTGACCATTCCCGCCTAGTGATGGCAATGCACGAGCACTGCCAAAAGGCAAAGGAAGGCGCTTAGCATGCGGCTTGTGCGCAAAGCTTTCAGACTGCCAGAGGACCGCAGCTGTGGTAAGCCCGCTTGCTCATTTGACGTTAGATGTCGCCTGCAAGAACTTCACCCGCATCTGGTTTATGCTGCTACCTGTTCTTAGGCGACACCAAGGGCACATGTAGCAAATGCTTTTTCCTGTTTCATTTTGCTAGACCACGCTCTTCTGTGGCTCTTTAGTGCTTGCCAAACTGCTATGTGCGTGCTGCTGCTTCCATCTGACAAGGAGCACAGCCTTCTGACAGCAGCTTTCAACTTGTCGAAGAAAGAGCTTGGCCATTTAGATGTGATGCAAATCTGTGTGTGTCTAAGGTGCAGGTGCAAGCTCCTGACAAAGGTGTTCTCCAGGTTCAGTTTCTCCCTGCCAGACACATTGGAAATGTTTTCCTCTATCATTCGCACCAAGAGTCGCAGATTACTTAACTCAGGAGCTCTGAGAATGGAACGGCAAGAGGTGTTACACTTATGTCATAAACAGTGCTCCAGAGCGCTTAACAACGGGCACAACGAAACGTGTGTGCGGGATAGTGACCATTCCCGCCTAGTGCTGGCAATGCACGAGCACTGCCAAAAGGCAAAGGAAGGCGCTTAGCATGCGGCTTGTGCGCAAAGCTTTCAGACTGCCAGAGGACCGCAGCTGTGGTAAGCCCGCTTGCTCATTTGACGTTAGATGTCGCCTGCAAGAACTTCACCCGCATCTGGTTTATGCTGCTACCTGCTGTTAGGCGACAACAAGGACACATGTAGCAAATGCTTTTTCCTGTTTCATTTTGCTAGACCACGCTCTTCTGTGGCTCTTTAGTGCTTGCCAAACTCCTATGTGCGTGCTGCTGCTTCCATCTGACAAGGAGCACAGCCTTCTGACAGCAGCTTTCAACTTGTCGAAGAAAGAGCTTGGCCATTTAGATGTGATGCAAATCTGTGTGTGTGTAAAGTGCAGGTGCAAGCTCCTGACAAAGGTGTTCTCCAGGTTCAGTTTCTCTCTGCCAGACACTTTGGAAATGTTTTCCTCTATCATTCGCACCAAGAGTCGCAGATTACTTAACTCAGGAGCTCTGAGAATGGAACGGCAAGAGGTGTTCCGCTTACGTCATAAACAGTGCTCCAGAGCGCTTAGCAACGGGCACAACAAAACGTGTGTGCGGGATAGTGACCATTCCCGCCTAGTGCTAGCAATGCACGAGCACTGCCAAAAGGCAAAGGAAGGCGCTTAGCATCTGGCTCGTGCGCAAAGCTTTCAGACTGCCAGAGGACCGCAGCTGTGGTAAGCCCGCTTGCTCATTTGACGTTAGATGTCGCCTGCAAGAACTTCACCCGCATCTGGTTTATGCTGCTACCTGTTCTTAGGCGACACCAAGGGCACATGTAGCAAATGCTTTTTCCTGCCTCATTTTGCTAGACCACGCTCTTCTGTGGCACTTTAGTGCTTGCCAAACTGCTATGTGCGTGCTGCTGCTTCCATCTGACAAGGAGCACAGCCTTCTGACCGCAGCTTTCAACTTGTCGAAGAAAGAGCTTGGCCATTTAGATGTGATGCAAATCTGTGTGTGTCTAAGGTGCAGGTGCAAGCTCCTGACAAAGGTGTTCTCCAGGTTCAGTTTCTCCTTGCCAGACACATTGGAAATGTTTTCCTCTATCATTCGCACCAAGAGTCGCAGATTACTTAACTCAGGAGCTCTGAGAATGGAACGGCAAGAGGTGTTCCGCTTACGTCATAAACAGTGCTCCCGAGCGCTTAGCAACGGGCACAACGAAACGTGTGTGCGGGATAGTGACCATTCCCGCCTAGTGCTGGCAATGCACGAGCACTGCCAAAAGGCAAAGGAAGGCGCTTAGCATGCGGCTTGTGCGCAAAGCTTTCAGACTGCCAGAGGACCGCAGCTGTGGTAAGCCCGCTTGCTCATTTGACGTTAGATGTCGCCTGCAAGAACTTCACCAGCATCTGGTTTATGCTGCTACCTGTTCTTAGGCGACAACAAGGACACATGCAGTAAATGCTTTTTCCTGTTTCATTTTGCTAGACCACGCTCTTCTGTGGCTCTTTAGTGCTTGCCAAACTGCTATGTGTGTGCTGCTGCTTCCATCTGACAAGGAGCACAGCCTTCTGACAGCAGCTTTCAACTTGTCGAAGAAAGAGCTTGGCCATTTAGATGTGATGCAAATCTGTGTGTGTGTAAGGTGCAAGTGCGAGCTCCTGACAAAGGTGTTCTCCAGGTTCAGTTTCTCCCTGCCAGACACTTTGGAAATGTTTTCCTCTATCATTTGCACCAAGAGTCGCAGATTACTTAACTCAGGAGCTCTGAGAATGGAACGGCAAGAGGTGTTCCGCTTACGTCATAAACAGTGCTCCAGAGCGCTTAGCAACGGGCACAACGAAACGTGTGTGCGGGATAGTGACCATTCCCGCCTAGTGCTGGCAATGCACGAGCACTGCCAAAAGGCAAAGGAAGGCGCTTAGCATGCGGCTTGTGCGCAAAGCTTTCAGACTGCCAGAGGACCGCAGCTGTGGTAAGCCCGCTTGCTCATTTGACGTTAGATGTCGCCTGCAAGAACTTCACCCGCATCTGGTTTATGCTGCTACCTGTTCTTAGGCGACACCAAGGGCACATGTAGCAAATGCTTTTTCCTGCCTCATTTTGCTAGACCACGCTCTTCTGTGGCACTTTAGTGCTTGCCAAACTGCTATGTGCGTGCTGCTGCTTCCATCTGACAAGGAGCACAGCCTTCTGACAGCAGCTTTCAACTTGTCAAAGAAAGAGCTTGGCCATTTAGATGTGATGCAAATCTGTGTGTGTCTAAGGTGCAGGTGCAAGCTCCTGACAAAGGTGTTCTCCAGGTTCAGTTTCTCCCTGCCAGACACATTGGAAATGTTTTCCTCTATCATTCGCACCAAGAGTCGCAGATTACTTAACTCAGGAGCTCTGAGAATGGAACGGCAAGAGGTGTTACACTTATGTCATAAGCAGTGCTCCAGAGCGCTTAACAACGGGCACAACGAAACGTGTGTGCGGGATAGTGACCATTCCTGCCTAGTGCTGGCAATGCACGAGCACTGCCAAAAGGCAAAGGAAGGCGCTTAGCATGCGGCTTGTGCGCAAAGCTTTCAGACTGCCAGAGGACCGCAGCTGTGGTAAGCCCGCTTGCTCATTTGACGTTAGATGTCGCCTGCAAGAACTTCACCCGCATCTGGTTTATGCTGCTACCTGTTGTTAGGCGACACCAAGGACACATGCAGTAAATGCTTTTTCCTGTTTCATTTTGCTAGACCACGCTCTTCTGTGGCACTTTAGTGCTTGCCAAACTGCTATGTGCGTGCTGCTGCTTCCATCTGACAAGGAGCACAGCCTTCTGACAGCAGCTTTCAACTTGTCGAAGAAAGAGCTTGGCCATTTAGATGTGATGCAAATCTGTGTGTGTGTAAAGTGCAGGTGCAAGCTCCTGACAAAGGTGTTCTCCAGGTTCAGTTTCTCTCTGCCAGACACTTTGGAAATGTTTTCCTCTATCATTCGCACCAAGAGTCGCAGATTACTTAACTCAGGAGCTCTGAGAATGGAACGGCAAGAGGTGTTCCGCTTACGTCATAAACAGTGCTCCAGAGCGCTTAGCAACGGGCACAACAAAACGTGTGTGCGGGATAGTGACCATTCCCGCCTAGTGCTAGCAATGCACGAGCACTGCCAAAAGGCAAAGGAAGGCGCTTAGCATCTGGCTCGTGCGCAAAGCTTTCAGACTGCCAGAGGACCGCAGCTGTGGTAAGCCCGCTTGCTCATTTGACGTTAGATGTCGCCTGCAAGAACTTCACCCGCATCTGGTTTATGCTGCTACCTGTTCTTAGGCGACACCAAGGGCACATGTAGCAAATGCTTTTTCCTGCCTCATTTTGCTAGACCACGCTCTTCTGTGGCACTTTAGTGCTTGCCAAACTGCTATGTGCGTGCTGCTGCTTCCATCTGACAAGGAGCACAGCCTTCTGACAGCAGCTTTCAACTTGTCGAAGAAAGAGCTTGGCCATTTAGATGTGATGCAAATCTGTGTGTGTCTAAGGTGCAGGTGCAAGCTCCTGACAAAGGTGTTCTCCAGGTTCAATTTCTCCTTGCCAGACACATTGGAAATGTTTTCCTCTATCATTTGCACCAAGAGTCGCAGATTACTTAACTCAGGAGCTCTGAGAATGGAACGGCAAGAGGTGTTCCGCTTACGTCATAAACAGTGCTTTAGAGCGCTTAGCAACGGGCACAACAAAATGTGTGTGCGGGATAGTGACCATTTCCGCCTAGTGCTGGCAATGCACGAGCACTGCCAAAAGGCAAAGGAAGGCGCTTAGCATGCGGCTTGTGCGCAAAGCTTTCAGACTGCCAGAGGACCGCAGCTGTGGTAAGCCCGCTTGCTCATTTGACGTTAGATGTCGCCTGCAAGAACTTCACCCGCATCTGGTTTATGCTGCTACCTGTTGTTAGGCGACACCAAGGACACATGCAGTAAATGCTTTTTCCTGTTTCATTTTGCTAGACCACGCTCTTCTGTGGCTCTTTAGTGCTTGCCAAACTGCTATGTGCGTGCTGCTGCTTCCATCTGACAAGGAGCACAGCCTTCTGACAGCAGCTTTCAACTTGTCGAAGAAAGAGCTTGGCCATTTAGATGTGATGCAAATCTGTGTGTGTCTAAGGTGCAGGTCCAAGCTCCTGACAAAGGTGTTCTCCAGGTTCAATTTCTCCTTGCCAGACACTTTGGAAATGTTTTCCTCTATCATTCGCACCAAGAGTCGCAGATTACTTAACTCAGGAGCTCTGAGAATGGAACGGCAAGAGGTGTTCCGCTTACGTCATAAACAGTGCTCCAGAGCGCTTAGCAACGGGCACAACAAAACGTGTGTGCGGGATAGTGACCATTCCCGCCTAGTGCTAGCAATGCACGAGCACTGCCAAAAGGCAAAGGAAGGCGCTTAGCATCTGGCTCGTGCGCAAAGCTTTCAGACTGCCAGAGGACCGCAGCTGTGGTAAGCCCGCTTGCTCATTTGACGTTAGATGTCGCCTGCAAGAACTTCACCCGCATCTGGTTTATGCTGCTACCTGTTCTTAGGCGACACCAAGGGCACATGTAGCAAATGCTTTTTCCTGCCTCATTTTGCTAGACCACGCTCTTCTGTGGCACTTTAGTGCTTGCCAAACTGCTATGTGCGTGCTGCTGCTTCCATCTGACAAGGAGCACAGCCTTCTGACAGCAGCTTTCAACTTGTCGAAGAAAGAGCTTGGCCATTTAGATGTGATGCAAATCTGTGTGTGTCTAAGGTGCAGGTGCAAGCTCCTGACAAAGGTGTTCTCCAGGTTCAATTTCTCCTTGCCAGACACATTGGAAATGTTTTCCTCTATCATTTGCACCAAGAGTCGCAGATTACTTAACTCAGGAGCTCTGAGAATGGAACGGCAAGAGGTGTTCCGCTTACGTCATAAACAGTGCTTTAGAGCGCTTAGCAACGGGCACAACAAAATGTGTGTGCGGGATAGTGACCATTTCCGCCTAGTGCTGGCAATGCACGAGCACTGCCAAAAGGCAAAGGAAGGCGCTTAGCATGCGGCTTGTGCGCAAAGCTTTCAGACTGCCAGAGGACCGCAGCTGTGGTAAGCCCGCTTGCTCATTTGACGTTAGATGTCGCCTGCAAGAACTTCACCCGCATCTGGTTTATGCTGCTACCTGTTGTTAGGCGACACCAAGGACACATGCAGTAAATGCTTTTTCCTGTTTCATTTTGCTAGACCACGCTCTTCTGTGGCTCTTTAGTGCTTGCCAAACTGCTATGTGCGTGCTGCTGCTTCCATCTGACAAGGAGCACAGCCTTCTGACAGCAGCTTTCAACTTGTCGAAGAAAGAGCTTGGCCATTTAGATGTGATGCAAATCTGTGTGTGTCTAAGGTGCAGGTCCAAGCTCCTGACAAAGGTGTTCTCCAGGTTCAATTTCTCCTTGCCAGACACATTGGAAATGTTTTCCTCTATCATTCGCACCAAGAGTCGCAGATTACTTAACTCAGGAGCTCTGAGAATGGAACGGCAAGAGGTGTTCCGCTTATGTCATAAACAGTGCTCCAGAGCGCTTAGCAACGGGCACAGCAAAACGTGTGTGCGGGATAGTGACCATTCCCGCCTAGCGCTGGCAACGCACGAGCACTGCCAAAAGGCAAAGGAAGGCGCTTAGCATGCGGCTCGTGCGCAAAGCTTTCAGACTGCCAGAGGACCGCAGCTGTGGTAAGCCCGCTTGCTCATTTGACGTTAGATGTCGCCTGCAAGAACTTCACCCGCATCTGGTTTATGCTGCTACCTGTTGTTAGGCGACAACAAGGGCACATGTAGCAAATGCTTTTTCCTGCCTCATTTTGCTAGACCACGCTCTTCTGTGGCACTTTAGTGCTTGCCAAACTCCTATGTGCGTGCTGCTGCTTCCATCTGACAAGGAGCACAGCCTTCTGACAGCAGCTTTCAACTTGTCGAAGAAAGAGCTTGGCCATTTAGATGTGATGCAAATCTGTGTGTGTCTAAGGTGCAGGTGCAAGCTCCTGACAAAGGTGTTCTCCAGGTTCAATTTCTCCTTGCCAGACACTTTGGAAATGTTTTCCTCTATCATTCGCACCAAGAGTCGCAGATTACTTAACTCAGGAGCTCTGAGAATGGAACGGCAAGAGGTGTTCCGCTTATGTCATAAACAGTGCTCCAGAGCGCTTAGCAACAGGCACAACAAAATGTGTGTGCGGGATAGTGACCATTTCCGCCTAGTGCTGGCAAGGCACGAGCACTGCCAAAAGGCAAAGGAAGGCGCTTAGCATGCGGCTTGTGCGCAAAGCTTTCAGACTGCCAGAGGACCGCAGCTGTGGTAAGCCCGCTTGCTCATTTGACGTTAGATGTCGCCTGCAAGAACTTCACCCGCATCTGGTTTATGCTGCTACCTGTTCTTAGGCGACAACAAGGACACATGCAGTAAATGCTTTTTCCTGTTTCATTTTGCTAGACCACGCTCTTCTGTGGCTCTTTAGTGCTTGCCAAACTGCTATGTGCGTGCTGCTGCTTCCATCTGACAAGGAGCACAGCCTTCTGACAGCAGCTTTCAACTTGTCGAAGAAAGAGCTTGGCCATTTAGATGTGATGCAAATCTGTGTGTGTCTAAGGTGCAGGTGCAAGCTCCTGACAAAGGTGTTCTCCAGGTTCAGTTTCTCCTTGCCAGACACATTGGAAATGTTTTCCTCTATCATTCGCACCAAGAGTCGCAGATTACTTAACTCAGGAGCTCTGAGAATGGAACGGCAAGAGGTGTTCCGCTTACGTCATAAACAGTGCTCCAGAGCGCTTAGCAACGGGCACAACAAAACGTGTGTGCGGGATAGTGACCATTCCCGCCTAGTGCTGGCAATGCACGAGCACTGCCAAAAGGCAAAGGAAGGCGCTTAGCATCTGGCTTGTGCGCAAAGCTTTCAGACTGCCAGAGGACCGCAGCTGTGGTAAGCCCGCTTGCTCATTTGACGTTAGATGTCGCCTGCAAGAACTTCACCCGCATCTGGTTTATGCTGCTACCTGTTGTTAGGCGACAACAAGGACACATGTAGCAAATGCTTTTTCCTGCCTCATTTTGCTAGACCACGCTCTTCTGTGGCACTTTAGTGCTTGCCAAACTGCTATGTGCGTGCTGCTGCTTCCATCTGACAAGGAGCACAGCCTTCTGACAGCAGCTTTCAACTTGTCGAAGAAAGAGCTTGGCCATTTAGATGTGATGCAAATCTGTGTGTGTCTAAGGTGCAGGTGCAAGCTCCTGACAAAGGTGTTCTCCAGGTTCAATTTCTCCTTGCCAGACACATTGGAAATGTTTTCCTCTATCATTCGCACCAAGAGTTGCAGATTACTTAACTCAGGAGCTCTGAGAATGGAACGGCAAGAGGTGTTCCGCTTACGTCATAAACAGTGCTCCAGAGCGCTTAGCAACGGGCACAACGAAACGTGTGTGCGGGATAGTGACCATTCCCGCCTAGTGCTGGCAATGCACGAGCACTGCCAAAAGGCAAAGGAAGGCGCTTAGCATGCGGCTTGTGCGCAAAGTTTTCAGACTGCCAGAGGACCGCAGCTGTGGTAAGCCCGCTTGCTCATTTGACGTTAGATGTCACCTGCAAGAACTTCACCAGCATCTGGTTTATGCTGCTACCTGTTCTTAGGCGACAACAAGGACACATGCAGTAAATGCTTTTTCCTGTTTCATTTTGCTAGACCACGCTCTTCTGTGGCTCTTTAGTGCTTGCCAAACTGCTATGTGTGTGCTGCTGCTTCCATCTGACAAGGAGCACAGCCTTCTGACAGCAGCTTTCAACTTGTCGAAGAAAGAGCTTGGCCATTTAGATGTGATGCAAATCTGTGTGTGTGTAAGGTGCAGGTGCGAGCTCCTGACAAAGGTGTTCTCCAGGTTCAGTTTCTCCCTGCCAGACACTTTGGAAATGTTTTCCTCTATCATTTGCACCAAGAGTCGCAGATTACTTAACTCAGGAGCTCTGAGAATGGAACGGCAAGAGGTGTTCCGCTTACGTCATAAACAGTGCTCCAGAGCGCTTAGCAACGGGCACAACAAAACGTGTGTGCGGGATAGTGACCATTCCCGCCTAGTGCTAGCAATGCACGAGCACTGCCAAAAGGCAAAGGAAGGCGCTTAGCATCTGGCTCGTGCGCAAAGCTTTCAGACTTCCAGAGGACCGCAGCTGTGGTAAGCCCGCTTGCTCATTTGACGTTAGATGTCGCCTGCAAGAACTTCACCCGCATCTGGTTTATGCTGCTACCTGTTCTTAGGCGACACCAAGGGCACATGCAGCAAATGCTTTTTCCTGCCTCATTTTGCTAGACCACGCTCTTCTGTGGCACTTTAGTGCTTGCCAAACTCCTATGTGCGTGCTGCTGCTTCCATCTGACAAGGAGCACAGCCTTCTGACAGCAGCTTTCAACTTGTCGAAGAAAGAGCTTGGCCATTTAGATGTGATGCAAATCTGTGTGTGTCTAAGGTGCAGGTGCAAGCTCCTGACAAAGGTGTTCTCCAGGTTCAATTTCTCCTTGCCAGACACATTGGAAATGTTTTCCTCTATCATTTGCACCAAGAGTCGCAGATTACTTAACTCAGGAGCTCTGAGAATGGAACGGCAAGAGGTGTTCCGCTTACGTCATAAACAGTGCTCCAGAGCGCTTAGCAACGGGCACAACAAAATGTGTGTGCGGGATAGTGACCATTTCCGCCTAGTGCTGGCAATGCACGAGCACTGCCAAAAGGCAAAGGAAGGCGCTTAGCATGCGGCTTGTGCGCAAAGCTTTCAGACTGCCAGAGGACCGCAGCTGTGGTAAGCCCGCTTGCTCATTTGACGTTAGATGTCGCCTGCAAGAACTTCACCCGCATCTGGTTTATGCTGCTACCTGTTGTTAGGCGACACCAAGGACACATGCAGTAAATGCTTTTTCCTGTTTCATTTTGCTAGACCACGCTCTTCTGTGGCTCTTTAGTGCTTGCCAAACTGCTATGTGCGTGCTGCTGCTTCCATCTGACAAGGAGCACAGCCTTCTGACAGCAGCTTTCAACTTGTCGAAGAAAGAGCTTGGCCATTTAGATGTGATGCAAATCTGTGTGTGTCTAAGGTGCAGGTGCAAGCTCCTGACAAAGGTGTTCTCCAGGTTCAATTTCTCCTTGCCAGACACTTTGGAAATGTTTTCCTCTATCATTCGCACCAAGAGTTGCAGATTACTTAACTCAGGAGCTCTGAGAATGGAACGGCAAGAGGTGTTCCGCTTACGTCATAAACAGTGCTCCAGAGCGCTTAGCAACGGGCACAACAAAACGTGTGTGCGGGATAGTGACCATTCCCGCCTAGTGCTGGCAATGCACGAGCACTGCCAAAAGGCAAAGGAAGGCGCTTAGCATGCGGCTTGTGCGCAAAGCTTTCAGACTGCCAGAGGACCGCAGCTGTGGTAAGCCGGCTTGCTCATTTGACGTTAGATGTCGCCTGCAAGAACTTCACCCGCATCTGGTTTATGCTGCTACCTGTTGTTAGGCGACACTAAGGGCACATGTAGCAAATGCTTTTTCCTGCCTCATTTTGCTAGACCACGCTCTTCTGTGGCACTTTAGTGCTTGCCAAACTCCTATGTGCGTGCTGCTGCTTCCATCTGACAAGGAGCACAGCCTTCTGACAGCAGCTTTCAACTTGTCGAAGAAAGAGCTTGGCCATTTAGATGTGATGCAAATCTGTGTGTGTCTAAGGTGCAGGTGCAAGCTCCTGACAAAGGTGTTCTCCAGGTTCAGTTTCTCCTTGCCAGACACATTGGAAATGTTTTCCTCTATCATTCGCACCAAGAGTCGCAGATTACTTAACTCAGGAGCTCTGAGAATGGAACGGCAAGAGGTGTTCCGCTTACGTCATAAACAGTGCTCCAGAGCGCTTAGCAACGGGCACAACAAAACGTGTGTGCGGGATAGTGACCATTCCCGCCTAGTGCTAGCAATGCACGAGCACTGCCAAAAGGCAAAGGAAGGCGCTTAGCATCTGGCTCGTGCGCAAAGCTTTCAGACTTCCAGAGGACCGCAGCTGTGGTAAGCCCGCTTGCTCATTTGACGTTAGATGTCGCCTGCAAGAACTTCACCCGCATCTGGTTTATGCTGCTACCTGTTGTTAGGCGACAACAAGGGCACATGTAGCAAATGCTTTTTCCTGCCTCATTTTGCTAGACCACGCTCTTCTGTGGCACTTTAGTGCTTGCCAAACTCCTATGTGCGTGCTGCTGCTTCCATCTGACAAGGAGCACAGCCTTCTGACAGCAGCTTTCAACTTGTCGAAGAAAGAGCTTGGCCATTTAGATGTGATGCAAATCTGTGTGTGTCTAAGGTGCAGGTCCAAGCTCCTGACAAAGGTGTTCTCCAGGTTCAATTTCTCCTTGCCAGACACATTGGAAATGTTTTCCTCTATCATTCGCACCAAGAGTCGCAGATTACTTAACTCAGGAGCTCTGAGAATGGAACGGCAAGAGGTGTTCCGCTTACGTCATAAACAGTGCTCCAGAGCGCTTAGCAACGGGCACAACAAAATGTGTGTGCGGGATAGTGACCATTTCCGCCTAGTGCTGGCAATGCACGAGCACTGCCAAAAGGCAAAGGAAGGCGCTTAGCATGCGGCTTGTGCGCAAAGCTTTCAGACTGCCAGAGGACCGCAGCTGTGGTAAGCCCGCTTGCTCATTTGACATTAGATGTCGCCTGCAAGAACTTCACCCGCATCTGGTTTATGCTGCTACCTGTTGTTAGGCGACACCAAGGACACATGCAGTAAATGCTTTTTCCTGTTTCATTTTGCTAGACCACGCTCTTCTGTGGCTCTTTAGTGCTTGCCAAACTGCTATGTGCGTGCTGCTGCTTCCATCTGACAAGGAGCACAGCCTTCTGACAGCAGCTTTCAACTTGTCGAAGAAAGAGCTTGGCCATTTAGATGTGATGCAAATCTGTGTGTGTCTAAGGTGCAGGTCCAAGCTCCTGACAAAGGTGTTCTCCAGGTTCAGTTTCTCCTTGCCAGACACATTGGAAATGTTTTCCTCTATCATTCGCACCAAGAGTTGCAGATTACTTAACTCAGGAGCTCTGAGAATGGAACGGCAAGAGGTGTTCCGCTTACGTCATAAACAGTGCTCCAGAGCGCTTAGCAACGGGCACAACAAAACGTGTGTGCGGGATAGTGACCATTCCCGCCTAGTGCTGGCAATGCACGAGCACTGCCAAAAGGCAAAGGAAGGCGCTTAGCATGCGGCTTGTGCGCAAAGCTTTCAGACTGCCAGAGGACCGCAGCTGTGGTAAGCCCGCTTGCTCATTTGACGTTAGATGTCGCCTGCAAGAACTTCACCCGCATCTGGTTTATGCTGCTACCTGTTGTTAGGCGACACCAAGGACACATGCAGTAAATGCTTTTTCCTGCCTCATTTTGCTAGACCACGCTCTTCTGTGGCACTTTAGTGCTTGCCAAACTGCTATGTGCGTGCTGCTGCTTCCATCTGACAAGGAGCACAGCCTTCTGACAGCAGCTTTCAACTTGTCGAAGAAAGAGCTTGGCCATTTAGATGTGATGCAAATCTGTGTGTGTCTAAGGTGCAGGTGCAAGCTCCTGACAAAGGTGTTCTCCAGGTTCAGTTTCTATCTGCCAGACACTTTGGAAATGTTTTCCTCTATCATTCGCACCAAGAGTCGCAGATTACTTAACTCAGGAGCTCTGAGAATGGAACGGCAAGAGGTGTTCCGCTTACGTCATAAACAGTGCTCCAGAGCGCTTAGCAACGGGCACAACAAAACATGTGTGCGGGATAGTGACCATTCCCGCCTAGTGCTAGCAATGCACGAGCACTGCCAAAAGGCAAAGGAAGGCGCTTAGCATCTGGCTCGTGCGCAAAGCTTTCAGACTGCCAGAGGACCGCAGCTGTGGTAAGCCCGCTTGCTCATTTGACGTTAGATGTCGCCTGCAAGAACTTCACCCGCATCTGGTTTATGCTGCTACCTGTTCTTAGGCGACACCAAGGGCACATGTAGCAAATGCTTTTTCCTGCCTCATTTTGCTAGACCACGCTCTTCTGTGGCACTTTAGTGCTTGCCAAACTGCTATGTGCGTGCTGCTGCTTCCATCTGACAAGGAGCACAGCCTTCTGACAGCAGCTTTCAACTTGTCGAAGAAAGAGCTTGGCCATTTAGATGTGATGCAAATCTGTGTGTGTCTAAGGTGCAGGTGCAAGCTCCTGACAAAGGTGTTCTCCAGGTTCAATTTCTCCTTGCCAGACACTTTGGAAATGTTTTCCTCTATCATTCGCACCAAGAGTCGCAGATTACTTAACTCAGGAGCTCTGAGAATGGAACGGCAAGAGGTGTTCCGCTTATGTCATAAACAGTGCTCCAGAGCGCTTAGCAACAGGCACAACAAAATGTGTGTGCGGGATAGTGACCATTTCCGCCTAGTGCTGGCAAGGCACGAGCACTGCCAAAAGGCAAAGGAAGGCGCTTAGCATGCGGCTTGTGCGCAAAGCTTTCAGACTGCCAGAGGACCGCAGCTGTGGTAAGCCCGCTTGCTCATTTGACGTTAGATGTCGCCTGCAAGAACTTCACCCGCATCTGGTTTATGCTGCTACCTGTTCTTAGGCGACAACAAGGACACATGCAGTAAATGCTTTTTCCTGTTTCATTTTGCTAGACCACGCTCTTCTGTGGCTCTTTAGTGCTTGCCAAACTGCTATGTGCGTGCTGCTGCTTCCATCTGACAAGGAGCACAGCCTTCTGACAGCAGCTTTCAACTTGTCGAAGAAAGAGCTTGGCCATTTAGATGTGATGCAAATCTGTGTGTGTCTAAGGTGCAGGTGCAAGCTCGTGACAAAGGTGTTCTCCAGGTTCAGTTTCTCCTTGCCAGACACATTGGAAATGTTTTCCTCTATCAGTCGCACCAAGAGTCGCAGATTACTTAACTCAGGAGCTCTGAGAATGGAACGGCAAGAGGTGTTCCGCTTATGTCATAAACAGTGCTCCAGAGCGCTTAGCAACGGGCACAACAAAACGTGTGTGCGGGATAGTGACCATTCCCGCCTAGTGCTGGCAATGCACGAGCACTGCCAAAAGGCAAAGGAAGGCGCTTAGCATGCGGCTTGTGCGCAAAGCTTTCAGACTGCCAGAGGACCGCAGCTGTGGTAAGCCCGCTTGCTCATTTGACGTTAGATGTCGCCTGCAAGAACTTCACCCGCATCTGGTTTATGCTGCTACCTGTTGTTAGGCGACACCAAGGGCACATGTAGCAAATGCTTTTTCCTGCCTCATTTTGCTAGACCACGCTCTTCTGTGGCACTTTAGTGCTTGCCAAACTGCTATGTGCGTGCTGCTGCTTCCATCTGACAAGGAGCACAGCCTTCTGACAGCAGCTTTCAACTTGTCGAAGAAAGAGCTTGGCCATTTAGATGTGATGCAAATCTGTGTGTGTGTAAGGTGCAGGTGCAAGCTCCTGACAAAGGTGTTCTCCAGGTTCAATTTCTCCTTGCCAGACACATTGGAAATGTTTTCCTCTATCATTCGCACCAAGAGTCGCAGATTACTTAACTCAGGAGCTCTGAGAATGGAACGGCAAGAGGTGTTCCGCTTACGTCATAAACAGTGCTCCAGAGCGCTTAGCAAAGGGCACAACAAAACGTGTGTGCGGGATAGTGACCATTCCCGCCTAGTGCTGGCAATGCACGAGCACTGCCAAAAGGCAAAGGAAGGCGCTTAGCATGCGGCTTGTGCGCAAAGCTTTCAGACTGCCAGAGGACCGCAGCTGTGGTAAGCCCGCTTGCTCATTTGACGTTAGATGTCGCCTGCAAGAACTTCACCCGCATCTGGTTTATGCTGCTACCTGTTGTTAGGCGACACCAAGGACACATGCAGTAAATGCTTTTTCCTGTTTCATTTTGCTAGACCACGCTCTTCTGTGGCTCTTTAGTGCTTGCCAAACTGCTATGTGCGTGCTGCTGCTTCCATCTGACAAGGAGCACAGCCTTCTGACAGCAGCTTTCAACTTGTCGAAGAAAGAGCTTGGCCATTTAGATGTGATGCAAATCTGTGTGTGTCTAAGGTGCAGGTGCAAGCTCCTGACAAAGGTGTTCTCCAGGTTCAATTTCTCCTTGCCAGACACATTGGAAATGTTTTCCTCTATCATTCGCACCAAGAGTTGCAGATTACTTAACTCAGGAGCTCTGAGAATGGAACGGCAAGAGGTGTTCCGCTTACGTCATAAACAGTGCTCCAGAGCGCTTAGCAACGGGCACAACGAAACGTGTGTGCGGGATAGTGACCATTTCCGCCTAGTGCTGGCAATGCACGAGCACTGCCAAAAGGCAAAGGAAGGCGCTTAGCATGCGGCTTGTGCGCAAAGCTTTCAGACTGCCAGAGGACCGCAGCTGTGGTAAGCCCGCTTGCTCATTTGACGTTAGATGTCGCCTGCAAGAACTTCACCCGCATCTGGTTTATGCTGCTACCTGTTCTTAGGCGACACCAAGGGCACATGTAGCAAATGCTTTTTCCTGCCTCATTTTGCTAGACCACGCTCTTCTGTGGCACTTTAGTGCTTGCCAAACTCCTATGTGCGTGCTGCTGCTTCCATCTGACAAGGAGCACAGCCTTCTGACCGCAGCTTTCAACTTGTCGAAGAAAGAGCTTGGCCATTTAGATGTGATGCAAATCTGTGTGTGTGTAAGGTGCAGGTGCCAGCTCCTGACAAAGGTGTTCTCCAGGTTCAGTTTCTCCCTGCCAGACACATTGGAAATGTTTTCCTCTATCATTCGCACCAAGAGTTGCAGATTACTTAACTCAGGAGCTCTGAGAATGGAACGGCAAGAGGTGTTCCGCTTACGTCATAAACAGTGCTCCAGAGCGCTTAGCAACGGGCACAACAAAACGTGTGTGCGGGATAGTGACCATTCCCGCCTAGTGCTAGGAATGCACGAGCACTGCCAAAAGGCAAAGGAAGGCGCTTAGCATCCAGCTTGTGCGCAAAGCTTTCAGACTGCCAGAGGACCGCAGCTGTGGTAAGCCGGCTTGCTCATTTGACGTTAGATGTCGCCTGCAAGAACTTAACCCGCATGTGGTTTATGCTGCTACCTGTTCTTAGGCGACAACAAGGACACATGCAGTAAATGCTTTTTCCTGTTTCATTTTGCTAGACCACGCTCTTCTGTGGCTCTTTAGTGCTTGCCAAACTGCTATGTGTGTGCTGCTGCTTCCATCTGACAAGGAGCACAGCCTTCTGACAGCAGCTTTCAACTTGTCGAAGAAAGAGCTTGGCCATTTAGATGTGATGCAAATCTGTGTGTGTGTAAGGTGCAGGTGCGAGCTCCTGACAAAGGTGTTCTCCAGGTTCAGTTTCTCCCTGCCAGACACTTTGGAAATGTTTTCCTCTATCATTTGCACCAAGAGTCGCAGATTACTTAACTCAGGAGCTCTGAGAATGGAACGGCAAGAGGTGTTCCGCTTACGTCATAAACAGTGCTCCAGAGCGCTTAGCAACATGCACAACGAAACGTGTGTGCGGGATAGTGACCATTTCCGCCTAGTGCTGGCAATGCACGAGTACTGCCAAAAGGCAAAGGAAGGCGCTTAGCATGCGGCTTGTGCGCAAAGCTTTCAGACTGCCAGAGGACCGCAGCTGTGGTAAGCCCGCTTGCTCATTTGACGTTAGATGTCGCCTGCAAGAACTTCACCCGCATCTGGTTTATGCTGCTACCTGTTCTTAGGCGACAACAAGGACACATGCAGTAAATGCTTTTTCCTGTTTCATTTTGCTAGACCACGCTCTTCTGTGGCTCTTTAGTGCTTGCCAAACTCCTATGTGCGTGCTGCTGCTTCCATCTGACAAGGAGCACAGCCTTCTGACAGCAGCTTTCAACTTGTCGAAGAAAGAGCTTGGCCATTTAGATGTGATGCAAATCTGTGTGTGTCTAAGGTGCAGGTGCAAGCTCCTGACAAAGGTGTTCTCCAGGTTCAGTTTCTCCTTGCCAGACACATTGGAAATGTTTTCCTCTATCATTCGCACCAAGAGTCGCAGATTACTTAACTCAGGAGCTCTGAGAATGGAACGGCAAGAGGTGTTCCGCTTACGTCATAAACAGTGCTCCAGAGCGCTTAGCAACGGGCACAACAAAACGTGTGTGCGGGATAGTGACCATTCCCGCCTAGTGCTAGCAATGCACGAGCACTGCCAAAAGGCAAAGGAAGGCGCTTAGCATCTGGCTCGTGCGCAAAGCTTTCAGACTTCCAGAGGACCGCAGCTGTGGTAAGCCCGCTTGCTCATTTGACGTTAGATGTCGCCTGCAAGAACTTCACCCGCATCTGGTTTATGCTGCTACCTGTTGTTAGGCGACAACAAGGGCACATGTAGCAAATGCTTTTTCCTGCCTCATTTTGCTAGACCACGCTCTTCTGTGGCACTTTAGTGCTTGCCAAACTCCTATGTGCGTGCTGCTGCTTCCATCTGACAAGGAGCACAGCCTTCTGACAGCAGCTTTCAACTTGTCGAAGAAAGAGCTTGGCCATTTAGATGTGATGCAAATCTGTGTGTGTCTAAGGTGCAGGTCCAAGCTCCTGACAAAGGTGTTCTCCAGGTTCAATTTCTCCTTGCCAGACACATTGGAAATGTTTTCCTCTATCATTCGCACCAAGAGTCGCAGATTACTTAACTCAGGAGCTCTGAGAATGGAACGGCAAGAGGTGTTCCGCTTACGTCATAAACAGTGCTCCAGAGCGCTTAGCAACGGGCACAACAAAATGTGTGTGCGGGATAGTGACCATTTCCGCCTAGTGCTGGCAATGCACGAGCACTGCCAAAAGGCAAAGGAAGGCGCTTAGCATGCGGCTTGTGCGCAAAGCTTTCAGACTGCCAGAGGACCGCAGCTGTGGTAAGCCCGCTTGCTCATTTGACATTAGATGTCGCCTGCAAGAACTTCACCCGCATCTGGTTTATGCTGCTACCTGTTGTTAGGCGACACCAAGGACACATGCAGTAAATGCTTTTTCCTGTTTCATTTTGCTAGACCACGCTCTTCTGTGGCTCTTTAGTGCTTGCCAAACTGCTATGTGCGTGCTGCTGCTTCCATCTGACAAGGAGCACAGCCTTCTGACAGCAGCTTTCAACTTGTCGAAGAAAGAGCTTGGCCATTTAGATGTGATGCAAATCTGTGTGTGTCTAAGGTGCAGGTCCAAGCTCCTGACAAAGGTGTTCTCCAGGTTCAGTTTCTCCTTGCCAGACACATTGGAAATGTTTTCCTCTATCATTCGCACCAAGAGTTGCAGATTACTTAACTCAGGAGCTCTGAGAATGGAACGGCAAGAGGTGTTCCGCTTACGTCATAAACAGTGCTCCAGAGCGCTTAGCAACGGGCACAACAAAACGTGTGTGCGGGATAGTGACCATTCCCGCCTAGTGCTGGCAATGCACGAGCACTGCCAAAAGGCAAAGGAAGGCGCTTAGCATGCGGCTTGTGCGCAAAGCTTTCAGACTGCCAGAGGACCGCAGCTGTGGTAAGCCCGCTTGCTCATTTGACGTTAGATGTCGCCTGCAAGAACTTCACCCGCATCTGGTTTATGCTGCTACCTGTTGTTAGGCGACACCAAGGACACATGCAGTAAATGCTTTTTCCTGCCTCATTTTGCTAGACCACGCTCTTCTGTGGCACTTTAGTGCTTGCCAAACTGCTATGTGCGTGCTGCTGCTTCCATCTGACAAGGAGCACAGCCTTCTGACGGCAGCTTTCAACTTGTCGAAGAAAGAGCTTGGCCATTTAGATGTGATGCAAATCTGTGTGTGTCTAAGGTGCAGGTGCAAGCTCCTGACAAAGGTGTTCTCCAGGTTCAGTTTCTATCTGCCAGACACTTTGGAAATGTTTTCCTCTATCATTCGCACCAAGAGTCGCAGATTACTTAACTCAGGAGCTCTGAGAATGGAACGGCAAGAGGTGTTCCGCTTACGTCATAAACAGTGCTCCAGAGCGCTTAGCAACGGGCACAACAAAACATGTGTGCGGGATAGTGACCATTCCCGCCTAGTGCTAGCAATGCACGAGCACTGCCAAAAGGCAAAGGAAGGCGCTTAGCATCTGGCTCGTGCGCAAAGCTTTCAGACTGCCAGAGGACCGCAGCTGTGGTAAGCCCGCTTGCTCATTTGACGTTAGATGTCGCCTGCAAGAACTTCACCCGCATCTGGTTTATGCTGCTACCTGTTCTTAGGCGACACCAAGGGCACATGTAGCAAATGCTTTTTCCTGCCTCATTTTGCTAGACCACGCTCTTCTGTGGCACTTTAGTGCTTGCCAAACTGCTATGTGCGTGCTGCTGCTTCCATCTGACAAGGAGCACAGCCTTCTGACAGCAGCTTTCAACTTGTCGAAGAAAGAGCTTGGCCATTTAGATGTGATGCAAATCTGTGTGTGTCTAAGGTGCAGGTGCAAGCTCCTGACAAAGGTGTTCTCCAGGTTCAATTTCTCCTTGCCAGACACTTTGGAAATGTTTTCCTCTATCATTCGCACCAAGAGTCGCAGATTACTTAACTCAGGAGCTCTGAGAATGGAACGGCAAGAGGTGTTCCGCTTATGTCATAAACAGTGCTCCAGAGCGCTTAGCAACAGGCACAACAAAATGTGTGTGCGGGATAGTGACCATTTCCGCCTAGTGCTGGCAAGGCACGAGCACTGCCAAAAGGCAAAGGAAGGCGCTTAGCATGCGGCTTGTGCGCAAAGCTTTCAGACTGCCAGAGGACCGCAGCTGTGGTAAGCCCGCTTGCTCATTTGACGTTAGATGTCGCCTGCAAGAACTTCACCCGCATCTGGTTTATGCTGCTACCTGTTCTTAGGCGACAACAAGGACACATGCAGTAAATGCTTTTTCCTGTTTCATTTTGCTAGACCACGCTCTTCTGTGGCTCTTTAGTGCTTGCCAAACTGCTATGTGCGTGCTGCTGCTTCCATCTGACAAGGAGCACAGCCTTCTGACAGCAGCTTTCAACTTGTCGAAGAAAGAGCTTGGCCATTTAGATGTGATGCAAATCTGTGTGTGTCTAAGGTGCAGGTGCAAGCTCGTGACAAAGGTGTTCTCCAGGTTCAGTTTCTCCTTGCCAGACACATTGGAAATGTTTTCCTCTATCAGTCGCACCAAGAGTCGCAGATTACTTAACTCAGGAGCTCTGAGAATGGAACGGCAAGAGGTGTTCCGCTTATGTCATAAACAGTGCTCCAGAGCGCTTAGCAACGGGCACAACAAAACGTGTGTGCGGGATAGTGACCATTCCCGCCTAGTGCTGGCAATGCACGAGCACTGCCAAAAGGCAAAGGAAGGCGCTTAGCATGCGGCTTGTGCGCAAAGCTTTCAGACTGCCAGAGGACCGCAGCTGTGGTAAGCCCGCTTGCTCATTTGACGTTAGATGTCGCCTGCAAGAACTTCACCCGCATCTGGTTTATGCTGCTACCTGTTGTTAGGCGACACCAAGGGCACATGTAGCAAATGCTTTTTCCTGCCTCATTTTGCTAGACCACGCTCTTCTGTGGCACTTTAGTGCTTGCCAAACTGCTATGTGCGTGCTGCTGCTTCCATCTGACAAGGAGCACAGCCTTCTGACAGCAGCTTTCAACTTGTCGAAGAAAGAGCTTGGCCATTTAGATGTGATGCAAATCTGTGTGTGTGTAAGGTGCAGGTGCAAGCTCCTGACAAAGGTGTTCTCCAGGTTCAATTTCTCCTTGCCAGACACATTGGAAATGTTTTCCTCTATCATTCGCACCAAGAGTTGCAGATTACTTAACTCAGGAGCTCTGAGAATGGAACGGCAAGAGGTGTTCCGCTTACGTCATAAACAGTGCTCCAGAGCGCTTAGCAAAGGGCACAACAAAACGTGTGTGCGGGATAGTGACCATTCCCGCCTAGTGCTGGCAATGCACGAGCACTGCCAAAAGGCAAAGGAAGGCGCTTAGCATGCGGCTTGTGCGCAAAGCTTTCAGACTGCCAGAGGACCGCAGCTGTGGTAAGCCCGCTTGCTCATTTGACGTTAGATGTCGCCTGCAAGAACTTCACCCGCATCTGGTTTATGCTGCTACCTGTTGTTAGGCGACACCAAGGACACATGCAGTAAATGCTTTTTCCTGTTTCATTTTGCTAGACCACGCTCTTCTGTGGCTCTTTAGTGCTTGCCAAACTGCTATGTGCGTGCTGCTGCTTCCATCTGACAAGGAGCACAGCCTTCTGACAGCAGCTTTCAACTTGTCGAAGAAAGAGCTTGGCCATTTAGATGTGATGCAAATCTGTGTGTGTCTAAGGTGCAGGTGCAAGCTCCTGACAAAGGTGTTCTCCAGGTTCAATTTCTCCTTGCCAGACACATTGGAAATGTTTTCCTCTATCATTCGCACCAAGAGTTGCAGATTACTTAACTCAGGAGCTCTGAGAATGGAACGGCAAGAGGTGTTCCGCTTACGTCATAAACAGTGCTCCAGAGCGCTTAGCAACGGGCACAACGAAACGTGTGTGCGGGATAGTGACCATTTCCGCCTAGTGCTGGCAATGCACGAGCACTGCCAAAAGGCAAAGGAAGGCGCTTAGCATGCGGCTTGTGCGCAAAGCTTTCAGACTGCCAGAGGACCGCAGCTGTGGTAAGCCCGCTTGCTCATTTGACGTTAGATGTCGCCTGCAAGAACTTCACCCGCATCTGGTTTATGCTGCTACCTGTTCTTAGGCGACACCAAGGGCACATGTAGCAAATGCTTTTTCCTGCCTCATTTTGCTAGACCACGCTCTTCTGTGGCACTTTAGTGCTTGCCAAACTCCTATGTGCGTGCTGCTGCTTCCATCTGACAAGGAGCACAGCCTTCTGACCGCAGCTTTCAACTTGTCGAAGAAAGAGCTTGGCCATTTAGATGTGATGCAAATCTGTGTGTGTGTAAGGTGCAGGTGCCAGCTCCTGACAAAGGTGTTCTCCAGGTTCAGTTTCTCCCTGCCAGACACATTGGAAATGTTTTCCTCTATCATTCGCACCAAGAGTTGCAGATTACTTAACTCAGGAGCTCTGAGAATGGAACGGCAAGAGGTGTTCCGCTTACGTCATAAACAGTGCTCCAGAGCGCTTAGCAACGGGCACAACAAAACGTGTGTGCGGGATAGTGACCATTCCCGCCTAGTGCTAGGAATGCACGAGCACTGCCAAAAGGCAAAGGAAGGCGCTTAGCATCCAGCTTGTGCGCAAAGCTTTCAGACTGCCAGAGGACCGCAGCTGTGGTAAGCCGGCTTGCTCATTTGACGTTAGATGTCGCCTGCAAGAACTTAACCCGCATGTGGTTTATGCTGCTACCTGTTCTTAGGCGACAACAAGGACACATGCAGTAAATGCTTTTTCCTGTTTCATTTTGCTAGACCACGCTCTTCTGTGGCTCTTTAGTGCTTGCCAAACTGCTATGTGTGTGCTGCTGCTTCCATCTGACAAGGAGCACAGCCTTCTGACAGCAGCTTTCAACTTGTCGAAGAAAGAGCTTGGCCATTTAGATGTGATGCAAATCTGTGTGTGTGTAAGGTGCAGGTGCGAGCTCCTGACAAAGGTGTTCTCCAGGTTCAGTTTCTCCCTGCCAGACACTTTGGAAATGTTTTCCTCTATCATTTGCACCAAGAGTCGCAGATTACTTAACTCAGGAGCTCTGAGAATGGAACGGCAAGAGGTGTTCCGCTTACGTCATAAACAGTGCTCCAGAGCGCTTAGCAACATGCACAACGAAACGTGTGTGCGGGATAGTGACCATTTCCGCCTAGTGCTGGCAATGCACGAGTACTGCCAAAAGGCAAAGGAAGGCGCTTAGCATGCGGCTTGTGCGCAAAGCTTTCAGACTGCCAGAGGACCGCAGCTGTGGTAAGCCCGCTTGCTCATTTGACGTTAGATGTCGCCTGCAAGAACTTCACCCGCATCTGGTTTATGCTGCTACCTGTTCTTAGGCGACAACAAGGACACATGCAGTAAATGCTTTTTCCTGTTTCATTTTGCTAGACCACGCTCTTCTGTGGCTCTTTAGTGCTTGCCAAACTGCTATGTGCGTGCTGCTGCTTCCATCTGACAAGGAGCACAGCCTTCTGACAGCAGCTTTCAACTTGTCGAAGAAAGAGCTTGGCCATTTCGATGAGATGCAAATCTGTGTGTGTGTAAGGTGCAGGTGCGAGCTCCTGACAAAGGTGTTCTCCAGGTTCAGTTTCTCTCTGCCAGACACTTTGGAAATGTTTTCCTCTATCATTTGCACCAAGAGTCGCAGATTACTTAACTCAGGAGCTCTGAGAATGGAACGGCAAGAGGTGTTCCGCTTACGTCATAAACAGTGCTCCAGAGGGCTTAGCAACGGGCACAACGAAACGTGTGTGCGGGATAGTGACCATTCCCGCCTAGTGCTGGCAATGCATGAGCACTGCCAAAAGGCAAAGAAGGCGCTTTTCATCCGGCTTGTGCGCAAAGCTTTCAGACTGCCAGAGGACCGCAGCTGTGGTAAGCCCGCTTGCTCATTTGACGTTAGATGTCGCCTGCAAGAACTTCACCAGCATCTGGTTTATGCTGCTACCTGTTGTTAGGCGACACCAAGGACACATGCAGTAAATGCTTTTTCCTGTTTCATTTTGCTAGACCACGCTCTTCTGTGGCACTTTAGTGCTTGCCAAACTGCTATGTGCGTGCTGCTGCTTCCATCTGACAAGGAGCACAGCCTTCTGACAGCAGCTTTCAACTTGTCAAAGAAAGAGCTTGGCCATTTAGATGTGATGCAAATCTGTGTGTGTCTAAGGTGCAGGTGCAAGCTCCTGACAAAGGTGTTCTCCAGGTTCAGTTTCTCCTTGCCAGACACATTGGAAATGTTTTCCTCTATCATTCGCACCAAGAGTCGCAGATTACTTAACTCAGGAGCTCTGAGAATGGAACGGCAAGAGGTGTTCCGCTTACGTCATAAACAGTGCTCCAGAGCGCTTAGCAACGGGCACAACGAAATGTGTGTGCGGGATAGTGACCATTCCCGCCTAGTGCTGGCAATGCACGAGCACTGCCAAAAGGCAAAGGAAGGCGCTTAGCATGCGGCTTGTGCGCAAAGCTTTCAGACTGCCAGAGGACCGCAGCTGTGGTAAGCCCGTTTGCTCATTTGACGTTAGATGTCGCCTGCAAGAACTTCACCAGCATCTGGTTTATGCTGCTACCTGTTGTTAGGCGACACCAAGGGCACATGTAGCAAATGCTTTTTCCTGCCTCATTTTGCTAGACCACGCTCTTCTGTGGCACTTTAGTGCTTGCCAAACTGCTATGTGCGTGCTGCTGCTTCCATCTGACAAGGAGCACAGCCTTCTGACAGCAGCTTTCAACTTGTCGGAGAAAGAGCTTGGCCATTTAGATGTGATGCAAATCTGTGTGTGTGTAAGGTGCAGGTGCAAGCTCCTGACAAAGGTGTTCTCCAGGTTCAGTTTCTCTCTGCCAGACACTTTGGAAATGTTTTCCTCTATCATTTGCACCAAGAGTCGCAGATTACTTAACTCAGGAGCTCTGAGAATGGAACGGCAAGGGGTGTTCCGCTTACGTCATAAACAGTGCTCCAGAGCGCTTAGCAACGGGCACAACAAAATGTGTGTGCGGGATAGTGACCATTCCCGCCTAGTGCTAGCAATGCAGGAGCACTGCCAAAAGGCAAAGGAAGGCGCTTAGCATCCGGCTTGTGCGCAAAGCTTTCAGACTGCCAGAGGACCGCAGCTGTGGTAAGCCCGCTTGCTCATTTGACGTTAGATGTCGCCTGCAAGAACTTCACCCGCATCTGGTTTATGCTGCTACCTGTTCTTAGGCGAAAACAAGGACACATGCAGTAAATGCTTTTTCCTGTTTCATTTTGCTAGACCACGCTCTTCTGTGGCACTTTAGTGCTTGCCAAACTGCTATGTGCGTGCTGCTGCTTCCATCTGACAAGGAGCACAGCCTTCTGACAGCAGCTTTCAACTTGTCGAAGAAAGAGCTTGGCCATTTAGATGTGAGGCAAATCTGTGTGTGTGTAAGGTGCAGGTGCAAGCTCCTGACAAAGGTGTTCTCCAGGTTCAGTTTCTCTCTGCCAGACACTTTGGAAATGTTTTCCTCTATCATTCGCACCAAGAGTCGCAGATTACTTAACTCAGGAGCTCTGAGAATGGAACGGCAAGAGGTGCTCCGCTTACGTCATAAACAGTGCTCCAGAGCGCTTAGCAACGGGCACAACGAAATGTGTGTGCGGGATAGTGACCATTCCCGCCTAGTGCTAGCAATGCACGAGCACTGCCAAAAGGCAAAGGAAGGCGCTTAGCATGCGGCTTGTGCGCAAAGCTTTCAGACTGCCAGAGGACCGCAGCTGTGGTAAGCCCGCTTGCTCATTTGACGTTAGATGTCGCCTGCAAGAACTTCACCCGCATCTGGTTTATGCTGCTACCTGCTGTTAGGCGACAACAAGGACACATGTAGCAAATGCTTTTTCCTGTTTCATTTTGCTAGACCACGCTCTTCTGTGGCTCTTTAGTGCTTGCCAAACTCCTATGTGCGTGCTGCTGCTTCCATCTGACAAGGAGCACAGCCTTCTGACAGCAGCTTTCAACTTGTCGAAGAAAGAGCTTGGCCATTTAGATGTGATGCAAATCTGTGTGTGTGTAAGGTGCAGGTGCAAGCTCCTGACAAAGGTGTTCTCCAGGTTCAGTTTCTCCTTGCCAGACACATTGGAAATGTTTTCCTCTATCATTCGCACCAAGAGTTGCAGATTACTTAACTCAGGAGCTCTGAGAATGGAACGGCAAGAGGTGTTCTGCTTACGTCATAAACAGTGCTCCAGAGCGCTTAGCAACGGGCACAACGAAACGTGTGTGCGGGATAGTGACCATTCCCGCCTAGTGCTAGCAATGCAGGAGCACTGCCAAAAGGCAAAGGAAGGCGCTTAGCATGCGGCTTGTGCGCAAAGCTTTCAGACTGCCAGAGGACTGCAGCTGTGGTAAGCCCGCTTGCTCATTTGACGTTAGATGTCGCCTGCAAGAACTTCACCCGCATCTGGTTTATGCTGCTACCTGTTGTTAGGCGACACCAAGGACACATGCAGTAAATGCTTTTTCCTGTTTCATTTTGCTAGACCACGCTCTTCTGTGGCACTTTAGTGCTTGCCAAACTCCTATGTGCGTGCTGCTGCTTCCATCTGACAAGGAGCACAGCCTTCTGACAGCAGCTTTCAACTTGTCGAAGAAAGAGCTTGGCCATTTAGATGTGATGCAAATCTGTGTGTGTGTAAGGTGCAGGTGCAAGCTCCTGACAAAGGTGTTCTCCAGGTTCAGTTTCTCCTTGCCAGACACATTGGAAATGTTTTCCTCTATCATTCGCACCAAGAGTCGCAGATTACTTAACTCAGGAGCTCTGAGAATGGAACGGCAAGAGGTGTTCCGCTTATGTCATAAACAGTGCTCCAGAGCGCTTAACAACGGGCACAACAAAACGTGTGTGCGGGATAGTGACCATTCCCGCCTAGTGCTGGCAATGCACAAGCACTGCCAAAAGGCAAAGGAAGGCGCTTAGCATGCGGCTTGTGCGCAAAGCTTTCAGACTGCCAGAGGACCGCAGCTGTGGTAAGCCCGCTTGCTCATTTGACGTTAGATGTCACCTGCAAGAACTTCACCCGCATCTGGTTTATGCTGCTACCTGTTGTTAGGCGACACCAAGGGCACATGTAGCAAATGCTTTTTCCTGCCTCATTTTGCTAGACCACGCTCTTCTGTGGCTCTTTAGTGCTTGCCAAACTGCTATGTGCGTGCTGCTGCTTCCATCTGACAAGGAGCACAGCCTTCTGACAGCAGCTTTCAACTTGCCGAAGAAAGAGCTTGGCCATTTAGATGTGATGCAAATCTGTGTGTGTGTAAGGTGCAGGTGCAAGCTCCTGACAAAGGTGTTCTCCAGGTTCAGTTTCTCCCTGCCAGACACTTTGGAAATGTTTTCCTCTATCATTTGCACCAAGAGTCGCAGATTACTTAACTCAGGAGCTCTGAGAATGGAACCGCAAGGGGTGTTCCGCTTACGTCATAAACAGTGCTCCAGAGCGCTTAGCAACGGGCACAACAAAACGTGTGTGCGGGATAGTGACCATTCCCGCCTAGTGCTAGCAATGCAGGAGCACTGCCAAAAGGCAAAGGAAGGCGCTTAGCATCCGGCTTGTGCGCAAAGCTTTCAGACTGCCAGAGGACCGCAGCTGTGGTAAGCCCGCTTGCTCATTTGACGTTAGATGTCGCCTGCAAGAACTTCACCCGCATCTGATTTATGCTGCTACCTGTTCTTAGGCGAAAACAAGGACACATGCAGTAAATGCTTTTTCCTGCCTCATTTTGCTAGACCACGCTCTTCTGTGGCACTTTAGTGCTTGCCAAACTGCTATGTGCGTGCTGCTGCTTCCATCTGACAAGGAGCACAGCCTTCTGACAGCAGCTTTCAACTTGTCGAAGAAAGAGCTTGGCCATTTAGATGTGATGCAAATCTGTGTGTGTCTAAGGTGCAGGTGCCAGCTCCTGACAAAGGTGTTCTCCAGGTTCAGTTTCTCCCTGCCAGACACATTGGAAATGTTTTCCTCTATCATTCGCACCAAGAGTTGCAGATTACTTAACTCAGGAGCTCTGAGAATGGAACGGCAAGAGGTGTTCCGCTTACGTCATAAACAGTGCTCCAGAGTGCTTAGCAACGGGCACAACAAAACGTGTGTGCGGGATAGTGACCATTCCCGCCTAGTGCTGGCAATGCACGAGCACTGCCAAAAGGCAAAGGAAGGCGCTTAGCATGCGGCTTGTGCGCAAAGCTTTCAGACTGCCAGAGGACCGCAGCTGTGGTAAGCCCGCTTGCTCATTTGACGTTAGATGTCGCCTGCAAGAACTTCACCCGCATCTGGTTTATGCTGCTACCTGCTGTTAGGCGACAACAAGGACACATGTAGCAAATGCTTTTTCCTGTTTCATTTTGCTAGACCACGCTCTTCTGTGGCTCTTTAGTGCTTGCCAAACTGCTATGTGCGTGCTGCTGCTTCCATCTGACAAGGAGCACAGCCTTCTGACAGCAGCTTTCAACTTGTCGAAGAAAGAGCTTGGCCATTTAGATGTGATGCAAATCTGTGTGTGTCTAAGGTGCAGGTGCAAGCTCCTGACAAAGGTGTTCTCCAGGTTCAGTTTCTCCCTGCCAGACACATTGGAAATGTTTTCCTCTATCATTCGCACCAAGAGTCGCAGATTACTTAACTCAGGAGCTCTGAGAATGGAACGGCAAGAGGTGTTCCGCTTATGTCATAAACAGTGCTCCAGAGCGCTTAGCAACGGGCACAACGAAACGTGTGTGCGGGATAGTGACCATTCCCGCCTAGTGCTAGCAATGCACGAGCACTGCCAAAAGGCGAAGGAAGGCGCTTAGCATCTGGCTTGTGCGCAAAGCTTTCAGACTGCCAGAGGACCGCAGCTGTGGTAAGCCCGCTTGCTCATTTGACGTTAGATGTCGCCTGCAAGAACTTCACCCGCATCTGGTTTATGCTGCTACCTCTTCTTAGGCGACAACAAGGACACATGCAGTAAATGCTTTTTCCTGTTTCATTTTGCTAGACCACGCTCTTCTGTGGCTCTTTAGTGCTTGCCAAACTGCTATGTGCGTGCTGCTGCTTCCATCTGACAAGGAGCACAGCCTTCTGACAGCAGCTTTCAACTTGTCGAAGAAAGAGCTTGGCCATTTAGATGTGATGCAAATCTGTGTGTGTCTAAGGTGCAGGTGCGAGCTCCTGACAAAGGTGTTCTCCAGGTTCAGTTTCTCCTTGCCAGACACATTGGAAATGTTTTCCTCTATCATTCGCACCAAGAGTCGCAGATTACTTAACTCAGGAGCTCTGAGAATGGAACGGCAAGAGGTGCTCCGCTTACGTCATAAACAGTGCTCCAGAGCGCTTAACAACGGGCACAACGAAACGTGTGTGCGGGATAGTGACCATTCCCGCCTAGTGCTGGCAATGCACGAGCACTGCCAAAAGGCAAAGGAAGGCGCTTAGCATGCGGCTTGTGCGCAAAGCTTTCAGACTGCCAGAGGACCGCAGCTGTGGTAAGCCCGCTTGCTCATTTGACGTTAGATGTCGCCTGCAAGAACTTCACCCGCATCTGGTTTATGCTGCTACCTGTTCTTAGGCGACACCAAGGACACATGTAGCAAATGCTTTTTCCTGTTTCATTTTGCTAGACCACGCTCTTCTGTGGCACTTTAGTGCTTGCCAAACTGCTATGTGCGTGCTGCTGCTTCCATCTGACAAGGAGCACAGCCTTCTGACAGCAGCTTTCAACTTGTCGAAGAAAGAGCTTGGCCATTTAGATGTGATGCAAATCTGTGTGTGTGTAAGGTGCAGGTGCAAGCTCCTGACAAAGGTGTTCTCCACGTTCAATTTCTCCTTGCCAGACACATTGGAAATGTTTTCCTCTATCATTCGCACCAAGAGTCGCAGATTACTTAACTCAGGAGCTCTGAGAATGGAACGGCAAGAGGTGTTCCGCTTACGTCATAAACAGTGCTCCAGTGCGCTTAGCAACGGGCACAACAAAACGTGTGTGCGGGATAGTGACCATTCCCGCCTAGTGCTAGCAATGCACGAGCACTGCCAAAAGGCAAAGGAAGGCGCTTAGCATCTGGCTCGTGCGCAAAGCTTTCAGACTGCCAGAGGACCGCAGCTGTGGTAAGCCCGCTTGCTCATTTGACGTTAGATGTCGCCTGCAAGAACTTCACCCGCATCTGGTTTATGCTGCTACCTCTTCTTAGGCGACAACAAGGACACATGCAGTAAATGCTTTTTCCTGTTTCATTTTGCTAGACCACGCTCTTCTGTGGCTCTTTAGTGCTTGCCAAACTGCTATGTGCGTGCTGCTGCTTCCATCTGACAAGGAGCACAGCCTTCTGACAGCAGCTTTCAACTTGTCGAAGAAAGAGCTTGGCCATTTAGATGTGATGCAAATCTGTGTGTGTCTAAGGTGCAGGTGCGAGCTCCTGACAAAGGTGTTCTCCAGGTTCAGTTTCTCCTTGCCAGACACATTGGAAATGTTTTCCTCTATCATTCGCACCAAGAGTCGCAGATTACTTAACTCAGGAGCTCTGAGAATGGAACGGCAAGAGGTGCTCCGCTTACGTCATAAACAGTGCTCCAGAGCGCTTAACAACGGGCACAACGAAACGTGTGTGCGGGATAGTGACCATTCCCGCCTAGTGCTGGCAATGCACGAGCACTGCCAAAAGGCAAAGGAAGGCGCTTAGCATGCGGCTTGTGCGCAAAGCTTTCAGACTGCCAGAGGACCGCAGCTGTGGTAAGCCCGCTTGCTCATTTGACGTTAGATGTCGCCTGCAAGAACTTCACCCGCATCTGGTTTATGCTGCTACCTGTTCTTAGGCGACACCAAGGACACATGTAGCAAATGCTTTTTCCTGTTTCATTTTGCTAGACCACGCTCTTCTGTGGCACTTTAGTGCTTGCCAAACTGCTATGTGCGTGCTGCTGCTTCCATCTGACAAGGAGCACAGCCTTCTGACAGCAGCTTTCAACTTGTCGAAGAAAGAGCTTGGCCATTTAGATGTGATGCAAATCTGTGTGTGTGTAAGGTGCAGGTGCAAGCTCCTGACAAAGGTGTTCTCCACGTTCAATTTCTCCTTGCCAGACACATTGGAAATGTTTTCCTCTATCATTCGCACCAAGAGTCGCAGATTACTTAACTCAGGAGCTCTGAGAATGGAACGGCAAGAGGTGTTCCGCTTACGTCATAAACAGTGCTCCAGTGCGCTTAGCAACGGGCACAACAAAACGTGTGTGCGGGATAGTGACCATTCCCGCCTAGTGCTAGCAATGCACGAGCACTGCCAAAAGGCAAAGGAAGGCGCTTAGCATCTGGCTCGTGCGCAAAGCTTTCAGACTGCCAGAGGACCGCAGCTGTGGTAAGCCCGCTTGCTCATTTGACGTTAGATGTCGCCTGCAAGAACTTCACCCGCATCTGGTTTATGCTGCTACCTGTTGTTAGGCGACACCAAGGGCACATGTAGCAAATGCTTTTTCATGCCTCATTTTGCTAGACCACGCTCTTCTGTGGCACTTTAGTGCTTGCCAAACTGCTATGTGCGTGCTGCTGCTTCCATCTGACAAGGAGCACAGCCTTCTGACAGCAGCTTTCAACTTGTCGAAGAAAGAGCTTGGCCATTTAGATGTGATGCAAATCTGTGTGTGTGTAAGGTGCAGGTGCAAGCTCCTGACAAAGGTGTTCTCCAGGTTCAGTTTCTCCCTGCCAGACACATTGGAAATGTTTTCCTCTATCATTCGCACCAAGAGTTGCAGATTACTTAACTCAGGAGCTCTGAGAATGGAACGGCAAGAGGTGTTCCGCTTATGTCATAAACAGTGCTCCAGAGCGCTTAGCAACGGGCACAAGGAAACGTGTGTGCGGGATAGTGACCATTCCCGCCTAGTGCTAGCAATGCACGAGCACTGCCAAAAGGCAAAGGAAGGCCCTTAGCATCTGGCTTGTGCGCAAAGCTTTCAGACTGCCAGAGGACCGCAGCTGTGGTAAGCCGGCTTGCTCATTTGACGTTAGATGTCACCTGCAAGAACTTCACCCACATCTGATTTATGCTGCTACCTGTTGTTGGGCGACACCAAGGACACATGTGGCAAATGCTTTTTCCTGTTTCATTTTGCTAGACCACGCTCTTCTGTGGCACTTTAGTGCTTGCCAAACTCCTATGTGCGTGCTGCTGCTTCCATCTGACAAGGAGCACAGCCTTCTGACAGCAGCTTTCAACTTGTCGAAGAAAGAGCTTGGCCATTTAGATGTGATGCAAATCTGTGTGTGTGTAAGGTGCAGGTGCAAGCTCCTGACAAAGGTGTTCTCCAGGTTCAGTTTCTCCTTGCCAGACACATTGGAAATGTTTTCCTCTATCATTCGCACCAAGAGTCGCAGATTACTTAACTCAGGAGCTCTGAGAATGGAACGGCAAGAGGTGCTCCGCTTACGTCATAAACAGTGCTCCAGAGGGCTTAGCAACGGGCACAACAAAACCTCTGTGCGGGATAGTGACCATTCCCGCCTAGTGCTGGCAATGCACGAGCACTGCCAAAAGGCAAAGGAAGGCCCTTAGCATCTGGCATGTGCGCAAAGCTTTCAGACTGCCAGAGGACCGCAGCTGTGGTAAGCCCGCTTGCTCATTTGACGTTAGATGTCGCCTGCAAGAACTTCACCCGCATCTGGTTTATGCTGCTACCTGCTGTTAGGCGACAACAAGGACACATGTAGCAAATGCTTTTTCCTGTTTCATTTTGCTAGACCACGCTCTTCTGTGGCTCTTTAGTGCTTGCCAAACTCCTATGTGCGTGCTGCTGCTTCCATCTGACAAGGAGCACAGCCTTCTGACAGCAGCTTTCAACTTGTCGAAGAAAGAGCTTGGCCATTTAGATGTGATGCAAATCTGTGTGTGTCTAAGGTGCAGGTGCGAGCTCCTGACAAAGGTGTTCTCCAGGTTCAGTTTCTCCTTGCCAGACACATTGGAAATGTTTTCCTCTATCATTCGCACCAAGAGTCGCAGATTACTTAACTCAGGAGCTCTGAGAATGGAACGGCAAGAGGTGCTCCGCTTACGTCATAAACAGTGCTCCAGAGCGCTTAACAACGGGCACAACAAAACGTGTGTGCGGGATAGTGACCATTCCCGCCTAGTGCTGGCAATGCACGAGCACTGCCAAAAGGCAAAGGAAGGCGCTTAGCATCTGGCTCGTGCGCAAAGCTTTCAGACTGCCAGAGGACCGCAGCTGTGGTAAGCCCGCTTGCTCATTTGACGTTAGATGTCGCCTGCAAGAACTTCACCCGCATCTGGTTTATGCTGCTACCTGTTGTTAGGCAACACCAAGGGCACATGTAGCAAATGCTTTTTCATGCCTCATTTTGCTAGACCACGCTCTTCTGTGGCACTTTAGTGCTTGCCGAACTGCTATGTGCGTGCTGCTGCTTCCATCTGACAAGGAGCACAGCCTTCTGACAGCAGCTTTCAACTTGTCGAAGAAAGAGCTTGGCCATTTAGATGTGATGCAAATCTGTGTGTGTCTAAGGTGCAGGTGCAAGCTCCTGACAAAGGTGTTCTCCAGGTTCAGTTTCTCCTTGCCAGACACATTGGAAATGTTTTCCTCTATCATTCGCACCAAGAGTCGCAGATTACTTAACTCAGGAGCTCTGAGAATGGAACGGCAAGAGGTGCTCCGCTTACGTCATAAACAGTGCTCCAGAGCGCTTAACAACGGGCACAACGAAACGTGTGTGCGGGATAGTGACCATTCCCGCCTAGTGCTGGCAATGCACGAGCACTGCCAAAAGGCAAAGGAAGGCGCTTAGCATGCGGCTTGTGCGCAAAGCTTTCAGACTGCCAGAGGACCGCAGCTGTGGTAAGCCCGCTTGCTCATTTGACGTTAGATGTCGCCTGCAAGAACTTCACCCGCATCTGGTTTATGCTGCTACCTGTTCTTAGGCGACACCAAGGACACATGTAGCAAATGCTTTTTCCTGTTTCATTTTGCTAGACCACGCTCTTCTGTGGCACTTTAGTGCTTGCCAAACTGCTATGTGCGTGCTGCTGCTTCCATCTGACAAGGAGCACAGCCTTCTGACAGCAGCTTTCAACTTGTCGAAGAAAGAGCTTGGCCATTTAGATGTGATGCAAATCTGTGTGTGTGTAAGGTGCAGGTGCAAGCTCCTGACAAAGGTGTTCTCCACGTTCAATTTCTCCTTGCCAGACACATTGGAAATGTTTTCCTCTATCATTCGCACCAAGAGTCGCAGATTACTTAACTCAGGAGCTCTGAGAATGGAACGGCAAGAGGTGTTCCGCTTACGTCATAAACAGTGCTCCAGTGCGCTTAGCAACGGGCACAACAAAACGTGTGTGCGGGATAGTGACCATTCCCGCCTAGTGCTAGCAATGCACGAGCACTGCCAAAAGGCAAAGGAAGGCGCTTAGCATCTGGCTCGTGCGCAAAGCTTTCAGACTGCCAGAGGACCGCAGCTGTGGTAAGCCCGCTTGCTCATTTGACGTTAGATGTCGCCTGCAAGAACTTCACCCGCATCTGGTTTATGCTGCTACCTGTTGTTAGGCGACACCAAGGGCACATGTAGCAAATGCTTTTTCATGCCTCATTTTGCTAGACCACGCTCTTCTGTGGCACTTTAGTGCTTGCCAAACTGCTATGTGCGTGCTGCTGCTTCCATCTGACAAGGAGCACAGCCTTCTGACAGCAGCTTTCAACTTGTCGAAGAAAGAGCTTGGCCATTTAGATGTGATGCAAATCTGTGTGTGTCTAAGGTGCAGGTGCAAGCTCGTGACAAAGGTGTTCTCCAGGTTCAGTTTCTCTCTGCCAGACACTTTGGAAATGTTTTCCTCTATCATTCGCACCAAGAGTCGCAGATTACTTAACTCAGGAGCTCTGAGAATGGAACGGCAAGAGGTGTTCCGCTTATGTCATAAACAGTGCTCCAGAGCGCTTAGCAACGGGCACAAGGAAACGTGTGTGCGGGATAGTGACCATTCCCGCCTAGTGCTAGCAATGCACGAGCACTGCCAAAAGGCAAAGGAAGGCCCTTAGCATCTGGCTTGTGCGCAAAGCTTTCAGACTGCCAGAGGACCGCAGCTGTGGTAAGCCGGCTTGCTCATTTGACGTTAGATGTCACCTGCAAGAACTTCACCCACATCTGATTTATGCTGCTACCTGTTGTTGGGCGACACCAAGGACACATGTGGCAAATGCTTTTTCCTGTTTCATTTTGCTAGACCACGCTCTTCTGTGGCACTTTAGTGCTTGCCAAACTCCTATGTGCGTGCTGCTGCTTCCATCTGACAAGGAGCACAGCCTTCTGACAGCAGCTTTCAACTTGTCGAAGAAAGAGCTTGGCCATTTAGATGTGATGCAAATCTGTGTGTGTGTAAGGTGCAGGTGCAAGCTCCTGACAAAGGTGTTCTCCAGGTTCAGTTTCTCCTTGCCAGACACATTGGAAATGTTTTCCTCTATCATTCGCACCAAGAGTCGCAGATTACTTAACTCAGGAGCTCTGAGAATGGAACGGCAAGAGGTGCTCCGCTTACGTCATAAACAGTGCTCCAGAGGGCTTAGCAACGGGCACAACAAAACCTCTGTGCGGGATAGTGACCATTCCCGCCTAGTGCTGGCAATGCACGAGCACTGCCAAAAGGCAAAGGAAGGCCCTTAGCATCTGGCTTGTGCGCAAAGCTTTCAGACTGCCAGAGGACCGCAGCTGTGGTAAGCCCGCTTGCTCATTTGACGTTAGATGTCGCCTGCAAGAACTTCACCCGCATCTGGTTTATGCTGCTACCTGCTGTTAGGCGACAACAAGGACACATGTAGCAAATGCTTTTTCCTGTTTCATTTTGCTAGACCACGCTCTTCTGTGGCTCTTTAGTGCTTGCCAAACTCCTATGTGCGTGCTGCTGCTTCCATCTGACAAGGAGCACAGCCTTCTGACAGCAGCTTTCAACTTGTCGAAGAAAGAGCTTGGCCATTTAGATGTGATGCAAATCTGTGTGTGTCTAAGGTGCAGGTGCGAGCTCCTGACAAAGGTGTTCTCCAGGTTCAGTTTCTCCTTGCCAGACACATTGGAAATGTTTTCCTCTATCATTCGCACCAAGAGTCGCAGATTACTTAACTCAGGAGCTCTGAGAATGGAACGGCAAGAGGTGCTCCGCTTACGTCATAAACAGTGCTCCAGAGCGCTTAACAACGGGCACAACAAAACGTGTGTGCGGGATAGTGACCATTCCCGCCTAGTGCTGGCAATGCACGAGCACTGCCAAAAGGCAAAGGAAGGCGCTTAGCATCTGGCTCGTGCGCAAAGCTTTCAGACTGCCAGAGGACCGCAGCTGTGGTAAGCCCGCTTGCTCATTTGACGTTAGATGTCGCCTGCAAGAACTTCACCCGCATCTGGTTTATGCTGCTACCTGTTGTTAGGCAACACCAAGGGCACATGTAGCAAATGCTTTTTCATGCCTCATTTTGCTAGACCACGCTCTTCTGTGGCACTTTAGTGCTTGCCGAACTGCTATGTGCGTGCTGCTGCTTCCATCTGACAAGGAGCACAGCCTTCTGACAGCAGCTTTCAACTTGTCGAAGAAAGAGCTTGGCCATTTAGATGTGATGCAAATCTGTGTGTGTCTAAGGTGCAGGTGCAAGCTCCTGACAAAGGTGTTCTCCAGGTTCAGTTTCTCCTTGCCAGACACATTGGAAATGTTTTCCTCTATCATTCGCACCAAGAGTCGCAGATTACATAACTCAGGAGCTCTGAGAATGGAACGGCAAGAGGTGCTCCGCTTACGTCATAAACAGTGCTCCAGAGGGCTTAGCAACGGGCACAACGAAACGTGTGTGCGGGATAGTGACCATTCCCGCCTAGTGCTAGCAATGCACGAGCACTGCCAAAAGGCAAAGGAAGGCGCTTTTCATCCGGCTTGTGCGCAAAGCTTTCAGACTGCCAGAGGACCGCAGCTGTGGTAAGCCCGCTTGCTCATTTGACGTTAGATGTCGCCTGCAAGAACTTCACCCGCATCTGGTTTATGCTGCTACCTGCTGTTAGGCGACACCAAGGGCACATGTAGCAAATGCTTTTTCCTGCCTCATTTTGCTAGACCACGCTCTTCTGTGGCACTTTAGTGCTTGCCAAACTCCTATGTGCGTGCTGCTGCTTCCATCTGACAAGGAGCACAGCCTTCTGACCACAGCTTTCAACTTGTCGAAGAAAGAGCTTGGCCATTTAGATGTGATGCAAATCTGTGTGTGTCTAAGGTGCAGGTGCAAGCTCCTGACAAAGGTGTTCTCCAGGTTCAGTTTCTCCCTGCCAGACACATTGGAAATGTTTTCCTCTATCATTCGCACCAAGAGTCGCAGATTACTTAACTCAGGAGCTCTGAGAATGGAACGGCAAGAGGTGTTCCGCTTATGTCATAAACAGTGCTCCAGAGCGCTTAGCAACGGGCACAACAAAACGTGTGTGCGGGATAGTGACCATTCCCGCCTAGTGCTGGCAATGCACGAGCACTGCCAAAAGGCAAAGGAAGGCGCTTAGCATGCGGCTTGTGCGCAAAGCTTTCAGACTGCCAGAGGACCGCAGCTGTGGTAAGCCCGCTTGCTCATTTGACGTTAGATGTCGCCTGCAAGAACTTCACCCACATCTGGTTTATGCTGCTACCTGTTCTTAGGCGACAACAAAGACACATGCAGTAAATGCTTTTTCCTGTTTCATTTTGCTAGACCACGCTCTTCTGTGGCTCTTTAGTGCTTGCCAAACTGCTATGTGCGTGCTGCTGCTTCCATCTGACAAGGAGCACAGCCTTCTGACAGCAGCTTTCAACTTGTCGAAGAAAGAGCTTGGCCATTTCGATGAGATGCAAATCTGTGTGTGTGTAAGGTGCAGGTGCAAGCTCCTGACAAAGGTGTTCTCCAGGTTCAGTTTCTCCCTGCCAGACACTTTGGAAATGTTTTCCTCTATCATTCGCACCAAGAGTCGCAGATTACTTAACTCAGGAGCTCTGAGAATGGAACGGCAAGAGGTGTTCCGCTTATGTCATAAACAGTGCTCCAGAGCGCTTAACAACGGGCACAACGAAACGTGTGTGCGGGATAGTGACCATTCCCGCCTAGTGATGGCAATGCACGAGCACTGCCAAAAGGCAAAGGAAGGCGCTTAGCATGCTGCTTGTGCGCAAAGTTTTCAGACTGCCAGAGGACCGCAGCTGTGGTAAGCCCGCTTGCTCATTTGACGTTAGATGTCGCCTGCAAGAACTTCACCCGCATCTGGTTTATGCTGCTACCTGTTGTTGGGCGACACCAAGGGCACATGTAGCAAATGCTTTTTCCTGTTTCATTTTGCTAGACCACGCTCTTCTGTGGCTCTTTAGTGCTTGCCAAACTCCTATGTGCGTGCTGCTGCTTCCATCTGACAAGGAGCACAGCCTTCTGACAGCAGCTTTCAACTTGTCGAAGAAAGAGCTTGGCCATTTAGATGTGATGCAAATCTGTGTGTGTCTAAGGTGCAGGTGCAAGCTCCTGACAAAGGTGTTCTCCAGGTTCAGTTTCTCCTTGCCAGACACATTGGAAATGTTTTCCTCTATCATTCGCACCAAGAGTCGCAGATTACTTAACTCAGGAGCTCTGAGAATGGAACGGCAAGAGGTGCTCCGCTTACGTCATAAACAGTGCTCCAGAGCGCTTAGCAACGGGCACAACGAAACGTGTGTGCGGGATAGTGACCATTCCCGCCTAGTGCTGGCAATGCACGAGCACTGCCAAAAGGCAAAGGAAGGCCCTTAGCATGCGGCTTGTGCGCAAAGCTTTCAGACTGCCAGAGGACCGCAGCTGTGGTAAGCCCGCTTGCTCATTTGACGTTAGATGTCGCCTGCAAGAACTTCACCCGCATCTGGTTTATGCTGCTACCTGTTCTTAGGCGACAACAAGGACACATGCAGTAAATGCTTTTTCCTGTTTCATTTTGCTAGACCACGCTCTTCTGTGGCTCTTTAGTGCTTGCCAAACTCCTATGTGCGTGCTGCTGCTTCCATCTGACAAGGAGCACAGCCTTCTGACAGCAGCTTTCAACTTGTCGAAGAAAGAGCTTGGCCATTTAGATGTGATGCAAATCTGTGTGTGTGTAAGGTGCAGGTGCAAGCTCCTGACAAAGGTGTTCTCCAGGTTCAGTTTCTCCCTGCCAGACACATTGGAAATGTTTTCCTCTATCATTCGCACCAAGAGTCGCAGATTACTTAACTCAGGAGCTCTGAGAATGGAACGGCAAGAGGTGTTCCGCTTACGTCATAAACAGTGCTCCACAGCGCTTAACAACGGGCACAACGAAACGTGTGTGCGGGATAGTGACCATTCCCGCCTAGTGCTGGCAATGCACGAGCACTGCCAAAAGGCAAAGGAAGGCGCTTAGCATGCGGCTTGTGCGCAAAGCTTTCAGACTGCCAGAGGACCGCAGCTGTGGTAAGCCCGCTTGCTCATTTGACGTTAGATGTCGCCTGCAAGAACTTCACCCGCATCTGGTTTATGCTGCTACCTGCTGTTAGGCGACAACAAGGACACATATAGCAATTGCTTTTTCCTGTTCCATTTTGCTAGACCACGCTCTTCTGTGGCTCTTTAGTGCTTGCCAAACTGCTATGTGCGTGCTGCTGCTTCCATCTGACAAGGAGCACAGCCTTCTGACAGCAGCTTTCAACTTGTCGAAGAAAGAGCTTGGCCATTTAGATGTGATGCAAATCTGTGTGTGTGTAAGGTGCAGGTGCAAGCTCCTGACAAAGGTGTTCTCCAGGTTCAGTTTCTCCTTGCCAGACACATTGGAAATGTTTTCCTCTATCATTCGCACCAAGAGTTGCAGATTACTTAACTCAGGAGCTCTGAGAATGGAACGGCAAGAGGTGTTCTGCTTACGTCATAAACAGTGCTCCAGAGCGCTTAGCAACGGGCACAACGAAACGTGTGTGCGGGATAGTGACCATTCCCGCCTAGTGCTAGCAATGCAGGAGCACTGCCAAAAGGCAAAGGAAGGCGCTTAGCATGCGGCTTGTGCGCAAAGCTTTCAGACTGCCAGAGGACTGCAGCTGTGGTAAGCCCGCTTGCTCATTTGACGTTAGATGTCGCCTGCAAGAACTTCACCCGCATCTGGTTTATGCTGCTACCTGTTGTTAGGCGACACCAAGGACACATGCAGTAAATGCTTTTTCCTGTTTCATTTTGCTAGACCACGCTCTTCTGTGGCACTTTAGTGCTTGCCAAACTCCTATGTGCGTGCTGCTGCTTCCATCTGACAAGGAGCACAGCCTTCTGACAGCAGCTTTCAACTTGTCGAAGAAAGAGCTTGGCCATTTAGATGTGATGCAAATCTGTGTGTGTGTAAGGTGCAGGTGCAAGCTCCTGACAAAGGTGTTCTCCAGGTTCAGTTTCTCCTTGCCAGACACATTGGAAATGTTTTCCTCTATCATTCGCACCAAGAGTCGCAGATTACTTAACTCAGGAGCTCTGAGAATGGAACGGCAAGAGGTGTTCCGCTTATGTCATAAACAGTGCTCCAGAGCGCTTAACAACGGGCACAACAAAACGTGTGTGCGGGATAGTGACCATTCCCGCCTAGTGCTGGCAATGCACAAGCACTGCCAAAAGGCAAAGGAAGGCGCTTAGCATGCGGCTTGTGCGCAAAGCTTTCAGACTGCCAGAGGACCGCAGCTGTGGTAAGCCCGCTTGCTCATTTGACGTTAGATGTCACCTGCAAGAACTTCACCCGCATCTGGTTTATGCTGCTACCTGTTGTTAGGCGACACCAAGGGCACATGTAGCAAATACTTTTTCCTGCCTCATTTTGCTAGACCACGCTCTTCTGTGGCTCTTTAGTGCTTGCCAAACTGCTATGTGCGTGCTGCTGCTTCCATCTGACAAGGAGCACAGCCTTCTGACAGCAGCTTTCAACTTGCCGAAGAAAGAGCTTGGCCATTTAGATGTGATGCAAATCTGTGTGTGTGTAAGGTGCAGGTGCAAGCTCCTGACAAAGGTGTTCTCCAGGTTCAGTTTCTCTCTGCCAGACACTTTGGAAATGTTTTCCTCTATCATTTGCACCAAGAGTCGCAGATTACTTAACTCAGGAGCTCTGAGAATGGAACCGCAAGGGGTGTTCCGCTTACGTCATAAACAGTGCTCCAGAGCGCTTAGCAACGGGCACAACAAAACGTGTGTGCGGGATAGTGACCATTCCCGCCTAGTGCTAGCAATGCAGGAGCACTGCCAAAAGGCAAAGGAAGGCGCTTAGCATCCGGCTTGTGCGCAAAGCTTTCAGACTGCCAGAGGACCGCAGCTGTGGTAAGCCCGCTTGCTCATTTGACGTTAGATGTCGCCTGCAAGAACTTCACCCGCATCTGATTTATGCTGCTACCTGTTCTTAGGCGAAAACAAGGACACATGCAGTAAATGCTTTTTCCTGTTTCATTTTGCTAGACCACGCTCTTCTGTGGCACTTTAGTGCTTGCCAAACTGCTATGTGCGTGCTGCTGCTTCCATCTGACAAGGAGCACAGCCTTCTGACAGCAGCTTTCAACTTGTCGAAGAAAGAGCTTGGCCATTTAGATGTGATGCAAATCTGTGTGTGTCTAAGGTGCAGGTGCCAGCTCCTGACAAAGGTGTTCTCCAGGTTCAGTTTCTCCCTGCCAGACACATTGGAAATGTTTTCCTCTATCATTCGCACCAAGAGTTGCAGATTACTTAACTCAGGAGCTCTGAGAATGGAACGGCAAGAGGTGTTCCGCTTACGTCATAAACAGTGCTCCAGAGTGCTTAGCAACGGGCACAACAAAACGTGTGTGCGGGATAGTGACCATTCCCGCCTAGTGCTGGCAATGCACGAGCACTGCCAAAAGGCAAAGGAAGGCGCTTAGCATGCGGCTTGTGCGCAAAGCTTTCAGACTGCCAGAGGACCGCAGCTGTGGTAAGCCCGCTTGCTCATTTGACGTTAGATGTCGCCTGCAAGAACTTCACCCGCATCTGGTTTATGCTGCTACCTGCTGTTAGGCGACAACAAGGACACATGTAGCAAATGCTTTTTCCTGTTTCATTTTGCTAGACCACGCTCTTCTGTGGCTCTTTAGTGCTTGCCAAACTGCTATGTGCGTGCTGCTGCTTCCATCTGACAAGGAGCACAGCCTTCTGACAGCAGCTTTCAACTTGTCGAAGAAAGAGCTTGGCCATTTAGATGTGATGCAAATCTGTGTGTGTCTAAGGTGCAGGTGCAAGCTCCTGACAAAGGTGTTCTCCAGGTTCAGTTTCTCCCTGCCAGACACATTGGAAATGTTTTCCTCTATCATTCGCACCAAGAGTCGCAGATTACTTAACTCAGGAGCTCTGAGAATGGAACGGCAAGAGGTGTTCCGCTTATGTCATAAACAGTGCTCCAGAGCGCTTAGCAACGGGCACAACGAAACGTGTGTGCGGGATAGTGACCATTCCCGCCTAGTGCTAGCAATGCACGAGCACTGCCAAAAGGCGAAGGAAGGCGCTTAGCATCTGGCTTGTGCGCAAAGCTTTCAGACTGCCAGAGGACCGCAGCTGTGGTAAGCCCGCTTGCTCATTTGACGTTAGATGTCGCCTGCAAGAACTTCACCCGCATCTGGTTTATGCTGCTACCTCTTCTTAGGCGACAACAAGGACACATGCAGTAAATGCTTTTTCCTGTTTCATTTTGCTAGACCACGCTCTTCTGTGGCTCTTTAGTGCTTGCCAAACTGCTATGTGCGTGCTGCTGCTTCCATCTGACAAGGAGCACAGCCTTCTGACAGCAGCTTTCAACTTGTCGAAGAAAGAGCTTGGCCATTTAGATGTGATGCAAATCTGTGTGTGTCTAAGGTGCAGGTGCGAGCTCCTGACAAAGGTGTTCTCCAGGTTCAGTTTCTCCTTGCCAGACACATTGGAAATGTTTTCCTCTATCATTCGCACCAAGAGTCGCAGATTACTTAACTCAGGAGCTCTGAGAATGGAACGGCAAGAGGTGCTCCGCTTACGTCATAAACAGTGCTCCAGAGCGCTTAACAACGGGCACAACGAAACGTGTGTGCGGGATAGTGACCATTCCCGCCTAGTGCTGGCAATGCACGAGCACTGCCAAAAGGCAAAGGAAGGCGCTTAGCATGCGGCTTGTGCGCAAAGCTTTCAGACTGCCAGAGGACCGCAGCTGTGGTAAGCCCGCTTGCTCATTTGACGTTAGATGTCGCCTGCAAGAACTTCACCCGCATCTGGTTTATGCTGCTACCTGTTCTTAGGCGACACCAAGGACACATGTAGCAAATGCTTTTTCCTGTTTCATTTTGCTAGACCACGCTCTTCTGTGGCACTTTAGTGCTTGCCAAACTGCTATGTGCGTGCTGCTGCTTCCATCTGACAAGGAGCACAGCCTTCTGACAGCAGCTTTCAACTTGTCGAAGAAAGAGCTTGGCCATTTAGATGTGATGCAAATCTGTGTGTGTGTAAGGTGCAGGTGCAAGCTCCTGACAAAGGTGTTCTCCACGTTCAATTTCTCCTTGCCAGACACATTGGAAATGTTTTCCTCTATCATTCGCACCAAGAGTCGCAGATTACTTAACTCAGGAGCTCTGAGAATGGAACGGCAAGAGGTGTTCCGCTTACGTCATAAACAGTGCTCCAGTGCGCTTAGCAACGGGCACAACAAAACGTGTGTGCGGGATAGTGACCATTCCCGCCTAGTGCTAGCAATGCACGAGCACTGCCAAAAGGCAAAGGAAGGCGCTTAGCATCTGGCTCGTGCGCAAAGCTTTCAGACTGCCAGAGGACCGCAGCTGTGGTAAGCCCGCTTGCTCATTTGACGTTAGATGTCGCCTGCAAGAACTTCACCCGCATCTGGTTTATGCTGCTACCTCTTCTTAGGCGACAACAAGGACACATGCAGTAAATGCTTTTTCCTGTTTCATTTTGCTAGACCACGCTCTTCTGTGGCTCTTTAGTGCTTGCCAAACTGCTATGTGCGTGCTGCTGCTTCCATCTGACAAGGAGCACAGCCTTCTGACAGCAGCTTTCAACTTGTCGAAGAAAGAGCTTGGCCATTTAGATGTGATGCAAATCTGTGTGTGTCTAAGGTGCAGGTGCGAGCTCCTGACAAAGGTGTTCTCCAGGTTCAGTTTCTCCTTGCCAGACACATTGGAAATGTTTTCCTCTATCATTCGCACCAAGAGTCGCAGATTACTTAACTCAGGAGCTCTGAGAATGGAACGGCAAGAGGTGCTCCGCTTACGTCATAAACAGTGCTCCAGAGCGCTTAACAACGGGCACAACGAAACGTGTGTGCGGGATAGTGACCATTCCCGCCTAGTGCTGGCAATGCACGAGCACTGCCAAAAGGCAAAGGAAGGCGCTTAGCATGCGGCTTGTGCGCAAAGCTTTCAGACTGCCAGAGGACCGCAGCTGTGGTAAGCCCGCTTGCTCATTTGACGTTAGATGTCGCCTGCAAGAACTTCACCCGCATCTGGTTTATGCTGCTACCTGTTCTTAGGCGACACCAAGGACACATGTAGCAAATGCTTTTTCCTGTTTCATTTTGCTAGACCACGCTCTTCTGTGGCACTTTAGTGCTTGCCAAACTGCTATGTGCGTGCTGCTGCTTCCATCTGACAAGGAGCACAGCCTTCTGACAGCAGCTTTCAACTTGTCGAAGAAAGAGCTTGGCCATTTAGATGTGATGCAAATCTGTGTGTGTGTAAGGTGCAGGTGCAAGCTCCTGACAAAGGTGTTCTCCACGTTCAATTTCTCCTTGCCAGACACATTGGAAATGTTTTCCTCTATCATTCGCACCAAGAGTCGCAGATTACTTAACTCAGGAGCTCTGAGAATGGAACGGCAAGAGGTGTTCCGCTTACGTCATAAACAGTGCTCCAGTGCGCTTAGCAACGGGCACAACAAAACGTGTGTGCGGGATAGTGACCATTCCCGCCTAGTGCTAGCAATGCACGAGCACTGCCAAAAGGCAAAGGAAGGCGCTTAGCATCTGGCTCGTGCGCAAAGCTTTCAGACTGCCAGAGGACCGCAGCTGTGGTAAGCCCGCTTGCTCATTTGACGTTAGATGTCGCCTGCAAGAACTTCACCCGCATCTGGTTTATGCTGCTACCTGTTGTTAGGCGACACCAAGGGCACATGTAGCAAATGCTTTTTCATGCCTCATTTTGCTAGACCACGCTCTTCTGTGGCACTTTAGTGCTTGCCAAACTGCTATGTGCGTGCTGCTGCTTCCATCTGACAAGGAGCACAGCCTTCTGACAGCAGCTTTCAACTTGTCGAAGAAAGAGCTTGGCCATTTAGATGTGATGCAAATCTGTGTGTGTCTAAGGTGCAGGTGCAAGCTCGTGACAAAGGTGTTCTCCAGGTTCAGTTTCTCTCTGCCAGACACTTTGGAAATGTTTTCCTCTATCATTCGCACCAAGAGTCGCAGATTACTTAACTCAGGAGCTCTGAGAATGGAACGGCAAGAGGTGTTCCGCTTACGTCATAAACAGTGCTCCAGAGCGCTTAGCAACGGGCACAACAAAACGTGTGTGCGGGATAGTGACCATTCCCGCCTAGTGCTAGCAATGCACGAGCACTGCCAAAAGGCAAAGGAAGGCGCTTAGCATCTGGCTTGTGCGCAAAGCTTTCAGACTGCCAGAGGACCGCAGCTGTGGTAAGCCCGCTTGCTCATTTGACGTTAGATGTCGCCTGCAAGAACTTCACCCGCATCTGGTTTATGCTGCTACCTGTTCTTAGGCGACACCAAGGGCACATGTAGCAAATGCTTTTTCCTGCCTCATTTTGCTAGACCACGCTCTTCTGTGGCACTTTAGTGCTTGCCAAACTGCTATGTGCGTGCTGCTGCTTCCATCTGACAAGGAGCACAGCCTTCTGACAGCAGCTTTCAACTTGTCGAAGAAAGAGCTTGGCCATTTAGATGTGATGCAAATCTGTGTGTGTGTAAGGTGCAGGTGCAAGCTCCTGACAAAGGTGTTCTCCAGGTTCAGTTTCTCCCTGCCAGACACATTGGAAATGTTTTCCTCTATCATTCGCACCAAGAGTTGCAGATTACTTAACTCAGGAGCTCTGAGAATGGAACGGCAAGAGGTGTTCCGCTTATGTCATAAACAGTGCTCCAGAGCGCTTAGCAACGGGCACAAGGAAACGTGTGTGCGGGATAGTGACCATTCCCGCCTAGTGCTAGCAATGCACGAGCACTGCCAAAAGGCAAAGGAAGGCCCTTAGCATCTGGCTTGTGCGCAAAGCTTTCAGACTGCCAGAGGACCGCAGCTGTGGTAAGCCGGCTTGCTCATTTGACGTTAGATGTCACCTGCAAGAACTTCACCCACATCTGATTTATGCTGCTACCTGTTGTTGGGCGACACCAAGGACACATGTGGCAAATGCTTTTTCCTGTTTCATTTTGCTAGACCACGCTCTTCTGTGGCACTTTAGTGCTTGCCAAACTCCTATGTGCGTGCTGCTGCTTCCATCTGACAAGGAGCACAGCCTTCTGACAGCAGCTTTCAACTTGTCGAAGAAAGAGCTTGGCCATTTAGATGTGATGCAAATCTGTGTGTGTGTAAGGTGCAGGTGCAAGCTCCTGACAAAGGTGTTCTCCAGGTTCAGTTTCTCCTTGCCAGACACATTGGAAATGTTTTCCTCTATCATTCGCACCAAGAGTCGCAGATTACTTAACTCAGGAGCTCTGAGAATGGAACGGCAAGAGGTGCTCCGCTTACGTCATAAACAGTGCTCCAGAGGGCTTAGCAACGGGCACAACAAAACCTCTGTGCGGGATAGTGACCATTCCCGCCTAGTGCTGGCAATGCACGAGCACTGCCAAAAGGCAAAGGAAGGCCCTTAGCATCTGGCTTGTGCGCAAAGCTTTCAGACTGCCAGAGGACCGCAGCTGTGGTAAGCCCGCTTGCTCATTTGACGTTAGATGTCGCCTGCAAGAACTTCACCCGCATCTGGTTTATGCTGCTACCTGCTGTTAGGCGACAACAAGGACACATGTAGCAAATGCTTTTTCCTGTTTCATTTTGCTAGACCACGCTCTTCTGTGGCTCTTTAGTGCTTGCCAAACTCCTATGTGCGTGCTGCTGCTTCCATCTGACAAGGAGCACAGCCTTCTGACAGCAGCTTTCAACTTGTCGAAGAAAGAGCTTGGCCATTTAGATGTGATGCAAATCTGTGTGTGTCTAAGGTGCAGGTGCGAGCTCCTGACAAAGGTGTTCTCCAGGTTCAGTTTCTCCTTGCCAGACACATTGGAAATGTTTTCCTCTATCATTCGCACCAAGAGTCGCAGATTACTTAACTCAGGAGCTCTGAGAATGGAACGGCAAGAGGTGCTCCGCTTACGTCATAAACAGTGCTCCAGAGCGCTTAACAACGGGCACAACAAAACGTGTGTGCGGGATAGTGACCATTCCCGCCTAGTGCTGGCAATGCACGAGCACTGCCAAAAGGCAAAGGGAGGCGCTTAGCATCTGGCTCGTGCGCAAAGCTTTCAGACTGCCAGAGGACCGCAGCTGTGGTAAGCCCGCTTGCTCATTTGACGTTAGATGTCGCCTGCAAGAACTTCACCCGCATCTGGTTTATGCTGCTACCTGTTGTTAGGCAACACCAAGGGCACATGTAGCAAATGCTTTTTCATGCCTCATTTTGCTAGACCACGCTCTTCTGTGGCACTTTAGTGCTTGCCGAACTGCTATGTGCGTGCTGCTGCTTCCATCTGACAAGGAGCACAGCCTTCTGACAGCAGCTTTCAACTTGTCGAAGAAAGAGCTTGGCCATTTAGATGTGATGCAAATCTGTGTGTGTCTAAGGTGCAGGTGCAAGCTCCTGACAAAGGTGTTCTCCAGGTTCAGTTTCTCCTTGCCAGACACATTGGAAATGTTTTCCTCTATCATTCGCACCAAGAGTCGCAGATTACTTAACTCAGGAGCTCTGAGAATGGAACGGCAAGAGGTGCTCCGCTTACGTCATAAACAGTGCTCCAGAGCGCTTAACAACGGGCACAACGAAACGTGTGTGCGGGATAGTGACCATTCCCGCCTAGTGCTGGCAATGCACGAGCACTGCCAAAAGGCAAAGGAAGGCGCTTAGCATGCGGCTTGTGCGCAAAGCTTTCAGACTGCCAGAGGACCGCAGCTGTGGTAAGCCCGCTTGCTCATTTGACGTTAGATGTCGCCTGCAAGAACTTCACCCGCATCTGGTTTATGCTGCTACCTGTTCTTAGGCGACACCAAGGACACATGTAGCAAATGCTTTTTCCTGTTTCATTTTGCTAGACCACGCTCTTCTGTGGCACTTTAGTGCTTGCCAAACTCCTATGTGCGTGCTGCTGCTTCCATCTGACAAGGAGCACAGCCTTCTGACAGCAGCTTTCAACTTGTCGAAGAAAGAGCTTGGCCATTTAGATGTGATGCAAATCTGTGTGTGTGTAAGGTGCAGGTGCAAGCTCCTGACAAAGGTGTTCTCCACGTTCAATTTCTCCTTGCCAGACACATTGGAAATGTTTTCCTCTATCATTCGCACCAAGAGTCGCAGATTACTTAACTCAGGAGCTCTGAGAATGGAACGGCAAGAGGTGTTCCGCTTACGTCATAAACAGTGCTCCAGTGCGCTTAGCAACGGGCACAACAAAACGTGTGTGCGGGATAGTGACCATTCCCGCCTAGTGCTAGCAATGCACGAGCACTGCCAAAAGGCAAAGGAAGGCGCTTAGCATCTGGCTCGTGCGCAAAGCTTTCAGACTGCCAGAGGACCGCAGCTGTGGTAAGCCCGCTTGCTCATTTGACGTTAGATGTCGCCTGCAAGAACTTCACCCGCATCTGGTTTATGCTGCTACCTGTTGTTAGGCGACACCAAGGGCACATGTAGCAAATGCTTTTTCATGCCTCATTTTGCTAGACCACGCTCTTCTGTGGCACTTTAGTGCTTGCCAAACTGCTATGTGCGTGCTGCTGCTTCCATCTGACAAGGAGCACAGCCTTCTGACAGCAGCTTTCAACTTGTCGAAGAAAGAGCTTGGCCATTTAGATGTGATGCAAATCTGTGTGTGTCTAAGGTGCAGGTGCAAGCTCGTGACAAAGGTGTTCTCCAGGTTCAGTTTCTCTCTGCCAGACACTTTGGAAATGTTTTCCTCTATCATTCGCACCAAGAGTCGCAGATTACTTAACTCAGGAGCTCTGAGAATGGAACGGCAAGAGGTGTTCCGCTTACGTCATAAACAGTGCTCCAGAGCGCTTAGCAACGGGCACAACAAAACGTGTGTGCGGGATAGTGACCATTCCCGCCTAGTGCTAGCAATGCACGAGCACTGCCAAAAGGCAAAGGAAGGCGCTTAGCATCTGGCTTGTGCGCAAAGCTTTCAGACTGCCAGAGGACCGCAGCTGTGGTAAGCCCGCTTGCTCATTTGACGTTAGATGTCGCCTGCAAGAACTTCACCCGCATCTGGTTTATGCTGCTACCTGTTCTTAGGCGACACCAAGGGCACATGTAGCAAATGCTTTTTCCTGCCTCATTTTGCTAGACCACGCTCTTCTGTGGCACTTTAGTGCTTGCCAAACTGCTATGTGCGTGCTGCTGCTTCCATCTGACAAGGAGCACAGCCTTCTGACAGCAGCTTTCAACTTGTCGAAGAAAGAGCTTGGCCATTTAGATGTGATGCAAATCTGTGTGTGTGTAAGGTGCAGGTGCAAGCTCCTGACAAAGGTGTTCTCCAGGTTCAGTTTCTCCCTGCCAGACACATTGGAAATGTTTTCCTCTATCATTCGCACCAAGAGTTGCAGATTACTTAACTCAGGAGCTCTGAGAATGGAACGGCAAGAGGTGTTCCGCTTATGTCATAAACAGTGCTCCAGAGCGCTTAGCAACGGGCACAAGGAAACGTGTGTGCGGGATAGTGACCATTCCCGCCTAGTGCTAGCAATGCACGAGCACTGCCAAAAGGCAAAGGAAGGCCCTTAGCATCTGGCTTGTGCGCAAAGCTTTCAGACTGCCAGAGGACCGCAGCTGTGGTAAGCCGGCTTGCTCATTTGACGTTAGATGTCACCTGCAAGAACTTCACCCACATCTGATTTATGCTGCTACCTGTTGTTGGGCGACACCAAGGACACATGTGGCAAATGCTTTTTCCTGTTTCATTTTGCTAGACCACGCTCTTCTGTGGCACTTTAGTGCTTGCCAAACTCCTATGTGCGTGCTGCTGCTTCCATCTGACAAGGAGCACAGCCTTCTGACAGCAGCTTTCAACTTGTCGAAGAAAGAGCTTGGCCATTTAGATGTGATGCAAATCTGTGTGTGTGTAAGGTGCAGGTGCAAGCTCCTGACAAAGGTGTTCTCCAGGTTCAGTTTCTCCTTGCCAGACACATTGGAAATGTTTTCCTCTATCATTCGCACCAAGAGTCGCAGATTACTTAACTCAGGAGCTCTGAGAATGGAACGGCAAGAGGTGCTCCGCTTACGTCATAAACAGTGCTCCAGAGGGCTTAGCAACGGGCACAACAAAACCTCTGTGCGGGATAGTGACCATTCCCGCCTAGTGCTGGCAATGCACGAGCACTGCCAAAAGGCAAAGGAAGGCCCTTAGCATCTGGCTTGTGCGCAAAGCTTTCAGACTGCCAGAGGACCGCAGCTGTGGTAAGCCCGCTTGCTCATTTGACGTTAGATGTCGCCTGCAAGAACTTCACCCGCATCTGGTTTATGCTGCTACCTGCTGTTAGGCGACAACAAGGACACATGTAGCAAATGCTTTTTCCTGTTTCATTTTGCTAGACCACGCTCTTCTGTGGCTCTTTAGTGCTTGCCAAACTCCTATGTGCGTGCTGCTGCTTCCATCTGACAAGGAGCACAGCCTTCTGACAGCAGCTTTCAACTTGTCGAAGAAAGAGCTTGGCCATTTAGATGTGATGCAAATCTGTGTGTGTCTAAGGTGCAGGTGCGAGCTCCTGACAAAGGTGTTCTCCAGGTTCAGTTTCTCCTTGCCAGACACATTGGAAATGTTTTCCTCTATCATTCGCACCAAGAGTCGCAGATTACTTAACTCAGGAGCTCTGAGAATGGAACGGCAAGAGGTGCTCCGCTTACGTCATAAACAGTGCTCCAGAGCGCTTAACAACGGGCACAACAAAACGTGTGTGCGGGATAGTGACCATTCCCGCCTAGTGCTGGCAATGCACGAGCACTGCCAAAAGGCAAAGGAAGGCGCTTAGCATCTGGCTCGTGCGCAAAGCTTTCAGACTGCCAGAGGACCGCAGCTGTGGTAAGCCCGCTTGCTCATTTGACGTTAGATGTCGCCTGCAAGAACTTCACCCGCATCTGGTTTATGCTGCTACCTGTTGTTAGGCAACACCAAGGGCACATGTAGCAAATGCTTTTTCATGCCTCATTTTGCTAGACCACGCTCTTCTGTGGCACTTTAGTGCTTGCCGAACTGCTATGTGCGTGCTGCTGCTTCCATCTGACAAGGAGCACAGCCTTCTGACAGCAGCTTTCAACTTGTCGAAGAAAGAGCTTGGCCATTTAGATGTGATGCAAATCTGTGTGTGTCTAAGGTGCAGGTGCAAGCTCCTGACAAAGGTGTTCTCCAGGTTCAGTTTCTCCTTGCCAGACACATTGGAAATGTTTTCCTCTATCATTCGCACCAAGAGTCGCAGATTACATAACTCAGGAGCTCTGAGAATGGAACGGCAAGAGGTGCTCCGCTTACGTCATAAACAGTGCTCCAGTGGGCTTAGCAACGGGCACAACGAAACGTGTGTGCGGGATAGTGACCATTCCCGCCTAGTGCTAGCAATGCACGAGCACTGCCAAAAGGCAAAGGAAGGCGCTTTTCATCCGGCTTGTGCGCAAAGCTTTCAGACTGCCAGAGGACCGCAGCTGTGGTAAGCCCGCTTGCTCATTTGACGTTAGATGTCGCCTGCAAGAACTTCACCCGCATCTGGTTTATGCTGCTACCTGCTGTTAGGCGACACCAAGGGCACATGTAGCAAATGCTTTTTCCTGCCTCATTTTGCTAGACCACGCTCTTCTGTGGCACTTTAGTGCTTGCCAAACTCCTATGTGCGTGCTGCTGCTTCCATCTGACAAGGAGCACAGCCTTCTGACCACAGCTTTCAACTTGTCGAAGAAAGAGCTTGGCCATTTAGATGTGATGCAAATCTGTGTGTGTCTAAGGTGCAGGTGCAAGCTCCTGACAAAGGTGTTCTCCAGGTTCAGTTTCTCCCTGCCAGACACATTGGAAATGTTTTCCTCTATCATTCGCACCAAGAGTCGCAGATTACTTAACTCAGGAGCTCTGAGAATGGAACGGCAAGAGGTGTTCCGCTTATGTCATAAACAGTGCTCCAGAGCGCTTAGCAACGGGCACAACAAAACGTGTGTGCGGGATAGTGACCATTCCCGCCTAGTGCTGGCAATGCACGAGCACTGCCAAAAGGCAAAGGAAGGCGCTTAGCATGCGGCTTGTGCGCAAAGCTTTCAGACTGCCAGAGGACCGCAGCTGTGGTAAGCCCGCTTGCTCATTTGACGTTAGATGTCGCCTGCAAGAACTTCACCCACATCTGGTTTATGCTGCTACCTGTTCTTAGGCGACAACAAAGACACATGCAGTAAATGCTTTTTCCTGTTTCATTTTGCTAGACCACGCTCTTCTGTGGCTCTTTAGTGCTTGCCAAACTGCTATGTGCGTGCTGCTGCTTCCATCTGACAAGGAGCACAGCCTTCTGACAGCAGCTTTCAACTTGTCGAAGAAAGAGCTTGGCCATTTCGATGAGATGCAAATCTGTGTGTGTGTAAGGTGCAGGTGCAAGCTCCTGACAAAGGTGTTCTCCAGGTTCAGTTTCTCCCTGCCAGACACTTTGGAAATGTTTTCCTCTATCATTTGCACCAAGAGTCGCAGATTACTTAACTCAGGAGCTCTGAGAATGGAACGGCAAGAGGTGTTCCGCTTATGTCATAAACAGTGCTCCAGAGCGCTTAACAACGGGCACAACGAAACGTGTGTGCGGGATAGTGACCATTCCCGCCTAGTGCTGGCAATGCACGAGCACTGCCAAAAGGCAAAGGAAGGCGCTTAGCATGCGGCTTGTGCGCAAAGCTTTCAGACTGCCAGAGGACCGCAGCTGTGGTAAGCCCGCTTGCTCATTTGACGTTAGATGTCGCCTGCAAGAACTTCACCCGCATCTGGTTTATGCTGCTACCTGCTGTTAGGCGACAACAAGGACACATATAGCAATTGCTTTTTCCTGTTCCATTTTGCTAGACCACGCTCTTCTGTGGCTCTTTAGTGCTTGCCAAACTGCTATGTGCGTGCTGCTGCTTCCATCTGACAAGGAGCACAGCCTTCTGACAGCAGCTTTCAACTTGCCGAAGAAAGAGCTTGGCCATTTAGATGTGATGCAAATCTGTGTGTGTGTAAGGTGCAGGTGCAAGCTCCTGACAAAGGTGTTCTCCAGGTTCAATTTCTCCTTGCCAGACACATTGGAAATGTTTTCCTCTATCATTCGCACCAAGAGTCGCAGATTACTTAACTCAGGAGCTCTGAGAATGGAACGGCAAGATGTGTTCCGCTTTTGTCATAAACAGTGCTCCAGAGCGCTTAGCAACGGGCACAACAAAACGTGTGTGCGGGATAGTGACCATTTCCGCCTAGTGCTGGCAATGCACGAGCACTGCCAAAAGGCAAAGGAAGGCGCTTAGCATGCGGCTTGTGCGCAAAGCTTTCAGACTGCCAGAGGACCGCAGCTGTGGTAAGCCCGCTTGCTCATTTGACGTTAGATGTCGCCTGCAAGAACTTCACCCGCATCTGGTTTATGCTGCTACCTGTTCTTAGGCGACAACAAGGACACATGCAGTAAATGCTTTTTCCTGTTTCATTTTGCTAGACCACGCTCTTCTGTGGCTCTTTAGTGCTTGCCAAACTGCTATGTGCGTGCTGCTGCTTCCATCTGACAAGGAGCACAGCCTTCTGACAGCAGCTTTCAACTTGCCGAAGAAAGAGCTTGGCCATTTAGATGTGATGCAAATCTGTGTGTGTGTAAGGTGCAGGTGCAAGCTCCTGACAAAGGTGTTCTCCAGGTTCAATTTCTCCTTGCCAGACACATTGGAAATGTTTTCCTCTATCATTCGCACCAAGAGTCGCAGATTACTTAACTCAGGAGCTCTGAGAATGGAACGGCAAGAGGTGTTCCGCTTACGTCATAAACAGTGCTCCAGAGCGCTTAACGACGGGCACAACGAAACGTGTGTGCGGGATAGTGACCATTCCCGCCTAGTGCTGGCAATGCACGAGCACTGCCAAAAGGCAAAGGAAGGCGCTTAGCATGCGGCTTGTGCGCAAAGCTTTCAGACTGCCAGAGGACCGCAGCTGTGGTAAGCCCGCTTGCTCATTTGACGTTAGATGTCGCCTGCAAGAACTTCACCCGCATCTGGTTTATGCTGCTACCTGCTGTTAGGCGACACCAAGGGCACATGTAGCAAATGCTTTTTCCTGTTTCATTTTGCTAGACCACGCTCTTCTGTGGCTCTTTAGTGCTTGCCAAACTCCTATGTGCGTGCTGCTGCTTCCATCTGACAAGGAGCACAGCCTTCTGACAGCAGCTTTCAACTTGCCGAAGAAAGAGCTTGGCCATTTAGATGTGATGCAAATCTGTGTGTGTCTAAGGTGCAGGTGCGAGCTCCTGACAAAGGTGTTCTCCAGGTTCAGTTTCTCCTTGCCAGACACATTGGAAATGTTTTCCTCTATCATTCGCACCAAGAGTCGCAGATTACTTAACTCAGGAGCTCTGAGAATGGAACGGCAAGAGGTGTTCCGCTTACGTCATAAACAGTGCTCCAGAGCGCTTAACAACGGGCACAACGAAACGTGTGTGCGGGATAGTGACCATTCCCGCCTAGTGCTGGCAATGCACGAGCACTGCCAAAAGGCAAAGGAAGGCGCTTAGCATGCGGCTTGTGCGCAAAGCTTTCAGACTGCCAGAGGACCGCAGCTGTGGTAAGCCCGCTTGCTCATTTGACGTTAGATGTCGCCTGCAAGAACTTCACCCGCATCTGGTTTATGCTGCTACCTCTTCTTAGGCGACAACAAGGACACATGTAGCAAATGCTTTTTCCTGCCTCATTTTGCTAGACCACGCTCTTCTGTGGCACTTTAGTGCTTGCCAAACTGCTATGTGCGTGCTGCTGCTTCCATCTGACAAGGAGCACAGCCTTCTGACAGCAGCTTTCAACTTGTCGAAGAAAGAGCTTGGCCATTTCGATGAGATGCAAATCTGTGTGTGTCTAAGGTGCAGGTGCAAGCTCCTGACAAAGGTGTTCTCCAGGTTCAGTTTCTCCCTGCCAGACACATTGGAAATGTTTTCCTCTATCATTCGCACCAAGAGTTGCAGATTACTTAACTCAGGAGCTCTGAGAATGGAACGGCAAGAGGTGTTCCGCTTATGTCATAAACAGTGCTCCAGAGCGCTTAGCAACGGGCACAACAAAACGTGTGTGCGGGATAGTGACCATTCCCGCCTAGTGCTAGCAATGCACGAGCACTGCCAAAAGGCGAAGGAAGGCGCTTAGCATCTGGCTTGTGCGCAAAGCTTTCAGACTGCCAGAGGACCGCAGCTGTGGTAAGCCGGCTTGCTCATTTGACGTTAGATGTCACCTGCAAGAACTTCACCCACATCTGATTTATGCTGCTACCTGTTGTTGGGCGACACCAAGGACACATGTGGCAAATGCTTTTTCCTGTTTCATTTTGCTAGACCACGCTCTTCTGTGGCACTTTAGTGCTTGCCAAACTCCTATGTGCGTGCTGCTGCTTCCATCTGACAAGGAGCACAGCCTTCTGACAGCAGCTTTCAACTTGTCGAAGAAAGAGCTTGGCCATTTAGATGTGATGCAAATCTGTGTGTGTGTAAGGTGCAGGTGCAAGCTCCTGACAAAGGTGTTCTCCAGGTTCAGTTTCTCCTTGCCAGACACATTGGAAATGTTTTCCTCTATCATTCGCACCAAGAGTCGCAGATTACTTAACTCAGGAGCTCTGAGAATGGAACGGCAAGAGGTGTTCCGCTTATGTCATAAACAGTGCTCCAGAGCGCTTAGCAACGGGCACAACAAAACGTGTGTGCGGGATAGTGACCATTCCCGCCTAGTGCTGGCAATGCACGAGCACTGCCAAAAGGCAAAGGAAGGCGCTTAGCATCTGGCTCGTGCGCAAAGCTTTCAGACTGCCAGAGGACCGCAGCTGTGGTAAGCCCGCTTGCTCATTTGACGTTAGATGTCGCCTGCAAGAACTTCACCCGCATCTGGTTTATGCTGCTACCTGTTCTTAGGCGACAACAAAGACACATGCAGTAAATGCTTTTTCCTGTTTCATTTTGCTAGACCACGCTCTTCTGTGGCACTTTAGTGCTTGCCAAACTGCTATGTGCGTGCTGCTGCTTCCATCTGACAAGGAGCACAGCCTTCTGACAGCAGCTTTCAACTTGTCGAAGAAAGAGCTTGGCCATTTAGATGTGATGCAAATCTGTGTGTGTGTAAGGTGCAGGTGCAAGCTCCTGACAAAGGTGTTCTCCAGGTTCAGTTTCTCCCTGCCAGACACATTGGAAATGTTTTCCTCTATCATTCGCACCAAGAGTCGCAGATTACTTAACTCAGGAGCTCTGAGAATGGAACGGCAAGAGGTGTTCCGCTTACGTCATAAACAGTGCTCCACAGCGCTTAACAACGGGCACAACGAAACGTGTGTGCGGGATAGTGACCATTCCCGCCTAGTGCTGGCAATGCACGAGCACTGCCAAAAGGCAAAGGAAGGCGCTTAGCATGCGGCTTGTGCGCAAAGCTTTCAGACTGCCAGAGGACCGCAGCTGTGGTAAGCCCGCTTGCTCATTTGACGTTAGATGTCGCCTGCAAGAACTTCACCCGCATCTGGTTTATGCTGCTACCTGTTCTTAGGCGACAACAAGGACACATGCAGTAAATGCTTTTTCCTGTTTCATTTTGCTAGACCACGCTCTTCTGTGGCTCTTTAGTGCTTGCCAAACTGCTATGTGCGTGCTGCTGCTTCCATCTGACAAGGAGCACAGCCTTCTGACAGCAGCTTTCAACTTGCCGAAGAAAGAGCTTGGCCATTTAGATGTGATGCAAATCTGTGTGTGTGTAAGGTGCAGGTGCAAGCTCCTGACAAAGGTGTTCTCCAGGTTCAATTTCTCCTTGCCAGACACATTGGAAATGTTTTCCTCTATCATTCGCACCAAGAGTCGCAGATTACTTAACTCAGGAGCTCTGAGAATGGAACGGCAAGAGGTGTTCCGCTTACGTCATAAACAGTGCTCCAGAGCGCTTAGCAACGGGCACAACAAAACGTGTGTGCGGGATAGTGACCATTCCAGCCTAGTGCTGGCAATGCACGAGCACTGCCAAAAGGCAAAGGAAGGCGCTTAGCATGCGGCTTGTGCGCAAAGCTTTCAGACTGCCAGAGGACCGCAGCTGTGGTAAGCCCGCTTGCTCATTTGACGTTAGATGTCGCCTGCAAGAACTTCACCCGCATCTGGTTTATGCTGCTACCTGTTCTTAGGCGACAACAAGGACACATGCAGTAAATGCTTTTTCCTGTTTCATTTTGCTAGACCACGCTCTTCTGTGGCTCTTTAGTGCTTGCCAAACTGCTATGTGCGTGCTGCTGCTTCCATCTGACAAGGAGCACAGCCTTCTGACAGCAGCTTTCAACTTGTCGAAGAAAGAGCTTGGCCATTTAGATGTGATGCAAATCTGTGTGTGTGTAAGGTGCAGGTGCAAGCTCCTGACAAAGGTGTTCTCCAGGTTCAGTTTCTCCTTGCCAGACACATTGGAAATGTTTTCCTCTATCATTCGCACCAAGAGTCGCAGATTACTTAACTCAGGAGCTCTGAGAATGGAACGGCAAGAGGTGTTCCGCTTACGTCATAAACAGTGCTCCAGAGCGCTTAACAACGGGCACAACGAAACGTGTGTGCGGGATAGTGACCATTCCCGCCTAGTGCTGGCAATGCACGAGCACTGCCAAAAGGCAAAGGAAGGCGCTTAGCATGCGGCTTGTGCGCAAAGCTTTCAGACTGCCAGAGGACCGCAGCTGTGGTAAGCCCGCTTGCTCATTTGACGTTAGATGTCGCCTGCAAGAACTTCACCCGCATCTGGTTTATGCTGCTACCTGCTGTTAGGCGACACCAAGGGCACATGTAGCAAATGCTTTTTCCTGTATCATTTTGCTAGACCACGCTCTTCTGTGGCTCTTTAGTGCTTGCCAAACTCCTATGTGCGTGCTGCTGCTTCCATCTGACAAGGAGCACAGCCTTCTGACAGCAGCTTTCAACTTGTCGAAGAAAGAGCTTGGCCATTTAGATGTGATGCAAATCTGTGTGTGTCTAAGGTGCAGGTGCAAGCTCCTGACAAAGGTGTTCTCCAGGTTCAGTTTCTCCTTGCCAGACACATTGGAAATGTTTTCCTCTATCATTCGCACCAAGAGTCGCAGATTACTTAACTCAGGAGCTCTGAGAATGGAACGGCAAGAGGTGTTCCGCTTATGTCATAAACAGTGCTCCAGAGCGCTTAGCAACGGGCACAACAAAACGTGTGTGCGGGATAGTGACCATTCCCGCCTAGTGCTGGCAATGCACGAGCACTGCCAAAAGGCAAAGGAAGGCGCTTAGCATGCGGCTTGTGCGCAAAGCTTTCAGACTGCCAGAGGACCGCAGCTGTGGTAAGCCCGCTTGCTCATTTGACGTTAGATGTCGCCTGCAAGAACTTCACCCGCATCTGGTTTATGCTGCTACCTGCTGTTAGGCGACAACAAGGACACATGTAGCAAATGCTTTTTCCTGTTTCATTTTGCTAGACCACGCTCTTCTGTGGCTCTTTAGTGCTTGCCAAACTCCTATGTGCGTGCTGCTGCTTCCATCTGACAAGGAGCACAGCCTTCTGACAGCAGCTTTCAACTTGTCGAAGAAAGAGCTTGGCCATTTAGATGTGATGCAAATCTGTGTGTGTCTAAGGTGCAGGTGCGAGCTCCTGACAAAGGTGTTCTCCAGGTTCAGTTTCTCCTTGCCAGACACATTGGAAATGTTTTCCTCTATCATTCGCACCAAGAGTCGCAGATTACTTAACTCAGGAGCTCTGAGAATGGAACGGCAAGAGGTGTTCCGCTTACGTCATAAACAGTGCTCCAGAGCGCTTAACAACGGGCACAACGAAACGTGTGTGCGGGATAGTGACCATTCCCGCCTAGTGCTGGCAATGCACGAGCACTGCCAAAAGGCAAAGGAAGGCGCTTAGCATGCGGCTTGTGCGCAAAGCTTTCAGACTGCCAGAGGACCGCAGCTGTGGTAAGCCCGCTTGCTCATTTGACGTTAGATGTCGCCTGCAAGAACTTCACCCGCATCTGGTTTATGCTGCTACCTGTTGTTAGGCGACACCAAGGGCACATGTAGCAAATGCTTTTTCCTGCCTCATTTTGCTAGACCACGCTCTTCTGTGGCACTTTAGTGCTTGCCAAACTGCTATGTGCGTGCTGCTGCTTCCATCTGACAAGGAGCACAGCCTTCTGACAGCAGCTTTCAACTTGTCGAAGAAAGAGCTTGGCCATTTAGATGTGATGCAAATCTGTGTGTGTGTAAGGTGCAGGTGCAAGCTCCTGACAAAGGTGTTCTCCACGTTCAATTTCTCCTTGCCAGACACATTGGAAATGTTTTCCTCTATCATTCGCACCAAGAGTCGCAGATTACTTAACTCAGGAGCTCTGAGAATGGAACGGCAAGAGGTGTTCCGCTTACGTCATAAACAGTGCTCCAGAGCGCTTAGCAACGGGCACAACGAAACCTGTGTGCGGGATAGTGACCATTCCCGCCTAGTGATGGCAATGCACGAGCACTGCCAAAAGGCAAAGGAAGGCGCTTAGCATGCTGCTTGTGCGCAAAGTTTTCAGACTGCCAGAAGACCGCAGCTGTGGTAAGCCCGCTTGCTCATTTCACGTTAGATGTCACCTGCAAGAACTTCACCCACATCTGGTTTATGCTGCTACCTGTTGTTGGGCGACACCAAGGGCACATGTAGCAAATGCTTTTTCCTGTTTCATTTTGCTAGACCACGCTCTTCTGTGGCTCTTTAGTGCTTGCCAAACTCCTATGTGCGTGCTGCTGCTTCCATCTGACAAGGAGCACAGCCTTCTGACAGCAGCTTTCAACTTGTCGAAGAAAGAGCTTGGCCATTTAGATGGGATGCAAATCTGTGTGTGTGTAAGGTGCAGGTGCAAGCTCCTGACAAAGGTGTTCTCCAGGTTCAGTTTCTCCCTGCCAGACACATTGGAAATGTTTTCCTCTATCATTCGCACCAAGAGTCGCAGATTACTTAACTCAGGAGCTCTGAGAATGGAACGGCAAGAGGTGTTCCGCTTACGTCATAAACAGTGCTCCAGAGCGCTTAACAACGGGCACAACGAAACGTGTGTGCGGGATAGTGACCATTCCCGCCTAGTGCTGGCAATGCACGAGCACTGCCAAAAGGCAAAGGAAGGCGCTTAGCATGCGGCTTGTGCGCAAAGCTTTCAGACTGCCAGAGGACCGCAGCTGTGGTAAGCCCGCTTGCTCATTTGACGTTAGATGTCGCCTGCAAGAACTTCACCCGCATCTGGTTTATGCTGCTACCTGTTGTTAGGCGACAACAAGGACACATGTAGCAAATGCTTTTTCCTGTTTCATTTTGCTAGACCACGCTCTTCTGTGGCACTTTAGTGCTTGCCAAACTGCTATGTGCGTGCTGCTGCTTCCATCTGACAAGGAGCACAGCCTTCTGACAGCAGCTTTCAACTTGTCGAAGAAAGAGCTTGGCCATTTAGATGTGATGCAAATCTGTGTGTGTCTAAGGTGCAGGTGCAAGCTCCTGACAAAGGTGTTCTCCAGGTTAAGTTTCTCCTTGCCAGACACATTGGAAATGTTTTCCTCTATCATTCGCACCAAGAGTCGCAGATTACTTAACTCAGGAGCTCTGAGAATGGAACGGCAAGAGGTGTTCCGCTTATGTCATAAACAGTGCTCCAGAGCGCTTAGCAACGGGCACAACAAAACCTGTGTGCGGGATAGTGACCATTCCCGCCTAGTGCTGGCAATGCACGAGCACTGCCAAAAGGCAAAGGAAGGCGCTTAGCATGCGGCTTGTGCGCAAAGCTTTCAGACTGCCAGAGGACCGCAGCTGTGGTAAGCCCGCTTGCTCATTTGACGTTAGATGTCGCCTGCAAGAACTTCACCCGCATCTGGTTTATGCTGCTACCTGTTCTTAGGCGACACCAAGGGCACATGTAGCAAATGCTTTTTCCTGCCTCATTTTGCTAGACCACGCTCTTCTGTGGCACTTTAGTGCTTGCCAAACTGCTATGTGCGTGCTGCTGCTTCCATCTGACAAGGAGCACAGCCTTCTGACAGCAGCTTTCAACTTGCCGAAGAAAGAGCTTGGCCATTTAGATGTGATGCAAATCTGTGTGTGTGTAAGGTGCAGGTGCAAGCTCCTGACAAAGGTGTTCTCCAGGTTCAATTTCTCCTTGCCAGACACATTGGAAATGTTTTCCTCTATCATTCGCACCAAGAGTCGCAGATTACTTAACTCAGGAGCTCTGAGAATGGAACGGCAAGATGTGTTCCGCTTTTGTCATAAACAGTGCTCCAGAGCGCTTAGCAACGGGCACAACAAAACGTGTGTGCGGGATAGTGACCATTTCCGCCTAGTGCTGGCAATGCACGAGCACTGCCAAAAGGCAAAGGAAGGCGCTTAGCATGCGGCTTGTGCGCAAAGCTTTCAGACTGCCAGAGGACCGCAGCTGTGGTAAGCCCGCTTGCTCATTTGACGTTAGATGTCGCCTGCAAGAACTTCACCCGCATCTGGTTTATGCTGCTACCTGTTCTTAGGCGACAACAAGGACACATGCAGTAAATGCTTTTTCCTGTTTCATTTTGCTAGACCACGCTCTTCTGTGGCTCTTTAGTGCTTGCCAAACTGCTATGTGCGTGCTGCTGCTTCCATCTGACAAGGAGCACAGCCTTCTGACAGCAGCTTTCAACTTGCCGAAGAAAGAGCTTGGCCATTTAGATGTGATGCAAATCTGTGTGTGTGTAAGGTGCAGGTGCAAGCTCCTGACAAAGGTGTTCTCCAGGTTCAATTTCTCCTTGCCAGACACATTGGAAATGTTTTCCTCTATCATTCGCACCAAGAGTCGCAGATTACTTAACTCAGGAGCTCTGAGAATGGAACGGCAAGAGGTGTTCCGCTTACGTCATAAACAGTGCTCCAGAGCGCTTAGCAACGGGCACAACGAAACGTGTGTGCGGGATAGTGACCATTCCCGCCTAGTGCTGGCAATGCACGAGCACTGCCAAAAGGCAAAGGAAGGCGCTTAGCATGCGGCTTGTGCGCAAAGCTTTCAGACTGCCAGAGGACCGCAGCTGTGGTAAGCCGGCTTGCTCATTTGACGTTAGATGTCGCCTGCAAGAACTTCACCCGCATCTGGTTTATGCTGCTACCTGTTCTTAGGCGACAACAAGGACACATGCAGTAAATGCTTTTTCCTGTTTCATTTTGCTAGACCACGCTCTTCTGTGGCTCTTTAGTGCTTGCCAAACTGCTATGTGCGTGCTGCTGCTTCCATCTGAGAAGGAGCACAGCCTTCTGACAGCAGCTTTCAACTTGTCGAAGAAAGAGCTTGGCCATTTAGATGTGATGCAAATCTGTGTGTGTGTAAGGTGCAGGTGCAAGCTCCTGACAAAGGTGTTCTCCAGGTTCAGTTTCTCCCTGCCAGACACATTGGAAATGTTTTCCTCTATCATTCGCACCAAGAGTCGCAGATTACTTAACTCAGGAGCTCTGAGAATGGAACGGCAAGAGGTGTTCCGCTTACGTCATAAACAGTGCTCCAGAGCGCTTAGCAACGGGCACAACGAAACGTGTGTGCGGGATAGTGACCATTCCCGCCTAGTGCTGGCAATGCACGAGCACTGCCAAAAGGCGAAGGAAGGCGCTTAGCATCTGGCTTGTGCGCAAAGCTTTCAGACTGCCAGAGGACCACAGCTGTGGTAAGCCCGCTTGCTCATTTGACGTTAGATGTCGCCTGCAAGAACTTCACCCGCATCTGGTTTATGCTGCTACCTGTTGTTAGGCGACACCAAGGGCACATGTAGCAAATGCTTTTTCCTGCCTCATTTTGCTAGACCACGCTCTTCTGTGGCACTTTAGTGCTTGCCAAACTCCTATGTGCGTGCTGCTGCTTCCATCTGACAAGGAGCACAGCCTTCTGACCGCAGCTTTCAACTTGCCGAAGAAAGAGCTTGGCCATTTAGATGTGATGCAAATCTGTGTGTGTGTAAGGTGCAGGTGCGAGCTCCTGACAAAGGTGTTCTCCAGGTTCAGTTTCTCCCTGCCAGACACTTTGGAAATGTTTTCCTCTATCATTTGCACCAAGAGTCGCAGATTACTTAACTCAGGAGCTCTGAGAATGGAACGGCAAGAGGTGTTCCGCTTACGTCATAAACAGTGCTCCAGAGCGCTTAGCAACGGGCACAACGAAACGTGTGTGCGGGATAGTGACCATTCCCGCCTAGTGCTGGCAATGCACGAGCACTGCCAAAAGGCAAAGGAAGGCGCTTTTCATCCGGCTTGTGCGCAAAGCTTTCAGACTGCCAGAGGACCGCAGCTGTGGTAAGCCCGCTTGCTCATTTGACGTTAGATGTCGCCTGCAAGAACTTCACCCGCATCTGGTTTATGCTGCTACCTGTTCTTAGGCGACAACAAGGACACATGCAGTAAATGCTTTTTCCTGTTTCATTTTGCTAGACCACGCTCTTCTGTGGCTCTTTAGTGCTTGCCAAACTCCTATGTGCGTGCTGCTGCTTCCATCTGACAAAGAGCACAGCCTTCTGACAGCAGCTTTCAACTTGTCGAAGAAAGAGCTTGGCCATTTAGATGTGATGCAAATCTGTGTGTGTGTAAGGTGCAGGTGCAAGCTCCTGACAAAGGTGTTCTCCAGGTTCAGTTTCTCCTTGCCAGACACATTGGAAATGTTTTCCTCTATCATTCGCACCAAGAGTCGCAGATTACTTAACTCAGGAGCTCTGAGAATGGAACGGCAAGAGGTGTTCCGCTTACGTCATAAACAGTGCTCCAGAGCGCTTAGCAACGGGCACAACGAAACGTGTGTGCGGGATAGTGACCATTCCCGCCTAGTGCTGGCAATGCACGAGCACTGCCAAAAGGCAAAGGAAGGCGCTTAGCATGCGGCTTGTGCGCAAAGCTTTCAGACTGCCAGAGGACCGCAGCTGTGGTAAGCCGGCTTGCTCATTTGACGTTAGATGTCGCCTGCAAGAACTTCACCCGCATCTGGTTTATGCTGCTACCTGTTCTTAGGCGGCAACAAGGACACATGCAGTAAATGCTTTTTCCTGTTTCATTTTGCTAGACCACACTCTTCTGTGGCTCTTTAGTGCTTGCCAAACTGCTATGTGCGTGCTGCTGCTTCCATCTGACAAGGAGCACAGCCTTCTGACAGCAGCTTTCAACTTGTCGAAGAAAGAGCTTGGCCATTTAGATGTGATGCAAATCTGTGTGTGTGTAAGGTGCAGGTGCGAGCTCCTGACAAAGGTGTTCTCCAGGTTCAGTTTCTCCCTGCCAGACACTTTGGAAATGTTTTCCTCTATCATTTGCACCAAGAGTCGCAGATTACTTAACTCAGGAGCTCTGAGAATGGAACGGCAAGAGGTGTTCCGCTTACGTCATAAACAGTGCTCCTGAGCGCTTAGCAACGGGCACAACGAAACGTGTGTGCGGGATAGTGACCATTCCCGCCTAGTGCTGGCAATGCACGAGCACTGCCAAAAAGCAAAGGAAGGCGCTTAGCATGCGGCTTGTGCGCAAAGCTTTCAGACTGCCAGAGGACCGCAGCTGTGGTAAGCCCGCTTGCTCATTTGACGTTAGATGTCGCCTGCAAGAACTTCACCCGCATCTGGTTTATGCTGCTACCTGTTGTTAGGCGACACCAAGGGCACATGTAGCAAATGCTTTTTCCTGTTTCATTTTGCTAGACCACGCTCTTCTGTGGCTCTTTAGTGCTTGCCAAACTGCTATGTGCGTGCTGCTGCTTCCATCTGACAAGGAGCACAGCCTTCTGACAGCAGCTTTCAACTTGTCGAAGAAAGAGCTTGGCCATTTAGATGTGATGCAAATCTGTGTGTGTGTAAGGTGCAGGTGCGAGCTCCTGACAAAGGTGTTCTCCAGGTTCAGTTTCTCCCTGCCAGACACTTTGGAAATGTTTTCCTCTATCATTTGCACCAAGAGTCGCAGATTACTTAACTCAGGAGCTCTGAGAATGGAACGGCAAGAGGTGTTCCGCTTACGTCATAAACAGTGCTCCAGAGCGCTTAGCAACGGGCACAACGAAACGTGTGTGCGGGATAGTGACCATTCCCGCCTAGTGCTGGCAATGCACGAGCACTGCCAAAAGGCAAAGGAAGGCGCTTAGCATGCGGCTTGTGCGCAAAGCTTTCAGACTGCCAGAGGACCGCAGCTGTGGTAAGCCCGCTTGCTCATTTGACGTTAGATGTCGCCTGCAAGAACTTCACCCGCATCTGGTTTATGCTGCTACCTGCTGTTAGGCGACAACAAGGACACATGTAGCAAATGCTTTTTCCTGCCTCATTTTGCTAGACCACGCTCTTCTGTGGCACTTTAGTGCTTGCCAAACTGCTATGTGCGTGCTGCTGCTTCCATCTGACAAGGAGCACAGCCTTCTGACAGCAGCTTTCAACTTGTCGAAGAAAGAGCTTGGCCATTTAGATGTGATGCAAATCTGTGTGTGTGTAAGGTGCAGGTGCAAGCTCCTGACAAAGGTGTTCTCCAGGTTCAATTTCTCCTTGCCAGACACATTGGAAATGTTTTCCTCTATCATTCGCACCAAGAGTCGCAGATTACTTAACTCAGGAGCTCTGAGAATGGAACGGCAAGAGGTGTTCCGCTTACGTCATAAACAGTGCTCCAGAGCGCTTAGCAACGGGCACAACAAAACGTGTGTGCGGGATAGTGACCATTCCCGCCTAGTGCTGGCAATGCACGAGCACTGCCAAAAGGCAAAGGAAGGCGCTTAGCATGCGGCTTGTGCGCAAAGTTTTCAGACTGCCAGAGGACCGCAGCTGTGGTAAGCCGGCTTGCTCATTTGACGTTAGATGTCGCCTGCAAGAACTTCACCCGCATCTGGTTTATGCTGCTACCTGTTCTTAGGCGACAACAAGGACACATGCAGTAAATGCTTTTTCCTGTTTCATTTTGCTAGACCACGGTCTTCTGTGGCTCTTTAGTGCTTGCCAAACTGCTATGTGCGTGCTGCTGCTTCCATCTGACAAGGAGCACAGCCTTCTGACAGCAGCTTTCAACTTGTCGAAGAAAGAGCTTGGCCATTTAGATGTGATGCAAATCTGTGTGTGTCTAAGGTGCAGGTGCGAGCTCCTGACAAAGGTGTTCTCCAGGTTCAGTTTCTCCCTGCCAGACACTTTGGAAATGTTTTCCTCTATCATTTGCACCAAGAGTCGCAGATTACTTAACTCAGGAGCTCTGAGAATGGAACGGCAAGAGGTGTTCCGCTTACGTCATAAACAATGCTCCAGAGCGCTTAGCAACGGGCACAACGAAACGTGTGTGCGGGATAGTGACCATTCCCGCCTAGTGCTGGCAATGCACGAGCACTGCCAAAAGGCAAAGGAAGGCGCTTAGCATGCGGCTTGTGCGCAAAGCTTTCAGACTGCCAGAGGACCGCAGCTGTGGTAAGCCCGCTTGCTCATTTGACGTTAGATGTCGCCTGCAAGAACTTCACCCGCATCTGGTTTATGCTGCTACCTGTTGTTAGGCGACACCAAGGGCACATGTAGCAAATGCTTTTTCCTGCCTCATTTTGCTAGACCACGCTCTTCTGTGGCACTTTAGTGCTTGCCAAACTGCTATGTGCGTGCTGCTGCTTCCATCTGACAAGGAGCACAGCCTTCTGACAGCAGCTTTCAACTTGTCGAAGAAAGAGCTTGGCCATTTAGATGTGATGCAAATCTGTGTGTGTGTAAGGTGCAGGTGCAAGCTCCTGACAAAGGTGTTCTCCAGGTTCAATTTCTCCTTGCCAGACACATTGGAAATGTTTTCCTCTATCATTCGCACCAAGAGTTACAGATTACTTAACTCAGGAGCTCTGAGAATGGAACGGCAAGAGGTGTTCCGCTTTTGTCATAAACAGTGCTCCAGAGCGCTTAGCAACGGGCACAACAAAACGTGTGTGCGGGATAGTGACCATTTCCGCCTAGTGCTGGCAATGCACGAGCACTGCCAAAAGGCAAAGGAAGGCGCTTAGCATGCGGCTTGTGCGCAAAGCTTTCAGACTGCCAGAGGACCGCAGCTGTGGTAAGCCGCTTGCTCATTTGACGTTAGATGTCGCCTGCAAGAACTTCACCCGCATCTGGTTTATGCTGCTACCTGTTCTTAGGCGACAACAAGGACACATGCAGTAAATGCTTTTTCCTGTTTCATTTTGCTAGACCACGCTCTTCTGTGGCTCTTTACTGCTTGCCAAACTGCTATGTGCGTGCTGCTGCTTCCATCTGACAAGGAGCACAGCCTTCTGACAGCAGCTTTCAACTTGCCGAAGAAAGAGCTTGGCCATTTAGATGTGATGCAAATCTGTGTGTGTGTAAGGTGCAGGTGCAAGCTCCTGACAAAGGTGTTCTCCAGGTTCAATTTCTCCTTGCCAGACACATTGGAAATGTTTTCCTCTATCATTCGCACCAAGAGTCGCAGATTACTTAACTCAGGAGCTCTGAGAATGGAACGGCAAGATGTGTTCCGCTTACGTCATAAACAGTGCTCCAGAGCGCTTAGCAACGGGCACAACAAAACGTGTGTGCGGGATAGTGACCATTCCCGCCTAGTGCTGGCAATGCACGAGCACTGCCAAAAGGCAAAGGAAGGCGCTTAGCATGCGGCTTGTGCGCAAAGCTTTCAGACTGCCAGAGGACCGCAGCTGTGGTAAGCCCGCTTGCTCATTTGACGTTAGATGTCGCCTGCAAGAACTTCACCCGCATCTGGTTTATGCTGCTACCTGTTCTTAGGCGACAACAAGGACACATGCAGTAAATGCTTTTTCCTGTTTCATTTTGCTAGACCACGCTCTTCTGTGGCTCTTTAGTGCTTGCCAAACTGCTATGTGCGTGCTGCTGCTTCCATCTGACAAGGAGCACAGCCTTCTGACAGCAGCTTTCAACTTGTCGAAGAAAGAGCTTGGCCATTTAGATGTGATGCAAATCTGTGTGTGTGTAAGGTGCAGGTGCAAGCTCCTGACAAAGGTGTTCTCCAGGTTCAGTTTCTCCCTGCCAGACACATTGGAAATGTTTTCCTCTATCATTCGCACCAAGAGTCGCAGATTACTTAACTCAGGAGCTCTGAGAATTGAACGGCAAGAGGTGTTCCGCTTACGTCATAAACAGTGCTCCACAGCGCTTAACAACGGGCACAACGAAACGTGTGTGCGGGATAGTGACCATTCCCGCCTAGTGCTGGCAATGCACGAGCACTGCCAAAAGGCAAAGGAAGGCGCTTAGCATCCAGCTTGTGCGCAAAGCTTTCAGACTGCCAGAGGACCGCAGCTGTGGTAAGCCGGCTTGCTCATTTGACGTTAGATGTCGCCTGCAAGAACTTCACCCGCATCTGGTTTATGCTGCTACCTGCTGTTAGGCGACAACAAGGACACATGTAGCAAATGCTTTTCCCTGTTTCATTTTGCTAGACCACGCTCTTCTGTGGCACTTTAGTGCTTGCCAAACTCCTATGTGCGTGCTGCTGCTTCCATCTGACAAGGAGCACAGCCTTCTGACAGCAGCTTTCAACTTGTCGAAGAAAGAGCTTGGCCATTTAGATGTGATGCAAATCTGTGTGTGTCTAAGGTGCAGGTGCAAGCTCCTGACAAAGGTGTTCTCCAGGTTCAGTTTCTCCTTGCCAGACACATTGGAAATGTTTTCCTCTATCATTCGCACCAAGAGTCGCAGATTACTTAACTCAGGAGCTCTGAGAATGGAACGGCAAGAGGTGTTCCGCTTATGTCATAAACAGTGCTCCAGAGCGCTTAGCAACGGGCACAACAAAACGTGTGTGCGGGATAGTGACCATTCCCGCCTAGTGCTGGCAATGCACGAGCACTGCCAAAAGGCGAAGGAAGGCGCTTAGCATCTGGCTTGTGCGCAAAGCTTTCAGACTGCCAGAGGACCACAGCTGTGGTAAGCCCGCTTGCTCATTTGACGTTAGATGTCGCCTGCAAGAACTTCACCCGCATCTGGTTTATGCTGCTACCTGTTGTTAGGCGACACCAAGGGCACATGTAGCAAATGCTTTTTCCTGCCTCATTTTGCTAGACCACGCTCTTCTGTGGCACTTTAGTGCTTGCCAAACTGCTATGTGCGTGCTGCTGCTTCCATCTGACAAGGAGCACAGCCTTCTGACCGCAGCTTTCAACTTGCCGAAGAAAGAGCTTGGCCATTTAGATGTGATGCAAATCTGTGTGTGTGTAAGGTGCAGGTGCGAGCTCCTGACAAAGGTGTTCTCCAGGTTCAGTTTCTCCCTGCCAGACACTTTGGAAATGTTTTCCTCTATCATTTGCACCAAGAGTCGCAGATTACTTAACTCAGGAGCTCTGAGAATGGAACGGCAAGAGGTGTTCCGCTTACGTCATAAACAGTGCTCCAGAGCGCTTAGCAACGGGCACAACGAAACGTGTGTGCGGGATAGTGACCATTCCCGCCTAGTGCTGGCAATGCACGAGCACTGCCAAAAGGCAAAGGAAGGCGCTTTTCATCCGGCTTGTGCGCAAAGCTTTCAGACTGCCAGAGGACCGCAGCTGTGGTAAGCCCGCTTGCTCATTTGACGTTAGATGTCGCCTGCAAGAACTTCACCCGCATCTGGTTTATGCTGCTACCTGTTCTTAGGCGACACCAAGGACACATGCAGTAAATGCTTTTTCCTGTTTCATTTTGCTAGACCACGCTCTTCTGTGGCTCTTTAGTGCTTGCCAAACTCCTATGTGCGTGCTGCTGCTTCCATCTGACAAGGAGCACAGCCTTCTGACAGCAGCTTTCAACTTGTCGAAGAAAGAGCTTGGCCATTTAGATGTGATGCAAATCTGTGTGTGTGTAAGGTGCAGGTGCGAGCTCCTGACAAAGGTGTTCTCCAGGTTCAGTTTCTCCCTGCCAGACACTTTGGAAATGTTTTCCTCTATCATTTGCACCAAGAGTCGCAGATTACTTAACTCAGGAGCTCTGAGAATGGAACGGCAAGAGGTGTTCCGCTTACGTCATAAACAGTGCTCCAGAGCGCTTAGCAACGGGCACAACGAAACGTGTGTGCGGGATAGTGACCATTCCCGCCTAGTGCTGGCAATGCACGAGCACTGCCAAAAGGCAAAGGAAGGCGCTTAGCATGCGGCTTGTGCGCAAAGCTTTCAGACTGCCAGAGGACCGCAGCTGTGGTAAGCCCGCTTGCTCATTTGACGTTAGATGTCGCCTGCAAGAACTTCACCCGCATCTGGTTTATGCTGCTACCTGTTGTTAGGCGACACCAAGGGCACATGTAGCAAATGCTTTTTCCTGTTTCATTTTGCTAGACCACGCTCTTCTGTGGCACTTTAGTGCTTGCCAAACTGCTATGTGCGTGCTGCTGCTTCCATCTGACAAGGAGCACAGCCTTCTGACAGCAGCTTTCAACTTGTCGAAGAAAGAGCTTGGCCATTTAGATGGGATGCAAATCTGTGTGTGTCTAAGGTGCAGGTGCAAGCTCCTGACAAAGGTGTTCTCCAGGTTCAATTTCTCCTTGCCAGACACATTGGAAATGTTTTCCTCTATCATTCGCACCAAGAGTTGCAGATTACTTAACTCAGGAGCTCTGAGAATGGAACGGCAAGAGGTGTTCCGCTTACGTCATAAACAGTGCTCCAGAGCGCTTAGCAACGGGCACAACAAAACGTGTGTGCGGGATAGTGACCATTCCCGCCTAGTGATGGCAATGCACGAGCACTGCCAAAAGGCAAAGGAAGGCGCTTAGCATGCTGCTTGTGCGCAAAGCTTTCAGACTGCCAGAGGACCGCAGCTGTGGTAAGCCGGCTTGCTCATTTGACGTTAGATGTCGCCTGCAAGAACTTCACCCGCATCTGGTTTATGCTGCTACCTGTTGTTAGGCGACAACAAGGGCACATGCAGTAAATGCTTTTTCCTGTTTCATTTTGCTAGACCACGCTCTTCTGTGGCTCTTTAGTGCTTGCCAAACTCCTATGTGCGTGCTGCTGCTTCCATCTGACAAGGAGCACAGCCTTCTGACAGCAGCTTTCAACTTGCCGAAGAAAGAGCTTGGCCATTTAGATGTGATGCAAATCTGTGTGTGTGTAAGGTGCAGGTGCAAGCTCCTGACAAAGGTGTTCTCCAGGTTCAATTTCTCCTTGCCAGACACATTGGAAATGTTTTCCTCTATCATTCGCACCAAGAGTCGCAGATTACTTAACTCAGGAGCTCTGAGAATGGAACGGCAAGATGTGTTCCGCTTTTGTCATAAACAGTGCTCCAGAGCGCTTAGCAACGGGCACAACGAAACGTGTGTGCGGGATAGTGACCATTCCCGCCTAGTGCTGGCAATGCACGAGCACTGCCAAAAGGCAAAGGAAGGCGCTTAGCATGCGGCTTGTGCGCAAAGCTTTCAGACTGCCAGAGGACCGCAGCTGTGGTAAGCCGGCTTGCTCATTTGACGTTAGATGTCGCCTGCAAGAACTTCACCCGCATCTGGTTTATGCTGCTACCTGTTCTTAGGCGACAACAAGGACACATGCAGTAAATGCTTTTTCCTGTTTCATTTTGCTAGACCACGCTCTTCTGTGGCTCTTTAGTGCTTGCCAAACTGCTATGTGCGTGCTGCTGCTTCCATCTGACAAGGAGCACAGCCTTCTGACAGCAGCTTTCAACTTGTCGAAGAAAGAGCTTGGCCATTTAGATGTGATGCAAATCTGTGTGTGTGTAAGGTGCAGGTGCAAGCTCCTGACAAAGGTGTTCTCCAGGTTCAGTTTCTCCCTGCCAGACACATTGGAAATGTTTTCCTCTATCATTCGCACCAAGAGTCGCAGATTACTTAACTCAGGAGCTCTGAGAATGGAACGGCAAGAGGTGTTCCGCTTACGTCATAAACAGTGCTCCACAGCGCTTAACAACGGGCACAACGAAACGTGTGTGCGGGATAGTGACCATTCCCGCCTAGTGCTGGCAATGCACGAGCACTGCCAAAAGGCAAAGGAAGGCGCTTAGCATGCGGCTTGTGCGCAAAGCTTTCAGACTGCCAGAGGACCGCAGCTGTGGTAAGCCCGCTTGCTCATTTGACGTTAGATGTCGCCTGCAAGAACTTCACCCGCATCTGGTTTATGCTGCTACCTGTTGTTAGGCGACACAAAGGGCACATGTAGCAAATGCTTTTTCCTGCCTCATTTTGCTAGACCACGCTCTTCTGTGGCACTTTAGTGCTTGCCAAACTCCTATGTGCGTGCTGCTGCTTCCATCTGACAAGGAGCACAGCCTTCTGACCGCAGCTTTCAACTTGCCGAAGAAAGAGCTTGGCCATTTAGATGTGATGCAAATCTGTGTGTGTGTAAGGTGCAGGTGCAAGCTCCTGACAAAGGTGTTCTCCAGGTTCAGTTTCTCCCTGCCAGACACTTTGGAAATGTTTTCCTCTATCATTTGCACCAAGAGTCGCAGATTACTTAACTCAGGAGCTCTGAGAATGGAACGGCAAGAGGTGTTCCGCTTACGTCATAAACAGTGCTCCAGAGCGCTTAACAACGGGCACAACGAAACGTGTGTGCGGGATAGTGACCATTCCCGCCTAGTGCTGGCAATGCACGAGCACTGCCAAAAGGCAAAGGAAGGCGCTTTTCATCCGGCTTGTGCGCAAAGCTTTCAGACTGCCAGAGGACCGCAGCTGTGGTAAGCCCGCTTGCTCATTTGACGTTAGATGTCGCCTGCAAGAACTTCACCCGCATCTGGTTTATGCTGCTACCTGTTCTTAGGCGACAACAAGGACACATGCAGTAAATGCTTTTTCCTGTTTCATTTTGCTAGACCATGCTCTTCTGTGGCTCTTTAGTGCTTGCCAAACTCCTATGTGCGTGCTGCTGCTTCCATCTGACAAGGAGCACAGCCTTCTGACAGCAGCTTTCAACTTGTCGAAGAAAGAGCTTGGCCATTTAGATGTGATGCAAATCTGTGTGTGTGTAAGGTGCAGGTGCAAGCTCCTGACAAAGGTGTTCTCCAGGTTCAGTTTCTCCTTGCCAGACACATTGGAAATGTTTTCCTCTATCATTCGCACCAAGAGTCGCAGATTACTTAACTCAGGAGCTCTGAGAATGGAACGGCAAGAGGTGTTCCGCTTACGTCATAAACAGTGCTCCAGAGCGCTTAGCAACGGGCACAACGAAACGTGTGTGCGGGATAGTGACCATTCCCGCCTAGTGATGGCAATGCACGAGCACTGCCAAAAGGCAAAGGAAGGCGCTTAGCATGCTGCTTGTGCGCAAAGTTTTCAGACTGCCAGAAGACCGCAGCTGTGGTAAGCCGGCTTGCTCATTTGACGTTAGATGTCGCCTGCAAGAACTTCACCCGCATCTGGTTTATGCTGCTACCTGTTCTTAGGCGACACAAAGGGCACATGCAGTAAATGCTTTTTCCTGTTTCATTTTGCTAGACCACGCTCTTCTGTGGCTCTTTAGTGCTTGCCAAACTGCTATGTGCGTGCTGCTGCTTCCATCTGACAAGGAGCACAGCCTTCTGACAGCAGCTTTCAACTTGTCGAAGAAAGAGCTTGGCCATTTAGATGTGATGCAAATCTGTGTGTGTGTAAGGTGCAGGTGCGAGCTCCTGACAAAGGTGTTCTCCAGGTTCAGTTTCTCCCTGCCAGACACTTTGGAAATGTTTTCCTCTATCATTTGCACCAAGAGTCGCAGATTACTTAACTCAGGAGCTCTGAGAATGGAACGGCAAGAGGTGTTCCGCTTACGTCATAAACAGTGCTCCAGAGCGCTTAGCAACGGGCACAACGAAACGTGTGTGCGGGATAGTGACCATTCCCGCCTAGTGCTGGCAATGCACGAGCACTGCCAAAAGGCAAAGGAAGGCGCTTAGCATGCGGCTTGTGCGCAAAGCTTTCAGACTGCCAGAGGACCGCAGCTGTGGTAAGCCCGCTTGCTCATTTGACGTTAGATGTCGCCTGCAAGAACTTCACCCGCATCTGGTTTATGCTGCTACCTGTTGTTAGGCGACACCAAGGGCACATGTAGGAAATGCTTTTTCTTGCCTCATTTTGCTAGACCACGCTCTTCTGTGGCACTTTAGTGCTTGCCAAACTGCTATGTGCGTGCTGCTGCTTCCATCTGACAAGGAGCACAGCCTTCTGACAGCAGCTTTCAACTTGTCGAAGAAAGAGCTTGGCCATTTAGATGTGATGCAAATCTGTGTGTGTGTAAGGTGCAGGTGCAAGCTCCTGACAAAGGTGTTCTCCAGGTTCAATTTCTCCTTGCCAGACACATTGGAAATGTTTTCCTCTATCATTCGCACCAAGAGTCGCAGATTACTTAACTCAGGAGCTCTGAGAATGGAACGGCAAGAGGTGTTCCGCTTACGTCATAAACAGTGCTCCAGAGTGCTTAGCAACGGGCACAACGAAACGTGTGTGCGGGATAGTGACCATTCCCGCCTAGTGATGGCAATGCACGAGCACTGCCAAAAGGCAAAGGAAGGCGCTTAGCATGCTGCTTGTGCGCAAAGTTTTCAGACTGCCAGAAGACCGCAGCTGTGGTAAGCCGGCTTGCTCATTTGACGTTAGATGTCGCCTGCAAGAACTTCACCAGCATCTGGTTTATGCTGCTACCTGTTCTTAGGCGACAACAAGGACACATGCAGTAAATGCTTTTTCCTGTTTCATTTTGCTAGACCACGCTCTTCTGTGGCTCTTTAGTGCTTGCCAAACTGCTATGTGCGTGCTGCTGCTTCCATCTGACAAGGAGCACAGCCTTCTGACAGCAGCTTTCAACTTGTCGAAGAAAGAGCTTGGCCATTTAGATGTGATGCAAATCTGTGTGTGTGTAAGGTGCAGGTGCGAGCTCCTGACAAAGGTGTTCTCCAGGTTCAGTTTCTCCCTGCCAGACACTTTGGAAATGTTTTCCTCTATCATTTGCACCAAGAGTCGCAGATTACTTAACTCAGGAGCTCTGAGAATGGAACGGCAAGAGGTGTTCCGCTTACGTCATAAACAGTGCTCCAGAGCGCTTAGCAACGGGCACAACGAAACGTGTGTGCGGGATAGTGACCATTCCCGCCTAGTGCTGGCAATGCACGAGCACTGCCAAAAGGCAAAGGAAGGCGCTTAGCATGCGGCTTGTGCGCAAAGCTTTCAGACTGCCAGAGGACCGCAGCTGTGGTAAGCCCGCTTGCTCATTTGACGTTAGATGTCGCCTGCAAGAACTTCACCCGCATCTGGTTTATGCTGCTACCTGTTGTTAGGCGACACCAAGGGCACATGTAGCAAATGCTTTTTCCTGCCTCATTTTGCTAGACCACGCTCTTCTGTGGCTCTTTAGTGCTTGCCAAACTGCTATGTGCGTGCTGCTGCTTCCATCTGACAAGGAGCACAGCCTTCTGACAGCAGCTTTCAACTTGTCGAAGAAAGAGCTTGGCCATTTAGATGTGATGCAAATCTGTGTGTGTGTAAGGTGCAGGTGCAAGCTCCTGACAAAGGTGTTCTCCAGGTTCAATTTCTCCTTGCCAGACACATTGGAAATGTTTTCCTCTATCATTCGCACCAAGAGTCGCAGATTACTTAACTCAGGAGCTCTGAGAATGGAACGGCAAGAGGTGTTCCGCTTACGTCATAAACAGTGCTCCAGAGCGCTTAGCAACGGGCACAACAAAACGTGTGTGCGGGATAGTGACCATTCCCGCCTAGTGCTGGCAATGCACGAGCACTGCCAAAAGGCAAAGGAAGGCGCTTAGCATGCGGCTTGTGCGCAAAGTTTTCAGACTGCCAGAGGACCGCAGCTGTGGTAAGCCGGCTTGCTCATTTGACGTTAGATGTCGCCTGCAAGAACTTCACCCGCATCTGGTTTATGCTGCTACCTGTTCTTAGGCGACAACAAGGACACATGCAGTAAATGCTTTTTCCTGTTTCATTTTGCTAGACCACGCTCTTCTGTGGCTCTTTAGTGCTTGCCAAACTCCTATGTGCGTGCTGCTGCTTCCATCTGACAAGGAGCACAGCCTTCTGACAGCAGCTTTCAACTTGTCGAAGAAAGAGCTTGGCCATTTAGATGTGATGCAAATCTGTGTGTGTGTAAGGTGCAGGTGCGAGCTCCTGACAAAGGTGTTCTCCAGGTTCAGTTTCTCCCTGCCAGACACTTTGGAAATGTTTTCCTCTATCATTTGCACCAAGAGTCGCAGATTACTTAACTCAGGAGCTCTGAGAATGGAACGGCAAGAGGTGTTCCGCTTACGTCATAAACAGTGCTCCAGAGCGCTTAGCAACGGGCACAACGAAACGTGTGTGCGGGATAGTGACCATTCCCGCCTAGTGCTGGCAATGCACGAGCACTGCCAAAAGGCAAAGGAAGGCGCTTAGCATGCGGCTTGTGCGCAAAGCTTTCAGACTGCCAGAGGACCGCAGCTGTGGTAAGCCCGCTTGCTCATTTGACGTTAGATGTCGCCTGCAAGAACTTCACCCGCATCTGGTTTATGCTGCTACCTGTTGTTAGGCGACACCAAGGGCACATGTAGCAAATGCTTTTTCCTGCCTCATTTTGCTAGACCACGCTCTTCTGTGGCTCTTTAGTGCTTGCCAAACTCCTATGTGCGTGCTGCTGCTTCCATCTGACAAGGAGCACAGCCTTCTGACAGCAGCTTTCAACTTGCCGAAGAAAGAGCTTGGCCATTTAGATGTGATGCAAATCTGTGTGTGTGTAAGGTGCAGGTGCAAGCTCCTGACAAAGGTGTTCTCCAGGTTCAATTTCTCCTTGCCAGACACATTGGAAATGTTTTCCTCTATCATTCGCACCAAGAGTCGCAGATTACTTAACTCAGGAGCTCTGAGAATGGAACGGCAAGAGGTGTTCCGCTTACGTCATAAACAGTGCTCCAGAGCGCTTAGCAACGGGCACAACAAAACGTGTGTGCGGGATAGTGACCATTCCCGCCTAGTGCTGGCAATGCACGAGCACTGCCAAAAAGCAAAGGAAGGCGCTTAGCATGCTGCTTGTGCGCAAAGCTTTCAGACTGCCAGAGGACCGCAGCTGTGGTAAGCCCGCTTGCTCATTTGACGTTAGATGTCGCCTGCAAGAACTTCACCCGCATCTGGTTTATGCTGCTACCTGTTCTTAGGCGACAACAAGGACACATGCAGTAAATGCTTTTTCCTGTTTCATTTTGCTAGACCACGCTCTTCTGTGGCTCTTTAGTGCTTGCCAAACTGCTATGTGCGTGCTGCTGCTTCCATCTGACAAGGAGCACAGCCTTCTGACAGCAGCTTTCAACTTGTCGAAGAAAGAGCTTGGCCATTTAGATGTGATGCAAATCTGTGTGTGTGTAAGGTGCAGGTGCAAGCTCCTGACAAAGGTGTTCTCCAGGTTCAATTTCTCCTTGCCAGACACATTGGAAATGTTTTCCTCTATCATTCGCACCAAGAGTCGCAGATTACTTAACTCAGGAGCTCTGAGAATGGAACGGCAAGATGTGTTCCGCTTACGTCATAAACAGTGCTCCAGAGCGCTTAGCAACGGGCACAACAAAACGTGTGTGCGGGATAGTGACCATTCCCGCCTAGTGCTGGCAATGCACGAGCACTGCCAAAAGGCAAAGGAAGGCGCTTAGCATGCGGCTTGTGCGCAAAGCTTTCAGACTGCCAGAGGACCGCAGCTGTGGTAAGCCCGCTTGCTCATTTGACGTTAGATGTCGCCTGCAAGAACTTCACCCGCATCTGGTTTATGCTGCTACCTGTTGTTAGGCGACACCAAGGGCACATGTAGCAAATGCTTTTTCCTGCCTCATTTTGCTAGACCACGCTCTTCTGTGGCACTTTAGTGCTTGCCAAACTCCTATGTGCGTGCTGCTGCTTCCATCTGACAAGGAGCACAGCCTTCTGACCGCAGCTTTCAACTTGCCGAAGAAAGAGCTTGGCCATTTAGATGTGATGCAAATCTGTGTGTGTGTAAGGTGCAGGTGCGAGCTCCTGACAAAGGTGTTCTCCAGGTTCAGTTTCTCCCTGCCAGACACTTTGGAAATGTTTTCCTCTATCATTTGCACCAAGAGTCGCAGATTACTTAACTCAGGAGCTCTGAGAATGGAACGGCAAGAGGTGTTCCGCTTACGTCATAAACAGTGCTCCAGAGCGCTTAGCAACGGGCACAACGAAACGTGTGTGCGGGATAGTGACCATTCCCGCCTAGTGCTGGCAATGCACGAGCACTGCCAAAAGGCAAAGGAAGGCGCTTAGCATGCGGCTTGTGCGCAAAGCTTTCAGACTGCCAGAGGACCGCAGCTGTGGTAAGCCCGCTTGCTCATTTGACGTTAGATGTCGCCTGCAAGAACTTCACCCGCATCTGGTTTATGCTGCTACCTGTTGTTAGGCGACACCAAGGGCACATGTAGGAAATGCTTTTTCTTGCCTCATTTTGCTAGACCACGCTCTTCTGTGGCACTTTAGTGCTTGCCAAACTGCTATGTGCGTGCTGCTGCTTCCATCTGACAAGGAGCACAGCCTTCTGACAGCAGCTTTCAACTTGTCGAAGAAAGAGCTTGGCCATTTAGATGTGATGCAAATCTGTGTGTGTGTAAGGTGCAGGTGCAAGCTCCTGACAAAGGTGTTCTCCAGGTTCAATTTCTCCTTGCCAGACACATTGGAAATGTTTTCCTCTATCATTCGCACCAAGAGTCGCAGATTACTTAACTCAGGAGCTCTGAGAATGGAACGGCAAGAGGTGTTCCGCTTACGTCATAAACAGTGCTCCAGAGCGCTTAGCAACGGGCACAACGAAACGTGTGTGCGGGATAGTGACCATTCCCGCCTAGTGCTGGCAATGCACGAGCACTGCCAAAAGGCAAAGGAAGGCGCTTAGCATGCGGCTTGTGCGCAAAGTTTTCAGACTGCCAGAGGACCGCAGCTGTGGTAAGCCGGCTTGCTCATTTGACGTTAGATGTCGCCTGCAAGAACTTCACCCGCATCTGGTTTATGCTGCTACCTGTTCTTAGGCGACAACAAGGACACATGCAGTAAATGCTTTTTCCTGTTTCATTTTGCTAGACCACGCTCTTCTGTGGCTCTTTAGTGCTTGCCAAACTGCTATGTGCGTGCTGCTGCTTCCATCTGACAAGGAGCACAGCCTTCTGACAGCAGCTTTCAACTTGTCGAAGAAAGAGCTTGGCCATTTAGATGTGATGCAAATCTGTGTGTGTGTAAGGTGCAGGTGCGAGCTCCTGACAAAGGTGTTCTCCAGGTTCAGTTTCTCCCTGCCAGACACTTTGGAAATGTTTTCCTCTATCATTTGCACCAAGAGTCGCAGATTACTTAACTCAGGAGCTCTGAGAATGGAACGGCAAGAGGTGTTCCGCTTACGTCATAAACAGTGCTCCTGAGCGCTTAGCAACGGGCACAACGAAACGTGTGTGCGGGATAGTGACCATTCCCGCCTAGTGCTGGCAATGCACGAGCACTGCCAAAAAGCAAAGGAAGGCGCTTAGCATCTGGCTTGTGCGCAAAGCTTTCAGACTGCCAGAGGACCGCAGCTGTGGTAAGCCCGCTTGCTCATTTGACGTTAGATGTCGCCTGCAAGAACTTCACCCGCATCTGGTTTATGCTGCTACCTGTTGTTAGGCGACACCAAGGGCACATGTAGCAAATGCTTTTTCCTGTTTCATTTTGCTAGACCACGCTCTTCTGTGGCACTTTAGTGCTTGCCAAACTGCTATGTGCGTGCTGCTGCTTCCATCTGACAAGGAGCACAGCCTTCTGACAGCAGCTTTCAACTTGTCGAAGAAAGAGCTTGGCCATTTAGATGTGATGCAAATCTGTGTGTGTGTAAGGTGCAGGTGCAAGCTCCTGACAAAGGTGTTCTCCAGGTTCAGTTTCTCCTTGCCAGACACATTGGAAATGTTTTCCTCTATCATTCGCACCAAGAGTCGCAGATTACTTAACTCAGGAGCTCTGAGAATGGAACGGCAAGAGGTGTTCCGCTTACGTCATAAACAGTGCTCCAGAGTGCTTAGCAACGGGCACAACGAAACGTGTGTGCGGGATAGTGACTATTCCCGCCTAGTGATGGCAATGCACGAGCACTGCCAAAAGGCAAAGGAAGGCGCTTAGCATGCTGCTTGTGCGCAAAGTTTTCAGACTGCCAGAAGACCGCAGCTGTGGTAAGCCGGCTTGCTCATTTGACGTTAGATGTCGCCTGCAAGAACTTCACCAGCATCTGGTTTATGCTGCTACCTGTTCTTAGGCGACAACAAGGACACATGCAGTAAATGCTTTTTCCTGTTTCATTTTGCTAGACCACGCTCTTCTGTGGCTCTTTAGTGCTTGCCAAACTGCTATGTGCGTGCTGCTGCTTCCATCTGACAAGGAGCACAGCCTTCTGACAGCAGCTTTCAACTTGTCGAAGAAAGAGCTTGGCCATTTAGATGTGATGCAAATCTGTGTGTGTGTAAGGTGCAGGTGCGAGCTCCTGACAAAGGTGTTCTCCAGGTTCAGTTTCTCCCTGCCAGACACTTTGGAAATGTTTTCCTCTATCATTTGCACCAAGAGTCGCAGATTACTTAACTCAGGAGCTCTGAGAATGGAACGGCAAGAGGTGTTCCGCTTACGTCATAAACAGTGCTCCAGAGCGCTTAGCAACGGGCACAACGAAACGTGTGTGCGGGATAGTGACCATTCCCGCCTAGTGCTGGCAATGCACGAGCACTGCCAAAAGGCAAAGGAAGGCGCTTAGCATGCGGCTTGTGCGCAAAGCTTTCAGACTGCCAGAGGACCGCAGCTGTGGTAAGCCCGCTTGCTCATTTGACGTTAGATGTCGCCTGCAAGAACTTCACCCGCATCTGGTTTATGCTGCTACCTGTTGTTAGGCGACACCAAGGGCACATGTAGCAAATGCTTTTTCCTGCCTCATTTTGCTAGACCACGCTCTTCTGTGGCTCTTTAGTGCTTGCCAAACTGCTATGTGCGTGCTGCTGCTTCCATCTGACAAGGAGCACAGCCTTCTGACAGCAGCTTTCAACTTGTCGAAGAAAGAGCTTGGCCATTTAGATGTGATGCAAATCTGTGTGTGTGTAAGGTGCAGGTGCGAGCTCCTGACAAAGGTGTTCTCCAGGTTCAGTTTCTCCCTGCCAGACACTTTGGAAATGTTTTCCTCTATCATTTGCACCAAGAGTCGCAGATTACTTAACTCAGGAGCTCTGAGAATGGAACGGCAAGAGGTGTTCCGCTTACGTCATAAACAGTGCTCCAGAGCGCTTAGCAACGGGCACAACGAAACGTGTGTGCGGGATAGTGACCATTCCCGCCTAGTGCTGGCAATGCACGAGCACTGCCAAAAGGCAAAGGAAGGCGCTTAGCATGCGGCTTGTGCGCAAAGTTTTCAGACTGCCAGAGGACCGCAGCTGTGGTAAGCCGGCTTGCTCATTTGACGTTAGATGTCGCCTGCAAGAACTTCACCCGCATCTGGTTTATGCTGCTACCTGTTGTTAGGCGACACCAAGGGCACATGTAGCAAATGCTTTTTCTTGCCTCATTTTGCTAGACCACGCTCTTCTGTGGCACTTTAGTGCTTGCCAAACTGCTATGTGCGTGCTGCTGCTTCCATCTGACAAGGAGCACAGCCTTCTGACAGCAGCTTTCAACTTGTCGAAGAAAGAGCTTGGCCATTTAGATGGGATGCAAATCTGTGTGTGTCTAAGGTGCAGGTGCAAGCTCCTGACAAAGGTGTTCTCCAGGTTCAATTTCTCCTTGCCAGACACATTGGAAATGTTTTCCTCTATCATTCGCACCAAGAGTTGCAGATTACTTAACTCAGGAGCTCTGAGAATGGAACGGCAAGAGGTGTTCCGCTTACGTCATAAACAGTGCTCCAGAGCGCTTAGCAACGGGCACAACAAAACGTGTGTGCGGGATAGTGACCATTCCCGCCTAGTGATGGCAATGCACGAGCACTGCCAAAAGGAAAAGGAAGGCGCTTAGCATGCGGCTTGTGCGCAAAGCTTTCAGACTGCCAGAGGACCGCAGCTGTGGTAAGCCGGCTTGCTCATTTGACGTTAGATGTCGCCTGCAAGAACTTCACCCGCATCTGGTTTATGCTGCTACCTGTTGTTAGGCGACAACAAGGGCACATGCAGTAAATGCTTTTTCCTGTTTCATTTTGCTAGACCACGCTCTTCTGTTTCTCTTCAGTGCTTGCCAAACTGCTATGTGCATGCTGCTGCTTCCATCTGACAAGGAGCACAGCCTTCTGACAGCAGCTTTCAACTTGTCGAAGAAAGAGCTTGGCCATTTAGATGTGATGCAAATCTGTGTGTGTGTAAGGTGCAGGTGCAAGCTCCTGACAAAGGTGTTCTCCAGGTTCAATTTCTCCTTGCCAGACACATTGGAAATGTTTTCCTCTATCATTCGCACCAAGAGTCGCAGATTACTTAACTCAGGAGCTCTGAGAATGGAACGGCAAGAGGTGTTCCGCTTACGTCATAAACAGTGCTCCAGAGCGCTTAGCAACGGGCACAACAAAACGTGTGTGCGGGATAGTGACCATTCCCGCCTAGTGCTGGCAATGCACGAGCACTGCCAAAAGGCAAAGGAAGGCGCTTAGCATGCGGCTTGTGCGCAAAGTTTTCAGACTGCCAGAGGACCGCAGCTGTGGTAAGCCGGCTTGCTCATTTGACGTTAGATGTCGCCTGCAAGAACTTCACCCGCATCTGGTTTATGCTGCTACCTGTTCTTAGGCGACAACAAGGACACATGCAGTAAATGCTTTTTCCTGTTTCATTTTGCTAGACCACGCTCTTCTGTGGCTCTTTAGTGCTTGCCAAACTGCTATGTGCGTGCTGCTGCTTCCATCTGACAAGGAGCACAGCCTTCTGACAGCAGCTTTCAACTTGTCGAAGAAAGAGCTTGGCCATTTAGATGTGATGCAAATCTGTGTGTGTGTAAGGTGCAGGTGCGAGCTCCTGACAAAGGTGTTCTCCAGGTTCAGTTTCTCCCTGCCAGACACTTTGGAAATGTTTTCCTCTATCATTTGCACCAAGAGTCGCAGATTACTTAACTCAGGAGCTCTGAGAATGGAACGGCAAGAGGTGTTCCGCTTACGTCATAAACAGTGCTCCAGAGCGCTTAGCAACGGGCACAACGAAACGTGTGTGCGGGATAGTGACCATTCCCGCCTAGTGCTGGCAATGCACGAGCACTGCCAAAAGGCAAAGGAAGGCGCTTAGCATGCGGCTTGTGCGCAAAGCTTTCAGACTGCCAGAGGACCGCAGCTGTGGTAAGCCCGCTTGCTCATTTGACGTTAGATGTCGCCTGCAAGAACTTCACCCGCATCTGGTTTATGCTGCTACCTGTTCTTAGGCGACACCAAGGGCACATGTAGCAAATGCTTTTTCCTGCCTCATTTTGCTAGACCACGCTCTTCTGTGGCACTTTAGTGCTTGCCAAACTGCTATGTGCGTGCTGCTGCTTCCATCTGACAAGGAGCACAGCCTTCTGACAGCAGCTTTCAACTTGTCGAAGAAAGAGCTTGGCCATTTAGATGGGATGCAAATCTGTGTGTGTGTAAGGTGCAGGTGCAAGCTCCTGACAAAGGTGTTCTCCAGGTTCAATTTCTCCTTGCCAGACACATTGGAAATGTTTTCCTCTATCATTCGCACCAAGAGTCGCAGATTACTTAACTCAGGAGCTCTGAGAATGGAACGGCAAGAGGTGTTCCGCTTACGTCATAAACAGTGCTCCAGAGAGCTTAGCAACGGGCACAACGAAACGTGTGTGCGGGATAGTGACCATTCCCGCCTAGTGATGGCAATGCACGAGCACTGCCAAAAGGCAAAGGAAGGCGCTTAGCATGCTGCTTGTGCGCAAAGTTTTCAGACTGCCAGAAGACCGCAGCTGTGGTAAGCCGGCTTGCTCATTTGACGTTAGATGTCGCCTGCAAGAACTTCACCAGCATCTGGTTTTATGCTGCTACCTGTTCTTAGGCGACAACAAGGACACATGCAGTAAATGCTTTTTCCTGTTTCATTTTGCTAGACCACGCTCTTCTGTGGCTCTTTAGTGCTTGCCAAACTGCTATGTGCGTGCTGCTGCTTCCATCTGACAAGGAGCACAGCCTTCTGACAGCAGCTTTCAACTTGTCGAAGAAAGAGCTTGGCCATTCAGATGTGATGCAAATCTGTGTGTGTGTAAGGTGCAGGTGCGAGCTCCTGACAAAGGTGTTCTCCAGGTTCAGTTTCTCCCTGCCAGACACTTTGGAAATGTTTTCCTCTATCATTTGCACCAAGAGTCGCAGATTACTTAACTCAGGAGCTCTGAGAATGGAACGGCAAGAGGTGTTCCGCTTACGTCATAAACAGTGCTCCAGAGCGCTTAGCAACGGGCACAACGAAACGTGTGTGCGGGATAGTGACCATTCCCGCCTAGTGCTGGCAATGCACGAGCACTGCCAAAAGGCAAAGGAAGGCGCTTAGCATGCGGCTTGTGCGCAAAGCTTTCAGACTGCCAGAGGACCGCAGCTGTGGTAAGCCCGCTTGCTCATTTGACGTTAGATGTCGCCTGCAAGAACTTCACCCGCATCTGGTTTATGCTGCTACCTGTTGTTAGGCGACACCAAGGGCACATGTAGCAAATGCTTTTTCCTGCCTCATTTTGCTAGACCACGCTCTTCTGTGGCACTTTAGTGCTTGCCAAACTGCTATGTGCGTGCTGCTGCTTCCATCTGACAAGGAGCACAGCCTTCTGACAGCAGCTTTCAACTTGTCGAAGAAAGAGCTTGGCCATTTAGATGTGATGCAAATCTGTGTGTGTGTAAGGTGCAGGTGCAAGCTCCTGACAAAGGTGTTCTCCAGGTTCAATTTCTCCTTGCCAGACACATTGGAAATGTTTTTCTCTATCATTCGCACCAAGAGTCGCAGATTACTTAACTCAGGAGCTCTGAGAATGGAACGGCAAGAGGTGTTCCGCTTACGTCATAAACAGTGCTCCAGAGCGCTTAGCAACGGGCACAACAAAACGTGTGTGCGGGATAGTGACCATTCCCGCCTAGTGCTGGCAATGCACGAGCACTGCCAAAAGGCAAAGGAAGGCGCTTAGCATGCGGCTTGTGCGCAAAGCTTTCAGACTGCCAGAGGACCGCAGCTGTGGTAAGCCCGCTTGCTCATTTGACGTTAGATGTCGCCTGCAAGAACTTCACCCGCATCTGGTTTATGCTGCTACCTGTTCTTAGGCGACAACAAGGACACATGTAGCAAATGCTTTTTCCTATTTTATTTTGCTGGACCACGCTCTTCTGTGGCTCTTTAGTGCTTGCCAAACTGCTATGTGCGTGCTGCTGCTTCCATCTGACAAGGAGCACAGCCTTCTGACAGCAGCTTTCAACTTGTCGAAGAAAGAGCTTGGCCATTTAGATGTGATGCAAATCTGTGTGTGTCTAAGGTGCAGGTGCAAGCTCCTGACAAAGGTGTTCTCCAGGTTCAGTTTCTCCCTGCCAGACACATTGGAAATGTTTTTCCTCTATCATTCGCACCAAGAGTCGCAGATTACTTAACTCAGGAGCTCTGAGAATGGAACGGCAAGAGGTGTTCCGCTTATGTCATAAACAGTGCTCCAGAGCGCTTAACAACGGGCACAACGAAACGTGTGTGCGGGATAGTGACCATTCCCGCCTAGTGCTGGCAATGCACGAGCACTGCCAAAAGGCAAAGGAAGGCGCTTAGCATGAGGCTTGTGCGCAAAGCTTTCAGACTGCCAGAGGACCGCAGCTGTGGTAAGCCGGCTTGCTCATTTGACGTTAGATGTCGCCTGCAAGAACTTCACCCGCATCTGGTTTATGCTGCTACCTGCTGTTAGGCGACAACAAGGACACATGTAGCAAATGCTTTTTCCTGTTTCATTTTGCTAGACCACGCTCTTCTGTGGCTCTTTAGTGCTTGCCAAACTCCTATGTGCGTGCTGCTGCTTCCATCTGACAAGGAGCACAGCCTTCTGACAGCAGCTTTCAACTTGTCGAAGAAAGAGCTTGGCCATTTAGATGTGATGCAAATCTGTGTGTGTGTAAGGTGCAGGTGCGAGCTCCTGACAAAGGTGTTCTCCAGGTTCAGTTTCTCCCTGCCAGACACTTTGGAAATGTTTTCCTCTATCATTTGCACCAAGAGTCGCAGATTACTTAACTCAGGAGCTCTGAGAATGGAACGGCAAGAGGTGTTCCGCTTACGTCATAAACAGTGCTCCAGAGCGCTTAGCAACGGGCACAACGAAACGTGTGTGCGGGATAGTGACCATTCCCGCCTAGTGCTGGCAATGCACGAGCACTGCCAAAAGGCAAAGGAAGGCGCTTAGCATGCGGCTTGTGCGCAAAGCTTTCAGACTGCCAGAGGACCGCAGCTGTGGTAAGCCCGCTTGCTCATTTGACGTTAGATGTCGCCTGCAAGAACTTCACCCGCATCTGGTTTATGCTGCTACCTGTTGTTAGGCGACACCAAGGGCACATGTAGCAAATGCTTTTTCCTGCCTCATTTTGCTAGACCACGCTCTTCTGTGGCACTTTAGTGCTTGCCAAACTGCTATGTGCGTGCTGCTGCTTCCATCTGACAAGGAGCACAGCCTTCTGACAGCAGCTTTCAACTTGTCGAAGAAAGAGCTTGGCCATTTAGATGTGATGCAAATCTGTGTGTGTGTAAGGTGCAGGTGCAAGCTCCTGACAAAGGTGTTCTCCAGGTTCAATTTCTCCTTGCCAGACACATTGGAAATGTTTTCCTCTATCATTCGCACCAAGAGTCGCAGATTACTTAACTCAGGAGCTCTGAGAATGGAACGGCAAGAGGTGTTCCGCTTACGTCATAAACAGTGCTCCAGAGCGCTTAGCAACGGGCACAACAAAACGTGTGTGCGGGATAGTGACCATTCCCGCCTAGTGCTGGCAATGCACGAGCACTGCCAAAAGGCAAAGGAAGGCGCTTAGCATGCGGCTTGTGCGCAAAGTTTTCAGACTGCCAGAGGACCGCAGCTGTGGTAAGCCGGCTTGCTCATTTGACGTTAGATGTCGCCTGCAAGAACTTCACCCGCATCTGGTTTATGCTGCTACCTGTTCTTAGGCGACAACAAGGACACATGCAGTAAATGCTTTTTCCTGTTTCATTTTGCTAGACCACGCTCTTCTGTGGCTCTTTAGTGCTTGCCAAACTGCTATGTGCGTGCTGCTGCTTCCATCTGACAAGGAGCACAGCCTTCTGACAGCAGCTTTCAACTTGTCGAAGAAAGAGCTTGGCCATTTAGATGTGATGCAAATCTGTGTGTGTGTAAGGTGCAGGTGCGAGCTCCTGACAAAGGTGTTCTCCAGGTTCAGTTTCTCCCTGCCAGACACTTTGGAAATGTTTTCCTCTATCATTTGCACCAAGAGTCGCAGATTACTTAACTCAGGAGCTCTGAGAATGGAACGGCAAGAGGTGTTCCGCTTACGTCATAAACAGTGCTCCAGAGAGCTTAGCAACGGGCACAACGAAACGTGTGTGCGGGATAATGACCATTCCCGCCTAGTGCTGGCAATGCACGAGCACTGCCAAAAGGCAAAGGAAGGCGCTTAGCATGCGGCTTGTGCGCAAAGCTTTCAGACTGCCAGAGGACCGCAGCTGTGGTAAGCCCGCTTGCTCATTTGACGTTAGATGTCGCCTGCAAGAACTTCACCCGCATCTGGTTTATGCTGCTACCTGTTGTTAGGCGACACCAAGGGCACATGTAGCAATTGCTTTTTCCAGTTTCATTTTGCTAGACCACGCTCTTCTGTGGCACTTTAGTGCTTGCCAAACTCCTATGTGCGTGCTGCTGCTTCCATCTGACAAGGAGCACAGCCTTCTGACAGCAGCTTTCAACTTGTCGAAGAAAGAGCTTGGCCATTTAGATGTGATGCAAATCTGTGTGTGTCTAAGGTGCAGGTGCAAGCTCCTGACAAAGGTGTTCTCCAGGTTCAGTTTCTCCTTGCCAGACACATTGGAAATGTTTTCCTCTATCATTCGCACCAAGAGTCGCAGATTACTTAACTCAGGAGCTCTGAGAATGGAACGGCAAGAGGTGTTCCGCTTACGTCATAAACAGTGCTCCAGAGCGCTTAGCAACGGGCACAACGAAATGTGTGTGCGGGATAGTGACCATTCCCGCCTAGTGCTGGCAATGCACGAGCACTGCCAAAAGGCAAAGGAAGGCGCTTAGCATGCGGCTTGTGCGCAAAGCTTTCAGACTGCCAGAGGACCGCAGCTGTGGTAAGCCCGCTTGCTCATTTGACGTTAGATGTCGCCTGCAAGAACTTCACCCGCATCTGGTTTATGCTGCTACCTGTTCTTAGGCGACAACAAGGACACATGTAGCAAATGCTTTTTCCTGTTTTATTTTGCTGGACCACGCTCTTCTGTGGCTCTTTAGTGCTTGCCAAACTGCTATGTGCGTGCTGCTGCTTCCATCTGACAAGGAGCACAGCCTTCTGACAGCAGCTTTCAACTTGTCGAAGAAAGAGCTTGGCCATTTAGATGTGATGCAAATCTGTGTGTGTCTAAGGTGCAGGTGCAAGCTCCTGACAAAGGTGTTCTCCAGGTTCAGTTTCTCCCTGCCAGACACATTGGAAATGTTTTTCCTCTATCATTCGCACCAAGAGTCGCAGATTACTTAACTCAGGAGCTCTGAGAATGGAACGGCAAGAGGTGTTCCGCTTATGTCATAAACAGTGCTCCAGAGCGCTTAACAACGGGCACAACGAAACGTGTGTGCGGGATAGTGACCATTCCCGCCTAGTGCTGGCAATGCACGAGCACTGCCAAAAGGCAAAGGAAGGCGCTTAGCATGCGGCTTGTGCGCAAAGCTTTCAGACTGCCAGAGGACCGCAGCTGTGGTAAGCCCGCTTGCTCATTTGACGTTAGATGTCGCCTGCAAGAACTTCACCCGCATCTGGTTTATGCTGCTACCTGCTGTTAGGCGACAACAAGGACACATGTAGCAAATGCTTTTTCCTGTTTCATTTTGCTAGACCACGCTCTTCTGTGGCTCTTTAGTGCTTGCCAAACTCCTATGTGCGTGCTGCTGCTTCCATCTGACAAGGAGAACAGCCTTCTGACAGCAGCTTTCAACTTGTCGAAGAAAGAGCTTGGCCATTTAGATGTGATGCAAATCTGTGTGTGTGTAAGGTGCAGGTGCAAGCTCCTGACAAAGGTGTTCTCCAGGTTCAGTTTCTCCCTGCCAGACACATTGGAAATGTTTTCCTCTATCATTCGCACCAAGAGTCGCAGATTACTTAACTCAGGAGCTCTGAGAATGGAACGGCAAGAGGTGTTCCGCTTACGTCATAAACAGTGCTCCAGAGCGCTTAGCAACGGGCACAACAAAACGTGTGTGCGGGATAGTGACCATTCCCGCCTAGTGCTGGCAATGCACGAGCACTGCCAAAAAGCAAAGGAAGGCGCTTAGCATGCGACTTGTGCGCAATGCTTTCAGACTGCCAGAGGACCGCAGTTGTGGTAAGCCCGCTTGCTCATTTGACGTTAGATGTCGCCTGCAAGAACTTCACCAGCATCTGGTTTATGCTGCTACCTGTTCTTAGGCGACAACAAGGACACATGCAGTAAATGCTTTTTCCTGTTTCATTTTGCTAGACCACGCTCTTCTGTGGCTCTTTAGTGCTTGCCAAACTGCTATGTGCGTGCTGCTGCTTCCATCTGACAAGGAGCACAGCCTTCTGACAGCAGCTTTCAACTTGTCGAAGAAAGAGCTTGGCCATTTAGATGTGATGCAAATCTGTGTGTGTGTAAGGTGCAGGTGCGAGCTCCTGACAAAGGTGTTCTCCAGGTTCAGTTTCTCCCTGCCAGACACTTTGGAAATGTTTTCCTCTATCATTTGCACCAAGAGTCGCAGATTACTTAACTCAGGAGCTCTGAGAATGGAACGGCAAGAGGTGTTCCGCTTACGTCATAAACAGTGCTCCAGAGAGCTTAGCAACGGGCACAACGAAACGTGTGTGCGGGATAGTGACCATTCCCGCCTAGTGCTGGCAATGCACGAGCACTGCCAAAAGGCAAAGGAAGGCGCTTAGCATGCGGCTTGTGCGCAAAGCTTTCAGACTGCCAGAGGACCGCAGCTGTGGTAAGCCCGCTTGCTCATTTGACGTTAGATGTCGCCTGCAAGAACTTCACCCGCATCTGGTTTATGCTGCTACCTGTTGTTAGGCGACACCAAGGGCACATGTAGCAATTGCTTTTTCCAGTTTCATTTTGCTAGACCACGCTCTTCTGTGGCACTTTAGTGCTTGCCAAACTCCTATGTGCGTGCTGCTGCTTCCATCTGACAAGGAGCACAGCCTTCTGACAGCAGCTTTCAACTTGTCGAAGAAAGAGCTTGGCCATTTAGATGTGATGCAAATCTGTGTGTGTCTAAGGTGCAGGTGCAAGCTCCTGACAAAGGTGTTCTCCAGGTTCAGTTTCTCCTTGCCAGACACATTGGAAATGTTTTCCTCTATCATTCGCACCAAGAGTCGCAGATTACTTAACTCAGGAGCTCTGAGAATGGAACGGCAAGAGGTGTTCCGCTTACGTCATAAACAGTGCTCCAGAGCGCTTAGCAACGGGCACAACGAAATGTGTGTGCGGGATAGTGACCATTCCCGCCTAGTGCTGGCAATGCACGAGCACTGCCAAAAGGCAAAGGAAGGCGCTTAGCATGCGGCTTGTGCGCAAAGCTTTCAGACTGCCAGAGGACCGCAGCTGTGGTAAGCCCGCTTGCTCATTTGACGTTAGATGTCGCCTGCAAGAACTTCACCCGCATCTGGTTTATGCTGCTACCTGTTCTTAGGCGACAACAAGGACACATGTAGCAAATGCTTTTTCCTGTTTTATTTTGCTGGACCACGCTCTTCTGTGGCTCTTTAGTGCTTGCCAAACTGCTATGTGCGTGCTGCTGCTTCCATCTGACAAGGAGCACAGCCTTCTGACAGCAGCTTTCAACTTGTCGAAGAAAGAGCTTGGCCATTTAGATGTGATGCAAATCTGTGTGTGTCTAAGGTGCAGGTGCAAGCTCCTGACAAAGGTGTTCTCCAGGTTCAGTTTCTCCTTGCCAGACACATTGGAAATGTTTTTCCTCTATCATTCGCACCAAGAGTCGCAGATTACTTAACTCAGGAGCTCTGAGAATGGAACGGCAAGAGGTGTTCCGCTTATGTCATAAACAGTGCTCCAGAGCGCTTAACAACGGGCACAACGAAACGTGTGTGCGGGATAGTGACCATTCCCGCCTAGTGCTGGCAATGCACGAGCACTGCCAAAAGGCAAAGGAAGGCGCTTAGCATGCGGCTTGTGCGCAAAGCTTTCAGACTGCCAGAGGACCGCAGCTGTGGTAAGCCGGCTTGCTCATTTGACGTTAGATGTCGCCTGCAAGAACTTCACCCGCATCTGGTTTATGCTGCTACCTGCTGTTAGGCGACAACAAGGACACATGTAGCAAATGCTTTTTCCTGTTTCATTTTGCTAGACCACGCTCTTCTGTGGCTCTTTAGTGCTTGCCAAACTCCTATGTGCGTGCTGCTGCTTCCATCTGACAAGGAGCACAGCCTTCTGACAGCAGCTTTCAACTTGTCGAAGAAAGAGCTTGGCCATTTAGATGTGATGCAAATCTGTGTGTGTGTAAGGTGCAGGTGCAAGCTCCTGACAAAGGTGTTCTCCAGGTTCAGTTTCTCCCTGCCAGACACATTGGAAATGTTTTCCTCTATCATTCGCACCAAGAGTCGCAGATTACTTAACTCAGGAGCTCTGAGAATGGAACGGCAAGAGGTGTTCCGCTTACGTCATAAACAGTGCTCCAGAGCGCTTAGCAACGGGCACAACAAAACGTGTGTGCGGGATAGTGACCATTCCCGCCTAGTGCTGGCAATGCACGAGCACTGCCAAAAAGCAAAGGAAGGCGCTTAGCATGCGACTTGTGCGCAATGCTTTCAGACTGCCAGAGGACCGCAGCTGTGGTAAGCCCGCTTGCTCATTTGACGTTAGATGTCGCCTGCAAGAACTTCACCAGCATCTGGTTTATGCTGCTACCTGTTCTTAGGCGACAACAAGGACACATGCAGTAAATGCTTTTTCCTGTTTCATTTTGCTAGACCACGCTCTTCTGTGGCTCTTTAGTGCTTGCCAAACTGCTATGTGCGTGCTGCTGCTTCCATCTGACAAGGAGCACAGCCTTCTGACAGCAGCTTTCAACTTGTCGAAGAAAGAGCTTGGCCATTTAGATGTGATGCAAATCTGTGTGTGTGTAAGGTGCAGGTGCGAGCTCCTGACAAAGGTGTTCTCCAGGTTCAGTTTCTCCCTGCCAGACACTTTGGAAATGTTTTCCTCTATCATTTGCACCAAGAGTCGCAGATTACTTAACTCAGGAGCTCTGAGAATGGAACGGCAAGAGGTGTTCCGCTTACGTCATAAACAGTGCTCCAGAGAGCTTAGCAACGGGCACAACGAAACGTGTGTGCGGGATAGTGACCATTCCCGCCTAGTGCTGGCAATGCACGAGCACTGCCAAAAGGCAAAGGAAGGCGCTTAGCATGCGGCTTGTGCGCAAAGCTTTCAGACTGCCAGAGGACCGCAGCTGTGGTAAGCCCGCTTGCTCATTTGACGTTAGATGTCGCCTGCAAGAACTTCACCCGCATCTGGTTTATGCTGCTACCTGTTGTTAGGCGACACCAAGGGCACATGTAGCAATTGCTTTTTCCAGTTTCATTTTGCTAGACCACGCTCTTCTGTGGCACTTTAGTGCTTGCCAAACTCCTATGTGCGTGCTGCTGCTTCCATCTGACAAGGAGCACAGCCTTCTGACAGCAGCTTTCAACTTGTCGAAGAAAGAGCTTGGCCATTTAGATGTGATGCAAATCTGTGTGTGTCTAAGGTGCAGGTGCAAGCTCCTGACAAAGGTGTTCTCCAGGTTCAGTTTCTCCCTGCCAGACACATTGGAAATGTTTTTCCTCTATCATTCGCACCAAGAGTCGCAGATTACTTAACTCAGGAGCTCTGAGAATGGAACGGCAAGAGGTGTTCCGCTTATGTCATAAACAGTGCTCCAGAGCGCTTAACAACGGGCACAACGAAACGTGTGTGCGGGATAGTGACCATTCCCGCCTAGTGCTGGCAATGCACGAGCACTGCCAAAAGGCAAAGGAAGGCGCTTAGCATGCGGCTTGTGCGCAAAGCTTTCAGACTGCCAGAGGACCGCAGCTGTGGTAAGCCCGCTTGCTCATTTGACGTTAGATGTCGCCTGCAAGAACTTCACCCGCATCTGGTTTATGCTGCTACCTGCTGTTAGGCGACAACAAGGACACATGTAGCAAATGCTTTTTCCTGTTTCATTTTGCTAGACCACGCTCTTCTGTGGCTCTTTAGTGCTTGCCAAACTCCTATGTGCGTGCTGCTGCTTCCATCTGACAAGGAGAACAGCCTTCTGACAGCAGCTTTCAACTTGTCGAAGAAAGAGCTTGGCCATTTAGATGTGATGCAAATCTGTGTGTGTGTAAGGTGCAGGTGCAAGCTCCTGACAAAGGTGTTCTCCAGGTTCAGTTTCTCCCTGCCAGACACATTGGAAATGTTTTCCTCTATCATTCGCACCAAGAGTCGCAGATTACTTAACTCAGGAGCTCTGAGAATGGAACGGCAAGAGGTGTTCCGCTTACGTCATAAACAGTGCTCCAGAGCGCTTAGCAACGGGCACAACAAAACGTGTGTGCGGGATAGTGACCATTCCCGCCTAGTGCTAGCAATGCACGAGCACTGCCAAAAGGCAAAGGAAGGCGCTTAGCATGCGGCTTGTGCGCAAAGCTTTCAGACTGCCAGAGGACCGCAGCTGTGGTAAGCCCGCTTGCTCATTTGACGTTAGATGTCGCCTGCAAGAACTTCACCCGCATCTGGTTTATGCTGCTACCTGTTGTTAGGCGACACCAAGGACACATGCAGTAAATGCTTTTTCCTGCCTCATTTTGCTAGACCACGCTCTTCTGTGGCTCTTTAGTGCTTGCCAAACTGCTATGTGCGTGCTGCTGCTTCCATCTGACAAGGAGCACAGCCTTCTGACAGCAGCTTTCAACTTGTCGAAGAAAGAGCTTGGCCATTTAGATGTGATGCAAATCTGTGTGTGTCTAAGGTGCAGGTGCAAGCTCCTGACAAAGGTGTTCTCCAGGTTCAGTTTCTCCCTGCCAGACACATTGGAAATGTTTTTCCTCTATCATTCGCACCAAGAGTCGCAGATTACTTAACTCAGGAGCTCTGAGAATGGAACGGCAAGAGGTGTTCCGCTTATGTCATAAACAGTGCTCCAGAGCGCTTAACAACGGGCACAACGAAACGTGTGTGCGGGATAGTGACCATTCCCGCCTAGTGCTGGCAATGCACGAGCACTGCCAAAAGGCAAAGGAAGGCGCTTAGCATGCGGCTTGTGCGCAAAGCTTTCAGACTGCCAGAGGACCGCAGCTGTGGTAAGCCCGCTTGCTCATTTGACGTTAGATGTCGCCTGCAAGAACTTCACCCGCATCTGGTTTATGCTGCTACCTGCTGTTAGGCGACAACAAGGACACATGTAGCAAATGCTTTTTCCTGTTTCATTTTGCTAGACCACGCTCTTCTGTGGCTCTTTAGTGCTTGCCAAACTCCTATGTGCGTGCTGCTGCTTCCATCTGACAAGGAGAACAGCCTTCTGACAGCAGCTTTCAACTTGTCGAAGAAAGAGCTTGGCCATTTAGATGTGATGCAAATCTGTGTGTGTGTAAGGTGCAGGTTCAAGCTCCTGACAAAGGTGTTCTCCAGGTTCAGTTTCTCCTTGCCAGACACATTGGAAATGTTTTCCTCTATCATTCGCACCAAGAGTCGCAGATTACTTAACTCAGGAGCTCTGAGAATGGAACGGCAAGAGGTGTTCCGCTTATGTCATAAACAGTGCTCCAGAGCGCTTAACAACGGGCACAACGAAACGTGTGTGCGGGATAGTGACCATTCCCGCCTAGTGCTGGCAATGCACGAGCACTGCCAAAAGGCAAAGGAAGGCGCTTAGCATGCGGCTTGTGCGCAAAGCTTTCAGACTGCCAGAGGACCGCAGCTGTGGTAAGCCCGCTTGCTCATTTGACGTTAGATGTCGCCTGCAAGAACTTCACCCGCATCTGGTTTATGCTGCTACCTGTTGTTAGGCGACACCAAGGGCACATGTAGCAATTGCTTTTTCCAGTTTCATTTTGCTAGACCACGCTCTTCTGTGGCACTTTAGTGCTTGCCAAACTCCTATGTGCGTGCTGCTGCTTCCATCTGACAAGGAGCACAGCCTTCTGACAGCAGCTTTCAACTTGTCGAAGAAAGAGCTTGGCCATTTAGATGTGATGCAAATCTGTGTGTGTCTAAGGTGCAGGTGCAAGCTCCTGACAAAGGTGTTCTCCAGGTTCAGTTTCTCCTTGCCAGACACATTGGAAATGTTTTCCTCTATCATTCGCACCAAGAGTCGCAGATTACTTAACTCAGGAGCTCTGAGAATGGAACGGCAAGAGGTGTTCCGCTTACGTCATAAACAGTGCTCCAGAGCGCTTAGCAACGGGCACAACGAAATGTGTGTGCGGGATAGTGACCATTCCCGCCTAGTGCTGGCAATGCACGAGCACTGCCAAAAGGCAAAGGAAGGCGCTTAGCATGCGGCTTGTGCGCAAAGCTTTCAGACTGCCAGAGGACCGCAGCTGTGGTAAGCCCGCTTGCTCATTTGACGTTAGATGTCGCCTGCAAGAACTTCACCCGCATCTGGTTTATGCTGCTACCTGTTGTTAGGCGACACCAAGGGCACATGTAGCAATTGCTTTTTCCAGTTTCATTTTGCTAGACCACGCTCTTCTGTGGCACTTTAGTGCTTGCCAAACTCCTATGTGCGTGCTGCTGCTTCCATCTGACAAGGAGCACAGCCTTCTGACAGCAGCTTTCAACTTGTCGAAGAAAGAGCTTGGCCATTTAGATGTGATGCAAATCTGTGTGTGTCTAAGGTGCAGGTGCAAGCTCCTGACAAAGGTGTTCTCCAGGTTCAGTTTCTCCTTGCCAGACACATTGGAAATGTTTTCCTCTATCATTCGCACCAAGAGTCGCAGATTACTTAACTCAGGAGCTCTGAGAATGGAACGGCAAGAGGTGTTCCGCTTACGTCATAAACAGTGCTCCAGAGCGCTTAGCAACGGGCACAACGAAATGTGTGTGCGGGATAGTGACCATTCCCGCCTAGTGCTGGCAATGCACGAGCACTGCCAAAAGGCAAAGGAAGGCGCTTAGCATGCGGCTTGTGCGCAAAGCTTTCAGACTGCCAGAGGACCGCAGCTGTGGTAAGCCCGCTTGCTCATTTGACGTTAGATGTCGCCTGCAAGAACTTCACCCGCATCTGGTTTATGCTGCTACCTGTTCTTAGGCGACAACAAGGACACATGTAGCAAATGCTTTTTCCTGTTTTATTTTGCTGGACCACGCTCTTCTGTGGCTCTTTAGTGCTTGCCAAACTGCTATGTGCGTGCTGCTGCTTCCATCTGACAAGGAGCACAGCCTTCTGACAGCAGCTTTCAACTTGTCGAAGAAAGAGCTTGGCCATTTAGATGTGATGCAAATCTGTGTGTGTCTAAGGTGCAGGTGCAAGCTCCTGACAAAGGTGTTCTCCAGGTTCAGTTTCTCCTTGCCAGACACATTGGAAATGTTTTTCCTCTATCATTCGCACCAAGAGTCGCAGATTACTTAACTCAGGAGCTCTGAGAATGGAACGGCAAGAGGTGTTCCGCTTATGTCATAAACAGTGCTCCAGAGCGCTTAACAACGGGCACAACGAAACGTGTGTGCGGGATAGTGACCATTCCCGCCTAGTGCTGGCAATGCACGAGCACTGCCAAAAGGCAAAGGAAGGCGCTTAGCATGCGGCTTGTGCGCAAAGCTTTCAGACTGCCAGAGGACCGCAGCTGTGGTAAGCCCGCTTGCTCATTTGACGTTAGATGTCGCCTGCAAGAACTTCACCCGCATCTGGTTTATGCTGCTACCTGCTGTTAGGCGACAACAAGGACACATGTAGCAAATGCTTTTTCCTGTTTCATTTTGCTAGACCACGCTCTTCTGTGGCTCTTTAGTGCTTGCCAAACTCCTATGTGCGTGCTGCTGCTTCCATCTGACAAGGAGCACAGCCTTCTGACAGCAGCTTTCAACTTGTCGAAGAAAGAGCTTGGCCATTTAGATGTGATGCAAATCTGTGTGTGTGTAAGGTGCAGGTGCAAGCTCCTGACAAAGGTGTTCTCCAGGTTCAGTTTCTCCCTGCCAGACACATTGGAAATGTTTTCCTCTATCATTCGCACCAAGAGTCGCAGATTACTTAACTCAGGAGCTCTGAGAATGGAACGGCAAGAGGTGTTCCGCTTACGTCATAAACAGTGCTCCAGAGCGCTTAGCAACGGGCACAACAAAACGTGTGTGCGGGATAGTGACCATTCCCGCCTAGTGCTGGCAATGCACGAGCACTGCCAAAAAGCAAAGGAAGGCGCTTAGCATGCGACTTGTGCGCAATGCTTTCAGACTGCCAGAGGACCGCAGCTGTGGTAAGCCCGCTTGCTCATTTGACGTTAGATGTCGCCTGCAAGAACTTCACCAGCATCTGGTTTATGCTGCTACCTGTTCTTAGGCGACAACAAGGACACATGCAGTAAATGCTTTTTCCTGTTTCATTTTGCTAGACCACGCTCTTCTGTGGCTCTTTAGTGCTTGCCAAACTGCTATGTGCGTGCTGCTGCTTCCATCTGACAAGGAGCACAGCCTTCTGACAGCAGCTTTCAACTTGTCGAAGAAAGAGCTTGGCCATTTAGATGTGATGCAAATCTGTGTGTGTGTAAGGTGCAGGTGCGAGCTCCTGACAAAGGTGTTCTCCAGGTTCAGTTTCTCCCTGCCAGACACTTTGGAAATGTTTTCCTCTATCATTTGCACCAAGAGTCGCAGATTACTTAACTCAGGAGCTCTGAGAATGGAACGGCAAGAGGTGTTCCGCTTACGTCATAAACAGTGCTCCAGAGAGCTTAGCAACGGGCACAACGAAACGTGTGTGCGGGATAGTGACCATTCCCGCCTAGTGCTGGCAATGCACGAGCACTGCCAAAAGGCAAAGGAAGGCGCTTAGCATGCGGCTTGTGCGCAAAGCTTTCAGACTGCCAGAGGACCGCAGCTGTGGTAAGCCCGCTTGCTCATTTGACGTTAGATGTCGCCTGCAAGAACTTCACCCGCATCTGGTTTATGCTGCTACCTGTTGTTAGGCGACACCAAGGGCACATGTAGCAATTGCTTTTTCCAGTTTCATTTTGCTAGACCACGCTCTTCTGTGGCACTTTAGTGCTTGCCAAACTCCTATGTGCGTGCTGCTGCTTCCATCTGACAAGGAGCACAGCCTTCTGACAGCAGCTTTCAACTTGTCGAAGAAAGAGCTTGGCCATTTAGATGTGATGCAAATCTGTGTGTGTCTAAGGTGCAGGTGCAAGCTCCTGACAAAGGTGTTCTCCAGGTTCAGTTTCTCCCTGCCAGACACATTGGAAATGTTTTTCCTCTATCATTCGCACCAAGAGTCGCAGATTACTTAACTCAGGAGCTCTGAGAATGGAACGGCAAGAGGTGTTCCGCTTATGTCATAAACAGTGCTCCAGAGCGCTTAACAACGGGCACAACGAAACGTGTGTGCGGGATAGTGACCATTCCCGCCTAGTGCTGGCAATGCACGAGCACTGCCAAAAGGCAAAGGAAGGCGCTTAGCATGCGGCTTGTGCGCAAAGCTTTCAGACTGCCAGAGGACCGCAGCTGTGGTAAGCCCGCTTGCTCATTTGACGTTAGATGTCGCCTGCAAGAACTTCACCCGCATCTGGTTTATGCTGCTACCTGCTGTTAGGCGACAACAAGGACACATGTAGCAAATGCTTTTTCCTGTTTCATTTTGCTAGACCACGCTCTTCTGTGGCTCTTTAGTGCTTGCCAAACTCCTATGTGCGTGCTGCTGCTTCCATCTGACAAGGAGAACAGCCTTCTGACAGCAGCTTTCAACTTGTCGAAGAAAGAGCTTGGCCATTTAGATGTGATGCAAATCTGTGTGTGTGTAAGGTGCAGGTGCAAGCTCCTGACAAAGGTGTTCTCCAGGTTCAGTTTCTCCCTGCCAGACACATTGGAAATGTTTTCCTCTATCATTCGCACCAAGAGTCGCAGATTACTTAACTCAGGAGCTCTGAGAATGGAACGGCAAGAGGTGTTCCGCTTACGTCATAAACAGTGCTCCAGAGCGCTTAGCAACGGGCACAACAAAACGTGTGTGCGGGATAGTGACCATTCCCGCCTAGTGCTAGCAATGCACGAGCACTGCCAAAAGGCAAAGGAAGGCGCTTAGCATGCGGCTTGTGCGCAAAGCTTTCAGACTGCCAGAGGACCGCAGCTGTGGTAAGCCCGCTTGCTCATTTGACGTTAGATGTCGCCTGCAAGAACTTCACCCGCATCTGGTTTATGCTGCTACCTGTTGTTAGGCGACACCAAGGACACATGCAGTAAATGCTTTTTCCTGCCTCATTTTGCTAGACCACGCTCTTCTGTGGCTCTTTAGTGCTTGCCAAACTGCTATGTGCGTGCTGCTGCTTCCATCTGACAAGGAGCACAGCCTTCTGACAGCAGCTTTCAACTTGTCGAAGAAAGAGCTTGGCCATTTAGATGTGATGCAAATCTGTGTGTGTCTAAGGTGCAGGTGCAAGCTCCTGACAAAGGTGTTCTCCAGGTTCAGTTTCTCCCTGCCAGACACATTGGAAATGTTTTTCCTCTATCATTCGCACCAAGAGTCGCAGATTACTTAACTCAGGAGCTCTGAGAATGGAACGGCAAGAGGTGTTCCGCTTATGTCATAAACAGTGCTCCAGAGCGCTTAACAACGGGCACAACGAAACGTGTGTGCGGGATAGTGACCATTCCCGCCTAGTGCTGGCAATGCACGAGCACTGCCAAAAGGCAAAGGAAGGCGCTTAGCATGCGGCTTGTGCGCAAAGCTTTCAGACTGCCAGAGGACCGCAGCTGTGGTAAGCCCGCTTGCTCATTTGACGTTAGATGTCGCCTGCAAGAACTTCACCCGCATCTGGTTTATGCTGCTACCTGCTGTTAGGCGACAACAAGGACACATGTAGCAAATGCTTTTTCCTGTTTCATTTTGCTAGACCACGCTCTTCTGTGGCTCTTTAGTGCTTGCCAAACTCCTATGTGCGTGCTGCTGCTTCCATCTGACAAGGAGAACAGCCTTCTGACAGCAGCTTTCAACTTGTCGAAGAAAGAGCTTGGCCATTTAGATGTGATGCAAATCTGTGTGTGTGTAAGGTGCAGGTTCAAGCTCCTGACAAAGGTGTTCTCCAGGTTCAGTTTCTCCTTGCCAGACACATTGGAAATGTTTTCCTCTATCATTCGCACCAAGAGTCGCAGATTACTTAACTCAGGAGCTCTGAGAATGGAACGGCAAGAGGTGTTCCGCTTATGTCATAAACAGTGCTCCAGAGCGCTTAACAACGGGCACAACGAAACGTGTGTGCGGGATAGTGACCATTCCCGCCTAGTGCTGGCAATGCACGAGCACTGCCAAAAGGCAAAGGAAGGCGCTTAGCATGCGGCTTGTGCGCAAAGCTTTCAGACTGCCAGAGGACCGCAGCTGTGGTAAGCCCGCTTGCTCATTTGACGTTAGATGTCGCCTGCAAGAACTTCACCCGCATCTGGTTTATGCTGCTACCTGCTGTTAGGCGACAACAAGGACACATGTAGCAAATGCTTTTTCCTGTTTTATTTTGCTAGACCACGCTCTTCTGTGGCTCTTTAGTGCTTGCCAAACTGCTATGTGCGTGCTGCTGCTTCCATCTGACAAGGAGCACAGCCTTCTGACAGCAGCTTTCAACTTGTCGAAGAAAGAGCTTGGCCATTTAGATGTGATGCAAATCTGTGTGTGTCTAAGGTGCAGGTGCAAGCTCCTGACAAAGGTGTTCTCCAGGTTCAGTTTCTCCCTGCCAGACACATTGGAAATGTTTTTCCTCTATCATTCGCACCAAGAGTCGCAGATTACTTAACTCAGGAGCTCTGAGAATGGAACGGCAAGAGGTGTTCCGCTTATGTCATAAACAGTGCTCCAGAGCGCTTAGCAACGGGCACAACGAAACGTGTGTGCGGGATAGTGACCATTCCCGCCTAGTGCTGGCAATGCACGAGCACTGCCAAAAGGCAAAGGAAGGCGCTTAGCATGCGGCTTGTGCGCAAAGCTTTCAGACTGCCAGAGGACCGCAGCTGTGGTAAGCCCGCTTGCTCATTTGACGTTAGATGTCGCCTGCAAGAACTTCACCCGCATCTGGTTTATGCTGCTACCTGCTGTTAGGCGACAACAAGGACACATGTAGCAAATGCTTTTTCCTGTTTCATTTTGCTAGACCACGCTCTTCTGTGGCTCTTTAGTGCTTGCCAAACTCCTATGTGCGTGCTGCTGCTTCCATCTGACAAGGAGAACAGCCTTCTGACAGCAGCTTTCAACTTGTCGAAGAAAGAGCTTGGCCATTTAGATGTGATGCAAATCTGTGTGTGTGTAAGGTGCAGGTTCAAGCTCCTGACAAAGGTGTTCTCCAGGTTCAGTTTCTCCTTGCCAGACACATTGGAAATGTTTTCCTCTATCATTCGCACCAAGAGTCGCAGATTACTTAACTCAGGAGCTCTGAGAATGGAACGGCAAGAGGTGTTCCGCTTACGTCATAAACAGTGCTCCAGAGAGCTTAGCAACGGGCACAACGAAACGTGTGTGCGGGATAGTGACCATTCCCGCCTAGTGCTGGCAATGCACGAGCACTGCCAAAAGGCAAAGGAAGGCGCTTAGCATGCGGCTTGTGCGCAAAGCTTTCAGACTGCCAGAGGACCGCAGCTGTGGTAAGCCCGCTTGCTCATTTGACGTTAGATGTCGCCTGCAAGAACTTCACCCGCATCTGGTTTATGCTGCTACCTGCTGTTAGGCGACAACAAGGACACATGTAGCAATTGCTTTTTCCAGTTTCATTTTGCTAGACCACGCTCTTCTGTGGCACTTTAGTGCTTGCCAAACTCCTATGTGCGTGCTGCTGCTTCCATCTGACAAGGAGCACAGCCTTCTGACAGCAGCTTTCAACTTGTCGAAGAAAGAGCTTGGCCATTTAGATGTGATGCAAATCTGTGTGTGTCTAAGGTGCAGGTGCAAGCTCCTGACAAAGGTGTTCTCCAGGTTCAGTTTCTCCTTGCCAGACACATTGGAAATGTTTTCCTCTATCATTCGCACCAAGAGTCGCAGATTACTTAACTCAGGAGCTCTGAGAATGGAACGGCAAGAAGTGTTCCGCTTACGTCATAAACAGTGCTCCAGAGCGCTTAGCAACGGGCACAACGAAATGTGTGTGCGGGATAGTGACCATTCCCGCCTAGTGCTGGCAATGCACGAGCACTGCCAAAAGGCAAGGGAAGGCGCTTAGCATGCGGCTTGTGCGCAAAGCTTTCAGACTGCCAGAGGACCGCAGCTGTGGTAAGCCCGCTTGCTCATTTGACGTTAGATGTCGCCTGCAAGAACTTCACCCGCATCTGGTTTATGCTGCTACCTGCTGTTAGGCGACAACAAGGACACATGTAGCAAATGCTTTTTCCTGTTTCATTTTGCTAGACCACGCTCTTCTGTGGCTCTTTAGTGCTTGCCAAACTCCTATGTGCGTGCTGCTGCTTCCATCTGACAAGGAGCACAGCCTTCTGACAGCAGCTTTCAACTTGTCGAAGAAAGAGCTTGGCCATTTAGATGTGATGCAAATCTGTGTGTGTGTAAGGTGCAGGTTCAAGCTCCTGACAAAGGTGTTCTCCAGGTTCAGTTTCTCCTTGCCAGACACATTGGAAATGTTTTCCTCTATCATTCGCACCAAGAGTCGCAGATTACTTAACTCAGGAGCTCTGAGAATGGAACGGCAAGAGGTGTTCCGCTTACGTCATAAACAGTGCTCCAGAGCGCTTAGCAACGGGCACAACAAAACGTGTGTGCGGGATAGTGACCATTCCCGCCTAGTGCTGGCAATGCACGAGCACTGCCAAAAGGCAAAGGAAGGCGCTTAGCATCCAGCTTGTGCGCAAAGCTTTCAGACTGCCAGAGGACCGCAGCTGTGGTAAGCCCGCTTGCTCATTTGACGTTAGATGTCGCCTGCAAGAACTTCACCCGCATCTGGTTTATGCTGCTACCTGTTGTTAGGCGACACCAAGGGCACATGTAGCAAATGCTTTTTCCTGTTTTATTTTGCTAGACCACGCTCTTCTGTGGCTCTTTAGTGCTTGCCAAACTGCTATGTGCGTGCTGCTGCTTCCATCTGACAAGGAGCACAGCCTTCTGACAGCAGCTTTCAACTTGTCGAAGAAAGAGCTTGGCCATTTAGATGTGATGCAAATCTGTGTGTGTCTAAGGTGCAGGTGCAAGCTCCTGACAAAGGTGTTCTCCAGGTTCAGTTTCTCCCTGCCAGACACATTGGAAATGTTTTCCTCTATCATTCGCACCAAGAGTCGCAGATTACTTAACTCAGGAGCTCTGAGAATGGAACGGCAAGAGGTGTTCCGCTTATGTCATAAACAGTGCTCCAGAGCGCTTAGCAACGGGCACAACGAAACGTGTGTGCGGGATAGTGACCATTCCCGCCTAGTGCTGGCAATGCACGAGCACTGCCAAAAGGCAAAGGAAGGCGCTTAGCATGCGGCTTGTGCGCAAAGCTTTCAGACTGCCAGAGGACCGCAGCTGTGGTAAGCCGGCTTGCTCATTTGACGTTAGATGTCGCCTGCAAGAACTTCACCCGCATCTGGTTTATGCTGCTACCTGTTCTTAGGCGACAACAAGGACACATGCAGTAAATGCTTTTTCCTGCCTCATTTTGCTAGACCACGCTCTTCTGTGGCACTTTAGTGCTTGCCAAACTCCTATGTGCGTGCTGCTGCTTCCATCTGACAAGGAGCACAGCCTTCTGACAGCAGCTTTCAACTTGTCGAAGAAAGAGCTTGGCCATTTAGATGTGATGCAAATCTGTGTGTGTGTAAGGTGCAGGTGCAAGCTCCTGACAAAGGTGTTCTCCAGGTTCAGTTTCTCCTTGCCAGACACATTGGAAATGTTTTCCTCTATCATTCGCACCAAGAGTCGCAGATTACTTAACTCAGGAGCTCTGAGAATGGAACGGCAAGAGGTGTTCCGCTTACGTCATAAACAGTGCTCCAGAGCGCTTAGCAACGGGCACAACGAAACGTGTGTGCGGGATAGTGACCATTCCCGCCTAGTGCTGGCAATGCACGAGCACTGCCAAAAGGCAAAGGAAGGCGCTTAGCATGCGGCTTGTGCGCAAAGCTTTCAGACTGCCAGAGGACCGCAGCTGTGGTAAGCCCGCTTGCTCATTTGACGTTAGATGTCGCCTGCAAGAACTTCACCCGCATCTGGTTTATGCTGCTACCTGCTGTTAGGCGACAACAAGGACACATGTAGCAAATGCTTTTTCCTGTTTCATTTTGCTAGACCACGCTCTTCTGTGGCTCTTTAGTGCTTGCCAAACTGCTATGTGCGTGCTGCTGCTTCCATCTGACAAGGAGCACAGCCTTCTGACAGCAGCTTTCAACTTGTCGAAGAAAGAGCTTGGCCATTTAGATGTGATGCAAATCTGTGTGTGTGTAAGGTGCAGGTGCAAGCTCCTGACAAAGGTGTTCTCCAGGTTCAGTTTCTCCTTGCCAGACACATTGGAAATGTTTTCCTCTATCATTCGCACCAAGAGTCGCAGATTACTTAACTCAGGAGCTCTGAGAATGGAACGGCAAGAGGTGTTCCGCTTACGTCATAAACAGTGCTCCAGAGCGCTTAGCAACGGGCACAACAAAACCTGTGTGCGGGATAGTGACCATTCCCGCCTAGTGCTAGCAATGCACGAGCACTGCCAAAAGGCAAAGGAAGGCGCTTAGCATGCGGCTTGTGCGCAAAGCTTTCAGACTGCCAGAGGACCGCAGCTGTGGTAAGCCCGCTTGCTCATTTGACGTTAGATGTCGCCTGCAAGAACTTCACCCGCATCTGGTTTATGCTGCTACCTGTTCTTAGGCGACACCAAGGACACATGCAGTAAATGCTTTTTCCTGCCTCATTTTGCTAGACCACGCTCTTCTGTGGCACTTTAGTGCTTGCCAAACTCCTATGTGCGTGCTGCTGCTTCCATCTGACAAGGAGCACAGCCTTCTGACAGCAGCTTTCAACTTGTCGAAGAAAGAGCTTGGCCATTTAGATGTGATGCAAATCTGTGTGTGTGTAAGGTGCAGGTGCAAGCTCCTGACAAAGGTGTTCTCCAGGTTCAGTTTCTCCCTGCCAGACACATTGGAAATGTTTTCCTCTATCATTCGCACCAAGAGTCGCAGATTACTTAACTCAGGAGCTCTGAGAATGGAACGGCAAGAGGTGTTCCGCTTATGTCATAAACAGTGCTCCAGAGCGCTTAACAACGGGCACAACGAAACGTGTGTGCGGGATAGTGACCATTCCCGCCTAGTGCTGGCAATGCACGAGCACTGCCAAAAGGCAAAGGAAGGCGCTTAGCATGCGGCTTGTGCGCAAAGCTTTCAGACTGCCAGAGGACCGCAGCTGTGGTAAGCCCGCTTGCTCATTTGACGTTAGATGTCGCCTGCAAGAACTTCACCCGCATCTGGTTTATGCTGCTACCTGCTGTTAGGCGACAACAAGGACACATGTAGCAAATGCTTTTTCCTGTTTTATTTTGCTAGACCACGCTCTTCTGTGGCTCTTTAGTGCTTGCCAAACTGCTATGTGCGTGCTGCTGCTTCCATCTGACAAGGAGCACAGCCTTCTGACAGCAGCTTTCAACTTGTCGAAGAAAGAGCTTGGCCATTTAGATGTGATGCAAATCTGTGTGTGTCTAAGGTGCAGGTGCAAGCTCCTGACAAAGGTGTTCTCCAGGTTCAGTTTCTCCCTGCCAGACACATTGGAAATGTTTTTCCTCTATCATTCGCACCAAGAGTCGCAGATTACTTAACTCAGGAGCTCTGAGAATGGAACGGCAAGAGGTGTTCCGCTTATGTCATAAACAGTGCTCCAGAGCGCTTAACAACGGGCACAACGAAACGTGTGTGCGGGATAGTGACCATTCCCGCCTAGTGCTGGCAATGCACGAGCACTGCCAAAAGGCAAAGGAAGGCGCTTAGCATGCGGCTTGTGCGCAAAGCTTTCAGACTGCCAGAGGACCGCAGCTGTGGTAAGCCCGCTTGCTCATTTGACGTTAGATGTCGCCTGCAAGAACTTCACCCGCATCTGGTTTATGCTGCTACCTGCTGTTAGGCGACAACAAGGACACATGTAGCAAATGCTTTTTCCTGTTTCATTTTGCTAGACCACGCTCTTCTGTGGCTCTTTAGTGCTTGCCAAACTCCTATGTGCGTGCTGCTGCTTCCATCTGACAAGGAGAACAGCCTTCTGACAGCAGCTTTCAACTTGTCGAAGAAAGAGCTTGGCCATTTAGATGTGATGCAAATCTGTGTGTGTGTAAGGTGCAGGTTCAAGCTCCTGACAAAGGTGTTCTCCAGGTTCAGTTTCTCCTTGCCAGACACATTGGAAATGTTTTCCTCTATCATTCGCACCAAGAGTCGCAGATTACTTAACTCAGGAGCTCTGAGAATGGAACGGCAAGAGGTGTTCCGCTTACGTCATAAACAGTGCTCCAGAGAGCTTAGCAACGGGCACAACGAAACGTGTGTGCGGGATAGTGACCATTCCCGCCTAGTGCTGGCAATGCACGAGCACTGCCAAAAGGCAAAGGAAGGCGCTTAGCATGCGGCTTGTGCGCAAAGCTTTCAGACTGCCAGAGGACCGCAGCTGTGGTAAGCCCGCTTGCTCATTTGACGTTAGATGTCGCCTGCAAGAACTTCACCCGCATCTGGTTTATGCTGCTACCTGCTGTTAGGCGACAACAAGGACACATGTAGCAATTGCTTTTTCCAGTTTCATTTTGCTAGACCACGCTCTTCTGTGGCACTTTAGTGCTTGCCAAACTCCTATGTGCGTGCTGCTGCTTCCATCTGACAAGGAGCACAGCCTTCTGACAGCAGCTTTCAACTTGTCGAAGAAAGAGCTTGGCCATTTAGATGTGATGCAAATCTGTGTGTGTCTAAGGTGCAGGTGCAAGCTCCTGACAAAGGTGTTCTCCAGGTTCAGTTTCTCCTTGCCAGACACATTGGAAATGTTTTCCTCTATCATTCGCACCAAGAGTCGCAGATTACTTAACTCAGGAGCTCTGAGAATGGAACGGCAAGAAGTGTTCCGCTTACGTCATAAACAGTGCTCCAGAGCGCTTAGCAACGGGCACAACGAAATGTGTGTGCGGGATAGTGACCATTCCCGCCTAGTGCTGGCAATGCACGAGCACTGCCAAAAGGCAAGGGAAGGCGCTTAGCATGCGGCTTGTGCGCAAAGCTTTCAGACTGCCAGAGGACCGCAGCTGTGGTAAGCCCGCTTGCTCATTTGACGTTAGATGTCGCCTGCAAGAACTTCACCCGCATCTGGTTTATGCTGCTACCTGCTGTTAGGCGACAACAAGGACACATGTAGCAAATGCTTTTTCCTGTTTCATTTTGCTAGACCACGCTCTTCTGTGGCTCTTTAGTGCTTGCCAAACTCCTATGTGCGTGCTGCTGCTTCCATCTGACAAGGAGCACAGCCTTCTGACAGCAGCTTTCAACTTGTCGAAGAAAGAGCTTGGCCATTTAGATGTGATGCAAATCTGTGTGTGTCTAAGGTGCAGGTGCAAGCTCCTGACAAAGGTGTTCTCCAGGTTCAGTTTCTCCTTGCCAGACACATTGGAAATGTTTTCCTCTATCATTCGCACCAAGAGTCGCAGATTACTTAACTCAGGAGCTCAGAATGGAACGGCAAGAGGTGTTCCGCTTACGTCATAAACAGTGCTCCAGAGCACTTAGCAACGGGCACAACGAAATGTGTGTGCGGGATAGTGACCATTCCCGCCTAGTGCTGGCAATGCACGAGCACTGCCAAAAGGCAAAGGAAGGCGCTTAGCATGCGGCTTGTGCGCAAAGCTTTCAGACTGCCAGAGGACCGCAGCTGTGGTAAGCCCGCTTGCTCATTTGACGTTAGATGTCGCCTGCAAGAACTTCACCCGCATCTGGTTTATGCTGCTACCTGTTGTTAGGCGACACCAAGGGCACATGTAGCAAATGCTTTTTCCTGTTTTATTTTGCTAGACCACGCTCTTCTGTGGCTCTTTAGTGCTTGCCAAACTGCTATGTGCGTGCTGCTGCTTCCATCTGACAAGGAGCACAGCCTTCTGACAGCAGCTTTCAACTTGTCGAAGAAAGAGCTTGGCCATTTAGATGTGATGCAAATCTGTGTGTGTCTAAGGTGCAGGTGCAAGCTCCTGACAAAGGTGTTCTCCAGGTTCAGTTTCTCCCTGCCAGACACATTGGAAATGTTTTCCTCTATCATTCGCACCAAGAGTCGCAGATTACTTAACTCAGGAGCTCTGAGAATGGAACGGCAAGAGGTGTTCCGCTTATGTCATAAACAGTGCTCCAGAGCGCTTAGCAACGGGCACAACGAAACGTGTGTGCGGGATAGTGACCATTCCCGCCTAGTGCTGGCAATGCACGAGCACTGCCAAAAGGCAAAGGAAGGCGCTTAGCATGCGGCTTGTGCGCAAAGCTTTCAGACTGCCAGAGGACCGCAGCTGTGGTAAGCCGGCTTGCTCATTTGACGTTAGATGTCGCCTGCAAGAACTTCACCCGCATCTGGTTTATGCTGCTACCTGTTCTTAGGCGACAACAAGGACACATGCAGTAAATGCTTTTTCCTGCCTCATTTTGCTAGACCACGCTCTTCTGTGGCACTTTAGTGCTTGCCAAACTCCTATGTGCGTGCTGCTGCTTCCATCTGACAAGGAGCACAGCCTTCTGACAGCAGCTTTCAACTTGTCGAAGAAAGAGCTTGGCCATTTAGATGTGATGCAAATCTGTGTGTGTGTAAGGTGCAGGTGCAAGCTCCTGACAAAGGTGTTCTCCAGGTTCAGTTTCTCCTTGCCAGACACATTGGAAATGTTTTCCTCTATCATTCGCACCAAGAGTCGCAGATTACTTAACTCAGGAGCTCTGAGAATGGAACGGCAAGAGGTGTTCCGCTTACGTCATAAACAGTGCTCCAGAGCGCTTAACAACGGGCACAACGAAACGTGTGTGCGGGATAGTGACCATTCCCGCCTAGTGCTGGCAATGCACGAGCACTGCCAAAAGGCAAAGGAAGGCGCTTAGCATGCGGCTTGTGCGCAAAGCTTTCAGACTGCCAGAGGACCGCAGCTGTGGTAAGCCCGCTTGCTCATTTGACGTTAGATGTCGCCTGCAAGAACTTCACCCGCATCTGGTTTATGCTGCTACCTGCTGTTAGGCGACAACAAGGACACATGTAGCAAATGCTTTTTCCTGTTTCATTTTGCTAGACCACGCTCTTCTGTGGCTCTTTAGTGCTTGCCAAACTGCTATGTGCGTGCTGCTGCTTCCATCTGACAAGGAGCACAGCCTTCTGACAGCAGCTTTCAACTTGTCGAAGAAAGAGCTTGGCCATTTAGATGTGATGCAAATCTGTGTGTGTGTAAGGTGCAGGTGCAAGCTCCTGACAAAGGTGTTCTCCAGGTTCAGTTTCTCCTTGCCAGACACATTGGAAATGTTTTCCTCTATCATTCGCACCAAGAGTCGCAGATTACTTAACTCAGGAGCTCTGAGAATGGAACGGCAAGAGGTGTTCCGCTTACGTCATAAACAGTGCTCCAGATCGCTTAGCAACGGGCACAACAAAACCTGTGTGCGGGATAGTGACCATTCCCGCCTAGTGCTAGCAATGCACGAGCACTGCCAAAAGGCAAAGGAAGGCGCTTAGCATGCGGCTTGTGCGCAAAGCTTTCAGACTGCCAGAGGACCGCAGCTGTGGTAAGCCCGCTTGCTCATTTGACGTTAGATGTCGCCTGCAAGAACTTCACCCGCATCTGGTTTATGCTGCTACCTGTTGTTAGGCGACACCAAGGACACATGCAGTAAATGCTTTTTCCTGTTTCATTTTGCTAGACCACGCTCTTCTGTGGCTCTTTAGTGCTTGCCAAACTGCTATGTGCGTGCTGCTGCTTCCATCTGACAAGGAGCACAGCCTTCTGACAGCAGCTTTCAACTTGTCGAAGAAAGAGCTTGGCCATTTAGATGTGATGCAAATCTGTGTGTGTCTAAGGTGCAGGTGCAAGCTCGTGACAAAGGTGTTCTCCAGGTTCAGTTTCTCCCTGCCAGACACATTGGAAATGTTTTCCTCTATCATTCGCACCAAGAGTTGCAGATTACTTAACTCAGGAGCTCTGAGAATGGAACGGCAAGAGGTGTTCCGCTTACGTCATAAACAGTGCTCCAGAGCGCTTAGCAACGGGCACAAGGAAACGTGTGTGCGGGATAGTGACCATTCCCGCCTAGTGCTAGCAATGCACGAGCACTGCCAAAAGGCAAAGGAAGGCGCTTAGCATCCAGCTTGTGCGCAAAGCTTTCAGACTGCCAGAGGACCGCAGCTGTGGTAAGCCGGCTTGCTCATTTGACGTTAGATGTCGCCTGCAAGAACTTCACCCGCATCTGGTTTATGCTGCTACCTGTTCTTAGGCGACACCAAGGACACATGCAGTAAATGCTTTTTCCTGCCTCATTTTGCTAGACCACGCTCTTCTGTGGCACTTTAGTGCTTGCCAAACTGCTATGTGCGTGCTGCTGCTTCCATCTGACAAGGAGCACAGCCTTCTGACAGCAGCTTTCAACTTGTCGAAGAAAGAGCTTGGCCATTTAGATGTGATGCAAATCTGTGTGTGTGTAAGGTGCAGGTGCGAGCTCCTGACAAAGGTGTTCTCCAGGTTCAATTTCTCCTTGCCAGACACATTGGAAATGTTTTCCTCTATCATTCGCACCAAGAGTCGCAGATTACTTAACTCAGGAGCTCTGAGAATGGAACGACAAGAGGTGTTCCGCTTACGTCATAAACAGTGCTCCAGAGCGCTTAGCAACGGGCACAACGAAACGTGTGTGCGGGATAGTGACCATTCCCGCCTAGTGCTGGCAATGCACGAGCACTGCCAAAAGGCAAAGGAAGGCGCTTAGCATGCGGCTTGTGCGCAAAGCTTTCAGACTGCCAGAGGACCGCAGCTGTGGTAAGCCCGCTTGCTCATTTGACGTTAGATGTCGCCTGCAAGAACTTCACCCGCATCTGGTTTATGCTGCTACCTGTTCTTAGGCGACAACAAGGACACATGCAGTAAATGCTTTTTCCTGCCTCATTTTGCTAGACCACGCTCTTCTGTGGCACTTTAGTGCTTGCCAAACTGCTATGTGCGTGCTGCTGCTTCCATCTGACAAGGAGCACAGCCTTCTGACAGCAGCTTTCAACTTGTCGAAGAAAGAGCTTGGCCATTTAGATGTGATGCAAATCTGTGTGTGTCTAAGGTGCAGGTGCAAGCTCCTGACAAAGGTGTTCTCCAGGTTCAGTTTCTCCTTGCCAGACACATTGGAAATGTTTTCCTCTATCATTCGCACCAAGAGTCGCAGATTACTTAACTCAGGAGCTCAGAATGGAACGGCAAGAGGTGTTCCGCTTACGTCATAAACAGTGCTCCAGAGCACTTAGCAACGGGCACAACGAAATGTGTGTGCGGGATAGTGACCATTCCCGCCTAGTGCTGGCAATGCACGAGCACTGCCAAAAGGCAAAGGAAGGCGCTTAGCATGCGGCTTGTGCGCAAAGCTTTCAGACTGCCAGAGGACCGCAGCTGTGGTAAGCCCGCTTGCTCATTTGACGTTAGATGTCGCCTGCAAGAACTTCACCCGCATCTGGTTTATGCTGCTACCTGTTCTTAGGCGACAACAAGGACACATGTAGCAAATGCTTTTTCCTGTTTTATTTTGCTAGACCACGCTCTTCTGTGGCTCTTTAGTGCTTGCCAAACTGCTATGTGCGTGCTGCTGCTTCCATCTGACAAGGAGCACAGCCTTCTGACAGCAGCTTTCAACTTGTCGAAGAAAGAGCTTGGCCATTTAGATGTGATGCAAATCTGTGTGTGTCTAAGGTGCAGGTGCAAGCTCCTGACAAAGGTGTTCTCCAGGTTCAGTTTCTCCCTGCCAGACACATTGGAAATGTTTTCCTCTATCATTCGCACCAAGAGTCGCAGATTACTTAACTCAGGAGCTCTGAGAATGGAACGGCAAGAGGTGTTCCGCTTATGTCATAAACAGTGCTCCAGAGCGCTTAGCAACGGGCACAACGAAACGTGTGTGCGGGATAGTGACCATTCCCGCCTAGTGCTAGCAATGCACGAGCACTGCCAAAAGGCAAAGGAAGGCGCTTAGCATGCGGCTTGTGCGCAAAGCTTTCAGACTGCCAGAGGACCGCAGCTGTGGTAAGCCCGCTTGCTCATTTGACGTTAGATGTCGCCTGCAAGAACTTCACCCGCATCTGGTTTATGCTGCTACCTGTTCTTAGGCGACAACAAGGACACATGCAGTAAATGCTTTTTCCTGTTTCATTTTGCTAGACCACGCTCTTCTGTGGCACTTTAGTGCTTGCCAAACTCCTATGTGCGTGCTGCTGCTTCCATCTGACAAGGAGCACAGCCTTCTGACAGCAGCTTTCAACTTGTCGAAGAAAGAGCTTGGCCATTTAGATGTGATGCAAATCTGTGTGTGTCTAAGGTGCAGGTGCAAGCTCGTGACAAAGGTGTTCTCCAGGTTCAGTTTCTCCCTGCCAGACACATTGGAAATGTTTTCCTCTATCATTCGCACCAAGAGTTGCAGATTACTTAACTCAGGAGCTCTGAGAATGGAACGGCAAGAGGTGTTCCGCTTACGTCATAAACAGTGCTCCAGAGCGCTTAGCAACGGGCACAAGGAAACGTGTGTGCGGGATAGTGACCATTCCCGCCTAGTGTTAGCAATGCACGAGCACTGCCAAAAGGCAAAGGAAGGCGCTTAGCATCCAGCTTGTGCGCAAAGCTTTCAGACTGCCAGAGGACCGCAGCTGTGGTAAGCCGGCTTGCTCATTTGACGTTAGATGTCGCCTGCAAGAACTTCACCCGCATCTGGTTTATGCTGCTACCTGTTCTTAGGCGACAACAAGGACACATGCAGTAAATGCTTTTTCCTGCCTCATTTTGCTAGACCACGCTCTTCTGTGGCACTTTAGTGCTTGCCAAACTCCTATGTGCGTGCTGCTGCTTCCATCTGACAAGGAGCACAGCCTTCTGACAGCAGCTTTCAACTTGTCGAAGAAAGAGCTTGGCCATTTAGATGTGATGCAAATCTGTGTGTGTGTAAGGTGCAGGTGCAAGCTCCTGACAAAGGTGTTCTCCAGGTTCAGTTTCTCCTTGCCAGACACATTGGAAATGTTTTCCTCTATCATTCGCACCAAGAGTCGCAGATTACTTAACTCAGGAGCTCTGAGAATGGAACGGCAAGAGGTGTTCCGCTTACGTCATAAACAGTGCTCCAGAGCGCTTAACAACGGGCACAACGAAACGTGTGTGCGGGATAGTGACCATTCCCGCCTAGTGCTGGCAATGCACGAGCACTGCCAAAAGGCAAAGGAAGGCGCTTAGCATGCGGCTTGTGCGCAAAGCTTTCAGACTGCCAGAGGACCGCAGCTGTGGTAAGCCCGCTTGCTCATTTGACGTTAGATGTCGCCTGCAAGAACTTCACCCGCATCTGGTTTATGCTGCTACCTGCTGTTAGGCGACAACAAGGACACATGTAGCAAATGCTTTTTCCTGTTTCATTTTGCTAGACCACGCTCTTCTGTGGCTCTTTAGTGCTTGCCAAACTCCTATGTGCGTGCTGCTGCTTCCATCTGACAAGGAGCACAGCCTTCTGACAGCAGCTTTCAACTTGTCGAAGAAAGAGCTTGGCCATTTAGATGTGATGCAAATCTGTGTGTGTGTAAGGTGCAGGTGCAAGCTCCTGACAAAGGTGTTCTCCAGGTTCAGTTTCTCCTTGCCAGACACATTGGAAATGTTTTCCTCTATCATTCGCACCAAGAGTCGCAGATTACTTAACTCAGGAGCTCTGAGAATGGAACGGCAAGAGGTGTTCCGCTTACGTCATAAACAGTGCTCCAGAGCGCTTAGCAACGGGCACAACAAAACGTGTGTGCGGGATAGTGACCATTCCCGCCTAGTGCTAGCAATGCACGAGCACTGCCAAAAGGCAAAGGAAGGCGCTTAGCATGCGGCTTGTGCGCAAAGCTTTCAGACTGCCAGAGGACCGCAGCTGTGGTAAGCCCGCTTGCTCATTTGACGTTAGATGTCGCCTGCAAGAACTTCACCCGCATCTGGTTTATGCTGCTACCTGTTGTTAGGCGACACCAAGGACACATGCAGTAAATGCTTTTTCCTGTTTCATTTTGCTAGACCACGCTCTTCTGTGGCTCTTTAGTGCTTGCCAAACTGCTATGTGCGTGCTGCTGCTTCCATCTGACAAGGAGCACAGCCTTCTGACAGCAGCTTTCAACTTGTCGAAGAAAGAGCTTGGCCATTTAGATGTGATGCAAATCTGTGTGTGTCTAAGGTGCAGGTGCAAGCTCGTGACAAAGGTGTTCTCCAGGTTCAGTTTCTCCCTGCCAGACACATTGGAAATGTTTTCCTCTATCATTCGCACCAAGAGTTGCAGATTACTTAACTCAGGAGCTCTGAGAATGGAACGGCAAGAGGTGTTCCGCTTACGTCATAAACAGTGCTCCAGAGCGCTTAGCAACGGGCACAAGGAAACGTGTGTGCGGGATAGTGACCATTCCCGCCTAGTGCTAGCAATGCACGAGCACTGCCAAAAGGCAAAGGAAGGCGCTTAGCATCCAGCTTGTGCGCAAAGCTTTCAGACTGCCAGAGGACCGCAGCTGTGGTAAGCCGGCTTGCTCATTTGACGTTAGATGTCGCCTGCAAGAACTTCACCCGCATCTGGTTTATGCTGCTACCTGTTCTTAGGCGACACCAAGGACACATGCAGTAAATGCTTTTTCCTGCCTCATTTTGCTAGACCACGCTCTTCTGTGGCTCTTTAGTGCTTGCCAAACTGCTATGTGCGTGCTGCTGCTTCCATCTGACAAGGAGCACAGCCTTCTGACAGCAGCTTTCAACTTGTCGAAGAAAGAGCTTGGCCATTTAGATGTGATGCAAATCTGTGTGTGTGTAAGGTGCAGGTGCGAGCTCCTGACAAAGGTGTTCTCCAGGTTCAATTTCTCCTTGCCAGACACATTGGAAATGTTTTCCTCTATCATTCGCACCAAGAGTTGCAGATTACTTAACTCAGGAGCTCTGAGAATGGAACGACAAGAGGTGTTCCGCTTACGTCATAAACAGTGCTCCAGAGCGCTTAGCAACGGGCACAACGAAACGTGTGTGCGGGATAGTGACCATTCCCGCCTAGTGCTGGCAATGCACGAGCACTGCCAAAAGGCAAAGGAAGGCGCTTAGCATGCGGCTTGTGCGCAAAGCTTTCAGACTGCCAGAGGACCGCAGCTGTGGTAAGCCCGCTTGCTCATTTGACGTTAGATGTCGCCTGCAAGAACTTCACCCGCATCTGGTTTATGCTGCTACCTGTTCTTAGGCGACAACAAGGACACATGCAGTAAATGCTTTTTCCTGCCTCATTTTGCTAGACCACGCTCTTCTGTGGCACTTTAGTGCTTGCCAAACTCCTATGTGCGTGCTGCTGCTTCCATCTGACAAGGAGCACAGCCTTCTGACAGCAGCTTTCAACTTGTCGAAGAAAGAGCTTGGCCATTTAGATGTGATGCAAATCTGTGTGTGTCTAAGGTGCAGGTGCAAGCTCCTGACAAAGGTGTTCTCCAGGTTCAGTTTCTCCTTGCCAGACACATTGGAAATGTTTTCCTCTATCATTCGCACCAAGAGTCGCAGATTACTTAACTCAGGAGCTCAGAATGGAACGGCAAGAGGTGTTCCGCTTACGTCATAAACAGTGCTCCAGAGCACTTAGCAACGGGCACAACGAAATGTGTGTGCGGGATAGTGACCATTCCCGCCTAGTGCTGGCAATGCACGAGCACTGCCAAAAGGCAAAGGAAGGCGCTTAGCATGCGGCTTGTGCGCAAAGCTTTCAGACTGCCAGAGGACCGCAGCTGTGGTAAGCCCGCTTGCTCATTTGACGTTAGATGTCGCCTGCAAGAACTTCACCCGCATCTGGTTTATGCTGCTACCTGTTCTTAGGCGACAACAAGGACACATGTAGCAAATGCTTTTTCCTGTTTTATTTTGCTAGACCACGCTCTTCTGTGGCTCTTTAGTGCTTGCCAAACTGCTATGTGCGTGCTGCTGCTTCCATCTGACAAGGAGCACAGCCTTCTGACAGCAGCTTTCAACTTGTCGAAGAAAGAGCTTGGCCATTTAGATGTGATGCAAATCTGTGTGTGTGTAAGGTGCAGGTGCAAGCTCCTGACAAAGGTGTTCTCCAGGTTCAGTTTCTCCTTGCCAGACACATTGGAAATGTTTTCCTCTATCATTCGCACCAAGAGTCGCAGATTACTTAACTCAGGAGCTCTGAGAATGGAACGGCAAGAGGTGTTCTGCTTATGTCATAAACAGTGCTCCAGAGCGCTTAGCAACGGGCACAACAAAACGTGTGTGCGGGATAGTGACCATTCCCGCCTAGTGATGGCAATGCACGAGCACTGCCAAAAGGCAAAGGAAGGCGCTTAGCATCTGGCTTGTGCGCAAAGCTTTCAGACTGCCAGAGGACCGCAGCTGTGGTAAGCCCGCTTGCTCATTTGACGTTAGATGTCACCTGCAAGAACTTCACCAGCATCTGGTTTATGCTGCTACCTGTTGTTGGGCGACACCAAGGACGCATGCGGCAAATGCTTTTTCCTGTTTCATTTTGCTAGACCACGCTCTTCTGTGGCACTTTAGTGCTTGCCAAACTGCTATGTGCGTGCTGCTGCTTCCATCTGACAAGGAGCACAGCCTTCTGACAGCAGCTTTCAACTTGTCGAAGAAAGAGCTTGGCCATTTAGATGTGATGCAAATCTGTGTGTGTCTAAGGTGCAGGTGCAAGCTCGTGACAAAGGTGTTCTCCAGGTTCAGTTTCTCCCTGCCAGACACATTGGAAATGTTTTCCTCTATCATTCGCACCAAGAGTTGCAGATTACTTAACTCAGGAGCTCTGAGAATGGAACGGCAAGAGGTGTTCCGCTTACGTCATAAACAGTGCTCCAGAGCGCTTAGCAACGGGCACAAGGAAACGTGTGTGCGGGATAGTGACCATTCCCGCCTAGTGTTAGCAATGCACGAGCACTGCCAAAAGGCAAAGGAAGGCGCTTAGCATCCAGCTTGTGCGCAAAGCTTTCAGACTGCCAGAGGACCACAGCTGTGGTAAGCCGGCTTGCTCATTTGACGTTAGATGTCGCCTGCAAGAACTTCACCCGCATCTGGTTTATGCTGCTACCTGTTGTTAGGCGACAACAAGGACACATGCAGTAAATGCTTTTTCCTGCCTCATTTTGCTAGACCACGCTCTTCTGTGGCACTTTAGTGCTTGCCAAACTCCTATGTGCGTGCTGCTGCTTCCATCTGACAAGGAGCACAGCCTTCTGACAGCAGCTTTCAACTTGTCGAAGAAAGAGCTTGGCCATTTAGATGTGATGCAAATCTGTGTGTGTGTAAGGTGCAGGTGCAAGCTCCTGACAAAGGTGTTCTCCAGGTTCAGTTTCTCCTTGCCAGACACATTGGAAATGTTTTCCTCTATCATTCGCACCAAGAGTCGCAGATTACTTAACTCAGGAGCTCTGAGAATGGAACGGCAAGAGGTGTTCCGCTTACGTCATAAACAGTGCTCCAGAGCGCTTAACAACGGGCACAACGAAACGTGTGTGCGGGATAGTGACCATTCCCGCCTAGTGCTGGCAATGCACGAGCACTGCCAAAAGGCAAAGGAAGGCGCTTAGCATGCGGCTTGTGCGCAAAGCTTTCAGACTGCCAGAGGACCGCAGCTGTGGTAAGCCCGCTTGCTCATTTGACGTTAGATGTCGCCTGCAAGAACTTCACCCGCATCTGGTTTATGCTGCTACCTGCTGTTAGGCGACAACAAGGACACATGTAGCAAATGCTTTTTCCTGTTTCATTTTGCTAGACCACGCTCTTCTGTGGCTCTTTAGTGCTTGCCAAACTGCTATGTGCGTGCTGCTGCTTCCATCTGACAAGGAGCACAGCCTTCTGACAGCAGCTTTCAACTTGTCGAAGAAAGAGCTTGGCCATTTAGATGTGATGCAAATCTGTGTGTGTGTAAGGTGCAGGTGCAAGCTCCTGACAAAGGTGTTCTCCAGGTTCAGTTTCTCCTTGCCAGACACATTGGAAATGTTTTCCTCTATCATTCGCACCAAGAGTCGCAGATTACTTAACTCAGGAGCTCTGAGAATGGAACGGCAAGAGGTGTTCCGCTTACGTCATAAACAGTGCTCCAGAGCGCTTAGCAACGGGCACAACAAAACGTGTGTGCGGGATAGTGACCATTCCCGCCTAGTGCTAGCAATGCACGAGCACTGCCAAAAGGCAAAGGAAGGCGCTTAGCATGCGGCTTGTGCGCAAAGCTTTCAGACTGCCAGAGGACCGCAGCTGTGGTAAGCCCGCTTGCTCATTTGACGTTAGATGTCGCCTGCAAGAACTTCACCCGCATCTGGTTTATGCTGCTACCTGTTGTTAGGCGACAACAAGGACACATGCAGTAAATGCTTTTTCCTGTTTCATTTTGCTAGACCACGCTCTTCTGTGGCTCTTTAGTGCTTGCCAAACTGCTATGTGCGTGCTGCTGCTTCCATCTGACAAGGAGCACAGCCTTCTGACAGCAGCTTTCAACTTGTCGAAGAAAGAGCTTGGCCATTTAGATGTGATGCAAATCTGTGTGTGTCTAAGGTGCAGGTGCAAGCTCGTGACAAAGGTGTTCTCCAGGTTCAGTTTCTCCCTGCCAGACACATTGGAAATGTTTTCCTCTATCATTCGCACCAAGAGTTGCAGATTACTTAACTCAGGAGCTCTGAGAATGGAACGGCAAGAGGTGTTCCGCTTACGTCATAAACAGTGCTCCAGAGCGCTTAGCAACGGGCACAAGGAAACGTGTGTGCGGGATAGTGACCATTCCCGCCTAGTGCTAGCAATGCACGAGCACTGCCAAAAGGCAAAGGAAGGCGCTTAGCATCCAGCTTGTGCGCAAAGCTTTCAGACTGCCAGAGGACCGCAGCTGTGGTAAGCCGGCTTGCTCATTTGACGTTAGATGTCGCCTGCAAGAACTTCACCCGCATCTGGTTTATGCTGCTACCTGTTCTTAGGCGACACCAAGGACACATGCAGTAAATGCTTTTTCCTGCCTCATTTTGCTAGACCACGCTCTTCTGTGGCACTTTAGTGCTTGCCAAACTGCTATGTGCGTGCTGCTGCTTCCATCTGACAAGGAGCACAGCCTTCTGACAGCAGCTTTCAACTTGTCGAAGAAAGAGCTTGGCCATTTAGATGTGATGCAAATCTGTGTGTGTGTAAGGTGCAGGTGCAAGCTCCTGACAAAGGTGTTCTCCAGGTTCAGTTTCTCCTTGCCAGACACTTTGGAAATGTTTTCCTCTATCATTCGCACCAAGAGTCGCAGATTACTTAACTCAGGAGCTCTGAGAATGGAACGGCAAGAAGTGTTCCGCTTACGTCATAAACAGTGCTCCAGAGCGCTTAACAACGGGCACAACGAAACGTGTGTGCGGGATAGTGACCATTCCCGCCTAGTGCTAGCAATGCACGAGCACTGCCAAAAGGCAAAGGAAGGCGCTTAGCATGCGGCTTGTGCGCAAAGCTTTCAGACTGCCAGAGGACCGCAGCTGTGGTAAGCCCGCTTGCTCATTTGACGTTAGATGTCTCCTGCAAGAACTTCACCCGCATCTGGTTTATGCTGCTACCTGTTCGTAGGCGACAACAAGGACACATGCAGTAAATGCTTTTTCCTGTTTCATTTTGCTAGACCACGCTCTTCTGTGGCTCTTTAGTGCTTGCCAAACTGCTATGTGCGTGCTGCTGCTTCCATCTGACAAGGAGCACAGCCTTCTGACAGCAGCTTTCAACTTGTCGAAGAAAGAGCTTGGCCATTTAGATGTGATGCAAATCTGTGTGTGTGTAAGGTGCAGGTGCGAGCTCCTGACAAAGGTGTTCTCCAGGTTCAATTTCTCCTTGCCAGACACATTGGAAATGTTTTCCTCTATCATTCGCACCAAGAGTCGCAGATTACTTAACTCAGGAGCTCTGAGAATGGAACGACAAGAGGTGTTCCGCTTACGTCATAAACAGTGCTCCAGAGCGCTTAGCAACGGGCACAACGAAACGTGTGTGCGGGATAGTGACCATTCCCGCCTAGTGCTGGCAATGCACGAGCACTGCCAAAAGGCAAAGGAAGGCGCTTAGCATGCGGCTTGTGCGCAAAGCTTTCAGACTGCCAGAGGACCGCAGCTGTGGTAAGCCCGCTTGCTCATTTGACGTTAGATGTCGCCTGCAAGAACTTCACCCGCATCTGGTTTATGCTGCTACCTGTTGTTAGGCGACACCAAGGGCACATGTAGCAAATGCTTTTTCCTGCCTCATTTTGCTAGACCACGCTCTTCTGTGGCACTTTAGTGCTTGCCAAACTCCTATGTGCGTGCTGCTGCTTCCATCTGACAAGGAGCACAGCCTTCTGACCGCAGCTTTCAACTTGCCGAAGAAAGAGCTTGGCCATTTAGATGTGATGCAAATCTGTGTGTGTGTAAAGTGCAGGTGCAAGCTCCTGACAAAGGTGTTCTCCAGGTTCAGTTTCTCTCTGCCAGACACTTTGGAAATGTTTTCCTCTATCATTCGCACCAAGAGTCGCAGATTACTTAACTCAGGAGCTCTGAGAATGGAACGGCATGAGGTGTTCCGCTTACGTCATAAACAGTGCTCCAGAGCGCTTAGCAACGGGCACAACAAAACGTGTGTGCGGGATAGTGACCATTCCCGCCTAGTGCTAGCAATGCACGAGCACTGCCAAAAGGCAAAGGAAGGCGCTTAGCATCTGGCTCGTGCGCAAAGCTTTCAGACTGCCAGAGGACCGCAGCTGTGGTAAGCCCGCTTGCTCATTTGACGTTAGATGTCGCCTGCAAGAACTTCACCCGCATCTGGTTTATGCTGCTACCTGTTGTTAGGCGACACCAAGGGCACATGTAGCAAATGCTTTTTCCTGCCTCATTTTGCTAGACCACGCTCTTCTGTGGCACTTTAGTGCTTGCCAAACTGCTATGTGCGTGCTGCTGCTTCCATCTGACAAGGAGCACAGCCTTCTAACAGCAGCTTTCAACTTGTCGAAGAAAGAGCTTGGCCATTTAGATGTGATGCAAATCTGTGTGTGTCTAAGGTGCAGGTGCAAGCTCCTGACAAAGGTGTTCTCCAGGTTCAGTTTCTCCCTGCCAGACTCTTTGGAAATGTTTTCCTCTATCATTCGCACCAAGAGTTGCAGATTACTTAACTCAGGAGCTCTGAGAATGGAACGGCAAGAGGTGTTCCGCTTATGTCATAAACAGTGCTCCAGAGCGCTTACCAACGGGCACAACGAAACGTGTGTGAGGGATAGTGACCATTCCCGCCTAGTGCTAGCAATGCACGAGCACTGCCAAATGGCGAAGGAAGGCGCTTAGCATCTGGCTTGTGCGCAAAGCTTTCAGACTGCCAGAGGACCGCAGCTGTGGTAAGCCGGCTTGCTCATTTGACGTTAGATGTCACCTGCAAGAACTTCACCCACATCTGGTTTATGCTGCTACCTGTTGTTGGGCGACACCAAGGACACATGTGGCAAATGCTTTTTCCTGTTTCATTTTGCTAGACCACGCTCTTCTGTGGCACTTTAGTGCTTGCCAAACTGCTATGTGCGTGCTGCTGCTTCCATCTGACAAGGAGCACAGCCTTCTGACAGCAGCTTTCAACTTGTCGAAGAAAGAGCTTGGCCATTTAGATGTGATGCAAATCTGTGTGTGTCTAAGGTGCAGGTGCAAGCTCGTGACAAAGGTGTTCTCCAGGTTCAGTTTCTCCTTGCCAGACACATTGGAAATGTTTTCCTCTATCAGTCGCACCAAGAGTCGCAGATTACTTAACTCAGGAGCTCTGAGAATGGAACGGCAAGAGGTGTTCCGCTTACGTCATAAACAGTGCTCCAGAGCGCTTAACAACGGGCACAACGAAACGTGTGTGCGGGATAGTGACCATTCCCGCCTAGTGCTGGCAATGCACGAGCACTGCCAAAAGGCAAAGGAAGGCGCTTAGCATGCGGCTTGTGCGCAAAGCTTTCAGACTGCCAGAGGACCGCAGCTGTGGTAAGCCCGCTTGCTCATTTGACGTTAGATGTCGCCTGCAAGAACTTCACCCGCATCTGGTTTATGCTGCTACCTGTTGTTAGGCGACACCAAGGGCACATGTAGCAAATGCTTTTTCCTGTTTCATTTTGCTAGACCACGCTCTTCTGTGGCTCTTTAGTGCTTGCCAAACTCCTATGTGCGTGCTGCTGCTTCCATCTGACAAGGAGCACAGCCTTCTGACAGCAGCTTTCAACTTGTCGAAGAAAGAGCTTGGCCATTTAGATGTGATGCAAATCTGTGTGTGTCTAAAGTGCAGGTGCAAGCTCCTGACAAAGGTGTTCTCCAGGTTCAGTTTCTCTCTGCCAGACACTTTGGAAATGTTTTCCTCTATCATTCGCACCAAGAGTCGCAGATTACTTAACTCAGGAGCTCTGAGAATGGAACGGGAAGAGGTGTTCCGCTTACGTCATAAACAGTGCTCCAGAGCGCTTAGCAACGGGCACAACAAAACGTGTGTGCGGGATAGTGACCATTCCCGCCTAGTGCTAGCAATGCACGAGCACTGCCAAAAGGCAAAGGAAGGCGCTTAGCATCTGGCTCGTGCGCAAAGCTTTCAGACTGCCAGAGGACCGCAGCTGTGGTAAGCCGGCTTGCTCATTTGACGTTAGATGTCGCCTGCAAGAACTTCACCCGCATCTGGTTTATGCTGCTACCTGTTCTTAGGCGACAACAAGGACACATGCAGTAAATGCTTTTTCCTGTTTCATTTTGCTAGACCACGCTCTTCTGTGGCTCTTTAGTGCTTGCCAAACTGCTATGTGCGTGCTGCTGCTTCCATCTGACAAGGAGCACAGCCTTCTGACAGCAGCTTTCAACTTGTCGAAGAAAGAGCTTGGCCATTTAGATGTGATGCAAATCTGTGTGTGTGTAAGGTGCAGGTGCGAGCTCCTGACAAAGGTGTTCTCCAGGTTCAGTTTCTCTCTGCCAGACACTTTGGAAATGTTTTCCTCTATCATTTGCACCAAGAGTCGCAGATTACTTAACTCAGGAGCTCTGAGAATGGAACGGCAAGAGGTGTTCCGCTTACGTCATAAACAGTGCTCCAGAGCGCTTAGCAACGGGCACAACGAAACGTGTGTGCGGGATAGTGACCATTCCCGCCTAGTGCTGGCAATGCACGAGCACTGCCAAAAGGCAAAGGAAGGCGCTTAGCATGCGGCTTGTGCGCAAAGCTTTCAGACTGCCAGAGGACCGCAGCTGTGGTAAGCCCGCTTGCTCATTTGACGTTAGATGTCGCCTGCAAGAACTTCACCCGCATCTGGTTTATGCTGCTACCTGTTCTTAGGCGACAACAAGGACACATGCAGTAAATGCTTTTTCCTGTTTCATTTTGCTAGACCACGCTCTTCTGTGGCTCTTTAGTGCTTGCCAAACTGCTATGTGCGTGCTGCTGCTTCCATCTGACAAGGAGCACAGCCTTCTGACAGCAGCTTTCAACTTGTCGAAGAAAGAGCTTGGCCATTTAGATGTGATGCAAATCTGTGTGTGTCTAAGGTGCAGGTGCAAGCTCGTGACAAAGGTGTTCTCCAGGTTCAGTTTCTCCTTGCCAGACACATTGGAAATGTTTTCCTCTATCAGTCGCACCAAGAGTCGCAGATTACTTAACTCAGGAGCTCTGAGAATGGAACGGCAAGAGGTGTTCCGCTTACGTCATAAACAGTGCTCCAGAGCGCTTAACAACGGGCACAACGAAACGTGTGTGCGGGATAGTGACCATTCCCGCCTAGTGCTGGCAATGCACGAGCACTGCCAAAAGGCAAAGGAAGGCGCTTAGCATGCGGCTTGTGCGCAAAGCTTTCAGACTGCCAGAGGACCGCAGCTGTGGTAAGCCCGCTTGCTCATTTGACGTTAGATGTCGCCTGCAAGAACTTCACCCGCATCTGGTTTATGCTGCTACCTGTTGTTAGGCGACACCAAGGGCACATGTAGCAAATGCTTTTTCCTGTTTCATTTTGCTAGACCACGCTCTTCTGTGGCTCTTTAGTGCTTGCCAAACTCCTATGTGCGTGCTGCTGCTTCCATCTGACAAGGAGCACAGCCTTCTGACAGCAGCTTTCAACTTGTCGAAGAAAGAGCTTGGCCATTTAGATGTGATGCAAATCTGTGTGTGTCTAAAGTGCAGGTGCAAGCTCCTGACAAAGGTGTTCTCCAGGTTCAGTTTCTCTCTGCCAGACACTTTGGAAATGTTTTCCTCTATCATTCGCACCAAGAGTCGCAGATTACTTAACTCAGGAGCTCTGAGAATGGAACGGGAAGAGGTGTTCCGCTTACGTCATAAACAGTGCTCCAGAGCGCTTAGCAACGGGCACAACAAAACGTGTGTGCGGGATAGTGACCATTCCCGCCTAGTGCTAGCAATGCACGAGCACTGCCAAAAGGCAAAGGAAGGCGCTTAGCATCTGGCTCGTGCGCAAAGCTTTCAGACTGCCAGAGGACCGCAGCTGTGGTAAGCCGGCTTGCTCATTTGACGTTAGATGTCGCCTGCAAGAACTTCACCCGCATCTGGTTTATGCTGCTACCTGTTCTTAGGCGACAACAAGGACACATGCAGTAAATGCTTTTTCCTGTTTCATTTTGCTAGACCACGCTCTTCTGTGGCTCTTTAGTGCTTGCCAAACTGCTATGTGCGTGCTGCTGCTTCCATCTGACAAGGAGCACAGCCTTCTGACAGCAGCTTTCAACTTGTCGAAGAAAGAGCTTGGCCATTTAGATGTGATGCAAATCTGTGTGTGTGTAAGGTGCAGGTGCGAGCTCCTGACAAAGGTGTTCTCCAGGTTCAGTTTCTCTCTGCCAGACACTTTGGAAATGTTTTCCTCTATCATTTGCACCAAGAGTCGCAGATTACTTAACTCAGGAGCTCTGAGAATGGAACGGCAAGAGGTGTTCCGCTTACGTCATAAACAGTGCTCCAGAGCGCTTAGCAACGGGCACAACGAAACGTGTGTGCGGGATAGTGACCATTCCCGCCTAGTGATGGCAATGCACGAGCACTGCCAAAAGGCAAAGGAAGGCGCTTAGCATGCGGCTTGTGCGCAAAGCTTTCAGACTGCCAGAGGACCGCAGCTGTGGTAAGCCCGCTTGCTCATTTGACGTTAGATGTCGCCTGCAAGAACTTCACCCGCATCTGGTTTATGCTGCTACCTGTTCTTAGGCGACAACAAGGACACATGCAGTAAATGCTTTTTCCTGTTTCATTTTGCTAGACCACGCTCTTCTGTGGCTCTTTAGTGCTTGCCAAACTGCTATGTGCGTGCTGCTGCTTCCATCTGACAAGGAGCACAGCCTTCTGACAGCAGCTTTCAACTTGTCGAAGAAAGAGCTTGGCCATTTAGATGTGATGCAAATCTGTGTGTGTCTAAGGTGCAGGTGCAAGCTCGTGACAAAGGTGTTCTCCAGGTTCAGTTTCTCCTTGCCAGACACATTGGAAATGTTTTCCTCTATCAGTCGCACCAAGAGTCGCAGATTACTTAACTCAGGAGCTCTGAGAATGGAACGGCAAGAGGTGTTCCGCTTACGTCATAAACAGTGCTCCAGAGCGCTTAACAACGGGCACAACGAAACGTGTGTGCGGGATAGTGACCATTCCCGCCTAGTGCTGGCAATGCACGAGCACTGCCAAAAGGCAAAGGAAGGCGCTTAGCATGCGGCTTGTGCGCAAAGCTTTCAGACTGCCAGAGGACCGCAGCTGTGGTAAGCCCGCTTGCTCATTTGACGTTAGATGTCGCCTGCAAGAACTTCACCCGCATCTGGTTTATGCTGCTACCTGTTCTTAGGCGACAACAAGGACACATGCAGTAAATGCTTTTTCCTGTTTCATTTTGCTAGACCACGCTCTTCTGTGGCTCTTTAGTGCTTGCCAAACTGCTATGTGCGTGCTGCTGCTTCCATCTGACAAGGAGCACAGCCTTCTGACAGCAGCTTTCAACTTGTCGAAGAAAGAGCTTGGCCATTTAGATGTGATGCAAATCTGTGTGTGTGTAAGGTGCAGGTGCGAGCTCCTGACAAAGGTGTTCTCCAGGTTCAGTTTCTCCTTGCCAGACACATTGGAAATGTTTTCCTCTATCATTCGCACCAAGAGTTGCAGATTACTTAACTCAGGAGCTCTGAGAATGGAACGGCAAGAGGTGTTCCGCTTACGTCATAAACAGTGCTCCAGAGCGCTTAGCAACGGGCACAACGAAACGTGTGTGCGGGATAGTGACCATTCCCGCCTAGTGCTAGAAATGCACGAGCACTGCCAAAAGGCAAAGGAAGGCGCTTAGCAGGCGGCTTGTGCGCAAAGCTTTCAGACTGCCAGAGGACCGCAGCTGTGGTAAGCCCGCTTGCTCATTTGACGTTAGATGTCGCCTGCAAGAACTTCACCCGCATCTGGTTTATGCTGCTACCTGTTGTTAGGCGACAACAAGGACACATGCAGTAAATGCTTTTTCCTGTTTCATTTTGCTAGACCACGCTCTTCTGTGGCTCTTTAGTGCTTGCCAAACTGCTATGTGCGTGCTGCTGCTTCCATCTGACAAGGAGCACAGCCTTCTGACAGCAGCTTTCAACTTGTCGAAGAAAGAGCTTGGCCATTTAGATGTGATGCAAATCTGTGTGTGTGTAAGGTGCAGGTGCAAGCTCCTGACAAAGGTGTTCTCCAGGTTCAATTTCTCCTTGCCAGACACATTGGAAATGTTTTCCTCTATCATTCGCACCAAGAGTTGCAGATTACTTAACTCAGGAGCTCTGAGAATGGAACGACAAGAGGTGTTCCGCTTACGTCATAAACAGTGCTCCAGAGCGCTTAGCAACGGGCACAATGAAACGTGTGTGCGGGATAGTGACCATTCCCGCCTAGTGCTGGCAATGCACGAGCACTGCCAAATGGCGAAGGAAGGCGCTTAGCATGCGGCTTGTGCGCAAAGCTTTCAGACTGCCAGAGGACCGCAGCTGTGGTAAGCCCGCTTGCTCATTTGACGTTAGATGTCGCCTGCAAGAACTTCACCCGCATCTGGTTTATGCTGCTACCTGTTGTTAGGCGACACCAAGGGCACATGTAGCAAATGCTTTTTCCTGCCTCATTTTGCTAGACCACGCTCTTCTGTGGCACTTTAGTGCTTGCCAAACTGCTATGTGCGTGCTGCTGCTTCCATCTGACAAGGAGCACAGCCTTCTGACAGCAGCTTTCAACTTGTCGAAGAAAGAGCTTGGCCATTTAGATGTGATGCAAATCTGTGTGTGTCTAAGGTGCAGGTGCAAGCTCCTGACAAAGGTGTTCTCCAGGTTCAGTTTCTCCCTGCCAGACACTTTGGAAATGTTTTCCTCTATCATTCGCACCAAGAGTTGCAGATTACTTAACTCAGGAGCTCTGAGAATGGAACGGCAAGAGGTGTTCCGCTTATGTCATAAACAGTGCTCCAGAGCGCTTACCAACGGGCACAACGAAACGTGTGTGAGGGATAGTGACCATTCCCGCCTAGTGCTAGCAATGCACGAGCACTGCCAAAAGGCGAAGGAAGGCGCTTAGCATCTGGCTTGTGCGCAAAGCTTTCAGACTGCCAGAGGACCGCAGCTGTGGTAAGCCCGCTTGCTCATTTGACGTTAGATGTCACCTGCAAGAACTTCACCCACATCTGGTTTATGCTGCTACCTGTTGTTGGGCGACACCAAGGACACATGTGGCAAATGCTTTTTCCTGTTTCATTTTGCTAGACCACGCTCTTCTGTGGCTCTTTAGTGCTTGCCAAACTCCTATGTGCGTGCTGCTGCTTCCATCTGACAAGGAGCACAGCTTTCTGACAGCAGCTTTCAACTTGTCGAAGAAAGAGCTTGGCCATTTAGATGTGATGCAAATCTCTGTGTGTGTAAGGTGCAGGTGCAAGCTCCTGACAAAGGTGTTCTCCAGGTTCAGTTTCTCCTTGCCAGACACATTGGAAATGTTTTCCTCTATCATTCGCACCAAGAGTCGCAGATTACTTAACTCAGGAGCTCTGAGAATGGAACGGCAAGATGTGTTCCGCTTATGTCATAAACAGTGCTCCAGAGCGCTTAGCAACGGGCACAACAAAACGTGTGTGCGGGATAGTGACCATTCCCGCCTAGTGCTGGCAATGCACGAGCACTACCAAAAGGCAAAGGAAGGCGCTTAGCATGCGGCTTGTGCGCAAAGCTTTCAGACTGCCAGAGGACCGCAGCTGTGGTAAGCCCGCTTGCTCATTTGACGTTAGATGTCGCCTGCAAGAACTTCACCCGCATCTGGTTTATGCTGCTACCTGTTGTTAGGCGACACCAAGGGCACATGTAGCAAATGCTTTTTCCTGTTTCATTTTGCTAGACCACGCTCTTCTGTGGCTCTTTAGTGCTTGCCAAACTGCTATGTGCGTGCTGCTGCTTCCATCTGACAAGGAGCACAGCCTTCTGACAGCAGCTTTCAACTTGTCGAAGAAAGAGCTTGGCCATTTAGATGTGATGCAAATCTGTGTGTGTGTAAGGTGCAGGTGCGAGCTCCTGACAAAGGTGTTCTCCAGGTTCAGTTTCTCTCTGCCAGACACTTTGGAAATGTTTTCCTCTATCATTTGCACCAAGAGTCGCAGATTACTTAACTCAGGAGCTCTGAGAATGGAACTGCAAGAGGTGTTCCGCTTACGTCATAAACAGTGCTCCAGAGCGCTTAGCAACGGGCACAACAAAACGTGTTTGCGGGATAGTGACCATTCCCGCCTAGTGCTGGCAATGCACGAGCACTGCCAAAAGGCGAAGGAAGGCGCTTTTCATCCGGCTTGTGCGCAAAGCTTTCAGACTGCCAGAGGACCGCAGCTGTGGTAAGCCCGCTTGCTCATTTGACGTTAGATGTCGCCTGCAAGAACTTCACCCGCATCTGGTTTATGCTGCTACCTGTTCTTACGCGACAACAAGGACACATGCAGTAAATGCTTTTTCCTGTTTCATTTTGCTAGACCACGCTCTTCTGTGGCTCTTTAGTGCTTGCCAAACTCCTATGTGCGTGCTGCTGCTTCCATCTGACAAGGAGCACAGCCTTCTGACAGCAGCTTTCAACTTGTCGAAGAAAGAGCTTGGCCATTTAGATGTGATGCAAATCTGTGTGTGTGTAAGGTGCAGGTGCGAGCTCCTGACAAAGGTGTTCTCCAGGTTCAATTTCTCCTTGCCAGACACATTGGAAATGTTTTCCTCTATCATTCGCACCAAGAGTTGCAGATTACTTAACTCAGGAGCTCTGAGAATGGAACGACAAGAGGTGTTCCGCTTACGTCATAAACAGTGCTCCAGAGCGCTTAGCAACGGGCACAACGAAACGTGTGTGCGGGATAGTGACCATTCCCGCCTAGTGATGGCAATGCACGAGCACTGCCAAAAGGCAAAGGAAGGCGCTTAGCAGGCGGCTTGTGCGCAAAGCTTTCAGACTGCCAGAGGACCGCAGCTGTGGTAAGCCGGCTTGCTCATTTGACGTTAGATGTCGCCTGCAAGAACTTCACCCGCATCTGGTTTATGCTGCTACCTGTTGTTAGGCGACACCAAGGACACATGCAGTAAATGCTTTTTCCTGTTTCATTTTGCTAGACCACGCTCTTCTGTGGCTCTTTAGTGCTTGCCAAACTGCTATGTGCGTGCTGCTGCTTCCATCTGACAAGGAGCACAGCCTTCTGACAGCAGCTTTCAACTTGTCGAAGAAAGAGCTTGGCCATTTAGATGTGATGCAAATCTGTGTGTGTGTAAGGTGCAGGTGCGAGCTCCTGACAAAGGTGTTCTCCAGGTTCAATTTCTCCTTGCCAGACACATTGGAAATGTTTTCCTCTATCATTCGCACCAAGAGTTGCAGATTACTTAACTCAGGAGCTCTGAGAATGGAACGACAAGAGGTGTTCCGCTTACGTCATAAACAGTGCTCCAGAGCGCTTAGCAACGGGCACAACGAAACGTGTGTGCGGGATAGTGACCATTCCCGCCTAGTGCTGGCAATGCACGAGCACTGCCAAAAGGCAAAGGAAGGCGCTTAGCATGCGGCTTGTGCGCAAAGCTTTCAGACTGCCAGAGGACCGCAGCTGTGGTAAGCCCGCTTGCTCATTTGACGTTAGATGTCGCCTGCAAGAACTTCACCCGCATCTGGTTTATGCTGCTACCTGTTGTTAGGCGACACCAAGGGCACATGTAGCAAATGCTTTTTCCTGCCTCATTTTGCTAGACCACGCTCTTCTGTGGCACTTTAGTGCTTGCCAAACTCCTATGTGCGTGCTGCTGCTTCCATCTGACAAGGAGCACAGCCTTCTGACCGCAGCTTTCAACTTGCCGAAGAAAGAGCTTGGCCATTTAGATGTGATGCAAATCTGTGTGTGTGTAAAGTGCAGGTGCAAGCTCCTGACAAAGGTGTTCTCCAGGTTCAGTTTCTCTCTGCCAGACACTTTGGAAATGTTTTCCTCTATCATTCGCACCAAGAGTCGCAGATTACTTAACTCAGGAGCTCTGAGAATGGAACGGCATGAGGTGTTCCGCTTACGTCATAAACAGTGCTCCAGAGCGCTTAGCAACGGGCACAACAAAACGTGTGTGCGGGATAGTGACCATTCCCGCCTAGTGCTAGCAATGCACGAGCACTGCCAAAAGGCAAAGGAAGGCGCTTAGCATCTGGCTCGTGCGCAAAGCTTTCAGACTGCCAGAGGACCGCAGCTGTGGTAAGCCGGCTTGCTCATTTGACGTTAGATGTCGCCTGCAAGAACTTCACCCGCATCTGGTTTATGCTGCTACCTGTTGTTGGGCGACACCAAGGGCACATGTAGCAAATGCTTTTTCCTGTTTCATTTTGCTAGACCACGCTCTTCTGTGGCTCTTTAGTGCTTGCCAAACTGCTATGTGCGTGCTGCTGCTTCCATCTGACAAGGAGCACAGCCTTCTGACCGCAGCTTTCAACTTGCCGAAGAAAGAGCTTGGCCATTTAGATGTGATGCAAATCTGTGTGTGTGTAAAGTGCATGTGCGAGCTCCTGACAAAGGTGTTCTCCAGGTTCAGTTTCTCTCTGCCAGACACTTTGGAAATGTTTTCCTCTATCATTCGCACCAAGAGTTGCAGATTACTTAACTCAGGAGCTCTGAGAATGGAACAGCAAGGGGTGTTCCGCTTACGTCATAAACAGTGCTCCAGAGCGCTTAGCAACGGGCACAACGAAACGTGTGTGCGGGATAGTGACCATTCCCGCCTAGTGCTAGAAATGCACGAGCACTGCCAAAAGGCAAAGGAAGGCGCTTAGCAGGCGGCTTGTGCGCAAAGCTTTCAGACTGCCAGAGGACCGCAGCTGTGGTAAGCCCGCTTGCTCATTTGACGTTAGATGTCGCCTGCAAGAACTTCACCCGCATCTGGTTTATGCTGCTACCTGTTGTTAGGCGACACCAAGGACACATGCAGTAAATGCTTTTTCCTGTTTCATTTTGCTAGACCACGCTCTTCTGTGGCTCTTTAGTGCTTGCCAAACTGCTATGTGCGTGCTGCTGCTTCCATCTGACAAGGAGCACAGCCTTCTGACAGCAGCTTTCAACTTGTCGAAGAAAGAGCTTGGCCATTTAGATGTGATGCAAATCTGTGTGTGTGTAAGGTGCAGGTGCGAGCTCCTGACAAAGGTGTTCTCCAGGTTCAATTTCTCCTTGCCAGACACATTGGAAATGTTTTCCTCTATCATTCGCACCAAGAGTTGCAGATTACTTAACTCAGGAGCTCTGAGAATGGAACGACAAGAGGTGTTCCGCTTACGTCATAAACAGTGCTCCAGAGCGCTTAGCAACGGGCACAATGAAACGTGTGTGCGGGATAGTGACCATTCCCGCCTAGTGCTGGCAATGCACGAGCACTGCCAAAAGGCAAAGGAAGGCGCTTAGCATGCGGCTTGTGCGCAAAGCTTTCAGACTGCCAGAGGACCGCAGCTGTGGTAAGCCCGCTTGCTCATTTGACGTTAGATGTCGCCTGCAAGAACTTCACCCGCATCTGGTTTATGCTGCTACCTGTTGTTAGGCGACACCAAGGGCACATATAGCAAATGCTTTTTCCTGCCTCATTTTGCTAGACCACGCTCTTCTGTGGCACTTTAGTGCTTGCCAAACTGCTATGTGCGTGCTGCTGCTTCCATCTGACAAGGAGCACAGCCTTCTAACAGCAGCTTTCAACTTGTCGAAGAAAGAGCTTGGCCATTTAGATGTGATGCAAATCTGTGTGTGTCTAAGGTGCAGGTGCAAGCTCGTGACAAAGGTGTTCTCCAGGTTCAGTTTCTCCCTGCCAGACTCTTTGGAAATGTTTTCCTCTATCATTCGCACCAAGAGTTGCAGATTACTTAACTCAGGAGCTCTGAGAATGGAACGGCAAGAGGTGTTCCGCTTATGTCATAAACAGTGCTCCAGAGCGCTTACCAACGGGCACAACGAAACGTGTGTGCGGGATAGTGACCATTCCCGCCTAGTGCTAGCAATGCACGAGCACTGCCAAATGGCGAAGGAAGGCGCTTAGCATCTGGCTTGTGCGCAAAGCTTTCAGACTGCCAGAGGACCGCAGCTGTGGTAAGCCGGCTTGCTCATTTGACGTTAGATGTCACCTGCAAGAACTTCACCCACATCTGGTTTATGCTGCTACCTGTTGTTGGGCGACACCAAGGACACATGTGGCAAATGCTTTTTCCTGTTTCATTTTGCTAGACCACGCTCTTCTGTGGCACTTTAGTGCTTGCCAAACTGCTATGTGCGTGCTGCTGCTTCCATCTGACAAGGAGCACAGCCTTCTGACAGCAGCTTTCAACTTGTCGAAGAAAGAGCTTGGCCATTTAGATGTGATGCAAATCTGTGTGTGTCTAAGGTGCAGGTGCAAGCTCGTGACAAAGGTGTTCTCCAGGTTCAGTTTCTCCTTGCCAGACACATTGGAAATGTTTTCCTCTATCAGTCGCACCAAGAGTCGCAGATTACTTAACTCAGGAGCTCTGAGAATGGAACGGCAAGAGGTGTTCCGCTTACGTCATAAACAGTGCTCCAGAGCGCTTAACAACGGGCACAACGAAACGTGTGTGCGGGATAGTGACCATTCCCGCCTAGTGCTGGCAATGCACGAGCACTGCCAAAAGGCAAAGGAAGGCGCTTAGCATGCGGCTTGTGCGCAAAGCTTTCAGACTGCCAGAGGACCGCAGCTGTGGTAAGCCCGCTTGCTCATTTGACGTTAGATGTCGCCTGCAAGAACTTCACCCGCATCTGGTTTATGCTGCTACCTGTTCTTAGGCGACAACAAGGACACATGCAGTAAATGCTTTTTCCTGTTTCATTTTGCTAGACCACGCTCTTCTGTGGCTCTTTAGTGCTTGCCAAACTGCTATGTGCGTGCTGCTGCTTCCATCTGACAAGGAGCACAGCCTTCTGACAGCAGCTTTCAACTTGTCGAAGAAAGAGCTTGGCCATTTAGATGTGATGCAAATCTGTGTGTGTGTAAGGTGCAGGTGCGAGCTCCTGACAAAGGTGTTCTCCAGGTTCAGTTTCTCCTTGCCAGACACATTGGAAATGTTTTCCTCTATCATTCGCACCAAGAGTTGCAGATTACTTAACTCAGGAGCTCTGAGAATGGAACGGCAAGGGGTGTTCCGCTTACGTCATAAACAGTGCTCCAGAGCGCTTAGCAACGGGCACAACGAAACGTGTGTGCGGGATAGTGACCATTCCCGCCTAGTGCTAGAAATGCACGAGCACTGCCAAAAGGCAAAGGAAGGCGCTTAGCAGGCGGCTTGTGCGCAAAGCTTTCAGACTGCCAGAGGACCGCAGCTGTGGTAAGCCGGCTTGCTCATTTGACGTTAGATGTCGCCTGCAAGAACTTCACCCGCATCTGGTTTATGCTGCTACCTGTTGTTAGGCGACACCAAGGACACATGCAGTAAATGCTTTTTCCTGTTTCATTTTGCTAGACCACGCTCTTCTGTGGCTCTTTAGTGCTTGCCAAACTGCTATGTGCGTGCTGCTGCTTCCATCTGACAAGGAGCACAGCCTTCTGACAGCAGCTTTCAACTTGTCGAAGAAAGAGCTTGGCCATTTAGATGTGATGCAAATCTGTGTGTGTGTAAGGTGCAGGTGCGAGCTCCTGACAAAGGTGTTCTCCAGGTTCAATTTCTCCTTGCCAGACACATTGGAAATGTTTTCCTCTATCATTCGCACCAAGAGTTGCAGATTACTTAACTCAGGAGCTCTGAGAATGGAACGACAAGAGGTGTTCCGCTTACGTCATAAACAGTGCTCCAGAGCGCTTAGCAACGGGCACAACGAAACGTGTGTGCGGGATAGTGACCATTCCCGCCTAGTGCTGGCAATGCACGAGCACTGCCAAAAGGCAAAGGAAGGCGCTTAGCATGCGGCTTGTGCGCAAAGCTTTCAGACTGCCAGAGGACCGCAGCTGTGGTAAGCCCGCTTGCTCATTTGACGTTAGATGTCGCCTGCAAGAACTTCACCCGCATCTGGTTTATGCTGCTACCTGTTGTTAGGCGACACCAAGGGCACATGTAGCAAATGCTTTTTCCTGCCTCATTTTGCTAGACCACGCTCTTCTGTGGCACTTTAGTGCTTGCCAAACTCCTATGTGCGTGCTGCTGCTTCCATCTGACAAGGAGCACAGCCTTCTGACCGCAGCTTTCAACTTGCCGAAGAAAGAGCTTGGCCATTTAGATGTGATGCAAATCTGTGTGTGTGTAAAGTGCAGGTGCAAGCTCCTGACAAAGGTGTTCTCCAGGTTCAGTTTCTCTCTGCCAGACACTTTGGAAATGTTTTCCTCTATCATTCGCACCAAGAGTCGCAGATTACTTAACTCAGGAGCTCTGAGAATGGAACGGCATGAGGTGTTCCGCTTACGTCATAAACAGTGCTCCAGAGCGCTTAGCAACGGGCACAACAAAACGTGTGTGCGGGATAGTGACCATTCCCGCCTAGTGCTAGCAATGCACGAGCACTGCCAAAAGGCAAAGGAAGGCGCTTAGCATCTGGCTCGTGCGCAAAGCTTTCAGACTGCCAGAGGACCGCAGCTGTGGTAAGCCGGCTTGCTCATTTGACGTTAGATGTCGCCTGCAAGAACTTCACCCGCATCTGGTTTATGCTGCTACCTGTTGTTGGGCGACACCAAGGGCACATGTAGCAAATGCTTTTTCCTGTTTCATTTTGCTAGACCACGCTCTTCTGTGGCTCTTTAGTGCTTGCCAAACTGCTATGTGCGTGCTGCTGCTTCCATCTGACAAGGAGCACAGCCTTCTGACCGCAGCTTTCAACTTGCCGAAGAAAGAGCTTGGCCATTTAGATGTGATGCAAATCTGTGTGTGTGTAAAGTGCATGTGCGAGCTCCTGACAAAGGTGTTCTCCAGGTTCAGTTTCTCTCTGCCAGACACTTTGGAAATGTTTTCCTCTATCATTCGCACCAAGAGTTGCAGATTACTTAACTCAGGAGCTCTGAGAATGGAACGGCAAGGGGTGTTCCGCTTACGTCATAAACAGTGCTCCAGAGCGCTTAGCAACGGGCACAACGAAACGTGTGTGCGGGATAGTGACCATTCCCGCCTAGTGCTAGAAATGCACGAGCACTGCCAAAAGGCAAAGGAAGGCGCTTAGCAGGCGGCTTGTGCGCAAAGCTTTCAGACTGCCAGAGGACCGCAGCTGTGGTAAGCCCGCTTGCTCATTTGACGTTAGATGTCGCCTGCAAGAACTTCACCCGCATCTGGTTTATGCTGCTACCTGTTGTTAGGCGACACCAAGGACACATGCAGTAAATGCTTTTTCCTGTTTCATTTTGCTAGACCACGCTCTTCTGTGGCTCTTTAGTGCTTGCCAAACTGCTATGTGCGTGCTGCTGCTTCCATCTGACAAGGAGCACAGCCTTCTGACAGCAGCTTTCAACTTGTCGAAGAAAGAGCTTGGCCATTTAGATGTGATGCAAATCTGTGTGTGTGTAAGGTGCAGGTGCGAGCTCCTGACAAAGGTGTTCTCCAGGTTCAATTTCTCCTTGCCAGACACATTGGAAATGTTTTCCTCTATCATTCGCACCAAGAGTTGCAGATTACTTAACTCAGGAGCTCTGAGAATGGAACGACAAGAGGTGTTCCGCTTACGTCATAAACAGTGCTCCAGAGCGCTTAGCAACGGGCACAATGAAACGTGTGTGCGGGATAGTGACCATTCCCGCCTAGTGCTGGCAATGCACGAGCACTGCCAAAAGGCAAAGGAAGGCGCTTAGCATGCGGCTTGTGCGCAAAGCTTTCAGACTGCCAGAGGACCGCAGCTGTGGTAAGCCCGCTTGCTCATTTGACGTTAGATGTCGCCTGCAAGAACTTCACCCGCATCTGGTTTATGCTGCTACCTGTTGTTAGGCGACACCAAGGGCACATATAGCAAATGCTTTTTCCTGCCTCATTTTGCTAGACCACGCTCTTCTGTGGCACTTTAGTGCTTGCCAAACTGCTATGTGCGTGCTGCTGCTTCCATCTGACAAGGAGCACAGCCTTCTAACAGCAGCTTTCAACTTGTCGAAGAAAGAGCTTGGCCATTTAGATGTGATGCAAATCTGTGTGTGTCTAAGGTGCAGGTGCAAGCTCGTGACAAAGGTGTTCTCCAGGTTCAGTTTCTCCCTGCCAGACTCTTTGGAAATGTTTTCCTCTATCATTCGCACCAAGAGTTGCAGATTACTTAACTCAGGAGCTCTGAGAATGGAACGGCAAGAGGTGTTCCGCTTATGTCATAAACAGTGCTCCAGAGCGCTTACCAACGGGCACAACGAAACGTGTGTGCGGGATAGTGACCATTCCCGCCTAGTGCTAGCAATGCACGAGCACTGCCAAATGGCGAAGGAAGGCGCTTAGCATCTGGCTTGTGCGCAAAGCTTTCAGACTGCCAGAGGACCGCAGCTGTGGTAAGCCGGCTTGCTCATTTGACGTTAGATGTCACCTGCAAGAACTTCACCCGCATCTGGTTTATGCTGCTACCTGTTCTTAGGCGACAACAAGGACACATGCAGTAAATGCTTTTTCCTGTTTCATTTTGCTAGACCACGCTCTTCTGTGGCTCTTTAGTGCTTGCCAAACTGCTATGTGCGTGCTGCTGCTTCCATCTGACAAGGAGCACAGCCTTCTGACCGCAGCTTTCAACTTGCCGAAGAAAGAGCTTGGCCATTTAGATGTGATGCAAATCTGTGTGTGTGTAAAGTGCATGTGCGAGCTCCTGACAAAGGTGTTCTCCAGGTTCAGTTTCTCTCTGCCAGACACTTTGGAAATGTTTTCCTCTATCATTCGCACCAAGAGTTGCAGATTACTTAACTCAGGAGCTCTGAGAATGGAACGGCAAGGGGTGTTCCGCTTACGTCATAAACAGTGCTCCAGAGCGCTTAGCAACGGGCACAACGAAACGTGTGTGCGGGATAGTGACCATTCCCGCCTAGTGCTAGAAATGCACGAGCACTGCCAAAAGGCAAAGGAAGGCGCTTAGCAGGCGGCTTGTGCGCAAAGCTTTCAGACTGCCAGAGGACCGCAGCTGTGGTAAGCCCGCTTGCTCATTTGACGTTAGATGTCGCCTGCAAGAACTTCACCCGCATCTGGTTTATGCTGCTACCTGTTGTTAGGCGACACCAAGGACACATGCAGTAAATGCTTTTTCCTGTTTCATTTTGCTAGACCACGCTCTTCTGTGGCTCTTTAGTGCTTGCCAAACTGCTATGTGCGTGCTGCTGCTTCCATCTGACAAGGAGCACAGCCTTCTGACAGCAGCTTTCAACTTGTCGAAGAAAGAGCTTGGCCATTTAGATGTGATGCAAATCTGTGTGTGTGTAAGGTGCAGGTGCGAGCTCCTGACAAAGGTGTTCTCCAGGTTCAATTTCTCCTTGCCAGACACATTGGAAATGTTTTCCTCTATCATTCGCACCAAGAGTTGCAGATTACTTAACTCAGGAGCTCTGAGAATGGAACGACAAGAGGTGTTCCGCTTACGTCATAAACAGTGCTCCAGAGCGCTTAGCAACGGGCACAATGAAACGTGTGTGCGGGATAGTGACCATTCCCGCCTAGTGCTGGCAATGCACGAGCACTGCCAAAAGGCAAAGGAAGGCGCTTAGCATGCGGCTTGTGCGCAAAGCTTTCAGACTGCCAGAGGACCGCAGCTGTGGTAAGCCCGCTTGCTCATTTGACGTTAGATGTCGCCTGCAAGAACTTCACCCGCATCTGGTTTATGCTGCTACCTGTTGTTAGGCGACACCAAGGGCACATATAGCAAATGCTTTTTCCTGCCTCATTTTGCTAGACCACGCTCTTCTGTGGCACTTTAGTGCTTGCCAAACTGCTATGTGCGTGCTGCTGCTTCCATCTGACAAGGAGCACAGCCTTCTAACAGCAGCTTTCAACTTGTCGAAGAAAGAGCTTGGCCATTTAGATGTGATGCAAATCTGTGTGTGTCTAAGGTGCAGGTGCAAGCTCGTGACAAAGGTGTTCTCCAGGTTCAGTTTCTCCCTGCCAGACTCTTTGGAAATGTTTTCCTCTATCATTCGCACCAAGAGTTGCAGATTACTTAACTCAGGAGCTCTGAGAATGGAACGGCAAGAGGTGTTCCGCTTATGTCATAAACAGTGCTCCAGAGCGCTTACCAACGGGCACAACGAAACGTGTGTGCGGGATAGTGACCATTCCCGCCTAGTGCTAGCAATGCACGAGCACTGCCAAATGGCGAAGGAAGGCGCTTAGCATCTGGCTTGTGCGCAAAGCTTTCAGACTGCCAGAGGACCGCAGCTGTGGTAAGCCGGCTTGCTCATTTGACGTTAGATGTCACCTGCAAGAACTTCACCCACATCTGGTTTATGCTGCTACCTGTTGTTGGGCGACACCAAGGACACATGTGGCAAATGCTTTTTCCTGTTTCATTTTGCTAGACCACGCTCTTCTGTGGCACTTTAGTGCTTGCCAAACTGCTATGTGCGTGCTGCTGCTTCCATCTGACAAGGAGCACAGCCTTCTGACAGCAGCTTTCAACTTGTCGAAGAAAGAGCTTGGCCATTTAGATGTGATGCAAATCTGTGTGTGTCTAAGGTGCAGGTGCAAGCTCGTGACAAAGGTGTTCTCCAGGTTCAGTTTCTCCTTGCCAGACACATTGGAAATGTTTTCCTCTATCAGTCGCACCAAGAGTCGCAGATTACTTAACTCAGGAGCTCTGAGAATGGAACGGCAAGAGGTGTTCCGCTTACGTCATAAACAGTGCTCCAGAGCGCTTAACAACGGGCACAACGAAACGTGTGTGCGGGATAGTGACCATTCCCGCCTAGTGCTGGCAATGCACGAGCACTGCCAAAAGGCAAAGGAAGGCGCTTAGCATGCGGCTTGTGCGCAAAGCTTTCAGACTGCCAGAGGACCGCAGCTGTGGTAAGCCCGCTTGCTCATTTGACGTTAGATGTCGCCTGCAAGAACTTCACCCGCATCTGGTTTATGCTGCTACCTGTTCTTAGGCGACAACAAGGACACATGCAGTAAATGCTTTTTCCTGTTTCATTTTGCTAGACCACGCTCTTCTGTGGCTCTTTAGTGCTTGCCAAACTGCTATGTGCGTGCTGCTGCTTCCATCTGACAAGGAGCACAGCCTTCTGACAGCAGCTTTCAACTTGTCGAAGAAAGAGCTTGGCCATTTAGATGTGATGCAAATCTGTGTGTGTGTAAGGTGCAGGTGCGAGCTCCTGACAAAGGTGTTCTCCAGGTTCAGTTTCTCCTTGCCAGACACATTGGAAATGTTTTCCTCTATCATTCGCACCAAGAGTTGCAGATTACTTAACTCAGGAGCTCTGAGAATGGAACGGCAAGGGGTGTTCCGCTTACGTCATAAACAGTGCTCCAGAGCGCTTAGCAACGGGCACAACGAAACGTGTGTGCGGGATAGTGACCATTCCCGCCTAGTGCTAGAAATGCACGAGCACTGCCAAAAGGCAAAGGAAGGCGCTTAGCAGGCGGCTTGTGCGCAAAGCTTTCAGACTGCCAGAGGACCGCAGCTGTGGTAAGCCCGCTTGCTCATTTGACGTTAGATGTCGCCTGCAAGAACTTCACCCGCATCTGGTTTATGCTGCTACCTGTTGTTAGGCGACACCAAGGACACATGCAGTAAATGCTTTTTCCTGTTTCATTTTGCTAGACCACGCTCTTCTGTGGCTCTTTAGTGCTTGCCAAACTGCTATGTGCGTGCTGCTGCTTCCATCTGACAAGGAGCACAGCCTTCTGACAGCAGCTTTCAACTTGTCGAAGAAAGAGCTTGGCCATTTAGATGTGATGCAAATCTGTGTGTGTGTAAGGTGCAGGTGCAAGCTCCTGACAAAGGTGTTCTCCAGGTTCAATTTCTCCTTGCCAGACACATTGGAAATGTTTTCCTCTATCATTCGCACCAAGAGTTGCAGATTACTTAACTCAGGAGCTCTGAGAATGGAACGACAAGAGGTGTTCCGCTTACGTCATAAACAGTGCTCCAGAGCGCTTAGCAACGGGCACAATGAAACGTGTGTGCGGGATAGTGACCATTCCCGCCTAGTGCTGGCAATGCACGAGCACTGCCAAATGGCGAAGGAAGGCGCTTAGCATGCGGCTTGTGCGCAAAGCTTTCAGACTGCCAGAGGACCGCAGCTGTGGTAAGCCCGCTTGCTCATTTGACGTTAGATGTCGCCTGCAAGAACTTCACCCGCATCTGGTTTATGCTGCTACCTGTTGTTAGGCGACACCAAGGGCACATGTAGCAAATGCTTTTTCCTGCCTCATTTTGCTAGACCACGCTCTTCTGTGGCACTTTAGTGCTTGCCAAACTGCTATGTGCGTGCTGCTGCTTCCATCTGACAAGGAGCACAGCCTTCTGACAGCAGCTTTCAACTTGTCGAAGAAAGAGCTTGGCCATTTAGATGTGATGCAAATCTGTGTGTGTCTAAGGTGCAGGTGCAAGCTCCTGACAAAGGTGTTCTCCAGGTTCAGTTTCTCCCTGCCAGACACTTTGGAAATGTTTTCCTCTATCATTCGCACCAAGAGTTGCAGATTACTTAACTCAGGAGCTCTGAGAATGGAACGGCAAGAGGTGTTCCGCTTATGTCATAAACAGTGCTCCAGAGCGCTTACCAACGGGCACAACGAAACGTGTGTGAGGGATAGTGACCATTCCCGCCTAGTGCTAGCAATGCACGAGCACTGCCAAAAGGCGAAGGAAGGCGCTTAGCATCTGGCTTGTGCGCAAAGCTTTCAGACTGCCAGAGGACCGCAGCTGTGGTAAGCCCGCTTGCTCATTTGACGTTAGATGTCACCTGCAAGAACTTCACCCACATCTGGTTTATGCTGCTACCTGTTGTTGGGCGACACCAAGGACACATGTGGCAAATGCTTTTTCCTGTTTCATTTTGCTAGACCACGCTCTTCTGTGGCTCTTTAGTGCTTGCCAAACTCCTATGTGCGTGCTGCTGCTTCCATCTGACAAGGAGCACAGCTTTCTGACAGCAGCTTTCAACTTGTCGAAGAAAGAGCTTGGCCATTTAGATGTGATGCAAATCTCTGTGTGTGTAAGGTGCAGGTGCAAGCTCCTGACAAAGGTGTTCTCCAGGTTCAGTTTCTCCTTGCCAGACACATTGGAAATGTTTTCCTCTATCATTCGCACCAAGAGTCGCAGATTACTTAACTCAGGAGCTCTGAGAATGGAACGGCAAGATGTGTTCCGCTTATGTCATAAACAGTGCTCCAGAGCGCTTAGCAACGGGCACAACAAAACGTGTGTGCGGGATAGTGACCATTCCCGCCTAGTGCTGGCAATGCACGAGCACTACCAAAAGGCAAAGGAAGGCGCTTAGCATGCGGCTTGTGCGCAAAGCTTTCAGACTGCCAGAGGACCGCAGCTGTGGTAAGCCCGCTTGCTCATTTGACGTTAGATGTCGCCTGCAAGAACTTCACCCGCATCTGGTTTATGCTGCTACCTGTTGTTAGGCGACACCAAGGGCACATGTAGCAAATGCTTTTTCCTGTTTCATTTTGCTAGACCACGCTCTTCTGTGGCTCTTTAGTGCTTGCCAAACTGCTATGTGCGTGCTGCTGCTTCCATCTGACAAGGAGCACAGCCTTCTGACAGCAGCTTTCAACTTGTCGAAGAAAGAGCTTGGCCATTTAGATGTGATGCAAATCTGTGTGTGTGTAAGGTGCAGGTGCGAGCTCCTGACAAAGGTGTTCTCCAGGTTCAGTTTCTCTCTGCCAGACACTTTGGAAATGTTTTCCTCTATCATTTGCACCAAGAGTCGCAGATTACTTAACTCAGGAGCTCTGAGAATGGAACTGCAAGAGGTGTTCCGCTTACGTCATAAACAGTGCTCCAGAGCGCTTAGCAACGGGCACAACAAAACGTGTGTGCGGGATAGTGACCATTCCCGCCTAGTGCTGGCAATGCACGAGCACTGCCAAAAGGCGAAGGAAGGCGCTTTTCATCCGGCTTGTGCGCAAAGCTTTCAGACTGCCAGAGGACCGCAGCTGTGGTAAGCCCGCTTGCTCATTTGACGTTAGATGTCGCCTGCAAGAACTTCACCCGCATCTGGTTTATGCTGCTACCTGTTCTTACGCGACAACAAGGACACATGCAGTAAATGCTTTTTCCTGTTTCATTTTGCTAGACCACGCTCTTCTGTGGCTCTTTAGTGCTTGCCAAACTCCTATGTGCGTGCTGCTGCTTCCATCTGACAAGGAGCACAGCCTTCTGACAGCAGCTTTCAACTTGTCGAAGAAAGAGCTTGGCCATTTAGATGTGATGCAAATCTGTGTGTGTGTAAGGTGCAGGTGCGAGCTCCTGACAAAGGTGTTCTCCAGGTTCAATTTCTCCTTGCCAGACACATTGGAAATGTTTTCCTCTATCATTCGCACCAAGAGTTGCAGATTACTTAACTCAGGAGCTCTGAGAATGGAACGACAAGAGGTGTTCCGCTTACGTCATAAACAGTGCTCCAGAGCGCTTAGCAACGGGCACAACGAAACGTGTGTGCGGGATAGTGACCATTCCCGCCTAGTGATGGCAATGCACGAGCACTGCCAAAAGGCAAAGGAAGGCGCTTAGCAGGCGGCTTGTGCGCAAAGCTTTCAGACTGCCAGAGGACCGCAGCTGTGGTAAGCCGGCTTGCTCATTTGACGTTAGATGTCGCCTGCAAGAACTTCACCCGCATCTGGTTTATGCTGCTACCTGTTGTTAGGCGACACCAAGGACACATGCAGTAAATGCTTTTTCCTGTTTCATTTTGCTAGACCACGCTCTTCTGTGCGTCTTTAGTGCTTGCCAAACTGCTATGTGCGTGCTGCTGCTTCCATCTGACAAGGAGCACAGCCTTCTGACAGCAGCTTTCAACTTGCCTAAGAAAGAGCTTGGCCATTTAGATGTGATGCAAATCTCTGTGTGTTTAAGGTGCAAGTGCAAGCTCCTGACAAAGGTTTTCTCCAGGTTCAGTTTCTCCCTGCCAGACACATTGGAAATGTTTTCCTCTGGCATTCGCAGCAAAAGTTGCAGATTACTTAACTCAGGAGCTCTGAGAATGGAGCGGCAAGAGGTGTTCCGCTTTCGTCATAAACAGTGCTCCAGAGCGCTTAGCAACGGGCACAACGAAACGTGTGTGCGGGATAGTGAGCATTCACGCCTAGTGCTGGCAAGGCACGAGCACTGCCAAAAGGCAAAGGAAGGCGCTTAGCATGCGGTTTGTGCGCAAAGCTTTCAGAGTGCCGGAGGACCGCAGCTGTGGTAAGCCCGCTTGCTCATTTGACGTTAGATGTCACCTGCAAGAACTTCACCCGCATCTGGTTTATGCTGCTACCTGTTGTTAGCCGACACGTAGCAAATGTTTTTTCCTGCCCCGTTTTGCTAGACCACGCTCTTCTGTGCGTCTTTAGTGCTTGCCAAACTGCTATGTGCGTGCTGCTGCTTCCATCTGACAAGGAGCACAGCTTTCTGACAGCAGCTTTCAACTTGTCGAAGAAAGAGCTTGGGCATTTAGATGTGATGCAAATCTGTGTGTGTGTAAGGTGCAGGTGCAAGCTCCGGACAAAGGTGTTCTCCAGGTTCAGTTTCTATTTGCCAGACACATTGGAAATGTTTTCCTCTGGCATTCACGCCAAGAGTCGCAGATTGCCTAACCCAGGACCTCTGAGAATGGAGCGGCAAGATGAGTTCCGCTTTCGTCATAAAGAGTGCTCCAGAGTGCTTGTCACCGGGCACAAAGAATCGTGTGTGTGGGATAGTGAGCATTCACGCCTAGTCCTGGCAATGCACGAGCACTGCCAAAAGGCAAAGGAAGGCGCTTAGCATGCGGCTTGTGCGCAAAGCTTCAGACTGCGGCGGGACCGTAACTCTGGTAAGCCTGCTTGCTCATTTGACGTTAGATGTCACCTGCAAGAACTTCACCCGCATCTGGTTTATGCTGCTACCTGTTGTTAGGTGACACGAAGGGCACATGTAGCAAATGCTTTTTCCTGCCCCGTTTTGCTAGACCACGCTCTTCTGTGGCTCTTTAGTGCTTGCCAAACTGCTATGTGTGTGCTGCTGCTTCCATCTGACAAGGAGCACAGCCTTCTGACAGCAGCTTTCAACTTGCCCAAAAAAGACCTTGGCCATTTAGATGTGCTGCAAATCTGTGTGTGTGTAAGGTGCAGGTGCCAGCTCCTGACAAAGGTGTTCTCTCCCTTCAGTTTCTATTTGCCAGACACATTGGAAATGTTTTCCTCTGGCATTCGTATCAAGAGTTGCAGATTGCTTAACTCAGGAGCTCTGAGAATGGAACGACAAGAGGTGTTCCGCTTTCGTCATAAACAGTGCTCCCGAGCGCTTAGCAAGGGGCACAACGAAACGTGTGTGCGGGATACTGACCATTCCCGCCTAGTGCTGGCACTGCACGTACACTGCCAAAAGGCAAAGGAAGGCACTTAGCATGCGGCTTGTGCGCAAAGCTTTCAGACTGCGGCAGGACCGTAGCTGTGGGAAGCCGGCTTGCTCATTAGACGTTAGGTGTCACCTGCAAGAACTTCACCCGCATCTGGTTTATGCTGCTACCTGTTGTTAGGCGACACGTAACAAATGCTTTTTCCTGCCCCGTTTTGCTAGACCACGCTCTTCTGTGGCTCTTTAGTGCTTGCCAAACTGCCCTGTGCGTGCTGCTGCTTCCATCTGACAAGGAGCACAGCCTTCTGACAGCAGCTTTCAACTTGTCGAAGAAAGAGCTTGGCCATTTAGATGTGATGCAAATCTGTGTGTGTGTAAGGTGCAGGTGCAAGCTCCTGACAAAGGTGTTCTCCAGGTTCAGTTTCTCCCTGCCAGACACATTGGAAATGTTTTCCTCTGGCATTCACGCCTAGAGTTGCAGATTGCTTAACCCAGGAGCTCTGAGAATGGAGCGGCAAGAGGTGTTCCTCTTTCGTCATAAACAGTGCTCCAGAACGCTTGGCACCGAGCACAACGAATCGTGTGTGCAGGATACTGACCATTCCCGCCTAGTGCTGGCAATGCACGAGCACTGCTAAAAGGCAAAGGAAGGCGCTTAGCATCCGGCTTGTGCGCAAAGCTTTCAGACTGCCAGAGGACCGCAGCTGTGGTAAGCCAGCTTGCTCATTTGAGGTTAGATGTCACCTGCAAGAACTTCACCCGCATCTGGTTTATGCTGCTACCTGTTGTTAGGCGACACAAAGGGCACATGTAGCAAATGCTTTTTCCTGTTTCATTTTGCTAGACCACGCTCTTCTGTGGCTCTTTAGTGCTTGCCAAACTGCCCTGTGCGTGCTGCTGCTTCCATCTGACAAGGAGCACAGCCTTCTGACAGCAGCTTTCAACTTGTCGAAGAAAGAGCTTGGCCATTTAGATGTGATGCAAATCTGTGTGTGTGTAAGGTGCAGGTGCAAGCTCCTGACAAAGGTGTTCTCCAGGTTCAGTTTCTCCCTGCCAGACACATTGGAAATGTTTTCTTCTATCATTCGCACCAAGAGTCGTAGATTACTTAATTCAGGAGCTCTGAGAATGGAGCGGCAAGAGGTGTTCCGCTTACGTCATAAACAGTGCTCCAGAGCGCTTAGCAACGGGCACAACGAAACGTGTGTGCGGGATAGTGAGCATTCCCGCCTAGTGCTGGCAATGCACGAGCACTGCCAAAAGGCAAAGGAAGGCACTTAGCATCCGACTTCTGCGCAAAGCTTTCAGACTGCCAGAGGACCGCAGCTGTGGTAAGCCCGCTTGCTCATTTGACATTAGATGTCGCCTGCAAGAACTTCACCTGCATCTGGTTTATGCTGCTAACTGTTGTTAGGTGACACGAAGGGCACCTGTAGCAAATGCTTTTTCCTGGCCCGTTTTGCTAGACCACGCTCTTCTGTGGCTCTTTAGTATTTGCCAAACTCCTATGTGCGTGCTGCTGCTTCCATCTGACAAGGAGCACAGCCTTCTGACAGCAGCTTTCAACTTGCCTAAGAACGAGCTTGGCCATTTAGATGTGATGCAAATCTGTGTGTGTGTCAAGTGCAGGTGCAACCTCCTGAGAAAGGTTTTCTCTCCCTTCAGTTTCTATTTGCCAGACACATTGGAAATGTTTTCCTCTGGCATTCGAATCAAGAGTTGCAGATTGCTTAACCCAGGAGCTCTGAGAATGGAGCGGCAAGAGGTGTTCCGCTTTCGTCATAAACAGTGCTCCAGAGCTATTGGGAACGGGCACAATGAATCGTGTGTGCGGGATAGTGACCATTCCCGCCTAGTGCTGGCAATGCACGAGCACTGGCAAAAGGCAAAGTAAGGCGCTTAGCATCCGACTTCTGCGCAAAGCTTTCAGACTGCCAGAGGACCGCAGCTGTGGTAAGCCCGCTTGCTCATTTGACATTAGATGTCGCCTGCAAGAACTTCACCCGCATCTGGTTTATGCTGCTACCTGTTTTTAGGTGACACGAAGGGCACATGTAGCAAATGCTTTTTCCTGCCCCGTTTTGCTAGACCACGCTCTTCTGTGCGTCTTTAGTGCTTGCCAAACTGCTATGTGCGTGCTGCTGCTTCCATCTGACAAGGAGCACAGCCTTCTGACAGCAGCATTCAACTTTTCGAAGAAAGAGCTAGGCCATTTAGATGTGATGCAAATCTGTGTGTGTCTAAGGTGCAGGGTCAAGCTTCTGACAAAGGTTTTCTCTCCCTTCAGTTTCTATTTGCCAGACACATTGGAAATGTTTTCCTCTATCATTCGCACCAAGAGTCGCAGATTACTTAACTCAGGAGCTCTGAGAATGGAACGGCAAGAGGTGTTCCGCTTACGTCATAAACAGTGCTCCAGAGCGCTTAGCAACGGGCACAACGAAACGTGTGTGCGGGATAGTGACCATTCCCGCCTAGTGCTGGCAAGGCACGAGCACTGCCGAAAGGCAAAGGAAGGCGCTTAGCATCCGGCTTGTTCGCGAAGCTTTCAGACTGCCAGAGGACCGCAGCTGTGGTAAGCCCGCTTGCTCATTTGACATTAGATGTCGCCTGCAAGAACGTCACCCGCAAGAACTTCACCTGCATCTGGTTTATGCTGCTACCTGTTCTTAGGCGACACAAAGGGCACATGTAGCAAATGCTTTTTCCTGCCCCGTTTTGCTAGACCACGCTCTTCTGTGCGTCTTTAGTGCTTGCCAAACTGCTATGTGCGTGCTGCTGCTTCCATCTGACAAGGAGCACAGCCTTCTGACAGCAGCTTTCAACTTGCCTAAGAAAGAGCTTGGCCATTTAGATGTGATGCAAATCTCTGTGTGTTTAAGGTGCAAGTGCAAGCTCCTGACAAAGGTTTTCTCCAGGTTCAGTTTCTCCCTGCCAGACACATTGGAAATGTTTTCCTCTGGCATTCACGCCTAGAGTTGCAGATTGCTTAACCCAGGAGCTCTGAGAATGGAGCGGCAAGAGGTGTTCCTCTTTCGTCATAAACAGTGCTCCAGAGCGCTTAGCAACGGGCACAACGAAACGTGTGTGCGGGATAGTGAGCATTCACGCCTAGTGCTGGCAAGGCACGAGCACTGCCAAAAGGCAAAGGAAGGCGCTTAGCATGCGGTTTGTGCGCAAAGCTTTCAGAGTGCCGGAGGACCGCAGCTGTGGTAAGCCCGCTTGCTCATTTGACGTTAGATGTCACCTGCAAGAACTTCACCCGCATCTGGTTTATGCTGCTACCTGTTGTTAGCCGACACGTAGCAAATGTTTTTTCCTGCCCCGTTTTGCTAGACCACGCTCTTCTGTGCGTCTTTAGTGCTTGCCAAACTGCTATGTGCGTGCTGCTGCTTCCATCTGACAAGGAGCACAGCTTTCTGACAGCAGCTTTCAACTTGTCGAAGAAAGAGCTTGGGCATTTAGATGTGATGCAAATCTGTGTGTGTGTAAGGTGCAGGTGCAAGCTCCGGACAAAGGTGTTCTCCAGGTTCAGTTTCTATTTGCCAGACACATTGGAAATGTTTTCCTCTGGCATTCACGCCAAGAGTCGCAGATTGCCTAACCCAGGACCTCTGAGAATGGAGCGGCAAGATGAGTTCCGCTTTCGTCATAAAGAGTGCTCCAGAGTGCTTGTCACCGGGCACAAAGAATCGTGTGTGTGGGATAGTGAGCATTCACGCCTAGTCCTGGCAATGCACGAGCACTGCCAAAAGGCAAAGGAAGGCGCTTAGCATGCGGCTTGTGCGCAAAGCTTCAGACTGCGGCGGGACCGTAACTCTGGTAAGCCTGCTTGCTCATTTGACGTTAGATGTCACCTGCAAGAACTTCACCCGCATCTGGTTTATGCTGCTACCTGTTGTTAGGTGACACGAAGGGCACATGTAGCAAATGCTTTTTCCTGCCCCGTTTTGCTAGACCACGCTCTTCTGTGGCTCTTTAGTGCTTGCCAAACTGCTATGTGTGTGCTGCTGCTTCCATCTGACAAGGAGCACAGCCTTCTGACAGCAGCTTTCAACTTGCCCAAAAAAGACCTTGGCCATTTAGATGTGCTGCAAATCTGTGTGTGTGTAAGGTGCAGGTGCCAGCTCCTGACAAAGGTGTTCTCTCCCTTCAGTTTCTATTTGCCAGACACATTGGAAATGTTTTCCTCTGGCATTCGTATCAAGAGTTGCAGATTGCTTAACTCAGGAGCTCTGAGAATGGAGCGGCAAGAGGTGTTCCGCTTTCGTCATAAACAGTGCTCCCGAGCGCTTAGCAAGGGGCACAACGAAACGTGTGTGCGGGATACTGACCATTCCCGCCTAGTGCTGGCACTGCACGTACACTGCCAAAAGGCAAAGGAAGGCACTTAGCATGCGGCTTGTGCGCAAAGCTTTCAGACTGCGGCAGGACCGTAGCTGTGGGAAGCCGGCTTGCTCATTAGACGTTAGATGTCACCTGCAAGAACTTCACCCGCATCTGGTTTATGCTGCTACCTGTTGTTAGGCGATACAAAGGGCACATGTAGCAAATGCTTTTTCCTGGCCCGTTTTGCTAGACCACGCTCTTCTGTGGCACTTTAGTGCTTGCCAAACTCCTATGTGCGTGCTGCTGCTTCCATCTGACAAGGAGCACAGCCTTCTGACAGCTGCTTTCAACTTGTCGAAGAAAGAGCTTGGGCATTTAGATGTGATGCAAATCTCTGTGTGTGTAAGGTGCAGGTGCAAGCTCCTGACAAAGGTGTTCTCCAGGTTCAGTTTCTCCCTGCCAGACACATTGGAAATGTTTTCTTCTATCATTCGCACCAAGAGTCGTAGATTACTTAATTCAGGAGCTCTGAGAATGGAGCGGCAAGAGGTGTTCCGCTTACGTCATAAACAGTGCTCCAGAGCGCTTAGCAACGGGCACAACGAAACGTGTGTGCGGGATAGTGAGCATTCCCGCCTAGTGCTGGCAATGCACGAGCACTGGCAAAAGGCAAAGTAAGGCGCTTAGCATCCGACTTCTGCGCAAAGCTTTCAGACTGCCAGAGGACCGCAGCTGTGGTAAGCCCGCTTGCTCATTTGACATTAGATGTCGCCTGCAAGAACTTCACCCGCATCTGGTTTATGCTGCTACCTGTTTTTAGGTGACACGAAGGGCACATGTAGCAAATGCTTTTTCCTGCCCCGTTTTGCTAGACCACGCTCTTCTGTGGCTCTTTAGTGCTTGCCAAACTCCTATGTGCGTGCTGCTGCTTCCATCTGACAAGGAGCACAGCCTTCTGACAGCAGCTTTCAACTTTTCGAAGAAAGAGCTAGGCCATTTAGATGTGATGCAAATCTGTGTGTGTGTAAGGTGCAGGGTCAAGCTTCTGACAAAGGTTTTCTCTCCCTTCAGTTTCTATTTGCCAGACACATTGGAAATGTTTTCCTCTATCATTCGCACCAAGAGTCGCAGATTACTTAACTCAGGAGCTCTGAGAATGGAACGGCAAGAGGTGTTCCGCTTACGTCATAAACAGTGCTCCAGAGCGCTTAGCAACGGGCACAACGAAACGTGTGTGCGGGATAGTGACCATTCCCGCCTAGTGCTGGCAAGGCACGAGCACTGCCGAAAGGCAAAGGAAGGCGCTTAGCATCCGGCTTGTTCGCGAAGCTTTCAGACTGCCAGAGGACCGCAGCTGTGGTAAGCCCGCTTGCTCATTTGACATTAGATGTCGCCTGCAAGAACGTCACCCGCAAGAACTTCACCTGCATCTGGTTTATGCTGCTACCTGTTCTTAGGCGACACAAAGGGCACATGTAGCAAATGCTTTTTCCTGCCCCGTTTTGCTAGACCACGCTCTTCTGTGCGTCTTTAGTGCTTGCCAAACTGCTATGTGCGTGCTGCTGCTTCCATCTGACAAGGAGCACAGCCTTCTGACAGCAGCTTTCAACTTGCCTAAGAAAGAGCTTGGCCATTTAGATGTGATGCAAATCTGTGTGTGTTTAAGGTGCAAGTGCAAGCTCCTGTCAAAGGTTTTCTCCAGGTTCAGTTTCTCCCTGCCAGACACATTGGAAATGTTTTCCTCTGGCATTCGCAGCAAAAGTTGCAGATTACTTAACTCAGGAGCTCTGAGAATGGAGCGGCAAGAGGTGTTCCGCTTACGTCATAAACAGTGCTCCAGAGCGCTTAGCAACGGGCACAACGAAACGTGTGTGCGGGATAGTGAGCATTCACGCCTAGTGCTGGCAATGCACGAGCACTGTCAAAAGGCAAAGGAAGGCGCTTAGCATGCGGTTTGTGCGCAAAGCTTTCAGAGTGCCGGAGGACCGCAGCTGTGGTAAGCCCGCTTGCTCATTTGACGTTAGATGTCACCTGCAAGAACTTCACCCGCATCTGGTTTATGCTGCTACCTGTTGTTAGCCGACACGTAGCAAATGCTTTTTCCTGCCCCGTTTTGCTAGACCACGCTCTTCTGTGCGTCTTTAGTGCTTGCCAAACTGCTATGTGCGTGCTGCTGCTTCCATCTGACAAGGAGCACAGCCTTCTGACAGCAGCTTTCAACTTGTCGAAGAAAGAGCTTGGGCATTTAGATGTGATGCAAATCTGTGTGTGTGTAAGGTGCAGGTGCCAGCTCCTGACAAAGGTGTTCTCTCCCTTCAGTTTCTATTTGCCAGACACATTGGAAATGTTTTCCTCTGGCATTCGTATCAAGAGTTGCAGATTGCTTAACTCAGGAGCTCTGAGAATGGAGCGGCAAGAGGTGTTCCGCTTTCGTCATAAACAGTGCTCCCGAGCGCTTAGCAAGGGGCACAACGAAACGTGTGTGCGGGATAGTGACCATTCCCGCCTAGTGCTGGCACTGCACGTACACTGCCAAAAGGCAAAGGAAGGCACTTAGCATGCGGCTTGTGCGCAAAGCTTTCAGACTGCCAGAGGACCGTAGCTGTGGGAAGCCGGCTTGCTCATTAGACGTTAGGTGTCACCTGCAAGAACTTCACCCGCATCTGGTTTATGCTGCTACCTGTTGTTAGGCGACACGTAACAAATGCTTTTTCCTGCCCCATTTTGCTAGACCACGCTCTTCTGTGGCTCTTTAGTGCTTGCCAAACTGCTATGTGCGTGCTGCTGCTTCCATCTGACAAGGAGCACAGCCTTCTGACAGCAGCTTTCAACTTGTCGAAGAAAGAGCTTGGCCATTTAGATGTGATGCAAATCTGTGTGTGTGTAAGGTGCAGGTGCAAGCTCCTGACAAAGGTGTTCTCCAGGTTCAGTTTCTCCCTGCCAGACACATTGGAAAGGTTTTCCTCTGGCATTCGAATCAAGAGTTGCAGATTGCTTAACCCAGGAGCTCTGAGAATGGAGCGGCAAGAGGTGTTCCGCTTTCGTCATAAACAGTGCTCCAGAACGCTTGGCACCGAGCACAACGAATCGTGTGTGCAGGATAGTGACCATTTCCGCCTAGTGCTGGCAATGCACGAGCACTGCTAAAAGGCAAAGGAAGGCGCTTAGCATCCGGCTTGTGTGCAAAGCTTTCAGACTGCCAGAGGACCGCAGCTGTGGTAAGCCCATTGCTCATTTGACGTTAGATGTCGCCTGCAAGAACTTCACCCGCATCTGGTTTATGCTGCTACCTGTTGTTAGGCGACAACAAGGGCACATGTAGCAAATGCTTTTTCCTGTTTCATTTTACTAGACCACGCTCTTCTGTGGCTCTTTAGTGCTTGCCAAACTGCCCTGTGCGTGCTGCTGCTTCCATCTGACAAGGAACACAGCCTTCTGACAGCAGCTTTCAACTTGTCGAAGAAAGAGCTTGGGCATTTAGATGTGCTGCAAATCTGTGTGTGTGTAAGGTGCAGGTGCAAGCTCCTGACAAAGGTGTTCTCCAGGTTCAGTTTCTCCCTGCCAGACACATTGGAAATGTTTTCCTCTGGCATTCACGCCAAGAGTCGCAGATTGCCTAACCCAGGACCTCTGAGAATGGAGCGGCAAGATGAGTTCCGCTTTCGTCATAAAGAGTGCTCCAGAGTGCTTGTCACCGGGCACAAAGAATCGTGTGTGTGGGATAGTGAGCATTCACGCCTAGTCCTGGCAATGCACGAGCACTGCCAAAAGGCAAAGGAAGGCGCTTAGCATGCGGCTTGTGCGCAAAGCTTCAGACTGCGGCGGGACCGTAACTCTGGTAAGCCTGCTTGCTCATTTGACGTTAGATGTCACCTGCAAGAACTTCACCCGCATCTGGTTTATGCTGCTACCTGTTGTTAGGTGACACGAAGGGCACATGTAGCAAATGCTTTTTCCTGCCCCGTTTTGCTAGACCACGCTCTTCTGTGGCTCTTTAGTGCTTGCCAAACTGCTATGTGTGTGCTGCTGCTTCCATCTGACAAGGAGCACAGCCTTCTGACAGCAGCTTTCAACTTGCCCAAAAAAGACCTTGGCCATTTAGATGTGCTGCAAATCTGTGTGTGTGTAAGGTGCAGGTGCCAGCTCCTGACAAAGGTGTTCTCTCCCTTCAGTTTCTATTTGCCAGACACATTGGAAATGTTTTCCTCTGGCATTCGTATCAAGAGTTGCAGATTGCTTAACTCAGGAGCTCTGAGAATGGAGCGGCAAGAGGTGTTCCGCTTTCGTCATAAACAGTGCTCCCGAGCGCTTAGCAAGGGGCACAACGAAACGTGTGTGCGGGATACTGACCATTCCCGCCTAGTGCTGGCACTGCACGTACACTGCCAAAAGGCAAAGGAAGGCACTTAGCATGCGGCTTGTGCGCAAAGCTTTCAGACTGCGGCAGGACCGTAGCTGTGGGAAGCCGGCTTGCTCATTAGACGTTAGGTGTCACCTGCAAGAACTTCACCCGCATCTGGTTTATGCTGCTACCTGTTGTTAGGCGACACGTAACAAATGCTTTTTCCTGCCCCGTTTTGCTAGACCACGCTCTTCTGTGGCTCTTTAGTGCTTGCCAAACTGCCCTGTGCGTGCTGCTGCTTCCATCTGACAAGGAACACAGCCTTCTGACAGCAGCTTTCAACTTGTCGAAGAAAGAGCTTGGCCATTTAGATGTGATGCAAATCTGTGTGTGTGTAAGGTGCAGGTGCAAGCTCCTGACAAAGGTGTTCTCCAGGTTCAGTTTCTCCCTGCCAGACACATTGGAAATGTTTTCCTCTGGCATTCACGCCTAGAGTTGCAGATTGCTTAACCCAGGAGCTCTGAGAATGGAGCGGCAAGAGGTGTTCCTCTTTCGTCATAAACAGTGCTCCAGAACGCTTGGCACCGAGCACAACGAATCGTGTGTGCAGGATACTGACCATTCCCGCCTAGTGCTGGCAATGCACGAGCACTGCTAAAAGGCAAAGGAAGGCGCTTAGCATCCGGCTTGTGCGCAAAGCTTTCAGACTGCCAGGGGACCGCAGCTGTGGTAAGCCAGCTTGCTCATTTGTGGTTAGATGTCACCTGCAAGAACTTCACCCGCATCTGGTTTATGCTGCTACCTGTTGTTAGGCGACACAAAGGGCACATGTAGCAAATGCTTTTTCCTGGCCCGTTTTGCTAGACCACGCTCTTCTGTGGCACTTTAGTGCTTGCCAAACTCCTATGTGCGTGCTGCTGCTTCCATCTGACAAGGAGCACAGCCTTCTGACAGCTGCTTTCAACTTGTCGAAGAAAGAGCTTGGGCATTTAGATGTGATGCAAATCTGTGTGTGTGTAAGGTGCAGGTGCAAGCTCCTGACAAAGGTGTTCTCCAGGTTCAGTTTCTCCCTGCCAGACACATTGGAAATGTTTTCTTCTATCATTCGCACCAAGAGTCGTAGATTACTTAATTCAGGAGCTCTGAGAATGGAGCGGCAAGAGGTGTTCCGCTTACGTCATAAACAGTGCTCCAGAGCGCTTAGCAACGGGCACAACGAAACGTGTGTGCGGGATAGTGAGCATTCCCGCCTAGTGCTGGCAATGCACGAGCACTGGCAAAAGGCAAAGTAAGGCGCTTAGCATCCGACTTCTGCGCAAAGCTTTCAGACTGCCAGAGGACCGCAGCTGTGGTAAGCCCGCTTGCTCATTTGACATTAGATGTCGCCTGCAAGAACGTCACCCGCATCTGGTTTATGCTGCTACCTGTTTTTAGGTGACACGAAGGGCACATGTAGCAAATGCTTTTTCCTGCCCCGTTTTGCTAGACCACGCTCTTCTGTGGCTCTTTAGTGCTTGCCAAACTCCTATGTGCGTGCTGCTGCTTCCATCTGACAAGGAGCACAGCCTTCTGACAGCAGCATTCAACTTTTCGAAGAAAGAGCTAGGCCATTTAGATGTGATGCAAATCTGTGTGTGTCTAAGGTGCAGGGTCAAGCTTCTGACAAAGGTTTTCTCTCCCTTCAGTTTCTATTTGCCAGACACATTGGAAATGTTTTCCTCTATCATTCGCACCAAGAGTCGCAGATTACTTAACTCAGGAGCTCTGAGAATGGAACGGCAAGAGGTGTTCCGCTTACGTCATAAACAGTGCTCCAGAGCGCTTAGCAACGGGCACAACGAAACGTGTGTGCGGGATAGTGAGCATTCCCGCCTAGTGCTGGCAAGGCACGAGCACTGCCGAAAGGCAAAGGAAGGCGCTTAGCATCCGGCTTGTTCGCGAAGCTTTCAGACTGCCAGAGGACCGCAGCTGTGGTAAGCCCGCTTGCTCATTTGACATTAGATGTCGCCTGCAAGAACGTCACCCGCAAGAACTTCACCTGCATCTGGTTTATGCTGCTACCTGTTCTTAGGCGACACAAAGGGCACATGTAGCAAATGCTTTTTCCTGCCCCGTTTTGCTAGACCACGCTCTTCTGTGCGTCTTTAGTGCTTGCCAAACTGCTATGTGCGTGCTGCTGCTTCCATCTGACAAGGAGCACAGCCTTCTGACAGCAGCTTTCAACTTGCCTAAGAAAGAGCTTGGCCATTTAGATGTGATGCAAATCTGTGTGTGTTTAAGGTGCAAGTGCAAGCTCCTGACAAAGGTTTTCTCCAGGTTCAGTTTCTCCCTGCCAGACACATTGGAAATGTTTTCCTCTGGCATTCGCAGCAAAAGTTGCAGATTACTTAACTCAGGAGCTCTGAGAATGGAGCGGCAAGAGGTGTTCCGCTTACGTCATAAACAGTGCTCCAGAGCGCTTAGCAACGGGCACAACGAAACGTGTGTGCGGGATAGTGAGCATTCACGCCTAGTGCTGGCAATGCACGAGCACTGTCAAAAGGCAAAGGAAGGCGCTTAGCATGCGGTTTGTGCGCAAAGCTTTCAGAGTGCCGGAGGACCGCAGCTGTGGTAAGCCCGCTTGCTCATTTGACGTTAGCTGTCGGCTGCAAGAACTTCACCCGCATCTGGTTTATGCTGCTACCTGTTGTTAGCCGACACGTAGCAAATGCTTTTTCCTGCCCCGTTTTGCTAGACCACGCTCTTCTGTGCGTCTTTAGTGCTTGCCAAACTGCTATGTGCGTGCTGCTGCTTCCATCTGACAAGGAGCACAGCCTTCTGACAGCAGCTTTCAACTTGTCGAAGAAAGAGCTTGGGCATTTAGATGTGATGCAAATCTGTGTGTGTGTAAGGTGCAGGTGCCAGCTCCTGACAAAGGTGTTCTCTCCCTTCAGTTTCTATTTGCCAGACACATTGGAAATGTTTTCCTCTGGCATTCGTATCAAGAGTTGCAGATTGCTTAACTCAGGAGCTCTGAGAATGGAGCGGCAAGAGGTGTTCCGCTTTCGTCATAAACAGTGCTCCCGAGCGCTTAGCAAGGGGCACAACGAAACGTGTGTGCGGGATAGTGACCATTCCCGCCTAGTGCTGGCACTGCACGTACACTGCCAAAAGGCAAAGGAAGGCACTTAGCATGCGGCTTGTGCGCAAAGCTTTCAGACTGCCAGAGGACCGTAGCTGTGGGAAGCCGGCTTGCTCATTAGACGTTAGGTGTCACCTGCAAGAACTTCACCCGCATCTGGTTTATGCTGCTACCTGTTGTTAGGCGACACGTAACAAATGCTTTTTCCTGCCCCATTTTGCTAGACCACGCTCTTCTGTGGCTCTTTAGTGCTTGCCAAACTGCTATGTGCGTGCTGCTGCTTCCATCTGACAAGGAGCACAGCCTTCTGACAGCAGCTTTCAACTTGTCGAAGAAAGAGCTTGGCCATTTAGATGTGATGCAAATCTGTGTGTGTGTAAGGTGCAGGTGCAAGCTCCTGACAAAGGTGTTCTCCAGGTTCAGTTTCTCCCTGCCAGACACATTGGAAAGGTTTTCCTCTGGCATTCGAATCAAGAGTTGCAGATTGCTTAACCCAGGAGCTCTGAGAATGGAGCGGCAAGAGGTGTTCCGCTTTCGTCATAAACAGTGCTCCAGAACGCTTGGCACCGAGCACAACGAATCGTGTGTGCAGGATAGTGACCATTTCCGCCTAGTGCTGGCAATGCACGAGCACTGCTAAAAGGCAAAGGAAGGCGCTTAGCATCCGGCTTGTGTGCAAAGCTTTCAGACTGCCAGAGGACCGCAGCTGTGGTAAGCCCATTGCTCATTTGACGTTAGATGTCGCCTGCAAGAACTTCACCCGCATCTGGTTTATGCTGCTACCTGTTGTTAGGCGACAACAAGGGCACATGTAGCAAATGCTTTTTCCTGTTTCATTTTACTAGACCACGCTCTTCTGTGGCTCTTTAGTGCTTGCCAAACTGCCCTGTGCGTGCTGCTGCTTCCATCTGACAAGGAACACAGCCTTCTGACAGCAGCTTTCAACTTGTCGAAGAAAGAGCTTGGGCATTTAGATGTGCTGCAAATCTGTGTGTGTGTAAGGTGCAGGTGCAAGCTCCTGACAAAGGTGTTCTCCAGGTTCAGTTTCTCCCTGCCAGACACATTGGAAATGTTTTCCTCTGGCATTCACGCCAAGAGTCGCAGATTGCCTAACCCAGGACCTCTGAGAATGGAGCGGCAAGATGAGTTCCGCTTTCGTCATAAAGAGTGCTCCAGAGTGCTTGTCACCGGGCACAAAGAATCGTGTGTGTGGGATAGTGAGCATTCACGCCTAGTCCTGGCAATGCACGAGCACTGCCAAAAGGCAAAGGAAGGCGCTTAGCATGCGGCTTGTGCGCAAAGCTTCAGACTGCGGCGGGACCGTAACTCTGGTAAGCCTGCTTGCTCATTTGACGTTAGATGTCACCTGCAAGAACTTCACCCGCATCTGGTTTATGCTGCTACCTGTTGTTAGGTGACACGAAGGGCACATGTAGCAAATGCTTTTTCCTGCCCCGTTTTGCTAGACCACGCTCTTCTGTGGCTCTTTAGTGCTTGCCAAACTGCTATGTGTGTGCTGCTGCTTCCATCTGACAAGGAGCACAGCCTTCTGACAGCAGCTTTCAACTTGCCCAAAAAAGACCTTGGCCATTTAGATGTGCTGCAAATCTGTGTGTGTGTAAGGTGCAGGTGCCAGCTCCTGACAAAGGTGTTCTCTCCCTTCAGTTTCTATTTGCCAGACACATTGGAAATGTTTTCCTCTGGCATTCGTATCAAGAGTTGCAGATTGCTTAACTCAGGAGCTCTGAGAATGGAGCGGCAAGAGGTGTTCCGCTTTCGTCATAAACAGTGCTCCCGAGCGCTTAGCAAGGGGCACAACGAAACGTGTGTGCGGGATACTGACCATTCCCGCCTAGTGCTGGCACTGCACGTACACTGCCAAAAGGCAAAGGAAGGCACTTAGCATGCGGCTTGTGCGCAAAGCTTTCAGACTGCGGCAGGACCGTAGCTGTGGGAAGCCGGCTTGCTCATTAGACGTTAGGTGTCACCTGCAAGAACTTCACCCGCATCTGGTTTATGCTGCTACCTGTTGTTAGGCGACACGTAACAAATGCTTTTTCCTGCCCCGTTTTGCTAGACCACGCTCTTCTGTGGCTCTTTAGTGCTTGCCATCTGCCCTGTGCGTGCTGCTGCTTCCATCTGACAAGGAACACAGCCTTCTGACAGCAGCTTTCAACTTGTCGAAGAAAGAGCTTGGCCATTTAGATGTGATGCAAATCTGTGTGTGTGTAAGGTGCAGGTGCAAGCTCCTGACAAAGGTGTTCTCCAGGTTCAGTTTCTCCCTGCCAGACACATTGGAAATGTTTTCCTCTGGCATTCACGCCTAGAGTTGCAGATTGCTTAACCCAGGAGCTCTGAGAATGGAGCGGCAAGAGGTGTTCCTCTTTCGTCATAAACAGTGCTCCAGAACGCTTGGCACCGAGCACAACGAATCGTGTGTGCAGGATAGTGACCATTCCCGCCTAGTGCTGGCAATGCACGAGCACTGCTAAAAGGCAAAGGAAGGCGCTTAGCATCCGGCTTGTGCGCAAAGCTTTCAGACTGCCAGAGGACCGCAGCTGTGGTAAGCCAGCTTGCTCATTTGAGGTTAGATGTCACCTGCAAGAACTTCACCCGCATCTGGTTTATGCTGCTACCTGTTGTTAGGCGACACAAAGGGCACATGTAGCAAATGCTTTTTCCTGTTTCATTTTGCTAGACCACGCTCTTCTGTGGCACTTTAGTGCTTGCCAAACTCCTATGTGCGTGCTGCTGCTTCCATCTGACAAGGAGCACAGCCTTCTGACAGCTGCTTTCAACTTGTCGAAGAAAGAGCTTGGGCATTTAGATGTGATGCAAATCTCTGTGTGTGTAAGGTGCAGGTGCAAGCTCCTGACAAAGGTGTTCTCCAGGTTCAGTTTCTCCCTGCCAGACACATTGGAAATGTTTTCTTCTATCATTCGCACCAAGAGTCGTAGATTACTTAATTCAGGAGCTCTGAGAATGGAGCGGCAAGAGGTGTTCCGCTTACGTCATAAACAGTGCTCCAGAGCGCTTAGCAACGGGCACAACGAAACGTGTGTGCGGGATAGTGAGCATTCCCGCCTAGTGCTGGCAATGCACGAGCACTGCCAAAAGGCAAAGGAAGGCACTTAGCATCCGACTTCTGCGCAAAGCTTTCAGACTGCCAGAGGACCGCAGCTGTGGTAAGCCCGCTTGCTCATTTGACATTAGATGTCGCCTGCAAGAACTTCACCTGCATCTGGTTTATGCTGCTAACTGTTGTTAGGTGACACGAAGGGCACCTGTAGCAAATGCTTTTTCCTGGCCCGTTTTGCTAGACCACGCTCTTCTGTGGCTCTTTAGTATTTGCCAAACTGCTATGTGCGTGCTGCTGCTTCCATCTGACAAGGAGCACAGCCTTCTGACAGCAGCTTTCAACTTGCCTAAGAACGAGCTTGGCCATTTAGATGTGATGCAAATCTGTGTGTGTGTCAAGTGCAGGTGCAACCTCCTGAGAAAGGTTTTCTCTCCCTTCAGTTTCTATTTGCCAGACACATTGGAAATGTTTTCCTCTGGCATTCGAATCAAGAGTTGCAGATTGCTTAACCCAGGAGCTCTGAGAATGGAGCGGCAAGAGGTGTTCCGCTTTCGTCATAAACAGTGCTCCAGAGCTATTGGGAACGGGCACAATGAATCGTGTGTGCGGGATAGTGACCATTCCCGCCTAGTGCTGGCAATGCACGAGCACTGGCAAAATGCAAAGTAAGGCGCTTAGCATCCGACTTCTGCGCAAAGCTTTCAGACTGCCAGAGGACCGCAGCTGTGGTAAGCCCGCTTGCTCATTTGACATTAGATGTCGCCTGCAAGAACTTCACCCGCATCTGGTTTATGCTGCTACCTGTTTTTAGGTGACACGAAGGGCACATGTAGCAAATGCTTTTTCCTGCCCCGTTTTGCTAGACCACGCTCTTCTGTGCGTCTTTAGTGCTTGCCAAACTGCTATGTGCGTGCTGCTGCTTCCATCTGACAAGGAGCACAGCCTTCTGACAGCAGCATTCAACTTTTCGAAGAAAGAGCTAGGCCATTTAGATGTGATGCAAATCTGTGTGTGTCTAAGGTGCAGGGTCAAGCTTCTGACAAAGGTTTTCTCTCCCTTCAGTTTCTATTTGCCAGACACATTGGAAATGTTTTCCTCTATCATTCGCACCAAGAGTCGCAGATTACTTAACTCAGGAGCTCTGAGAATGGAACGGCAAGAGGTGTTCCGCTTACGTCATAAACAGTGCTCCAGAGCGCTTAGCAACGGGCACAACGAAACGTGTGTGCGGGATAGTGACCATTCCCGCCTAGTGCTGGCAAGGCACGAGCACTGCCGAAAGGCAAAGGAAGGCGCTTAGCATCCGGCTTGTTCGCGAAGCTTTCAGACTGCCAGAGGACCGCAGCTGTGGTAAGCCCGCTTGCTCATTTGACATTAGATGTCGCCTGCAAGAACGTCACCCGCAAGAACTTCACCTGCATCTGGTTTATGCTGCTACCTGTTCTTAGGCGACACAAAGGGCACATGTAGCAAATGCTTTTTCCTGCCCCGTTTTGCTAGACCACGCTCTTCTGTGCGTCTTTAGTGCTTGCCAAACTGCTATGTGCGTGCTGCTGCTTCCATCTGACAAGGAGCACAGCCTTCTGACAGCAGCTTTCAACTTGCCTAAGAAAGAGCTTGGCCATTTAGATGTGATGCAAATCTCTGTGTGTTTAAGGTGCAAGTGCAAGCTCCTGACAAAGGTTTTCTCCAGGTTCAGTTTCTCCCTGCCAGACACATTGGAAATGTTTTCCTCTGGCATTCGCAGCAAAAGTTGCAGATTACTTAACTCAGGAGCTCTGAGAATGGAGCGGCAAGAGGTGTTCCGCTTTCGTCATAAACAGTGCTCCAGAGCGCTTAGCAACGGGCACAACGAAACGTGTGTGCGGGATAGTGAGCATTCACGCCTAGTGCTGGCAAGGCACGAGCACTGCCAAAAGGCAAAGGAAGGCGCTTAGCATGCGGTTTGTGCGCAAAGCTTTCAGAGTGCCGGAGGACCGCAGCTGTGGTAAGCCCGCTTGCTCATTTGACGTTAGATGTCACCTGCAAGAACTTCACCCGCATCTGGTTTATGCTGCTACCTGTTGTTAGGCGACACGTAACAAATGCTTTTTCCTGCCCCATTTTGCTAGACCACGCTCTTCTGTGGCTCTTTAGTGCTTGCCAAACTGCTATGTGCGTGCTGCTGCTTCCATCTGACAAGGAGCACAGCCTTCTGACAGCAGCTTTCAACTTGTCGAAGAAAGAGCTTGGCCATTTAGATGTGATGCAAATCTGTGTGTGTGTAAGGTGCAGGTGCAAGCTCCTGACAAAGGTGTTCTCCAGGTTCAGTTTCTCCCTGCCAGACACATTGGAAAGGTTTTCCTCTGGCATTCGAATCAAGAGTTGCAGATTGCTTAACCCAGGAGCTCTGAGAATGGAGCGGCAAGAGGTGTTCCGCTTTCGTCATAAACAGTGCTCCAGAACGCTTGGCACCGAGCACAACGAATCGTGTGTGCAGGATAGTGACCATTTCCGCCTAGTGCTGGCAATGCACGAGCACTGCTAAAAGGCAAAGGAAGGCGCTTAGCATCCGGCTTGTGTGCAAAGCTTTCAGACTGCCAGAGGACCGCAGCTGTGGTAAGCCCATTGCTCATTTGACGTTAGATGTCGCCTGCAAGAACTTCACCCGCATCTGGTTTATGCTGCTACCTGTTGTTAGGCGACAACAAGGGCACATGTAGCAAATGCTTTTTCCTGTTTCATTTTACTAGACCACGCTCTTCTGTGGCTCTTTAGTGCTTGCCAAACTGCCCTGTGCGTGCTGCTGCTTCCATCTGACAAGGAACACAGCCTTCTGACAGCAGCTTTCAACTTGTCGAAGAAAGAGCTTGGGCATTTAGATGTGCTGCAAATCTGTGTGTGTGTAAGGTGCAGGTGCAAGCTCCTGACAAAGGTGTTCTCCAGGTTCAGTTTCTCCCTGCCAGACACATTGGAAATGTTTTCCTCTGGCATTCACGCCAAGAGTCGCAGATTGCCTAACCCAGGACCTCTGAGAATGGAGCGGCAAGATGAGTTCCGCTTTCGTCATAAAGAGTGCTCCAGAGTGCTTGTCACCGGGCACAAAGAATCGTGTGTGTGGGATAGTGAGCATTCACGCCTAGTCCTGGCAATGCACGAGCACTGCCAAAAGGCAAAGGAAGGCGCTTAGCATGCGGCTTGTGCGCAAAGCTTCAGACTGCGGCGGGACCGTAACTCTGGTAAGCCTGCTTGCTCATTTGACGTTAGATGTCACCTGCAAGAACTTCACCCGCATCTGGTTTATGCTGCTACCTGTTGTTAGGTGACACGAAGGGCACATGTAGCAAATGCTTTTTCCTGCCCCGTTTTGCTAGACCACGCTCTTCTGTGGCTCTTTAGTGCTTGCCAAACTGCTATGTGTGTGCTGCTGCTTCCATCTGACAAGGAGCACAGCCTTCTGACAGCAGCTTTCAACTTGCCCAAAAAAGACCTTGGCCATTTAGATGTGCTGCAAATCTGTGTGTGTGTAAGGTGCAGGTGCCAGCTCCTGACAAAGGTGTTCTCTCCCTTCAGTTTCTATTTGCCAGACACATTGGAAATGTTTTCCTCTGGCATTCGTATCAAGAGTTGCAGATTGCTTAACTCAGGAGCTCTGAGAATGGAGCGGCAAGAGGTGTTCCGCTTTCGTCATAAACAGTGCTCCCGAGCGCTTAGCAAGGGGCACAACGAAACGTGTGTGCGGGATACTGACCATTCCCGCCTAGTGCTGGCACTGCACGTACACTGCCAAAAGGCAAAGGAAGGCACTTAGCATGCGGCTTGTGCGCAAAGCTTTCAGACTGCGGCAGGACCGTAGCTGTGGGAAGCCGGCTTGCTCATTAGACGTTAGGTGTCACCTGCAAGAACTTCACCCGCATCTGGTTTATGCTGCTACCTGTTGTTAGGCGACACGTAACAAATGCTTTTTCCTGCCCCGTTTTGCTAGACCACGCTCTTCTGTGGCTCTTTAGTGCTTGCCAAACTGCCCTGTGCGTGCTGCTGCTTCCATCTGACAAGGAACACAGCCTTCTGACAGCAGCTTTCAACTTGTCGAAGAAAGAGCTTGGCCATTTAGATGTGATGCAAATCTGTGTGTGTGTAAGGTGCAGGTGCAAGCTCCTGACAAAGGTGTTCTCCAGGTTCAGTTTCTCCCTGCCAGACACATTGGAAATGTTTTCCTCTGGCATTCACGCCTAGAGTTGCAGATTGCTTAACCCAGGAGCTCTGAGAATGGAGCGGCAAGAGGTGTTCCTCTTTCGTCATAAACAGTGCTCCAGAACGCTTGGCACCGAGCACAACGAATCGTGTGTGCAGGATACTGACCATTCCCGCCTAGTGCTGGCAATGCACGAGCACTGCTAAAAGGCAAAGGAAGGCGCTTAGCATCCGGCTTGTGCGCAAAGCTTTCAGACTGCCAGGGGACCGCAGCTGTGGTAAGCCAGCTTGCTCATTTGTGGTTAGATGTCACCTGCAAGAACTTCACCCGCATCTGGTTTATGCTGCTACCTGTTGTTAGGCGACACAAAGGGCACATGTAGCAAATGCTTTTTCCTGGCCCGTTTTGCTAGACCACGCTCTTCTGTGGCACTTTAGTGCTTGCCAAACTCCTATGTGCGTGCTGCTGCTTCCATCTGACAAGGAGCACAGCCTTCTGACAGCTGCTTTCAACTTGTCGAAGAAAGAGCTTGGGCATTTAGATGTGATGCAAATCTGTGTGTGTGTAAGGTGCAGGTGCAAGCTCCTGACAAAGGTGTTCTCCAGGTTCAGTTTCTCCCTGCCAGACACATTGGAAATGTTTTCTTCTATCATTCGCACCAAGAGTCGTAGATTACTTAATTCAGGAGCTCTGAGAATGGAGCGGCAAGAGGTGTTCCGCTTACGTCATAAACAGTGCTCCAGAGCGCTTAGCAACGGGCACAACGAAACGTGTGTGCGGGATAGTGAGCATTCCCGCCTAGTGCTGGCAATGCACGAGCACTGGCAAAAGGCAAAGTAAGGCGCTTAGCATCCGACTTCTGCGCAAAGCTTTCAGACTGCCAGAGGACCGCAGCTGTGGTAAGCCCGCTTGCTCATTTGACATTAGATGTCGCCTGCAAGAACGTCACCCGCATCTGGTTTATGCTGCTACCTGTTTTTAGGTGACACGAAGGGCACATGTAGCAAATGCTTTTTCCTGCCCCGTTTTGCTAGACCACGCTCTTCTGTGGCTCTTTAGTGCTTGCCAAACTCCTATGTGCGTGCTGCTGCTTCCATCTGACAAGGAGCACAGCCTTCTGACAGCAGCATTCAACTTTTCGAAGAAAGAGCTAGGCCATTTAGATGTGATGCAAATCTGTGTGTGTCTAAGGTGCAGGGTCAAGCTTCTGACAAAGGTTTTCTCTCCCTTCAGTTTCTATTTGCCAGACACATTGGAAATGTTTTCCTCTATCATTCGCACCAAGAGTCGCAGATTACTTAACTCAGGAGCTCTGAGAATGGAACGGCAAGAGGTGTTCCGCTTACGTCATAAACAGTGCTCCAGAGCGCTTAGCAACGGGCACAACGAAACGTGTGTGCGGGATAGTGAGCATTCCCGCCTAGTGCTGGCAAGGCACGAGCACTGCCGAAAGGCAAAGGAAGGCGCTTAGCATCCGGCTTGTTCGCGAAGCTTTCAGACTGCCAGAGGACCGCAGCTGTGGTAAGCCCGCTTGCTCATTTGACATTAGATGTCGCCTGCAAGAACGTCACCCGCAAGAACTTCACCTGCATCTGGTTTATGCTGCTACCTGTTCTTAGGCGACACAAAGGGCACATGTAGCAAATGCTTTTTCCTGCCCCGTTTTGCTAGACCACGCTCTTCTGTGCGTCTTTAGTGCTTGCCAAACTGCTATGTGCGTGCTGCTGCTTCCATCTGACAAGGAGCACAGCCTTCTGACAGCAGCTTTCAACTTGCCTAAGAAAGAGCTTGGCCATTTAGATGTGATGCAAATCTGTGTGTGTTTAAGGTGCAAGTGCAAGCTCCTGACAAAGGTTTTCTCCAGGTTCAGTTTCTCCCTGCCAGACACATTGGAAATGTTTTCCTCTGGCATTCGCAGCAAAAGTTGCAGATTACTTAACTCAGGAGCTCTGAGAATGGAGCGGCAAGAGGTGTTCCGCTTACGTCATAAACAGTGCTCCAGAGCGCTTAGCAACGGGCACAACGAAACGTGTGTGCGGGATAGTGAGCATTCACGCCTAGTGCTGGCAATGCACGAGCACTGTCAAAAGGCAAAGGAAGGCGCTTAGCATGCGGTTTGTGCGCAAAGCTTTCAGAGTGCCGGAGGACCGCAGCTGTGGTAAGCCCGCTTGCTCATTTGACGTTAGCTGTCGGCTGCAAGAACTTCACCCGCATCTGGTTTATGCTGCTACCTGTTGTTAGCCGACACGTAGCAAATGCTTTTTCCTGCCCCGTTTTGCTAGACCACGCTCTTCTGTGCGTCTTTAGTGCTTGCCAAACTGCTATGTGCGTGCTGCTGCTTCCATCTGACAAGGAGCACAGCCTTCTGACAGCAGCTTTCAACTTGTCGAAGAAAGAGCTTGGGCATTTAGATGTGATGCAAATCTGTGTGTGTGTAAGGTGCAGGTGCCAGCTCCTGACAAAGGTGTTCTCTCCCTTCAGTTTCTATTTGCCAGACACATTGGAAATGTTTTCCTCTGGCATTCGTATCAAGAGTTGCAGATTGCTTAACTCAGGAGCTCTGAGAATGGAGCGGCAAGAGGTGTTCCGCTTTCGTCATAAACAGTGCTCCCGAGCGCTTAGCAAGGGGCACAACGAAACGTGTGTGCGGGATAGTGACCATTCCCGCCTAGTGCTGGCACTGCACGTACACTGCCAAAAGGCAAAGGAAGGCACTTAGCATGCGGCTTGTGCGCAAAGCTTTCAGACTGCCAGAGGACCGTAGCTGTGGGAAGCCGGCTTGCTCATTAGACGTTAGGTGTCACCTGCAAGAACTTCACCCGCATCTGGTTTATGCTGCTACCTGTTGTTAGGCGACACGTAACAAATGCTTTTTCCTGCCCCATTTTGCTAGACCACGCTCTTCTGTGGCTCTTTAGTGCTTGCCAAACTGCTATGTGCGTGCTGCTGCTTCCATCTGACAAGGAGCACAGCCTTCTGACAGCAGCTTTCAACTTGTCGAAGAAAGAGCTTGGCCATTTAGATGTGATGCAAATCTGTGTGTGTGTAAGGTGCAGGTGCAAGCTCCTGACAAAGGTGTTCTCCAGGTTCAGTTTCTCCCTGCCAGACACATTGGAAAGGTTTTCCTCTGGCATTCGAATCAAGAGTTGCAGATTGCTTAACCCAGGAGCTCTGAGAATGGAGCGGCAAGAGGTGTTCCGCTTTCGTCATAAACAGTGCTCCAGAACGCTTGGCACCGAGCACAACGAATCGTGTGTGCAGGATAGTGACCATTTCCGCCTAGTGCTGGCAATGCACGAGCACTGCTAAAAGGCAAAGGAAGGCGCTTAGCATCCGGCTTGTGTGCAAAGCTTTCAGACTGCCAGAGGACCGCAGCTGTGGTAAGCCCATTGCTCATTTGACGTTAGATGTCGCCTGCAAGAACTTCACCCGCATCTGGTTTATGCTGCTACCTGTTGTTAGGCGACAACAAGGGCACATGTAGCAAATGCTTTTTCCTGTTTCATTTTACTAGACCACGCTCTTCTGTGGCTCTTTAGTGCTTGCCAAACTGCCCTGTGCGTGCTGCTGCTTCCATCTGACAAGGAACACAGCCTTCTGACAGCAGCTTTCAACTTGTCGAAGAAAGAGCTTGGGCATTTAGATGTGCTGCAAATCTGTGTGTGTGTAAGGTGCAGGTGCAAGCTCCTGACAAAGGTGTTCTCCAGGTTCAGTTTCTCCCTGCCAGACACATTGGAAATGTTTTCCTCTGGCATTCACGCCAAGAGTCGCAGATTGCCTAACCCAGGACCTCTGAGAATGGAGCGGCAAGATGAGTTCCGCTTTCGTCATAAAGAGTGCTCCAGAGTGCTTGTCACCGGGCACAAAGAATCGTGTGTGTGGGATAGTGAGCATTCACGCCTAGTCCTGGCAATGCACGAGCACTGCCAAAAGGCAAAGGAAGGCGCTTAGCATGCGGCTTGTGCGCAAAGCTTCAGACTGCGGCGGGACCGTAACTCTGGTAAGCCTGCTTGCTCATTTGACGTTAGATGTCACCTGCAAGAACTTCACCCGCATCTGGTTTATGCTGCTACCTGTTGTTAGGTGACACGAAGGGCACATGTAGCAAATGCTTTTTCCTGCCCCGTTTTGCTAGACCACGCTCTTCTGTGGCTCTTTAGTGCTTGCCAAACTGCTATGTGTGTGCTGCTGCTTCCATCTGACAAGGAGCACAGCCTTCTGACAGCAGCTTTCAACTTGCCCAAAAAAGACCTTGGCCATTTAGATGTGCTGCAAATCTGTGTGTGTGTAAGGTGCAGGTGCCAGCTCCTGACAAAGGTGTTCTCTCCCTTCAGTTTCTATTTGCCAGACACATTGGAAATGTTTTCCTCTGGCATTCGTATCAAGAGTTGCAGATTGCTTAACTCAGGAGCTCTGAGAATGGAGCGGCAAGAGGTGTTCCGCTTTCGTCATAAACAGTGCTCCCGAGCGCTTAGCAAGGGGCACAACGAAACGTGTGTGCGGGATACTGACCATTCCCGCCTAGTGCTGGCACTGCACGTACACTGCCAAAAGGCAAAGGAAGGCACTTAGCATGCGGCTTGTGCGCAAAGCTTTCAGACTGCGGCAGGACCGTAGCTGTGGGAAGCCGGCTTGCTCATTAGACGTTAGGTGTCACCTGCAAGAACTTCACCCGCATCTGGTTTATGCTGCTACCTGTTGTTAGGCGACACGTAACAAATGCTTTTTCCTGCCCCGTTTTGCTAGACCACGCTCTTCTGTGGCTCTTTAGTGCTTGCCAAACTGCCCTGTGCGTGCTGCTGCTTCCATCTGACAAGGAACACAGCCTTCTGACAGCAGCTTTCAACTTGTCGAAGAAAGAGCTTGGCCATTTAGATGTGATGCAAATCTGTGTGTGTGTAAGGTGCAGGTGCAAGCTCCTGACAAAGGTGTTCTCCAGGTTCAGTTTCTCCCTGCCAGACACATTGGAAATGTTTTCCTCTGGCATTCACGCCTAGAGTTGCAGATTGCTTAACCCAGGAGCTCTGAGAATGGAGCGGCAAGAGGTGTTCCTCTTTCGTCATAAACAGTGCTCCAGAACGCTTGGCACCGAGCACAACGAATCGTGTGTGCAGGATAGTGACCATTCCCGCCTAGTGCTGGCAATGCACGAGCACTGCTAAAAGGCAAAGGAAGGCGCTTAGCATCCGGCTTGTGCGCAAAGCTTTCAGACTGCCAGAGGACCGCAGCTGTGGTAAGCCAGCTTGCTCATTTGAGGTTAGATGTCACCTGCAAGAACTTCACCCGCATCTGGTTTATGCTGCTACCTGTTGTTAGGCGACACAAAGGGCACATGTAGCAAATGCTTTTTCCTGTTTCATTTTGCTAGACCACGCTCTTCTGTGGCACTTTAGTGCTTGCCAAACTCCTATGTGCGTGCTGCTGCTTCCATCTGACAAGGAGCACAGCCTTCTGACAGCTGCTTTCAACTTGTCGAAGAAAGAGCTTGGGCATTTAGATGTGATGCAAATCTCTGTGTGTGTAAGGTGCAGGTGCAAGCTCCTGACAAAGGTGTTCTCCAGGTTCAGTTTCTCCCTGCCAGACACATTGGAAATGTTTTCTTCTATCATTCGCACCAAGAGTCGTAGATTACTTAATTCAGGAGCTCTGAGAATGGAGCGGCAAGAGGTGTTCCGCTTACGTCATAAACAGTGCTCCAGAGCGCTTAGCAACGGGCACAACGAAACGTGTGTGCGGGATAGTGAGCATTCCCGCCTAGTGCTGGCAATGCACGAGCACTGCCAAAAGGCAAAGGAAGGCACTTAGCATCCGACTTCTGCGCAAAGCTTTCAGACTGCCAGAGGACCGCAGCTGTGGTAAGCCCGCTTGCTCATTTGACATTAGATGTCGCCTGCAAGAACTTCACCTGCATCTGGTTTATGCTGCTAACTGTTGTTAGGTGACACGAAGGGCACCTGTAGCAAATGCTTTTTCCTGGCCCGTTTTGCTAGACCACGCTCTTCTGTGGCTCTTTAGTATTTGCCAAACTGCTATGTGCGTGCTGCTGCTTCCATCTGACAAGGAGCACAGCCTTCTGACAGCAGCTTTCAACTTGCCTAAGAACGAGCTTGGCCATTTAGATGTGATGCAAATCTGTGTGTGTGTCAAGTGCAGGTGCAACCTCCTGAGAAAGGTTTTCTCTCCCTTCAGTTTCTATTTGCCAGACACATTGGAAATGTTTTCCTCTGGCATTCGAATCAAGAGTTGCAGATTGCTTAACCCAGGAGCTCTGAGAATGGAGCGGCAAGAGGTGTTCCGCTTTCGTCATAAACAGTGCTCCAGAGCTATTGGGAACGGGCACAATGAATCGTGTGTGCGGGATAGTGACCATTCCCGCCTAGTGCTGGCAATGCACGAGCACTGGCAAAATGCAAAGTAAGGCGCTTAGCATCCGACTTCTGCGCAAAGCTTTCAGACTGCCAGAGGACCGCAGCTGTGGTAAGCCCGCTTGCTCATTTGACATTAGATGTCGCCTGCAAGAACTTCACCCGCATCTGGTTTATGCTGCTACCTGTTTTTAGGTGACACGAAGGGCACATGTAGCAAATGCTTTTTCCTGCCCCGTTTTGCTAGACCACGCTCTTCTGTGCGTCTTTAGTGCTTGCCAAACTGCTATGTGCGTGCTGCTGCTTCCATCTGACAAGGAGCACAGCCTTCTGACAGCAGCATTCAACTTTTCGAAGAAAGAGCTAGGCCATTTAGATGTGATGCAAATCTGTGTGTGTCTAAGGTGCAGGGTCAAGCTTCTGACAAAGGTTTTCTCTCCCTTCAGTTTCTATTTGCCAGACACATTGGAAATGTTTTCCTCTATCATTCGCACCAAGAGTCGCAGATTACTTAACTCAGGAGCTCTGAGAATGGAGCGGCAAGAGGTGTTCCGCTTTCGTCATAAACAGTGCTCCCGAGCGCTTAGCAAGGGGCACAACGAAACGTGTGTGCGGGATACTGACCATTCCCGCCTAGTGCTGGCACTGCACGTACACTGCCAAAAGGCAAAGGAAGGCACTTAGCATGCGGCTTGTGCGCAAAGCTTTCAGACTGCGGCAGGACCGTAGCTGTGGGAAGCCGGCTTGCTCATTAGACGTTAGGTGTCACCTGCAAGAACTTCACCCGCATCTGGTTTATGCTGCTACCTGTTGTTAGGCGACACGTAACAAATGCTTTTTCCTGCCCCGTTTTGCTAGACCACGCTCTTCTGTGGCTCTTTAGTGCTTGCCAAACTGCCCTGTGCGTGCTGCTGCTTCCATCTGACAAGGAACACAGCCTTCTGACAGCAGCTTTCAACTTGTCGAAGAAAGAGCTTGGCCATTTAGATGTGATGCAAATCTGTGTGTGTGTAAGGTGCAGGTGCAAGCTCCTGACAAAGGTGTTCTCCAGGTTCAGTTTCTCCCTGCCAGACACATTGGAAATGTTTTCCTCTGGCATTCACGCCTAGAGTTGCAGATTGCTTAACCCAGGAGCTCTGAGAATGGAGCGGCAAGAGGTGTTCCTCTTTCGTCATAAACAGTGCTCCAGAACGCTTGGCACCGAGCACAACGAATCGTGTGTGCAGGATAGTGACCATTCCCGCCTAGTGCTGGCAATGCACGAGCACTGCTAAAAGGCAAAGGAAGGCGCTTAGCATCCGGCTTGTGCGCAAAGCTTTCAGACTGCCAGAGGACCGCAGCTGTGGTAAGCCAGCTTGCTCATTTGAGGTTAGATGTCACCTGCAAGAACTTCACCCGCATCTGGTTTATGCTGCTACCTGTTGTTAGGCGACACAAAGGGCACATGTAGCAAATGCTTTTTCCTGTTTCATTTTGCTAGACCACGCTCTTCTGTGGCACTTTAGTGCTTGCCAAACTCCTATGTGCGTGCTGCTGCTTCCATCTGACAAGGAGCACAGCCTTCTGACAGCTGCTTTCAACTTGTCGAAGAAAGAGCTTGGGCATTTAGATGTGATGCAAATCTCTGTGTGTGTAAGGTGCAGGTGCAAGCTCCTGACAAAGGTGTTCTCCAGGTTCAGTTTCTCCCTGCCAGACACATTGGAAATGTTTTCTTCTATCATTCGCACCAAGAGTCGTAGATTACTTAATTCAGGAGCTCTGAGAATGGAGCGGCAAGAGGTGTTCCGCTTACGTCATAAACAGTGCTCCAGAGCGCTTAGCAACGGGCACAACGAAACGTGTGTGCGGGATAGTGAGCATTCCCGCCTAGTGCTGGCAATGCACGAGCACTGCCAAAAGGCAAAGGAAGGCACTTAGCATCCGACTTCTGCGCAAAGCTTTCAGACTGCCAGAGGACCGCAGCTGTGGTAAGCCCGCTTGCTCATTTGACATTAGATGTCGCCTGCAAGAACTTCACCTGCATCTGGTTTATGCTGCTAACTGTTGTTAGGTGACACGAAGGGCACCTGTAGCAAATGCTTTTTCCTGGCCCGTTTTGCTAGACCACGCTCTTCTGTGGCTCTTTAGTATTTGCCAAACTGCTATGTGCGTGCTGCTGCTTCCATCTGACAAGGAGCACAGCCTTCTGACAGCAGCTTTCAACTTGCCTAAGAACGAGCTTGGCCATTTAGATGTGATGCAAATCTGTGTGTGTGTCAAGTGCAGGTGCAACCTCCTGAGAAAGGTTTTCTCTCCCTTCAGTTTCTATTTGCCAGACACATTGGAAATGTTTTCCTCTGGCATTCGAATCAAGAGTTGCAGATTGCTTAACCCAAGAGCTCTGAGAATGGAGCGGCAAGAGGTGTTCCGCTTTCGTCATAAACAGTGCTCCAGAGCTATTGGGAACGGGCACAATGAATCGTGTGTGCGGGATAGTGACCATTCCCGCCTAGTGCTGGCAATGCACGAGCACTGGCAAAATGCAAAGTAAGGCGCTTAGCATCCGACTTCTGCGCAAAGCTTTCAGACTGCCAGAGGACCGCAGCTGTGGTAAGCCCGCTTGCTCATTTGACATTAGATGTCGCCTGCAAGAACTTCACCCGCATCTGGTTTATGCTGCTACCTGTTTTTAGGTGACACGAAGGGCACATGTAGCAAATGCTTTTTCCTGCCCCGTTTTGCTAGACCACGCTCTTCTGTGCGTCTTTAGTGCTTGCCAAACTGCTATGTGCGTGCTGCTGCTTCCATCTGACAAGGAGCACAGCCTTCTGACAGCAGCATTCAACTTTTCGAAGAAAGAGCTAGGCCATTTAGATGTGATGCAAATCTGTGTGTGTCTAAGGTGCAGGGTCAAGCTTCTGACAAAGGTTTTCTCTCCCTTCAGTTTCTATTTGCCAGACACATTGGAAATGTTTTCCTCTATCATTCGCACCAAGAGTCGCAGATTACTTAACTCAGGAGCTCTGAGAATGGAACGGCAAGAGGTGTTCCGCTTACGTCATAAACAGTGCTCCAGAGCGCTTAGCAACGGGCACAACGAAACGTGTGTGCGGGATAGTGACCATTCCCGCCTAGTGCTGGCAAGGCACGAGCACTGCCGAAAGGCAAAGGAAGGCGCTTAGCATCCGGCTTGTTCGCGAAGCTTTCAGACTGCCAGAGGACCGCAGCTGTGGTAAGCCCGCTTGCTCATTTGACATTAGATGTCGCCTGCAAGAACGTCACCCGCAAGAACTTCACCTGCATCTGGTTTATGCTGCTACCTGTTCTTAGGCGACACAAAGGGCACATGTAGCAAATGCTTTTTCCTGCCCCGTTTTGCTAGACCACGCTCTTCTGTGCGTCTTTAGTGCTTGCCAAACTGCTATGTGCGTGCTGCTGCTTCCATCTGACAAGGAGCACAGCCTTCTGACAGCAGCTTTCAACTTGCCTAAGAAAGAGCTTGGCCATTTAGATGTGATGCAAATCTCTGTGTGTTTAAGGTGCAAGTGCAAGCTCCTGACAAAGGTTTTCTCCAGGTTCAGTTTCTCCCTGCCAGACACATTGGAAATGTTTTCCTCTGGCATTCGCAGCAAAAGTTGCAGATTACTTAACTCAGGAGCTCTGAGAATGGAGCGGCAAGAGGTGTTCCGCTTTCGTCATAAACAGTGCTCCAGAGCGCTTAGCAACGGGCACAACGAAACGTGTGTGCGGGATAGTGAGCATTCACGCCTAGTGCTGGCAAGGCACGAGCACTGCCAAAAGGCAAAGGAAGGCGCTTAGCATGCGGTTTGTGCGCAAAGCTTTCAGAGTGCCGGAGGACCGCAGCTGTGGTAAGCCCGCTTGCTCATTTGACGTTAGATGTCACCTGCAAGAACTTCACCCGCATCTGGTTTATGCTGCTACCTGTTGTTAGCCGACACGTAGCAAATGTTTTTTCCTGCCCCGTTTTGCTAGACCACGCTCTTCTGTGCGTCTTTAGTGCTTGCCAAACTGCTATGTGCGTGCTGCTGCTTCCATCTGACAAGGAGCACAGCTTTCTGACAGCAGCTTTCAACTTGTCGAAGAAAGAGCTTGGGCATTTAGATGTGATGCAAATCTGTGTGTGTGTAAGGTGCAGGTGCAAGCTCCGGACAAAGGTGTTCTCCAGGTTCAGTTTCTATTTGCCAGACACATTGGAAATGTTTTCCTCTGGCATTCACGCCAAGAGTCGCAGATTGCCTAACCCAGGACCTCTGAGAATGGAGCGGCAAGATGAGTTCCGCTTTCGTCATAAAGAGTGCTCCAGAGTGCTTGTCACCGGGCACAAAGAATCGTGTGTGTGGGATAGTGAGCATTCACGCCTAGTCCTGGCAATGCACGAGCACTGCCAAAAGGCAAAGGAAGGCGCTTAGCATGCGGCTTGTGCGCAAAGCTTCAGACTGCGGCGGGACCGTAACTCTGGTAAGCCTGCTTGCTCATTTGACGTTAGATGTCACCTGCAAGAACTTCACCCGCATCTGGTTTATGCTGCTACCTGTTGTTAGGTGACACGAAGGGCACATGTAGCAAATGCTTTTTCCTGCCCCGTTTTGCTAGACCACGCTCTTCTGTGGCTCTTTAGTGCTTGCCAAACTGCTATGTGTGTGCTGCTGCTTCCATCTGACAAGGAGCACAGCCTTCTGACAGCAGCTTTCAACTTGCCCAAAAAAGACCTTGGCCATTTAGATGTGATGCAAATCTGTGTGTGTGTAAGGTGCAGGTGCCAGCTCCTGACAAAGGTGTTCTCTCCCTTCAGTTTCTATTTGCCAGACACATTGGAAATGTTTTCCTCTGGCATTCGTATCAAGAGTTGCAGATTGCTTAACTCAGGAGCTCTGAGAATGGAGCGGCAAGAGGTGTTCCGCTTTCGTCATAAACAGTGCTCCCGAGCGCTTAGCAAGGGGCACAACGAAACGTGTGTGCGGGATACTGACCATTCCCGCCTAGTGCTGGCACTGCACGTACACTGCCAAAAGGCAAAGGAAGGCACTTAGCATGCGGCTTGTGCGCAAAGCTTTCAGACTGCCAGAGGACCGTAGCTGTGGGAAGCCGGCTTGCTCATTAGACGTTAGGTGTCACCTGCAAGAACTTCACCCGCATCTGGTTTATGCTGCTACCTGTTGTTAGGCGACACGTAACAAATGCTTTTTCCTGCCCCGTTTTGCTAGACCACGCTCTTCTGTGGCTCTTTAGTGCTTGCCAAACTGCCCTGTGCGTGCTGCTGCTTCCATCTGACAAGGAACACAGCCTTCTGACAGCAGCTTTCAACTTGTCGAAGAAAGAGCTTGGCCATTTAGATGTGATGCAAATCTGTGTGTGTGTAAGGTTCAGGTGCAAGCTCCTGACAAAGGTGTTCTCCAGGTTCAGTTTCTCCCTGCCAGACACATTGGAAATGTTTTCCTCTGGCATTCACGCCTAGAGTTGCAGATTGCTTAACCCAGGAGCTCTGAGAATGGAGCGGCAAGAGGTGTTCCTCTTTCGTCATAAACAGTGCTCCAGAACGCTTGGCACCGAGCACAACGAATCGTGTGTGCAGGATAGTGACCATTCCCGCCTAGTGCTGGCAATGCACGAGCACTGCTAAAAGGCAAAGGAAGGCGCTTAGCATCCGGCTTGTGCGCAAAGCTTTCAGACTGCCAGAGGACCGCAGCTGTGGTAAGCCAGCTTGCTCATTTGAGGTTAGATGTCACCTGCAAGAACTTCACCTGCATCTGGTTTATGCTGCTACCTGTTGTTAGGCGACACAAAGGGCACATGTAGCAAATGCTTTTTCCTGTTTCATTTTGCTAGACCACGCTCTTCTGTGGCACTTTAGTGCTTGCCAAACTCCTATGTGCGTGCTGCTGCTTCCATCTGACAAGGAGCACAGCCTTCTGACAGCTGCTTTCAACTTGTCGAAGAAAGAGCTTGGGCATTTAGATGTGATGCAAATCTCTGTGTGTGTAAGGTGCAGGTGCAAGCTCCTGACAAAGGTGTTCTCCAGGTTCAGTTTCTCCCTGCCAGACACATTGGAAATGTTTTCTTCTATCATTCGCACCAAGAGTCGTAGATTACTTAATTCAGGAGCTCTGAGAATGGAGCGGCAAGAGGTGTTCCGCTTACGTCATAAACAGTGCTCCAGAGCGCTTAGCAACGGGCACAACGAAACGTGTGTGCGGGATAGTGAGCATTCCCGCCTAGTGCTGGCAATGCACGAGCACTGCCAAAAGGCAAAGGAAGGCACTTAGCATCCGACTTCTGCGCAAAGCTTTCAGAATGCCAGAGGACCGCAGCTGTGGTAAGCCCGCTTGCTCATTTGACATTAGATGTCGCCTGCAAGAACTTCACCTGCATCTGGTTTATGCTGCTAACTGTTGTTAGGTGACACGAAGGGCACCTGTAGCAAATGCTTTTTCCTGGCCCGTTTTGCTAGACCACGCTCTTCTCTGGCTCTTTAGTATTTGCCAAACTCCTATGTGCGTGCTGCTGCTTCCATCTGACAAGGAGCACAGCCTTCTGACAGCAGCTTTCAACTTGCCTAAGAAAGAGCTTGGCCATTTAGATGTGATGCAAATCTGTGTGTGTGTCAAGTGCAGGTGCAACCTCCTGAGAAAGGTTTTCTCTCCCTTCAGTTTCTATTTGCCAGACACATTGGAAATGTTTTCCTCTGGCATTCGAATCAAGAGTTGCAGATTGCTTAACCCAGGAGCTCTGAGAATGGAGCGGCAAGAGGTGTTCCGCTTTCGTCATAAACAGTGCTCCAGAGCTATTGGGAACGGGCACAATGAATCGTGTGTGCGGGATAGTGACCATTCCCGCCTAGTGCTGGCAATGCACGAGCACTGGCAAAAGGCAAAGTAAGGCGCTTAGCATCCGACTTCTGCGCAAAGCTTTCAGACTGCCAGAGGACCGCAGCTGTGGTAAGCCCGCTTGCTCATTTGACATTAGATGTCGCCTGCAAGAACTTCACCCGCATCTGGTTTATGCTGCTACCTGTTGTTAGCCGACACGTAGCAAATGTTTTTTCCTGCCCCGTTTTGCTAGACCACGCTCTTCTGTGCGTCTTTAGTGCTTGCCAAACTGCTATGTGCGTGCTGCTGCTTCCATCTGACAAGGAGCACAGCTTTCTGACAGCAGCTTTCAACTTGTCGAAGAAAGAGCTTGGGCATTTAGATGTGATGCAAATCTGTGTGTGTGTAAGGTGCAGGTGCAAGCTCCGGACAAAGGTGTTCTCCAGGTTCAGTTTCTATTTGCCAGACACATTGGAAATGTTTTCCTCTGGCATTCACGCCAAGAGTCGCAGATTGCCTAACCCAGGACCTCTGAGAATGGAGCGGCAAGATGAGTTCCGCTTTCGTCATAAAGAGTGCTCCAGAGTGCTTGTCACCGGGCACAAAGAATCGTGTGTGTGGGATAGTGAGCATTCACGCCTAGTCCTGGCAATGCACGAGCACTGCCAAAAGGCAAAGGAAGGCGCTTAGCATGCGGCTTGTGCGCAAAGCTTCAGACTGCGGCGGGACCGTAACTCTGGTAAGCCTGCTTGCTCATTTGACGTTAGATGTCACCTGCAAGAACTTCACCCGCATCTGGTTTATGCTGCTACCTGTTGTTAGGTGACACGAAGGGCACATGTAGCAAATGCTTTTTCCTGCCCCGTTTTGCTAGACCACGCTCTTCTGTGGCTCTTTAGTGCTTGCCAAACTGCTATGTGTGTGCTGCTGCTTCCATCTGACAAGGAGCACAGCCTTCTGACAGCAGCTTTCAACTTGCCCAAAAAAGACCTTGGCCATTTAGATGTGCTGCAAATCTGTGTGTGTGTAAGGTGCAGGTGCCAGCTCCTGACAAAGGTGTTCTCTCCCTTCAGTTTCTATTTGCCAGACACATTGGAAATGTTTTCCTCTGGCATTCGTATCAAGAGTTGCAGATTGCTTAACTCAGGAGCTCTGAGAATGGAGCGGCAAGAGGTGTTCCGCTTTCGTCATAAACAGTGCTCCCGAGCGCTTAGCAAGGGGCACAACGAAACGTGTGTGCGGGATACTGACCATTCCCGCCTAGTGCTGGCACTGCACGTACACTGCCAAAAGGCAAAGGAAGGCACTTAGCATGCGGCTTGTGCGCAAAGCTTTCAGACTGCGGCAGGACCGTAGCTGTGGGAAGCCGGCTTGCTCATTAGACGTTAGGTGTCACCTGCAAGAACTTCACCCGCATCTGGTTTATGCTGCTACCTGTTGTTAGGCGACACGTAACAAATGCTTTTTCCTGCCCCGTTTTGCTAGACCACGCTCTTCTGTGGCTCTTTAGTGCTTGCCAAACTGCCCTGTGCGTGCTGCTGCTTCCATCTGACAAGGAACACAGCCTTCTGACAGCAGCTTTCAACTTGTCGAAGAAAGAGCTTGGCCATTTAGATGTGATGCAAATCTGTGTGTGTGTAAGGTGCAGGTGCAAGCTCCTGACAAAGGTGTTCTCCAGGTTCAGTTTCTCCCTGCCAGACACATTGGAAAGGTTTTCCTCTGGCATTCGAATCAAGAGTTGCAGATTGCTTAACCCAGGAGCTCTGAGAATGGAGCGGCAAGAGGTGTTCCGCTTTCGTCATAAACAGTGCTCCAGAACGCTTGGCACCGAGCACAACGAATCGTGTGTGCAGGATAGTGACCATTTCCGCCTAGTGCTGGCAATGCACGAGCACTGCTAAAAGGCAAAGGAAGGCGCTTAGCATCCGGCTTGTGTGCAAAGCTTTCAGACTGCCAGAGGACCGCAGCTGTGGTAAGCCCATTGCTCATTTGACGTTAGATGTCGCCTGCAAGAACTTCACCCGCATCTGGTTTATGCTGCTACCTGTTGTTAGGCGACAACAAGGGCACATGTAGCAAATGCTTTTTCCTGTTTCATTTTACTAGACCACGCTCTTCTGTGGCTCTTTAGTGCTTGCCAAACTGCCCTGTGCGTGCTGCTGCTTCCATCTGACAAGGAACACAGCCTTCTGACAGCAGCTTTCAACTTGTCGAAGAAAGAGCTTGGGCATTTAGATGTGCTGCAAATCTGTGTGTGTGTAAGGTGCAGGTGCAAGCTCCTGACAAAGGTGTTCTCCAGGTTCAGTTTCTCCCTGCCAGACACATTGGAAATGTTTTCCTCTGGCATTCACGCCAAGAGTCGCAGATTGCCTAACCCAGGACCTCTGAGAATGGAGCGGCAAGATGAGTTCCGCTTTCGTCATAAAGAGTGCTCCAGAGTGCTTGTCACCGGGCACAAAGAATCGTGTGTGTGGGATAGTGAGCATTCACGCCTAGTCCTGGCAATGCACGAGCACTGCCAAAAGGCAAAGGAAGGCGCTTAGCATGCGGCTTGTGCGCAAAGCTTCAGACTGCGGCGGGACCGTAACTCTGGTAAGCCTGCTTGCTCATTTGACGTTAGATGTCACCTGCAAGAACTTCACCCGCATCTGGTTTATGCTGCTACCTGTTGTTAGGTGACACGAAGGGCACATGTAGCAAATGCTTTTTCCTGCCCCGTTTTGCTAGACCACGCTCTTCTGTGGCTCTTTAGTGCTTGCCAAACTGCTATGTGTGTGCTGCTGCTTCCATCTGACAAGGAGCACAGCCTTCTGACAGCAGCTTTCAACTTGCCCAAAAAAGACCTTGGCCATTTAGATGTGCTGCAAATCTGTGTGTGTGTAAGGTGCAGGTGCCAGCTCCTGACAAAGGTGTTCTCTCCCTTCAGTTTCTATTTGCCAGACACATTGGAAATGTTTTCCTCTGGCATTCGTATCAAGAGTTGCAGATTGCTTAACTCAGGAGCTCTGAGAATGGAGCGGCAAGAGGTGTTCCGCTTTCGTCATAAACAGTGCTCCCGAGCGCTTAGCAAGGGGCACAACGAAACGTGTGTGCGGGATACTGACCATTCCCGCCTAGTGCTGGCACTGCACGTACACTGCCAAAAGGCAAAGGAAGGCACTTAGCATGCGGCTTGTGCGCAAAGCTTTCAGACTGCGGCAGGACCGTAGCTGTGGGAAGCCGGCTTGCTCATTAGACGTTAGGTGTCACCTGCAAGAACTTCACCCGCATCTGGTTTATGCTGCTACCTGTTGTTAGGCGACACGTAACAAATGCTTTTTCCTGCCCCGTTTTGCTAGACCACGCTCTTCTGTGGCTCTTTAGTGCTTGCCAAACTGCCCTGTGCGTGCTGCTGCTTCCATCTGACAAGGAACACAGCCTTCTGACAGCAGCTTTCAACTTGTCGAAGAAAGAGCTTGGCCATTTAGATGTGATGCAAATCTGTGTGTGTGTAAGGTGCAGGTGCAAGCTCCTGACAAAGGTGTTCTCCAGGTTCAGTTTCTCCCTGCCAGACACATTGGAAATGTTTTCCTCTGGCATTCACGCCTAGAGTTGCAGATTGCTTAACCCAGGAGCTCTGAGAATGGAGCGGCAAGAGGTGTTCCTCTTTCGTCATAAACAGTGCTCCAGAACGCTTGGCACCGAGCACAACGAATCGTGTGTGCAGGATACTGACCATTCCCGCCTAGTGCTGGCAATGCACGAGCACTGCTAAAAGGCAAAGGAAGGCGCTTAGCATCCGGCTTGTGCGCAAAGCTTTCAGACTGCCAGGGGACCGCAGCTGTGGTAAGCCAGCTTGCTCATTTGTGGTTAGATGTCACCTGCAAGAACTTCACCCGCATCTGGTTTATGCTGCTACCTGTTGTTAGGCGACACAAAGGGCACATGTAGCAAATGCTTTTTCCTGGCCCGTTTTGCTAGACCACGCTCTTCTGTGGCACTTTAGTGCTTGCCAAACTCCTATGTGCGTGCTGCTGCTTCCATCTGACAAGGAGCACAGCCTTCTGACAGCTGCTTTCAACTTGTCGAAGAAAGAGCTTGGGCATTTAGATGTGATGCAAATCTGTGTGTGTGTAAGGTGCAGGTGCAAGCTCCTGACAAAGGTGTTCTCCAGGTTCAGTTTCTCCCTGCCAGACACATTGGAAATGTTTTCTTCTATCATTCGCACCAAGAGTCGTAGATTACTTAATTCAGGAGCTCTGAGAATGGAGCGGCAAGAGGTGTTCCGCTTATGTCATAAACAGTGCTCCAGAGCGCTTAGCAACGGGCACAACGAAACGTGTGTGCGGGATAGTGAGCATTCCCGCCTAGTGCTGGCAATGCACGAGCACTGGCAAAAGGCAAAGTAAGGCGCTTAGCATCCGACTTCTGCGCAAAGCTTTCAGACTGCCAGAGGACCGCAGCTGTGGTAAGCCCGCTTGCTCATTTGACATTAGATGTCGCCTGCAAGAACGTCACCCGCATCTGGTTTATGCTGCTACCTGTTTTTAGGTGACACGAAGGGCACATGTAGCAAATGCTTTTTCCTGCCCCGTTTTGCTAGACCACGCTCTTCTGTGGCTCTTTAGTGCTTGCCAAACTCCTATGTGCGTGCTGCTGCTTCCATCTGACAAGGAGCACAGCCTTCTGACAGCAGCATTCAACTTTTCGAAGAAAGAGCTAGGCCATTTAGATGTGATGCAAATCTGTGTGTGTCTAAGGTGCAGGGTCAAGCTTCTGACAAAGGTTTTCTCTCCCTTCAGTTTCTATTTGCCAGACACATTGGAAATGTTTTCCTCTATCATTCGCACCAAGAGTCGCAGATTACTTAACTCAGGAGCTCTGAGAATGGAACGGCAAGAGGTGTTCCGCTTACGTCATAAACAGTGCTCCAGAGCGCTTAGCAACGGGCACAACGAAACGTGTGTGCGGGATAGTGAGCATTCCCGCCTAGTGCTGGCAAGGCACGAGCACTGCCGAAAGGCAAAGGAAGGCGCTTAGCATCCGGCTTGTTCGCGAAGCTTTCAGACTGCCAGAGGACCGCAGCTGTGGTAAGCCCGCTTGCTCATTTGACATTAGATGTCGCCTGCAAGAACGTCACCCGCAAGAACTTCACCTGCATCTGGTTTATGCTGCTACCTGTTCTTAGGCGACACAAAGGGCACATGTAGCAAATGCTTTTTCCTGCCCCGTTTTGCTAGACCACGCTCTTCTGTGCGTCTTTAGTGCTTGCCAAACTGCTATGTGCGTGCTGCTGCTTCCATCTGACAAGGAGCACAGCCTTCTGACAGCAGCTTTCAACTTGCCTAAGAAAGAGCTTGGCCATTTAGATGTGATGCAAATCTGTGTGTGTTTAAGGTGCAAGTGCAAGCTCCTGACAAAGGTTTTCTCCAGGTTCAGTTTCTCCCTGCCAGACACATTGGAAATGTTTTCCTCTGGCATTCGCAGCAAAAGTTGCAGATTACTTAACTCAGGAGCTCTGAGAATGGAGCGGCAAGAGGTGTTCCGCTTACGTCATAAACAGTGCTCCAGAGCGCTTAGCAACGGGCACAACGAAACGTGTGTGCGGGATAGTGAGCATTCACGCCTAGTGCTGGCAATGCACGAGCACTGTCAAAAGGCAAAGGAAGGCGCTTAGCATGCGGTTTGTGCGCAAAGCTTTCAGAGTGCCGGAGGACCGCAGCTGTGGTAAGCCCGCTTGCTCATTTGACGTTAGCTGTCGGCTGCAAGAACTTCACCCGCATCTGGTTTATGCTGCTACCTGTTGTTAGCCGACACGTAGCAAATGCTTTTTCCTGCCCCGTTTTGCTAGACCACGCTCTTCTGTGCGTCTTTAGTGCTTGCCAAACTGCTATGTGCGTGCTGCTGCTTCCATCTGACAAGGAGCACAGCCTTCTGACAGCAGCTTTCAACTTGTCGAAGAAAGAGCTTGGGCATTTAGATGTGATGCAAATCTGTGTGTGTGTAAGGTGCAGGTGCCAGCTCCTGACAAAGGTGTTCTCTCCCTTCAGTTTCTATTTGCCAGACACATTGGAAATGTTTTCCTCTGGCATTCGTATCAAGAGTTGCAGATTGCTTAACTCAGGAGCTCTGAGAATGGAGCGGCAAGAGGTGTTCCGCTTTCGTCATAAACAGTGCTCCCGAGCGCTTAGCAAGGGGCACAACGAAACGTGTGTGCGGGATAGTGACCATTCCCGCCTAGTGCTGGCACTGCACGTACACTGCCAAAAGGCAAAGGAAGGCACTTAGCATGCGGCTTGTGCGCAAAGCTTTCAGACTGCCAGAGGACCGTAGCTGTGGGAAGCCGGCTTGCTCATTAGACGTTAGGTGTCACCTGCAAGAACTTCACCCGCATCTGGTTTATGCTGCTACCTGTTGTTAGGCGACACGTAACAAATGCTTTTTCCTGCCCCATTTTGCTAGACCACGCTCTTCTGTGGCTCTTTAGTGCTTGCCAAACTGCTATGTGCGTGCTGCTGCTTCCATCTGACAAGGAGCACAGCCTTCTGACAGCAGCTTTCAACTTGTCGAAGAAAGAGCTTGGCCATTTAGATGTGATGCAAATCTGTGTGTGTGTAAGGTGCAGGTGCAAGCTCCTGACAAAGGTGTTCTCCAGGTTCAGTTTCTCCCTGCCAGACACATTGGAAAGGTTTTCCTCTGGCATTCGAATCAAGAGTTGCAGATTGCTTAACCCAGGAGCTCTGAGAATGGAGCGGCAAGAGGTGTTCCGCTTTCGTCATAAACAGTGCTCCAGAACGCTTGGCACCGAGCACAACGAATCGTGTGTGCAGGATAGTGACCATTTCCGCCTAGTGCTGGCAATGCACGAGCACTGCTAAAAGGCAAAGGAAGGCGCTTAGCATCCGGCTTGTGTGCAAAGCTTTCAGACTGCCAGAGGACCGCAGCTGTGGTAAGCCCATTGCTCATTTGACGTTAGATGTCGCCTGCAAGAACTTCACCCGCATCTGGTTTATGCTGCTACCTGTTGTTAGGCGACAACAAGGGCACATGTAGCAAATGCTTTTTCCTGTTTCATTTTACTAGACCACGCTCTTCTGTGGCTCTTTAGTGCTTGCCAAACTGCCCTGTGCGTGCTGCTGCTTCCATCTGACAAGGAACACAGCCTTCTGACAGCAGCTTTCAACTTGTCGAAGAAAGAGCTTGGGCATTTAGATGTGCTGCAAATCTGTGTGTGTGTAAGGTGCAGGTGCAAGCTCCTGACAAAGGTGTTCTCCAGGTTCAGTTTCTCCCTGCCAGACACATTGGAAATGTTTTCCTCTGGCATTCACGCCAAGAGTCGCAGATTGCCTAACCCAGGACCTCTGAGAATGGAGCGGCAAGATGAGTTCCGCTTTCGTCATAAAGAGTGCTCCAGAGTGCTTGTCACCGGGCACAAAGAATCGTGTGTGTGGGATAGTGAGCATTCACGCCTAGTCCTGGCAATGCACGAGCACTGCCAAAAGGCAAAGGAAGGCGCTTAGCATGCGGCTTGTGCGCAAAGCTTCAGACTGCGGCGGGACCGTAACTCTGGTAAGCCTGCTTGCTCATTTGACGTTAGATGTCACCTGCAAGAACTTCACCCGCATCTGGTTTATGCTGCTACCTGTTGTTAGGTGACACGAAGGGCACATGTAGCAAATGCTTTTTCCTGCCCCGTTTTGCTAGACCACGCTCTTCTGTGGCTCTTTAGTGCTTGCCAAACTGCTATGTGTGTGCTGCTGCTTCCATCTGACAAGGAGCACAGCCTTCTGACAGCAGCTTTCAACTTGCCCAAAAAAGACCTTGGCCATTTAGATGTGCTGCAAATCTGTGTGTGTGTAAGGTGCAGGTGCCAGCTCCTGACAAAGGTGTTCTCTCCCTTCAGTTTCTATTTGCCAGACACATTGGAAATGTTTTCCTCTGGCATTCGTATCAAGAGTTGCAGATTGCTTAACTCAGGAGCTCTGAGAATGGAGCGGCAAGAGGTGTTCCGCTTTCGTCATAAACAGTGCTCCCGAGCGCTTAGCAAGGGGCACAACGAAACGTGTGTGCGGGATACTGACCATTCCCGCCTAGTGCTGGCACTGCACGTACACTGCCAAAAGGCAAAGGAAGGCACTTAGCATGCGGCTTGTGCGCAAAGCTTTCAGACTGCGGCAGGACCGTAGCTGTGGGAAGCCGGCTTGCTCATTAGACGTTAGGTGTCACCTGCAAGAACTTCACCCGCATCTGGTTTATGCTGCTACCTGTTGTTAGGCGACACGTAACAAATGCTTTTTCCTGCCCCGTTTTGCTAGACCACGCTCTTCTGTGGCTCTTTAGTGCTTGCCAAACTGCCCTGTGCGTGCTGCTGCTTCCATCTGACAAGGAACACAGCCTTCTGACAGCAGCTTTCAACTTGTCGAAGAAAGAGCTTGGCCATTTAGATGTGATGCAAATCTGTGTGTGTGTAAGGTGCAGGTGCAAGCTCCTGACAAAGGTGTTCTCCAGGTTCAGTTTCTCCCTGCCAGACACATTGGAAATGTTTTCCTCTGGCATTCACGCCTAGAGTTGCAGATTGCTTAACCCAGGAGCTCTGAGAATGGAGCGGCAAGAGGTGTTCCTCTTTCGTCATAAACAGTGCTCCAGAACGCTTGGCACCGAGCACAACGAATCGTGTGTGCAGGATAGTGACCATTCCCGCCTAGTGCTGGCAATGCACGAGCACTGCTAAAAGGCAAAGGAAGGCGCTTAGCATCCGGCTTGTGCGCAAAGCTTTCAGACTGCCAGAGGACCGCAGCTGTGGTAAGCCAGCTTGCTCATTTGAGGTTAGATGTCACCTGCAAGAACTTCACCCGCATCTGGTTTATGCTGCTACCTGTTGTTAGGCGACACAAAGGGCACATGTAGCAAATGCTTTTTCCTGTTTCATTTTGCTAGACCACGCTCTTCTGTGGCACTTTAGTGCTTGCCAAACTCCTATGTGCGTGCTGCTGCTTCCATCTGACAAGGAGCACAGCCTTCTGACAGCTGCTTTCAACTTGTCGAAGAAAGAGCTTGGGCATTTAGATGTGATGCAAATCTCTGTGTGTGTAAGGTGCAGGTGCAAGCTCCTGACAAAGGTGTTCTCCAGGTTCAGTTTCTCCCTGCCAGACACATTGGAAATGTTTTCTTCTATCATTCGCACCAAGAGTCGTAGATTACTTAATTCAGGAGCTCTGAGAATGGAGCGGCAAGAGGTGTTCCGCTTACGTCATAAACAGTGCTCCAGAGCGCTTAGCAACGGGCACAACGAAACGTGTGTGCGGGATAGTGAGCATTCCCGCCTAGTGCTGGCAATGCACGAGCACTGCCAAAAGGCAAAGGAAGGCACTTAGCATCCGACTTCTGCGCAAAGCTTTCAGACTGCCAGAGGACCGCAGCTGTGGTAAGCCCGCTTGCTCATTTGACATTAGATGTCGCCTGCAAGAACTTCACCTGCATCTGGTTTATGCTGCTAACTGTTGTTAGGTGACACGAAGGGCACCTGTAGCAAATGCTTTTTCCTGGCCCGTTTTGCTAGACCACGCTCTTCTGTGGCTCTTTAGTATTTGCCAAACTGCTATGTGCGTGCTGCTGCTTCCATCTGACAAGGAGCACAGCCTTCTGACAGCAGCTTTCAACTTGCCTAAGAACGAGCTTGGCCATTTAGATGTGATGCAAATCTGTGTGTGTGTCAAGTGCAGGTGCAACCTCCTGAGAAAGGTTTTCTCTCCCTTCAGTTTCTATTTGCCAGACACATTGGAAATGTTTTCCTCTGGCATTCGAATCAAGAGTTGCAGATTGCTTAACCCAGGAGCTCTGAGAATGGAGCGGCAAGAGGTGTTCCGCTTTCGTCATAAACAGTGCTCCAGAGCTATTGGGAACGGGCACAATGAATCGTGTGTGCGGGATAGTGACCATTCCCGCCTAGTGCTGGCAATGCACGAGCACTGGCAAAATGCAAAGTAAGGCGCTTAGCATCCGACTTCTGCGCAAAGCTTTCAGACTGCCAGAGGACCGCAGCTGTGGTAAGCCCGCTTGCTCATTTGACATTAGATGTCGCCTGCAAGAACTTCACCCGCATCTGGTTTATGCTGCTACCTGTTTTTAGGTGACACGAAGGGCACATGTAGCAAATGCTTTTTCCTGCCCCGTTTTGCTAGACCACGCTCTTCTGTGCGTCTTTAGTGCTTGCCAAACTGCTATGTGCGTGCTGCTGCTTCCATCTGACAAGGAGCACAGCCTTCTGACAGCAGCATTCAACTTTTCGAAGAAAGAGCTAGGCCATTTAGATGTGATGCAAATCTGTGTGTGTCTAAGGTGCAGGGTCAAGCTTCTGACAAAGGTTTTCTCTCCCTTCAGTTTCTATTTGCCAGACACATTGGAAATGTTTTCCTCTATCATTCGCACCAAGAGTCGCAGATTACTTAACTCAGGAGCTCTGAGAATGGAGCGGCAAGAGGTGTTCCGCTTTCGTCATAAACAGTGCTCCCGAGCGCTTAGCAAGGGGCACAACGAAACGTGTGTGCGGGATACTGACCATTCCCGCCTAGTGCTGGCACTGCACGTACACTGCCAAAAGGCAAAGGAAGGCACTTAGCATGCGGCTTGTGCGCAAAGCTTTCAGACTGCGGCAGGACCGTAGCTGTGGGAAGCCGGCTTGCTCATTAGACGTTAGGTGTCACCTGCAAGAACTTCACCCGCATCTGGTTTATGCTGCTACCTGTTGTTAGGCGACACGTAACAAATGCTTTTTCCTGCCCCGTTTTGCTAGACCACGCTCTTCTGTGGCTCTTTAGTGCTTGCCAAACTGCCCTGTGCGTGCTGCTGCTTCCATCTGACAAGGAACACAGCCTTCTGACAGCAGCTTTCAACTTGTCGAAGAAAGAGCTTGGCCATTTAGATGTGATGCAAATCTGTGTGTGTGTAAGGTGCAGGTGCAAGCTCCTGACAAAGGTGTTCTCCAGGTTCAGTTTCTCCCTGCCAGACACATTGGAAATGTTTTCCTCTGGCATTCACGCCTAGAGTTGCAGATTGCTTAACCCAGGAGCTCTGAGAATGGAGCGGCAAGAGGTGTTCCTCTTTCGTCATAAACAGTGCTCCAGAACGCTTGGCACCGAGCACAACGAATCGTGTGTGCAGGATAGTGACCATTCCCGCCTAGTGCTGGCAATGCACGAGCACTGCTAAAAGGCAAAGGAAGGCGCTTAGCATCCGGCTTGTGCGCAAAGCTTTCAGACTGCCAGAGGACCGCAGCTGTGGTAAGCCAGCTTGCTCATTTGAGGTTAGATGTCACCTGCAAGAACTTCACCCGCATCTGGTTTATGCTGCTACCTGTTGTTAGGCGACACAAAGGGCACATGTAGCAAATGCTTTTTCCTGTTTCATTTTGCTAGACCACGCTCTTCTGTGGCACTTTAGTGCTTGCCAAACTCCTATGTGCGTGCTGCTGCTTCCATCTGACAAGGAGCACAGCCTTCTGACAGCTGCTTTCAACTTGTCGAAGAAAGAGCTTGGGCATTTAGATGTGATGCAAATCTCTGTGTGTGTAAGGTGCAGGTGCAAGCTCCTGACAAAGGTGTTCTCCAGGTTCAGTTTCTCCCTGCCAGACACATTGGAAATGTTTTCTTCTATCATTCGCACCAAGAGTCGTAGATTACTTAATTCAGGAGCTCTGAGAATGGAGCGGCAAGAGGTGTTCCGCTTACGTCATAAACAGTGCTCCAGAGCGCTTAGCAACGGGCACAACGAAACGTGTGTGCGGGATAGTGAGCATTCCCGCCTAGTGCTGGCAATGCACGAGCACTGCCAAAAGGCAAAGGAAGGCACTTAGCATCCGACTTCTGCGCAAAGCTTTCAGACTGCCAGAGGACCGCAGCTGTGGTAAGCCCGCTTGCTCATTTGACATTAGATGTCGCCTGCAAGAACTTCACCTGCATCTGGTTTATGCTGCTAACTGTTGTTAGGTGACACGAAGGGCACCTGTAGCAAATGCTTTTTCCTGGCCCGTTTTGCTAGACCACGCTCTTCTGTGGCTCTTTAGTATTTGCCAAACTGCTATGTGCGTGCTGCTGCTTCCATCTGACAAGGAGCACAGCCTTCTGACAGCAGCTTTCAACTTGCCTAAGAACGAGCTTGGCCATTTAGATGTGATGCAAATCTGTGTGTGTGTCAAGTGCAGGTGCAACCTCCTGAGAAAGGTTTTCTCTCCCTTCAGTTTCTATTTGCCAGACACATTGGAAATGTTTTCCTCTGGCATTCGAATCAAGAGTTGCAGATTGCTTAACCCAAGAGCTCTGAGAATGGAGCGGCAAGAGGTGTTCCGCTTTCGTCATAAACAGTGCTCCAGAGCTATTGGGAACGGGCACAATGAATCGTGTGTGCGGGATAGTGACCATTCCCGCCTAGTGCTGGCAATGCACGAGCACTGGCAAAATGCAAAGTAAGGCGCTTAGCATCCGACTTCTGCGCAAAGCTTTCAGACTGCCAGAGGACCGCAGCTGTGGTAAGCCCGCTTGCTCATTTGACATTAGATGTCGCCTGCAAGAACTTCACCCGCATCTGGTTTATGCTGCTACCTGTTTTTAGGTGACACGAAGGGCACATGTAGCAAATGCTTTTTCCTGCCCCGTTTTGCTAGACCACGCTCTTCTGTGCGTCTTTAGTGCTTGCCAAACTGCTATGTGCGTGCTGCTGCTTCCATCTGACAAGGAGCACAGCCTTCTGACAGCAGCATTCAACTTTTCGAAGAAAGAGCTAGGCCATTTAGATGTGATGCAAATCTGTGTGTGTCTAAGGTGCAGGGTCAAGCTTCTGACAAAGGTTTTCTCTCCCTTCAGTTTCTATTTGCCAGACACATTGGAAATGTTTTCCTCTATCATTCGCACCAAGAGTCGCAGATTACTTAACTCAGGAGCTCTGAGAATGGAACGGCAAGAGGTGTTCCGCTTACGTCATAAACAGTGCTCCAGAGCGCTTAGCAACGGGCACAACGAAACGTGTGTGCGGGATAGTGACCATTCCCGCCTAGTGCTGGCAAGGCACGAGCACTGCCGAAAGGCAAAGGAAGGCGCTTAGCATCCGGCTTGTTCGCGAAGCTTTCAGACTGCCAGAGGACCGCAGCTGTGGTAAGCCCGCTTGCTCATTTGACATTAGATGTCGCCTGCAAGAACGTCACCCGCAAGAACTTCACCTGCATCTGGTTTATGCTGCTACCTGTTCTTAGGCGACACAAAGGGCACATGTAGCAAATGCTTTTTCCTGCCCCGTTTTGCTAGACCACGCTCTTCTGTGCGTCTTTAGTGCTTGCCAAACTGCTATGTGCGTGCTGCTGCTTCCATCTGACAAGGAGCACAGCCTTCTGACAGCAGCTTTCAACTTGCCTAAGAAAGAGCTTGGCCATTTAGATGTGATGCAAATCTCTGTGTGTTTAAGGTGCAAGTGCAAGCTCCTGACAAAGGTTTTCTCCAGGTTCAGTTTCTCCCTGCCAGACACATTGGAAATGTTTTCCTCTGGCATTCGCAGCAAAAGTTGCAGATTACTTAACTCAGGAGCTCTGAGAATGGAGCGGCAAGAGGTGTTCCGCTTTCGTCATAAACAGTGCTCCAGAGCGCTTAGCAACGGGCACAACGAAACGTGTGTGCGGGATAGTGAGCATTCACGCCTAGTGCTGGCAAGGCACGAGCACTGCCAAAAGGCAAAGGAAGGCGCTTAGCATGCGGTTTGTGCGCAAAGCTTTCAGAGTGCCGGAGGACCGCAGCTGTGGTAAGCCCGCTTGCTCATTTGACGTTAGATGTCACCTGCAAGAACTTCACCCGCATCTGGTTTATGCTGCTACCTGTTGTTAGCCGACACGTAGCAAATGTTTTTTCCTGCCCCGTTTTGCTAGACCACGCTCTTCTGTGCGTCTTTAGTGCTTGCCAAACTGCTATGTGCGTGCTGCTGCTTCCATCTGACAAGGAGCACAGCTTTCTGACAGCAGCTTTCAACTTGTCGAAGAAAGAGCTTGGGCATTTAGATGTGATGCAAATCTGTGTGTGTGTAAGGTGCAGGTGCAAGCTCCGGACAAAGGTGTTCTCCAGGTTCAGTTTCTATTTGCCAGACACATTGGAAATGTTTTCCTCTGGCATTCACGCCAAGAGTCGCAGATTGCCTAACCCAGGACCTCTGAGAATGGAGCGGCAAGATGAGTTCCGCTTTCGTCATAAAGAGTGCTCCAGAGTGCTTGTCACCGGGCACAAAGAATCGTGTGTGTGGGATAGTGAGCATTCACGCCTAGTCCTGGCAATGCACGAGCACTGCCAAAAGGCAAAGGAAGGCGCTTAGCATGCGGCTTGTGCGCAAAGCTTCAGACTGCGGCGGGACCGTAACTCTGGTAAGCCTGCTTGCTCATTTGACGTTAGATGTCACCTGCAAGAACTTCACCCGCATCTGGTTTATGCTGCTACCTGTTGTTAGGTGACACGAAGGGCACATGTAGCAAATGCTTTTTCCTGCCCCGTTTTGCTAGACCACGCTCTTCTGTGGCTCTTTAGTGCTTGCCAAACTGCTATGTGTGTGCTGCTGCTTCCATCTGACAAGGAGCACAGCCTTCTGACAGCAGCTTTCAACTTGCCCAAAAAAGACCTTGGCCATTTAGATGTGCTGCAAATCTGTGTGTGTGTAAGGTGCAGGTGCCAGCTCCTGACAAAGGTGTTCTCTCCCTTCAGTTTCTATTTGCCAGACACATTGGAAATGTTTTCCTCTGGCATTCGTATCAAGAGTTGCAGATTGCTTAACTCAGGAGCTCTGAGAATGGAGCGGCAAGAGGTGTTCCGCTTTCGTCATAAACAGTGCTCCCGAGCGCTTAGCAAGGGGCACAACGAAACGTGTGTGCGGGATACTGACCATTCCCGCCTAGTGCTGGCACTGCACGTACACTGCCAAAAGGCAAAGGAAGGCACTTAGCATGCGGCTTGTGCGCAAAGCTTTCAGACTGCGGCAGGACCGTAGCTGTGGGAAGCCGGCTTGCTCATTAGACGTTAGGTGTCACCTGCAAGAACTTCACCCGCATCTGGTTTATGCTGCTACCTGTTGTTAGGCGACACGTAACAAATGCTTTTTCCTGCCCCGTTTTGCTAGACCACGCTCTTCTGTGGCTCTTTAGTGCTTGCCAAACTGCCCTGTGCGTGCTGCTGCTTCCATCTGACAAGGAACACAGCCTTCTGACAGCAGCTTTCAACTTGTCGAAGAAAGAGCTTGGCCATTTAGATGTGATGCAAATCTGTGTGTGTGTAAGGTGCAGGTGCAAGCTCCTGACAAAGGTGTTCTCCAGGTTCAGTTTCTCCCTGCCAGACACATTGGAAATGTTTTCCTCTGGCATTCACGCCTAGAGTTGCAGATTGCTTAACCCAGGAGCTCTGAGAATGGAGCGGCAAGAGGTGTTCCTCTTTCGTCATAAACAGTGCTCCAGAACGCTTGGCACCGAGCACAACGAATCGTGTGTGCAGGATACTGACCATTCCCGCCTAGTGCTGGCAATGCACGAGCACTGCTAAAAGGCAAAGGAAGGCGCTTAGCATCCGGCTTGTGCGCAAAGCTATCAGACTGCCAGAGGACCGCAGCTGTGGTAAGCCAGCTTGCTCATTTGACGTTAGATGTCACCTGCAAGAACTTCACCCGCATCTGGTTTATGCTGCTACCTGTTGTTAGGCGACACAAAGGGCACATGTAGCAAATGCTTTTTCCTGTTTCATTTTGCTAGACCACGCTCTTCTGTGGCACTTTAGTGCTTGCCAAACTCCTATGTGCGTGCTGCTGCTTCCATCTGACAAGGAGCACAGCCTTCTGACAGCAGCTTTCAACTTGTCGAAGAAAGAGCTTGGGCATTTAGATGTGATGCAAATCTCTGTGTGTGTAAGGTGCAGGTGCAAGCTCCTGACAAAGGTGTTCTCCAGGTTCAGTTTCTCCCTGCCAGACACATTGGAAATGTTTTCTTCTATCATTCGCACCAAGAGTCGTAGATTACTTAATTCAGGAGCTCTGAGAATGGAACGGCAAGAGGTGTTCCGCTTACGTCATAAACAGTGCTCCAGAGCGCTTAGCAACGGGCACAACGAAACGTGTGTGCGGGATAGTGAGCATTCCCGCCTAGTGCTGGCAATGCACGAGCACTGCCAAAAGGCAAAGGAAGGCACTTAGCATCCGACTTCTGCGCAAAGCTTTCAGACTGCCAGAGGACCGCAGCTGTGGTAAGCCCGCTTGCTCATTTGACATTAGATGTCGCCTGCAAGAACTTCACCTGCATCTGGTTTATGCTGCTAACTGTTGTTAGGTGACACGAAGGGCACCTGTAGCAAATGCTTTTTCCTGGCCCGTTTTGCTAGACCACGCTCTTCTGTGGCTCTTTAGTATTTGCCAAACTCCTATGTGCGTGCTGCTGCTTCCATCTGACAAGGAGCACAGCCTTCTGACAGCAGCTTTCAACTTGCCTAAGAACGAGCTTGGCCATTTAGATGTGATGCAAATCTGTGTGTGTGTCAAGTGCAGGTGCAACCTCCTGAGAAAGGTTTTCTCTCCCTTCAGTTTCTATTTGCCAGACACATTGGAAATGTTTTCCTCTGGCATTCGAATCAAGAGTTGCAGATTGCTTAACCCAGGAGCTCTGAGAATGGAGCGGCAAGAGGTGTTCCGCTTTCGTCATAAACAGTGCTCCAGAGCTATTGGGAACGGGCACAATGAATCGTGTGTGCGGGATAGTGACCATTAACGCTTAGTGCTGGCAATGCACGAGCACTGCCAAAAGTCAAAGGAAGGCACTTAGCATGCGGCTTGTGCGCAAAGCTTTCAGACTGCGGGAGGACCGTAGCTCTGGTAAGCCGGCTTGCTCATTAGACGTTAGGTGTCACCTGCAAGAACTTCACCCGCATCTGGTTTATGCTGCTACCTGTTGTTAGGCGACACGTAACAAATGCTTTTTCCTGCCCCTGGTCTTTTGCTAGACCACGCTCTTCTGTTGCTCTTTAGTGCTTGCCACACTGCTATGTGCGTGCTGCTGCTTCCATCTGTCAAGGAACACAGCCTTCTGACAGCAGCTTTCAACTTGCCTAAGAAAGAGCTTGGCCATTTTGATGTGATGCAAATCTGTGTGTGTGTAAAGTGCAGGTGCAAGCTCCTGACAAAGGTTTTCTCCAGGTTCAGTTTCTCCCTGCCAGACACATTGGAAATGCTTTCCTCTATCATTCGAACCAAGAGTCGCAGATTACTTAACTCAGGAGCTCTGAGAATGGAACGGCAAGAGGTGTTCCGCTTACGCCATAAACAGTGCTCCAGAGCGCTTAGCAACGGGCACAACGAAACGTGTGTGCGGGATAGTGACCATTCCCGCCTAGTGCTGGCAAGGCACGAGCACTGCCGAAAGGCAAAGGAAGGCGCTTAGCATCCGGCTTGTTCGCGAAGCTTTCAGACTGCCAGAGGACCGCAGCTGTGGTAAGCCCGCTTGCTCATTTGACATTAGATGTCGCCTGCAAGAACGTCACCCGCAAGAACTTCACCTGCATCTGGTTTATGCTGCTACCTGTTATTAGGCGACACAAAGGGCACATGTAGCAAATGCTTTTTCCTGCCTCATTTTGCTAGACCACGCTCTTCTGTGCGTCTTTAGTGCTTGCCAAACTGCTATGTGCGTGCTGCTGCTTCCATCTGACAAGGAGCACAGCCTTCTGACAGCAGCTTTCAACTTGCCTAAGAAAGAGCTTGGCCATTTAGATGTGATGCAAATCTGTGTGTGTTTAAGGTGCAAGTGCAATCTCCGGACAAAGGTGTTCTCCAGGTTCAGTTTCTATTTGCCAGACACATTGGAAATGTTTTCCTCTGGCATTCACGCCAAGAGTCGCAGATTGCCTAACCCAGGACCTCTGAGAATGGAGCGGCAAGATGAGTTCCGCTTTCGTCATAAAGAGTGCTCCAGAGTGCTTGTCACCGGGCACAAAGAATCGTGTGTGTGGGATAGTGAGCATTCACGCCTAGTGCTGGCAATGCACGAGCACTGCTAAAAGGCAAAGGAAGGCGCTTAGCATCCGGCTTGTGTGCAAAGCTTTCAGACTGCCAGAGGACCGCAGCTGTGGTAAGCCCATTGCTCATTTGACGTTAGATGTCGCCTGCAAGAACTTCACCCGCATCTGGTTTATGCTGCTACCTGTTGTTAGGCGACAACAAGGGCACATGTAGCAAATGCTTTTTCCTGTTTCATTTTACTAGACCACGCTCTTCTGTGGCTCTTTAGTGCTTGCCAAACTGCCCTGTGCGTGCTGCTGCTTCCATCTGACAAGGAACACAGCCTTCTGACAGCAGCTTTCAACTTGTCGAAGAAAGAGCTTGGGCATTTAGATGTGATGCAAATCTGTGTGTGTGTAAGGTGCAGGTGCAAGCTCCTGACAAAGGTGTTCTCCAGGTTCAGTTTCTCCCTGCCAGACACATTGGAAATGTTTTCCTCTATCATTCGCACCAAGAGTCGCAGATTACTTAACTCAGGAGCTCTGAGAATGGAGCGGCAAGAGGTGTTCCGCTTACGTCATAAACAGTGCTCCAGAGCGCTTAGCAACGGGCACAACGAAACGTGTGTGCGGGATAGTGACCATTCCCACCTAGTGCTGGCAATGCACGAGCACTGCCGAAAGGCAAAGGAAGGCGCTTAGCGTCCGGCTTGTTCGCGAAGCTTTCAGACTGCCAGAGGACCGCAGCTGTGGTAAGCCCGCTTGCTCATTTGACATTAGATGTCGCCTGCAAGAACGTCACCCGCAAGAACTTCACCTGCATCTGGTTTATGCTGCTACCTGTTCTTAGGCGACACAAAGGGCACATGTAGCAAATGCTTTTTCCTGCCTCATTTTGCTAGACCACGCTCTTCTGTGCGTCTTTAGTGCTTGCCAAACTGCTATGTGCGTGCTGCTGCTTCCATCTGACAAGGAGCACAGCCTTCTGACAGCAGCTTTCAACTTGTCGAAGAAAGAGCTTGGCCATTTAGATGTGATGCAAATCTGTGTGTGTTTAAGGTGCAAGTGCAAGCTCCTGACAAAGGTTTTCTCCAGGTTCAGTTTCTCCCTGCCAGACACATTGGAAATGTTTTCCTCTGGCATTCGCAGCAAAAGTTGCAGATTACTTAACTCAGGAGCTCTGAGAATGGAGCGGCAAGAGGTGTTCCGCTTTCGTCATAAACAGTGCTCCAGAGCGCTTAGCAACGGGCACAACGAAACGTGTGTGCGGGATAGTGAGCATTCACGCCTAGTGCTGGCAAGGCACGAGCACTGCCAAAAGGCAAAGGAAGGCGCTTAGCATGCGGTTTGTGCGCAAAGCTTTCAGAGTGCCGGAGGACCGCAGCTGTGGTAAGCCCGCTTGCTCATTTGACGTTAGATGTCACCTGCAAGAACTTCACCCGCATCTGGTTTATGCTGCTACCTGTTGTTAGCCGACACGTAGCAAATGCTTTTTCCTGCCCCGTTTTGCTAGACCACGCTCTTCTGTGCGTCTTTAGTGCTTGCCAAACTGCTATGTGCGTGCTGCTGCTTCCATCTGACAAGGAGCACAGCCTTCTGACAGCAGCTTTCAACTTGTCGAAGAAAGAGCTTGGGCATTTAGATGTGATGCAAATCTGTGTGTGTGTAAGGTGCAGGTGCAAGCTCCGGACAAAGGTGTTCTCCAGGTTCAGTTTCTATTTGCCAGACACATTGGAAATGTTTTCCTCTGGCATTCACGCCAAGAGTCGCAGATTGCCTAACCCAGGACCTCTGAGAATGGAGCGGCAAGATGAGTTCCGCTTTCGTCATAAAGAGTGCTCCAGAGTGCTTGTCACCGGGCACAAAGAATCGTGTGTGTGGGATAGTGAGCATTCACGCCTAGTCCTGGCAATGCACGAGCACTGCCAAAAGGCAAAGGAAGGCGCTTAGCATGCGGCTTGTGCGCAAAGCTTCAGACTGCGGCGGGACCGTAGCTGTGGTAAGCCTGCTTGCTCATTTGACGTTAGATGTCGCCTGCAAGAACTTCACCCGCATCTGGTTTATGCTGCTACCTGTTGTTAGGTGACACGAAGGGCACATGTAGCAAATGCTTTTTCCTGCCCCGTTTTGCTAGACCACGCTCTTCTGTGGCTCTTTAGTGCTTGCCAAACTGCTATGTGCGTGCTGCTGCTTCCATCTGACAAGGAGCACAGGCTTCTGACAGCAGCTTTCAACTTGCCCAAAAAAGACCTTGGCCATTTAGATGTGCTGCAAATCTGTGTGTGTGTAAGGTGCAGGTGCCAGCTCCTGACAAAGGTGTTCTCTCCCTTCAGTTTCTATTTGCCAGACACATTGGAAATGTTTTCCTCTGGCATTCGTATCAAGAGTTGCAGATTGCTTAACTCAGGAGCTCTGAGAATGGAGCGGCAAGAGGTGTTCCGCTTTCGTCATAAACAGTGCTCCCGAGCGCTTAGCAAGGGGCACAACGAAACGTGTGTGCGGGATAGTGACCATTCCCGCCTAGTGCTGGCACTGCACGTACACTGCTAAAAGGCAAAGGAAGGCACTTAGCATGCGGCTTGTGCGCAAAGCTTTCAGACTGCGGCAGGACCGTAGCTGTGGGAAGCCGGCTTGCTCATTAGACGTTAGGTGTCACCTGCAAGAACTTCACCCGCATCTGGTTTATGCTGCTACCTGTTGTTAGGCGACACGTAACAAATGCTTTTTCCTGCCCCATTTTGCTAGACCACGCTCTTCTGTGGCTCTTTAGTGCTTGCCAAACTGCTATGTGCGTGCTGCTGCTTCCATCTGACAAGGAGCACAGCCTTCTGACAGCAGCTTTCAACTTGTCGAAGAAAGAGCTTGGGCATTTAGATGTGATGCAAATCTGTGTGTGTGTAAGGTGCAGGTGCAAGCTCCTGACAAAGGTGTTCTCCAGGTTCAGTTTCTCCCTGCCAGACACATTGGAAAGGTTTTCCTCTGGCATTCACGCCTAGAGTTGCAGATTGCTTAACCCAGGAGCTCTGAGAATGGAGCGGCAAGAGGTGTTCCTCTTTCGTCATAAACAGTGCTCCAGAACGCTTGGCACCGAGCACAACGAATCGTGTGTGCAGGATAGTGACCATTTCCGCCTAGTGCTGGCAATGCACGAGCACTGCTAAAAGGCAGAGGAAGGCGCTTAGCATCCGGCTTGTGTGCAAAGCTTTCAGACTGCCAGAGGACCGCAGCTGTGGTAAGCCCATTGCTCATTTGACGTTAGATGTCGCCTGCAAGAACTTCACCCGCATCTGGTTTATGCTGCTACCTGTTGTTAGGCGACAACAAGGGCACATGTAGCAAATGCTTTTTCCTGTTTCATTTTACTAGACCACGCTCTTCTGTGGCTCTTTAGTGCTTGCCAAACTGCCCTGTGCGTGCTGCTGCTTCCATCTGACAAGGAACACAGCCTTCTGACAGCAGCTTTCAACTTGTCGAAGAAAGAGCTTGGGCATTTAGATGTGCTGCAAATCTGTGTGTGTGTAAGGTGCAGGTGCAAGCTCCTGACAAAGGTGTTCTCCAGGTTCAGTTTCTCCCTGCCAGACACATTGGAAATGTTTTCCTCTATCATTCGCACCAAGAGTCGCAGATTACTTAACTCAGGAGCTCTGAGAATGGAACGGCAAGAGGTGTTCCGCTTACGTCATAAACAGTGCTCCAGAGCGCTTAGCAACGGGCACAACGAAACGTGTGTGCGGGATAGTGACCATTCCCGCCTAGTGCTGGCAATGCACGAGCACTGCCGAAAGGCAAAGGAAGGCGCTTAGCGTCCGGCTTGTTCGCGAAGCTTTCAGACTGCCAGAGGACCGCAGCTGTGGTAAGCCCGCTTGCTCATTTGACATTAGATGTCGCCTGCAAGAACGTCACCCGCAAGAACTTCACCTGCATCTGGTTTATGCTGCTACCTGTTCTTAGGCGACACAAAGGGCACATGTAGCAAATGCTTTTTCCTGCCTCATTTTGCTAGACCACGCTCTTCTGTGCGTCTTTAGTGCTTGCCAAACTGCTATGTGCGTGCTGCTGCTTCCATCTGACAAGGAGCACAGCCTTCTGACAGCAGCTTTCAACTTGCCTAAGAAAGAGCTTGGCCATTTAGATGTGATGCAAATCTGTGTGTGTTTAAGGTGCAAGTGCAAGCTCCTGACAAAGGTTTTCTCCAGGTTCAGTTTCTCCCTGCCAGACACATTGGAAATGTTTTCCTCTGGCATTCGCAGCAAAAGTTGCAGATTACTTAACTCAGGAGCTCTGAGAATGGAACGGCAAGAGGTGTTCCGCTTTCGTCATAAACAGTGCTCCAGAGCGCTTAGCAACGGGCACAACGAAACGTGTGTGCGGGATAGTGAGCATTCACGCCTAGTGCTGGCAAGGCACGAGCACTGCCAAAAGGCAAAGGAAGGCGCTTAGCATGCGGTTTGTGCGCAAAGCTTTCAGAGTGCCGGAGGACCGCAGCTGTGGTAAGCCCGCTTGCTCATTTGACGTTAGATGTCACCTGCAAGAACTTCACCCGCATCTGGTTTATGCTGCTACCTGTTGTTAGCCGACACGTAGCAAATGCTTTTTCCTGCCCCGTTTTGCTAGACCACGCTCTTCTGTGCGTCTTTAGTGCTTGCCAAACTGCTATGTGCGTGCTGCTGCTTCCATCTGACAAGGAGCACAGCCTTCTGACAGCAGCTTTCAACTTGTCGAAGAAAGAGCTTGGGCATTTAGATGTGATGCAAATCTGTGTGTGTGTAAGGTGCAGGTGCAAGCTCCGGACAAAGGTGTTCTCTCCCTTCAGTTTCTATTTGCCAGACACATTGGAAATGTTTTCCTCTGGCATTCACGCCAAGACTCGCAGATTGCCTAACCCAGGACCTCTGAGAATGGAGCGGCAAGATGAGTTCCGCTTTCGTCATAAAGAGTGCTCCAGAGTGCTTGTCACCGGGCACAAAGAATCGTGTGTGTGGGATAGTGAGCATTCACGCCTAGTCCTGGCAATGCACGAGCACTGCCAAAAGGCAAAGGAAGGCGCTTAGCATGCGGCTTGTGCGCAAAGCTTCAGACTGCGGCGGGACCGTAGCTGTGGTAAGCCCGCTTGCTCATTTGACGTTAGATGTCGCCTGCAAGAACTTCACCCGCATCTGGTTTATGCTGCTACCTGTTGTTAGGTGACACGAAGGGCACATGTAGCAAATGCTTTTTCCTGCCCCGTTTTGCTAGACCACGCTCTTCTGTGGCTCTTTAGTGCTTGCCAAACTGCTATGTGCGTGCTGCTGCTTCCATCTGACAAGGAGCACAGGCTTCTGACAGCAGCTTTCAACTTGCCCAAAAAAGACCTTGGCCATTTAGATGTGCTGCAAATCTGTGTGTGTGTAAGGTGCAGGTGCCAGCTCCTGACAAAGGTGTTCTCTCCCTTCAGTTTCTATTTGCCAGACACATTGGAAATGTTTTCCTCTGGCATTCGTATCAAGAGTTGCAGATTGCTTAACTCAGGAGCTCTGAGAATGGAGCGGCAAGAGGTGTTCCGCTTTCGTCATAAACAGTGCTCCCGAGCGCTTAGCAAGGGGCACAACGAAACGTGTGTGCGGGATAGTGACCATTCCCGCCTAGTGCTGGCACTGCACGTACACTGCTAAAAGGCAAAGGAAGGCACTTAGCATGCGGCTTGTGCGCAAAGCTTTCAGACTGCCAGAGGACCGTAGCTGTGGGAAGCCGGCTTGCTCATTAGACGTTAGGTGTCACCTGCAAGAACTTCACCCGCATCTGGTTTATGCTGCTACCTGTTGTTAGGCGACACGTAACAAATGCTTTTTCCTGCCCCATTTTGCTAGACCACGCTCTTCTGTGGCTCTTTAGTGCTTGCCAAACTGCTATGTGCGTGCTGCTGCTTCCATCTGACAAGGAGCACAGCCTTCTGACAGCAGCTTTCAACTTGTCGAAGAAAGAGCTTGGCCATTTAGATGTGATGCAAATCTGTGTGTGTGTAAGGTGCAGGTGCAAGCTCCTGACAAAGGTGTTCTCCAGGTTCAGTTTCTCCCTGCCAGACACATTGGAAAGGTTTTCCTCTGGCATTCACGCCTAGAGTTGCAGATTGCTTAACCCAGGAGCTCTGAGAATGGAGCGGCAAGAGGTGTTCCTCTTTCGTCATAAACAGTGCTCCAGAACGCTTGGCACCGAGCACAACGAATCGTGTGTGCAGGATAGTGACCATTTCCGCCTAGTGCTGGCAATGCACGAGCACTGCTAAAAGGCAAAGGAAGGCGCTTAGCATCCGGCTTGTGTGCAAAGCTTTCAGACTGCCAGAGGACCGCAGCTGTGGTAAGCCCATTGCTCATTTGACGTTAGATGTCGCCTGCAAGAACTTCACCCGCATCTGGTTTATGCTGCTACCTGTTGTTAGGCGACAACAAGGGCACATGTAGCAAATGCTTTTTCCTGTTTCATTTTACTAGACCACGCTCTTCTGTGGCTCTTTAGTGCTTGCCAAACTGCCCTGTGCGTGCTGCTGCTTCCATCTGTCAAGGAACACAGCCTTCTGACAGCAGCTTTCAACTTGCCTAAGAAAGAGCTTGGCCATTTAGATGTGATGCAAATCTGTGTGTGTGTAAAGTGCAGGTGCAAGCTCCTGACAAAGGTTTTCTCCAGGTTCAGTTTCTCCCTGCCAGACACATTGGAAATGTTTTCCTCTATCATTCGCACCAAGAGTCGCAGATTACTTAACTCAGGAGCTCTGAGAATGGAACGGCAAGAGGTGTTCCGCTTACGCCATAAACAGTGCTCCAGAGCGCTTAGCAACGGGCACAACGAAACGTGTGTGCGGGATAGTGACCATTCCCGCCTAGTGCTGGCAAGGCACGAGCACTGCCGAAAGGCAAAGGAAGGCGCTTAGCATCCGGCTTGTTCGCGAAGCTTTCAGACTGCCAGAGGACCGCAGCTGTGGTAAGCCCGCTTGCTCATTTGACATTAGATGTCGCCTGCAAGAACGTCACCCGCAAGAACTTCACCTGCATCTGGTTTATGCTGCTACCTGTTCTTAGGCGACACAAAGGGCACATGTAGCAAATGCTTTTTCCTGCCTCATTTTGCTAGACCACGCTCTTCTGTGCGTCTTTAGTGCTTGCCAAACTGCTATGTGCGTGCTGCTGCTTCCATCTGACAAGGAGCACAGCCTTCTGACAGCAGCTTTCAACTTGCCTAAGAAAGAGCTTGGCCATTTAGATGTGATGCAAATCTGTGTGTGTTTAAGGTGCAAGTGCAAGCTCCTGACAAATGTTTTCTCCAGGTTCAGTTTCTCCCTGCCAGACACATTGGAAATGTTTTCCTCTGGCATTCGCAGCAAAAGTTGCAGATTACTTAACTCAGGAGCTCTGAGAATGGAGCGGCAAGAGGTGTTCCGCTTTCGTCATAAACAGTGCTCCAGAGCGCTTAGCAACGGGCACAACGAAACGTGTGTGCGGGATAGTGAGCATTCACGCCTAGTGCTGGCAAGGCACGAGCACTGTCAAAAGGCAAAGGAAGGCGCTTAGCATGCGGTTTGTGCGCAAAGCTTTCAGAGTGCCGGAGGACCGCAGCTGTGGTAAGCCCGCTTGCTCATTTGACGTTAGATGTCACCTGCAAGAACTTCACCCGCATCTGGTTTATGCTGCTACCTGTTGTTAGCCGACACGTAGCAAATGCTTTTTCCTGCCCCGTTTTGCTAGACCACGCTCTTCTGTGCGTCTTTAGTGCTTGCCAAACTGCTATGTGCGTGCTGCTGCTTCCATCTGACAAGGAGCACAGCCTTCTGACAGCAGCTTTCAACTTGTCGAAGAAAGAGCTTGGGCATTTAGATGTGATGCAAATCTGTGTGTGTGTAAGGTGCAGGTGCAAGCTCCGGACAAAGGTGTTCTCCAGGTTCAGTTTCTATTTGCCAGACACATTGGAAATGTTTTCCTCTGGCATTCACGCCAAGAGTCGCCGATTGCCTAACCCAGGACCTCTGAGAATGGAGCGGCAAGATGAGTTCCGCTTTCGTCATAAAGAGTGCTCCAGAGTGCTTGTCACCGGGCACAAAGAATCGTGTGTGTGGGATAGTGAGCATTCACGCCTAGTCCTGGCAATGCACGAGCACTGCCAAAAGGCAAAGGAAGGCGCTTAGCATGCGGCTTGTGCGCAAAGCTTCAGACTGCGGCGGGACCGTAGCTGTGGTAAGCCTGCTTGCTCATTTGACGTTAGATGTCACCTGCAAGAACTTCACCCACATCTGGTTTATGCTGCTACCTGTTGTTAGGTGACACGAAGGGCACATGTAGCAAATGCTTTTTCCTGCCCCGTTTTGCTAGACCACGCTCTTCTGTGGCTCTTTAGTGCTTGCCAAACTGCTATGTGTGTGCTGCTGCTTCCATCTGACAAGGAGCACAGCCTTCTGACAGCAGCTTTCAACTTGCCCAAAAAAGACCTTGGCCATTTAGATGTGATGCAAATCTGTGTGTGTGTAAGGTGCAGGTGCCAGCTCCTGACAAAGGTGTTCTCTCCCTTCAGTTTCTATTTGCCAGACACATTGGAAATGTTTTCCTCTGGCATTCGTATCAAGAGTTGCAGATTGCTTAACTCAGGAGCTCTGAGAATGGAGCGGCAAGAGGTGTTCCGCTTTCGTCATAAACAGTGCTCCCGAGCGCTTAGCAAGGGGCACAACGAAACGTGTGTGCGGGATAGTGACCATTCCCGCCTAGTGCTGGCACTGCACGTACACTGCCAAAAGGCAAAGGAAGGCACTTAGCATGCGGCTTGTGCGCAAAGCTTTCAGACTGCGGCAGGACCGTAGCTGTGGGAAGCCGGCTTGCTCATTAGACGTTAGGTGTCACCTGCAAGAACTTCACCCGCATCTGGTTTATGCTGCTACCTGTTGTTAGGCGACACGTAACAAATGCTTTTTCCTGCCCCGTTTTGCTAGACCACGCTCTTCTGTGGCTCTTTAGTGCTTGCCAAACTGCCCTGTGCGTGCTGCTGCTTCCATCTGACAAGGAACACAGCCTTCTGACAGCAGCTTTCAACTTGTCGAAGAAAGAGCTTGGCCATTTAGATGTGATGCAAATCTGTGTGTGTGTAAGGTGCAGGTGCAAGCTCCTGACAAAGGTGTTCTCCAGGTTCAGTTTCTCCCTGCCAGACACATTGGAAAGGTTTTCCTCTGGCATTCACGCCTAGAGTTGCAGATTGCTTAACCCAGGAGCTCTGAGAATGGAGCGGCAAGAGGTGTTCCTCTTTCGTCATAAACAGTGCTCCAGAACGCTTGGCACCGAGCACAACGAATCGTGTGTGCAGGATAGTGACCATTCCCGCCTAGTGCTGGCAATGCACGAGCACTGCTAAAAGGCAAAGGAAGGCGCTTAGCATCCGGCTTGTGCGCAAAGCTTTCAGACTGCCAGAGGACCGCAGCTGTGGTAAGCCAGCTTGCTCATTTGAGGTTAGATGTCACCTGCAAGAACTTCACCCGCATCTGGTTTATGCTGCTACCTGTTGTTAGGCGACACAAAGGGCACATGTAGCAAATGCTTTTTCCTGTTTCATTTTGCTAGACCACGCTCTTCTGTGGCACTTTAGTGCTTGCCAAACTCCTATGTGCGTGCTGCTGCTTCCATCTGACAAGGAGCACAGCCTTCTGACAGCAGCTTTCAACTTGTCGAAGAAAGAGCTTGGGCATTTAGATGTGCTGCAAATCTGTGTGTGTGTAAGGTGCAGGTGCAAGCTCCTGACAAAGGTGTTCTCCAGGTTCAGTTTCTCCCTGCCAGACACATTGGAAATGTTTTCTTCTATCATTCGCACCAAGAGTCGTAGATTACTTAATTCAGGAGCTCTGAGAATGGAACGGCAAGAGGTGTTCCGCTTACGTCATAAACAGTGCTCCAGAGCGCTTAGCAACGGGCACAACGAAACGTGTGTGCGGGATAGTGAGCATTCCCGCCTAGTGCTGGCAATGCACGAGCACTGCCAAAAGGCAAAGGAAGGCACTTAGCATCCGACTTCTGCGCAAAGCTTTCAGACTGCCAGAGGACCGCAGCTGTGGTAAGCCCGCTTGCTCATTTGACATTAGATGTCGCCTGCAAGAACTTCACCTGCATCTGGTTTATGCTGCTAACTGTTGTTAGGTGACACGAAGGGCACCTGTAGCAAATGCTTTTTCCTGGCCCGTTTTGCTAGACCACGCTCTTCTGTGGCTCTTTAGTATTTGCCAAACTCCTATGTGCGTGCTGCTGCTTCCATCTGACAAGGAGCACAGCCTTCTGACAGCAGCTTTCAACTTGCCTAAGAACGAGCTTGGCCATTTAGATGTGATGCAAATCTGTGTGTGTGTCAAGTGCAGGTGCAACCTCCTGAGAAAGGTTTTCTCTCCCTTCAGTTTCTATTTGCCAGACACATTGGAAATGTTTTCCTCTGGCATTCGAATCAAGAGTTGCAGATTGCTTAACCCAGGAGCTCTGAGAATGGAGCGGCAAGAGGTGTTCCGCTTTCGTCATAAACAGTGCTCCAGAGCTATTGGGAACGGGCACAATGAATCGTGTGCGCGGGATAGTGACCATTAACGCTTAGTGCTGGCAATGCACGAGCACTGCCAAAAGTCAAAGGAAGGCACTTAGCATGCGGCTTGTGCGCAAAGCTTTCAGACTGCGGCGGGACCGTAGCTCTGGTAAGCCGGCTTGCTCATTAGACGTTAGGTGTCACCTGCAAGAACTTCACCCGCATCTGGTTTATGCTGCTACCTGTTGTTAGGCGACACGTAACAAATGCTTTTTCCTGCCCCGTTTTGCTAGACCACGCTCTTCTGTTGCTCTTTAGTGCTTGCCAAACTGCTATGTGCGTGCTGCTGCTTCCATCTGTCAAGGAACACAGCCTTCTGACAGCAGCTTTCAACTTGCCTAAGAAAGAGCTTGGCCATTTTGATGTGATGCAAATCTGTGTGTGTGTAAGGTGCAGGTGCAAGCTCCTGACAAAGGTTTTCTCCAGGTTCAGTTTCTATTTGCCAGACACATTGGAAATGTTTTCCTCTGGCATTCACGCCAAGAGTCGCAGATTACTTAACTCAGGAGCTCTGAGAATGGAACGGCAAGAGGTGTTCCGCTTACGCCATAAACAGTGCTCCAGAGCGCTTAGCAACGGGCACAACGAAACGTGTGTGCGGGATAGTGACCATTCCCGCATAGTGCTGGCAAGGCACGAGCACTGCCGAAAGGCAAAGGAAGGCGCTTAGCATCCGGCTTGTTCGCGAAGCTTTCAGACTGCCAGAGGACCGCAGCTGTGGTAAGCCCGCTTGCTCATTTGACATTAGATGTCGCCTGCAAGAACGTCACCCGCAAGAACTTCACCTGCATCTGGTTTATGCTGCTACCTGTTCTTAGGCGACACAAAGGGCACATGTAGCAAATGCTTTTTCCTGCCTCATTTTGCTAGACCACGCTCTTCTGTGCGTCTTTAGTGCTTGCCAAACTGCTATGTGCGTGCTGCTGCTTCCATCTGACAAGGAGCACAGCCTTCTGACAGCAGCTTTCAACTTGCCTAAGAAAGAGCTTGGCCATTTAGATGTGATGCAAATCTGTGTGTGTTTAAGGTGCAAGTGCAAGCTCCTGACAAATGTTTTCTCCAGGTTCAGTTTCTCCCTGCCAGACACATTGGAAATGTTTTCCTCTGGCATTCGCAGCAAAAGTTGCAGATTACTTAACTCAGGAGCTCTGAGAATGGAGCGGCAAGAGGTGTTCCGCTTTCGTCATAAACAGTGCTCCAGAGCGCTTAGCAACGGGCACAACGAAACGTGTGTGCGGGATAGTGAGCATTCACGCCTAGTGCTGGCAAGGCACGAGCACTGTCAAAAGGCAAAGGAAGGCGCTTAGCATGCGGTTTGTGCGCAAAGCTTTCAGAGTGCCGGAGGACCGCAGCTGTGGTAAGCCCGCTTGCTCATTTGACGTTAGATGTCACCTGCAAGAACTTCACCCGCATCTGGTTTATGCTGCTACCTGTTGTTAGCCGACACGTAGCAAATGCTTTTTCCTGCCCCGTTTTGCTAGACCACGCTCTTCTGTGCGTCTTTAGTGCTTGCCAAACTGCTATGTGCGTGCTGCTGCTTCCATCTGACAAGGAGCACAGCCTTCTGACAGCAGCTTTCAACTTGTCGAAGAAAGAGCTTGGGCATTTAGATGTGATGCAAATCTGTGTGTGTGTAAGGTGCAGGTGCAAGCTCCGGACAAAGGTGTTCTCCAGGTTCAGTTTCTATTTGCCAGACACATTGGAAATGTTTTCCTCTGGCATTCACGCCAAGAGTCGCCGATTGCCTAACCCAGGACCTCTGAGAATGGAGCGGCAAGATGAGTTCCGCTTTCGTCATAAAGAGTGCTCCAGAGTGCTTGTCACCGGGCACAAAGAATCGTGTGTGTGGGATAGTGAGCATTCACGCCTAGTCCTGGCAATGCACGAGCACTGCCAAAAGGCAAAGGAAGGCGCTTAGCATGCGGCTTGTGCGCAAAGCTTCAGACTGCGGCGGGACCGTAGCTGTGGTAAGCCTGCTTGCTCATTTGACGTTAGATGTCACCTGCAAGAACTTCACCCACATCTGGTTTATGCTGCTACCTGTTGTTAGGTGACACGAAGGGCACATGTAGCAAATGCTTTTTCCTGCCCCGTTTTGCTAGACCACGCTCTTCTGTGGCTCTTTAGTGCTTGCCAAACTGCTATGTGTGTGCTGCTGCTTCCATCTGACAAGGAGCACAGCCTTCTGACAGCAGCTTTCAACTTGCCCAAAAAAGACCTTGGCCATTTAGATGTGCTGCAAATCTGTGTGTGTGTAAGGTGCAGGTGCCAGCTCCTGACAAAGGTGTTCTCTCCCTTCAGTTTCTATTTGCCAGACACATTGGAAATGTTTTCCTCTGGCATTCGTATCAAGAGTTGCAGATTGCTTAACTCAGGAGCTCTGAGAATGGAGCGGCAAGAGGTGTTCCGCTTTCGTCATAAACAGTGCTCCCGAGCGCTTAGCAAGGGGCACAACGAAACGTGTGTGCGGGATAGTGACCATTCCCGCCTAGTGCTGGCACTGCACGTACACTGCCAAAAGGCAAAGGAAGGCACTTAGCATGCGGCTTGTGCGCAAAGCTTTCAGACTGCGGCAGGACCGTAGCTGTGGGAAGCCGGCTTGCTCATTAGACGTTAGGTGTCACCTGCAAGAACTTCACCCGCATCTGGTTTATGCTGCTACCTGTTGTTAGGCGACACGTAACAAATGCTTTTTCCTGCCCCGTTTTGCTAGACCACGCTCTTCTGTGGCTCTTTAGTGCTTGCCAAACTGCCCTGTGCGTGCTGCTGCTTCCATCTGACAAGGAACACAGCCTTCTGACAGCAGCTTTCAACTTGTCGAAGAAAGAGCTTGGCCATTTAGATGTGATGCAAATCTGTGTGTGTGTAAGGTGCAGGTGCAAGCTCCTGACAAAGGTGTTCTCCAGGTTCAGTTTCTCCCTGCCAGACACATTGGAAAGGTTTTCCTCTGGCATTCACGCCTAGAGTTGCAGATTGCTTAACCCAGGAGCTCTGAGAATGGAGCGGCAAGAGGTGTTCCTCTTTCGTCATAAACAGTGCTCCAGAACGCTTGGCACCGAGCACAACGAATCGTGTGTGCAGGATAGTGACCATTCCCGCCTAGTGCTGGCAATGCACGAGCACTGCTAAAAGGCAAAGGAAGGCGCTTAGCATCCGGCTTGTGCGCAAAGCTTTCAGACTGCCAGAGGACCGCAGCTGTGGTAAGCCAGCTTGCTCATTTGAGGTTAGATGTCACCTGCAAGAACTTCACCCGCATCTGGTTTATGCTGCTACCTGTTGTTAGGCGACACAAAGGGCACATGTAGCAAATGCTTTTTCCTGTTTCATTTTGCTAGACCACGCTCTTCTGTGGCACTTTAGTGCTTGCCAAACTCCTATGTGCGTGCTGCTGCTTCCATCTGACAAGGAGCACAGCCTTCTGACAGCTGCTTTCAACTTGTCGAAGAAAGAGCTTGGGCATTTAGATGTGATGCAAATCTCTGTGTGTGTAAGGTGCAGGTGCAAGCTCCTGACAAAGGTGTTCTCCAGGTTCAGTTTCTCCCTGCCAGACACATTGGAAATGTTTTCTTCTATCATTCGCACCAAGAGTCGTAGATTACTTAATTCAGGAGCTCTGAGAATGGAACGGCAAGAGGTGTTCCGCTTACGTCATAAACAGTGCTCCCGAGCGCTTAGCAAGGGGCACAACGAAACGTGTGTGCGGGATAGTGAGCATTCCCGCCTAGTGCTGGCAATGCACGAGCACTGCCAAAAGGCAAAGGAAGGCACTTAGCATCCGACTTCTGCGCAAAGCTTTCAGACTGCCAGAGGACCGCAGCTGTGGTAAGCCCGCTTGCTCATTTGACATTAGATGTCGCCTGCAAGAACTTCACCTGCATCTGGTTTATGCTGCTAACTGTTGTTAGGTGACACGAAGGGCACCTGTAGCAAATGCTTTTTCCTGGCCCGTTTTGCTAGACCACGCTCTTCTGTGGCTCTTTAGTATTTGCCAAACTCCTATGTGCGTGCTGCTGCTTCCATCTGACAAGGAGCACAGCCTTCTGACAGCAGCTTTCAACTTGCCTAAGAACGAGCTTGGCCATTTAGATGTGATGCAAATCTGTGTGTGTGTCAAGTGCAGGTGCAACCTCCTGAGAAAGGTTTTCTCTCCCTTCAGTTTCTATTTGCCAGACACATTGGAAATGTTTTCCTCTGGCATTCGAATCAAGAGTTGCAGATTGCTTAACCCAGGAGCTCTGAGAATGGAGCGGCAAGAGGTGTTCCGCTTTCGTCATAAACAGTGCTCCAGAGCTATTGGGAACGGGCACAATGAATCGTGTGTGCGGGATAGTGACCATTAACGCTTAGTGCTGGCAATGCACGAGCACTGCCAAAAGTCAAAGGAAGGCACTTAGCATGCGGCTTGTGCGCAAAGCTTTCAGACTGCGGCGGGACCGTAGCTCTGGTAAGCCGGCTTGCTCATTAGACGTTAGGTGTCACCTGCAAGAACTTCACCCGCATCTGGTTTATGCTGCTACCTGTTGTTAGGCGACACGTAACAAATGCTTTTTCCTGCCCCGTTTTGCTAGACCACGCTCTTCTGTTGCTCTTTAGTGCTTGCCAAACTGCTATGTGCGTGCTGCTGCTTCCATCTGTCAAGGAACACAGCCTTCTGACAGCAGCTTTCAACTTGCCTAAGAAAGAGCTTGGCCATTTTGATGTGATGCAAATCTGTGTGTGTGTAAAGTGCAGGTGCAAGCTCCTGACAAAGGTTTTCTCCAGGTTCAGTTTCTCCCTGCCAGACACATTGGAAATGTTTTCCTCTATCATTCGCACCAAGAGTCGCAGATTACTTAACTCAGGAGCTCTGAGAATGGAACGGCAAGAGGTGTTCCGCTTACGCCATAAACAGTGCTCCAGAGCGCTTAGCAACGGGCACAACGAAACGTGTGTGCGGGATAGTGACCATTCCCGCCTAGTGCTGGCAAGGCACGAGCACTGCCGAAAGGCAAAGGAAGGCGCTTAGCATCCGGCTTGTTCGCGAAGCTTTCAGACTGCCAGAGGACCGCAGCTGTGGTAAGCCCGCTTGCTCATTTGACATTAGATGTCGCCTGCAAGAACGTCACCCGCAAGAACTTCACCTGCATCTGGTTTATGCTGCTACCTGTTCTTAGGCGACACAAAGGGCACATGTAGCAAATGCTTTTTCCTGCCCCGTTTTGCTAGACCACGCTCTTCTGTGCGTCTTTAGTGCTTGCCAAACTGCTATGTGCGTGCTGCTGCTTCCATCTGACAAGGAGCACAGCCTTCTGACAGCAGCTTTCAACTTGCCTAAGAAAGAGCTTGGCCATTTAGATGTGATGCAAATCTCTGTGTGTTTAAGGTGCAAGTGCAAGCTCCTGACAAAGGTTTTCTCCAGGTTCAGTTTCTCCCTGCCAGACACATTGGAAATGTTTTCCTCTGGCATACGCAGCAAAAGTTGCAGATTACTTAACTCAGGAGCTCTGAGAATGGAGCGGCAAGAGGTGTTCCGCTTTCGTCATAAACAGTGCTCCAGAGCGCTTAGCAACGGGCACAACGAAACGTGTGTGCGGGATAGTGAGCATTCACGCCTAGTGCTGGCAAGGCACGAGCACTGCTAAAAGGCAAAGGAAGGCGCTTAGCATGCGGTTTGTGCGCAAAGCTTTCAGAGTGCCGGAGGACCGCAGCTGTGGTAAGCCCGCTTGCTCATTTGACGTTAGCTGTCGGCTGCAAGAACTTCACCCGCATCTGGTTTATGCTGCTACCTGTTGTTAGCCGACACGTAGCAAATGTTTTTTCCTGCCCCGTTTTGCTAGACCACGCTCTTCTGTGCGTCTTTAGTGCTTGCCAAACTGCTATGTGCGTGCTGCTGCTTCCATCTGACAAGGAGCACAGCTTTCTGACAGCAGCTTTCAACTTGTCGAAGAAAGAGCTTGGGCATTTAGATGTGATGCAAATCTGTGTGTGTGTAAGGTGCAGGTGCAAGCTCCGGACAAAGGTTTTCTCCAGGTTCAGTTTCTATTTGCCAGACACATTGGAAATGTTTTCCTCTGGCATTCACGCCAAGAGTCGCAGATTGCCTAACCCAGGACCTCTGAGAATGGAGCGGCAAGATGAGTTCCGCTTTCGTCATAAAGAGTGCTCCAGAGTGCTTGTCACCGGGCACAAAGAATCGTGTGTGTGGGATAGTGAGCATTCACGCCTAGTCCTGGCAATGCACGAGCACTGCCAAAAGGCAAAGGAAGGCGCTTAGCATGCGGCTTGTGCGCAAAGCTTCAGACTGCGGCGGGACCGTAACTCTGGTAAGCCTGCTTGCTCATTTGACGTTAGATGTCACCTGCAAGAACTTCACCCGCATCTGGTTTATGCTGCTACCTGTTGTTAGGTGACACGAAGGGCACATGTAGCAAATGCTTTTTCCTGCCCCGTTTTGCTAGACCACGCTCTTCTGTGGCTCTTTAGTGCTTGCCAAACTGCTATGTGTGTGCTGCTGCTTCCATCTGACAAGGAGCACAGGCTTCTGACAGCAGCTTTCAACTTGCCCAAAAAAGACCTTGGCCATTTAGATGTGATGCAAATCTGTGTGTGTGTAAGGTGCAGGTGCCAGCTCCTGACAAAGGTGTTCTCTCCCTTCAGTTTCTATTTGCCAGACACATTGGAAATGTTTTCCTCTGGCATTCGTATCAAGAGTTGCAGATTGCTTAACTCAGGAGCTCTGAGAATGGAGCGGCAAGAGGTGTTCCGCTTTCGTCATAAACAGTGCTCCCGAGCGCTTAGCAAGGGGCACAACGAAACGTGTGTGCGGGATAGTGACCATTCCCGCCTAGTGCTGGCACTGCACGTACACTGCCAAAAGGCAAAGGAAGGCACTTAGCATGCGGCTTGTGCGCAAAGCTTTCAGACTGCGGCAGGACCGTAGCTGTGGGAAGCCGGCTTGCTCATTAGACGTTAGGTGTCACCTGCAAGAACTTCACCCGCATCTGGTTTATGCTGCTACCTGTTGTTAGGCGACACGTAACAAATGCTTTTTCCTGCCCCGTTTTGCTAGACCACGCTCTTCTGTGGCTCTTTAGTGCTTGCCAAACTGCCCTGTGCGTGCTGCTGCTTCCATCTGACAAGGAACACAGCCTTCTGACAGCAGCTTTCAACTTGTCGAAGAAAGAGCTTGGCCATTTAGATGTGATGCAAATCTGTGTGTGTGTAAGGTGCAGGTGCAAGCTCCTGACAAAGGTGTTCTCCAGGTTCAGTTTCTCCCTGCCAGACACATAGGAAATGTTTTCCTCTGGCATTCACGCCTAGAGTTGCAGATTGCTTAACCCAGGAGCTCTGAGAATGGAGCGGCAAGAGGTGTTCCTCTTTCGTCATAAACAGTGCTCCAGAACGCTTGGCACCGAGCACAACGAATCGTGTGTGCAGGATAGTGACCATTCCCGCCTAGTGCTGGCAATGCACGAGCACTGCTAAAAGGCAAAGGAAGGCGCTTAGCATCCGGCTTGTGCGCAAAGCTTTCAGACTGCCAGAGGACCGCAGCTGTGGTAAGCCAGCTTGCTCATTTGAGGTTAGATGTCACCTGCAAGAACTTCACCCGCATCTGGTTTATGCTGCTACCTGTTGTTAGGCGACACAAAGGGCACATGTAGCAAATGCTTTTTCCTGTTTCATTTTGCTAGACCACGCTCTTCTGTGGCACTTTAGTGCTTGCCAAACTCCTATGTGCGTGCTGCTGCTTCCATCTGACAAGGAGCACAGCCTTCTGACAGCTGCTTTCAACTTGTCGAAGAAAGGGCTTGGGCATTTAGATGTGATGCAAATCTCTGTGTGTGTAAGGTGCAGGTGCAAGCTCCTGACAAAGGTGTTCTCCAGGTTCAGTTTCTCCCTGCCAGACACATTGGAAATGTTTTCTTCTATCATTCGCACCAAGAGTCGTAGATTACTTAATTCAGGAGCTCTGAGAATGGAACGGCAAGAGGTGTTCCGCTTACGTCATAAACAGTGCTCCAGAGCGCTTAGCAACGGGCACAACGAAACGTGTGTGCGGGATAGTGAGCATTCCCGCCTAGTGCTGGCAATGCACGAGCACTGCCAAAAGGCAAAGGAAGGCACTTAGCATCCGACTTCTGCGCAAAGCTTTCAGACTGCCAGAGGACCGCAGCTGTGGTAAGCCCGCTTGCTCATTTGACATTAGATGTCGCCTGCAAGAACTTCACCTGCATCTGGTTTATGCTGCTAACTGTTGTTAGGTGACACGAAGGGCACCTGTAGCAAATGCTTTTTCCTGGCCCGTTTTGCTAGACCACGCTCTTCTGTGGCTCTTTAGTATTTGCCAAACTCCTATGTGCGTGCTGCTGCTTCCATCTGACAAGGAGCACAGCCTTCTGACAGCAGCTTTCAACTTGCCTAAGAACGAGCTTGGCCATTTAGATGTGATGCAAATCTGTGTGTGTGTCAAGTGCAGGTGCAACCTCCTGAGAAAGGTTTTCTCTCCCTTCAGTTTCTATTTGCCAGACACATTGGAAATGTTTTCCTCTGGCATTCGAATCAAGAGTTGCAGATTGCTTAACCCAGGAGCTCTGAGAATGGAGCGGCAAGAGGTGTTCCGCTTTCGTCATAAACAGTGCTCCAGAGCTATTGGGAACGGGCACAATGAATCGTGTGTGCGGGATAGTGACCATTAACGCTTAGTGCTGGCAATGCACGAGCACTGCCAAAAGTCAAAGGAAGGCACTTAGCATGCGGCTTGTGCGCAAAGCTTTCAGACTGCGGGAGGACCGTAGCTCTGGTAAGCCGGCTTGCTCATTAGACGTTAGGTGTCACCTGCAAGAACTTCACCCGCATCTGGTTTATGCTGCTACCTGTTGTTAGGCGACACGTAACAAATGCTTTTTCCTGCCCCGTTTTGCTAGACCACGCTCTTCTGTTGCTCTTTAGTGCTTGCCAAACTGCTATGTGCGTGCTGCTGCTTCCATCTGTCAAGGAACACAGCCTTCTGACAGCAGCTTTCAACTTGTCGAAGAAAGAGCTTGGGCATTTAGATGTGATGCAAATCTGTGTGTGTGTAAGGTGCAGGTGCAAGCTCCGGACAAAGGTGTTCTCCAGGTTCAGTTTCTATTTGCCAGACACATTGGAAATGTTTTCCTCTGGCATTCACGCCAAGAGTCGCAGATTGCCTAACCCAGGACCTCTGAGAATGGAGCGGCAAGATGAGTTCCGCTTTCGTCATAAAGAGTGCTCCAGAGTGCTTGTCACCGGGCACAAAGAATCGTGTGTGTGGGATAGTGAGCATTCACGCCTAGTGCTGGCAATGCACGAGCACTGCTAAAAGGCAAAGGAAGGCGCTTAGCATCCGGCTTGTGTGCAAAGCTTTCAGACTGCCAGAGGACCGCAGCTGTGGTAAGCCCATTGCTCATTTGACGTTAGATGTCGCCTGCAAGAACTTCACCCGCATCTGGTTTATGCTGCTACCTGTTGTTAGGCGACAACAAGGGCACATGTAGCAAATGCTTTTTCCTGTTTCATTTTACTAGACCACGCTCTTCTGTGGCTCTTTAGTGCTTGCCAAACTGCCCTGTGCGTGCTGCTGCTTCCATCTGACAAGGAACACAGCCTTCTGACAGCAGCTTTCAACTTGTCGAAGAAAGAGCTTGGGCATTTAGATGTGATGCAAATCTGTGTGTGTGTAAGGTGCAGGTGCAAGCTCCTGACAAAGGTGTTCTCCAGGTTCAGTTTCTCCCTGCCAGACACATTGGAAATGTTTTCCTCTATCATTCGCACCAAGAGTCGCAGATTACTTAACTCAGGAGCTCTGAGAATGGAACGGCAAGAGGTGTTCCGCTTTCGTCATAAACAGTGCTCCAGAGCGCTTAGCAACGGGCACAACGAAACGTGTGTGCGGGATAGTGACCATTCCCGCCTAGTGCTGGCAATGCACGAGCACTGCCGAAAGGCAAAGGAAGGCGCTTAGCGTCCGGCTTGTTCGCGAAGCTTTCAGACTGCCAGAGGACCGCAGCTGTGGTAAGCCCGCTTGCTCATTTGACATTAGATGTCGCCTGCAAGAACGTCACCCGCAAGAACTTCACCTGCATCTGGTTTATGCTGCTACCTGTTCTTAGGCGACACAAAGGGCACATGTAGCAAATGCTTTTTCCTGCCTCATTTTGCTAGACCACGCTCTTCTGTGCGTCTTTAGTGCTTGCCAAACTGCTATGTGCGTGCTGCTGCTTCCATCTGACAAGGAGCACAGCCTTCTGACAGCAGCTTTCAACTTGTCGAAGAAAGAGCTTGGCCATTTAGATGTGATGCAAATCTGTGTGTGTTTAAGGTGCAAGTGCAAGCTCCTGACAAAGGTTTTCTCCAGGTTCAGTTTCTCCCTGCCAGACACATTGGAAATGTTTTCCTCTGGCATTCGCAGCAAAAGTTGCAGATTACTTAACTCAGGAGCTCTGAGAATGGAGCGGCAAGAGGTGTTCCGCTTTCGTCATAAACAGTGCTCCAGAGCGCTTAGCAACGGGCACAACGAAACGTGTGTGCGGGATAGTGAGCATTCACGCCTAGTGCTGGCAAGGCACGAGCACTGCCAAAAGGCAAAGGAAGGCGCTTAGCATGCGGTTTGTGCGCAAAGCTTTCAGAGTGCCGGAGGACCGCAGCTGTGGTAAGCCCGCTTGCTCATTTGACGTTAGATGTCACCTGCAAGAACTTCACCCGCATCTGGTTTATGCTGCTACCTGTTGTTAGCCGACACGTAGCAAATGCTTTTTCCTGCCCCGTTTTGCTAGACCACGCTCTTCTGTGCGTCTTTAGTGCTTGCCAAACTGCTATGTGCGTGCTGCTGCTTCCATCTGACAAGGAGCACAGCCTTCTGACAGCAGCTTTCAACTTGTCGAAGAAAGAGCTTGGGCATTTAGATGTGATGCAAATCTGTGTGTGTGTAAGGTGCAGGTGCAAGCTCCGGACAAAGGTGTTCTCCAGGTTCAGTTTCTATTTGCCAGACACATTGGAAATGTTTTCCTCTGGCATTCACGCCAAGAGTCGCAGATTGCCTAACCCAGGACCTCTGAGAATGGAGCGGCAAGATGAGTTCCGCTTTCGTCATAAAGAGTGCTCCAGAGTGCTTGTCACCGGGCACAAAGAATCGTGTGTGTGGGATAGTGAGCATTCACGCCTAGTCCTGGCAATGCACGAGCACTGCCAAAAGGCAAAGGAAGGCGCTTAGCATGCGGCTTGTGCGCAAAGCTTCAGACTGCGGCGGGACCGTAGCTGTGGTAAGCCTGCTTGCTCATTTGACGTTAGATGTCGCCTGCAAGAACTTCACCCGCATCTGGTTTATGCTGCTACCTGTTGTTAGGTGACACGAAGGGCACATGTAGCAAATGCTTTTTCCTGCCCCGTTTTGCTAGACCACGCTCTTCTGTGGCTCTTTAGTGCTTGCCAAACTGCTATGTGCGTGCTGCTGCTTCCATCTGACAAGGAGCACAGGCTTCTGACAGCAGCTTTCAACTTGCCCAAAAAAGACCTTGGCCATTTAGATGTGCTGCAAATCTGTGTGTGTGTAAGGTGCAGGTGCCAGCTCCTGACAAAGGTGTTCTCTCCCTTCAGTTTCTATTTGCCAGACACATTGGAAATGTTTTCCTCTGGCATTCGTATCAAGAGTTGCAGATTGCTTAACTCAGGAGCTCTGAGAATGGAGCGGCAAGAGGTGTTCCGCTTTCGTCATAAACAGTGCTCCCGAGCGCTTAGCAAGGGGCACAACGAAACGTGTGTGCGGGATAGTGACCATTCCCGCCTAGTGCTGGCACTGCACGTACACTGCTAAAAGGCAAAGGAAGGCACTTAGCATGCGGCTTGTGCGCAAAGCTTTCAGACTGCCAGAGGACCGTAGCTGTGGGAAGCCGGCTTGCTCATTAGACGTTAGGTGTCACCTGCAAGAACTTCACCCGCATCTGGTTTATGCTGCTACCTGTTGTTAGGCGACACGTAACAAATGCTTTTTCCTGCCCCATTTTGCTAGACCACGCTCTTCTGTGGCTCTTTAGTGCTTGCCAAACTGCTATGTGCGTGCTGCTGCTTCCATCTGACAAGGAGCACAGCCTTCTGACAGCAGCTTTCAACTTGTCGAAGAAAGAGCTTGGCCATTTAGATGTGATGCAAATCTGTGTGTGTGTAAGGTGCAGGTGCAAGCTCCTGACAAAGGTGTTCTCCAGGTTCAGTTTCTCCCTGCCAGACACATTGGAAAGGTTTTCCTCTGGCATTCACGCCTAGAGTTGCAGATTGCTTAACCCAGGAGCTCTGAGAATGGAGCGGCAAGAGGTGTTCCTCTTTCGTCATAAACAGTGCTCCAGAACGCTTGGCACCGAGCACAACGAATCGTGTGTGCAGGATAGTGACCATTTCCGCCTAGTGCTGGCAATGCACGAGCACTGCTAAAAGGCAAAGGAAGGCGCATAGCATCCGGCTTGTGTGCAAAGCTTTCAGACTGCCAGAGGACCGCAGCTGTGGTAAGCCCATTGCTCATTTGACGTTAGATGTCGCCTGCAAGAACTTCACCCGCATCTGGTTTATGCTGCTACCTGTTGTTAGGCGACAACAAGGGCACATGTAGCAAATGCTTTTTCCTGTTTCATTTTACTAGACCACGCTCTTCTGTGGCTCTTTAGTGCTTGCCAAACTGCCCTGTGCGTGCTGCTGCTTCCATCTGACAAGGAACACAGCCTTCTGACAGCAGCTTTCAACTTGTCGAAGAAAGAGCTTGGGCATTTAGATGTGCTGCAAATCTGTGTGTGTGTAAGGTGCAGGTGCAAGCTCCTGACAAAGGTGTTCTCCAGGTTCAGTTTCTCCCTGCCAGACACATTGGAAATGTTTTCCTCTATCATTCGCACCAAGAGTCGCAGATTACTTAACTCAGGAGCTCTGAGAATGGAACGGCAAGAGGTGTTCCGCTTACGTCATAAACAGTGCTCCAGAGCGCTTAGCAACGGGCACAACGAAACGTGTGTGCGGGATAGTGACCATTCCCGCCTAGTGCTGGCAATGCACGAGCACTGCCGAAAGGCAAAGGAAGGCGCTTAGCGTCCGGCTTGTTCGCGAAGCTTTCAGACTGCCAGAGGACCGCAGCTGTGGTAAGCCCGCTTGCTCATTTGACATTAGATGTCGCCTGCAAGAACGTCACCCGCAAGAACTTCACCTGCATCTGGTTTATGCTGCTACCTGTTCTTAGGCGACACAAAGGGCACATGTAGCAAATGCTTTTTCCTGCCTCATTTTGCTAGACCACGCTCTTCTGTGCGTCTTTAGTGCTTGCCAAACTGCTATGTGCGTGCTGCTGCTTCCATCTGACAAGGAGCACAGCCTTCTGACAGCAGCTTTCAACTTGCCTAAGAAAGAGCTTGGCCATTTAGATGTGATGCAAATCTGTGTGTGTTTAAGGTGCAAGTGCAAGCTCCTGACAAAGGTGTTCTCCAGGTTCAGTTTCTCCCTGCCAGACACATTGGAAATGTTTTCCTCTGGCATTCGCAGCAAAAGTTGCAGATTACTTAACTCAGGAGCTCTGAGAATGGAGCGGCAAGAGGTGTTCCGCTTTCGTCATAAACAGTGCTCCAGAGCGCTTAGCAACGGGCACAACGAAACGTGTGTGCGGGATAGTGAGCATTCACGCCTAGTGCTGGCAAGGCACGAGCACTGCCAAAAGGCAAAGGAAGGCGCTTAGCATGCGGTTTGTGCGCAAAGCTTTCAGAGTGCCGGAGGACCGCAGCTGTGGTAAGCCCGCTTGCTCATTTGACGTTAGATGTCACCTGCAAGAACTTCACCCGCATCTGGTTTATGCTGCTACCTGTTGTTAGCCGACACGTAGCAAATGCTTTTTCCTGCCCCGTTTTGCTAGACCACGCTCTTCTGTGGCTCTTTAGTGCTTGCCAAACTGCTATGTGCGTGCTGCTGCTTCCATCTGACAAGGAGCACAGCCTTCTGACAGCAGCTTTCAACTTGCCTAAGAAAGAGCTTGGCCATTTAGATGTGATGCAAATCTGTGTGTGTTTAAGGTGCAAGTGCAAGCTCCTGACAAAGGTTTTCTCCAGGTTCAGTTTCTCCCTGCCAGACACATTGGAAATGTTTTCCTCTGGCATTCGCAGCAAAAGTTGCAGATTACTTAACTCAGGAGCTCTGAGAATGGAGCGGCAAGAGGTGTTCCGCTTACGTCATAAACAGTGCTCCAGAGCGCTTAGCAACGGGCACAACGAAACGTGTGTGCGGGATAGTGAGCATTCACGCCTAGTGCTGGCAATGCACGAGCACTGTCAAAAGGCAAAGGAAGGCGCTTAGCATGCGGTTTGTGCGCAAAGCTTTCAGAGTGCCGGAGGACCGCAGCTGTGGTAAGCCCGCTTGCTCATTTGACGTTAGATGTCACCTGCAAGAACTTCACCCGCATCTGGTTTATGCTGCTACCTGTTGTTAGCCGACACGTAGCAAATGCTTTTTCCTGCCCCGTTTTGCTAGACCACGCTCTTCTGTGCGTCTTTAGTGCTTGCCAAACTGCTATGTGCGTGCTGCTGCTTCCATCTGACAAGGAGCACAGCCTTCTGACAGCAGCTTTCAACTTGTCGAAGAAAGAGCTTGGGCATTTAGATGTGATGCAAATCTGTGTGTGTGTAAGGTGCAGGTGCCAGCTCCTGACAAAGGTGTTCTCTCCCTTCAGTTTCTATTTGCCAGACACATTGGAAATGTTTTCCTCTGGCATTCGTATCAAGAGTTGCAGATTGCTTAACTCAGGAGCTCTGAGAATGGAGCGGCAAGAGGTGTTCCGCTTTCGTCATAAACAGTGCTCCCGAGCGCTTAGCAAGGGGCACAACGAAACGTGTGTGCGGGATAGTGACCATTCCCGCCTAGTGCTGGCACTGCACGTACACTGCCAAAAGGCAAAGGAAGGCACTTAGCATGCGGCTTGTGCGCAAAGCTTTCAGACTGCCAGAGGACCGTAGCTGTGGGAAGCCGGCTTGCTCATTAGACGTTAGGTGTCACCTGCAAGAACTTCACCCGCATCTGGTTTATGCTGCTACCTGTTGTTAGGCGACACGTAACAAATGCTTTTTCCTGCCCCATTTTGCTAGACCACGCTCTTCTGTGGCTCTTTAGTGCTTGCCAAACTGCTATGTGCGTGCTGCTGCTTCCATCTGACAAGGAGCACAGCCTTCTGACAGCAGCTTTCAACTTGTCGAAGAAAGAGCTTGGCCATTTAGATGTGATGCAAATCTGTGTGTGTGTAAGGTGCAGGTGCAAGCTCCTGACAAAGGTGTTCTCCAGGTTCAGTTTCTCCCTGCCAGACACATTGGAAAGGTTTTCCTCTGGCATTCGAATCAAGAGTTGCAGATTGCTTAACCCAGGAGCTCTGAGAATGGAGCGGCAAGAGGTGTTCCGCTTTCGTCATAAACAGTGCTCCAGAACGCTTGGCACCGAGCACAACGAATCGTGTGTGCAGGATAGTGACCATTTCCGCCTAGTGCTGGCAATGCACGAGCACTGCTAAAAGGCAAAGGAAGGCGCTTAGCATCCGGCTTGTGTGCAAAGCTTTCAGACTGCCAGAGGACCGCAGCTGTGGTAAGCCCATTGCTCATTTGACGTTAGATGTCGCCTGCAAGAACTTCACCCGCATCTGGTTTATGCTGCTACCTGTTGTTAGGCGACAACAAGGGCACATGTAGCAAATGCTTTTTCCTGTTTCATTTTACTAGACCACGCTCTTCTGTGGCTCTTTAGTGCTTGCCAAACTGCCCTGTGCGTGCTGCTGCTTCCATCTGACAAGGAACACAGCCTTCTGACAGCAGCTTTCAACTTGTCGAAGAAAGAGCTTGGGCATTTAGATGTGCTGCAAATCTGTGTGTGTGTAAGGTGCAGGTGCAAGCTCCTGACAAAGGTGTTCTCCAGGTTCAGTTTCTCCCTGCCAGACACATTGGAAATGTTTTCCTCTGGCATTCACGCCAAGAGTCGCAGATTGCCTAACCCAGGACCTCTGAGAATGGAGCGGCAAGATGAGTTCCGCTTTCGTCATAAAGAGTGCTCCAGAGTGCTTGTCACCGGGCACAAAGAATCGTGTGTGTGGGATAGTGAGCATTCACGCCTAGTCCTGGCAATGCACGAGCACTGCCAAAAGGCAAAGGAAGGCGCTTAGCATGCGGCTTGTGCGCAAAGCTTCAGACTGCGGCGGGACCGTAACTCTGGTAAGCCTGCTTGCTCATTTGACGTTAGATGTCACCTGCAAGAACTTCACCCGCATCTGGTTTATGCTGCTACCTGTTGTTAGGTGACACGAAGGGCACATGTAGCAAATGCTTTTTCCTGCCCCGTTTTGCTAGACCACGCTCTTCTGTGGCTCTTTAGTGCTTGCCAAACTGCTATGTGTGTGCTGCTGCTTCCATCTGACAAGGAGCACAGCCTTCTGACAGCAGCTTTCAACTTGCCCAAAAAAGACCTTGGCCATTTAGATGTGCTGCAAATCTGTGTGTGTGTAAGGTGCAGGTGCCAGCTCCTGACAAAGGTGTTCTCTCCCTTCAGTTTCTATTTGCCAGACACATTGGAAATGTTTTCCTCTGGCATTCGTATCAAGAGTTGCAGATTGCTTAACTCAGGAGCTCTGAGAATGGAGCGGCAAGAGGTGTTCCGCTTTCGTCATAAACAGTGCTCCCGAGCGCTTAGCAAGGGGCACAACGAAACGTGTGTGCGGGATACTGACCATTCCCGCCTAGTGCTGGCACTGCACGTACACTGCCAAAAGGCAAAGGAAGGCACTTAGCATGCGGCTTGTGCGCAAAGCTTTCAGACTGCCAGAGGACCGTAGCTGTGGGAAGCCGGCTTGCTCATTAGACGTTAGGTGTCACCTGCAAGAACTTCACCCGCATCTGGTTTATGCTGCTACCTGTTGTTAGGCGACACGTAACAAATGCTTTTTCCTGCCCCATTTTGCTAGACCACGCTCTTCTGTGGCTCTTTAGTGCTTGCCAAACTGCCCTGTGCGTGCTGCTGCTTCCATCTGACAAGGAACACAGCCTTCTGACAGCAGCTTTCAACTTGTCGAAGAAAGAGCTTGGCCATTTAGATGTGATGCAAATCTGTGTGTGTGTAAGGTGCAGGTGCAAGCTCCTGACAAAGGTGTTCTCCAGGTTCAGTTTCTCCCTGCCAGACACATTGGAAATGTTTTCCTCTGGCATTCACGCCTAGAGTTGCAGATTGCTTAACCCAGGAGCTCTGAGAATGGAGCGGCAAGAGGTGTTCCTCTTTCGTCATAAACAGTGCTCCAGAACGCTTGGCACCGAGCACAACGAATCGTGTGTGCAGGATAGTGACCATTCCCGCCTAGTGCTGGCAATGCACGAGCACTGCTAAAAGGCAAAGGAAGGCGCTTAGCATCCGGCTTGTGCGCAAAGCTTTCAGACTGCCAGAGGACCGCAGCTGTGGTAAGCCAGCTTGCTCATTTGAGGTTAGATGTCACCTGCAAGAACTTCACCCGCATCTGGTTTATGCTGCTACCTGTTGTTAGGCGACACAAAGGGCACATGTAGCAAATGCTTTTTCCTGTTTCATTTTGCTAGACCACGCTCTTCTGTGGCACTTTAGTGCTTGCCAAACTCCTATGTGCGTGCTGCTGCTTCCATCTGACAAGGAGCACAGCCTTCTGACAGCTGCTTTCAACTTGTCGAAGAAAGAGCTTGGGCATTTAGATGTGATGCAAATCTCTGTGTGTGTAAGGTGCAGGTGCAAGCTCCTGACAAAGGTGTTCTCCAGGTTCAGTTTCTCCCTGCCAGACACATTGGAAATGTTTTCTTCTATCATTCGCACCAAGAGTCGTAGATTACTTAATTCAGGAGCTCTGAGAATGGAGCGGCAAGAGGTGTTCCGCTTACGTCATAAACAGTGCTCCAGAGCGCTTAGCAACGGGCACAACGAAACGTGTGTGCGGGATAGTGAGCATTCCCGCCTAGTGCTGGCAATGCACGAGCACTGCCAAAAGGCAAAGGAAGGCACTTAGCATCCGACTTCTGCGCAAAGCTTTCAGACTGCCAGAGGACCGCAGCTGTGGTAAGCCCGCTTGCTCATTTGACATTAGATGTCGCCTGCAAGAACTTCACCTGCATCTGGTTTATGCTGCTAACTGTTGTTAGGTGACACGAAGGGCACCTGTAGCAAATGCTTTTTCCTGGCCCGTTTTGCTAGACCACGCTCTTCTGTGGCTCTTTAGTATTTGCCAAACTGCTATGTGCGTGCTGCTGCTTCCATCTGACAAGGAGCACAGCCTTCTGACAGCAGCTTTCAACTTGCCTAAGAACGAGCTTGGCCATTTAGATGTGATGCAAATCTGTGTGTGTGTCAAGTGCAGGTGCAACCTCCTGAGAAAGGTTTTCTCTCCCTTCAGTTTCTATTTGCCAGACACATTGGAAATGTTTTCCTCTGGCATTCGAATCAAGAGTTGCAGATTGCTTAACCCAGGAGCTCTGAGAATGGAGCGGCAAGAGGTGTTCCGCTTTCGTCATAAACAGTGCTCCAGAGCTATTGGGAACGGGCACAATGAATCGTGTGTGCGGGATAGTGACCATTCCCGCCTAGTGCTGGCAATGCACGAGCACTGGCAAAATGCAAAGTAAGGCGCTTAGCATCCGACTTCTGCGCAAAGCTTTCAGACTGCCAGAGGACCGCAGCTGTGGTAAGCCCGCTTGCTCATTTGACATTAGATGTCGCCTGCAAGAACTTCACCCGCATCTGGTTTATGCTGCTACCTGTTTTTAGGTGACACGAAGGGCACATGTAGCAAATGCTTTTTCCTGCCCCGTTTTGCTAGACCACGCTCTTCTGTGCGTCTTTAGTGCTTGCCAAACTGCTATGTGCGTGCTGCTGCTTCCATCTGACAAGGAGCACAGCCTTCTGACAGCAGCATTCAACTTTTCGAAGAAAGAGCTAGGCCATTTAGATGTGATGCAAATCTGTGTGTGTCTAAGGTGCAGGGTCAAGCTTCTGACAAAGGTTTTCTCTCCCTTCAGTTTCTATTTGCCAGACACATTGGAAATGTTTTCCTCTATCATTCGCACCAAGAGTCGCAGATTACTTAACTCAGGAGCTCTGAGAATGGAACGGCAAGAGGTGTTCCGCTTACGTCATAAACAGTGCTCCAGAGCGCTTAGCAACGGGCACAACGAAACGTGTGTGCGGGATAGTGACCATTCCCGCCTAGTGCTGGCAAGGCACGAGCACTGCCGAAAGGCAAAGGAAGGCGCTTAGCATCCGGCTTGTTCGCGAAGCTTTCAGACTGCCAGAGGACCGCAGCTGTGGTAAGCCCGCTTGCTCATTTGACATTAGATGTCGCCTGCAAGAACGTCACCCGCAAGAACTTCACCTGCATCTGGTTTATGCTGCTACCTGTTCTTAGGCGACACAAAGGGCACATGTAGCAAATGCTTTTTCCTGCCCCGTTTTGCTAGACCACGCTCTTCTGTGCGTCTTTAGTGCTTGCCAAACTGCTATGTGCGTGCTGCTGCTTCCATCTGACAAGGAGCACAGCCTTCTGACAGCAGCTTTCAACTTGCCTAAGAAAGAGCTTGGCCATTTAGATGTGATGCAAATCTGTGTGTGTTTAAGGTGCAAGTGCAAGCTCCTGACAAAGGTTTTCTCCAGGTTCAGTTTCTCCCTGCCAGACACATTGGAAATGTTTTCCTCTGGCATTCGCAGCAAAAGTTGCAGATTACTTAACTCAGGAGCTCTGAGAATGGAGCGGCAAGAGGTGTTCCGCTTACGTCATAAACAGTGCTCCAGAGCGCTTAGCAACGGGCACAACGAAACGTGTGTGCGGGATAGTGAGCATTCACGCCTAGTGCTGGCAATGCACGAGCACTGTCAAAAGGCAAAGGAAGGCGCTTAGCATGCGGTTTGTGCGCAAAGCTTTCAGAGTGCCGGAGGACCGCAGCTGTGGTAAGCCCGCTTGCTCATTTGACGTTAGATGTCACCTGCAAGAACTTCACCCGCATCTGGTTTATGCTGCTACCTGTTGTTAGCCGACACGTAGCAAATGCTTTTTCCTGCCCCGTTTTGCTAGACCACGCTCTTCTGTGCGTCTTTAGTGCTTGCCAAACTGCTATGTGCGTGCTGCTGCTTCCATCTGACAAGGAGCACAGCCTTCTGACAGCAGCTTTCAACTTGTCGAAGAAAGAGCTTGGGCATTTAGATGTGATGCAAATCTGTGTGTGTGTAAGGTGCAGGTGCCAGCTCCTGACAAAGGTGTTCTCTCCCTTCAGTTTCTATTTGCCAGACACATTGGAAATGTTTTCCTCTGGCATTCGTATCAAGAGTTGCAGATTGCTTAACTCAGGAGCTCTGAGAATGGAGCGGCAAGAGGTGTTCCGCTTTCGTCATAAACAGTGCTCCCGAGCGCTTAGCAAGGGGCACAACGAAACGTGTGTGCGGGATAGTGACCATTCCCGCCTAGTGCTGGCACTGCACGTACACTGCCAAAAGGCAAAGGAAGGCACTTAGCATGCGGCTTGTGCGCAAAGCTTTCAGACTGCCAGAGGACCGTAGCTGTGGGAAGCCGGCTTGCTCATTAGACGTTAGGTGTCACCTGCAAGAACTTCACCCGCATCTGGTTTATGCTGCTACCTGTTGTTAGGCGACACGTAACAAATGCTTTTTCCTGCCCCATTTTGCTAGACCACGCTCTTCTGTGGCTCTTTAGTGCTTGCCAAACTGCTATGTGCGTGCTGCTGCTTCCATCTGACAAGGAGCACAGCCTTCTGACAGCAGCTTTCAACTTGTCGAAGAAAGAGCTTGGCCATTTAGATGTGATGCAAATCTGTGTGTGTGTAAGGTGCAGGTGCAAGCTCCTGACAAAGGTGTTCTCCAGGTTCAGTTTCTCCCTGCCAGACACATTGGAAAGGTTTTCCTCTGGCATTCGAATCAAGAGTTGCAGATTGCTTAACCCAGGAGCTCTGAGAATGGAGCGGCAAGAGGTGTTCCGCTTTCGTCATAAACAGTGCTCCAGAACGCTTGGCACCGAGCACAACGAATCGTGTGTGCAGGATAGTGACCATTTCCGCCTAGTGCTGGCAATGCACGAGCACTGCTAAAAGGCAAAGGAAGGCGCTTAGCATCCGGCTTGTGTGCAAAGCTTTCAGACTGCCAGAGGACCGCAGCTGTGGTAAGCCCATTGCTCATTTGACGTTAGATGTCGCCTGCAAGAACTTCACCCGCATCTGGTTTATGCTGCTACCTGTTGTTAGGCGACAACAAGGGCACATGTAGCAAATGCTTTTTCCTGTTTCATTTTACTAGACCACGCTCTTCTGTGGCTCTTTAGTGCTTGCCAAACTGCCCTGTGCGTGCTGCTGCTTCCATCTGACAAGGAACACAGCCTTCTGACAGCAGCTTTCAACTTGTCGAAGAAAGAGCTTGGGCATTTAGATGTGCTGCAAATCTGTGTGTGTGTAAGGTGCAGGTGCAAGCTCCTGACAAAGGTGTTCTCCAGGTTCAGTTTCTCCCTGCCAGACACATTGGAAATGTTTTCCTCTGGCATTCACGCCAAGAGTCGCAGATTGCCTAACCCAGGACCTCTGAGAATGGAGCGGCAAGATGAGTTCCGCTTTCGTCATAAAGAGTGCTCCAGAGTGCTTGTCACCGGGCACAAAGAATCGTGTGTGTGGGATAGTGAGCATTCACGCCTAGTCCTGGCAATGCACGAGCACTGCCAAAAGGCAAAGGAAGGCGCTTAGCATGCGGCTTGTGCGCAAAGCTTCAGACTGCGGCGGGACCGTAACTCTGGTAAGCCTGCTTGCTCATTTGACGTTAGATGTCACCTGCAAGAACTTCACCCGCATCTGGTTTATGCTGCTACCTGTTGTTAGGTGACACGAAGGGCACATGTAGCAAATGCTTTTTCCTGCCCCGTTTTGCTAGACCACGCTCTTCTGTGGCTCTTTAGTGCTTGCCAAACTGCTATGTGTGTGCTGCTGCTTCCATCTGACAAGGAGCACAGCCTTCTGACAGCAGCTTTCAACTTGCCCAAAAAAGACCTTGGCCATTTAGATGTGCTGCAAATCTGTGTGTGTGTAAGGTGCAGGTGCCAGCTCCTGACAAAGGTGTTCTCTCCCTTCAGTTTCTATTTGCCAGACACATTGGAAATGTTTTCCTCTGGCATTCGTATCAAGAGTTGCAGATTGCTTAACTCAGGAGCTCTGAGAATGGAGCGGCAAGAGGTGTTCCGCTTTCGTCATAAACAGTGCTCCCGAGCGCTTAGCAAGGGGCACAACGAAACGTGTGTGCGGGATACTGACCATTCCCGCCTAGTGCTGGCACTGCACGTACACTGCCAAAAGGCAAAGGAAGGCACTTAGCATGCGGCTTGTGCGCAAAGCTTTCAGACTGCGGCAGGACCGTAGCTGTGGGAAGCCGGCTTGCTCATTAGACGTTAGGTGTCACCTGCAAGAACTTCACCCGCATCTGGTTTATGCTGCTACCTGTTGTTAGGCGACACGTAACAAATGCTTTTTCCTGCCCCGTTTTGCTAGACCACGCTCTTCTGTGGCTCTTTAGTGCTTGCCAAACTGCCCTGTGCGTGCTGCTGCTTCCATCTGACAAGGAACACAGCCTTCTGACAGCAGCTTTCAACTTGTCGAAGAAAGAGCTTGGCCATTTAGATGTGATGCAAATCTGTGTGTGTGTAAGGTGCAGGTGCAAGCTCCTGACAAAGGTGTTCTCCAGGTTCAGTTTCTCCCTGCCAGACACATTGGAAATGTTTTCCTCTGGCATTCACGCCTAGAGTTGCAGATTGCTTAACCCAGGAGCTCTGAGAATGGAGCGGCAAGAGGTGTTCCTCTTTCGTCATAAACAGTGCTCCAGAACGCTTGGCACCGAGCACAACGAATCGTGTGTGCAGGATAGTGACCATTCCCGCCTAGTGCTGGCAATGCACGAGCACTGCTAAAAGGCAAAGGAAGGCGCTTAGCATCCGGCTTGTGCGCAAAGCTTTCAGACTGCCAGAGGACCGCAGCTGTGGTAAGCCAGCTTGCTCATTTGAGGTTAGATGTCACCTGCAAGAACTTCACCCGCATCTGGTTTATGCTGCTACCTGTTGTTAGGCGACACAAAGGGCACATGTAGCAAATGCTTTTTCCTGTTTCATTTTGCTAGACCACGCTCTTCTGTGGCACTTTAGTGCTTGCCAAACTCCTATGTGCGTGCTGCTGCTTCCATCTGACAAGGAGCACAGCCTTCTGACAGCTGCTTTCAACTTGTCGAAGAAAGAGCTTGGGCATTTAGATGTGATGCAAATCTCTGTGTGTGTAAGGTGCAGGTGCAAGCTCCTGACAAAGGTGTTCTCCAGGTTCAGTTTCTCCCTGCCAGACACATTGGAAATGTTTTCTTCTATCATTCGCACCAAGAGTCGTAGATTACTTAATTCAGGAGCTCTGAGAATGGAGCGGCAAGAGGTGTTCCGCTTACGTCATAAACAGTGCTCCAGAGCGCTTAGCAATGGGCACAACGAAACGTGTGTGCGGGATAGTGAGCATTCCCGCCTAGTGCTGGCAATGCACGAGCACTGCCAAAAGGCAAAGGAAGGCACTTAGCATCCGACTTCTGCGCAAAGCTTTCAGACTGCCAGAGGACCGCAGCTGTGGTAAGCCCGCTTGCTCATTTGACATTAGATGTCGCCTGCAAGAACTTCACCTGCATCTGGTTTATGCTGCTAACTGTTGTTAGGTGACACGAAGGGCACCTGTAGCAAATGCTTTTTCCTGGCCCGTTTTGCTAGACCACGCTCTTCTGTGGCTCTTTAGTATTTGCCAAACTGCTATGTGCGTGCTGCTGCTTCCATCTGACAAGGAGCACAGCCTTCTGACAGCAGCTTTCAACTTGCCTAAGAACGAGCTTGGCCATTTAGATGTGATGCAAATCTGTGTGTGTGTCAAGTGCAGGTGCAACCTCCTGAGAAAGGTTTTCTCTCCCTTCAGTTTCTATTTGCCAGACACATTGGAAATGTTTTCCTCTGGCATTCGAATCAAGAGTTGCAGATTGCTTAACCCAGGAGCTCTGAGAATGGAGCGGCAAGAGGTGTTCCGCTTTCGTCATAAACAGTGCTCCAGAGCTATTGGGAACGGGCACAATGAATCGTGTGTGCGGGATAGTGACCATTCCCGCCTAGTGCTGGCAATGCACGAGCACTGGCAAAATGCAAAGTAAGGCGCTTAGCATCCGACTTCTGCGCAAAGCTTTCAGACTGCCAGAGGACCGCAGCTGTGGTAAGCCCGCTTGCTCATTTGACATTAGATGTCGCCTGCAAGAACTTCACCCGCATCTGGTTTATGCTGCTACCTGTTTTTAGGTGACACGAAGGGCACATGTAGCAAATGCTTTTTCCTGCCCCGTTTTGCTAGACCACGCTCTTCTGTGCGTCTTTAGTGCTTGCCAAACTGCTATGTGCGTGCTGCTGCTTCCATCTGACAAGGAGCACAGCCTTCTGACAGCAGCATTCAACTTTTCGAAGAAAGAGCTAGGCCATTTAGATGTGATGCAAATCTGTGTGTGTCTAAGGTGCAGGGTCAAGCTTCTGACAAAGGTTTTCTCTCCCTTCAGTTTCTATTTGCCAGACACATTGGAAATGTTTTCCTCTATCATTCGCACCAAGAGTCGCAGATTACTTAACTCAGGAGCTCTGAGAATGGAACGGCAAGAGGTGTTCCGCTTACGTCATAAACAGTGCTCCAGAGCGCTTAGCAAGGGGCACAACGAAACGTGTGTGCGGGATAGTGACCATTCCCGCCTAGTGCTGGCAAGGCACGAGCACTGCCGAAAGGCAAAGGAAGGCGCTTAGCATCCGGCTTGTTCGCGAAGCTTTCAGACTGCCAGAGGACCGCAGCTGTGGTAAGCCCGCTTGCTCATTTGACATTAGATGTCGCCTGCAAGAACGTCACCCGCAAGAACTTCACCTGCATCTGGTTTATGCTGCTACCTGTTCTTAGGCGACACAAAGGGCACATGTAGCAAATGCTTTTTCCTGCCCCGTTTTGCTAGACCACGCTCTTCTGTGCGTCTTTAGTGCTTGCCAAACTGCTATGTGCGTGCTGCTGCTTCCATCTGACAAGGAGCACAGCCTTCTGACAGCAGCTTTCAACTTGCCTAAGAAAGAGCTTGGCCATTTAGATGTGATGCAAATCTCTGTGTGTTTAAGGTGCAAGTGCAAGCTCCTGACAAAGGTTTTCTCCAGGTTCAGTTTCTCCCTGCCAGACACATTGGAAATGTTTTCCTCTGGCATTCGCAGCAAAAGTTGCAGATTACTTAACTCAGGAGCTCTGAGAATGGAGCGGCAAGAGGTGTTCCGCTTTCGTCATAAACAGTGCTCCAGAGCGCTTAGCAACGGGCACAACGAAACGTGTGTGCGGGATAGTGAGCATTCACGCCTAGTGCTGGCAAGGCACGAGCACTGCCAAAAGGCAAAGGAAGGCGCTTAGCATGCGGTTTGTGCGCAAAGCTTTCAGAGTGCCGGAGGACCGCAGCTGTGGTAAGCCCGCTTGCTCATTTGACGTTAGATGTCACCTGCAAGAACTTCACCCGCATCTGGTTTATGCTGCTACCTGTTGTTAGCCGACACGTAGCAAATGTTTTTTCCTGCCCCGTTTTGCTAGACCACGCTCTTCTGTGCGTCTTTAGTGCTTGCCAAACTGCTATGTGCGTGCTGCTGCTTCCATCTGACAAGGAGCACAGCTTTCTGACAGCAGCTTTCAACTTGTCGAAGAAAGAGCTTGGGCATTTAGATGTGATGCAAATCTGTGTGTGTGTAAGGTGCAGGTGCAAGCTCCGGACAAAGGTGTTCTCCAGGTTCAGTTTCTATTTGCCAGACACATTGGAAATGTTTTCCTCTGGCATTCACGCCAAGAGTCGCAGATTGCCTAACCCAGGACCTCTGAGAATGGAGCGGCAAGATGAGTTCCGCTTTCGTCATAAAGAGTGCTCCAGAGTGCTTGTCACCGGGCACAAAGAATCGTGTGTGTGGGATAGTGAGCATTCACGCCTAGTCCTGGCAATGCACGAGCACTGCCAAAAGGCAAAGGAAGGCGCTTAGCATGCGGCTTGTGCGCAAAGCTTCAGACTGCGGCGGGACCGTAACTCTGGTAAGCCTGCTTGCTCATTTGACGTTAGATGTCACCTGCAAGAACTTCACCCGCATCTGGTTTATGCTGCTACCTGTTGTTAGGTGACACGAAGGGCACATGTAGCAAATGCTTTTTCCTGCCCCGTTTTGCTAGACCACGCTCTTCTGTGGCTCTTTAGTGCTTGCCAAACTGCTATGTGTGTGCTGCTGCTTCCATCTGACAAGGAGCACAGCCTTCTGACAGCAGCTTTCAACTTGCCCAAAAAAGACCTTGGCCATTTAGATGTGCTGCAAATCTGTGTGTGTGTAAGGTGCAGGTGCCAGCTCCTGACAAAGGTGTTCTCTCCCTTCAGTTTCTATTTGCCAGACACATTGGAAATGTTTTCCTCTGGCATTCGTATCAAGAGTTGCAGATTGCTTAACTCAGGAGCTCTGAGAATGGAGCGGCAAGAGGTGTTCCGCTTTCGTCATAAACAGTGCTCCCGAGCGCTTAGCAAGGGGCACAACGAAACGTGTGTGCGGGATACTGACCATTCCCGCCTAGTGCTGGCACTGCACGTACACTGCCAAAAGGCAAAGGAAGGCACTTAGCATGCGGCTTGTGCGCAAAGCTTTCAGACTGCGGCAGGACCGTAGCTGTGGGAAGCCGGCTTGCTCATTAGACGTTAGGTGTCACCTGCAAGAACTTCACCCGCATCTGGTTTATGCTGCTACCTGTTGTTAGGCGACACGTAACAAATGCTTTTTCCTGCCCCGTTTTGCTAGACCACGCTCTTCTGTGGCTCTTTAGTGCTTGCCAAACTGCCCTGTGCGTGCTGCTGCTTCCATCTGACAAGGAACACAGCCTTCTGACAGCAGCTTTCAACTTGTCGAAGAAAGAGCTTGGCCATTTAGATGTGATGCAAATCTGTGTGTGTGTAAGGTTCAGGTGCAAGCTCCTGACAAAGGTGTTCTCCAGGTTCAGTTTCTCCCTGCCAGACACATTGGAAATGTTTTCCTCTGGCATTCACGCCTAGAGTTGCAGATTGCTTAACCCAGGAGCTCTGAGAATGGAGCGGCAAGAGGTGTTCCTCTTTCGTCATAAACAGTGCTCCAGAACGCTTGGCACCGAGCACAACGAATCGTGTGTGCAGGATAGTGACCATTCCCGCCTAGTGCTGGCAATGCACGAGCACTGCTAAAAGGCAAAGGAAGGCGCTTAGCATCCGGCTTGTGCGCAAAGCTTTCAGACTGCCAGAGGACCGCAGCTGTGGTAAGCCAGCTTGCTCATTTGAGGTTAGATGTCACCTGCAAGAACTTCACCTGCATCTGGTTTATGCTGCTACCTGTTGTTAGGCGACACAAAGGGCACATGTAGCAAATGCTTTTTCCTGTTTCATTTTGCTAGACCACGCTCTTCTGTGGCACTTTAGTGCTTGCCAAACTCCTATGTGCGTGCTGCTGCTTCCATCTGACAAGGAGCACAGCCTTCTGACAGCTGCTTTCAACTTGTCGAAGAAAGAGCTTGGGCATTTAGATGTGATGCAAATCTCTGTGTGTGTAAGGTGCAGGTGCAAGCTCCTGACAAAGGTGTTCTCCAGGTTCAGTTTCTCCCTGCCAGACACATTGGAAATGTTTTCTTCTATCATTCGCACCAAGAGTCGTAGATTACTTAATTCAGGAGCTCTGAGAATGGAGCGGCAAGAGGTGTTCCGCTTACGTCATAAACAGTGCTCCAGAGCGCTTAGCAACGGGCACAACGAAACGTGTGTGCGGGATAGTGAGCATTCCCGCCTAGTGCTGGCAATGCACGAGCACTGCCAAAAGGCAAAGGAAGGCACTTAGCATCCGACTTCTGCGCAAAGCTTTCAGACTGCCAGAGGACCGCAGCTGTGGTAAGCCCGCTTGCTCATTTGACATTAGATGTCGCCTGCAAGAACTTCACCTGCATCTGGTTTATGCTGCTAACTGTTGTTAGGTGACACGAAGGGCACCTGTAGCAAATGCTTTTTCCTGGCCCGTTTTGCTAGACCACGCTCTTCTCTGGCTCTTTAGTATTTGCCAAACTCCTATGTGCGTGCTGCTGCTTCCATCTGACAAGGAGCACAGCCTTCTGACAGCAGCTTTCAACTTGCCTAAGAACGAGCTTGGCCATTTAGATGTGATGCAAATCTGTGTGTGTGTCAAGTGCAGGTGCAACCTCCTGAGAAAGGTTTTCTCTCCCTTCAGTTTCTATTTGCCAGACACATTGGAAATGTTTTCCTCTGGCATTCGAATCAAGAGTTGCAGATTGCTTAACCCAGGAGCTCTGAGAATGGAGCGGCAAGAGGTGTTCCGCTTTCGTCATAAACAGTGCTCCAGAGCTATTGGGAACGGGCACAATGAATCGTGTGTGCGGGATAGTGACCATTCCCGCCTAGTGCTGGCAATGCACGAGCACTGGCAAAAGGCAAAGTAAGGCGCTTAGCATCCGACTTCTGCGCAAAGCTTTCAGACTGCCAGAGGACCGCAGCTGTGGTAAGCCCGCTTGCTCATTTGACATTAGATGTCGCCTGCAAGAACTTCACCCGCATCTGGTTTATGCTGCTACCTGTTGTTAGCCGACACGTAGCAAATGTTTTTTCCTGCCCCGTTTTGCTAGACCACGCTCTTCTGTGCGTCTTTAGTGCTTGCCAAACTGCTATGTGCGTGCTGCTGCTTCCATCTGACAAGGAGCACAGCTTTCTGACAGCAGCTTTCAACTTGTCGAAGAAAGAGCTTGGGCATTTAGATGTGATGCAAATCTGTGTGTGTGTAAGGTGCAGGTGCAAGCTCCGGACAAAGGTGTTCTCCAGGTTCAGTTTCTATTTGCCAGACACATTGGAAATGTTTTCCTCTGGCATTCACGCCAAGACTCGCAGATTGCCTAACCCAGGACCTCTGAGAATGGAGCGGCAAGATGAGTTCCGCTTTCGTCATAAAGAGTGCTCCAGAGTGCTTGTCACCGGGCACAAAGAATCGTGTGTGTGGGATAGTGAGCATTCACGCCTAGTCCTGGCAATGCACGAGCACTGCCAAAAGGCAAAGGAAGGCGCTTAGCATGCGGCTTGTGCGCAAAGCTTCAGACTGCGGCGGGACCGTAACTCTGGTAAGCCTGCTTGCTCATTTGACGTTAGATGTCACCTGCAAGAACTTCACCCGCATCTGGTTTATGCTGCTACCTGTTGTTAGGTGACACGAAGGGCACATGTAGCAAATGCTTTTTCCTGCCCCGTTTTGCTAGACCACGCTCTTCTGTGGCTCTTTAGTGCTTGCCAAACTGCTATGTGTGTGCTGCTGCTTCCATCTGACAAGGAGCACAGCCTTCTGACAGCAGCTTTCAACTTGCCCAAAAAAGACCTTGGCCATTTAGATGTGCTGCAAATCTGTGTGTGTGTAAGGTGCAGGTGCCAGCTCCTGACAAAGGTGTTCTCTCCCTTCAGTTTCTATTTGCCAGACACATTGGAAATGTTTTCCTCTGGCATTCGTATCAAGAGTTGCAGATTGCTTAACTCAGGAGCTCTGAGAATGGAGCGGCAAGAGGTGTTCCGCTTTCGTCATAAACAGTGCTCCCGAGCGCTTAGCAAGGGGCACAACGAAACGTGTGTGCGGGATACTGACCATTCCCGCCTAGTGCTGGCACTGCACGTACACTGCCAAAAGGCAAAGGAAGGCACTTAGCATGCGGCTTGTGCGCAAAGCTTTCAGACTGCGGCAGGACCGTAGCTGTGGGAAGCCGGCTTGCTCATTAGACGTTAGGTGTCACCTGCAAGAACTTCACCCGCATCTGGTTTATGCTGCTACCTGTTGTTAGGCGACACGTAACAAATGCTTTTTCCTGCCCCGTTTTGCTAGACCACGCTCTTCTGTGGCTCTTTAGTGCTTGCCAAACTGCCCTGTGCGTGCTGCTGCTTCCATCTGACAAGGAACACAGCCTTCTGACAGCAGCTTTCAACTTGTCGAAGAAAGAGCTTGGCCATTTAGATGTGATGCAAATCTGTGTGTGTGTAAGGTGCAGGTGCAAGCTCCTGACAAAGGTGTTCTCCAGGTTCAGTTTCTCCCTGCCAGACACATTGGAAATGTTTTCCTCTGGCATTCACGCCTAGAGTTGCAGATTGCTTAACCCAGGAGCTCTGAGAATGGAGCGGCAAGAGGTGTTCCTCTTTCGTCATAAACAGTGCTCCAGAACGCTTGGCACCGAGCACAACGAATCGTGTGTGCAGGATACTGACCATTCCCGCCTAGTGCTGGCAATGCACGAGCACTGCTAAAAGGCAAAGGAAGGCGCTTAGCATCCGGCTTGTGCGCAAAGCTATCAGACTGCCAGAGGACCGCAGCTGTGGTAAGCCAGCTTGCTCATTTGACGTTAGATGTCACCTGCAAGAACTTCACCCGCATCTGGTTTATGCTGCTACCTGTTGTTAGGCGACACAAAGGGCACATGTAGCAAATGCTTTTTCCTGTTTCATTTTGCTAGACCACGCTCTTCTGTGGCACTTTAGTGCTTGCCAAACTCCTATGTGCGTGCTGCTGCTTCCATCTGACAAGGAGCACAGCCTTCTGACAGCAGCTTTCAACTTGTCGAAGAAAGAGCTTGGGCATTTAGATGTGATGCAAATCTCTGTGTGTGTAAGGTGCAGGTGCAAGCTCCTGACAAAGGTGTTCTCCAGGTTCAGTTTCTCCCTGCCAGACACATTGGAAATGTTTTCTTCTATCATTCGCACCAAGAGTCGTAGATTACTTAATTCAGGAGCTCTGAGAATGGAACGGCAAGAGGTGTTCCGCTTACGTCATAAACAGTGCTCCAGAGCGCTTAGCAACGGGCACAACGAAACGTGTGTGCGGGATAGTGAGCATTCCCGCCTAGTGCTGGCAATGCACGAGCACTGCCAAAAGGCAAAGGAAGGCACTTAGCATCCGACTTCTGCGCAAAGCTTTCAGACTGCCAGAGGACCGCAGCTGTGGTAAGCCCGCTTGCTCATTTGACATTAGATGTCGCCTGCAAGAACTTCACCTGCATCTGGTTTATGCTGCTAACTGTTGTTAGGTGACACGAAGGGCACCTGTAGCAAATGCTTTTTCCTGGCCCGTTTTGCTAGACCACGCTCTTCTGTGGCTCTTTAGTATTTGCCAAACTCCTATGTGCGTGCTGCTGCTTCCATCTGACAAGGAGCACAGCCTTCTGACAGCAGCTTTCAACTTGCCTAAGAACGAGCTTGGCCATTTAGATGTGATGCAAATCTGTGTGTGTGTCAAGTGCAGGTGCAACCTCCTGAGAAAGGTTTTCTCTCCCTTCAGTTTCTATTTGCCAGACACATTGGAAATGTTTTCCTCTGGCATTCGAATCAAGAGTTGCAGATTGCTTAACCCAGGAGCTCTGAGAATGGAGCGGCAAGAGGTGTTCCGCTTTCGTCATAAACAGTGCTCCAGAGCTATTGGGAACGGGCACAATGAATCGTGTGTGCGGGATAGTGACCATTAACGCTTAGTGCTGGCAATGCACGAGCACTGCCAAAAGTCAAAGGAAGGCACTTAGCATGCGGCTTGTGCGCAAAGCTTTCAGACTGCGGGAGGACAGTAGCTCTGGTAAGCCGGCTTGCTCATTAGACGTTAGGTGTCACCTGCAAGAACTTCACCCGCATCTGGTTTATGCTGCTACCTGTTGTTAGGCGACACGTAACAAATGCTTTTTCCTGCCCCTGGTCTTTTGCTAGACCACGCTCTTCTGTTGCTCTTTAGTGCTTGCCACACTGCTATGTGCGTGCTGCTGCTTCCATCTGTCAAGGAACACAGCCTTCTGACAGCAGCTTTCAACTTGCCTAAGAAAGAGCTTGGCCATTTTGATGTGATGCAAATCTGTGTGTGTGTAAAGTGCAGGTGCAAGCTCCTGACAAAGGTTTTCTCCAGGTTCAGTTTCTCCCTGCCAGACACATTGGAAATGCTTTCCTCTATCATTCGAACCAAGAGTCGCAGATTACTTAACTCAGGAGCTCTGAGAATGGAACGGCAAGAGGTGTTCCGCTTACGCCATAAACAGTGCTCCAGAGCGCTTAGCAACGGGCACAACGAAACGTGTGTGCGGGATAGTGACCATTCCCGCCTAGTGCTGGCAAGGCACGAGCACTGCCGAAAGGCAAAGGAAGGCGCTTAGCATCCGGCTTGTTCGCGAAGCTTTCAGACTGCCAGAGGACCGCAGCTGTGGTAAGCCCGCTTGCTCATTTGACATTAGATGTCGCCTGCAAGAACGTCACCCGCAAGAACTTCACCTGCATCTGGTTTATGCTGCTACCTGTTATTAGGCGACACAAAGGGCACATGTAGCAAATGCTTTTTCCTGCCTCATTTTGCTAGACCACGCTCTTCTGTGCGTCTTTAGTGCTTGCCAAACTGCTATGTGCGTGCTGCTGCTTCCATCTGACAAGGAGCACAGCCTTCTGACAGCAGCTTTCAACTTGCCTAAGAAAGAGCTTGGCCATTTAGATGTGATGCAAATCTGTGTGTGTTTAAGGTGCAAGTGCAATCTCCGGACAAAGGTGTTCTCCAGGTTCAGTTTCTATTTGCCAGACACATTGGAAATGTTTTCCTCTGGCATTCACGCCAAGAGTCGCAGATTGCCTAACCCAGGACCTCTGAGAATGGAGCGGCAAGATGAGTTCCGCTTTCGTCATAAAGAGTGCTCCAGAGTGCTTGTCACCGGGCACAAAGAATCGTGTGTGTGGGATAGTGAGCATTCACGCCTAGTGCTGGCAATGCACGAGCACTGCTAAAAGGCAAAGGAAGGCGCTTAGCATCCGGCTTGTGTGCAAAGCTTTCAGACTGCCAGAGGACCGCAGCTGTGGTAAGCCCATTGCTCATTTGACGTTAGATGTCGCCTGCAAGAACTTCACCCGCATCTGGTTTATGCTGCTACCTGTTGTTAGGCGACAACAAGGGCACATGTAGCAAATGCTTTTTCCTGTTTCATTTTACTAGACCACGCTCTTCTGTGGCTCTTTAGTGCTTGCCAAACTGCCCTGTGCGTGCTGCTGCTTCCATCTGACAAGGAACACAGCCTTCTGACAGCAGCTTTCAACTTGTCGAAGAAAGAGCTTGGGCATTTAGATGTGATGCAAATCTGTGTGTGTGTAAGGTGCAGGTGCAAGCTCCTGACAAAGGTGTTCTCCAGGTTCAGTTTCTCCCTGCCAGACACATTGGAAATGTTTTCCTCTATCATTCGCACCAAGAGTCGCAGATTACTTAACTCAGGAGCTCTGAGAATGGAGCGGCAAGAGGTGTTCCGCTTACGTCATAAACAGTGCTCCAGAGCGCTTAGCAACGGGCACAACGAAACGTGTGTGCGGGATAGTGACCATTCCCACCTAGTGCTGGCAATGCACGAGCACTGCCGAAAGGCAAAGGAAGGCGCTTAGCGTCCGGCTTGTTCGCGAAGCTTTCAGACTGCCAGAGGACCGCAGCTGTGGTAAGCCCGCTTGCTCATTTGACATTAGATGTCGCCTGCAAGAACGTCACCCGCAAGAACTTCACCTGCATCTGGTTTATGCTGCTACCTGTTCTTAGGCGACACAAAGGGCACATGTAGCAAATGCTTTTTCCTGCCTCATTTTGCTAGACCACGCTCTTCTGTGCGTCTTTAGTGCTTGCCAAACTGCTATGTGCGTGCTGCTGCTTCCATCTGACAAGGAGCACAGCCTTCTGACAGCAGCTTTCAACTTGCTTAAGAAAGAGCTTGGCCATTTAGATGTGATGCAAATCTGTGTGTGTTTAAGGTGCAAGTGCAAGCTCCTGACAAAGGTTTTCTCCAGGTTCAGTTTCTCCCTGCCAGACACATTGGAAATGTTTTCCTCTGGCATTCGCAGCAAAAGTTGCAGATTACTTAACTCAGGAGCTCTGAGAATGGAGCGGCAAGAGGTGTTCCGCTTTCGTCATAAACAGTGCTCCAGAGCGCTTAGCAACGGGCACAACGAAACGTGTGTGCGGGATAGTGAGCATTCACGCCTAGTGCTGGCAAGGCACGAGCACTGCCAAAAGGCAAAGGAAGGCGCTTAGCATGCGGTTTGTGCGCAAAGCTTTCAGAGTGCCGGAGGACCGCAGCTGTGGTAAGCCCGCTTGCTCATTTGACGTTAGATGTCACCTGCAAGAACTTCACCCGCATCTGGTTTATGCTGCTACCTGTTGTTAGCCGACACGTAGCAAATGCTTTTTCCTGCCCCGTTTTGCTAGACCACGCTCTTCTGTGCGTCTTTAGTGCTTGCCAAACTGCTATGTGCGTGCTGCTGCTTCCATCTGACAAGGAGCACAGCCTTCTGACAGCAGCTTTCAACTTGTCGAAGAAAGAGCTTGGGCATTTAGATGTGATGCAAATCTGTGTGTGTGTAAGGTGCAGGTGCAAGCTCCGGACAAAGGTGTTCTCCAGGTTCAGTTTCTATTTGCCAGACACATTGGAAATGTTTTCCTCTGGCATTCACGCCAAGAGTCGCAGATTGCCTAACCCAGGACCTCTGAGAATGGAGCGGCAAGATGAGTTCCGCTTTCGTCATAAAGAGTGCTCCAGAGTGCTTGTCACCGGGCACAAAGAATCGTGTGTGTGGGATAGTGAGCATTCACGCCTAGTCCTGGCAATGCACGAGCACTGCCAAAAGGCAAAGGAAGGCGCTTAGCATGCGGCTTGTGCGCAAAGCTTCAGACTGCGGCGGGACCGTAGCTGTGGTAAGCCTGCTTGCTCATTTGACGTTAGATGTCGCCTGCAAGAACTTCACCCGCATCTGGTTTATGCTGCTACCTGTTGTTAGGTGACACGAAGGGCACATGTAGCAAATGCTTTTTCCTGCCCCGTTTTGCTAGACCACGCTCTTCTGTGGCTCTTTAGTGCTTGCCAAACTGCTATGTGCGTGCTGCTGCTTCCATCTGACAAGGAGCACAGGCTTCTGACAGCAGCTTTCAACTTGCCCAAAAAAGACCTTGGCCATTTAGATGTGCTGCAAATCTGTGTGTGTGTAAGGTGCAGGTGCCAGCTCCTGACAAAGGTGTTCTCTCCCTTCAGTTTCTATTTGCCAGACACATTGGAAATGTTTTCCTCTGGCATTCGTATCAAGAGTTGCAGATTGCTTAACTCAGGAGCTCTGAGAATGGAGCGGCAAGAGGTGTTCCGCTTTCGTCATAAACAGTGCTCCCGAGCGCTTAGCAAGGGGCACAACGAAACGTGTGTGCGGGATAGTGACCATTCCCGCCTAGTGCTGGCACTGCACGTACACTGCCAAAAGGCAAAGGAAGGCACTTAGCATGCGGCTTGTGCGCAAAGCTTTCAGACTGCGGCAGGACCGTAGCTGTGGGAAGCCGGCTTGCTCATTAGACGTTAGGTGTCACCTGCAAGAACTTCACCCGCATCTGGTTTATGCTGCTACCTGTTGTTAGGCGACACGTAACAAATGCTTTTTCCTGCCCCATTTTGCTAGACCACGCTCTTCTGTGGCTCTTTAGTGCTTGCCAAACTGCTATGTGCGTGCTGCTGCTTCCATCTGACAAGGAGCACAGCCTTCTGACAGCAGCTTTCAACTTGTCGAAGAAAGAGCTTGGCCATTTAGATGTGATGCAAATCTGTGTGTGTGTAAGGTGCAGGTGCAAGCTCCTGACAAAGGTGTTCTCCAGGTTCAGTTTCTCCCTGCCAGACACATTGGAAAGGTTTTCCTCTGGCATTCACGCCTAGAGTTGCAGATTGCTTAACCCAGGAGCTCTGAGAATGGAGCGGCAAGAGGTGTTCCTCTTTCGTCATAAACAGTGCTCCAGAACGCTTGGCACCGAGCACAACGAATCGTGTGTGCAGGATAGTGACCATTTCCGCCTAGTGCTGGCAATGCACGAGCACTGCTAAAAGGCAAAGGAAGGCGCTTAGCATCCGGCTTGTGTGCAAAGCTTTCAGACTGCCAGAGGACCGCAGCTGTGGTAAGCCCATTGCTCATTTGACGTTAGATGTCGCCTGCAAGAACTTCACCCGCATCTGGTTTATGCTGCTACCTGTTGTTAGGCGACAACAAGGGCACATGTAGCAAATGCTTTTTCCTGTTTCATTTTACTAGACCACGCTCTTCTGTGGCTCTTTAGTGCTTGCCAAACTGCCCTGTGCGTGCTGCTGCTTCCATCTGACAAGGAACACAGCCTTCTGACAGCAGCTTTCAACTTGTCGAAGAAAGAGCTTGGGCATTTAGATGTGCTGCAAATCTGTGTGTGTGTAAGGTGCAGGTGCAAGCTCCTGACAAAGGTGTTCTCCAGGTTCAGTTTCTCCCTGCCAGACACATTGGAAATGTTTTCCTCTATCATTCGCACCAAGAGTCGCAGATTACTTAACTCAGGAGCTCTGAGAATGGAACGGCAAGAGGTGTTCCGCTTACGTCATAAACAGTGCTCCAGAGCGCTTAGCAACGGGCACAACGAAACGTGTGTGCGGGATAGTGACCATTCCCGCCTAGTGCTGGCAATGCACGAGCACTGCCGAAAGGCAAAGGAAGGCGCTTAGCGTCCGGCTTGTTCGCGAAGCTTTCAGACTGCCAGAGGACCGCAGCTGTGGTAAGCCCGCTTGCTCATTTGACATTAGATGTCGCCTGCAAGAACGTCACCCGCAAGAACTTCACCTGCATCTGGTTTATGCTGCTACCTGTTCTTAGGCGACACAAAGGGCACATGTAGCAAATGCTTTTTCCTGCCTCATTTTGCTAGACCACGCTCTTCTGTGCGTCTTTAGTGCTTGCCAAACTGCTATGTGCGTGCTGCTGCTTCCATCTGACAAGGAGCACAGCCTTCTGACAGCAGCTTTCAACTTGCCTAAGAAAGAGCTTGGCCATTTAGATGTGATGCAAATCTGTGTGTGTTTAAGGTGCAAGTGCAAGCTCCTGACAAAGGTTTTCTCCAGGTTCAGTTTCTCCCTGCCAGACACATTGGAAATGTTTTCCTCTGGCATTCGCAGCAAAAGTTGCAGATTACTTAACTCAGGAGCTCTGAGAATGGAGCGGCAAGAGGTGTTCCGCTTTCGTCATAAACAGTGCTCCAGAGCGCTTAGCAACGGGCACAACGAAACGTGTGTGCGGGATAGTGAGCATTCACGCCTAGTGCTGGCAAGGCACGAGCACTGCCAAAAGGCAAAGGAAGGCGCTTAGCATGCGGTTTGTGCGCAAAGCTTTCAGAGTGCCGGAGGACCGCAGCTGTGGTAAGCCCGCTTGCTCATTTGACGTTAGATGTCACCTGCAAGAACTTCACCCGCATCTGGTTTATGCTGCTACCTGTTGTTAGCCGACACGTAGCAAATGCTTTTTCCTGCCCCGTTTTGCTAGACCACGCTCTTCTGTGCGTCTTTAGTGCTTGCCAAACTGCTATGTGCGTGCTGCTGCTTCCATCTGACAAGGAGCACAGCCTTCTGACAGCAGCTTTCAACTTGTCGAAGAAAGAGCTTGGGCATTTAGATGTGATGCAAATCTGTGTGTGTGTAAGGTGCAGGTGCAAGCTCCGGACAAAGGTGTTCTCCAGGTTCAGTTTCTATTTGCCAGACACATTGGAAATGTTTTCCTCTGGCATTCACGCCAAGAGTCGCAGATTGCCTAACCCAGGACCTCTGAGAATGGAGCGGCAAGATGAGTTCCGCTTTCGTCATAAAGAGTGCTCCAGAGTGCTTGTCACCGGGCACAAAGAATCGTGTGTGTGGGATAGTGAGCATTCACGCCTAGTCCTGGCAATGCACGAGCACTGCCAAAAGGCAAAGGAAGGCGCTTAGCATGCGGCTTGTGCGCAAAGCTTCAGACTGCGGCGGGACCGTAGCTGTGGTAAGCCTGCTTGCTCATTTGACGTTAGATGTCGCCTGCAAGCACTTCACCCGCATCTGGTTTATGCTGCTACCTGTTGTTAGGTGACACGAAGGGCACATGTAGCAAATGCTTTTTCCTGCCCCGTTTTGCTAGACCACGCTCTTCTGTGGCTCTTTAGTGCTTGCCAAACTGCTATGTGTGTGCTGCTGCTTCCATCTGACAAGGAGCACAGCCTTCTGACAGCAGCTTTCAACTTGCCCAAAAAAGACCTTGGCCATTTAGATGTGCTGCAAATCTGTGTGTGTGTAAGGTGCAGGTGCCAGCTCCTGACAAAGGTGTTCTCTCCCTTCAGTTTCTATTTGCCAGACACATTGGAAATGTTTTCCTCTGGCATTCGTATCAAGAGTTGCAGATTGCTTAACTCAGGAGCTCTGAGAATGGAGCGGCAAGAGGTGTTCCGCTTTCGTCATAAACAGTGCTCCCGAGCGCTTAGCAAGGGGCACAACGAAACGTGTGTGCGGGATAGTGACCATTCCCGCCTAGTGCTGGCACTGCACGTACACTGCCAAAAGGCAAAGGAAGGCACTTAGCATGCGGCTTGTGCGCAAAGCTTTCAGACTGCGGCAGGACCGTAGCTGTGGGAAGCCGGCTTGCTCATTAGACGTTAGGTGTCACCTGCAAGAACTTCACCCGCATCTGGTTTATGCTGCTACCTGTTGTTAGGCGACACGTAACAAATGCTTTTTCCTGCCCCATTTTGCTAGACCACGCTCTTCTGTGGCTCTTTAGTGCTTGCCAAACTGCTATGTGCGTGCTGCTGCTTCCATCTGACAAGGAGCACAGCCTTCTGACAGCAGCTTTCAACTTGTCGAAGAAAGAGCTTGGCCATTTAGATGTGATGCAAATCTGTGTGTGTGTAAGGTGCAGGTGCAAGCTCCTGACAAAGGTGTTCTCCAGGTTCAGTTTCTCCCTGCCAGACACATTGGAAAGGTTTTCCTCTGGCATTCACGCCTAGAGTTGCAGATTGCTTAACCCAGGAGCTCTGAGAATGGAGCGGCAAGAGGTGTTCCTCTTTCGTCATAAACAGTGCTCCAGAACGCTTGGCACCGAGCACAACGAATCGTGTGTGCGGGATAGTGACCATTCCCGCCTAGTGCTGGCAATGCACGAGCACTGCTAAAAGGCAAAGGAAGGCGCTTAGCATCCGGCTTGTGCGCAAAGCTTTCAGACTGCCAGAGGACCGCAGCTGTGGTAAGCCAGCTTGCTCATTTGAGGTTAGATGTCACCTGCAAGAACTTCACCCGCATCTGGTTTATGCTGCTACCTGTTGTTAGGCGACACAAAGGGCACATGTAGCAAATGCTTTTTCCTGTTTCATTTTGCTAGACCACGCTCTTCTGTGGCACTTTAGTGCTTGCCAAACTCCTATGTGCGTGCTGCTGCTTCCATCTGACAAGGAGCACAGCCTTCTGACAGCAGCTTTCAACTTGTCGAAGAAAGAGCTTGGGCATTTAGATGTGCTGCAAATCTGTGTGTGTGTAAGGTGCAGGTGCAAGCTCCTGACAAAGGTGTTCTCCAGGTTCAGTTTCTCCCTGCCAGACACATTGGAAATGTTTTCTTCTATCATTCGCACCAAGAGTCGTAGATTACTTAATTCAGGAGCTCTGAGAATGGAACGGCAAGAGGTGTTCCGCTTACGTCATAAACAGTGCTCCAGAGCGCTTAGCAACGGGCACAACGAAACGTGTGTGCGGGATAGTGAGCATTCCCGCCTAGTGCTGGCAATGCACGAGCACTGCCAAAAGGCAAAGGAAGGCACTTAGCATCCGACTTCTGCGCAAAGCTTTCAGACTGCCAGAGGACCGCAGCTGTGGTAAGCCCGCTTGCTCATTTGACATTAGATGTCGCCTGCAAGAACTTCACCTGCATCTGGTTTATGCTGCTAACTGTTGTTAGGTGACACGAAGGGCACCTGTAGCAAATGCTTTTTCCTGGCCCGTTTTGCTAGACCACGCTCTTCTGTGGCTCTTTAGTATTTGCCAAACTCCTATGTGCGTGCTGCTGCTTCCATCTGACAAGGAGCACAGCCTTCTGACAGCAGCTTTCAACTTGCCTAAGAACGAGCTTGGCCATTTAGATGTGATGCAAATCTGTGTGTGTGTCAAGTGCAGGTGCAACCTCCTGAGAAAGGTTTTCTCTCCCTTCAGTTTCTATTTGCCAGACACATTGGAAATGTTTTCCTCTGGCATTCGAATCAAGAGTTGCAGATTGCTTAACCCAGGAGCTCTGAGAATGGAGCGGCAAGAGGTGTTCCGCTTTCGTCATAAACAGTGCTCCAGAGCTATTGGGAACGGGCACAATGAATCGTGTGCGCGGGATAGTGACCATTAACGCTTAGTGCTGGCAATGCACGAGCACTGCCAAAAGTCAAAGGAAGGCACTTAGCATGCGGCTTGTGCGCAAAGCTTTCAGACTGCGGCGGGACCGTAGCTCTGGTAAGCCGGCTTGCTCATTAGACGTTAGGTGTCACCTGCAAGAACTTCACCCGCATCTGGTTTATGCTGCTACCTGTTGTTAGGCGACACGTAACAAATGCTTTTTCCTGCCCCGTTTTGCTAGACCACGCTCTTCTGTTGCTCTTTAGTGCTTGCCAAACTGCTATGTGCGTGCTGCTGCTTCCATCTGTCAAGGAACACAGCCTTCTGACAGCAGCTTTCAACTTGCCTAAGAAAGAGCTTGGCCATTTTGATGTGATGCAAATCTGTGTGTGTGTAAGGTGCAGGTGCAAGCTCCTGACAAAGGTTTTCTCCAGGTTCAGTTTCTATTTGCCAGACACATTGGAAATGTTTTCCTCTGGCATTCACGCCAAGAGTCGCAGATTACTTAACTCAGGAGCTCTGAGAATGGAACGGCAAGAGGTGTTCCGCTTACGCCATAAACAGTGCTCCAGAGCGCTTAGCAACGGGCACAACGAAACGTGTGTGCGGGATAGTGACCATTCCCGCATAGTGCTGGCAAGGCACGAGCACTGCCGAAAGGCAAAGGAAGGCGCTTAGCATCCGGCTTGTTCGCGAAGCTTTCAGACTGCCAGAGGACCGCAGCTGTGGTAAGCCCGCTTGCTCATTTGACATTAGATGTCGCCTGCAAGAACGTCACCCGCAAGAACTTCACCTGCATCTGGTTTATGCTGCTACCTGTTCTTAGGCGACACAAAGGGCACATGTAGCAAATGCTTTTTCCTGCCTCATTTTGCTAGACCACGCTCTTCTGTGCGTCTTTAGTGCTTGCCAAACTGCTATGTGCGTGCTGCTGCTTCCATCTGACAAGGAGCACAGCCTTCTGACAGCAGCTTTCAACTTGCCTAAGAAAGAGCTTGGCCATTTAGATGTGATGCAAATCTGTGTGTGTTTAAGGTGCAAGTGCAAGCTCCTGACAAATGTTTTCTCCAGGTTCAGTTTCTCCCTGCCAGACACATTGGAAATGTTTTCCTCTGGCATTCGCAGCAAAAGTTGCAGATTACTTAACTCAGGAGCTCTGAGAATGGAGCGGCAAGAGGTGTTCCGCTTTCGTCATAAACAGTGCTCCAGAGCGCTTAGCAACGGGCACAACGAAACGTGTGTGCGGGATAGTGAGCATTCACGCCTAGTGCTGGCAAGGCACGAGCACTGTCAAAAGGCAAAGGAAGGCGCTTAGCATGCGGTTTGTGCGCAAAGCTTTCAGAGTGCCGGAGGACCGCAGCTGTGGTAAGCCCGCTTGCTCATTTGACGTTAGATGTCACCTGCAAGAACTTCACCCGCATCTGGTTTATGCTGCTACCTGTTGTTAGCCGACACGTAGCAAATGCTTTTTCCTGCCCCGTTTTGCTAGACCACGCTCTTCTGTGCGTCTTTAGTGCTTGCCAAACTGCTATGTGCGTGCTGCTGCTTCCATCTGACAAGGAGCACAGCCTTCTGACAGCAGCTTTCAACTTGTCGAAGAAAGAGCTTGGGCATTTAGATGTGATGCAAATCTGTGTGTGTGTAAGGTGCAGGTGCAAGCTCCGGACAAAGGTGTTCTCCAGGTTCAGTTTCTATTTGCCAGACACATTGGAAATGTTTTCCTCTGGCATTCACGCCAAGAGTCGCCGATTGCCTAACCCAGGACCTCTGAGAATGGAGCGGCAAGATGAGTTCCGCTTTCGTCATAAAGAGTGCTCCAGAGTGCTTGTCACCGGGCACAAAGAATCGTGTGTGTGGGATAGTGAGCATTCACGCCTAGTCCTGGCAATGCACGAGCACTGCCAAAAGGCAAAGGAAGGCGCTTAGCATGCGGCTTGTGCGCAAAGCTTCAGACTGCGGCGGGACCGTAGCTGTGGTAAGCCTGCTTGCTCATTTGACGTTAGATGTCACCTGCAAGAACTTCACCCACATCTGGTTTATGCTGCTACCTGTTGTTAGGTGACACGAAGGGCACATGTAGCAAATGCTTTTTCCTGCCCCGTTTTGCTAGACCACGCTCTTCTGTGGCTCTTTAGTGCTTGCCAAACTGCTATGTGTGTGCTGCTGCTTCCATCTGACAAGGAGCACAGCCTTCTGACAGCAGCTTTCAACTTGCCCAAAAAAGACCTTGGCCATTTAGATGTGCTGCAAATCTGTGTGTGTGTAAGGTGCAGGTGCCAGCTCCTGACAAAGGTGTTCTCTCCCTTCAGTTTCTATTTGCCAGACACATTGGAAATGTTTTCCTCTGGCATTCGTATCAAGAGTTGCAGATTGCTTAACTCAGGAGCTCTGAGAATGGAGCGGCAAGAGGTGTTCCGCTTTCGTCATAAACAGTGCTCCCGAGCGCTTAGCAAGGGGCACAACGAAACGTGTGTGCGGGATAGTGACCATTCCCGCCTAGTGCTGGCACTGCACGTACACTGCCAAAAGGCAAAGGAAGGCACTTAGCATGCGGCTTGTGCGCAAAGCTTTCAGACTGCGGCAGGACCGTAGCTGTGGGAAGCCGGCTTGCTCATTAGACGTTAGGTGTCACCTGCAAGAACTTCACCCGCATCTGGTTTATGCTGCTACCTGTTGTTAGGCGACACGTAACAAATGCTTTTTCCTGCCCCGTTTTGCTAGACCACGCTCTTCTGTGGCTCTTTAGTGCTTGCCAAACTGCCCTGTGCGTGCTGCTGCTTCCATCTGACAAGGAGCACAGCCTTCTGACAGCAGCTTTCAACTTGTCGAAGAAAGAGCTTGGCCATTTAGATGTGATGCAAATCTGTGTGTGTGTAAGGTGCAGGTGCAAGCTCCTGACAAAGGTGTTCTCCAGGTTCAGTTTCTCCCTGCCAGACACATTGGAAAGGTTTTCCTCTGGCATTCACGCCTAGAGTTGCAGATTGCTTAACCCAGGAGCTCTGAGAATGGAGCGGCAAGAGGTGTTCCTCTTTCGTCATAAACAGTGCTCCAGAACGCTTGGCACCGAGCACAACGAATCGTGTGTGCAGGATAGTGACCATTCCCGCCTAGTGCTGGCAATGCACGAGCACTGCTAAAAGGCAAAGGAAGGCGCTTAGCATCCGGCTTGTGCGCAAAGCTTTCAGACTGCCAGAGGACCGCAGCTGTGGTAAGCCAGCTTGCTCATTTGAGGTTAGATGTCACCTGCAAGAACTTCACCCGCATCTGGTTTATGCTGCTACCTGTTGTTAGGCGACACAAAGGGCACATGTAGCAAATGCTTTTTCCTGTTTCATTTTGCTAGACCACGCTCTTCTGTGGCACTTTAGTGCTTGCCAAACTCCTATGTGCGTGCTGCTGCTTCCATCTGACAAGGAGCACAGCCTTCTGACAGCTGCTTTCAACTTGTCGAAGAAAGAGCTTGGGCATTTAGATGTGATGCAAATCTCTGTGTGTGTAAGGTGCAGGTGCAAGCTCCTGACAAAGGTGTTCTCCAGGTTCAGTTTCTCCCTGCCAGACACATTGGAAATGTTTTCTTCTATCATTCGCACCAAGAGTCGTAGATTACTTAATTCAGGAGCTCTGAGAATGGAACGGCAAGAGGTGTTCCGCTTACGTCATAAACAGTGCTCCCGAGCGCTTAGCAAGGGGCACAACGAAACGTGTGTGCGGGATAGTGAGCATTCCCGCCTAGTGCTGGCAATGCACGAGCACTGCCAAAAGGCAAAGGAAGGCACTTAGCATCCGACTTCTGCGCAAAGCTTTCAGACTGCCAGAGGACCGCAGCTGTGGTAAGCCCGCTTGCTCATTTGACATTAGATGTCGCCTGCAAGAACTTCACCTGCATCTGGTTTATGCTGCTAACTGTTGTTAGGTGACACGAAGGGCACCTGTAGCAAATGCTTTTTCCTGGCCCGTTTTGCTAGACCACGCTCTTCTGTGGCTCTTTAGTATTTGCCAAACTCCTATGTGCGTGCTGCTGCTTCCATCTGACAAGGAGCACAGCCTTCTGACAGCAGCTTTCAACTTGCCTAAGAACGAGCTTGGCCATTTAGATGTGATGCAAATCTGTGTGTGTGTCAAGTGCAGGTGCAACCTCCTGAGAAAGGTTTTCTCTCCCTTCAGTTTCTATTTGCCAGACACATTGGAAATGTTTTCCTCTGGCATTCGAATCAAGAGTTGCAGATTGCTTAACCCAGGAGCTCTGAGAATGGAGCGGCAAGAGGTGTTCCGCTTTCGTCATAAACAGTGCTCCAGAGCTATTGGGAACGGGCACAATGAATCGTGTGTGCGGGATAGTGACCATTAACGCTTAGTGCTGGCAATGCACGAGCACTGCCAAAAGTCAAAGGAAGGCACTTAGCATGCGGCTTGTGCGCAAAGCTTTCAGACTGCGGCGGGACCGTAGCTCTGGTAAGCCGGCTTGCTCATTAGACGTTAGGTGTCACCTGCAAGAACTTCACCCGCATCTGGTTTATGCTGCTACCTGTTGTTAGGCGACACGTAACAAATGCTTTTTCCTGCCCCGTTTTGCTAGACCACGCTCTTCTGTTGCTCTTTAGTGCTTGCCAAACTGCTATGTGCGTGCTGCTGCTTCCATCTGTCAAGGAACACAGCCTTCTGACAGCAGCTTTCAACTTGCCTAAGAAAGAGCTTGGCCATTTTGATGTGATGCAAATCTGTGTGTGTGTAAAGTGCAGGTGCAAGCTCCTGACAAAGGTTTTCTCCAGGTTCAGTTTCTCCCTGCCAGACACATTGGAAATGTTTTCCTCTATCATTCGCACCAAGAGTCGCAGATTACTTAACTCAGGAGCTCTGAGAATGGAACGGCAAGAGGTGTTCCGCTTACGCCATAAACAGTGCTCCAGAGCGCTTAGCAACGGGCACAACGAAACGTGTGTGCGGGATAGTGACCATTCCCGCCTAGTGCTGGCAAGGCACGAGCACTGCCGAAAGGCAAAGGAAGGCGCTTAGCATCCGGCTTGTTCGCGAAGCTTTCAGACTGCCAGAGGACCGCAGCTGTGGTAAGCCCGCTTGCTCATTTGACATTAGATGTCGCCTGCAAGAACGTCACCCGCAAGAACTTCACCTGCATCTGGTTTATGCTGCTACCTGTTCTTAGGCGACACAAAGGGCACATGTAGCAAATGCTTTTTCCTGCCCCGTTTTGCTAGACCACGCTCTTCTGTGCGTCTTTAGTGCTTGCCAAACTGCTATGTGCGTGCTGCTGCTTCCATCTGACAAGGAGCACAGCCTTCTGACAGCAGCTTTCAACTTGCCTAAGAAAGAGCTTGGCCATTTAGATGTGATGCAAATCTCTGTGTGTTTAAGGTGCAAGTGCAAGCTCCTGACAAAGGTTTTCTCCAGGTTCAGTTTCTCCCTGCCAGACACATTGGAAATGTTTTCCTCTGGCATTCGCAGCAAAAGTTGCAGATTACTTAACTCAGGAGCTCTGAGAATGGAGCGGCAAGAGGTGTTCCGCTTTCGTCATAAACAGTGCTCCAGAGCGCTTAGCAACGGGCACAACGAAACGTGTGTGCGGGATAGTGAGCATTCACGCCTAGTGCTGGCAAGGCACGAGCACTGCTAAAAGGCAAAGGAAGGCGCTTAGCATGCGGTTTGTGCGCAAAGCTTTCAGAGTGCCGGAGGACCGCAGCTGTGGTAAGCCCGCTTGCTCATTTGACGTTAGATGTCACCTGCAAGAACTTCACCCGCATCTGGTTTATGCTGCTACCTGTTGTTAGCCGACACGTAGCAAATGTTTTTTCCTGCCCCGTTTTGCTAGACCACGCTCTTCTGTGCGTCTTTAGTGCTTGCCAAACTGCTATGTGCGTGCTGCTGCTTCCATCTGACAAGGAGCACAGCTTTCTGACAGCAGCTTTCAACTTGTCGAAGAAAGAGCTTGGGCATTTAGATGTGATGCAAATCTGTGTGTGTGTAAGGTGCAGGTGCAAGCTCCGGACAAAGGTGTTCTCCAGGTTCAGTTTCTATTTGCCAGACACATTGGAAATGTTTTCCTCTGGCATTCACGCCAAGAGTCGCAGATTGCCTAACCCAGGACCTCTGAGAATGGAGCGGCAAGATGAGTTCCGCTTTCGTCATAAAGAGTGCTCCAGAGTGCTTGTCACCGGGCACAAAGAATCGTGTGTGTGGGATAGTGAGCATTCACGCCTAGTCCTGGCAATGCACGAGCACTGCCAAAAGGCAAAGGAAGGCGCTTAGCATGCGGCTTGTGCGCAAAGCTTCAGACTGCGGCGGGACCGTAACTCTGGTAAGCCTGCTTGCTCATTTGACGTTAGATGTCACCTGCAAGAACTTCACCCGCATCTGGTTTATGCTGCTACCTGTTGTTAGGTGACACGAAGGGCACATGTAGCAAATGCTTTTTCCTGCCCCGTTTTGCTAGACCACGCTCTTCTGTGGCTCTTTAGTGCTTGCCAAACTGCTATGTGTGTGCTGCTGCTTCCATCTGACAAGGAGCACAGGCTTCTGACAGCAGCTTTCAACTTGCCCAAAAAAGACCTTGGCCATTTAGATGTGATGCAAATCTGTGTGTGTGTAAGGTGCAGGTGCCAGCTCCTGACAAAGGTGTTCTCTCCCTTCAGTTTCTATTTGCCAGACACATTGGAAATGTTTTCCTCTGGCATTCGTATCAAGAGTTGCAGATTGCTTAACTCAGGAGCTCTGAGAATGGAGCGGCAAGAGGTGTTCCGCTTTCGTCATAAACAGTGCTCCCGAGCGCTTAGCAAGGGGCACAACGAAACGTGTGTGCGGGATAGTGACCATTCCCGCCTAGTGCTGGCACTGCACGTACACTGCCAAAAGGCAAAGGAAGGCACTTAGCATGCGGCTTGTGCGCAAAGCTTTCAGACTGCGGCAGGACCGTAGCTGTGGGAAGCCGGCTTGCTCATTAGACGTTAGGTGTCACCTGCAAGAACTTCACCCGCATCTGGTTTATGCTGCTACCTGTTGTTAGGCGACACGTAACAAATGCTTTTTCCTGCCCCGTTTTGCTAGACCACGCTCTTCTGTGGCTCTTTAGTGCTTGCCAAACTGCTATGTGCGTGCTGCTGCTTCCATCTGACAAGGAACACAGCCTTCTGACAGCAGCTTTCAACTTGTCGAAGAAAGAGCTTGGCCATTTAGATGTGATGCAAATCTGTGTGTGTGTAAGGTGCAGGTGCAAGCTCCTGACAAAGGTGTTCTCCAGGTTCAGTTTCTCCCTGCCAGACACATAGGAAATGTTTTCCTCTGGCATTCACGCCTAGAGTTGCAGATTGCTTAACCCAGGAGCTCTGAGAATGGAGCGGCAAGAGGTGTTCCTCTTTCGTCATAAACAGTGCTCCAGAACGCTTGGCACCGAGCACAACGAATCGTGTGTGCAGGATAGTGACCATTCCCGCCTAGTGCTGGCAATGCACGAGCACTGCTAAAAGGCAAAGGAAGGCGCTTAGCATCCGGCTTGTGCGCAAAGCTTTCAGACTGCCAGAGGACCGCAGCTGTGGTAAGCCAGCTTGCTCATTTGAGGTTAGATGTCACCTGCAAGAACTTCACCCGCATCTGGTTTATGCTGCTACCTGTTGTTAGGCGACACAAAGGGCACATGTAGCAAATGCTTTTTCCTGTTTCATTTTGCTAGACCACGCTCTTCTGTGGCACTTTAGTGCTTGCCAAACTCCTATGTGCGTGCTGCTGCTTCCATCTGACAAGGAGCACAGCCTTCTGACAGCTGCTTTCAACTTGTCGAAGAAAGGGCTTGGGCATTTAGATGTGATGCAAATCTCTGTGTGTGTAAGGTGCAGGTGCAAGCTCCTGACAAAGGTGTTCTCCAGGTTCAGTTTCTCCCTGCCAGACACATTGGAAATGTTTTCTTCTATCATTCGCACCAAGAGTCGCAGATTACTTAACTCAGGAGCTCTGAGAATGGAACGGCAAGAGGTGTTCCGCTTACGTCATAAACAGTGCTCCAGAGCGCTTAGCAACGGGCACAACGAAACGTGTGTGCGGGATAGTGAGCATTCCCGCCTAGTGCTGGCAATGCACGAGCACTGCCAAAAGGCAAAGGAAGGCACTTAGCATCCGACTTCTGCGCAAAGCTTTCAGACTGCCAGAGGACCGCAGCTGTGGTAAGCCCGCTTGCTCATTTGACATTAGATGTCGCCTGCAAGAACTTCACCTGCATCTGGTTTATGCTGCTAACTGTTGTTAGGTGACACGAAGGGCACCTGTAGCAAATGCTTTTTCCTGGCCCGTTTTGCTAGACCACGCTCTTCTGTGGCTCTTTAGTATTTGCCAAACTCCTATGTGCGTGCTGCTGCTTCCATCTGACAAGGAGCACAGCCTTCTGACAGCAGCTTTCAACTTGCCTAAGAACGAGCTTGGCCATTTAGATGTGATGCAAATCTGTGTGTGTGTCAAGTGCAGGTGCAACCTCCTGAGAAAGGTTTTCTCTCCCTTCAGTTTCTATTTGCCAGACACATTGGAAATGTTTTCCTCTGGCATTCGAATCAAGAGTTGCAGATTGCTTAACCCAGGAGCTCTGAGAATGGAGCGGCAAGAGGTGTTCCGCTTTCGTCATAAACAGTGCTCCAGAGCTATTGGGAACGGGCACAATGAATCGTGTGTGCGGGATAGTGACCATTAACGCTTAGTGCTGGCAATGCACGAGCACTGCCAAAAGTCAAAGGAAGGCACTTAGCATGCGGCTTGTGCGCAAAGCTTTCAGACTGCGGGAGGACCGTAGCTCTGGTAAGCCGGCTTGCTCATTAGACGTTAGGTGTCACCTGCAAGAACTTCACCCGCATCTGGTTTATGCTGCTACCTGTTGTTAGGCGACACGTAACAAATGCTTTTTCCTGCCCCGTTTTGCTAGACCACGCTCTTCTGTTGCTCTTTAGTGCTTGCCAAACTGCTATGTGCGTGCTGCTGCTTCCATCTGTCAAGGAACACAGCCTTCTGACAGCAGCTTTCAACTTGTCGAAGAAAGAGCTTGGGCATTTAGATGTGATGCAAATCTGTGTGTGTGTAAGGTGCAGGTGCAAGCTCCGGACAAAGGTGTTCTCCAGGTTCAGTTTCTATTTGCCAGACACATTGGAAATGTTTTCCTCTGGCATTCACGCCAAGAGTCGCAGATTGCCTAACCCAGGACCTCTGAGAATGGAGCGGCAAGATGAGTTCCGCTTTCGTCATAAAGAGTGCTCCAGAGTGCTTGTCACCGGGCACAAAGAATCGTGTGTGTGGGATAGTGAGCATTCACGCCTAGTGCTGGCAATGCACGAGCACTGCTAAAAGGCAAAGGAAGGCGCTTAGCATCCGGCTTGTGTGCAAAGCTTTCAGACTGCCAGAGGACCGCAGCTGTGGTAAGCCCATTGCTCATTTGACGTTAGATGTCGCCTGCAAGAACTTCACCCGCATCTGGTTTATGCTGCTACCTGTTGTTAGGCGACAACAAGGGCACATGTAGCAAATGCTTTTTCCTGTTTCATTTTACTAGACCACGCTCTTCTGTGGCTCTTTAGTGCTTGCCAAACTGCCCTGTGCGTGCTGCTGCTTCCATCTGACAAGGAACACAGCCTTCTGACAGCAGCTTTCAACTTGTCGAAGAAAGAGCTTGGCCATTTAGATGTGATGCAAATCTGTGTGTGTGTAAGGTGCAGGTGCAAGCTCCTGACAAAGGTGTTCTCCAGGTTCAGTTTCTCCCTGCCAGACACATTGGAAATGTTTTCCTCTATCATTCGCACCAAGAGTCGCAGATTACTTAACTCAGGAGCTCTGAGAATGGAGCGGCAAGAGGTGTTCCGCTTTCGTCATAAACAGTGCTCCAGAGCGCTTAGCAACGGGCACAACGAAACGTGTGTGCGGGATAGTGACCATTCCCGCCTAGTGCTGGCAATGCACGAGCACTGCCGAAAGGCAAAGGAAGGCGCTTAGCGTCCGGCTTGTTCGCGAAGCTTTCAGACTGCCAGAGGACCGCAGCTGTGGTAAGCCCGCTTGCTCATTTGACATTAGATGTCGCCTGCAAGAACGTCACCCGCAAGAACTTCACCTGCATCTGGTTTATGCTGCTACCTGTTCTTAGGCGACACAAAGGGCACATGTAGCAAATGCTTTTTCCTGCCTCATTTTGCTAGACCACGCTCTTCTGTGCGTCTTTAGTGCTTGCCAAACTGCTATGTGCGTGCTGCTGCTTCCATCTGACAAGGAGCACAGCCTTCTGACAGCAGCTTTCAACTTGTCGAAGAAAGAGCTTGGCCATTTAGATGTGATGCAAATCTGTGTGTGTTTAAGGTGCAAGTGCAAGCTCCTGACAAAGGTTTTCTCCAGGTTCAGTTTCTCCCTGCCAGACACATTGGAAATGTTTTCCTCTGGCATTCGCAGCAAAAGTTGCAGATTACTTAACTCAGGAGCTCTGAGAATGGAGCGGCAAGAGGTGTTCCGCTTTCGTCATAAACAGTGCTCCAGAGCGCTTAGCAACGGGCACAACGAAACGTGTGTGCGGGATAGTGAGCATTCACGCCTAGTGCTGGCAAGGCACGAGCACTGCCAAAAGGCAAAGGAAGGCGCTTAGCATGCGGTTTGTGCGCAAAGCTTTCAGAGTGCCGGAGGACCGCAGCTGTGGTAAGCCCGCTTGCTCATTTGACGTTAGATGTCACCTGCAAGAACTTCACCCGCATCTGGTTTATGCTGCTACCTGTTGTTAGCCGACACGTAGCAAATGCTTTTTCCTGCCCCGTTTTGCTAGACCACGCTCTTCTGTGCGTCTTTAGTGCTTGCCAAACTGCTATGTGCGTGCTGCTGCTTCCATCTGACAAGGAGCACAGCCTTCTGACAGCAGCTTTCAACTTGTCGAAGAAAGAGCTTGGGCATTTAGATGTGATGCAAATCTGTGTGTGTGTAAGGTGCAGGTGCAAGCTCCGGACAAAGGTGTTCTCCAGGTTCAGTTTCTATTTGCCAGACACATTGGAAATGTTTTCCTCTGGCATTCACGCCAAGAGTCGCAGATTGCCTAACCCAGGACCTCTGAGAATGGAGCGGCAAGATGAGTTCCGCTTTCGTCATAAAGAGTGCTCCAGAGTGCTTGTCACCGGGCACAAAGAATCGTGTGTGTGGGATAGTGAGCATTCACGCCTAGTCCTGGCAATGCACGAGCACTGCCAAAAGGCAAAGGAAGGCGCTTAGCATGCGGCTTGTGCGCAAAGCTTCAGACTGCGGCGGGACCGTAGCTGTGGTAAGCCTGCTTGCTCATTTGACGTTAGATGTCGCCTGCAAGAACTTCACCCGCATCTGGTTTATGCTGCTACCTGTTGTTAGGTGACACGAAGGGCACATGTAGCAAATGCTTTTTCCTGCCCCGTTTTGCTAGACCACGCTCTTCTGTGGCTCTTTAGTGCTTGCCAAACTGCTATGTGCGTGCTGCTGCTTCCATCTGACAAGGAGCACAGCCTTCTGACAGCAGCTTTCAACTTGCCCAAAAAATACCTTGGCCATTTAGATGTGCTGCAAATCTGTGTGTGTATAAGGTGCAGGTGCCAGCTCCTGACAAAGGTGTTCTCTCCCTTCAGTTTCTATTTGCCAGACACATTGGAAATGTTTTCCTCTGGCATTCGTATCAAGAGTTGCAGATTGCTTAACTCAGGAGCTCTGAGAATGGAGCGGCAAGAGGTGTTCCGCTTTCGTCATAAACAGTGCTCCCGAGCGCTTAGCAAGGGGCACAACGAAACGTGTGTGCGGGATAGTGACCATTCCCGCCTAGTGCTGGCACTGCACGTACACTGCCAAAAGGCAAAGGAAGGCACTTAGCATGCGGCTTGTGCGCAAAGCTTTCAGACTGCCAGAGGACCGTAGCTGTGGGAAGCCGGCTTGCTCATTAGACGTTAGGTGTCACCTGCAAGAACTTCACCCGCATCTGGTTTATGCTGCTACCTGTTGTTAGGCGACACGTAACAAATGCTTTTTCCTGCCCCATTTTGCTAGACCACGCTCTTCTGTGGCTCTTTAGTGCTTGCCAAACTGCTATGTGCGTGCTGCTGCTTCCATCTGACAAGGAGCACAGCCTTCTGACAGCAGCTTTCAACTTGTCGAAGAAAGAGCTTGGCCATTTAGATGTGATGCAAATCTGTGTGTGTGTAAGGTGCAGGTGCAAGCTCCTGACAAAGGTGTTCTCCAGGTTCAGTTTCTCCCTGCCAGACACATTGGAAAGGTTTTCCTCTGGCATTCACGCCTAGAGTTGCAGATTGCTTAACCCAGGAGCTCTGAGAATGGAGCGGCAAGAGGTGTTCCTCTTTCGTCATAAACAGTGCTCCAGAACGCTTGGCACCGAGCACAACGAATCGTGTGTGCAGGATAGTGACCATTTCCGCCTAGTGCTGGCAATGCACGAGCACTGCTAAAAGGCAAAGGAAGGCGCTTAGCATCCGGCTTGTGTGCAAAGCTTTCAGACTGCCAGAGGACCGCAGCTGTGGTAAGCCCATTGCTCATTTGACGTTAGATGTCGCCTGCAAGAACTTCACCCGCATCTGGTTTATGCTGCTACCTGTTGTTAGGCGACAACAAGGGCACATGTAGCAAATGCTTTTTCCTGTTTCATTTTACTAGACCACGCTCTTCTGTGGCTCTTTAGTGCTTGCCAAACTGCCCTGTGCGTGCTGCTGCTTCCATCTGACAAGGAACACAGCCTTCTGACAGCAGCTTTCAACTTGTCGAAGAAAGAGCTTGGGCATTTAGATGTGCTGCAAATCTCTGTGTGTGTAAGGTGCAGGTGCAAGCTCCTGACAAAGGTGTTCTCCAGGTTCAGTTTCTCCCTGCCAGACACATTGGAAATGTTTTCCTCTATCATTCGCACCAAGAGTCGCAGATTACTTAACTCAGGAGCTCTGAGAATGGAACGGCAAGAGGTGTTCCGCTTACGTCATAAACAGTGCTCCAGAGCGCTTAGCAACGGGCACAACGAAACGTGTGTGCGGGATAGTGACCATTCCCGCCTAGTGCTGGCAATGCACGAGCACTGCCGAAAGGCAAAGGAAGGCGCTTAGCGTCCGGCTTGTTCGCGAAGCTTTCAGACTGCCAGAGGACCGCAGCTGTGGTAAGCCCGCTTGCTCATTTGACATTAGATGTCGCCTGCAAGAACGTCACCCGCAAGAACTTCACCTGCATCTGGTTTATGCTGCTACCTGTTCTTAGGCGACACAAAGGGCACATGTAGCAAATGCTTTTTCCTGCCTCATTTTGCTAGACCACGCTCTTCTGTGCGTCTTTAGTGCTTGCCAAACTGCTATGTGCGTGCTGCTGCTTCCATCTGACAAGGAGCACAGCCTTCTGACAGCAGCTTTCAACTTGCCTAAGAAAGAGCTTGGCCATTTAGATGTGATGCAAATCTGTGTGTGTTTAAGGTGCAAGTGCAAGCTCCTGACAAAGGTTTTCTCCAGGTTCAGTTTCTCCCTGCCAGACACATTGGAAATGTTTTCCTCTGGCATTCGCAGCAAAAGTTGCAGATTACTTAACTCAGGAGCTCTGAGAATGGAGCGGCAAGAGGTGTTCCGCTTTCGTCATAAACAGTGCTCCAGAGCGCTTAGCAACGGGCACAACGAAACGTGTGTGCGGGATAGTGAGCATTCACGCCTAGTGCTGGCAAGGCACGAGCACTGCCAAAAGGCAAAGGAAGGCGCTTAGCATGCGGTTTGTGCGCAAAGCTTTCAGAGTGCCGGAGGACCGCAGCTGTGGTAAGCCCGCTTGCTCATTTGACGTTAGATGTCACCTGCAAGAACTTCACCCGCATCTGGTTTATGCTGCTACCTGTTGTTAGCCGACACGTAGCAAATGCTTTTTCCTGCCCCGTTTTGCTAGACCACGCTCTTCTGTGCGTCTTTAGTGCTTGCCAAACTGCTATGTGCGTGCTGCTGCTTCCATCTGACAAGGAGCACAGCCTTCTGACAGCAGCTTTCAACTTGTCGAAGAAAGAGCTTGGGCATTTAGATGTGATGCAAATCTGTGTGTGTGTAAGGTGCAGGTGCAAGCTCCGGACAAAGGTGTTCTCCAGGTTCAGTTTCTATTTGCCAGACACATTGGAAATGTTTTCCTCTGGCATTCACGCCAAGAGTCGCAGATTGCCTAACCCAGGACCTCTGAGAATGGAGCGGCAAGATGAGTTCCGCTTTCGTCATAAAGAGTGCTCCAGAGTGCTTGTCACCGGGCACAAAGAATCGTGTGTGTGGGATAGTGAGCATTCACGCCTAGTCCTGGCAATGCACGAGCACTGCCAAAAGGCAAAGGAAGGCGCTTAGCATGCGGCTTGTGCGCAAAGCTTCAGACTGCGGCGGGACCGTAGCTGTGGTAAGCCTGCTTGCTCATTTGACGTTAGATGTCGCCTGCAAGAACTTCACCCGCATCTGGTTTATGCTGCTACCTGTTGTTAGGTGACACGAAGGGCACATGTAGCAAATGCTTTTTCCTGCCCCGTTTTGCTAGACCACGCTCTTCTGTGGCTCTTTAGTGCTTGCCAAACTGCTATGTGCGTGCTGCTGCTTCCATCTGACAAGGAGCACAGGCTTCTGACAGCAGCTTTCAACTTGCCCAAAAAAGACCTTGGCCATTTAGATGTGCTGCAAATCTGTGTGTGTGTAAGGTGCAGGTGCCAGCTCCTGACAAAGGTGTTCTCTCCCTTCAGTTTCTATTTGCCAGACACATTGGAAATGTTTTCCTCTGGCATTCGTATCAAGAGTTGCAGATTGCTTAACTCAGGAGCTCTGAGAATGGAGCGGCAAGAGGTGTTCCGCTTTCGTCATAAACAGTGCTCCCGAGCGCTTAGCAAGGGGCACAACGAAACGTGTGTGCGGGATAGTGACCATTCCCGCCTAGTGCTGGCACTGCACGTACACTGCTAAAAGGCAAAGGAAGGCACTTAGCATGCGGCTTGTGCGCAAAGCTTTCAGACTGCCAGAGGACCGTAGCTGTGGGAAGCCGGCTTGCTCATTAGACGTTAGGTGTCACCTGCAAGAACTTCACCCGCATCTGGTTTATGCTGCTACCTGTTGTTAGGCGACACGTAACAAATGCTTTTTCCTGCCCCATTTTGCTAGACCACGCTCTTCTGTGGCTCTTTAGTGCTTGCCAAACTGCTATGTGCGTGCTGCTGCTTCCATCTGACAAGGAGCACAGCCTTCTGACAGCAGCTTTCAACTTGTCGAAGAAAGAGCTTGGCCATTTAGATGTGATGCAAATCTGTGTGTGTGTAAGGTGCAGGTGCAAGCTCCTGACAAAGGTGTTCTCCAGGTTCAGTTTCTCCCTGCCAGACACATTGGAAAGGTTTTCCTCTGGCATTCACGCCTAGAGTTGCAGATTGCTTAACCCAGGAGCTCTGAGAATGGAGCGGCAAGAGGTGTTCCTCTTTCGTCATAAACAGTGCTCCAGAACGCTTGGCACCGAGCACAACGAATCGTGTGTGCAGGATAGTGACCATTTCCGCCTAGTGCTGGCAATGCACGAGCACTGCTAAAAGGCAAAGGAAGGCGCTTAGCATCCGGCTTGTGTGCAAAGCTTTCAGACTGCCAGAGGACCGCAGCTGTGGTAAGCCCATTGCTCATTTGACGTTAGATGTCGCCTGCAAGAACTTCACCCGCATCTGGTTTATGCTGCTACCTGTTGTTAGGCGACAACAAGGGCACATGTAGCAAATGCTTTTTCCTGTTTCATTTTACTAGACCACGCTCTTCTGTGGCTCTTTAGTGCTTGCCAAACTGCCCTGTGCGTGCTGCTGCTTCCATCTGACAAGGAACACAGCCTTCTGACAGCAGCTTTCAACTTGTCGAAGAAAGAGCTTGGGCATTTAGATGTGCTGCAAATCTGTGTGTGTGTAAGGTGCAGGTGCAAGCTCCTGACAAAGGTGTTCTCCAGGTTCAGTTTCTCCCTGCCAGACACATTGGAAATGTTTTCCTCTATCATTCGCACCAAGAGTCGCAGATTACTTAACTCAGGAGCTCTGAGAATGGAACGGCAAGAGGTGTTCCGCTTACGTCATAAACAGTGCTCCAGAGCGCTTAGCAACGGGCACAACGAAACGTGTGTGCGGGATAGTGACCATTCCCGCCTAGTGCTGGCAATGCACGAGCACTGCCGAAAGGCAAAGGAAGGCGCTTAGCGTCCGGCTTGTTCGCGAAGCTTTCAGACTGCCAGAGGACCGCAGCTGTGGTAAGCCCGCTTGCTCATTTGACATTAGATGTCGCCTGCAAGAACGTCACCCGCAAGAACTTCACCTGCATCTGGTTTATGCTGCTACCTGTTCTTAGGCGACACAAAGGGCACATGTAGCAAATGCTTTTTCCTGCCTCATTTTGCTAGACCACGCTCTTCTGTGCGTCTTTAGTGCTTGCCAAACTGCTATGTGCGTGCTGCTGCTTCCATCTGACAAGGAGCACAGCCTTCTGACAGCAGCTTTCAACTTGTCGAAGAAAGAGCTTGGCCATTTAGATGTGATGCAAATCTGTGTGTGTTTAAGGTGCAAGTGCAAGCTCCTGACAAAGGTGTTCTCCAGGTTCAGTTTCTCCCTGCCAGACACATTGGAAATGTTTTCCTCTGGCATTCGCAGCAAAAGTTGCAGATTACTTAACTCAGGAGCTCTGAGAATGGAGCGGCAAGAGGTGTTCCGCTTTCGTCATAAACAGTGCTCCAGAGCGCTTAGCAACGGGCACAACGAAACGTGTGTGCGGGATAGTGAGCATTCACGCCTAGTGCTGGCAAGGCACGAGCACTGCCAAAAGGCAAAGGAAGGCGCTTAGCATGCGGTTTGTGCGCAAAGCTTTCAGAGTGCCGGAGGACCGCAGCTGTGGTAAGCCCGCTTGCTCATTTGACGTTAGATGTCACCTGCAAGAACTTCACCCGCATCTGGTTTATGCTGCTACCTGTTGTTAGCCGACACGTAGCAAATGCTTTTTCCTGCCCCGTTTTGCTAGACCACGCTCTTCTGTGCGTCTTTAGTGCTTGCCAAACTGCTATGTGCGTGCTGCTGCTTCCATCTGACAAGGAGCACAGCCTTCTGACAGCAGCTTTCAACTTGTCGAAGAAAGAGCTTGGGCATTTAGATGTGATGCAAATCTGTGTGTGTGTAAGGTGCAGGTGCAAGCTCCGGACAAAGGTGTTCTCCAGGTTCAGTTTCTATTTGCCAGACACATTGGAAATGTTTTCCTCTGGCATTCACGCCAAGAGTCGCAGATTGCCTAACCCAGGACCTCTGAGAATGGAGCGGCAAGATGAGTTCCGCTTTCGTCATAAAGAGTGCTCCAGAGTGCTTGTCACCGGGCACAAAGAATCGTGTGTGTGGGATAGTGAGCATTCACGCCTAGTCCTGGCAATGCACGAGCACTGCCAAAAGGCAAAGGAAGGCGCTTAGCATGCGGCTTGTGCGCAAAGCTTCAGACTGCGGCGGGACCGTAACTCTGGTAAGCCTGCTTGCTCATTTGACGTTAGATGTCACCTGCAAGAACTTCACCCGCATCTGGTTTATGCTGCTACCTGTTGTTAGGTGACACGAAGGGCACATGTAGCAAATGCTTTTTCCTGCCCCGTTTTGCTAGACCACGCTCTTCTGTGGCTCTTTAGTGCTTGCCAAACTGCTATGTGTGTGCTGCTGCTTCCATCTGACAAGGAGCACAGGCTTCTGACAGCAGCTTTCAACTTGCCCAAAAAAGACCTTGGCCATTTAGATGTGATGCAAATCTGTGTGTGTGTAAGGTGCAGGTGCCAGCTCCTGACAAAGGTGTTCTCTCCCTTCAGTTTCTATTTGCCAGACACATTGGAAATGTTTTCCTCTGGCATTCGTATCAAGAGTTGCAGATTGCTTAACTCAGGAGCTCTGAGAATGGAGCGGCAAGAGGTGTTCCGCTTTCGTCATAAACAGTGCTCCCGAGCGCTTAGCAAGGGGCACAACGAAACGTGTGTGCGGGATAGTGACCATTCCCGCCTAGTGCTGGCACTGCACGTACACTGCCAAAAGGCAAAGGAAGGCACTTAGCATGCGGCTTGTGCGCAAAGCTTTCAGACTGCGGCAGGACCGTAGCTGTGGGAAGCCGGCTTGCTCATTAGACGTTAGGTGTCACCTGCAAGAACTTCACCCGCATCTGGTTTATGCTGCTACCTGTTGTTAGGCGACACGTAACAAATGCTTTTTCCTGCCCCGTTTTGCTAGACCACGCTCTTCTGTGGCTCTTTAGTGCTTGCCAAACTGCCCTGTGCGTGCTGCTGCTTCCATCTGACAAGGAACACAGCCTTCTGACAGCAGCTTTCAACTTGTCGAAGAAAGAGCTTGGCCATTTAGATGTGATGCAAATCTGTGTGTGTGTAAGGTGCAGGTGCAAGCTCCTGACAAAGGTGTTCTCCAGGTTCAGTTTCTCCCTGCCAGACACATTGGAAAGGTTTTCCTCTGGCATTCACGCCTAGAGTTGCAGATTGCTTAACCCAGGAGCTCTGAGAATGGAGCGGCAAGAGGTGTTCCTCTTTCGTCATAAACAGTGCTCCAGAACGCTTGGCACCGAGCACAACGAATCGTGTGTGCAGGATAGTGACCATTCCCGCCTAGTGCTGGCAATGCACGAGCACTGCTAAAAGGCAAAGGAAGGCGCTTAGCATCCGGCTTGTGCGCAAAGCTTTCAGACTGCCAGAGGACCGCAGCTGTGGTAAGCCAGCTTGCTCATTTGAGGTTAGATGTCACCTGCAAGAACTTCACCCGCATCTGGTTTATGCTGCTACCTGTTGTTAGGCGACACAAAGGGCACATGTAGCAAATGCTTTTTCCTGTTTCATTTTGCTAGACCACGCTCTTCTGTGGCACTTTAGTGCTTGCCAAACTCCTATGTGCGTGCTGCTGCTTCCATCTGACAAGGAGCACAGCCTTCTGACAGCTGCTTTCAACTTGTCGAAGAAAGGGCTTGGGCATTTAGATGTGATGCAAATCTCTGTGTGTGTAAGGTGCAGGTGCAAGCTCCTGACAAAGGTGTTCTCCAGGTTCAGTTTCTCCCTGCCAGACACATTGGAAATGTTTTCTTCTATCATTCGCACCAAGAGTCGTAGATTACTTAATTCAGGAGCTCTGAGAATGGAACGGCAAGAGGTGTTCCGCTTACGTCATAAACAGTGCTCCAGAGCGCTTAGCAACGGGCACAACGAAACGTGTGTGCGGGATAGTGAGCATTCCCGCCTAGTGCTGGCAATGCACGAGCACTGCCAAAAGGCAAAGGAAGGCACTTAGCATCCGACTTCTGCGCAAAGCTTTCAGACTGCCAGAGGACCGCAGCTGTGGTAAGCCCGCTTGCTCATTTGACATTAGATATCGCCTGCAAGAACTTCACCTGCATCTGGTTTATGCTGCTAACTGTTGTTAGGTGACACGAAGGGCACCTGTAGCAAATGCTTTTTCCTGGCCCGTTTTGCTAGACCACGCTCTTCTGTGGCTCTTTAGTATTTGCCAAACTCCTATGTGCGTGCTGCTGCTTCCATCTGACAAGGAGCACAGCCTTCTGACAGCAGCTTTCAACTTGCCTAAGAACGAGCTTGGCCATTTAGATGTGATGCAAATCTGTGTGTGTGTCAAGTGCAGGTGCAACCTCCTGAGAAAGGTTTTCTCTCCCTTCAGTTTCTATTTGCCAGACACATTGGAAATGTTTTCCTCTGGCATTCGAATCAAGAGTTGCAGATTGCTTAACCCAGGAGCTCTGAGAATGGAGCGGCAAGAGGTGTTCCGCTTTCGTCATAAACAGTGCTCCAGAGCTATTGGGAACGGGCACAATGAATCGTGTGTGCGGGATAGTGACCATTAACGCTTAGTGCTGGCAATGCACGAGCACTGCCAAAAGTCAAAGGAAGGCACTTAGCATGCGGCTTGTGCGCAAAGCTTTCAGACTGCGGGAGGACCGTAGCTCTGGTAAGCCGGCTTGCTCATTAGACGTTAGGTGTCACCTGCAAGAACTTCACCCGCATCTGGTTTATGCTGCTACCTGTTGTTAGGCGACACGTAACAAATGCTTTTTCCTGCCCCGTTTTGCTAGACCACGCTCTTCTGTTGCTCTTTAGTGCTTGCCAAACTGCTATGTGCGTGCTGCTGCTTCCATCTGTCAAGGAACACAGCCTTCTGACAGCAGCTTTCAACTTGTCGAAGAAAGAGCTTGGGCATTTAGATGTGATGCAAATCTGTGTGTGTGTAAGGTGCAGGTGCAAGCTCCGGACAAAGGTGTTCTCCAGGTTCAGTTTCTCCCTGCCAGACACATTGGAAATGTTTTCCTCTGGCATTCACGCCAAGAGTCGCAGATTGCCTAACCCAGGACCTCTGAGAATGGAGCGGCAAGATGAGTTCCGCTTTCGTCATAAAGAGTGCTCCAGAGTGCTTGTCACCGGGCACAAAGAATCGTGTGTGTGGGATAGTGAGCATTCACGCCTAGTGCTGGCAATGCACGAGCACTGCTAAAAGGCAAAGGAAGGCGCTTAGCATCCGGCTTGTGTGCAAAGCTTTCAGACTGCCAGAGGACCGCAGCTGTGGTAAGCCCATTGCTCATTTGACGTTAGATGTCGCCTGCAAGAACTTCACCCGCATCTGGTTTATGCTGCTACCTGTTGTTAGGCGACAACAAGGGCACATGTAGCAAATGCTTTTTCCTGTTTCATTTTACTAGACCACGCTCTTCTGTGGCTCTTTAGTGCTTGCCAAACTGCCCTGTGCGTGCTGCTGCTTCCATCTGACAAGGAACACAGCCTTCTGACAGCAGCTTTCAACTTGTCGAAGAAAGAGCTTGGCCATTTAGATGTGATGCAAATCTGTGTGTGTGTAAGGTGCAGGTGCAAGCTCCTGACAAAGGTGTTCTCCAGGTTCAGTTTCTCCCTGCCAGACACATTGGAAATGTTTTCCTCTATCATTCGCACCAAGAGTCGCAGATTACTTAACTCAGGAGCTCTGAGAATGGAGCGGCAAGAGGTGTTCCGCTTTCGTCATAAACAGTGCTCCAGAGCGCTTAGCAACGGGCACAACGAAACGTGTGTGCGGGATAGTGACCATTCCCGCCTAGTGCTGGCAATGCACGAGCACTGCCGAAAGGCAAAGGAAGGCGCTTAGCGTCCGGCTTGTTCGCGAAGCTTTCAGACTGCCAGAGGACCGCAGCTGTGGTAAGCCCGCTTGCTCATTTGACATTAGATGTCGCCTGCAAGAACGTCACCCGCAAGAACTTCACCTGCATCTGGTTTATGCTGCTACCTGTTCTTAGGCGACACAAAGGGCACATGTAGCAAATGCTTTTTCCTGCCTCATTTTGCTAGACCACGCTCTTCTGTGCGTCTTTAGTGCTTGCCAAACTGCTATGTGCGTGCTGCTGCTTCCATCTGACAAGGAGCACAGCCTTCTGACAGCAGCTTTCAACTTGTCGAAGAAAGAGCTTGGCCATTTAGATGTGATGCAAATCTGTGTGTGTTTAAGGTGCAAGTGCAAGCTCCTGACAAAGGTTTTCTCCAGGTTCAGTTTCTCCCTGCCAGACACATTGGAAATGTTTTCCTCTGGCATTCGCAGCAAAAGTTGCAGATTACTTAACTCAGGAGCTCTGAGAATGGAGCGGCAAGAGGTGTTCCGCTTTCGTCATAAACAGTGCTCCAGAGCGCTTAGCAACGGGCACAACGAAACGTGTGTGCGGGATAGTGAGCATTCACGCCTAGTGCTGGCAAGGCACGAGCACTGCCAAAAGGCAAAGGAAGGCGCTTAGCATGCGGTTTGTGCGCAAAGCTTTCAGAGTGCCGGAGGACCGCAGCTGTGGTAAGCCCGCTTGCTCATTTGACGTTAGATGTCACCTGCAAGAACTTCACCCGCATCTGGTTTATGCTGCTACCTGTTGTTAGCCGACACGTAGCAAATGCTTTTTCCTGCCCCGTTTTGCTAGACCACGCTCTTCTGTGCGTCTTTAGTGCTTGCCAAACTGCTATGTGCGTGCTGCTGCTTCCATCTGACAAGGAGCACAGCCTTCTGACAGCAGCTTTCAACTTGTCGAAGAAAGAGCTTGGGCATTTAGATGTGATGCAAATCTGTGTGTGTGTAAGGTGCAGGTGCAAGCTCCGGACAAAGGTGTTCTCCAGGTTCAGTTTCTATTTGCCAGACACATTGGAAATGTTTTCCTCTGGCATTCACGCCAAGAGTCGCAGATTGCCTAACCCAGGACCTCTGAGAATGGAGCGGCAAGATGAGTTCCGCTTTCGTCATAAAGAGTGCTCCAGAGTGCTTGTCACCGGGCACAAAGAATCGTGTGTGTGGGATAGTGAGCATTCACGCCTAGTCCTGGCAATGCACGAGCACTGCCAAAAGGCAAAGGAAGGCGCTTAGCATGCGGCTTGTGCGCAAAGCTTCAGACTGCGGCGGGACCGTAGCTGTGGTAAGCCTGCTTGCTCATTTGACGTTAGATGTCGCCTGCAAGAACTTCACCCGCATCTGGTTTATGCTGCTACCTGTTGTTAGGTGACACGAAGGGCACATGTAGCAAATGCTTTTTCCTGCCCCGTTTTGCTAGACCACGCTCTTCTGTGGCTCTTTAGTGCTTGCCAAACTGCTATGTGCGTGCTGCTGCTTCCATCTGACAAGGAGCACAGCCTTCTGACAGCAGCTTTCAACTTGCCCAAAAAATACCTTGGCCATTTAGATGTGCTGCAAATCTGTGTGTGTATAAGGTGCAGGTGCCAGCTCCTGACAAAGGTGTTCTCTCCCTTCAGTTTCTATTTGCCAGACACATTGGAAATGTTTTCCTCTGGCATTCGTATCAAGAGTTGCAGATTGCTTAACTCAGGAGCTCTGAGAATGGAGCGGCAAGAGGTGTTCCGCTTTCGTCATAAACAGTGCTCCCGAGCGCTTAGCAAGGGGCACAACGAAACGTGTGTGCGGGATAGTGACCATTCCCGCCTAGTGCTGGCACTGCACGTACACTGCCAAAAGGCAAAGGAAGGCACTTAGCATGCGGCTTGTGCGCAAAGCTTTCAGACTGCCAGAGGACCGTAGCTGTGGGAAGCCGGCTTGCTCATTAGACGTTAGGTGTCACCTGCAAGAACTTCACCCGCATCTGGTTTATGCTGCTACCTGTTGTTAGGCGACACGTAACAAATGCTTTTTCCTGCCCCATTTTGCTAGACCACGCTCTTCTGTGGCTCTTTAGTGCTTGCCAAACTGCTATGTGCGTGCTGCTGCTTCCATCTGACAAGGAGCACAGCCTTCTGACAGCAGCTTTCAACTTGTCGAAGAAAGAGCTTGGCCATTTAGATGTGATGCAAATCTGTGTGTGTGTAAGGTGCAGGTGCAAGCTCCTGACAAAGGTGTTCTCCAGGTTCAGTTTCTCCCTGCCAGACACATTGGAAAGGTTTTCCTCTGGCATTCACGCCTAGAGTTGCAGATTGCTTAACCCAGGAGCTCTGAGAATGGAGCGGCAAGAGGTGTTCCTCTTTCGTCATAAACAGTGCTCCAGAACGCTTGGCACCGAGCACAACGAATCGTGTGTGCAGGATAGTGACCATTTCCGCCTAGTGCTGGCAATGCACGAGCACTGCTAAAAGGCAAAGGAAGGCGCTTAGCATCCGGCTTGTGTGCAAAGCTTTCAGACTGCCAGAGGACCGCAGCTGTGGTAAGCCCATTGCTCATTTGACGTTAGATGTCGCCTGCAAGAACTTCACCCGCATCTGGTTTATGCTGCTACCTGTTGTTAGGCGACAACAAGGGCACATGTAGCAAATGCTTTTTCCTGTTTCATTTTACTAGACCACGCTCTTCTGTGGCTCTTTAGTGCTTGCCAAACTGCCCTGTGCGTGCTGCTGCTTCCATCTGACAAGGAACACAGCCTTCTGACAGCAGCTTTCAACTTGTCGAAGAAAGAGCTTGGGCATTTAGATGTGCTGCAAATCTCTGTGTGTGTAAGGTGCAGGTGCAAGCTCCTGACAAAGGTGTTCTCCAGGTTCAGTTTCTCCCTGCCAGACACATTGGAAATGTTTTCCTCTATCATTCGCACCAAGAGTCGCAGATTACTTAACTCAGGAGCTCTGAGAATGGAACGGCAAGAGGTGTTCCGCTTACGTCATAAACAGTGCTCCAGAGCGCTTAGCAACGGGCACAACGAAACGTGTGTGCGGGATAGTGACCATTCCCGCCTAGTGCTGGCAATGCACGAGCACTGCCGAAAGGCAAAGGAAGGCGCTTAGCGTCCGGCTTGTTCGCGAAGCTTTCAGACTGCCAGAGGACCGCAGCTGTGGTAAGCCCGCTTGCTCATTTGACATTAGATGTCGCCTGCAAGAACGTCACCCGCAAGAACTTCACCTGCATCTGGTTTATGCTGCTACCTGTTCTTAGGCGACACAAAGGGCACATGTAGCAAATGCTTTTTCCTGCCTCATTTTGCTAGACCACGCTCTTCTGTGCGTCTTTAGTGCTTGCCAAACTGCTATGTGCGTGCTGCTGCTTCCATCTGACAAGGAGCACAGCCTTCTGACAGCAGCTTTCAACTTGCCTAAGAAAGAGCTTGGCCATTTAGATGTGATGCAAATCTGTGTGTGTTTAAGGTGCAAGTGCAAGCTCCTGACAAAGGTTTTCTCCAGGTTCAGTTTCTCCCTGCCAGACACATTGGAAATGTTTTCCTCTGGCATTCGCAGCAAAAGTTGCAGATTACTTAACTCAGGAGCTCTGAGAATGGAGCGGCAAGAGGTGTTCCGCTTTCGTCATAAACAGTGCTCCAGAGCGCTTAGCAACGGGCACAACGAAACGTGTGTGCGGGATAGTGAGCATTCACGCCTAGTGCTGGCAAGGCACGAGCACTGCCAAAAGGCAAAGGAAGGCGCTTAGCATGCGGTTTGTGCGCAAAGCTTTCAGAGTGCCGGAGGACCGCAGCTGTGGTAAGCCCGCTTGCTCATTTGACGTTAGATGTCACCTGCAAGAACTTCACCCGCATCTGGTTTATGCTGCTACCTGTTGTTAGCCGACACGTAGCAAATGCTTTTTCCTGCCCCGTTTTGCTAGACCACGCTCTTCTGTGCGTCTTTAGTGCTTGCCAAACTGCTATGTGCGTGCTGCTGCTTCCATCTGACAAGGAGCACAGCCTTCTGACAGCAGCTTTCAACTTGTCGAAGAAAGAGCTTGGGCATTTAGATGTGATGCAAATCTGTGTGTGTGTAAGGTGCAGGTGCAAGCTCCGGACAAAGGTGTTCTCCAGGTTCAGTTTCTATTTGCCAGACACATTGGAAATGTTTTCCTCTGGCATTCACGCCAAGAGTCGCAGATTGCCTAACCCAGGACCTCTGAGAATGGAGCGGCAAGATGAGTTCCGCTTTCGTCATAAAGAGTGCTCCAGAGTGCTTGTCACCGGGCACAAAGAATCGTGTGTGTGGGATAGTGAGCATTCACGCCTAGTCCTGGCAATGCACGAGCACTGCCAAAAGGCAAAGGAAGGCGCTTAGCATGCGGCTTGTGCGCAAAGCTTCAGACTGCGGCGGGACCGTAGCTGTGGTAAGCCTGCTTGCTCATTTGACGTTAGATGTCGCCTGCAAGAACTTCACCCGCATCTGGTTTATGCTGCTACCTGTTGTTAGGTGACACGAAGGGCACATGTAGCAAATGCTTTTTCCTGCCCCGTTTTGCTAGACCACGCTCTTCTGTGGCTCTTTAGTGCTTGCCAAACTGCTATGTGCGTGCTGCTGCTTCCATCTGACAAGGAGCACAGGCTTCTGACAGCAGCTTTCAACTTGCCCAAAAAAGACCTTGGCCATTTAGATGTGCTGCAAATCTGTGTGTGTGTAAGGTGCAGGTGCCAGCTCCTGACAAAGGTGTTCTCTCCCTTCAGTTTCTATTTGCCAGACACATTGGAAATGTTTTCCTCTGGCATTCGTATCAAGAGTTGCAGATTGCTTAACTCAGGAGCTCTGAGAATGGAGCGGCAAGAGGTGTTCCGCTTTCGTCATAAACAGTGCTCCCGAGCGCTTAGCAAGGGGCACAACGAAACGTGTGTGCGGGATAGTGACCATTCCCGCCTAGTGCTGGCACTGCACGTACACTGCTAAAAGGCAAAGGAAGGCACTTAGCATGCGGCTTGTGCGCAAAGCTTTCAGACTGCCAGAGGACCGTAGCTGTGGGAAGCCGGCTTGCTCATTAGACGTTAGGTGTCACCTGCAAGAACTTCACCCGCATCTGGTTTATGCTGCTACCTGTTGTTAGGCGACACGTAACAAATGCTTTTTCCTGCCCCATTTTGCTAGACCACGCTCTTCTGTGGCTCTTTAGTGCTTGCCAAACTGCTATGTGCGTGCTGCTGCTTCCATCTGACAAGGAGCACAGCCTTCTGACAGCAGCTTTCAACTTGTCGAAGAAAGAGCTTGGCCATTTAGATGTGATGCAAATCTGTGTGTGTGTAAGGTGCAGGTGCAAGCTCCTGACAAAGGTGTTCTCCAGGTTCAGTTTCTCCCTGCCAGACACATTGGAAAGGTTTTCCTCTGGCATTCACGCCTAGAGTTGCAGATTGCTTAACCCAGGAGCTCTGAGAATGGAGCGGCAAGAGGTGTTCCTCTTTCGTCATAAACAGTGCTCCAGAACGCTTGGCACCGAGCACAACGAATCGTGTGTGCAGGATAGTGACCATTTCCGCCTAGTGCTGGCAATGCACGAGCACTGCTAAAAGGCAAAGGAAGGCGCTTAGCATCCGGCTTGTGTGCAAAGCTTTCAGACTGCCAGAGGACCGCAGCTGTGGTAAGCCCATTGCTCATTTGACGTTAGATGTCGCCTGCAAGAACTTCACCCGCATCTGGTTTATGCTGCTACCTGTTGTTAGGCGACAACAAGGGCACATGTAGCAAATGCTTTTTCCTGTTTCATTTTACTAGACCACGCTCTTCTGTGGCTCTTTAGTGCTTGCCAAACTGCCCTGTGCGTGCTGCTGCTTCCATCTGACAAGGAACACAGCCTTCTGACAGCAGCTTTCAACTTGTCGAAGAAAGAGCTTGGGCATTTAGATGTGCTGCAAATCTGTGTGTGTGTAAGGTGCAGGTGCAAGCTCCTGACAAAGGTGTTCTCCAGGTTCAGTTTCTCCCTGCCAGACACATTGGAAATGTTTTCCTCTATCATTCGCACCAAGAGTCGCAGATTACTTAACTCAGGAGCTCTGAGAATGGAACGGCAAGAGGTGTTCCGCTTACGTCATAAACAGTGCTCCAGAGCGCTTAGCAACGGGCACAACGAAACGTGTGTGCGGGATAGTGACCATTCCCGCCTAGTGCTGGCAATGCACGAGCACTGCCGAAAGGCAAAGGAAGGCGCTTAGCGTCCGGCTTGTTCGCGAAGCTTTCAGACTGCCAGAGGACCGCAGCTGTGGTAAGCCCGCTTGCTCATTTGACATTAGATGTCGCCTGCAAGAACGTCACCCGCAAGAACTTCACCTGCATCTGGTTTATGCTGCTACCTGTTCTTAGGCGACACAAAGGGCACATGTAGCAAATGCTTTTTCCTGCCTCATTTTGCTAGACCACGCTCTTCTGTGCGTCTTTAGTGCTTGCCAAACTGCTATGTGCGTGCTGCTGCTTCCATCTGACAAGGAGCACAGCCTTCTGACAGCAGCTTTCAACTTGCCTAAGAAAGAGCTTGGCCATTTAGATGTGATGCAAATCTGTGTGTGTTTAAGGTGCAAGTGCAAGCTCCTGACAAAGGTGTTCTCCAGGTTCAGTTTCTCCCTGCCAGACACATTGGAAATGTTTTCCTCTGGCATTCGCAGCAAAAGTTGCAGATTACTTAACTCAGGAGCTCTGAGAATGGAGCGGCAAGAGGTGTTCCGCTTTCGTCATAAACAGTGCTCCAGAGCGCTTAGCAACGGGCACAACGAAACGTGTGTGCGGGATAGTGAGCATTCACGCCTAGTGCTGGCAAGGCACGAGCACTGCCAAAAGGCAAAGGAAGGCGCTTAGCATGCGGTTTGTGCGCAAAGCTTTCAGAGTGCCGGAGGACCGCAGCTGTGGTAAGCCCGCTTGCTCATTTGACGTTAGATGTCACCTGCAAGAACTTCACCCGCATCTGGTTTATGCTGCTACCTGTTGTTAGCCGACACGTAGCAAATGCTTTTTCCTGCCCCGTTTTGCTAGACCACGCTCTTCTGTGGCTCTTTAGTGCTTGCCAAACTGCTATGTGCGTGCTGCTGCTTCCATCTGACAAGGAGCACAGCCTTCTGACAGCAGCTTTCAACTTGTCGAAGAAAGAGCTTGGCCATTTAGATGTGATGCAAATCTGTGTGTGTTTAAGGTGCAAGTGCAAGCTCCTGACAAAGGTTTTCTCCAGGTTCAGTTTCTCCCTGCCAGACACATTGGAAATGTTTTCCTCTGGCATTCGCAGCAAAAGTTGCAGATTACTTAACTCAGGAGCTCTGAGAATGGAGCGGCAAGAGGTGTTCCGCTTTCGTCATAAACAGTGCTCCAGAGCGCTTAGCAACGGGCACAACGAAACGTGTGTGCGGGATAGTGAGCATTCACGCCTAGTGCTGGCAAGGCACGAGCACTGCCAAAAGGCAAAGGAAGGCGCTTAGCATGCGGTTTGTGCGCAAAGCTTTCAGAGTGCCGGAGGACCGCAGCTGTGGTAAGCCCGCTTGCTCATTTGACGTTAGATGTCACCTGCAAGAACTTCACCCGCATCTGGTTTATGCTGCTACCTGTTGTTAGCCGACACGTAGCAAATGCTTTTTCCTGCCCCGTTTTGCTAGACCACGCTCTTCTGTGCGTCTTTAGTGCTTGCCAAACTGCTATGTGCGTGCTGCTGCTTCCATCTGACAAGGAGCACAGCCTTCTGACAGCAGCTTTCAACTTGTCGAAGAAAGAGCTTGGGCATTTAGATGTGATGCAAATCTGTGTGTGTGTAAGGTGCAGGTGCAAGCTCCGGACAAAGGTGTTCTCCAGGTTCAGTTTCTATTTGCCAGACACATTGGAAATGTTTTCCTCTGGCATTCACGCCAAGAGTCGCAGATTGCCTAACCCAGGACCTCTGAGAATGGAGCGGCAAGATGAGTTCCGCTTTCGTCATAAAGAGTGCTCCAGAGTGCTTGTCACCGGGCACAAAGAATCGTGTGTGTGGGATAGTGAGCATTCACGCCTAGTCCTGGCAATGCACGAGCACTGCCAAAAGGCAAAGGAAGGCGCTTAGCATGCGGCTTGTGCGCAAAGCTTCAGACTGCGGCGGGACCGTAGCTGTGGTAAGCCTGCTTGCTCATTTGACGTTAGATGTCGCCTGCAAGAACTTCACCCGCATCTGGTTTATGCTGCTACCTGTTGTTAGGTGACACGAAGGGCACATGTAGCAAATGCTTTTTCCTGCCCCGTTTTGCTAGACCACGCTCTTCTGTGGCTCTTTAGTGCTTGCCAAACTGCTATGTGCGTGCTGCTGCTTCCATCTGACAAGGAGCACAGGCTTCTGACAGCAGCTTTCAACTTGCCCAAAAAAGACCTTGGCCATTTAGATGTGATGCAAATCTGTGTGTGTGTAAGGTGCAGGTGCCAGCTCCTGACAAAGGTGTTCTCTCCCTTCAGTTTCTATTTGCCAGACACATTGGAAATGTTTTCCTCTGGCATTCGTATCAAGAGTTGCAGATTGCTTAACTCAGGAGCTCTGAGAATGGAGCGGCAAGAGGTGTTCCGCTTTCGTCATAAACAGTGCTCCCGAGCGCTTAGCAAGGGGCACAACGAAACGTGTGTGCGGGATAGTGACCATTCCCGCCTAGTGCTGGCACTGCACGTACACTGCTAAAAGGCAAAGGAAGGCACTTAGCATGCGGCTTGTGCGCAAAGCTTTCAGACTGCCAGAGGACCGTAGCTGTGGGAAGCCGGCTTGCTCATTAGACGTTAGGTGTCACCTGCAAGAACTTCACCCGCATCTGGTTTATGCTGCTACCTGTTGTTAGGCGACACGTAACAAATGCTTTTTCCTGCCCCATTTTGCTAGACCACGCTCTTCTGTGGCTCTTTAGTGCTTGCCAAACTGCTATGTGCGTGCTGCTGCTTCCATCTGACAAGGAGCACAGCCTTCTGACAGCAGCTTTCAACTTGTCGAAGAAAGAGCTTGGCCATTTAGATGTGATGCAAATCTGTGTGTGTGTAAGGTGCAGGTGCAAGCTCCTGACAAAGGTGTTCTCCAGGTTCAGTTTCTCCCTGCCAGACACATTGGAAAGGTTTTCCTCTGGCATTCACGCCTAGAGTTGCAGATTGCTTAACCCAGGAGCTCTGAGAATGGAGCGGCAAGAGGTGTTCCTCTTTCGTCATAAACAGTGCTCCAGAACGCTTGGCACCGAGCACAACGAATCGTGTGTGCAGGATAGTGACCATTTCCGCCTAGTGCTGGCAATGCACGAGCACTGCTAAAAGGCAAAGGAAGGCGCTTAGCATCCGGCTTGTGTGCAAAGCTTTCAGACTGCCAGAGGACCGCAGCTGTGGTAAGCCCATTGCTCATTTGACGTTAGATGTCGCCTGCAAGAACTTCACCCGCATCTGGTTTATGCTGCTACCTGTTGTTAGGCGACAACAAGGGCACATGTAGCAAATGCTTTTTCCTGTTTCATTTTACTAGACCACGCTCTTCTGTGGCTCTTTAGTGCTTGCCAAACTGCCCTGTGCGTGCTGCTGCTTCCATCTGACAAGGAACACAGCCTTCTGACAGCAGCTTTCAACTTGTCGAAGAAAGAGCTTGGGCATTTAGATGTGCTGCAAATCTGTGTGTGTGTAAGGTGCAGGTGCAAGCTCCTGACAAAGGTGTTCTCCAGGTTCAGTTTCTCCCTGCCAGACACATTGGAAATGTTTTCCTCTATCATTCGCACCAAGAGTCGCAGATTACTTAACTCAGGAGCTCTGAGAATGGAACGGCAAGAGGTGTTCCGCTTACGTCATAAACAGTGCTCCAGAGCGCTTAGCAACGGGCACAACGAAACGTGTGTGCGGGATAGTGACCATTCCCGCCTAGTGCTGGCAATGCACGAGCACTGCCGAAAGGCAAAGGAAGGCGCTTAGCGTCCGGCTTGTTCGCGAAGCTTTCAGACTGCCAGAGGACCGCAGCTGTGGTAAGCCCGCTTGCTCATTTGACATTAGATGTCGCCTGCAAGAACGTCACCCGCAAGAACTTCACCTGCATCTGGTTTATGCTGCTACCTGTTCTTAGGCGACACAAAGGGCACATGTAGCAAATGCTTTTTCCTGCCTCATTTTGCTAGACCACGCTCTTCTGTGCGTCTTTAGTGCTTGCCAAACTGCTATGTGCGTGCTGCTGCTTCCATCTGACAAGGAGCACAGCCTTCTGACAGCAGCTTTCAACTTGCCTAAGAAAGAGCTTGGCCATTTAGATGTGATGCAAATCTGTGTGTGTTTAAGGTGCAAGTGCAAGCTCCTGACAAAGGTGTTCTCCAGGTTCAGTTTCTCCCTGCCAGACACATTGGAAATGTTTTCCTCTGGCATTCGCAGCAAAAGTTGCAGATTACTTAACTCAGGAGCTCTGAGAATGGAGCGGCAAGAGGTGTTCCGCTTTCGTCATAAACAGTGCTCCAGAGCGCTTAGCAACGGGCACAACGAAACGTGTGTGCGGGATAGTGAGCATTCACGCCTAGTGCTGGCAAGGCACGAGCACTGCCAAAAGGCAAAGGAAGGCGCTTAGCATGCGGTTTGTGCGCAAAGCTTTCAGAGTGCCGGAGGACCGCAGCTGTGGTAAGCCCGCTTGCTCATTTGACGTTAGATGTCACCTGCAAGAACTTCACCCGCATCTGGTTTATGCTGCTACCTGTTGTTAGCCGACACGTAGCAAATGCTTTTTCCTGCCCCGTTTTGCTAGACCACGCTCTTCTGTGGCTCTTTAGTGCTTGCCAAACTGCTATGTGCGTGCTGCTGCTTCCATCTGACAAGGAGCACAGCCTTCTGACAGCAGCTTTCAACTTGTCGAAGAAAGAGCTTGGCCATTTAGATGTGATGCAAATCTGTGTGTGTGTAAGGTGCAGGTGCAAGCTCCGGACAAAGGTGTTCTCCAGGTTCAGTTTCTATTTGCCAGACACATTGGAAATGTTTTCCTCTGGCATTCACGCCAAGAGTCGCAGATTGCCTAACCCAGGACCTCTGAGAATGGAGCGGCAAGATGAGTTCCGCTTTCGTCATAAAGAGTGCTCCAGAGTGCTTGTCACCGGGCACAAAGAATCGTGTGTGTGGGATAGTGAGCATTCACGCCTAGTCCTGGCAATGCACGAGCACTGCCAAAAGGCAAAGGAAGGCGCTTAGCATGCGGCTTGTGCGCAAAGCTTCAGACTGCGGCGGGACCGTAGCTGTGGTAAGCCTGCTTGCTCATTTGACGTTAGATGTCGCCTGCAAGAACTTCACCCGCATCTGGTTTATGCTGCTACCTGTTGTTAGGTGACACGAAGGGCACATGTAGCAAATGCTTTTTCCTGCCCCGTTTTGCTAGACCACGCTCTTCTGTGGCTCTTTAGTGCTTGCCAAACTGCTATGTGTGTGCTGCTGCTTCCATCTGACAAGGAGCACAGCCTTCTGACAGCAGCTTTCAACTTGCCCAAAAAAGACCTTGGCCATTTAGATGTGCTGCAAATCTGTGTGTGTGTAAGGTGCAGGTGCCAGCTCCTGACAAAGGTGTTCTCTCCCTTCAGTTTCTATTTGCCAGACACATTGGAAATGTTTTCCTCTGGCATTCGTATCAAGAGTTGCAGATTGCTTAACTCAGGAGCTCTGAGAATGGAGCGGCAAGAGGTGTTCCGCTTTCGTCATAAACAGTGCTCCCGAGCGCTTAGCAAGGGGCACAACGAAACGTGTGTGCGGGATAGTGACCATTCCCGCCTAGTGCTGGCACTGCACGTACACTGCCAAAAGGCAAAGGAAGGCACTTAGCATGCGGCTTGTGCGCAAAGCTTTCAGACTGCCAGAGGACCGTAGCTGTGGGAAGCCGGCTTGCTCATTAGACGTTAGGTGTCACCTGCAAGAACTTCACCCGCATCTGGTTTATGCTGCTACCTGTTGTTAGGCGACACGTAACAAATGCTTTTTCCTGCCCCATTTTGCTAGACCACGCTCTTCTGTGGCTCTTTAGTGCTTGCCAAACTGCTATGTGCGTGCTGCTGCTTCCATCTGACAAGGAGCACAGCCTTCTGACAGCAGCTTTCAACTTGTCGAAGAAAGAGCTTGGCCATTTAGATGTGATGCAAATCTGTGTGTGTGTAAGGTGCAGGTGCAAGCTCCTGACAAAGGTGTTCTCCAGGTTCAGTTTCTCCCTGCCAGACACATTGGAAAGGTTTTCCTCTGGCATTCACGCCTAGAGTTGCAGATTGCTTAACCCAGGAGCTCTGAGAATGGAGCGGCAAGAGGTGTTCCTCTTTCGTCATAAACAGTGCTCCAGAACGCTTGGCACCGAGCACAACGAATCGTGTGTGCAGGATAGTGACCATTTCCGCCTAGTGCTGGCAATGCACGAGCACTGCTAAAAGGCAAAGGAAGGCGCTTAGCATCCGGCTTGTGTGCAAAGCTTTCAGACTGCCAGAGGACCGCAGCTGTGGTAAGCCCATTGCTCATTTGACGTTAGATGTCGCCTGCAAGAACTTCACCCGCATCTGGTTTATGCTGCTACCTGTTGTTAGGCGACAACAAGGGCACATGTAGCAAATGCTTTTTCCTGTTTCATTTTACTAGACCACGCTCTTCTGTGGCTCTTTAGTGCTTGCCAAACTGCCCTGTGCGTGCTGCTGCTTCCATCTGACAAGGAACACAGCCTTCTGACAGCAGCTTTCAACTTGTCGAAGAAAGAGCTTGGGCATTTAGATGTGCTGCAAATCTGTGTGTGTGTAAGGTGCAGGTGCAAGCTCCTGACAAAGGTGTTCTCCAGGTTCAGTTTCTCCCTGCCAGACACATTGGAAATGTTTTCCTCTATCATTCGCACCAAGAGTCGCAGATTACTTAACTCAGGAGCTCTGAGAATGGAACGGCAAGAGGTGTTCCGCTTACGTCATAAACAGTGCTCCAGAGCGCTTAGCAACGGGCACAACGAAACGTGTGTGCGGGATAGTGACCATTCCCGCCTAGTGCTGGCAATGCACGAGCACTGCCGAAAGGCAAAGGAAGGCGCTTAGCGTCCGGCTTGTTCGCGAAGCTTTCAGACTGCCAGAGGACCGCAGCTGTGGTAAGCCCGCTTGCTCATTTGACATTAGATGTCGCCTGCAAGAACGTCACCCGCAAGAACTTCACCTGCATCTGGTTTATGCTGCTACCTGTTCTTAGGCGACACAAAGGGCACATGTAGCAAATGCTTTTTCCTGCCTCATTTTGCTAGACCACGCTCTTCTGTGCGTCTTTAGTGCTTGCCAAACTGCTATGTGCGTGCTGCTGCTTCCATCTGACAAGGAGCACAGCCTTCTGACAGCAGCTTTCAACTTGCCTAAGAAAGAGCTTGGCCATTTAGATGTGATGCAAATCTGTGTGTGTTTAAGGTGCAAGTGCAAGCTCCTGACAAAGGTGTTCTCCAGGTTCAGTTTCTCCCTGCCAGACACATTGGAAATGTTTTCCTCTGGCATTCGCAGCAAAAGTTGCAGATTACTTAACTCAGGAGCTCTGAGAATGGAGCGGCAAGAGGTGTTCCGCTTTCGTCATAAACAGTGCTCCAGAGCGCTTAGCAACGGGCACAACGAAACGTGTGTGCGGGATAGTGAGCATTCACGCCTAGTGCTGGCAAGGCACGAGCACTGCCAAAAGGCAAAGGAAGGCGCTTAGCATGCGGTTTGTGCGCAAAGCTTTCAGAGTGCCGGAGGACCGCAGCTGTGGTAAGCCCGCTTGCTCATTTGACGTTAGATGTCACCTGCAAGAACTTCACCCGCATCTGGTTTATGCTGCTACCTGTTGTTAGCCGACACGTAGCAAATGCTTTTTCCTGCCCCGTTTTGCTAGACCACGCTCTTCTGTGGCTCTTTAGTGCTTGCCAAACTGCTATGTGCGTGCTGCTGCTTCCATCTGACAAGGAGCACAGCCTTCTGACAGCAGCTTTCAACTTGTCGAAGAAAGAGCTTGGCCATTTAGATGTGATGCAAATCTGTGTGTGTTTAAGGTGCAAGTGCAAGCTCCTGACAAAGGTTTTCTCCAGGTTCAGTTTCTCCCTGCCAGACACATTGGAAATGTTTTCCTCTGGCATTCGCAGCAAAAGTTGCAGATTACTTAACTCAGGAGCTCTGAGAATGGAGCGGCAAGAGGTGTTCCGCTTTCGTCATAAACAGTGCTCCAGAGCGCTTAGCAACGGGCACAACGAAACGTGTGTGCGGGATAGTGAGCATTCACGCCTAGTGCTGGCAAGGCACGAGCACTGCCAAAAGGCAAAGGAAGGCGCTTAGCATGCGGTTTGTGCGCAAAGCTTTCAGAGTGCCGGAGGACCGCAGCTGTGGTAAGCCCGCTTGCTCATTTGACGTTAGATGTCACCTGCAAGAACTTCACCCGCATCTGGTTTATGCTGCTACCTGTTGTTAGCCGACACGTAGCAAATGCTTTTTCCTGCCCCGTTTTGCTAGACCACGCTCTTCTGTGCGTCTTTAGTGCTTGCCAAACTGCTATGTGCGTGCTGCTGCTTCCATCTGACAAGGAGCACAGCCTTCTGACAGCAGCTTTCAACTTGTCGAAGAAAGAGCTTGGGCATTTAGATGTGATGCAAATCTGTGTGTGTGTAAGGTGCAGGTGCAAGCTCCGGACAAAGGTGTTCTCCAGGTTCAGTTTCTATTTGCCAGACACATTGGAAATGTTTTCCTCTGGCATTCACGCCAAGAGTCGCAGATTGCCTAACCCAGGACCTCTGAGAATGGAGCGGCAAGATGAGTTCCGCTTTCGTCATAAAGAGTGCTCCAGAGTGCTTGTCACCGGGCACAAAGAATCGTGTGTGTGGGATAGTGAGCATTCACGCCTAGTCCTGGCAATGCACGAGCACTGCCAAAAGGCAAAGGAAGGCGCTTAGCATGCGGCTTGTGCGCAAAGCTTCAGACTGCGGCGGGACCGTAGCTGTGGTAAGCCTGCTTGCTCATTTGACGTTAGATGTCGCCTGCAAGAACTTCACCCGCATCTGGTTTATGCTGCTACCTGTTGTTAGGTGACACGAAGGGCACATGTAGCAAATGCTTTTTCCTGCCCCGTTTTGCTAGACCACGCTCTTCTGTGGCTCTTTAGTGCTTGCCAAACTGCTATGTGCGTGCTGCTGCTTCCATCTGACAAGGAGCACAGGCTTCTGACAGCAGCTTTCAACTTGCCCAAAAAAGACCTTGGCCATTTAGATGTGCTGCAAATCTGTGTGTGTGTAAGGTGCAGGTGCCAGCTCCTGACAAAGGTGTTCTCTCCCTTCAGTTTCTATTTGCCAGACACATTGGAAATGTTTTCCTCTGGCATTCGTATCAAGAGTTGCAGATTGCTTAACTCAGGAGCTCTGAGAATGGAGCGGCAAGAGGTGTTCCGCTTTCGTCATAAACAGTGCTCCCGAGCGCTTAGCAAGGGGCACAACGAAACGTGTGTGCGGGATAGTGACCATTCCCGCCTAGTGCTGGCACTGCACGTACACTGCTAAAAGGCAAAGGAAGGCACTTAGCATGCGGCTTGTGCGCAAAGCTTTCAGACTGCCAGAGGACCGTAGCTGTGGGAAGCCGGCTTGCTCATTAGACGTTAGGTGTCACCTGCAAGAACTTCACCCGCATCTGGTTTATGCTGCTACCTGTTGTTAGGCGACACGTAACAAATGCTTTTTCCTGCCCCATTTTGCTAGACCACGCTCTTCTGTGGCTCTTTAGTGCTTGCCAAACTGCTATGTGCGTGCTGCTGCTTCCATCTGACAAGGAGCACAGCCTTCTGACAGCAGCTTTCAACTTGTCGAAGAAAGAGCTTGGCCATTTAGATGTGATGCAAATCTGTGTGTGTGTAAGGTGCAGGTGCAAGCTCCTGACAAAGGTGTTCTCCAGGTTCAGTTTCTCCCTGCCAGACACATTGGAAAGGTTTTCCTCTGGCATTCACGCCTAGAGTTGCAGATTGCTTAACCCAGGAGCTCTGAGAATGGAGCGGCAAGAGGTGTTCCTCTTTCGTCATAAACAGTGCTCCAGAACGCTTGGCACCGAGCACAACGAATCGTGTGTGCAGGATAGTGACCATTTCCGCCTAGTGCTGGCAATGCACGAGCACTGCTAAAAGGCAAAGGAAGGCGCTTAGCATCCGGCTTGTGTGCAAAGCTTTCAGACTGCCAGAGGACCGCAGCTGTGGTAAGCCCATTGCTCATTTGACGTTAGATGTCGCCTGCAAGAACTTCACCCGCATCTGGTTTATGCTGCTACCTGTTGTTAGGCGACAACAAGGGCACATGTAGCAAATGCTTTTTCCTGTTTCATTTTACTAGACCACGCTCTTCTGTGGCTCTTTAGTGCTTGCCAAACTGCCCTGTGCGTGCTGCTGCTTCCATCTGACAAGGAACACAGCCTTCTGACAGCAGCTTTCAACTTGTCGAAGAAAGAGCTTGGGCATTTAGATGTGCTGCAAATCTGTGTGTGTGTAAGGTGCAGGTGCAAGCTCCTGACAAAGGTGTTCTCCAGGTTCAGTTTCTCCCTGCCAGACACATTGGAAATGTTTTCCTCTATCATTCGCACCAAGAGTCGCAGATTACTTAACTCAGGAGCTCTGAGAATGGAACGGCAAGAGGTGTTCCGCTTACGTCATAAACAGTGCTCCAGAGCGCTTAGCAACGGGCACAACGAAACGTGTGTGCGGGATAGTGACCATTCCCGCCTAGTGCTGGCAATGCACGAGCACTGCCGAAAGGCAAAGGAAGGCGCTTAGCGTCCGGCTTGTTCGCGAAGCTTTCAGACTGCCAGAGGACCGCAGCTGTGGTAAGCCCGCTTGCTCATTTGACATTAGATGTCGCCTGCAAGAACGTCACCCGCAAGAACTTCACCTGCATCTGGTTTATGCTGCTACCTGTTCTTAGGCGACACAAAGGGCACATGTAGCAAATGCTTTTTCCTGCCTCATTTTGCTAGACCACGCTCTTCTGTGCGTCTTTAGTGCTTGCCAAACTGCTATGTGCGTGCTGCTGCTTCCATCTGACAAGGAGCACAGCCTTCTGACAGCAGCTTTCAACTTGCCTAAGAAAGAGCTTGGCCATTTAGATGTGATGCAAATCTGTGTGTGTTTAAGGTGCAAGTGCAAGCTCCTGACAAAGGTGTTCTCCAGGTTCAGTTTCTCCCTGCCAGACACATTGGAAATGTTTTCCTCTGGCATTCGCAGCAAAAGTTGCAGATTACTTAACTCAGGAGCTCTGAGAATGGAGCGGCAAGAGGTGTTCCGCTTTCGTCATAAACAGTGCTCCAGAGCGCTTAGCAACGGGCACAACGAAACGTGTGTGCGGGATAGTGAGCATTCACGCCTAGTGCTGGCAAGGCACGAGCACTGCCAAAAGGCAAAGGAAGGCGCTTAGCATGCGGTTTGTGCGCAAAGCTTTCAGAGTGCCGGAGGACCGCAGCTGTGGTAAGCCCGCTTGCTCATTTGACGTTAGATGTCACCTGCAAGAACTTCACCCGCATCTGGTTTATGCTGCTACCTGTTGTTAGCCGACACGTAGCAAATGCTTTTTCCTGCCCCGTTTTGCTAGACCACGCTCTTCTGTGGCTCTTTAGTGCTTGCCAAACTGCTATGTGCGTGCTGCTGCTTCCATCTGACAAGGAGCACAGCCTTCTGACAGCAGCTTTCAACTTGTCGAAGAAAGAGCTTGGGCATTTAGATGTGATGCAAATCTGTGTGTGTGTAAGGTGCAGGTGCAAGCTCCGGACAAAGGTGTTCTCCAGGTTCAGTTTCTATTTGCCAGACACATTGGAAATGTTTTCCTCTGGCATTCACGCCAAGAGTCGCAGATTGCCTAACCCAGGACCTCTGAGAATGGAGCGGCAAGATGAGTTCCGCTTTCGTCATAAAGAGTGCTCCAGAGTGCTTGTCACCGGGCACAAAGAATCGTGTGTGTGGGATAGTGAGCATTCACGCCTAGTGCTGGCAATGCACGAGCACTGCCAAAAGGCAAAGGAAGGCGCTTAGCATGCGGCTTGTGCGCAAAGCTTCAGACTGCGGCGGGACCGTAGCTGTGGTAAGCCTGCTTGCTCATTTGACGTTAGATGTCGCCTGCAAGAACTTCACCCGCATCTGGTTTATGCTGCTACCTGTTGTTAGGTGACACGAAGGGCACATGTAGCAAATGCTTTTTCCTGCCCCGTTTTGCTAGACCACGCTCTTCTGTGGCTCTTTAGTGCTTGCCAAACTGCTATGTGTGTGCTGCTGCTTCCATCTGACAAGGAGCACAGCCTTCTGACAGCAGCTTTCAACTTGCCCAAAAAAGACCTTGGCCATTTAGATGTGCTGCAAATCTGTGTGTGTGTAAGGTGCAGGTGCAAGCTCCTGACAAAGGTGTTCTCCAGGTTCAGTTTCTCCCTGCCAGACACATTGGAAATGTTTTCCTCTATCATTCGCACCAAGAGTCGCAGATTACTTAACTCAGGAGCTCTGAGAATGGAACGGCAAGAGGTGTTCCGCTTACGTCATAAACAGTGCTCCAGAGCGCTTAGCAACGGGCACAACGAAACGTGTGTGCGGGATAGTGACCATTCCCGCCTAGTGCTGGCAATGCACGAGCACTGCCGAAAGGCAAAGGAAGGCGCTTAGCGTCCGGCTTGTTCGCGAAGCTTTCAGACTGCCAGAGGACCGCAGCTGTGGTAAGCCCGCTTGCTCATTTGACATTAGATGTCGCCTGCAAGAACGTCACCCGCAAGAACTTCACCTGCATCTGGTTTATGCTGCTACCTGTTCTTAGGCGACACAAAGGGCACATGTAGCAAATGCTTTTTCCTGCCTCATTTTGCTAGACCACGCTCTTCTGTGGCTCTTTAGTGCTTGCCAAACTGCTATGTGCGTGCTGCTGCTTCCATCTGACAAGGAGCACAGCCTTCTGACAGCAGCTTTCAACTTGCCTAAGAAAGAGCTTGGCCATTTAGATGTGATGCAAATCTGTGTGTGTTTAAGGTGCAAGTGCAAGCTCCTGACAAAGGTGTTCTCCAGGTTCAGTTTCTCCCTGCCAGACACATTGGAAATGTTTTCCTCTGGCATTCGCAGCAAAAGTTGCAGATTACTTAACTCAGGAGCTCTGAGAATGGAGCGGCAAGAGGTGTTCCGCTTTCGTCATAAACAGTGCTCCCGAGCGCTTAGCAACGGGCACAACGAAACGTGTGTGCGGGATAGTGACCATTCCCGCCTAGTGCTGGCACTGCACGTACACTGCTAAAAGGCAAAGGAAGGCACTTAGCATGCGGCTTGTGCGCAAAGCTTTCAGACTGCCAGAGGACCGTAGCTGTGGTAAGCCCGCTTGCTCATTTGACGTTAGATGTCACCTGCAAGAACTTCACCCGCATCTGGTTTATGCTGCTACCTGTTGTTAGCCGACACGTAGCAAATGCTTTTTCCTGCCCCGTTTTGCTAGACCACGCTCTTCTGTGCGTCTTTAGTGCTTGCCAAACTGCTATGTGCGTGCTGCTGCTTCCATCTGACAAGGAGCACAGCCTTCTGACAGCAGCTTTCAACTTGTCGAAGAAAGAGCTTGGGCATTTAGATGTGATGCAAATCTGTGTGTGTGTAAGGTGCAGGTGCAAGCTCCGGACAAAGGTGTTCTCCAGGTTCAGTTTCTATTTGCCAGACACATTGGAAATGTTTTCCTCTGGCATTCACGCCAAGAGTCGCAGATTGCCTAACCCAGGACCTCTGAGAATGGAGCGGCAAGATGAGTTCCGCTTTCGTCATAAAGAGTGCTCCAGAGTGCTTGTCACCGGGCACAAAGAATCGTGTGTGTGGGATAGTGAGCATTCACGCCTAGTCCTGGCAATGCACGAGCACTGCCAAAAGGCAAAGGAAGGCGCTTAGCATGCGGCTTGTGCGCAAAGCTTCAGACTGCGGCGGGACCGTAGCTGTGGTAAGCCTGCTTGCTCATTTGACGTTAGATGTCGCCTGCAAGAACTTCACCCGCATCTGGTTTATGCTGCTACCTGTTGTTAGGTGACACGAAGGGCACATGTAGCAAATGCTTTTTCCTGCCCCGTTTTGCTAGACCACGCTCTTCTGTGGCTCTTTAGTGCTTGCCAAACTGCTATGTGCGTGCTGCTGCTTCCATCTGACAAGGAGCACAGGCTTCTGACAGCAGCTTTCAACTTGCCCAAAAAAGACCTTGGCCATTTAGATGTGCTGCAAATCTGTGTGTGTGTAAGGTGCAGGTGCCAGCTCCTGACAAAGGTGTTCTCTCCCTTCAGTTTCTATTTGCCAGACACATTGGAAATGTTTTCCTCTGGCATTCGTATCAAGAGTTGCAGATTGCTTAACTCAGGAGCTCTGAGAATGGAGCGGCAAGAGGTGTTCCGCTTTCGTCATAAACAGTGCTCCCGAGCGCTTAGCAAGGGGCACAACGAAACGTGTGTGCGGGATAGTGACCATTCCCGCCTAGTGCTGGCACTGCACGTACACTGCTAAAAGGCAAAGGAAGGCACTTAGCATGCGGCTTGTGCGCAAAGCTTTCAGACTGCCAGAGGACTGTAGCTGTGGGAAGCCGGCTTGCTCATTAGACGTTAGGTGTCACCTGCAAGAACTTCACCCGCATCTGGTTTATGCTGCTACCTGTTGTTAGGCGACACGTAACAAATGCTTTTTCCTGCCCCATTTTGCTAGACCACGCTCTTCTGTGGCTCTTTAGTGCTTGCCAAACTGCTATGTGCGTGCTGCTGCTTCCATCTGACAAGGAGCACAGCCTTCTGACAGCAGCTTTCAACTTGTCGAAGAAAGAGCTTGGCCATTTAGATGTGATGCAAATCTGTGTGTGTGTAAGGTGCAGGTGCAAGCTCCTGACAAAGGTGTTCTCCAGGTTCAGTTTCTCCCTGCCAGACACATTGGAAAGGTTTTCCTCTGGCATTCACGCCTAGAGTTGCAGATTGCTTAACCCAGGAGCTCTGAGAATGGAGCGGCAAGAGGTGTTCCTCTTTCGTCATAAACAGTGCTCCAGAACGCTTGGCACCGAGCACAACGAATCGTGTGTGCAGGATAGTGACCATTTCCGCCTAGTGCTGGCAATGCACGAGCACTGCTAAAAGGCAAAGGAAGGCGCTTAGCATCCGGCTTGTGTGCAAAGCTTTCAGACTGCCAGAGGACCGCAGCTGTGGTAAGCCCATTGCTCATTTGACGTTAGATGTCGCCTGCAAGAACTTCACCCGCATCTGGTTTATGCTGCTACCTGTTGTTAGGCGACAACAAGGGCACATGTAGCAAATGCTTTTTCCTGTTTCATTTTACTAGACCACGCTCTTCTGTGGCTCTTTAGTGCTTGCCAAACTGCCCTGTGCGTGCTGCTGCTTCCATCTGACAAGGAACACAGCCTTCTGACAGCAGCTTTCAACTTGTCGAAGAAAGAGCTTGGGCATTTAGATGTGCTGCAAATCTGTGTGTGTGTAAGGTGCAGGTGCAAGCTCCTGACAAAGGTGTTCTCCAGGTTCAGTTTCTCCCTGCCAGACACATTGGAAATGTTTTCCTCTATCATTCGCACCAAGAGTCGCAGATTACTTAACTCAGGAGCTCTGAGAATGGAACGGCAAGAGGTGTTCCGCTTACGTCATAAACAGTGCTCCAGAGCGCTTAGCAACGGGCACAACGAAACGTGTGTGCGGGATAGTGACCATTCCCGCCTAGTGCTGGCAATGCACGAGCACTGCCGAAAGGCAAAGGAAGGCGCTTAGCGTCCGGCTTGTTCGCGAAGCTTTCAGACTGCCAGAGGACCGCAGCTGTGGTAAGCCCGCTTGCTCATTTGACATTAGATGTCGCCTGCAAGAACGTCACCCGCAAGAACTTCACCTGCATCTGGTTTATGCTGCTACCTGTTCTTAGGCGACACAAAGGGCACATGTAGCAAATGCTTTTTCCTGCCTCATTTTGCTAGACCACGCTCTTCTGTGCGTCTTTAGTGCTTGCCAAACTGCTATGTGCGTGCTGCTGCTTCCATCTGACAAGGAGCACAGCCTTCTGACAGCAGCTTTCAACTTGCCTAAGAAAGAGCTTGGCCATTTAGATGTGATGCAAATCTGTGTGTGTTTAAGGTGCAAGTGCAAGCTCCTGACAAAGGTGTTCTCCAGGTTCAGTTTCTCCCTGCCAGACACATTGGAAATGTTTTCCTCTGGCATTCGCAGCAAAAGTTGCAGATTACTTAACTCAGGAGCTCTGAGAATGGAGCGGCAAGAGGTGTTCCGCTTTCGTCATAAACAGTGCTCCAGAGCGCTTAGCAACGGGCACAACGAAACGTGTGTGCGGGATAGTGAGCATTCACGCCTAGTGCTGGCAAGGCACGAGCACTGCCAAAAGGCAAAGGAAGGCGCTTAGCATGCGGTTTGTGCGCAAAGCTTTCAGAGTGCCGGAGGACCGCAGCTGTGGTAAGCCCGCTTGCTCATTTGACGTTAGATGTCACCTGCAAGAACTTCACCCGCATCTGGTTTATGCTGCTACCTGTTGTTAGCCGACACGTAGCAAATGCTTTTTCCTGCCCCGTTTTGCTAGACCACGCTCTTCTGTGGCTCTTTAGTGCTTGCCAAACTGCTATGTGCGTGCTGCTGCTTCCATCTGACAAGGAGCACAGCCTTCTGACAGCAGCTTTCAACTTGTCGAAGAAAGAGCTTGGGCATTTAGATGTGATGCAAATCTGTGTGTGTGTAAGGTGCAGGTGCAAGCTCCGGACAAAGGTGTTCTCCAGGTTCAGTTTCTATTTGCCAGACACATTGGAAATGTTTTCCTCTGGCATTCACGCCAAGAGTCGCAGATTGCCTAACCCAGGACCTCTGAGAATGGAGCGGCAAGATGAGTTCCGCTTTCGTCATAAAGAGTGCTCCAGAGTGCTTGTCACCGGGCACAAAGAATCGTGTGTGTGGGATAGTGAGCATTCACGCCTAGTCCTGGCAATGCACGAGCACTGCCAAAAGGCAAAGGAAGGCGCTTAGCATGCGGCTTGTGCGCAAAGCTTCAGACTGCGGCGGGACCGTAGCTGTGGTAAGCCTGCTTGCTCATTTGACGTTAGATGTCGCCTGCAAGAACTTCACCCGCATCTGGTTTATGCTGCTACCTGTTGTTAGGTGACACGAAGGGCACATGTAGCAAATGCTTTTTCCTGCCCCGTTTTGCTAGACCACGCTCTTCTGTGGCTCTTTAGTGCTTGCCAAACTGCTATGTGTGTGCTGCTGCTTCCATCTGACAAGGAGCACAGCCTTCTGACAGCAGCTTTCAACTTGCCCAAAAAAGACCTTGGCCATTTAGATGTGCTGCAAATCTGTGTGTGTGTAAGGTGCAGGTGCCAGCTCCTGACAAAGGTGTTCTCTCCCTTCAGTTTCTATTTGCCAGACACATTGGAAATGTTTTCCTCTGGCATTCGTATCAAGAGTTGCAGATTGCTTAACTCAGGAGCTCTGAGAATGGAGCGGCAAGAGGTGTTCCGCTTTCGTCATAAACAGTGCTCCCGAGCGCTTAGCAAGGGGCACAACGAAACGTGTGTGCGGGATAGTGACCATTCCCGCCTAGTGCTGGCACTGCACGTACACTGCCAAAAGGCAAAGGAAGGCACTTAGCATGCGGCTTGTGCGCAAAGCTTTCAGACTGCCAGAGGACCGTAGCTGTGGGAAGCCGGCTTGCTCATTAGACGTTAGGTGTCACCTGCAAGAACTTCACCCGCATCTGGTTTATGCTGCTACCTGTTGTTAGGCGACACGTAACAAATGCTTTTTCCTGCCCCATTTTGCTAGACCACGCTCTTCTGTGGCTCTTTAGTGCTTGCCAAACTGCTATGTGCGTGCTGCTGCTTCCATCTGACAAGGAGCACAGCCTTCTGACAGCAGCTTTCAACTTGTCGAAGAAAGAGCTTGGCCATTTAGATGTGATGCAAATCTGTGTGTGTGTAAGGTGCAGGTGCAAGCTCCTGACAAAGGTGTTCTCCAGGTTCAGTTTCTCCCTGCCAGACACATTGGAAAGGTTTTCCTCTGGCATTCACGCCTAGAGTTGCAGATTGCTTAACCCAGGAGCTCTGAGAATGGAGCGGCAAGAGGTGTTCCTCTTTCGTCATAAACAGTGCTCCAGAACGCTTGGCACCGAGCACAACGAATCGTGTGTGCAGGATAGTGACCATTTCCGCCTAGTGCTGGCAATGCACGAGCACTGCTAAAAGGCAAAGGAAGGCGCTTAGCATCCGGCTTGTGTGCAAAGCTTTCAGACTGCCAGAGGACCGCAGCTGTGGTAAGCCCATTGCTCATTTGACGTTAGATGTCGCCTGCAAGAACTTCACCCGCATCTGGTTTATGCTGCTACCTGTTGTTAGGCGACAACAAGGGCACATGTAGCAAATGCTTTTTCCTGTTTCATTTTACTAGACCACGCTCTTCTGTGGCTCTTTAGTGCTTGCCAAACTGCCCTGTGCGTGCTGCTGCTTCCATCTGACAAGGAACACAGCCTTCTGACAGCAGCTTTCAACTTGTCGAAGAAAGAGCTTGGGCATTTAGATGTGCTGCAAATCTCTGTGTGTGTAAGGTGCAGGTGCAAGCTCCTGACAAAGGTGTTCTCCAGGTTCAGTTTCTCCCTGCCAGACACATTGGAAATGTTTTCCTCTATCATTCGCACCAAGAGTCGCAGATTACTTAACTCAGGAGCTCTGAGAATGGAACGGCAAGAGGTGTTCCGCTTACGTCATAAACAGTGCTCCAGAGCGCTTAGCAACGGGCACAACGAAACGTGTGTGCGGGATAGTGACCATTCCCGCCTAGTGCTGGCAATGCACGAGCACTGCCGAAAGGCAAAGGAAGGCGCTTAGCGTCCGGCTTGTTCGCGAAGCTTTCAGACTGCCAGAGGACCGCAGCTGTGGTAAGCCCGCTTGCTCATTTGACATTAGATGTCGCCTGCAAGAACGTCACCCGCAAGAACTTCACCTGCATCTGGTTTATGCTGCTACCTGTTCTTAGGCGACACAAAGGGCACATGTAGCAAATGCTTTTTCCTGCCTCATTTTGCTAGACCACGCTCTTCTGTGCGTCTTTAGTGCTTGCCAAACTGCTATGTGCGTGCTGCTGCTTCCATCTGACAAGGAGCACAGCCTTCTGACAGCAGCTTTCAACTTGCCTAAGAAAGAGCTTGGCCATTTAGATGTGATGCAAATCTGTGTGTGTTTAAGGTGCAAGTGCAAGCTCCTGACAAAGGTGTTCTCCAGGTTCAGTTTCTCCCTGCCAGACACATTGGAAATGTTTTCCTCTGGCATTCGCAGCAAAAGTTGCAGATTACTTAACTCAGGAGCTCTGAGAATGGAGCGGCAAGAGGTGTTCCGCTTTCGTCATAAACAGTGCTCCAGAGCGCTTAGCAACGGGCACAACGAAACGTGTGTGCGGGATAGTGAGCATTCACGCCTAGTGCTGGCAAGGCACGAGCACTGCCAAAAGGCAAAGGAAGGCGCTTAGCATGCGGTTTGTGCGCAAAGCTTTCAGAGTGCCGGAGGACCGCAGCTGTGGTAAGCCCGCTTGCTCATTTGACGTTAGATGTCACCTGCAAGAACTTCACCCGCATCTGGTTTATGCTGCTACCTGTTGTTAGCCGACACGTAGCAAATGCTTTTTCCTGCCCCGTTTTGCTAGACCACGCTCTTCTGTGCGTCTTTAGTGCTTGCCAAACTGCTATGTGCGTGCTGCTGCTTCCATCTGACAAGGAGCACAGCCTTCTGACAGCAGCTTTCAACTTGTCGAAGAAAGAGCTTGGGCATTTAGATGTGATGCAAATCTGTGTGTGTGTAAGGTGCAGGTGCAAGCTCCGGACAAAGGTGTTCTCCAGGTTCAGTTTCTATTTGCCAGACACATTGGAAATGTTTTCCTCTGGCATTCACGCCAAGAGTCGCAGATTGCCTAACCCAGGACCTCTGAGAATGGAGCGGCAAGATGAGTTCCGCTTTCGTCATAAAGAGTGCTCCAGAGTGCTTGTCACCGGGCACAAAGAATCGTGTGTGTGGGATAGTGAGCATTCACGCCTAGTCCTGGCAATGCACGAGCACTGCCAAAAGGCAAAGGAAGGCGCTTAGCATGCGGCTTGTGCGCAAAGCTTCAGACTGCGGCGGGACCGTAGCTGTGGTAAGCCTGCTTGCTCATTTGACGTTAGATGTCGCCTGCAAGAACTTCACCCGCATCTGGTTTATGCTGCTACCTGTTGTTAGGTGACACGAAGGGCACATGTAGCAAATGCTTTTTCCTGCCCCGTTTTGCTAGACCACGCTCTTCTGTGGCTCTTTAGTGCTTGCCAAACTGCTATGTGCGTGCTGCTGCTTCCATCTGACAAGGAGCACAGCCTTCTGACAGCAGCTTTCAACTTGCCCAAAAAAGACCTTGGCCATTTAGATGTGCTGCAAATCTGTGTGTGTGTAAGGTGCAGGTGCCAGCTCCTGACAAAGGTGTTCTCTCCCTTCAGTTTCTATTTGCCAGACACATTGGAAATGTTTTCCTCTGGCATTCGTATCAAGAGTTGCAGATTGCTTAACTCAGGAGCTCTGAGAATGGAGCGGCAAGAGGTGTTCCGCTTTCGTCATAAACAGTGCTCCCGAGCGCTTAGCAAGGGGCACAACGAAACGTGTGTGCGGGATAGTGACCATTCCCGCCTAGTGCTGGCACTGCACGTACACTGCTAAAAGGCAAAGGAAGGCACTTAGCATGCGGCTTGTGCGCAAAGCTTTCAGACTGCCAGAGGACCGTAGCTGTGGGAAGCCGGCTTGCTCATTAGACGTTAGATGTCACCTGCAAGAACTTCACCCGCATCTGGTTTATGCTGCTACCTGTTGTTAGGCGACACGTAACAAATGCTTTTTCCTGCCCCATTTTGCTAGACCACGCTCTTCTGTGGCTCTTTAGTGCTTGCCAAACTGCTATATGCGTGCTGCTGCTTCCATCTGACAAGGAACACAGCCTTCTGACAGCAGCTTTCAACTTGTCGAAGAAAGAGCTTGGCCATTTAGATGTGATGCAAATCTGTGTGTGTGTAAGGTGCAGGTGCAAGCTCCTGACAAAGGTGTTCTCCAGGTTCAGTTTCTCCCTGCCAGACACATTGGAAAGGTTTTCCTCTGGCATTCACGCCTAGAGTTGCAGATTGCTTAACCCAGGAGCTCTGAGAATGGAGCGGCAAGAGGTGTTCCTCTTTCGTCATAAACAGTGCTCCAGAACGCTTGGCACCGAGCACAACGAATCGTGTGTGCAGGATAGTGACCATTTCCGCCTAGTGCTGGCAATGCACGAGCACTGCTAAAAGGCAAAGGAAGGCGCTTAGCATCCGGCTTGTGTGCAAAGCTTTCAGACTGCCAGAGGACCGCAGCTGTGGTAAGCCCATTGCTCATTTGACGTTAGATGTCGCCTGCAAGAACTTCACCCGCATCTGGTTTATGCTGCTACCTGTTGTTAGGCGACAACAAGGGCACATGTAGCAAATGCTTTTTCCTGTTTCATTTTACTAGACCACGCTCTTCTGTGGCTCTTTAGTGCTTGCCAAACTGCCCTGTGCGTGCTGCTGCTTCCATCTGACAAGGAACACAGCCTTCTGACAGCAGCTTTCAACTTGTCGAAGAAAGAGCTTGGGCATTTAGATGTGCTGCAAATCTGTGTGTGTGTAAGGTGCAGGTGCAAGCTCCTGACAAAGGTGTTCTCCAGGTTCAGTTTCTCCCTGCCAGACACATTGGAAATGTTTTCCTCTATCATTCGCACCAAGAGTCGCAGATTACTTAACTCAGGAGCTCTGAGAATGGAACGGCAAGAGGTGTTCCGCTTACGTCATAAACAGTGCTCCAGAGCGCTTAGCAACGGGCACAACGAAACGTGTGTGCGGGATAGTGACCATTCCCGCCTAGTGCTGGCAATGCACGAGCACTGCCGAAAGGCAAAGGAAGGCGCTTAGCGTCCGGCTTGTTCGCGAAGCTTTCAGACTGCCAGAGGACCGCAGCTGTGGTAAGCCCGCTTGCTCATTTGACATTAGATGTCGCCTGCAAGAACGTCACCCGCAAGAACTTCACCTGCATCTGGTTTATGCTGCTACCTGTTCTTAGGCGACACAAAGGGCACATGTAGCAAATGCTTTTTCCTGCCTCATTTTGCTAGACCATGCTCTTCTGTGGCTCTTTAGTGCTTGCCAAACTGCTATGTGCGTGCTGCTGCTTCCATCTGACAAGGAGCACAGCCTTCTGACAGCAGCTTTCAACTTGCCTAAGAAAGAGCTTGGCCATTTAGATGTGATGCAAATCTGTGTGTGTTTAAGGTGCAAGTGCAAGCTCCTGACAAAGGTGTTCTCCAGGTTCAGTTTCTCCCTGCCAGACACATTGGAAATGTTTTCCTCTGGCATTCGCAGCAAAAGTTGCAGATTACTTAACTCAGGAGCTCTGAGAATGGAGCGGCAAGAGGTGTTCCGCTTTCGTCATAAACAGTGCTCCCGAGCGCTTAGCAACGGGCACAACGAAACGTGTGTGCGGGATAGTGAGCATTCACGCCTAGTGCTGGCACTGCACGTACACTGCTAAAAGGCAAAGGAAGGCACTTAGCATGCGGCTTGTGCGCAAAGCTTTCAGACTGCCAGAGGACCGTAGCTGTGGTAAGCCCGCTTGCTCATTTGACGTTAGATGTCACCTGCAAGAACTTCACCCGCATCTGGTTTATGCTGCTACCTGTTGTTAGCCGACACGTAGCAAATGCTTTTTCCTGCCCCGTTTTGCTAGACCACGCTCTTCTGTGCGTCTTTAGTGCTTGCCAAACTGCTATGTGCGTGCTGCTGCTTCCATCTGACAAGGAGCACAGCCTTCTGACAGCAGCTTTCAACTTGTCGAAGAAAGAGCTTGGGCATTTAGATGTGATGCAAATCTGTGTGTGTGTAAGGTGCAGGTGCAAGCTCCGGACAAAGGTGTTCTCCAGGTTCAGTTTCTATTTGCCAGACACATTGGAAATGTTTTCCTCTGGCATTCACGCCAAGAGTCGCAGATTGCCTAACCCAGGACCTCTGAGAATGGAGCGGCAAGATGAGTTCCGCTTTCGTCATAAAGAGTGCTCCAGAGTGCTTGTCACCGGGCACAAAGAATCGTGTGTGTGGGATAGTGAGCATTCACGCCTAGTCCTGGCAATGCACGAGCACTGCCAAAAGGCAAAGGAAGGCGCTTAGCATGCGGCTTGTGCGCAAAGCTTCAGACTGCGGCGGGACCGTAGCTGTGGTAAGCCTGCTTGCTCATTTGACGTTAGATGTCGCCTGCAAGAACTTCACCCGCATCTGGTTTATGCTGCTACCTGTTGTTAGGTGACACGAAGGGCACATGTAGCAAATGCTTTTTCCTGCCCCGTTTTGCTAGACCACGCTCTTCTGTGGCTCTTTAGTGCTTGCCAAACTGCTATGTGCGTGCTGCTGCTTCCATCTGACAAGGAGCACAGCCTTCTGACAGCAGCTTTCAACTTGCCCAAAAAAGACCTTGGCCATTTAGATGTGATGCAAATCTGTGTGTGTGTAAGGTGCAGGTGCCAGCTCCTGACAAAGGTGTTCTCTCCCTTCAGTTTCTATTTGCCAGACACATTGGAAATGTTTTCCTCTGGCATTCGTATCAAGAGTTGCAGATTGCTTAACTCAGGAGCTCTGAGAATGGAGCGGCAAGAGGTGTTCCGCTTTCGTCATAAACAGTGCTCCCGAGCGCTTAGCAAGGGGCACAACGAAACGTGTGTGCGGGATAGTGACCATTCCCGCCTAGTGCTGGCACTGCACGTACACTGCTAAAAGGCAAAGGAAGGCACTTAGCATGCGGCTTGTGCGCAAAGCTTTCAGACTGCCAGAGGACCGTAGCTGTGGGAAGCCGGCTTGCTCATTAGACGTTAGGTGTCACCTGCAAGAACTTCACCCGCATCTGGTTTATGCTGCTACCTGTTGTTAGGCGACACGTAACAAATGCTTTTTCCTGCCCCATTTTGCTAGACCACGCTCTTCTGTGGCTCTTTAGTGCTTGCCAAACTGCTATGTGCGTGCTGCTGCTTCCATCTGACAAGGAACACAGCCTTCTGACAGCAGCTTTCAACTTGTCGAAGAAAGAGCTTGGCCATTTAGATGTGATGCAAATCTGTGTGTGTGTAAGGTGCAGGTGCAAGCTCCTGACAAAGGTGTTCTCCAGGTTCAGTTTCTCCCTGCCAGACACATTGGAAAGGTTTTCCTCTGGCATTCACGCCTAGAGTTGCAGATTGCTTAACCCAGGAGCTCTGAGAATGGAGCGGCAAGAGGTGTTCCTCTTTCGTCATAAACAGTGCTCCAGAACGCTTGGCACCGAGCACAACGAATCGTGTGTGCAGGATAGTGACCATTTCCGCCTAGTGCTGGCAATGCACGAGCACTGCTAAAAGGCAAAGGAAGGCGCTTAGCATCCGGCTTGTGTGCAAAGCTTTCAGACTGCCAGAGGACCGCAGCTGTGGTAAGCCCATTGCTCATTTGACGTTAGATGTCGCCTGCAAGAACTTCACCCGCATCTGGTTTATGCTGCTACCTGTTGTTAGGCGACAACAAGGGCACATGTAGCAAATGCTTTTTCCTGTTTCATTTTACTAGACCACGCTCTTCTGTGGCTCTTTACTGCTTGCCAAACTGCCCTGTGCGTGCTGCTGCTTCCATCTGACAAGGAACACAGCCTTCTGACAGCAGCTTTCAACTTGTCGAAGAAAGAGCTTGGGCATTTAGATGTGCTGCAAATCTGTGTGTGTGTAAGGTGCAGGTGCAAGCTCCTGACAAAGGTGTTCTCCAGGTTCAGTTTCTCCCTGCCAGACACATTGGAAATGTTTTCCTCTATCATTCGCACCAAGAGTCGCAGATTACTTAACTCAGGAGCTCTGAGAATGGAACGGCAAGAGGTGTTCCGCTTACGTCATAAACAGTGCTCCAGAGCGCTTAGCAACGGGCACAACGAAACGTGTGTGCGGGATAGTGACCATTCCCGCCTAGTGCTGGCAATGCACGAGCACTGCCGAAAGGCAAAGGAAGGCGCTTAGCGTCCGGCTTGTTCGCGAAGCTTTCAGACTGCCAGAGGACCGCAGCTGTGGTAAGCCCGCTTGCTCATTTGACATTAGATGTCGCCTGCAAGAACGTCACCCGCAAGAACTTCACCTGCATCTGGTTTATGCTGCTACCTGTTCTTAGGCGACACAAAGGGCACATGTAGCAAATGCTTTTTCCTGCCTCATTTTGCTAGACCACGCTCTTCTGTGCGTCTTTAGTGCTTGCCAAACTGCTATGTGCGTGCTGCTGCTTCCATCTGACAAGGAGCACAGCCTTCTGACAGCAGCTTTCAACTTGCCTAAGAAAGAGCTTGGCCATTTAGATGTGATGCAAATCTGTGTGTGTTTAAGGTGCAAGTGCAAGCTCCTGACAAAGGTTTTCTCCAGGTTCAGTTTCTCCCTGCCAGACACATTGGAAATGTTTTCCTCTGGCATTCGCAGCAAAAGTTGCAGATTACTTAACTCAGGAGATCTGAGAATGGAGCGGCAAGAGGTGTTCCGCTTTCGTCATAAACAGTGCTCCAGAGCGCTTAGCAACGGGCACAACGAAACGTGTGTGCGGGATAGTGAGCATTCACGCCTAGTGCTGGCAAGGCACGAGCACTGCCAAAAGGCAAAGGAAGGCGATTAGCATGCGGTTTGTGCGCAAAGCTTTCAGAGTGCCGGAGGACCGCAGCTGTGGTAAGCCCGCTTGCTCATTTGACGTTAGATGTCACCTGCAAGAACTTCACCCGCATCTGGTTTATGCTGCTACCTGTTGTTAGCCGACACGTAGCAAATGTTTTTTCCTGCCCCGTTTTGCTAGACCACGCTCTTCTGTGCGTCTTTAGTGCTTGCCAAACTGCTATGTGCGTGCTGCTGCTTCCATCTGACAAGGAGCACAGCTTTCTGACAGCAGCTTTCAACTTGTCGAAGAAAGAGCTTGGGCATTTAGATGTGATGCAAATCTGTGTGTGTGTAAGGTGCAGGTGCAAGCTCCGGACAAAGGTGTTCTCCAGGTTCAGTTTCTATTTGCCAGACACATTGGAAATGTTTTCCTCTGGCATTCACGCCAAGAGTCGCAGATTGCCTAACCCAGGACCTCTGAGAATGGAGCGGCAAGATGAGTTCCGCTTTCGTCATAAAGAGTGCTCCAGAGTGCTTGTCACCGGGCACAAAAAATCGTGTGTGTGGGATAGTGAGCATTCACGCCTAGTCCTGGCAATGCACGAGCACTGCCAAAAGGCAAAGGAAGGCGCTTAGCATGCGGCTTGTGCGCAAAGCTTCAGACTGCCAGAGGACCGTAGCTGTGGTAAGCCTGCTTGCTCATTTGACGTTAGATGTCACCTGCAAGAACTTCACCCGCATCTGGTTTATGCTGCTACCTGTTGTTAGGCGACAACAAGGGCACATGTAGCAAATGCTTTTTCCTGTTTCATTTTACTAGACCACGCTCTTCTGTGGCTCTTTAGTGCTTGCCAAACTGCCCTGTGCGTGCTGCTGCTTCCATCTGACAAGGAACACAGCCTTCTGACAGCAGCTTTCAACTTGTCGAAGAAAGAGCTTGGCCATTTAGATGTGATGCAAATCTGTGTGTGTGTAAGGTGCAGGTGCAAGCTCCTGACAAAGGTGTTCTCCAGGTTCAGTTTCTCCCTGCCAGACACATTGGAAATGTTTTCCTCTGGCATTCACGCCAAGAGTCGCAGATTGCCTAACCCAGGACCTCTGAGAATGGAGCGGCAAGATGAGTTCCGCTTTCGTCATAAAGAGTGCTCCAGAGTGCTTGTCACCGGGCACAAAGAATCGTGTGTGTGGGATAGTGAGCATTCACGCCTAGTCCTGGCAATGCACGAGCACTGCCAAAAGGCAAAGGAAGGCGCTTAGCATGCGGCTTGTGCGCAAAGCTTCAGACTGCGGCGGGACCGTAACTCTGGTAAGCCTGCTTGCTCATTTGACGTTAGATGTCACCTGCAAGAACTTCACCCGCATCTGGTTTATGCTGCTACCTGTTGTTAGGTGACACGAAGGGCACATGTAGCAAATGCTTTTTCCTGCCCCGTTTTGCTAGACCACGCTCTTCTGTGGCTCTTTAGTGCTTGCCAAACTGCTATGTGCGTGCTGCTGCTTCCATCTGACAAGGAGCACAGCCTTCTGACAGCAGCTTTCAACTTGCCCAAAAAAGACCTTGGCCATTTAGATGTGCTGCAAATCTGTGTGTGTGTAAGGTGCAGGTGCAAGCTCCTGACAAAGGTGTTCTCTCCCTTCAGTTTCTATTTGCCAGACACATTGGAAATGTTTTCCTCTGGCATTCGTATCAAGAGTTGCAGATTGCTTAACTCAGGAGCTCTGAGAATGGAGCGGCAAGAGGTGTTCCGCTTTCGTCATAAACAGTGCTCCCGAGCGCTTAGCAAGGGGCACAACGAAACGTGTGTGCGGGATACTGACCATTCCCGCCTAGTGCTGGCACTGCACGTACACTGCCAAAAGGCAAAGGAAGGCACTTAGCATGCGGCTTGTGCGCAAAGCTTTCAGACTGCGGCAGGACCGTAGCTGTGGGAAGCCGGCTTGCTCATTAGACGTTAGGTGTCACCTGCAAGAACTTCACCCGCATCTGGTTTATGCTGCTACCTGTTGTTAGGCGACACGTAACAAATGCTTTTTCCTGCCCCGTTTTGCTAGACCACGCTCTTCTGTGGCTCTTTAGTGCTTGCCAAACTGCCCTGTGCGTGCTGCTGCTTCCATCTGACAAGGAACACAGCCTTCTGACAGCAGCTTTCAACTTGTCGAAGAAAGAGCTTGGCCATTTAGATGTGATGCAAATCTGTGTGTGTGTAAGGTGCAGGTGCAAGCTCCTGACAAAGGTGTTCTCCAGGTTCAGTTTCTCCCTGCCAGACACATTGGAAATGTTTTCCTCTGGCATTCACGCCTAGAGTTGCAGATTGCTTAACCCAGGAGCTCTGAGAATGGAGCGGCAAGAGGTGTTCCTCTTTCGTCATAAACAGTGCTCCAGAACGCTTGGCACCGAGCACAACGAATCGTGTGTGCAGGATAGTGACCATTCCCGCCTAGTGCTGGCAATGCACGAGCACTGCTAAAAGGCAAAGGAAGGCGCTTAGCATCCGGCTTGTGCGCAAAGCTTTCAGACTGCCAGAGGACCGCAGCTGTGGTAAGCCAGCTTGCTCATTTGAGGTTAGATGTCACCTGCAAGAACTTCACCCGCATCTGGTTTATGCTGCTACCTGTTGTTAGGCGACACAAAGGGCACATGTAGCAAATGCTTTTTCCTGTTTCATTTTGCTAGACCACGCTCTTCTGTGGCACTTTAGTGCTTGCCAAACTCCTATGTGCGTGCTGCTGCTTCCATCTGACAAGGAGCACAGCCTTCTGACAGCTGCTTTCAACTTGTCGAAGAAAGAGCTTGGGCATTTAGATGTGATGCAAATCTCTGTGTGTGTAAGGTGCAGGTGCAAGCTCCTGACAAAGGTGTTCTCCAGGTTCAGTTTCTCCCTGCCAGACACATTGGAAATGTTTTCTTCTATCATTCGCACCAAGAGTCGTAGATTACTTAATTCAGGAGCTCTGAGAATGGAACGGCAAGAGGTGTTCCGCTTATGTCATAAACAGTGCTCCAGAGCGCTTAGCAACGGGCACAACGAAACGTGTGTGCGGGATAGTGAGCTTTACCGCCTAGTGCTGGCAATGCACGAGCACTGCCAAAAGGCAAAGGAAGGCACTTAGCATCCGACTTCTGCGCAAAGCTTTCAGACTGCCAGAGGACCGCAGCTGTGGTAAGCCCGCTTGCTCATTTGACATTAGATGTCGCCTGCAAGAACTTCACCTGCATCTGGTTTATGCTGCTAACTGTTGTTAGGTGACACGAAGGGCACCTGTAGCAAATGCTTTTTCCTTGCCCGTTTTGCTAGACCACGCTCTTCTGTGGCTCTTTAGTATTTGCCAAACTCCTATGTGCGTGCTGCTGCTTCCATCTGACAAGGAGCACAGCCTTCTGACAGCAGCTTTCAACTTGCCTAAGAACGAGCTTGGCCATTTAGATGTGATGCAAATCTGTGTGTGTGTCAAGTGCAGGTGCAAGCTCCTGACAAAGGTTTTCTCTCCCTTCAGTTTCTATTTGCCAGACACATTGGAAATGTTTCCTCTGGCATTCGAATCAAGAGTTGCAGATTGCTTAACCCAGGAGCTCTGAGAATGGAGCGGCAAGAGGTGTTCCGCTTTCGTCATAAACAGTGCTCCAGAGCTCTTGGGAACGGGCACAATGAATCGTGTGTGCGGGATAGTGACCATTCACGCTTAGTGCTGGCAATGCACGAGCACTGCCAAAAGTCAAAGGAAGGCACTTAGCATGCGGCTTGTGCGCAAAGCTTTCAGACTGCGGGAGGACCGTAACTCTGGTAAGCCGGCTTGCTCATTAGACGTTAGGTGTCACCTGCAAGAACGTCACCCGCATCTGGTTTATGCTGCTACCTGTTGTTAGGCGACAACAAGGGCACATGTAGCAAATGCTTTTTCCTGCCTCATTTTGCTAGACCACGCTCTTCTGTGGCACTTTAGAGCTTGCCAAACTCCTATGTGTGTGCTGCTGCTTCCATCTGACAAGGAGCACAGCCTTCTGACAGCAGCTTTCAACTTGTCGAAGAAAGAGCTTGGCCATTTAGATGTGATGCAAATCTGTGTGTGTGTAAGGTGCAGGTGCAAGCTCCTGACAAAGGTGTTCTCCAGGTTCAGTTTCTCCTTGCCAGACACATTGGAAATGTTTTCCTCTATCATTCGCATCAAGAGTCGCAGATTACTTAACTGCTCTGAGAATGGAACGGCAAGAGGTGTTCCGCTTACGTCATAAACAGTGCTCCAGAGCGCTTAGCAACGGGCACAACGAAACGTGTGTGCGAGATACTGTCCACTCCCGCCTAGTGCTGGCAATGCACGAGCACTGCCAAAAGGCAAAGGAAGGCGCTTAGCATCCGGTTTGTTCGCGAAGCTTTCAGACTGCCAGAGGACCGTAGCTGTGGTAAGCCCGCTTGCTCATTTGACGTTAGATGTCACCTGCAAGAACTTCACGCGCAAGAACTTCACCCGCATCTGGTTTATGCTGCTACCTGTTCTTAGGCGACACCAAGGGCACATGTAGCAAATGCTTTTTCCTGCCCCGTTTTGCTAGACCACGCTCTTCTGTGGCTCTTTAGTGCTTGCCAAACTGCCCTGTGCGTGCTGCTGCTTCCATCTGACAAGGAGCACAGCCTTCTGACAGCAGCTTTCAACTTGTCGAAGAAAGACCTTGGCCATTTAGATGTGCTGCAAATCTGTGTGTGTGTAAGGTGCAGGTGCAAGCTCCTGACAAAGGTGTTCTCTCCCTTCAGTTTCTATTTGCCAGACACATTGGAAATGTTTTCCTCTGGCATTCGTATCAAGAGTTGCAGATTGCTTAACCCAGGAGCTCTGAGAATGGAGCGGCAAGACGTGTTCCTCTTTCTTCATAAACAGTACTCCAGAACGCTTGGCACCGAGTACAACGAATCGTGTGTGCAGGATAGTGACCATTCCCGCCTAGTGCTGGCAATGCACGAGCACTGCTAAAAGGCAAAGGAAGGCGCTTAGCATCCGGCTTGTGCGCAAAGCTTTCAGAGTGCCGGAGGACCGCAGCTGTGGTAAGCCCTCTTGCTCATTTGACGTTAGATGTCACCTGCAAGAACATCACCCGCATCTGGTTTATGCTGCTACCTGTTGTTAGGCGACACGTAGCAAATGCTTTTTCCTGCCCCGTTTTGCTAGACCACGCTCTTCTGTGGCTCTTTAGTGCTTGCCAAACTGCTATGTGTGTGCTGCTGCTTCCATCTGACAAGGAGCACAGCCTTCTGACAGCAGCTTTCAACTTGCCCAAAAAAGACCTTGGCCATTTAGATGTGCTGCAAATCTGTGTGTGTGTAAGGTGCAGGTGCCAGCTCCTGACAAAGGTGTTCTCTCCCTTCAGTTTCTATTTGCCAGACACATTGGAAATGTTTTCCTCTGGCATTCGTATCAAGAGTTGCAGATTGCTTAACTCAGGAGCTCTGAGAATGGAACGGCAAGAGGTGTTCCGCTTACGTCATAAACAGTGCTCCAGAGCGCTTAGCAACGGGCACAACGAAACGTGTGTGCGGGATAGTGACCATTCCCGCCTAGTGCTGGCAATGCACGAGCACTGGCAAAAGGCAAAGTAAGGCGCTTAGCATCCGACTTCTGCGCAAAGCTTTCAGACTGCCAGAGGACCGCAGCTGTGGTAAGCCCGCTTGCTCATTTGACATTAGATGTCGCCTGCAAGAACTTCACCCGCATCTGGTTTATGCTGCTACCTGTTTTTAGGTGACACGAAGGGCACATGTAGCAAATGCTTTTTCCTGCCCCGTTTTGCTAGACCACGCTCTTCTGTGGCTCTTTAGTGCTTGCCAAACTCCTATGTGCGTGCTGCTGCTTCCATCTGACAAGGAGCACAGCCTTCTGACAGCAGCATTCAACTTTTCGAAGAAAGAGCTAGGCCATTTAGATGTGATGCAAATCTGTGTGTGTCTAAGGTGCAGGGTCAAGCTTCTGACAAAGGTTTTCTCTCCCTTCAGTTTCTATTTGCCAGACACATTGGAAATGTTTTCCTCTATCATTCGCACCAAGAGTCGCAGATTACTTAACTCAGGAGCTCTGAGAATGGAACGGCAAGAGGTGTTCCGCTTACGTCATAAACAGTGCTCCAGAGCGCTTAGCAACGGGCACAACGAAACGTGTGTGCGGGATAGTGACCATTCCCGCCTAGTGCTGGCAAGGCACGAGCACTGCCGAAAGGCAAAGGAAGGCGCTTAGCATCCGGCTTGTTCGCGAAGCTTTCAGACTGCCAGAGGACCGCAGCTGTGGTAAGCCCGCTTGCTCATTTGACATTAGATGTCGCCTGCAAGAACGTCACCCGCAAGAACTTCACCTGCATCTGGTTTATGCTGCTACCTGTTCTTAGGCGACACAAAGGGCACATGTAGCAAATGCTTTTTCCTGCCCCGTTTTGCTAGACCACGCTCTTCTGTGCGTCTTTAGTGCTTGCCAAACTGCTATGTGCGTGCTGCTGCTTCCATCTGACAAGGAGCACAGCCTTCTGACAGCAGCTTTCAACTTGCCTAAGAAAGAGCTTGGCCATTTAGATGTGATGCAAATCTGTGTGTGTTTAAGGTGCAAGTGCAAGCTCCTGACAAAGGTGTTCTCCAGGTTCAGTTTCTCCCTGCCAGACACATTGGAAATGTTTTCCTCTGGCATTCGCAGCAAAAGTTGCAGATTACTTAACTCAGGAGCTCTGAGAATGGAGCGGCAAGAGGTGTTCCGCTTACGTCATAAACAGTGCTCCAGAGCGCTTAGCAACGGGCACAACGAAACGTGTGTGCGGGATAGTGAGCATTCACGCCTAGTGCTGGCAATGCACGAGCACTGTCAAAAGGCAAAGGAAGGCGCTTAGCATGCGGTTTGTGCGCAAAGCTTTCAGAGTGCCGGAGGACCGCAGCTGTGGTAAGCCCGCTTGCTCATTTGACGTTAGATGTCACCTGCAAGAACTTCACCCGCATCTGGTTTATGCTGCTACCTGTTGTTAGCCGACACGTAGCAAATGCTTTTTCCTGCCCCGTTTTGCTAGACCACGCTCTTCTGTGCGTCTTTAGTGCTTGCCAAACTGCTATGTGCGTGCTGCTGCTTCCATCTGACAAGGAGCACAGCCTTCTGACAGCAGCTTTCAACTTGTCGAAGAAAGAGCTTGGGCATTTAGATGTGATGCAAATCTGTGTGTGTGTAAGGTGCAGGTGCCAGCTCCTGACAAAGGTGTTCTCTCCCTTCAGTTTCTATTTGCCAGACACATTGGAAATGTTTTCCTCTGGCATTCGTATCAAGAGTTGCAGATTGCTTAACTCAGGAGCTCTGAGAATGGAACGGCAAGAGGTGTTCCGCTTTCGTCATAAACAGTGCTCCCGAGCGCTTAGCAAGGGGCACAACGAAACGTGTGTGCGGGATAGTGACCATTCCCGCCTAGTGCTGGCACTGCACGTACACTGCCAAAAGGCAAAGGAAGGCACTTAGCATGCGGCTTGTGCGCAAAGCTTTCAGACTGCCAGAGGACCGTAGCTGTGGGAAGCCGGCTTGCTCATTAGACGTTAGGTGTCACCTGCAAGAACTTCACCCGCATCTGGTTTATGCTGCTACCTGTTGTTAGGCGACACGTAACAAATGCTTTTTCCTGCCCCATTTTGCTAGACCACGCTCTTCTGTGGCTCTTTAGTGCTTGCCAAACTGCTATGTGCGTGCTGCTGCTTCCATCTGACAAGGAGCACAGCCTTCTGACAGCAGCTTTCAACTTGTCGAAGAAAGAGCTTGGCCATTTAGATGTGATGCAAATCTGTGTGTGTGTAAGGTGCAGGTGCAAGCTCCTGACAAAGGTGTTCTCCAGGTTCAGTTTCTCCCTGCCAGACACATTGGAAAGGTTTTCCTCTAGCATTCGAATCAAGAGTTGCAGATTGCTTAACCCAGGAGCTCTGAGAATGGAGCGGCAAGAGGTGTTCCTCTTTCGTCATAAACAGTGCTCCAGAACGCTTGGCACCGAGCACAACGAATCGTGTGTGCAGGATAGTGACCATTTCCGCCTAGTGCTGGCAATGCACGAGCACTGCTAAAAGGCAAAGGAAGGCGCTTAGCATCCGGCTTGTGTGCAAAGCTTTCAGACTGCCAGAGGACCGCAGCTGTGGTAAGCCCATTGCTCATTTGACGTTAGATGTCGCCTGCAAGAACTTCACCCGCATCTGGTTTATGCTGCTACCTGTTGTTAGGCGACAACAAGGGCACATGTAGCAAATGCTTTTTCCTGTTTCATTTTACTAGACCACGCTCTTCTGTGGCTCTTTAGTGCTTGCCAAACTGCCCTGTGCGTGCTGCTGCTTCCATCTGACAAGGAACACAGCCTTCTGACAGCAGCTTTCAACTTGTCGAAGAAAGAGCTTGGGCATTTAGATGTGCTGCAAATCTGTGTGTGTGTAAGGTGCAGGTGCAAGCTCCTGACAAAGGTGTTCTCCAGGTTCAGTTTCTCCCTGCCAGACACATTGGAAATGTTTTCCTCTGGCATTCACGCCAAGAGTCGCAGATTGCCTAATCCAGGACCTCTGAGAATGGAGCGGCAAGATGAGTTCCGCTTTCGTCATAAAGAGTGCTCCAGAGTGCTTGTCACCGGGCACAAAGAATCGTGTGTGTGGGATAGTGAGCATTCACGCCTAGTCCTGGCAATGCACGAGCACTGCCAAAAGGCAAAGGAAGGCGCTTAGCATGCGGCTTGTGCGCAAAGCTTCAGACTGCGGCGGGACCGTAACTCTGGTAAGCCTGCTTGCTCATTTGACGTTAGATGTCACCTGCAAGAACTTCACCCGCATCTGGTTTATGCTGCTACCTGTTGTTAGGTGACACGAAGGGCACATGTAGCAAATGCTTTTTCCTGCCCCGTTTTGCTAGACCACGCTCTTCTGTGGCTCTTTAGTGCTTGCCAAACTGCTATGTGTGTGCTGCTGCTTCCATCTGACAAGGAGCACAGCCTTCTGACAGCAGCTTTCAACTTGCCCAAAAAAGACCTTGGCCATTTAGATGTGCTGCAAATCTGTGTGTGTGTAAGGTGCAGGTGCCAGCTCCTGACAAAGGTGTTCTCTCCCTTCAGTTTCTATTTGCCAGACACATTGGAAATGTTTTCCTCTGGCATTCGTATCAAGAGTTGCAGATTGCTTAACTCAGGAGCTCTGAGAATGGAGCGGCAAGAGGTGTTCCGCTTTCGTCATAAACAGTGCTCCCGAGCGCTTAGCAAGGGGCACAACGAAACGTGTGTGCGGGATACTGACCATTCCCGCCTAGTGCTGGCACTGCACGTACACTGCCAAAAGGCAAAGGAAGGCACTTAGCATGCGGCTTGTGCGCAAAGCTTTCAGACTGCGGCAGGACCGTAGCTGTGGGAAGCCGGCTTGCTCATTAGACGTTAGGTGTCACCCGCAAGAACTTCACCCGCATCTGGTTTATGCTGCTACCTGTTGTTAGGCGACACGTTACAAATGCTTTTTCCTGCCCCGTTTTGCTAGACCACGCTCTTCTGTGGCTCTTTAGTGCTTGCCAAACTGCCCTGTGCGTGCTGCTGCTTCCATCTGACAAGGAACACAGCCTTCTGACAGCAGCTTTCAACTTGTCGAAGAAAGAGCTTGGCCATTTAGATGTGCTGCAAATCTGTGTGTGTGTAAGGTGCAGGTGCAAGCTCCTGACAAAGGTGTTCTCTCCCTTCAGTTTCTATTTGCCAGACACATTGGAAATGTTTTCCTCTGGCATTCGTATCAAGAGTTGCAGATTGCTTAACTCAGGAGCTCTGAGAATGGAACGGCAAGAGGTGTTCCGCTTACGTCATAAACAGTGCTCCAGAGCGCTTAGCAACGGGCACAACGAAACGTGTGTGCGGGATAGTGACCATTCCCGCCTAGTGCTGGCAATGCACGAGCACTGCCAAAAGGCAAAGTAAGGCGCTTAGCATCCGACTTCTGCGCAAAGCTTTCAGACTGCCAGAGTACCGCAGCTGTGGTAAGCCCGCTTGCTCATTTGACATTAGATGTCGCCTGCAAGAACTTCACCCGCATCTGGTTTATGCTGCTACCTGTTCTTAGGCGACACAAAGGGCACATGTAGCAAATGCTTTTTCCTGCCCCGTTTTGCTAGACCACGCTCTTCTGTGCGTCTTTAGTGCTTGCCAAACTGCTATGTGCGTGCTGCTGCTTCCATCTGACAAGGAGCACAGCCTTCTGACAGCAGCTTTCAACTTGCCTAAGAAAGAGCTTGGCCATTTAGATGTGATGCAAATCTCTGTGTGTTTAAGGTGCAAGTGCAAGCTCCTGACAAAGGTTTTCTCCAGGTTCAGTTTCTCCCTGCCAGACACATTGGAAATGTTTTCCTCTGGCATACGCAGCAAAAGTTGCAGATTACTTAACTCAGGAGCTCTGAGAATGGAGCGGCAAGAGGTGTTCCGCTTACGTCATAAACAGTGCTCCAGAGCGCTTAGCAAGGGGCACAACGAAACGTGTGTGCGGGATAGTGAGCATTCACGCCTAGTGCTGGCAATGCACGAGCACTGTCAAAAGGCAAAGGAAGGCGCTTAGCATGCAGTTTGTGCGCAAAGCTTTCAGAGTGCCGGAGGACCGCAGCTGTGGTAAGCCCGCTTGCTCATTTGACGTTAGATGTCACCTGCAAGAACTTCACCCGCATCTGGTTTATGCTGCTACCTGTTGTTAGGCGACACGTAGCAAATGCTTTTACCTGCCCCGTTTTGCTAGACCACGCTCTTCTGTGCGTCTTTAGTGCTTGCCAAACTGCTATGTGCGTGCTGCTGCTTCCATCTGACAAGGAGCACAGCCTTCTGACAGCAGCTTTCAACTTGTCGAAGAAAGAGCTTGGGCATTTAGATGTGATGCAAATCTGTGTGTGTGTAAGGTGCAGGTGCAAGCTCCGGACAAAGGTGTTCTCCAGGTTCAGTTTCTATTTGCCAGACACATTGGAAATGTTTTCCTCTGGCATTCACGCCAAGAGTCGCAGATTGCCTAACCCAGGACCTCTGAGAATGGAGCGGCAAGATGAGTTCCGCTTTCGTCATAAAGAGTGCTCCAGAGTGCTTGTCACCGGGCACAAAGAATCGTGTGTGTGGGATAGTGAGCATTCACGCCTAGTCCTGGCAATGCACGAGCACTGCCAAAAGGCAAAGGAAGGCGCTTAGCATGCGGCTTCTGCGCAAAGCTTTCAGACTGCCAGAGGACCGCAGCTGTGGTAAGCCCGCTTGCTCATTTGACATTAGATGTCGCCTGCAAGAACTTCACCCGCATCTGGTTTATGCTGCTACCTGTTTTTAGGTGACACGAAGGGCACATGTAGCAAATGCTTTTTCCTGCCCCGTTTTGCTAGACCACGCTCTTCTGTGGCTCTTTAGTGCTTGCCAAACTCCTATGTGCGTGCTGCTGCTTCCATCTGACAAGGAGCACAGCCTTCTGACAGCAGCATTCAACTTTTCGAAGAAAGAGCTAGGCCATTTAGATGTGATGCAAATCTGTGTGTGTCTAAGGTGCAGGGTCAAGCTTCTGACAAAGGTTTTCTCTCCCTTCAGTTTCTATTTGCCAGACACATTGGAAATGTTTTCCTCTATCATTCGCACCAAGAGTCGCAGATTACTTAACTCAGGAGCTCTGAGAATGGAACGGCAAGAGGTGTTCCGCTTACGTCATAAACAGTGCTCCAGAGCGCTTAGCAACGGGCACAACGAAACGTGTGTGCGGGATAGTGACCATTCCCGCCTAGTGCTGGCAAGGCACGAGCACTGCCGAAAGGCAAAGGAAGGCGCTTAGCATCCGGCTTGTTCGCGAAGCTTTCAGACTGCCAGAGGACCGCAGCTGTGGTAAGCCCGCTTGCTCATTTGACATTAGATGTCGCCTGCAAGAACGTCACCCGCAAGAACTTCACCTGCATCTGGTTTATGCTGCTACCTGTTCTTAGGCGACACAAAGGGCACATGTAGCAAATGCTTTTTCCTGCCCCGTTTTGCTAGACCACGCTCTTCTGTGCGTCTTTAGTGCTTGCCAAACTGCTATGTGCGTGCTGCTGCTTCCATCTGACAAGGAGCACAGCCTTCTGACAGCAGCTTTCAACTTGCCTAAGAAAGAGCTTGGCCATTTAGATGTGATGCAAATCTGTGTGTGTTTAAGGTGCAAGTGCAAGCTCCTGACAAAGGTTTTCTCCAGGTTCAGTTTCTCCCTGCCAGACACATTGGAAATGTTTTCCTCTGGCATTCGCAGCAAAAGTTGCAGATTACTTAACTCAGGAGCTCTAAGAATGGAGCGGCAAGAGGTGTTCCGCTTACGTCATAAACAGTGCTCCAGAGCGCTTAGCAACGGGCACAACGAAACGTGTGTGCGGGATAGTGAGCATTCACGCCTAGTGCTGGCAATGCACGAGCACTGTCAAAAGGCAAAGGAAGGCGCTTAGCATGCGGTTTGTGCGCAAAGCTTTCAGAGTGCCGGAGGACCGCAGCTGTGGTAAGCCCGCTTGCTCATTTGACGTTAGATGTCACCTGCAAGAACTTCACCCGCATCTGGTTTATGCTGCTACCTGTTGTTAGCCGACACGTAGCAAATGCTTTTTCCTGCCCCGTTTTGCTAGACCACGCTCTTTTGTGCGTCTTTAGTGCTTGCCAAACTGCTATGTGCGTGCTGCTGCTTCCATCTGACAAGGAGCACAGCCTTCTGACAGCAGCTTTCAACTTGTCGAAGAAAGAGCTTGGGCATTTAGATGTGATGCAAATCTGTGTGTGTGTAAGGTGCAGGTGCCAGCTCCTGACAAAGGTGTTCTCTCCCTTCAGTTTCTATTTGCCAGACACATTGGAAATGTTTTCCTCTGGCATTCGTATCAAGAGTTGCAGATTGCTTAACTCAGGAGCTCTGAGAATGGAGCGGCAAGAGGTGTTCCGCTTTCGTCATAAACAGTGCTCCCGAGCGCTTAGCAAGGGGCACAACGAAACGTGTGTGCGGGATAGTGACCATTCCCGCCTAGTGCTGGCACTGCACGTACACTGCCAAAAGGCAAAGGAAGGCACTTAGCATGCGGCTTGTGCGCAAAGCTTTCAGACTGCCAGAGGACCGTAGCTGTGGGAAGCCGGCTTGCTCATTAGACGTTAGGTGTCACCTGCAAGAACTTCACCCGCATCTGGTTTATGCTGCTACCTGTTGTTAGGCGACACGTCACAAATGCTTTTTCCTGCCCCATTTTGCTAGACCACGCTCTTCTGTGGCTCTTTAGTGCTTGCCAAACTGCTATGTGCGTGCTGCTGCTTCCATCTGACAAGGAACACAGCCTTCTGACAGCAGCTTTCAACTTGTCGAAGAAAGAGCTTGGCCATTTAGATGTGATGCAAATCTGTGTGTGTGTAAGGTGCAGGTGCAAGCTCCTGACAAAGGTGTTCTCCAGGTTCAGTTTCTCCCTGCCAGACACATTGGAAAGGTTTTCCTCTGGCATTCACGCCTAGAGTTGCAGATTGCTTAACCCAGGAGCTCTGAGAATGGAGCGGCAAGAGGTGTTCCTCTTTCGTCATAAACAGTGCTCCAGAACGCTTGGCACCGAGCACAACGAATCGTGTGTGCAGGATAGTGACCATTTCCGCCTAGTGCTGGCAATGCACGAGCACTGCTAAAAGGCAAAGGAAGGCGCTTAGCATCCGGCTTGTGTGCAAAGCTTTCAGACTGCCAGAGGACCGCAGCTGTGGTAAGCCCATTGCTCATTTGACGTTAGATGTCGCCTGCAAGAACTTCACCCGCATCTGGTTTATGCTGCTACCTGTTGTTAGGCGACAACAAGGGCACATGTAGCAAATGCTTTTTCCTGTTTCATTTTACTAGACCACGCTCTTCTGTGGCTCTTTAGTGCTTGCCAAACTGCCCTGTGCGTGCTGCTGCTTCCATCTGACAAGGAACACAGCCTTCTGACAGCAGCTTTCAACTTGTCGAAGAAAGAGCTTGGGCATTTAGATGTGCTGCAAATCTGTGTGTGTGTAAGGTGCAGGTGCAAGCTCCTGACAAAGGTGTTCTCCAGGTTCAGTTTCTCCCTGCCAGACACATTGGAAATGTTTTCCTCTGGCATTCACGCCAAGAGTCGCAGATTGCCTAACCCAGGACCTCTGAGAATGGAGCGGCAAGATGAGTTCCGCTTTCGTCATAAAGAGTGCTCCAGAGTGCTTGTCACCGGGCACAAAGAATCGTGTGTGTGGGATAGTGAGCATTCACGCCTAGTCCTGGCAATGCACGAGCACTGCCAAAAGGCAAAGGAAGGCGCTTAGCATGCGGCTTGTGCGCAAAGCTTCAGACTGCGGCGGGACCGTAACTCTGGTAAGCCTGCTTGCTCATTTGACGTTAGATGTCACCTGCAAGAACTTCACCCGCATCTGGTTTATGCTGCTACCTGTTGTTAGGTGACACGAAGGGCACATGTAGCAAATGCTTTTTCCTGCCCCGTTTTGCTAGACCACGCTCTTCTGTGGCTCTTTAGTGCTTGCCAAACTGCTATGTGTGTGCTGCTGCTTCCATCTGACAAGGAGCACAGCCTTCTGACAGCAGCTTTCAACTTGCCCAAAAAAGACCTTGGCCATTTAGATGTGCTGCAAATCTGTGTGTGTGTAAGGTGCAGGTGCAAGCTCCTGACAAAGGTGTTCTCTCCCTTCAGTTTCTATTTGCCAGACACATTGGAAATGTTTTCCTCTGGCATTCGTATCAAGAGTTGCAGATTGCTTAACTCAGGAGCTCTGAGAATGGAGCGGCAAGAGGTGTTCCGCTTTCGTCATAAACAGTGCTCCCGAGCGCTTAGCAAGGGGCACAACGAAACGTGTGTGCGGGATACTGACCATTCCCGCCTAGTGCTGGCACTGCACGTACACTGCCAAAAGGCAAAGGAAGGCACTTAGCATGCGGCTTGTGCGCAAAGCTTTCAGACTGCGGCAGGACCGTAGCTGTGGGAAGCCGGCTTGCTCATTAGACGTTAGGTGTCACCTGCAAGAACTTCACCCGCATCTGGTTTATGCTGCTACCTGTTGTTAGGCGACACGTAACAAATGCTTTTTCCTGCCCCGTTTTGCTAGACCACGCTCTTCTGTGGCTCTTTAGTGCTTGCCAAACTGCCCTGTGCGTGCTGCTGCTTCCATCTGACAAGGAACACAGCCTTCTGACAGCAGCTTTCAACTTGTCGAAGAAAGAGCTTGGGCATTTAGATGTGCTGCAAATCTGTGTGTGTGTAAGGTGCAGGTGCAAGCTCCTGACAAAGGTGTTCTCCAGGTTCAGTTTCTCCCTGCCAGACACATTGGAAATGTTTTCCTCTGGCATTCACGCCTAGAGTTGCAGATTGCTTAACCCAGGAGCTCTGAGAATGGAGCGGCAAGAGGTGTTCCTCTTTCGTCATAAACAGTGCTCCAGAACGCTTGGCACCGAGCACAACGAATCGTGTGTGCAGGATAGTGACCATTCCCGCCTAGTGCTGGCAATGCACGAGCACTGCTAAAAGGCAAAGGAAGGCGCTTAGCATCCGGCTTGTGCGCAAAGCTTTCAGACTGCCAGAGGACCGCAGCTGTGGTAAGCCAGCTTGCTCATTTGAGGTTAGATGTCACCTGCAAGAACTTCACCCGCATCTGGTTTATGCTGCTACCTGTTGTTAGGCGACACAAAGGGCACATGTAGCAAATGCTTTTTCCTGTTTCATTTTGCTAGACCACGCTCTTCTGTGGCACTTTAGTGCTTGCCAAACTCCTATGTGCGTGCTGCTGCTTCCATCTGACAAGGAGCACAGCCTTCTGACAGCTGCTTTCAACTTGTCGAAGAAAGAGCTTGGGCATTTAGATGTGATGCAAATCTCTGTGTGTGTAAGGTGCAGGTGCAAGCTCCTGACAAAGGTGTTCTCCAGGTTCAGTTTCTCCCTGCCAGACACATTGGAAATGTTTTCTTCTATCATTCGCACCAAGAGTCGTAGATTACTTAATTCAGGAGCTCTGAGAATGGAGCGGCAAGAGGTGTTCCGCTTACGTCATAAACAGTGCTCCAGAGCGCTTAGCAACGGGCACAACGAAACGTGTGTGCGGGATAGTGAGCATTCCCGCCTAGTGCTGGCAATGCACGAGCACTGCCAAAAGGCAAAGGAAGGCACTTAGCATCCGACTTCTGCGCAAAGCTTTCAGACTGCCAGAGGACCGCAGCTGTGGTAAGCCCGCTTGCTCATTTGACATTATATGTCGCCTGCAAGAACTTCACCTGCATCTGGTTTATGCTGCTAACTGTTGTTAGGTGACACGAAGGGCACCTGTAGCAAATGCTTTTTCCTGGCCCGTTTTGCTAGACCACGCTCTTCTCTGGCTCTTTAGTATTTGCCAAACTCCTATGTGCGTGCTGCTGCTTCCATCTGACAAGGAGCACAGCCTTCTGACAGCAGCTTTCAACTTGCCTAAGAACGAGCTTGGCCATTTAGATGTGATGCAAATCTGTGTGTGTGTCAAGTGCAGGTGCAAGCTCCTGAGAAAGGTTTTCTCTCCCTTCAGTTTCTATTTGCCAGACACATTGGAAATGTTTTCCTCTGGCATTCGAATCAAGAGTTGCAGATTGCTTAACCCAGGAGCTCTGAGAATGGAGCGGCAAGAGGTGTTCCGCTTTCGTCATAAACAGTGCTCCAGAGCTCTTGGGAACGGGCACAATGAATCGTGTGTGCGGGATAGTGACCATTCCCGCCTAGTGCTGGCAATGCACGAGCACTGCCAAAAGTCAAAGGAAGGCACTTAGCATGCGGCTTGTGCGCAAAGCTTTCAGACTGCGGGAGGACCGTAACTCTTGTAAGCCGGCTTGCTCATTAGACGTTAGGTGTCACCTGCAAGAACTTCACCCGCATCTGGTTTATGCTGCTACCTGTTGTTAGGCGACAACAAGGGCACATGTAGCAAATGCTTTTTCCTGCCTCATTTTGCTAGACCACGCTCTTCTGTGGCACTTTAGAGCTTGCCAAACTCCTATGTGCGTGCTGCTGCTTCCATCTGACAAGGAGCACAGCCTTCTGACAGCAGCTTTCAACTTGTCGAAGAAAGAGCTTGGCCATTTAGATGTGATGCAAATCTGTGTGTGTGTAAGGTGCAGGTGCAAGCTCCTGACAAAGGTGTTCTCCAGGTTCAGTTTCTCCTTGCCAGACACATTGGAAATGTTTTCCTCTATCATTCGCATCAAGAGTCGCAGATTACTTAACTGCTCTGAGAATGGAACGGCAAGAGGTGTTCCGCTTACGTCATAAACAGTGCTCCAGAGCGCTTAGCAACGGGCACAACGAAACGTGTGTGCGAGATAGTGTCCACTCCCGCCTAGTGCTGGCAATGCACGAGCACTGCCAAAAGGCAAAGGAAGGCGCTTAGCATCCGGTTTGTTCGCGAAGCTTTCAGACTGCCAGAGGACCGTAGCTGTGGTAAGCCCGCTTGCTCATTTGACGTTAGATGTCACCTGCAAGAACTTCACGCGCAAGAACTTCACCCGCATCTGGTTTATGCTGCTACCTGTTGTTAGGCGACACCAAGGGCACATGTAGCAAATGCTTTTTCCTGCCCCGTTTTGCTAGACCACGCTCTTCTGTGGCTCTTTAGTGCTTGCCAAACTGCCCTGTGCGTGCTGCTGCTTCCATCTGACAAGGAGCACAGCCTTCTGACAGCAGCTTTCAACTTGTCGAAGAAAGACCTTGGCCATTTAGATGTGCTGCAAATCTGTGTGTGTGTAAGGTGCAGGTGCAAGCTCCTGACAAAGGTGTTCTCTCCCTTCAGTTTCTATTTGCCAGACACATTGGAAATGTTTTCCTCTGGCATTCGTATCAAGAGTTGCAGATTGCTTAACCCAGGAGCTCTGAGAATGGAGCGGCAAGACGTGTTCCTCTTTCTTCATAAACAGTACTCCAGAACGCTTGGCACCGAGTACAACGAATCGTGTGTGCAGGATAGTGACCATTCCCGCCTAGTGCTGGCAATGCACGAGCACTGCTAAAAGGCAAAGGAAGGCGCTTAGCATCCGGCTTGTGCGCAAAGCTTTCAGAGTGCCGGAGGACCGCAGCTGTGGTAAGCCCTCTTGCTCATTTGACGTTAGATGTCACCTGCAAGAACTTCACCCGCATCTGGTTTATGCTGCTACCTGTTGTTAGCCGACACGTAGCAAATGCTTTTACCTGCCCCGTTTTGCTAGACCACGCTCTTCTGTGCGTCTTTAGTGCTTGCCAAACTGCTATGTGCGTGCTGCTGCTTCCATCTGACAAGGAGCACAGCCTTCTGACAGCAGCTTTCAACTTGTCGAAGAAAGAGCTTGGGCATTTAGATGTGATGCAAATCTCTGTGTGTGTAAGGTGCAGGTGCAAGCTCCTGACAAAGGTGTTCTCCAGGTTCAGTTTCTCCCTGCCAGACACATTGGAAAGGTTTTCTTCTATCATTCGCACCAAGAGTCGTAGATTACTTAATTCAGGAGCTCTGAGAATGGAACGGCAAGAGGTGTTCCGCTTATGTCATAAACAGTGCTCCAGAGCGCTTAGCAACGGGCACAACGAAACGTGTGTGCGGGATAGTGAGCTTTACCGCCTAGTGCTGGCAATGCACGAGCACTGCCAAAAGGCAAAGGAAGGCACTTAGCATCCGACTTCTGCGCAAAGCTTTCAGACTGCCAGAGGACCGCAGCTGTGGTAAGCCCGCTTGCTCATTTGACATTAGATGTCGCCTGCAAGAACTTCACCTGCATCTGGTTTATGCTGCTACCTGTTGTTAGGCGACACGTAGCAAATGCTTTTTCCTGCCCCGTTTTGCTAGACCACGCTCTTCTGTGGCTCTTTAGTGCTTGCCAAACTGCTATGTGTGTGCTGCTGCTTCCATCTGACAAGGAGCACAGCCTTCTGACAGCAGCTTTCAACTTGCCCAAAAAAGACCTTGGCCATTTAGATGTGCTGCAAATCTGTGTGTGTGTAAGGTGCAGGTGCCAGCTCCTGACAAAGGTGTTCTCTCCCTTCAGTTTCTATTTGCCAGACACATTGGAAATGTTTTCCTCTGGCATTCGTATCAAGAGTTGCAGATTGCTTAACTCAGGAGCTCTGAGAATGGAGCGGCAAGAGGTGTTCCGCTTTCGTCATAAACAGTGCTCCCGAGCGCTTAGCAAGGGGCACAACGAAACGTGTGTGCGGGATAGTGACCATTCCCGCCTAGTGCTGGCACTGCACGTACACTGCCAAAAGGCAAAGGAAGGCACTTAGCATGCGGCTTGTGCGCAAAGCTTTCAGACTGCGGCAGGACCGTAGCTGTGGGAAGCCGGCTTGCTCATTAGACGTTAGGTGTCACCTGCAAGAACTTCACCCGCATCTGGTTTATGCTGCTACCTGTTGTTAGGCGACACGTAACAAATGCTTTTTCCTGCCCCGTTTTGCTAGACCACGCTCTTCTGTGGCTCTTTAGTGCTTGCCAAACTGCCCTGTGCGTGCTGCTGCTTCCATCTGACAAGGAACACAGCCTTCTGACAGCAGCTTTCAACTTGTCGAAGAAAGAGCTTGGGCATTTAGATGTGCTGCAAATCTGTGTGTGTGTAAGGTGCAGGTGCAAGCTCCTGACAAAGGTGTTCTCCAGGTTCAGTTTCTCCCTGCCAGACACATTGGAAATGTTTTCCTCTGGCATTCACGCCTAGAGTTGCAGATTGCTTAACCCAGGAGCTCTGAGAATGGAGCGGCAAGAGGTGTTCCTCTTTCGTCATAAACAGTGCTCCAGAACGCTTGGCACCGAGCACAACGAATCGTGTGTGCAGGATAGTGACCATTCCCGCCTAGTGCTGGCAATGCACGAGCACTGCTAAAAGGCAAAGGAAGGCGCTTAGCATCCGGCTTGTGCGCAAAGCTTTCAGACTGCCAGAGGACCGCAGCTGTGGTAAGCCAGCTTGCTCATTTGAGGTTAGATGTCACCTGCAAGAACTTCACCCGCATCTGGTTTATGCTGCTACCTGTTGTTAGGCGACACAAAGGGCACATGTAGCAAATGCTTTTTCCTGTTTCATTTTGCTAGACCACGCTCTTCTGTGGCACTTTAGTGCTTGCCAAACTCCTATGTGCGTGCTGCTGCTTCCATCTGACAAGGAGCACAGCCTTCTGACAGCTGCTTTCAACTTGTCGAAGAAAGAGCTTGGGCATTTAGATGTGATGCAAATCTCTGTGTGTGTAAGGTGCAGGTGCAAGCTCCTGACAAAGGTGTTCTCCAGGTTCAGTTTCTCCCTGCCAGACACATTGGAAATGTTTTCTTCTATCATTCGCACCAAGAGTCGTAGATTACTTAATTCAGGAGCTCTGAGAATGGAGCGGCAAGAGGTGTTCCGCTTACGTCATAAACAGTGCTCCAGAGCGCTTAGCAACGGGCACAACGAAACGTGTGTGCGGGATAGTGAGCATTCCCGCCTAGTGCTGGCAATGCACGAGCACTGCCAAAAGGCAAAGGAAGGCACTTAGCATCCGACTTCTGCGCAAAGCTTTCAGACTGCCAGAGGACCGCAGCTGTGGTAAGCCCGCTTGCTCATTTGACATTAGATGTCGCCTGCAAGAACTTCACCTGCATCTGGTTTATGCTGCTAACTGTTGTTAGGTGACACGAAGGGCACCTGTAGCAAATGCTTTTTCCTGGCCCGTTTTGCTAGACCACGCTCTTCTGTGGCTCTTTAGTATTTGCCAAACTCCTATGTGCGTGCTGCTGCTTCCATCTGACAAGGAGCACAGCCTTCTGACAGCAGCTTTCAACTTGCCTAAGAACGAGCTTGGCCATTTAGATGTGATGCAAATCTGTGTGTGTGTCAAGTGCAGGTGCAACCTCCTGAGAAAGGTTTTCTCTCCCTTCAGTTTCTATTTGCCAGACACATTGGAAATGTTTTCCTCTGGCATTCGAATCAAGAGTTGCAGATTGCTTAACCCAGGAGCTCTGAGAATGGAGCGGCAAGAGGTGTTCCGCTTTCGTCATAAACAGTGCTCCAGAGCTATTGGGAACGGGCACAATGAATCGTGTGTGCGGGATAGTGACCATTCCCGCCTAGTGCTGGCAATGCACGAGCACTGGCAAAGGGCAAAGTAAGGCGCTTAGCATCCGACTTCTGCGCAAAGCTTTCAGACTGCCAGAGGACCGCAGCTGTGGTAAGCCCGCTTGCTCATTTGACATTAGATGTCGCCTGCAAGAACTTCACCCGCATCTGGTTTATGCTGCTACCTGTTTTTAGGTGACACGAAGGGCACATGTAGCAAATGCTTTTTCCTGCCCCGTTTTGCTAGACCACGCTCTTCTGTGCGTCTTTAGTGCTTGCCAAACTGCTATGTGCGTGCTGCTGCTTCCATCTGACAAGGAGCACAGCCTTCTGACAGCAGCATTCAACTTTTCGAAGAAAGAGCTAGGCCATTTAGATGTGATGCAAATCTGTGTGTGTCTAAGGTGCAGGGTCAAGCTTCTGACAAAGGTTTTCTCTCCCTTCAGTTTCTATTTGCCAGACACATTGGAAATGTTTTCCTCTATCATTCGCACCAAGAGTCGCAGATTACTTAACTCAGGAGCTCTGAGAATGGAACGGCAAGAGGTGTTCCGCTTACGTCATAAACAGTGCTCCAGAGCGCTTAGCAACGGGCACAACGAAACGTGTGTGCGGGATAGTGACCATTCCCGCCTAGTGCTGGCAAGGCACGAGCACTGCCGAAAGGCAAAGGAAGGCGCTTAGCATCCGGCTTGTTCGCGAAGCTTTCAGACTGCCAGAGGACCGCAGCTGTGGTAAGCCCGCTTGCTCATTTGACATTAGATGTCGCCTGCAAGAACGTCACCCGCAAGAACTTCACCTGCATCTGGTTTATGCTGCTACCTGTTCTTAGGCGACACAAAGGGCACATGTAGCAAATGCTTTTTCCTGCCCCGTTTTGCTAGACCACGCTCTTCTGTGGCTCTTTAGTGCTTGCCAAACTGCTATGTGCGTGCTGCTGCTTCCATCTGACAAGGAGCACAGCCTTCTGACAGCAGCTTTCAACTTGCCTAAGAAAGAGCTTGGCCATTTAGATGTGATGCAAATCTGTGTGTGTTTAAGGTGCAAGTGCAAGCTCCTGACAAAGGTTTTCTCCAGGTTCAGTTTCTCCCTGCCAGACACATTGGAAATGTTTTCCTCTGGCATTCGCAGCAAAAGTTGCAGATTACTTAACTCAGGAGCTCTGAGAATGGAGCGGCAAGAGGTGTTCCGCTTTCGTCATAAACAGTGCTCCAGAGCGCTTAGCAACGGGCACAACGAAACGTGTGTGCGGGATAGTGAGCATTCCCGCCTAGTGCTGGCAAGGCACGAGCACTGCCAAAAGGCAAAGGAAGGCGCTTAGCATGCGGTTTGTGCGCAAAGCTTTCAGAGTGCCGGAGGACCGCAGCTGTGGTAAGCCCGCTTGCTCATTTGACGTTAGATGTCACCTGCAAGAACTTCACCCGCATCTGGTTTATGCTGCTACCTGTTGTTAGCCGACACGTAGCAAATGTTTTTTCCTGCCCCGTTTTGCTAGACCACGCTCTTCTGTGCGTCTTTAGTGCTTGCTAAACTGCTATGTGCGTGCTGCTGCTTCCATCTGACAAGGAGCACAGCTTTCTGACAGCAGCTTTCAACTTGTCGAAGAAAGAGCTTGGGCATTTAGATGTGATGCAAATCTGTGTGTGTGTAAGGTGCAGGTGCAAGCTCCGGACAAAGGTGTTCTCCAGGTTCAGTTTCTATTTGCCAGACACATTGGAAATGTTTTCCTCTGGCATTCACGCCAAGAGTCGCAGATTGCCTAACCCAGGACCTCTGAGAATGGAGCGGCAAGATGAGTTCCGCTTTCGTCATAAAGAGTGCTCCAGAGTGCTTGTCACCGGGCACAAAGAATCGTGTGTGTGGGATAGTGAGCATTCACGCCTAGTCCTGGCAATGCACGAGCACTGCCAAAAGGCAAAGGAAGGCGCTTAGCATGCGGCTTGTGCGCAAAGCTTCAGACTGCGGCGGGACCGTAACTCTGGTAAGCCTGCTTGCTCATTTGACGTTAGATGTCACCTGCAAGAACTTCACCCGCATCTGGTTTATGCTGCTACCTGTTGTTAGGTGACACGAAGGGCACATGTAGCAAATGCTTTTTCCTGCCCCGTTTTGCTAGACCACGCTCTTCTGTGGCTCTTTAGTGCTTGCCAAACTGCTATGTGTGTGCTGCTGCTTCCATCTGACAAGGAGCACAGCCTTCTGACAGCAGCTTTCAACTTGCCCAAAAAAGACCTTGGCCATTTAGATGTGCTGCAAATCTGTGTGTGTGTAAGGTGCAGGTGCCAGCTCCTGACAAAGGTGTTCTCTCCCTTCAGTTTCTATTTGCCAGACACACTGGAAATGTTTTCCTCTGGCATTCGTATCAAGAGTTGCAGATTGCTTAACTCAGGAGCTCTGAGAATGGAGCGGCAAGAGGTGTTCCGCTTTCGTCATAAACAGTGCTCCCGAGCGCTTAGCAAGGGGCACAACGAAACGTGTGTGCGGGATACTGACCATTCCCGCCTAGTGCTGGCACTGCACGTACACTGCCAAAAGGCAAAGGAAGGCACTTAGCATGCGGCTTGTGCGCAAAGCTTTCAGACTGCGGCAGGACCGTAGCTGTGGGAAGCCGGCTTGCTCATTAGACGTTAGGTGTCACCTGCAAGAACTTCACCCGCATCTGGTTTATGCTGCTACCTGTTGTTAGGCGACACGTAACAAATGCTTTTTCCTGCCCCGTTTTGCTAGACCACGCTCTTCTGTGGCTCTTTAGTGCTTGCCAAACTGCCCTGTGCGTGCTGCTGCTTCCATCTGACAAGGAACACAGCCTTCTGACAGCAGCTTTCAACTTGTCGAAGAAAGAGCTTGGCCATTTAGATGTGATGCAAATCTGTGTGTGTGTAAGGTGCAGGTGCAAGCTCCTGACAAAGGTGTTCTCCAGGTTCAGTTTCTCCCTGCCAGACACATTGGAAATGTTTTCCTCTGGCATTCACGCCTAGAGTTGCAGATTGCTTAACCCAGGAGCTCTGAGAATGGAGCGGCAAGAGGTGTTCCTCTTTCGTCATAAACAGTGCTCCAGAACGCTTGGCACCGAGCACAACGAATCGTGTGTGCAGGATAGTGACCATTCCCGCCTAGTGCTGGCAATGCACGAGCACTGCTAAAAGGCAAAGGAAGGCGCTTAGCATCCGGCTTGTGCGCAAAGCTTTCAGACTGCCAGAGGACCGCAGCTGTGGTAAGCCAGCTTGCTCATTTGAGGTTAGATGTCACCTGCAAGAACTTCACCCGCATCTGGTTTATGCTGCTACCTGTTGTTAGGCGACACAAAGGGCACATGTAGCAAATGCTTTTTCCTGGCCCGTTTTGCTAGACCACGCTCTTCTGTGGCACTTTAGTGCTTGCCAAACTCCTATGTGCGTGCTGCTGCTTCCATCTGACAAGGAGCACAGCCTTCTGACAGCTGCTTTCAACTTGTCGAAGAAAGAGCTTGGGCATTTAGATGTGATGCAAATCTCTGTGTGTGTAAGGTGCAGGTGCAAGCTCCTGACAAAGGTGTTCTCCAGGTTCAGTTTCTCCCTGCCAGACACATTGGAAATGTTTTCTTCTATCATTCGCACCAAGAGTCGTAGATTACTTAATTCAGGAGCTCTGAGAATGGAGCGGCAAGAGGTGTTCCGCTTACGTCATAAACAGTGCTCCAGAGCGCTTAGCAACGGGCACAACGAAACGTGTGTGCGGGATAGTGAGCATTCCCGCCTAGTGCTGGCAATGCACGAGCACTGGCAAAAGGCAAAGTAAGGCGCTTAGCATCCGACTTCTGCGCAAAGCTTTCAGACTGCCAGAGGACCGCAGCTGTGGTAAGCCCGCTTGCTCATTTGACATTAGATGTCGCCTGCAAGAACTTCACCCGCATCTGGTTTATGCTGCTACCTGTTTTTAGGTGACACGAAGGGCACATGTAGCAAATGCTTTTTCCTGCCCCGTTTTGCTAGACCACGCTCTTCTGTGGCTCTTTAGTGCTTGCCAAACTCCTATGTGCGTGCTGCTGCTTCCATCTGACAAGGAGCACAGCCTTCTGACAGCAGCATTCAACTTTTCGAAGAAAGAGCTAGGCCATTTAGATGTGATGCAAATCTGTGTGTGTCTAAGGTGCAGGGTCAAGCTTCTGACAAAGGTTTTCTCTCCCTTCAGTTTCTATTTGCCAGACACATTGGAAATGTTTTCCTCTATCATTCGCACCAAGAGTCGCAGATTACTTAACTCAGGAGCTCTGAGAATGGAACGGCAAGAGGTGTTCCGCTTACGTCATAAACAGTGCTCCAGAGCGCTTAGCAACGGGCACAACGAAACGTGTGTGCGGGATAGTGACCATTCCCGCCTAGTGCTGGCAAGGCACGAGCACTGCCGAAAGGCAAAGGAAGGCGCTTAGCATCCGGCTTGTTCGCGAAGCTTTCAGACTGCCAGAGGACCGCAGCTGTGGTAAGCCCGCTTGCTCATTTGACATTAGATGTCGCCTGCAAGAACGTCACCGGCAAGAACTTCACCTGCATCTGGTTTATGCTGCTACCTGTTCTTAGGCGACACAAAGGGCACATGTAGCAAATGCTTTTTCCTGCCCCGTTTTGCTAGACCACGCTCTTCTGTGCGTCTTTAGTGCTTGCCAAACTGCTATGTGCGTGCTGCTGCTTCCATCTGACAAGGAGCACAGCCTTCTGACAGCAGCTTTCAACTTGCCTAAGAAAGAGCTTGGCCATTTAGATGTGATGCAAATCTGTGTGTGTTTAAGGTGCAAGTGCAAGCTCCTGACAAAGGTTTTCTCCAGGTTCAGTTTCTCCCTGCCAGACACATTGGAAATGTTTTCCTCTGGCATACGCAGCAAAAGTTGCAGATTACTTAACTCAGGAGCTCTGAGAATGGAGCGGCAAGAGGTGTTCCGCTTACGTCATAAACAGTGCTCCAGAGCGCTTAGCAACGGGCACAACGAAACGTGTGTGCGGGATAGTGAGCATTCACGCCTAGTGCTGGCAATGCACGAGCACTGTCAAAAGGCAAAGGAAGGCGCTTAGCATGCGGTTTGTGCGCAAAGCTTTCAGAGTGCCGGAGGACCGCAGCTGTGGTAAGCCCGCTTGCTCATTTGACGTTAGATGTCACCTGCAAGAACTTCACCCGCATCTGGTTTATGCTGCTACCTGTTGTTAGGCGACACGTAGCAAATGCTTTTTCCTGCCCCGTTTTGCTAGACCACGCTCTTCTGTGCGTCTTTAGTGCTTGCCAAACTGCTATGTGCGTGCTGCTGCTTCCATCTGACAAGGAGCACAGCCTTCTGACAGCAGCTTTCAACTTGTCGAAGAAAGAGCTTGGGCATTTAGATGTGATGCAAATCTGTGTGTGTGTAAGGTGCAGGTGCCAGCTCCTGACAAAGGTGTTCTCTCCCTTCAGTTTCTATTTGCCAGACACATTGGAAATGTTTTCCTCTGGCATTCGTATCAAGAGTTGCAGATTGCTTAACTCAGGAGCTCTGAGAATGGAGCGGCAAGAGGTGTTCCGCTTTCGTCATAAACAGTGCTCCCGAGCGCTTAGCAAGGGGCACAACGAAACGTGTGTGCGGGATACTGACCATTCCCGCCTAGTGCTGGCACTGCACGTACACTGCCAAAAGGCAAAGGAAGGCACTTAGCATGCGGCTTGTGCGCAAAGCTTTCAGACTGCGGCAGGACCGTAGCTGTGGGAAGCCGGCTTGCTCATTAGACGTTAGGTGTCACCTGCAAGAACTTCACCCGCATCTGGTTTATGCTGCTACCTGTTGTTAGGCGACACGTAACAAATGCTTTTTCCTGCCCCGTTTTGCTAGACCACGCTCTTCTGTGGCTCTTTAGTGCTTGCCAAACTGCCCTGTGCGTGCTGCTGCTTCCATCTGACAAGGAACACAGCCTTCTGACAGCAGCTTTCAACTTGTCGAAGAAAGAGCTTGGCCATTTAGATGTGATGCAAATCTGTGTGTGTGTAAGGTGCAGGTGCAAGCTCCTGACAAAGGTGTTCTCCAGGTTCAGTTTCTCCCTGCCAGACACATTGGAAATGTTTTCCTCTGGCATTCACGCCTAGAGTTGCAGATTGCTTAACCCAGGAGCTCTGAGAATGGAGCGGCAAGAGGTGTTCCTCTTTCGTCATAAACAGTGCTCCAGAACGCTTGGCACCGAGCACAACGAATCGTGTGTGCAGGATAGTGACCATTCCCGCCTAGTGCTGGCAATGCACGAGCACTGCTAAAAGGCAAAGGAAGGCGCTTAGCATCCGGCTTGTGCGCAAAGCTTTCAGACTGCCAGAGGACCGCAGCTGTGGTAAGCCAGCTTGCTCATTTGAGGTTAGATGTCACCTGCAAGAACTTCACCCGCATCTGGTTTATGCTGCTACCTGTTGTTAGGCGACACAAAGGGCACATGTAGCAAATGCTTTTTCCTGGCCCGTTTTGCTAGACCACGCTCTTCTGTGGCACTTTAGTGCTTGCCAAACTCCTATGTGCGTGCTGCTGCTTCCATCTGACAAGGAGCACAGCCTTCTGACAGCTGCTTTCAACTTGTCGAAGAAAGAGCTTGGGCATTTAGATGTGATGCAAATCTCTGTGTGTGTAAGGTGCAGGTGCAAGCTCCTGACAAAGGTGTTCTCCAGGTTCAGTTTCTCCCTGCCAGACACATTGGAAATGTTTTCTTCTATCATTCGCACCAAGAGTCGTAGATTACTTAATTCAGGAGCTCTGAGAATGGAGCGGCAAGAGGTGTTCCGCTTACGTCATAAACAGTGCTCCAGAGCGCTTAGCAACGGGCACAACGAAACGTGTGTGCGGGATAGTGAGCATTCCCGCCTAGTGCTGGCAATGCACGAGCACTGGCAAAAGGCAAAGTAAGGCGCTTAGCATCCGACTTCTGCGCAAAGCTTTCAGACTGCCAGAGGACCGCAGCTGTGGTAAGCCCGCTTGCTCATTTGACATTAGATGTCGCCTGCAAGAACTTCACCCGCATCTGGTTTATGCTGCTACCTGTTTTTAGGTGACACGAAGGGCACATGTAGCAAATGCTTTTTCCTGCCCCGTTTTGCTAGACCACGCTCTTCTGTGGCTCTTTAGTGCTTGCCAAACTCCTATGTGCGTGCTGCTGCTTCCATCTGACAAGGAGCACAGCCTTCTGACAGCAGCATTCAACTTTTCGAAGAAAGAGCTAGGCCATTTAGATGTGATGCAAATCTGTGTGTGTCTAAGGTGCAGGGTCAAGCTTCTGACAAAGGTTTTCTCTCCCTTCAGTTTCTATTTGCCAGACACATTGGAAATGTTTTCCTCTATCATTCGCACCAAGAGTCGCAGATTACTTAACTCAGGAGCTCTGAGAATGGAACGGCAAGAGGTGTTCCGCTTACGTCATAAACAGTGCTCCAGAGCGCTTAGCAACGGGCACAACGAAACGTGTGTGCGGGATAGTGACCATTCCCGCCTAGTGCTGGCAAGGCACGAGCACTGCCGAAAGGCAAAGGAAGGCGCTTAGCATCCGGCTTGTTCGCGAAGCTTTCAGACTGCCAGAGGACCGCAGCTGTGGTAAGCCCGCTTGCTCATTTGACATTAGATGTCGCCTGCAAGAACGTCACCGGCAAGAACTTCACCTGCATCTGGTTTATGCTGCTACCTGTTCTTAGGCGACACAAAGGGCACATGTAGCAAATGCTTTTTCCTGCCCCGTTTTGCTAGACCACGCTCTTCTGTGCGTCTTTAGTGCTTGCCAAACTGCTATGTGCGTGCTGCTGCTTCCATCTGACAAGGAGCACAGCCTTCTGACAGCAGCTTTCAACTTGCCTAAGAAAGAGCTTGGCCATTTAGATGTGATGCAAATCTGTGTGTGTTTAAGGTGCAAGTGCAAGCTCCTGACAAAGGTTTTCTCCAGGTTCAGTTTCTCCCTGCCAGACACATTGGAAATGTTTTCCTCTGGCATACGCAGCAAAAGTTGCAGATTACTTAACTCAGGAGCTCTGAGAATGGAGCGGCAAGAGGTGTTCCGCTTACGTCATAAACAGTGCTCCAGAGCGCTTAGCAACGGGCACAACGAAACGTGTGTGCGGGATAGTGAGCATTCACGCCTAGTGCTGGCAATGCACGAGCACTGTCAAAAGGCAAAGGAAGGCGCTTAGCATGCGGTTTGTGCGCAAAGCTTTCAGAGTGCCGGAGGACCGCAGCTGTGGTAAGCCCGCTTGCTCATTTGACGTTAGATGTCACCTGCAAGAACTTCACCCGCATCTGGTTTATGCTGCTACCTGTTGTTAGGCGACACGTAGCAAATGCTTTTTCCTGCCCCGTTTTGCTAGACCACGCTCTTCTGTGCGTCTTTAGTGCTTGCCAAACTGCTATGTGCGTGCTGCTGCTTCCATCTGACAAGGAGCACAGCCTTCTGACAGCAGCTTTCAACTTGTCGAAGAAAGAGCTTGGGCATTTAGATGTGATGCAAATCTGTGTGTGTGTAAGGTGCAGGTGCCAGCTCCTGACAAAGGTGTTCTCTCCCTTCAGTTTCTATTTGCCAGACACATTGGAAATGTTTTCCTCTGGCATTCGTATCAAGAGTTGCAGATTGCTTAACTCAGGAGCTCTGAGAATGGAGCGGCAAGAGGTGTTCCGCTTTCGTCATAAACAGTGCTCCCGAGCGCTTAGCAAGGGGCACAACGAAACGTGTGTGCGGGATACTGACCATTCCCGCCTAGTGCTGGCACTGCACGTACACTGCCAAAAGGCAAAGGAAGGCACTTAGCATGCGGCTTGTGCGCAAAGCTTTCAGACTGCGGCAGGACCGTAGCTGTGGGAAGCCGGCTTGCTCATTAGACGTTAGGTGTCACCTGCAAGAACTTCACCCGCATCTGGTTTATGCTGCTACCTGTTGTTAGGCGACACGTAACAAATGCTTTTTCCTGCCCCGTTTTGCTAGACCACGCTCTTCTGTGGCTCTTTAGTGCTTGCCAAACTGCCCTGTGCGTGCTGCTGCTTCCATCTGACAAGGAACACAGCCTTCTGACAGCAGCTTTCAACTTGTCGAAGAAAGAGCTAGGCCATTTAGATGTGATGCAAATCTGTGTGTGTGTAAGGTGCAGGTGCAAGCTCCTGACAAAGGTGTTCTCCAGGTTCAGTTTCTCCCTGCCAGACACATTGGAAATGTTTTCCTCTGGCATTCACGCCTAGAGTTGCAGATTGCTTAACCCAGGAGCTCTGAGAATGGAGCGGCAAGAGGTGTTCCTCTTTCGTCATAAACAGTGCTCCAGAACGCTTGGCACCGAGCACAACGAATCGTGTGTGCAGGATAGTGACCATTCCCGCCTAGTGCTGGCAATGCACGAGCACTGCTAAAAGGCAAAGGAAGGCGCTTAGCATCCGGCTTGTGCGCAAAGCTTTCAGACTGCCAGAGGACCGCAGCTGTGGTAAGCCAGCTTGCTCATTTGAGGTTAGATGTCACCTGCAAGAACTTCACCCGCATCTGGTTTATGCTGCTACCTGTTGTTAGGCGACAACAAGGGCACATGTAGCAAATGCTTTTTCCTGTTTCATTTTGCTAGACCACGCTCTTCTGTGGCACTTTAGTGCTTGCCAAACTCCTATGTGCGTGCTGCTGCTTCCATCTGACAAGGAGCACAGCCTTCTGACAGCAGCTTTCAACTTGTCGAAGAAAGAGCTTGGGCATTTAGATGTGATGCAAATCTCTGTGTGTGTAAGGTGCAGGTGCAAGCTCCTGACAAAGGTGTTCTCCAGGTTCAGTTTCTCCCTGCCAGACACATTGGAAATGTTTTCTTCTATCATTCGCACCAAGAGTCGTAGATTACTTAATTCAGGAGCTCTGAGAATGGAGCGGCAAGAGGTGTTCCGCTTACGTCATAAACAGTGCTCCAGAGCGCTTAGCAACGGGCACAACGAAACGTGTGTGCAGGATACTGACCATTCCCGCCTAGTGCTGGCAATGCACGAGCACTGGCAAAAGGCAAAGTAAGGCGCTTAGCATCCGACTTCTGCGCAAAGCTTTCAGACTGCCAGAGGACCGCAGCTGTGGTAAGCCCGCTTGCTCATTTGACATTAGATGTCGCCTGCAAGAACTTCACCCGCATCTGGTTTATGCTGCTACCTGTTTTTAGGTGACACGAAGGGCACATGTAGCAAATGCTTTTTCCTGCCCCGTTTTGCTAGACCACGCTCTTCTGTGGCTCTTTAGTGCTTGCCAAACTCCTATGTGCGTGCTGCTGCTTCCATCTGACAAGGAGCACAGCCTTCTGACAGCAGCATTCAACTTTTCGAAGAAAGAGCTAGGCCATTTAGATGTGATGCAAATCTGTGTGTGTCTAAGGTGCAGGGTCAAGCTTCTGACAAAGGTTTTCTCTCCCTTCAGTTTCTATTTGCCAGACACATTGGAAATGTTTTCCTCTATCATTCGCACCAAGAGTCGCAGATTACTTAACTCAGGAGCTCTGAGAATGGAACGGCAAGAGGTGTTCCGCTTACGTCATAAACAGTGCTCCAGAGCGCTTAGCAACGGGCACAACGAAACGTGTGTGCGGGATAGTGACCATTCCCACCTAGTGCTGGCAAGGCACGAGCACTGCCGAAAGGCAAAGGAAGGCGCTTAGCATCCGGCTTGTTCGCGAAGCTTTCAGACTGCCAGAGGACCGCAGCTGTGGTAAGCCCGCTTGCTCATTTGACATTAGATGTCGCCTGCAAGAACGTCACCCGCAAGAACTTCACCTGCATCTGGTTTATGCTGCTACCTGTTCTTAGGCGACACAAAGGGCACATGTAGCAAATGCTTTTTCCTGCCCCGTTTTGCTAGACCACGCTCTTCTGTGCGTCTTTAGTGCTTGCCAAACTGCTATGTGCGTGCTGCTGCTTCCATCTGACAAGGAGCACAGCCTTCTGACAGCAGCTTTCAACTTGCCTAAGAAAGAGCTTGGCCATTTAGATGTGATGCAAATCTGTGTGTGTTTAAGGTGCAAGTGCAAGCTCCTGACAAAGGTTTTCTCCAGGTTCAGTTTCTCCCTGCCAGACACATTGGAAATGTTTTCCTCTGGCATTCGCAGCAAAAGTTGCAGATTACTTAACTCAGGAGCTCTGAGAATGGAGCGGCAAGAGGTGTTCCGCTTACGTCATAAACAGTGCTCCAGAGCGCTTAGCAACGGGCACAACGAAACGTGTGTGCGGGATAGTGAGCATTCACGCCTAGTGCTGGCAATGCACGAGCACTGTCAAAAGGCAAAGGAAGGCGCTTAGCATGCGGTTTGTGCGCAAAGCTTTCAGAGTGCCGGAGGACCGCAGCTGTGGTAAGCCCGCTTGCTCATTTGACGTTAGATGTCACCTGCAAGAACTTCACCCGCATCTGGTTTATGCTGCTACCTGTTGTTAGGCGACACGTAGCAAATGCTTTTTCCTGCCCCGTTTTGCTAGACCACGCTCTTCTGTGCGTCTTTAGTGCTTGCCAAACTGCTATGTGCGTGCTGCTGCTTCCATCTGACAAGGAGCACAGCCTTCTGACAGCAGCTTTCAACTTGTCGAAGAAAGAGCTTGGGCATTTAGATGTGATGCAAATCTGTGTGTGTGTAAGGTGCAGGTGCCAGCTCCTGACAAAGGTGTTCTCTCCCTTCAGTTTCTATTTGCCAGACACATTGGAAATGTTTTCCTCTGGCATTCGTATCAAGAGTTGCAGATTGCTTAACTCAGGAGCTCTGAGAATGGAGCGGCAAGAGGTGTTCCGCTTTCGTCATAAACAGTGCTCCCGAGCGCTTAGCAAGGGGCACAACGAAACGTGTGTGCGGGATACTGACCATTCCCGCCTAGTGCTGGCACTGCACGTACACTGCCAAAAGGCAAAGGAAGGCACTTAGCATGCGGCTTGTGCGCAAAGCTTTCAGACTGCGGCAGGACCGTAGCTGTGGGAAGCCGGCTTGCTCATTAGACGTTAGGTGTCACCTGCAAGAACTTCACCCGCATCTGGTTTATGCTGCTACCTGTTGTTAGGCGACACGTAACAAATGCTTTTTCCTGCCCCGTTTTGCTAGACCACGCTCTTCTGTGGCTCTTTAGTGCTTGCCAAACTGCCCTGTGCGTGCTGCTGCTTCCATCTGACAAGGAACACAGCCTTCTGACAGCAGCTTTCAACTTGTCGAAGAAAGAGCTTGGCCATTTAGATGTGATGCAAATCTGTGTGTGTGTAAGGTGCAGGTGCAAGCTCCTGACAAAGGTGTTCTCCAGGTTCAGTTTCTCCCTGCCAGACACATTGGAAAGGTTTTCCTCTGGCATTCGAATCAAGAGTTGCAGATTGCTTAACCCAGGAGCTCTGAGAATGGAGCGGCAAGAGGTGTTCCGCTTTCGTCATAAACAGTGCTCCAGAACGCTTGGCACCGAGCACAACGAATCGTGTGTGCAGGATAGTGACCATTTCCGCCTAGTGCTGGCAATGCACGAGCACTGCTAATAGGCAAAGGAAGGCGCTTAGCATCCGGCTTGTGTGCAAAGCTTTCAGACTGCCAGAGGACCGCAGCTGTGGTAAGCCCATTGCTCATTTGACGTTAGATGTCGCCTGCAAGAACTTCACCCGCATCTGGTTTATGCTGCTACCTGTTGTTAGGCGACAACAAGGGCACATGTAGCAAATGCTTTTTCCTGTTTCATTTTACTAGACCACGCTCTTCTGTGGCTCTTTAGTGCTTGCCAAACTGCCCTGTGCGTGCTGCTGCTTCCATCTGACAAGGAACACAGCCTTCTGACAGCAGCTTTCAACTTGTCGAAGAAAGAGCTTGGGCATTTAGATGTGCTGCAAATCTGTGTGTGTGTAAGGTGCAGGTGCAAGCTCCTGACAAAGGTGTTCTCCAGGTTCAGTTTCTCCCTGCCAGACACATTGGAAATGTTTTCCTCTGGCATTCACGCCAAGAGTCGCAGATTGCCTAACCCAGGACCTCTGAGAATGGAGCGGCAAGATGAGTTCCGCTTTCGTCATAAAGAGTGCTCCAGAGTGCTTGTCACCGGGCACAAAGAATCGTGTGTGTGGGATAGTGAGCATTCACGCCTAGTCCTGGCAATGCACGAGCACTGCCAAAAGGCAAAGGAAGGCGCTTAGCATGCGGCTTGTGCGCAAAGCTTCAGACTGCGGCGGGACCGTAACTCTGGTAAGCCTGCTTGCTCATTTGACGTTAGATGTCACCTGCAAGAACTTCACCCGCATCTGGTTTATGCTGCTACCTGTTGTTAGGTGACACGAAGGGCACATGTAGCAAATGCTTTTTCCTGCCCCGTTTTGCTAGACCACGCTCTTCTGTGGCTCTTTAGTGCTTGCCAAACTGCTATGTGTGTGCTGCTGCTTCCATCTGACAAGGAGCACAGCCTTCTGACAGCAGCTTTCAACTTGCCCAAAAAAGACCTTGGCCATTTAGATGTGCTGCAAATCTGTGTGTGTGTAAGGTGCAGGTGCCAGCTCCTGACAAAGGTGTTCTCTCCCTTCAGTTTCTATTTGCCAGACACATTGGAAATGTTTTCCTCTGGCATTCGTATCAAGAGTTGCAGATTGCTTAACTCAGGAGCTCTGAGAATGGAGCGGCAAGAGGTGTTCCGCTTTCGTCATAAACAGTGCTCCCGAGCGCTTAGCAAGGGGCACAACGAAACGTGTGTGCGGGATACTGACCATTCCCGCCTAGTGCTGGCACTGCACGTACACTGCCAAAAGGCAAAGGAAGGCACTTAGCATGCGGCTTGTGCGCAAAGCTTTCAGACTGCGGCAGGACCGTAGCTGTGGGAAGCCGGCTTGCTCATTAGACGTTAGGTGTCACCTGCAAGAACTTCACCCGCATCTGGTTTATGCTGCTACCTGTTGTTAGGCGACACGTAACAAATGCTTTTTCCTGCCCCGTTTTGCTAGACCACGCTCTTCTGTGCGTCTTTAGTGCTTGCCAAACTGCTATGTGCGTGCTGCTGCTTCCATCTGACAAGGAGCACAGCCTTCTGACAGCAGCTTTCAACTTGCCTAAGAAAGAGCTTGGCCATTTAGATGTGATGCAAATCTGTGTGTGTTTAAGGTGCAAGTGCAAGCTCCTGACAAAGGTTTTCTCCAGGTTCAGTTTCTCCCTGCCAGACACATTGGAAATGTTTTCCTCTGGCATTCGCAGCAAAAGTTGCAGATTACTTAACTCAGGAGCTCTGAGAATGGAGCGGCAAGAGGTGTTCCGCTTACGTCATAAACAGTGCTCCAGAGCGCTTAGCAACGGGCACAACGAAACGTGTGTGCGGGATAGTGAGCATTCACGCCTAGTGCTGGCAATGCACGAGCACTGTCAAAAGGCAAAGGAAGGCGCTTAGCATGCGGTTTGTGCGCAAAGCTTTCAGAGTGCCGGAGGACCGCAGCTGTGGTAAGCCCGCTTGCTCATTTGACGTTAGATGTCACCTGCAAGAACTTCACCCGCATCTGGTTTATGCTGCTACCTGTTGTTAGCCGACACGTAGCAAATGCTTTTTCCTGCCCCGTTTTGCTAGACCACGCTCTTCTGTGCGTCTTTAGTGCTTGCCAAACTGCTATGTGCGTGCTGCTGCTTCCATCTGACAAGGAGCACAGCCTTCTGACAGCAGCTTTCAACTTGTCGAAGAAAGAGCTTGGGCATTTAGATGTGATGCAAATCTGTGTGTGTGTAAGGTGCAGGTGCCAGCTCCTGACAAAGGTGTTCTCTCCCTTCAGTTTCTTTTTGCCAGACACATTGGAAATGTTTTCCTCTGGCATTCGTATCAAGAGTTGCAGATTGCTTAACTCAGGAGCTCTGAGAATGGAGCGGCAAGAGGTGTTCCGCTTTCGTCATAAACAGTGCTCCCGAGCGCTTAGCAAGGGGCACAACGAAACGTGTGTGCGGGATAGTGACCATTCCCGCCTAGTGCTGGCACTGCACGTACACTGCCAAAAGGCAAAGGAAGGCACTTAGCATGCGGCTTGTGCGCAAAGCTTTCAGACTGCGGCAGGACCGTAGCTGTGGGAAGCCGGCTTGCTCATTAGACGTTAGGTGTCACCTGCAAGAACTTCACCCGCATCTGGTTTATGCTGCTACCTGTTGTTAGGCGACACGTAACAAATGCTTTTTCCTGCCCCGTTTTGCTAGACCACGCTCTTCTGTGGCTCTTTAGTGCTTGCCAAACTGCCCTGTGCGTGCTGCTGCTTCCATCTGACAAGGAACACAGCCTTCTGACAGCAGCTTTCAACTTGTCGAAGAAAGAGCTTGGCCATTTAGATGTGATGCAAATCTGTGTGTGTGTAAGGTGCAGGTGCAAGCTCCTGACAAAGGTGTTCTCCAGGTTCAGTTTCTCCCTGCCAGACACATTGGAAATGTTTTCCTCTGGCATTCACGCCTAGAGTTGCAGATTGCTTAACCCAGGAGCTCTGAGAATGGAGCGGCAAGAGGTGTTCCTCTTTCGTCATAAACAGTGCTCCAGAACGCTTGGCACCGAGCACAACGAATCGTGTGTGCAGGATAGTGACCATTCCCGCCTAGTGCTGGCAATGCACGAGCACTGCTAAAAGGCAAAGGAAGGCGCTTAGCATCCGGCTTGTGCGCAAAGCTTTCAGACTGCCAGAGGACCGCAGCTGTGGTAAGCCCGCTTGCTCATTTGACATTAGATGTCGCCTGCAAGAACGTCACCCGCAAGAACTTCACCTGCATCTGGTTTATGCTGCTACCTGTTCTTAGGCGACACAAAGGGCACATGTAGCAAATGCTTTTTCCTGCCCCGTTTTGCTAGACCACGCTCTTCTGTGCGTCTTTAGTGCTTGCCAAACTGCTATGTGCGTGCTGCTGCTTCCATCTGACAAGGAGCACAGCCTTCTGACAGCAGCTTTCAACTTGCCTAAGAAAGAGCTTGGCCATTTAGATGTGATGCAAATCTGTGTGTGTTTAAGGTGCAAGTGCAAGCTCCTGACAAAGGTTTTCTCCAGGTTCAGTTTCTCCCTGCCAGACACATTGGAAATGTTTTCCTCTGGCATTCGCAGCAAAAGTTGCAGATTACTTAACTCAGGAGCTCTGAGAATGGAGCGGCAAGAGGTGTTCCGCTTACGTCATAAACAGTGCTCCAGAGCGCTTAGCAACGGGCACAACGAAACGTGTGTGCGGGATAGTGAGCATTCACGCCTAGTGCTGGCAATGCACGAGCACTGTCAAAAGGCAAAGGAAGGCGCTTAGCATGCGGTTTGTGCGCAAAGCTTTCAGAGTGCCGGAGGACCGCAGCTGTGGTAAGCCCGCTTGCTCATTTGACGTTAGATGTCACCTGCAAGAACTTCACCCGCATCTGGTTTATGCTGCTACCTGTTGTTAGCCGACACGTAGCAAATGCTTTTTCCTGCCCCGTTTTGCTAGACCACGCTCTTCTGTGCGTCTTTAGTGCTTGCCAAACTGCTATGTGCGTGCTGCTGCTTCCATCTGACAAGGAGCACAGCCTTCTGACAGCAGCTTTCAACTTGTCGAAGAAAGAGCTTGGGCATTTAGATGTGATGCAAATCTGTGTGTGTGTAAGGTGCAGGTGCCAGCTCCTGACAAAGGTGTTCTCTCCCTTCAGTTTCTATTTGCCAGACACATTGGAAATGTTTTCCTCTGGCATTCGTATCAAGAGTTGCAGATTGCTTAACTCAGGAGCTCTGAGAATGGAGCGGCAAGAGGTGTTCCGCTTTCGTCATAAACAGTGCTCCCGAGCGCTTAGCAAGGGGCACAACGAAACGTGTGTGCGGGATAGTGACCATTCCCGCCTAGTGCTGGCACTGCACGTACACTGCCAAAAGGCAAAGGAAGGCACTTAGCATGCGGCTTGTGCGCAAAGCTTTCAGACTGCCAGAGGACCGTAGCTGTGGGAAGCCGGCTTGCTCATTAGACGTTAGGTGTCACCTGCAAGAACTTCACCCGCATCTGGTTTATGCTGCTACCTGTTGTTAGGCGACACGTAACAAATGCTTTTTCCTGCCCCATTTTGCTAGACCACGCTCTTCTGTGGCTCTTTAGTGCTTGCCAAACTGCTATGTGCGTGCTGCTGCTTCCATCTGACAAGGAGCACAGCCTTCTGACAGCAGCTTTCAACTTGTCGAAGAAAGAGCTTGGCCATTTAGATGTGATGCAAATCTGTGTGTGTGTAAGGTGCAGGTGCAAGCTCCTGACAAAGGTGTTCTCCAGGTTCAGTTTCTCCCTGCCAGACACATTGGAAAGGTTTTCCTCTGGCATTCGAATCAAGAGTTGCAGATTGCTTAACCCAGGAGCTCTGAGAATGGAGCGGCAAGAGGTGTTCCGCTTTCGTCATAAACAGTGCTCCAGAACGCTTGGCACCGAGCACAACGAATCGTGTGTGCAGGATAGTGACCATTTCCGCCTAGTGCTGGCAATGCACGAGCACTGCTAAAAGGCAAAGGAAGGCGCTTAGCATCCGGCTTGTGTGCAAAGCTTTCAGACTGCCAGAGGACCGCAGCTGTGGTAAGCCCATTGCTCATTTGACGTTAGATGTCGCCTGCAAGAACTTCACCCGCATCTGGTTTATGCTGCTACCTGTTGTTAGGCGACAACAAGGGCACATGTAGCAAATGCTTTTTCCTGTTTCATTTTACTAGACCACGCTCTTCTGTGGCTCTTTAGTGCTTGCCAAACTGCCCTGTGCGTGCTGCTGCTTCCATCTGACAAGGAACACAGCCTTCTGACAGCAGCTTTCAACTTGTCGAAGAAAGAGCTTGGGCATTTAGATGTGCTGCAAATCTGTGTGTGTGTAAGGTGCAGGTGCAAGCTCCTGACAAAGGTGTTCTCCAGGTTCAGTTTCTCCCTGCCAGACACATTGGAAATGTTTTCCTCTGGCATTCACGCCAAGAGTCGCAGATTGCCTAACCCAGGACCTCTGAGAATGGAGCGGCAAGATGAGTTCCGCTTTCGTCATAAAGAGTGCTCCAGAGTGCTTGTCACCGGGCACAAAGAATCGTGTGTGTGGGATAGTGAGCATTCACGCCTAGTCCTGGCAATGCACGAGCACTGCCAAAAGGCAAAGGAAGGCGCTTAGCATGCGGCTTGTGCGCAAAGCTTCAGACTGCGGCGGGACCGTAACTCTGGTAAGCCTGCTTGCTCATTTGACGTTAGATGTCACCTGCAAGAACTTCACCCGCATCTGGTTTATGCTGCTACCTGTTGTTAGGTGACACGAAGGGCACATGTAGCAAATGCTTTTTCCTGCCCCGTTTTGCTAGACCACGCTCTTCTGTGGCTCTTTAGTGCTTGCCAAACTGCTATGTGCGTGCTGCTGCTTCCATCTGACAAGGAGCACCGCCTTCTGACAGCAGCTTTCAACTTGCCCAAAAAAGACCTTGGCCATTTAGATGTGCTGCAAATCTGTGTGTGTGTAAGGTGCAGGTGCCAGCTCCTGACAAAGGTGTTCTCTCCCTTCAGTTTCTATTTGCCAGACACATTGGAAATGTTTTCCTCTGGCATTCGTATCAAGAGTTGCAGATTGCTTAACTCAGGAGCTCTGAGAATGGAGCGGCAAGAGGTGTTCCGCTTTCGTCATAAACAGTGCTCCCGAGCGCTTAGCAAGGGGCACAACGAAACGTGTGTGCGGGATACTGACCATTCCCGCCTAGTGCTGGCACTGCACGTACACTGCCAAAAGGCAAAGGAAGGCACTTAGCATGCGGCTTGTGCGCAAAGCTTTCAGACTGCGGCAGGACCGTAGCTGTGGGAAGCCGGCTTGCTCATTAGACGTTAGGTGTCACCTGCAAGAACTTCACCCGCATCTGGTTTATGCTGCTACCTGTTGTTAGGCGACACGTAACAAATGCTTTTTCCTGCCCCGTTTTGCTAGACCACGCTCTTCTGTGGCTCTTTAGTGCTTGCCAAACTGCCCTGTGCGTGCTGCTGCTTCCATCTGACAAGGAACACAGCCTTCTGACAGCAGCTTTCAACTTGTCGAAGAAAGAGCTTGGCCATTTAGATGTGATGCAAATCTGTGTGTGTGTAAGGTGCAGGTGCAAGCTCCTGACAAAGGTGTTCTCCAGGTTCAGTTTCTCCCTGCCAGACACATTGGAAATGTTTTCTTCTATCATTCGCACCAAGAGTCGTAGATTACTTAATTCAGGAGCTCTGAGAATGGAGCGGCAAGAGGTGTTCCGCTTACGTCATAAACAGTGCTCCAGAGCGCTTAGCAACGGGCACAACGAAACGTGTGTGCGGGATAGTGAGCATTCCCGCCTAGTGCTGGCAATGCACGAGCACTGCCAAAAGGCAAAGGAAGGCACTTAGCATCCGACTTCTGCGCAAAGCTTTCAGACTGCCAGAGGACCGCAGCTGTGGTAAGCCCGCTTGCTCATTTGACATTAGATGTCGCCTGCAAGAACTTCACCTGCATCTGGTTTATGCTGCTAACTGTTGTTAGGTGACACGAAGGGCACCTGTAGCAAATGCTTTTTCCTGGCCCGTTTTGCTAGACCACGCTCTTCTGTGGCTCTTTAGTATTTGCCAAACTCCTATGTGCGTGCTGCTGCTTCCATCTGACAAGGAGCACAGCCTTCTGACAGCAGCTTTCAACTTGCCTAAGAACGAGCTTGGCCATTTAGATGTGATGCAAATCTGTGTGTGTGTCAAGTGCAGGTGCAACCTCCTGAGAAAGGTTTTCTCTCCCTTCAGTTTCTATTTGCCAGACACATTGGAAATGTTTTCCTCTGGCATTCGAATCAAGAGTTGCAGATTGCTTAACCCAGGAGCTCTGAGAATGGAGCGGCAAGAGGTGTTCCGCTTTCGTCATAAACAGTGCTCCAGAGCTATTGGGAACGGGCACAATGAATCGTGTGTGCGGGATAGTGACCATTCCCGCCTAGTGCTGGCAATGCACGAGCACTGGCAAAATGCAAAGTAAGGCGCTTAGCATCCGACTTCTGCGCAAAGCTTTCAGACTGCCAGAGGACCGCAGCTGTGGTAAGCCCGCTTGCTCATTTGACATTAGATGTCGCCTGCAAGAACTTCACCCGCATCTGGTTTATGCTGCTACCTGTTTTTAGGTGACACGAAGGGCACATGTAGCAAATGCTTTTTCCTGCCCCGTTTTGCTAGACCACGCTCTTCTGTGCGTCTTTAGTGCTTGCCAAACTGCTATGTGCGTGCTGCTGCTTCCATCTGACAAGGAGCACAGCCTTCTGACAGCAGCATTCAACTTTTCGAAGAAAGAGCTAGGCCATTTAGATGTGATGCAAATCTGTGTGTGTCTAAGGTGCAGGGTCAAGCTTCTGACAAAGGTTTTCTCTCCCTTCAGTTTCTATTTGCCAGACACATTGGAAATGTTTTCCTCTATCATTCGCACCAAGAGTCGCAGATTACTTAACTCAGGAGCTCTGAGAATGGAACGGCAAGAGGTGTTCCGCTTACGTCATAAACAGTGCTCCAGAGCGCTTAGCAACGGGCACAACGAAACGTGTGTGCGGGATAGTGACCATTCCCGCCTAGTGCTGGCAAGGCACGAGCACTGCCGAAAGGCAAAGGAAGGCGCTTAGCATCCGGCTTGTTCGCGAAGCTTTCAGACTGCCAGAGGACCGCAGCTGTGGTAAGCCCGCTTGCTCATTTGACATTAGATGTCGCCTGCAAGAACGTCACCCGCAAGAACTTCACCTGCATCTGGTTTATGCTGCTACCTGTTCTTAGGCGACACAAAGGGCACATGTAGCAAATGCTTTTTCCTGCCCCGTTTTGCTAGACCACGCTCTTCTGTGCGTCTTTAGTGCTTGCCAAACTGCTATGTGCGTGCTGCTGCTTCCATCTGACAAGGAGCACAGCCTTCTGACAGCAGCTTTCAACTTGCCTAAGAAAGAGCTTGGCCATTTAGATGTGATGCAAATCTCTGTGTGTTTAAGGTGCAAGTGCAAGCTCCTGACAAAGGTTTTCTCCAGGTTCAGTTTCTCCCTGCCAGACACATTGGAAATGTTTTCCTCTGGCATTCGCAGCAAAAGTTGCAGATTACTTAACTCAGGAGCTCTGAGAATGGAGCGGCAAGAGGTGTTCCGCTTTCGTCATAAACAGTGCTCCAGAGCGCTTAGCAACGGGCACAACGAAACGTGTGTGCGGGATAGTGAGCATTCACGCCTAGTGCTGGCAAGGCACGAGCACTGCCAAAAGGCAAAGGAAGGCGCTTAGCATGCGGTTTGTGCGCAAAGCTTTCAGAGTGCCGGAGGACCGCAGCTGTGGTAAGCCCGCTTGCTCATTTGACGTTAGATGTCACCTGCAAGAACTTCACCCGCATCTGGTTTATGCTGCTACCTGTTGTTAGCCGACACGTAGCAAATGTTTTTTCCTGCCCCGTTTTGCTAGACCACGCTCTTCTGTGCGTCTTTAGTGCTTGCCAAACTGCTATGTGCGTGCTGCTGCTTCCATCTGACAAGGAGCACAGCCTTCTGACAGCAGCTTTCAACTTGTCGAAGAAAGAGCTTGGGCATTTAGATGTGATGCAAATCTGTGTGTGTGTAAGGTGCAGGTGCAAGCTCCGGACAAAGGTGTTCTCCAGGTTCAGTTTCTATTTGCCAGACACATTGGAAATGTTTTCCTCTGGCATTCACGCCAAGAGTCGCAGATTGCCTAACCCAGGACCTCTGAGAATGGAGCGGCAAGATGAGTTCCGCTTTCGTCATAAAGAGTGCTCCAGAGTGCTTGTCACCGGGCACAAAGAATCGTGTGTGTGGGATAGTGAGCATTCACGCCTAGTCCTGGCAATGCACGAGCACTGCCAAAAGGCAAAGGAAGGCGCTTAGCATGCGGCTTGTGCGCAAAGCTTCAGACTGCGGCGGGACCGTAACTCTGGTAAGCCTGCTTGCTCATTTGACGTTAGATGTCACCTGCAAGAACTTCACCCGCATCTGGTTTATGCTGCTACCTGTTGTTAGGTGACACGAAGGGCACATGTAGCAAATGCTTTTTCCTGCCCCGTTTTGCTAGACCACGCTCTTCTGTGGCTCTTTAGTGCTTGCCAAACTGCTATGTGTGTGCTGCTGCTTCCATCTGACAAGGAGCACCGCCTTCTGACAGCAGCTTTCAACTTGCCCAAAAAAGACCTTGGCCATTTAGATGTGCTGCAAATCTGTGTGTGTGTAAGGTGCAGGTGCCAGCTCCTGACAAAGGTGTTCTCTCCCTTCAGTTTCTATTTGCCAGACACATTGGAAATGTTTTCCTCTGGCATTCGTATCAAGAGTTGCAGATTGCTTAACTCAGGAGCTCTGAGAATGGAGCGGCAAGAGGTGTTCCGCTTTCGTCATAAACAGTGCTCCCGAGCGCTTAGCAAGGGGCACAACGAAACGTGTGTGCGGGATACTGACCATTCCCGCCTAGTGCTGGCACTGCACGTACACTGCCAAAAGGCAAAGGAAGGCACTTAGCATGCGGCTTGTGCGCAAAGCTTTCAGACTGCGGCAGGACCGTAGCTGTGGGAAGCCGGCTTGCTCATTAGACGTTAGGTGTCACCTGCAAGAACTTCACCCGCATCTGGTTTATGCTGCTACCTGTTGTTAGGCGACACGTAACAAATGCTTTTTCCTGCCCCGTTTTGCTAGACCACGCTCTTCTGTGGCTCTTTAGTGCTTGCCAAACTGCCCTGTGCGTGCTGCTGCTTCCATCTGACAAGGAACACAGCCTTCTGACAGCAGCTTTCAACTTGTCGAAGAAAGAGCTTGGCCATTTAGATGTGATGCAAATCTGTGTGTGTGTAAGGTGCAGGTGCAAGCTCCTGACAAAGGTGTTCTCCAGGTTCAGTTTCTCCCTGCCAGACACATTGGAAATGTTTTCTTCTATCATTCGCACCAAGAGTCGTAGATTACTTAATTCAGGAGCTCTGAGAATGGAGCGGCAAGAGGTGTTCCGCTTACGTCATAAACAGTGCTCCAGAGCGCTTAGCAACGGGCACAACGAAACGTGTGTGCGGGATAGTGAGCATTCCCGCCTAGTGCTGGCAATGCACGAGCACTGCCAAAAGGCAAAGGAAGGCACTTAGCATCCGACTTCTGCGCAAAGCTTTCAGACTGCCAGAGGACCGCAGCTGTGGTAAGCCCGCTTGCTCATTTGACATTAGATGTCGCCTGCAAGAACTTCACCTGCATCTGGTTTATGCTGCTAACTGTTGTTAGGTGACACGAAGGGCACCTGTAGCAAATGCTTTTTCCTGGCCCGTTTTGCTAGACCACGCTCTTCTGTGGCTCTTTAGTATTTGCCAAACTCCTATGTGCGTGCTGCTGCTTCCATCTGACAAGGAGCACAGCCTTCTGACAGCAGCTTTCAACTTGCCTAAGAACGAGCTTGGCCATTTAGATGTGATGCAAATCTGTGTGTGTGTCAAGTGCAGGTGCAACCTCCTGAGAAAGGTTTTCTCTCCCTTCAGTTTCTATTTGCCAGACACATTGGAAATGTTTTCCTCTGGCATTCGAATCAAGAGTTGCAGATTGCTTAACCCAGGAGCTCTGAGAATGGAGCGGCAAGAGGTGTTCCGCTTTCGTCATAAACAGTGCTCCAGAGCTATTGGGAACGGGCACAATGAATCGTGTGTGCGGGATAGTGACCATTCCCGCCTAGTGCTGGCAATGCACGAGCACTGGCAAAATGCAAAGTAAGGCGCTTAGCATCCGACTTCTGCGCAAAGCTTTCAGACTGCCAGAGGACCGCAGCTGTGGTAAGCCCGCTTGCTCATTTGACATTAGATGTCGCCTGCAAGAACTTCACCCGCATCTGGTTTATGCTGCTACCTGTTTTTAGGTGACACGAAGGGCACATGTAGCAAATGCTTTTTCCTGCCCCGTTTTGCTAGACCACGCTCTTCTGTGGCTCTTTAGTGCTTGCCAAACTGCTATGTGCGTGCTGCTGCTTCCATCTGACAAGGAGCACAGCCTTCTGACAGCAGCATTCAACTTTTCGAAGAAAGAGCTAGGCCATTTAGATGTGATGCAAATCTGTGTGTGTCTAAGGTGCAGGGTCAAGCTTCTGACAAAGGTTTTCTCTCCCTTCAGTTTCTATTTGCCAGACACATTGGAAATGTTTTCCTCTATCATTCGCACCAAGAGTCGCAGATTACTTAACTCAGGAGCTCTGAGAATGGAACGGCAAGAGGTGTTCCGCTTACGTCATAAACAGTGCTCCAGAGCGCTTAGCAACGGGCACAACGAAACGTGTGTGCGGGATAGTGACCATTCCCGCCTAGTGCTGGCAAGGCACGAGCACTGCCGAAAGGCAAAGGAAGGCGCTTAGCATCCGGCTTGTTCGCGAAGCTTTCAGACTGCCAGAGGACCGCAGCTGTGGTAAGCCCGCTTGCTCATTTGACATTAGATGTCGCCTGCAAGAACGTCACCCGCAAGAACTTCACCTGCATCTGGTTTATGCTGCTACCTGTTCTTAGGCGACACAAAGGGCACATGTAGCAAATGCTTTTTCCTGCCCCGTTTTGCTAGACCACGCTCTTCTGTGCGTCTTTAGTGCTTGCCAAACTGCTATGTGCGTGCTGCTGCTTCCATCTGACAAGGAGCACAGCCTTCTGACAGCAGCTTTCAACTTGCCTAAGAAAGAGCTTGGCCATTTAGATGTGATGCAAATCTCTGTGTGTTTAAGGTGCAAGTGCAAGCTCCTGACAAAGGTTTTCTCCAGGTTCAGTTTCTCCCTGCCAGACACATTGGAAATGTTTTCCTCTGGCATTCGCAGCAAAAGTTGCAGATTACTTAACTCAGGAGCTCTGAGAATGGAGCGGCAAGAGGTGTTCCGCTTTCGTCATAAACAGTGCTCCAGAGCGCTTAGCAACGGGCACAACGAAACGTGTGTGCGGGATAGTGAGCATTCACGCCTAGTGCTGGCAAGGCACGAGCACTGCCAAAAGGCAAAGGAAGGCGCTTAGCATGCGGTTTGTGCGCAAAGCTTTCAGAGTGCCGGAGGACCGCAGCTGTGGTAAGCCCGCTTGCTCATTTGACGTTAGATGTCACCTGCAAGAACTTCACCCGCATCTGGTTTATGCTGCTACCTGTTGTTAGCCGACACGTAGCAAATGTTTTTTCCTGCCCCGTTTTGCTAGACCACGCTCTTCTGTGCGTCTTTAGTGCTTGCCAAACTGCTATGTGCGTGCTGCTGCTTCCATCTGACAAGGAGCACAGCCTTCTGACAGCAGCTTTCAACTTGTCGAAGAAAGAGCTTGGGCATTTAGATGTGATGCAAATCTGTGTGTGTGTAAGGTGCAGGTGCAAGCTCCGGACAAAGGTGTTCTCCAGGTTCAGTTTCTATTTGCCAGACACATTGGAAATGTTTTCCTCTGGCATTCACGCCAAGAGTCGCAGATTGCCTAACCCAGGACCTCTGAGAATGGAGCGGCAAGATGAGTTCCGCTTTCGTCATAAAGAGTGCTCCAGAGTGCTTGTCACCGGGCACAAAGAATCGTGTGTGTGGGATAGTGAGCATTCACGCCTAGTCCTGGCAATGCACGAGCACTGCCAAAAGGCAAAGGAAGGCGCTTAGCATGCGGCTTGTGCGCAAAGCTTCAGACTGCGGCGGGACCGTAACTCTGGTAAGCCTGCTTGCTCATTTGACGTTAGATGTCACCTGCAAGAACTTCACCCGCATCTGGTTTATGCTGCTACCTGTTGTTAGGTGACACGAAGGGCACATGTAGCAAATGCTTTTTCCTGCCCCGTTTTGCTAGACCACGCTCTTCTGTGGCTCTTTAGTGCTTGCCAAACTGCTATGTGTGTGCTGCTGCTTCCATCTGACAAGGAGCACAGCCTTCTGACAGCAGCTTTCAACTTGCCCAAAAAAGACCTTGGCCATTTAGATGTGCTGCAAATCTGTGTGTGTGTAAGGTGCAGGTGCCAGCTCCTGACAAAGGTGTTCTCTCCCTTCAGTTTCTATTTGCCAGACACATTGGAAATGTTTTCCTCTGGCATTCGTATCAAGAGTTGCAGATTGCTTAACTCAGGAGCTCTGAGAATGGAGCGGCAAGAGGTGTTCCGCTTTCGTCATAAACAGTGCTCCCGAGCGCTTAGCAAGGGGCACAACGAAACGTGTGTGCGGGATACTGACCATTCCCGCCTAGTGCTGGCACTGCACGTACACTGCCAAAAGGCAAAGGAAGGCACTTAGCATGCGGCTTGTGCGCAAAGCTTTCAGACTGCGGCAGGACCGTAGCTGTGGGAAGCCGGCTTGCTCATTAGACGTTAGGTGTCACCTGCAAGAACTTCACCCGCATCTGGTTTATGCTGCTACCTGTTGTTAGGCGACACGTAACAAATGCTTTTTCCTGCCCCGTTTTGCTAGACCACGCTCTTCTGTGGCTCTTTAGTGCTTGCCAAACTGCCCTGTGCGTGCTGCTGCTTCCATCTGACAAGGAACACAGCCTTCTGACAGCAGCTTTCAACTTGTCGAAGAAAGAGCTTGGCCATTTAGATGTGATGCAAATCTGTGTGTGTGTAAGGTGCAGGTGCAAGCTCCTGACAAAGGTGTTCTCCAGGTTCAGTTTCTCCCTGCCAGACACATTGGAAAGGTTTTCCTCTGGCATTCACGCCTAGAGTTGCAGATTGCTTAACCCAGGAGCTCTGAGAATGGAGCGGCAAGAGGTGTTCCTCTTTCGTCATAAACAGTGCTCCAGAACGCTTGGCACCGAGCACAACGAATCGTGTGTGCAGGATAGTGACCATTCCCGCCTAGTGCTGGCAATGCACGAGCACTGCTAAAAGGCAAAGGAAGGCGCTTAGCATCCGGCTTGTGCGCAAAGCTTTCAGACTGCCAGAGGACCGCAGCTGTGGTAAGCCAGCTTGCTCATTTGAGGTTAGATGTCACCTGCAAGAACTTCACCCGCATCTGGTTTATGCTGCTACCTGTTGTTAGGCGACACAAAGGGCACATGTAGCAAATGCTTTTTCCTGTTTCATTTTGCTAGACCACGCTCTTCTGTGGCACTTTAGTGCTTGCCAAACTCCTATGTGCGTGCTGCTGCTTCCATCTGACAAGGAGCACAGCCTTCTGACAGCTGCTTTCAACTTGTCGAAGAAAGAGCTTGGGCATTTAGATGTGATGCAAATCTCTGTGTGTGTAAGGTGCAGGTGCAAGCTCCTGACAAAGGTGTTCTCCAGGTTCAGTTTCTCCCTGCCAGACACATTGGAAATGTTTTCTTCTATCATTCGCACCAAGAGTCGTAGATTACTTAATTCAGGAGCTCTGAGAATGGAGCGGCAAGAGGTGTTCCGCTTACGTCATAAACAGTGCTCCAGAGCGCTTAGCAACGGGCACAACGAAACGTGTGTGCGGGATAGTGAGCATTCCCGCCTAGTGCTGGCAATGCACGAGCACTGCCAAAAGGCAAAGGAAGGCACTTAGCATCCGACTTCTGCGCAAAGCTTTCAGACTGCCAGAGGACCGCAGCTGTGGTAAGCCCGCTTGCTCATTTGACATTAGATGTCGCCTGCAAGAACTTCACCTGCATCTGGTTTATGCTGCTAACTGTTGTTAGGTGACACGAAGGGCACCTGTAGCAAATGCTTTTTCCTGGCCCGTTTTGCTAGACCACGCTCTTCTGTGGCTCTTTAGTATTTGCCAAACTCCTATGTGCGTGCTGCTGCTTCCATCTGACAAGGAGCACAGCCTTCTGACAGCAGCTTTCAACTTGCCTAAGAACGAGCTTGGCCATTTAGATGTGATGCAAATCTGTGTGTGTGTCAAGTGCAGGTGCAACCTCCTGAGAAAGGTTTTCTCTCCCTTCAGTTTCTATTTGCCAGACACATTGGAAATGTTTTCCTCTGGCATTCGAATCAAGAGTTGCAGATTGCTTAACCCAGGAGCTCTGAGAATGGAGCGGCAAGAGGTGTTCCGCTTTCGTCATAAACAGTGCTCCAGAGCTATTGGGAACGGGCACAATGAATCGTGTGTGCGGGATAGTGACCATTCCCGCCTAGTGCTGGCAATGCACGAGCACTGGCAAAAGGCAAAGTAAGGCGCTTAGCATCCGACTTCTGCGCAAAGCTTTCAGACTGCCAGAGGACCGCAGCTGTGGTAAGCCCGCTTGCTCATTTGACATTAGATGTCGCCTGCAAGAACTTCACCCGCATCTGGTTTATGCTGCTACCTGTTTTTAGGTGACACGAAGGGCACATGTAGCAAATGCTTTTTCCTGCCCCGTTTTGCTAGACCACGCTCTTCTGTGCGTCTTTAGTGCTTGCCAAACTGCTATGTGCGTGCTGCTGCTTCCATCTGACAAGGAGCACAGCCTTCTGACAGCAGCATTCAACTTTTCGAAGAAAGAGCTAGGCCATTTAGATGTGATGCAAATCTGTGTGTGTCTAAGGTGCAGGGTCAAGCTTCTGACAAAGGTTTTCTCTCCCTTCAGTTTCTATTTGCCAGACACATTGGAAATGTTTTCCTCTATCATTCGCACCAAGAGTCGCAGATTACTTAACTCAGGAGCTCTGAGAATGGAACGGCAAGAGGTGTTCCGCTTACGTCATAAACAGTGCTCCAGAGCGCTTAGCAACGGGCACAACGAAACGTGTGTGCGGGATAGTGACCATTCCCGCCTAGTGCTGGCAAGGCACGAGCACTGCCGAAAGGCAAAGGAAGGCGCTTAGCATCCGACTTCTGCGCAAAGCTTTCAGACTGCCAGAGGACCGCAGCTGTGGTAAGCCCGCTTGCTCATTTGACATTAGATGTCGCCTGCAAGAACTTCACCCGCATCTGGTTTATGCTGCTACCTGTTTTTAGGTGACACGAAGGGCACATGTAGCAAATGCTTTTTCCTGCCCCGTTTTGCTAGACCACGCTCTTCTGTGCGTCTTTAGTGCTTGCCAAACTGCTATGTGCGTGCTGCTGCTTCCATCTGACAAGGAGCACAGCCTTCTGACAGCAGCATTCAACTTTTCGAAGAAAGAGCTAGGCCATTTAGATGTGATGCAAATCTGTGTGTGTCTAAGGTGCAGGGTCAAGCTTCTGACAAAGGTTTTCTCTCCCTTCAGTTTCTATTTGCCAGACACATTGGAAATGTTTTCCTCTATCATTCGCACCAAGAGTCGCAGATTACTTAACTCAGGAGCTCTGAGAATGGAACGGCAAGAGGTGTTCCGCTTACGTCATAAACAGTGCTCCAGAGCGCTTAGCAACGGGCACAACGAAACGTGTGTGCGGGATAGTGACCATTCCCGCCTAGTGCTGGCAAGGCACGAGCACTGCCGAAAGGCAAAGGAAGGCGCTTAGCATCCGGCTTGTTCGCGAAGCTTTCAGACTGCCAGAGGACCGCAGCTGTGGTAAGCCCGCTTGCTCATTTGACATTAGATGTCGCCTGCAAGAACGTCACCCGCAAGAACTTCACCTGCATCTGGTTTATGCTGCTACCTGTTCTTAGGCGACACAAAGGGCACATGTAGCAAATGCTTTTTCCTGCCCCGTTTTGCTAGACCACGCTCTTCTGTGCGTCTTTAGTGCTTGCCAAACTGCTATGTGCGTGCTGCTGCTTCCATCTGACAAGGAGCACAGCCTTCTGACAGCAGCTTTCAACTTGCCTAAGAAAGAGCTTGGCCATTTAGATGTGATGCAAATCTCTGTGTGTTTAAGGTGCAAGTGCAAGCTCCTGACAAAGGTTTTCTCCAGGTTCAGTTTCTCCCTGCCAGACACATTGGAAATGTTTTCCTCTGGCATTCGCAGCAAAAGTTGCAGATTACTTAACTCAGGAGCTCTGAGAATGGAGCGGCAAGAGGTGTTCCGCTTTCGTCATAAACAGTGCTCCAGAGCGCTTAGCAACGGGCACAACGAAACGTGTGTGCGGGATAGTGAGCATTCACGCCTAGTGCTGGCAAGGCACGAGCACTGCCAAAAGGCAAAGGAAGGCGCTTAGCATGCGGTTTGTGCGCAAAGCTTTCAGAGTGCCGGAGGACCGCAGCTGTGGTAAGCCCGCTTGCTCATTTGACGTTAGATGTCACCTGCAAGAACTTCACCCGCATCTGGTTTATGCTGCTACCTGTTGTTAGCCGACACGTAGCAAATGTTTTTTCCTGCCCCGTTTTGCTAGACCACGCTCTTCTGTGCGTCTTTAGTGCTTGCCAAACTGCTATGTGCGTGCTGCTGCTTCCATCTGACAAGGAGCACAGCTTTCTGACAGCAGCTTTCAACTTGTCGAAGAAAGAGCTTGGGCATTTAGATGTGATGCAAATCTGTGTGTGTGTAAGGTGCAGGTGCAAGCTCCGGACAAAGGTGTTCTCCAGGTTCAGTTTCTATTTGCCAGACACATTGGAAATGTTTTCCTCTGGCATTCACGCCAAGAGTCGCAGATTGCCTAACCCAGGACCTCTGAGAATGGAGCGGCAAGATGAGTTCCGCTTTCGTCATAAAGAGTGCTCCAGAGTGCTTGTCACCGGGCACAAAGAATCGTGTGTGTGGGATAGTGAGCATTCACGCCTAGTCCTGGCAATGCACGAGCACTGCCAAAAGGCAAAGGAAGGCGCTTAGCATGCGGCTTGTGCGCAAAGCTTCAGACTGCGGCGGGACCGTAGCTGTGGTAAGCCTGCTTGCTCATTTGACGTTAGATGTCACCTGCAAGAACTTCACCCGCATCTGGTTTATGCTGCTACCTGTTGTTAGGTGACACGAAGGGCACATGTAGCAAATGCTTTTTCCTGCCCCGTTTTGCTAGACCACGCTCTTCTGTGGCTCTTTAGTGCTTGCCAAACTGCTATGTGTGTGCTGCTGCTTCCATCTGACAAGGAGCACCGCCTTCTGACAGCAGCTTTCAACTTGCCCAAAAAAGACCTTGGCCATTTAGATGTGCTGCAAATCTGTGTGTGTGTAAGGTGCAGGTGCCAGCTCCTGACAAAGGTGTTCTCTCCCTTCAGTTTCTATTTGCCAGACACATTGGAAATGTTTTCCTCTGGCATTCGTATCAAGAGTTGCAGATTGCTTAACTCAGGAGCTCTGAGAATGGAGCGGCAAGAGGTGTTCCGCTTTCGTCATAAACAGTGCTCCCGAGCGCTTAGCAAGGGGCACAACGAAACGTGTGTGCGGGATACTGACCATTCCCGCCTAGTGCTGGCACTGCACGTACACTGCCAAAAGGCAAAGGAAGGCACTTAGCATGCGGCTTGTGCGCAAAGCTTTCAGACTGCGGCAGGACCGTAGCTGTGGGAAGCCGGCTTGCTCATTAGACGTTAGGTGTCACCTGCAAGAACTTCACCCGCATCTGGTTTATGCTGCTACCTGTTGTTAGGCGACACGTAACAAATGCTTTTTCCTGCCCCGTTTTGCTAGACCACGCTCTTCTGTGGCTCTTTAGTGCTTGCCAAACTGCCCTGTGCGTGCTGCTGCTTCCATCTGACAAGGAACACAGCCTTCTGACAGCAGCTTTCAACTTGTCGAAGAAAGAGCTTGGCCATTTAGATGTGATGCAAATCTGTGTGTGTGTAAGGTGCAGGTGCAAGCTCCTGACAAAGGTGTTCTCCAGGTTCAGTTTCTCCCTGCCAGACACATTGGAAAGGTTTTCCTCTGGCATTCACGCCTAGAGTTGCAGATTGCTTAACCCAGGAGCTCTGAGAATGGAGCGGCAAGAGGTGTTCCTCTTTCGTCATAAACAGTGCTCCAGAACGCTTGGCACCGAGCACAACGAATCGTGTGTGCAGGATAGTGACCATTCCCGCCTAGTGCTGGCAATGCACGAGCACTGCTAAAAGGCAAAGGAAGGCGCTTAGCATCCGGCTTGTGCGCAAAGCTTTCAGACTGCCAGAGGACCGCAGCTGTGGTAAGCCAGCTTGCTCATTTGAGGTTAGATGTCACCTGCAAGAACTTCACCCGCATCTGGTTTATGCTGCTACCTGTTGTTAGGCGACACAAAGGGCACATGTAGCAAATGCTTTTTCCTGTTTCATTTTGCTAGACCACGCTCTTCTGTGGCACTTTAGTGCTTGCCAAACTCCTATGTGCGTGCTGCTGCTTCCATCTGACAAGGAGCACAGCCTTCTGACAGCTGCTTTCAACTTGTCGAAGAAAGAGCTTGGGCATTTAGATGTGATGCAAATCTCTGTGTGTGTAAGGTGCAGGTGCAAGCTCCTGACAAAGGTGTTCTCCAGGTTCAGTTTCTCCCTGCCAGACACATTGGAAATGTTTTCTTCTATCATTCGCACCAAGAGTCGTAGATTACTTAATTCAGGAGCTCTGAGAATGGAGCGGCAAGAGGTGTTCCGCTTACGTCATAAACAGTGCTCCAGAGCGCTTAGCAACGGGCACAACGAAACGTGTGTGCGGGATAGTGAGCATTCCCGCCTAGTGCTGGCAATGCACGAGCACTGCCAAAAGGCAAAGGAAGGCACTTAGCATCCGACTTCTGCGCAAAGCTTTCAGAGTGCCAGAGGACCGCAGCTGTGGTAAGCCCGCTTGCTCATTTGACATTAGATGTCGCCTGCAAGAACTTCACCTGCATCTGGTTTATGCTGCTAACTGTTGTTAGGTGACACGAAGGGCACCTGTAGCAAATGCTTTTTCCTGGCCCGTTTTGCTAGACCACGCTCTTCTGTGGCTCTTTAGTATTTGCCAAACTCCTATGTGCGTGCTGCTGCTTCCATCTGACAAGGAGCACAGCCTTCTGACAGCAGCTTTCAACTTGCCTAAGAACGAGCTTGGCCATTTAGATGTGATGCAAATCTGTGTGTGTGTCAAGTGCAGGTGCAACCTCCTGAGAAAGGTTTTCTCTCCCTTCAGTTTCTATTTGCCAGACACATTGGAAATGTTTTCCTCTGGCATTCGAATCAAGAGTTGCAGATTGCTTAACCCAGGAGCTCTGAGAATGGAGCGGCAAGAGGTGTTCCGCTTTCGTCATAAACAGTGCTCCAGAGCTATTGGGAACGGGCACAATGAATCGTGTGTGCGGGATAGTGACCATTCCCGCCTAGTGCTGGCAATGCACGAGCACTGGCAAAAGGCAAAGTAAGGCGCTTAGCATCCGACTTCTGCGCAAAGCTTTCAGACTGCCAGAGGACCGCAGCTGTGGTAAGCCCGCTTGCTCATTTGACATTAGATGTCGCCTGCAAGAACTTCACCCGCATCTGGTTTATGCTGCTACCTGTTTTTAGGTGACACGAAGGGCACATGTAGCAAATGCTTTTTCCTGCCCCGTTTTGCTAGACCACGCTCTTCTGTGCGTCTTTAGTGCTTGCCAAACTGCTATGTGCGTGCTGCTGCTTCCATCTGACAAGGAGCACAGCCTTCTGACAGCAGCTTTCAACTTGCCTAAGAAAGAGCTTGGCCATTTAGATGTGATGCAAATCTGTGTGTGTCTAAGGTGCAGGGTCAAGCTTCTGACAAAGGTTTTCTCTCCCTTCAGTTTCTATTTGCCAGACACATTGGAAATGTTTTCCTCTATCATTCGCACCAAGAGTCGCAGATTACTTAACTCAGGAGCTCTGAGAATGGAACGGCAAGAGGTGTTCCGCTTACGTCATAAACAGTGCTCCAGAGCGCTTAGCAACGGGCACAACGAAACGTGTGTGCGGGATAGTGACCATTCCCGCCTAGTGCTGGCAAGGCACGAGCACTGCCGAAAGGCAAAGGAAGGCGCTTAGCATCCGACTTCTGCGCAAAGCTTTCAGACTGCCAGAGGACCGCAGCTGTGGTAAGCCCGCTTGCTCATTTGACATTAGATGTCGCCTGCAAGAACTTCACCCGCATCTGGTTTATGCTGCTACCTGTTTTTAGGTGACACGAAGGGCACATGTAGCAAATGCTTTTTCCTGCCCCGTTTTGCTAGACCACGCTCTTCTGTGCGTCTTTAGTGCTTGCCAAACTGCTATGTGCGTGCTGCTGCTTCCATCTGACAAGGAGCACAGCCTTCTGACAGCAGCATTCAACTTTTCGAAGAAAGAGCTAGGCCATTTAGATGTGATGCAAATCTGTGTGTGTCTAAGGTGCAGGGTCAAGCTTCTGACAAAGGTTTTCTCTCCCTTCAGTTTCTATTTGCCAGACACATTGGAAATGTTTTCCTCTATCATTCGCACCAAGAGTCGCAGATTACTTAACTCAGGAGCTCTGAGAATGGAACGGCAAGAGGTGTTCCGCTTACGTCATAAACAGTGCTCCAGAGCGCTTAGCAACGGGCACAACGAAACGTGTGTGCGGGATAGTGACCATTCCCGCCTAGTGCTGGCAAGGCACGAGCACTGCCGAAAGGCAAAGGAAGGCGCTTAGCATCCGGCTTGTTCGCGAAGCTTTCAGACTGCCAGAGGACCGCAGCTGTGGTAAGCCCGCTTGCTCATTTGACATTAGATGTCGCCTGCAAGAACGTCACCCGCAAGAACTTCACCTGCATCTGGTTTATGCTGCTACCTGTTCTTAGGCGACACAAAGGGCACATGTAGCAAATGCTTTTTCCTGCCCCGTTTTGCTAGACCACGCTCTTCTGTGCGTCTTTAGTGCTTGCCAAACTGCTATGTGCGTGCTGCTGCTTCCATCTGACAAGGAGCACAGCCTTCTGACAGCAGCTTTCAACTTGCCTAAGAAAGAGCTTGGCCATTTAGATGTGATGCAAATCTCTGTGTGTTTAAGGTGCAAGTGCAAGCTCCTGACAAAGGTTTTCTCCAGGTTCAGTTTCTCCCTGCCAGACACATTGGAAATGTTTTCCTCTGGCATTCGCAGCAAAAGTTGCAGATTACTTAACTCAGGAGCTCTGAGAATGGAGCGGCAAGAGGTGTTCCGCTTTCGTCATAAACAGTGCTCCAGAGCGCTTAGCAACGGGCACAACGAAACGTGTGTGCGGGATAGTGAGCATTCACGCCTAGTGCTGGCAAGGCACGAGCACTGCCAAAAGGCAAAGGAAGGCGCTTAGCATGCGGTTTGTGCGCAAAGCTTTCAGAGTGCCGGAGGACCGCAGCTGTGGTAAGCCCGCTTGCTCATTTGACGTTAGATGTCACCTGCAAGAACTTCACCCGCATCTGGTTTATGCTGCTACCTGTTGTTAGCCGACACGTAGCAAATGTTTTTTCCTGCCCCGTTTTGCTAGACCACGCTCTTCTGTGCGTCTTTAGTGCTTGCCAAACTGCTATGTGCGTGCTGCTGCTTCCATCTGACAAGGAGCACAGCTTTCTGACAGCAGCTTTCAACTTGTCGAAGAAAGAGCTTGGGCATTTAGATGTGATGCAAATCTGTGTGTGTGTAAGGTGCAGGTGCAAGCTCCGGACAAAGGTGTTCTCCAGGTTCAGTTTCTATTTGCCAGACACATTGGAAATGTTTTCCTCTGGCATTCACGCCAAGAGTCGCAGATTGCCTAACCCAGGACCTCTGAGAATGGAGCGGCAAGATGAGTTCCGCTTTCGTCATAAAGAGTGCTCCAGAGTGCTTGTCACCGGGCACAAAGAATCGTGTGTGTGGGATAGTGAGCATTCACGCCTAGTCCTGGCAATGCACGAGCACTGCCAAAAGGCAAAGGAAGGCGCTTAGCATGCGGCTTGTGCGCAAAGCTTCAGACTGCGGCGGGACCGTAACTCTGGTAAGCCTGCTTGCTCATTTGACGTTAGATGTCACCTGCAAGAACTTCACCCGCATCTGGTTTATGCTGCTACCTGTTGTTAGGTGACACGAAGGGCACATGTAGCAAATGCTTTTTCCTGCCCCGTTTTGCTAGACCACGCTCTTCTGTGGCTCTTTAGTGCTTGCCAAACTGCTATGTGTGTGCTGCTGCTTCCATCTGACAAGGAGCACCGCCTTCTGACAGCAGCTTTCAACTTGCCCAAAAAAGACCTTGGCCATTTAGATGTGCTGCAAATCTGTGTGTGTGTAAGGTGCAGGTGCCAGCTCCTGACAAAGGTGTTCTCTCCCTTCAGTTTCTATTTGCCAGACACATTGGAAATGTTTTCCTCTGGCATTCGTATCAAGAGTTGCAGATTGCTTAACTCAGGAGCTCTGAGAATGGAGCGGCAAGAGGTGTTCCGCTTTCGTCATAAACAGTGCTCCCGAGCGCTTAGCAAGGGGCACAACGAAACGTGTGTGCGGGATACTGACCATTCCCGCCTAGTGCTGGCACTGCACGTACACTGCCAAAAGGCAAAGGAAGGCACTTAGCATGCGGCTTGTGCGCAAAGCTTTCAGACTGCGGCAGGACCGTAGCTGTGGGAAGCCGGCTTGCTCATTAGACGTTAGGTGTCACCTGCAAGAACTTCACCCGCATCTGGTTTATGCTGCTACCTGTTGTTAGGCGACACGTAACAAATGCTTTTTCCTGCCCCGTTTTGCTAGACCACGCTCTTCTGTGGCTCTTTAGTGCTTGCCAAACTGCCCTGTGCGTGCTGCTGCTTCCATCTGACAAGGAGCACAGCCTTCTGACAGCAGCTTTCAACTTGTCGAAGAAAGAGCTTGGCCATTTAGATGTGATGCAAATCTGTGTGTGTGTAAGGTGCAGGTGCAAGCTCCTGACAAAGGTGTTCTCCAGGTTCAGTTTCTCCCTGCCAGACACATTGGAAATGTTTTCCTCTGGCATTCACGCCTAGAGTTGCAGATTGCTTAACCCAGGAGCTCTGAGAATGGAGCGGCAAGAGGTGTTCCTCTTTCGTCATAAACAGTGCTCCAGAACGCTTGGCACCGAGCACAACGAATCGTGTGTGCAGGATAGTGACCATTCCCGCCTAGTGCTGGCAATGCACGAGCACTGCTAAAAGGCAAAGGAAGGCGCTTAGCATCCGGCTTGTGCGCAAAGCTTTCAGACTGCCAGAGGACCGCAGCTGTGGTAAGCCAGCTTGCTCATTTGAGGTTAGATGTCACCTGCAAGAACTTCACCCGCATCTGGTTTATGCTGCTACCTGTTGTTAGGCGACACAAAGGGCACATGTAGCAAATGCTTTTTCCTGTTTCATTTTGCTAGACCACGCTCTTCTGTGGCACTTTAGTGCTTGCCAAACTCCTATGTGCGTGCTGCTGCTTCCATCTGACAAGGAGCACAGCCTTCTGACAGCTGCTTTCAACTTGTCGAAGAAAGAGCTTGGGCATTTAGATGTGATGCAAATCTCTGTGTGTGTAAGGTGCAGGTGCAAGCTCCTGACAAAGGTGTTCTCCAGGTTCAGTTTCTCCCTGCCAGACACATTGGAAATGTTTTCTTCTATCATTCGCACCAAGAGTCGTAGATTACTTAATTCAGGAGCTCTGAGAATGGAGCGGCAAGAGGTGTTCCGCTTACGTCATAAACAGTGCTCCAGAGCGCTTAGCAACGGGCACAACGAAACGTGTGTGCGGGATAGTGAGCATTCCCGCCTAGTGCTGGCAATGCACGAGCACTGGCAAAAGGCAAAGTAAGGCGCTTAGCATCCGACTTCTGCGCAAAGCTTTCAGACTGCCAGAGGACCGCAGCTGTGGTAAGCCCGCTTGCTCATTTGACATTAGATGTCGCCTGCAAGAACTTCACCCGCATCTGGTTTATGCTGCTACCTGTTTTTAGGTGACACGAAGGGCACATGTAGCAAATGCTTTTTCCTGCCCCGTTTTGCTAGACCACGCTCTTCTGTGCGTCTTTAGTGCTTGCCAAACTGCTATGTGCGTGCTGCTGCTTCCATCTGACAAGGAGCACAGCCTTCTGACAGCAGCATTCAACTTTTCGAAGAAAGAGCTAGGCCATTTAGATGTGATGCAAATCTGTGTGTGTCTAAGGTGCAGGGTCAAGCTTCTGACAAAGGTTTTCTCTCCCTTCAGTTTCTATTTGCCAGACACATTGGAAATGTTTTCCTCTATCATTCGCACCAAGAGTCGCAGATTACTTAACTCAGGAGCTCTGAGAATGGAACGGCAAGAGGTGTTCCGCTTACGTCATAAACAGTGCTCCAGAGCGCTTAGCAACGGGCACAACGAAACGTGTGTGCGGGATAGTGACCATTCCCGCCTAGTGCTGGCAAGGCACGAGCACTGCCGAAAGGCAAAGGAAGGCGCTTAGCATCCGGCTTGTTCGCGAAGCTTTCAGACTGCCAGAGGACCGCAGCTGTGGTAAGCCCGCTTGCTCATTTGACATTAGATGTCGCCTGCAAGAACGTCACCCGCAAGAACTTCACCTGCATCTGGTTTATGCTGCTACCTGTTCTTAGGCGACACAAAGGGCACATGTAGCAAATGCTTTTTCCTGCCCCGTTTTGCTAGACCACGCTCTTCTGTGCGTCTTTAGTGCTTGCCAAACTGCTATGTGCGTGCTGCTGCTTCCATCTGACAAGGAGCACAGCCTTCTGACAGCAGCTTTCAACTTGCCTAAGAAAGAGCTTGGCCATTTAGATGTGATGCAAATCTCTGTGTGTTTAAGGTGCAAGTGCAAGCTCCTGACAAAGGTTTTCTCCAGGTTCAGTTTCTCCCTGCCAGACACATTGGAAATGTTTTCCTCTGGCATTCACGCCTAGAGTTGCAGATTGCTTAACCCAGGAGCTCTGAGAATGGAGCGGCAAGAGGTGTTCCTCTTTCGTCATAAACAGTGCTCCAGAGCGCTTAGCAACGGGCACAACGAAACGTGTGTGCGGGATAGTGAGCATTCACGCCTAGTGCTGGCAAGGCACGAGCACTGCCAAAAGGCAAAGGAAGGCGCTTAGCATGCGGTTTGTGCGCAAAGCTTTCAGAGTGCCGGAGGACCGCAGCTGTGGTAAGCCCGCTTGCTCATTTGACGTTAGATGTCACCTGCAAGAACTTCACCCGCATCTGGTTTATGCTGCTACCTGTTGTTAGCCGACACGTAGCAAATGTTTTTTCCTGCCCCGTTTTGCTAGACCACGCTCTTCTGTGCGTCTTTAGTGCTTGCCAAACTGCTATGTGCGTGCTGCTGCTTCCATCTGACAAGGAGCACAGCTTTCTGACAGCAGCTTTCAACTTGTCGAAGAAAGAGCTTGGGCATTTAGATGTGATGCAAATCTGTGTGTGTGTAAGGTGCAGGTGCAAGCTCCGGACAAAGGTGTTCTCCAGGTTCAGTTTCTATTTGCCAGACACATTGGAAATGTTTTCCTCTGGCATTCACGCCAAGAGTCGCAGATTGCCTAACCCAGGACCTCTGAGAATGGAGCGGCAAGATGAGTTCCGCTTTCGTCATAAAGAGTGCTCCAGAGTGCTTGTCACCGGGCACAAAGAATCGTGTGTGTGGGATAGTGAGCATTCACGCCTAGTCCTGGCAATGCACGAGCACTGCCAAAAGGCAAAGGAAGGCGCTTAGCATGCGGCTTGTGCGCAAAGCTTCAGACTGCGGCGGGACCGTAACTCTGGTAAGCCTGCTTGCTCATTTGACGTTAGATGTCACCTGCAAGAACTTCACCCGCATCTGGTTTATGCTGCTACCTGTTGTTAGGTGACACGAAGGGCACATGTAGCAAATGCTTTTTCCTGCCCCGTTTTGCTAGACCACGCTCTTCTGTGGCTCTTTAGTGCTTGCCAAACTGCTATGTGTGTGCTGCTGCTTCCATCTGACAAGGAGCACAGCCTTCTGACAGCAGCTTTCAACTTGCCCAAAAAAGACCTTGGCCATTTAGATGTGCTGCAAATCTGTGTGTGTGTAAGGTGCAGGTGCCAGCTCCTGACAAAGGTGTTCTCTCCCTTCAGTTTCTATTTGCCAGACACATTGGAAATGTTTTCCTCTGGCATTCGTATCAAGAGTTGCAGATTGCTTAACTCAGGAGCTCTGAGAATGGAGCGGCAAGAGGTGTTCCGCTTTCGTCATAAACAGTGCTCCCGAGCGCTTAGCAAGGGGCACAACGAAACGTGTGTGCGGGATACTGACCATTCCCGCCTAGTGCTGGCACTGCACGTACACTGCCAAAAGGCAAAGGAAGGCACTTAGCATGCGGCTTGTGCGCAAAGCTTTCAGACTGCGGCAGGACCGTAGCTGTGGGAAGCCGGCTTGCTCATTAGACGTTAGATGTCACCTGCAAGAACTTCACCCGCATCTGGTTTATGCTGCTACCTGTTGTTAGGCGACACAAAGGGCACATGTAGCAAATGCTTTTTCCTGGCCCGTTTTGCTAGACCACGCTCTTCTGTGGCACTTTAGTGCTTGCCAAACTCCTATGTGCGTGCTGCTGCTTCCATCTGACAAGGAGCACAGCCTTCTGACAGCTGCTTTCAACTTGTCGAAGAAAGAGCTTGGGCATTTAGATGTGATGCAAATCTCTGTGTGTGTAAGGTGCAGGTGCAAGCTCCTGACAAAGGTGTTCTCCAGGTTCAGTTTCTCCCTGCCAGACACATTGGAAATGTTTTCTTCTATCATTCGCACCAAGAGTCGTAGATTACTTAATTCAGGAGCTCTGAGAATGGAGCGGCAAGAGGTGTTCCGCTTACGTCATAAACAGTGCTCCAGAGCGCTTAGCAACGGGCACAACGAAACGTGTGTGCGGGATAGTGAGCATTCCCGCCTAGTGCTGGCAATGCACGAGCACTGGCAAAAGGCAAAGTAAGGCGCTTAGCATCCGACTTCTGCGCAAAGCTTTCAGACTGCCAGAGGACCGCAGCTGTGGTAAGCCCGCTTGCTCATTTGACATTAGATGTCGCCTGCAAGAACTTCACCCGCATCTGGTTTATGCTGCTACCTGTTTTTAGGTGACACGAAGGGCACATGTAGCAAATGCTTTTTCCTGCCCCGTTTTGCTAGACCACGCTCTTCTGTGGCTCTTTAGTGCTTGCCAAACTCCTATGTGCGTGCTGCTGCTTCCATCTGACAAGGAGCACAGCCTTCTGACAGCAGCATTCAACTTTTCGAAGAAAGAGCTAGGCCATTTAGATGTGATGCAAATCTGTGTGTGTCTAAGGTGCAGGGTCAAGCTTCTGACAAAGGTTTTCTCTCCCTTCAGTTTCTATTTGCCAGACACATTGGAAATGTTTTCCTCTATCATTCGCACCAAGAGTCGCAGATTACTTAACTCAGGAGCTCTGAGAATGGAACGGCAAGAGGTGTTCCGCTTACGTCATAAACAGTGCTCCAGAGCGCTTAGCAACGGGCACAACGAAACGTGTGTGCGGGATAGTGACCATTCCCGCCTAGTGCTGGCAAGGCACGAGCACTGCCGAAAGGCAAAGGAAGGCGCTTAGCATCCGGCTTGTTCGCGAAGCTTTCAGACTGCCAGAGGACCGCAGCTGTGGTAAGCCCGCTTGCTCATTTGACATTAGATGTCGCCTGCAAGAACGTCACCCGCAAGAACTTCACCTGCATCTGGTTTATGCTGCTACCTGTTCTTAGGCGACACAAAGGGCACATGTAGCAAATGCTTTTTCCTGCCCCGTTTTGCTAGACCACGCTCTTCTGTGCGTCTTTAGTGCTTGCCAAACTGCTATGTGCGTGCTGCTGCTTCCATCTGACAAGGAGCACAGCCTTCTGACAGCAGCTTTCAACTTGCCTAAGAAAGAGCTTGGCCATTTAGATGTGATGCAAATCTGTGTGTGTTTAAGGTGCAAGTGCAAGCTCCTGTCAAAGGTTTTCTCCAGGTTCAGTTTCTCCCTGCCAGACACATTGGAAATGTTTTCCTCTGGCATTCGCAGCAAAAGTTGCAGATTACTTAACTCAGGAGCTCTGAGAATGGAGCGGCAAGAGGTGTTCCGCTTACGTCATAAACAGTGCTCCAGAGCGCTTAGCAACGGGCAAACGAAACGTGTGTGCGGGATAGTGAGCATTCACGCCTAGTGCTGGCAATGCACGAGCACTGTCAAAAGGCAAAGGAAGGCGCTTAGCATGCGGTTTGTGCGCAAAGCTTTCAGAGTGCCGGAGGACCGCAGCTGTGGTAAGCCCGCTTGCTCATTTGACGTTAGATGTCACCTGCAAGAACTTCACCCGCATCTGGTTTATGCTGCTACCTGTTGTTAGCCGACACGTAGCAAATGCTTTTTCCTGCCCCGTTTTGCTAGACCACGCTCTTCTGTGCGTCTTTAGTGCTTGCCAAACTGCTATGTGCGTGCTGCTGCTTCCATCTGACAAGGAGCACAGCCTTCTGACAGCAGCTTTCAACTTGTCGAAGAAAGAGCTTGGGCATTTAGATGTGATGCAAATCTGTGTGTGTGTAAGGTGCAGGTGCCAGCTCCTGACAAAGGTGTTCTCTCCCTTCAGTTTCTATTTGCCAGACACATTGGAAATGTTTTCCTCTGGCATTCGTATCAAGAGTTGCAGATTGCTTAACTCAGGAGCTCTGAGAATGGAGCGGCAAGAGGTGTTCCGCTTTCGTCATAAACAGTGCTCCCGAGCGCTTAGCAAGGGGCACAACGAAACGTGTGTGCGGGATAGTGACCATTCCCGCCTAGTGCTGGCACTGCACGTACACTGCCAAAAGGCAAAGGAAGGCACTTAGCATGCGGCTTGTGCGCAAAGCTTTCAGACTGCCAGAGGACCGTAGCTGTGGGAAGCCGGCTTGCTCATTAGACGTTAGGTGTCACCTGCAAGAACTTCACCCGCATCTGGTTTATGCTGCTACCTGTTGTTAGGCGACACGTAACAAATGCTTTTTCCTGCCCCATTTTGCTAGACCACGCTCTTCTGTGGCTCTTTAGTGCTTGCCAAACTGCTATGTGCGTGCTGCTGCTTCCATCTGACAAGGAGCACAGCCTTCTGACAGCAGCTTTCAACTTGTCGAAGAAAGAGCTTGGCCATTTAGATGTGATGCAAATCTGTGTGTGTGTAAGGTGCAGGTGCAAGCTCCTGACAAAGGTGTTCTCCAGGTTCAGTTTCTCCCTGCCAGACACATTGGAAAGGTTTTCCTCTGGCATTCGAATCAAGAGTTGCAGATTGCTTAACCCAGGAGCTCTGAGAATGGAGCGGCAAGAGGTGTTCCGCTTTCGTCATAAACAGTGCTCCAGAACGCTTGGCACCGAGCACAACGAATCGTGTGTGCAGGATAGTGACCATTTCCGCCTAGTGCTGGCAATGCACGAGCACTGCTAAAAGGCAAAGGAAGGCGCTTAGCATCCGGCTTGTGTGCAAAGCTTTCAGACTGCCAGAGGACCGCAGCTGTGGTAAGCCCATTGCTCATTTGACGTTAGATGTCGCCTGCAAGAACTTCACCCGCATCTGGTTTATGCTGCTACCTGTTGTTAGGCGACAACAAGGGCACATGTAGCAAATGCTTTTTCCTGTTTCATTTTACTAGACCACGCTCTTCTGTGGCTCTTTAGTGCTTGCCAAACTGCCCTGTGCGTGCTGCTGCTTCCATCTGACAAGGAACACAGCCTTCTGACAGCAGCTTTCAACTTGTCGAAGAAAGAGCTTGGGCATTTAGATGTGCTGCAAATCTGTGTGTGTGTAAGGTGCAGGTGCAAGCTCCTGACAAAGGTGTTCTCCAGGTTCAGTTTCTCCCTGCCAGACACATTGGAAATGTTTTCCTCTGGCATTCACGCCAAGAGTCGCAGATTGCCTAACCCAGGACCTCTGAGAATGGAGCGGCAAGATGAGTTCCGCTTTCGTCATAAAGAGTGCTCCAGAGTGCTTGTCACCGGGCACAAAGAATCGTGTGTGTGGGATAGTGAGCATTCACGCCTAGTCCTGGCAATGCACGAGCACTGCCAAAAGGCAAAGGAAGGCGCTTAGCATGCGGCTTGTGCGCAAAGCTTCAGACTGCGGCGGGACCGTAACTCTGGTAAGCCTGCTTGCTCATTTGACGTTAGATGTCACCTGCAAGAACTTCACCCGCATCTGGTTTATGCTGCTACCTGTTGTTAGGTGACACGAAGGGCACATGTAGCAAATGCTTTTTCCTGCCCCGTTTTGCTAGACCACGCTCTTCTGTGGCTCTTTAGTGCTTGCCAAACTGCTATGTGTGTGCTGCTGCTTCCATCTGACAAGGAGCACAGCCTTCTGACAGCAGCTTTCAACTTGCCCAAAAAAGACCTTGGCCATTTAGATGTGCTGCAAATCTGTGTGTGTGTAAGGTGCAGGTGCCAGCTCCTGACAAAGGTGTTCTCTCCCTTCAGTTTCTATTTGCCAGACACATTGGAAATGTTTTCCTCTGGCATTCGTATCAAGAGTTGCAGATTGCTTAACTCAGGAGCTCTGAGAATGGAGCGGCAAGAGGTGTTCCGCTTTCGTCATAAACAGTGCTCCCGAGCGCTTAGCAAGGGGCACAACGAAACGTGTGTGCGGGATACTGACCATTCCCGCCTAGTGCTGGCACTGCACGTACACTGCCAAAAGGCAAAGGAAGGCACTTAGCATGCGGCTTGTGCGCAAAGCTTTCAGACTGCGGCAGGACCGTAGCTGTGGGAAGCCGGCTTGCTCATTAGACGTTAGGTGTCACCTGCAAGAACTTCACCCGCATCTGGTTTATGCTGCTACCTGTTGTTAGGCGACACGTAACAAATGCTTTTTCCTGCCCCGTTTTGCTAGACCACGCTCTTCTGTGGCTCTTTAGTGCTTGCCAAACTGCCCTGTGCGTGCTGCTGCTTCCATCTGACAAGGAACACAGCCTTCTGACAGCAGCTTTCAACTTGTCGAAGAAAGAGCTTGGCCATTTAGATGTGATGCAAATCTGTGTGTGTGTAAGGTGCAGGTGCAAGCTCCTGACAAAGGTGTTCTCCAGGTTCAGTTTCTCCCTGCCAGACACATTGGAAATGTTTTCCTCTGGCATTCACGCCTAGAGTTGCAGATTGCTTAACCCAGGAGCTCTGAGAATGGAGCGGCAAGAGGTGTTCCTCTTTCGTCATAAACAGTGCTCCAGAACGCTTGGCACCGAGCACAACGAATCGTGTGTGCAGGATACTGACCATTCCCGCCTAGTGCTGGCAATGCACGAGCACTGCTAAAAGGCAAAGGAAGGCGCTTAGCATCCGGCTTGTGCGCAAAGCTTTCAGACTGCCAGGGGACCGCAGCTGTGGTAAGCCAGCTTGCTCATTTGAGGTTAGATGTCACCTGCAAGAACTTCACCCGCATCTGGTTTATGCTGCTACCTGTTGTTAGGCGACACAAAGGGCACATGTAGCAAATGCTTTTTCCTGCCCCGTTTTGCTAGACCACGCTCTTCTGTGGCACTTTAGTGCTTGCCAAACTCCTATGTGCGTGCTGCTGCTTCCATCTGACAAGGAGCACAGCCTTCTGACAGCTGCTTTCAACTTGTCGAAGAAAGAGCTTGGGCATTTAGATGTGATGCAAATCTCTGTGTGTGTAAGGTGCAGGTGCAAGCTCCTGACAAAGGTGTTCTCCAGGTTCAGTTTCTCCCTGCCAGACACATTGGAAATGTTTTCTTCTATCATTCGCACCAAGAGTCGTAGATTACTTAATTCAGGAGCTCTGAGAATGGAGCGGCAAGAGGTGTTCCGCTTACGTCATAAACAGTGCTCCAGAGCGCTTAGCAACGGGCACAACGAAACGTGTGTGCGGGATAGTGAGCATTCCCGCCTAGTGCTGGCAATGCACGAGCACTGGCAAAAGGCAAAGTAAGGCGCTTAGCATCCGACTTCTGCGCAAAGCTTTCAGACTGCCAGAGGACCGCAGCTGTGGTAAGCCCGCTTGCTCATTTGACATTAGATGTCGCCTGCAAGAACGTCACCCGCATCTGGTTTATGCTGCTACCTGTTTTTAGGTGACACGAAGGGCACATGTAGCAAATGCTTTTTCCTGCCCCGTTTTGCTAGACCACGCTCTTCTGTGCGTCTTTAGTGCTTGCCAAACTGCTATGTGCGTGCTGCTGCTTCCATCTGACAAGGAGCACAGCCTTCTGACAGCAGCATTCAACTTTTCGAAGAAAGAGCTAGGCCATTTAGATGTGATGCAAATCTGTGTGTGTCTAAGGTGCAGGGTCAAGCTTCTGACAAAGGTTTTCTCTCCCTTCAGTTTCTATTTGCCAGACACATTGGAAATGTTTTCCTCTATCATTCGCACCAAGAGTCGCAGATTACTTAACTCAGGAGCTCTGAGAATGGAACGGCAAGAGGTGTTCCGCTTACGTCATAAACAGTGCTCCAGAGCGCTTAGCAACGGGCACAACGAAACGTGTGTGCGGGATAGTGACCATTCCCGCCTAGTGCTGGCAAGGCACGAGCACTGCCGAAAGGCAAAGGAAGGCGCTTAGCATCCGGCTTGTTCGCGAAGCTTTCAGACTGCCAGAGGACCGCAGCTGTGGTAAGCCCGCTTGCTCATTTGACATTAGATGTCGCCTGCAAGAACGTCACCCGCAAGAACTTCACCTGCATCTGGTTTATGCTGCTACCTGTTCTTAGGCGACACAAAGGGCACATGTAGCAAATGCTTTTTCCTGCCCCGTTTTGCTAGACCACGCTCTTCTGTGCGTCTTTAGTGCTTGCCAAACTGCTATGTGCGTGCTGCTGCTTCCATCTGACAAGGAGCACAGCCTTCTGACAGCAGCTTTCAACTTGCCTAAGAAAGAGCTTGGCCATTTAGATGTGATGCAAATCTGTGTGTGTTTAAGGTGCAAGTGCAAGCTCCTGACAAAGGTTTTCTCCAGGTTCAGTTTCTCCCTGCCAGACACATTGGAAATGTTTTCCTCTGGCATTCGCAGCAAAAGTTGCAGATTACTTAACTCAGGAGCTCTGAGAATGGAGCGGCAAGAGGTGTTCCGCTTACGTCATAAACAGTGCTCCAGAGCGCTTAGCAACGGGCACAACGAAACGTGTGTGCGGGATAGTGAGCATTCACGCCTAGTGCTGGCAATGCACGAGCACTGTCAAAAGGCAAAGGAAGGTGCTTAGCATGCGGTTTGTGCGCAAAGCTTTCAGAGTGCCGGAGGACCGCAGCTGTGGTAAGCCCGCTTGCTCATTTGACGTTAGATGTCACCTGCAAGAACTTCACCCGCATCTGGTTTATGCTGCTACCTGTTGTTAGCCGACACGTAGCAAATGCTTTTTCCTGCCCCGTTTTGCTAGACCACGCTCTTCTGTGCGTCTTTAGTGCTTGCCAAACTGCTATGTGCGTGCTGCTGCTTCCATCTGACAAGGAGCACAGCCTTCTGACAGCAGCTTTCAACTTGTCGAAGAAAGAGCTTGGGCATTTAGATGTGATGCAAATCTGTGTGTGTGTAAGGTGCAGGTGCCAGCTCCTGACAAAGGTGTTCTCTCCCTTCAGTTTCTATTTGCCAGACACATTGGAAATGTTTTCCTCTGGCATTCGTATCAAGAGTTGCAGATTGCTTAACTCAGGAGCTCTGAGAATGGAGCGGCAAGAGGTGTTCCGCTTTCGTCATAAACAGTGCTCCCGAGCGCTTAGCAAGGGGCACAACGAAACGTGTGTGCGGGATAGTGACCATTCCCGCCTAGTGCTGGCACTGCACGTACACTGCCAAAAGGCAAAGGAAGGCACTTAGCATGCGGCTTGTGCGCAAAGCTTTCAGACTGCCAGAGGACCGTAGCTGTGGGAAGCCGGCTTGCTCATTAGACGTTAGGTGTCACCTGCAAGAACTTCACCCGCATCTGGTTTATGCTGCTACCTGTTGTTAGGCGACACGTAACAAATGCTTTTTCCTGCCCCATTTTGCTAGACCACGCTCTTCTGTGCGTCTTTAGTGCTTGCCAAACTGCTATGTGCGTGCTGCTGCTTCCATCTGACAAGGAGCACAGCCTTCTGACAGCAGCTTTCAACTTGTCGAAGAAAGAGCTTGGCCATTTAGATGTGATGCAAATCTGTGTGTGTGTAAGGTGCAGGTGCAAGCTCCTGACAAAGGTGTTCTCCAGGTTCAGTTTCTCCCTGCCAGACACATTGGAAAGGTTTTCCTCTGGCATTCGAATCAAGAGTTGCAGATTGCTTAACCCAGGAGCTCTGAGAATGGAGCGGCAAGAGGTGTTCCGCTTTCGTCATAAACAGTGCTCCAGAACGCTTGGCACCGAGCACAACGAATCGTGTGTGCAGGATAGTGACCATTTCCGCCTAGTGCTGGCAATGCACGAGCACTGCTAAAAGGCAAAGGAAGGCGCTTAGCATCCGGCTTGTGTGCAAAGCTTTCAGACTGCCAGAGGACCGCAGCTGTGGTAAGCCCATTGCTCATTTGACGTTAGATGTCGCCTGCAAGAACTTCACCCGCATCTGGTTTATGCTGCTACCTGTTGTTAGGCGACAACAAGGGCACATGTAGCAAATGCTTTTTCCTGTTTCATTTTACTAGACCACGCTCTTCTGTGGCTCTTTAGTGCTTGCCAAACTGCCCTGTGCGTGCTGCTGCTTCCATCTGACAAGGAACACAGCCTTCTGACAGCAGCTTTCAACTTGTCGAAGAAAGAGCTTGGGCATTTAGATGTGCTGCAAATCTGTGTGTGTGTAAGGTGCAGGTGCAAGCTCCTGACAAAGGTGTTCTCCAGGTTCAGTTTCTCCCTGCCAGACACATTGGAAATGTTTTCCTCTGGCATTCACGCCAAGAGTCGCAGATTGCCTAACCCAGGACCTCTGAGAATGGAGCGGCAAGATGAGTTCCGCTTTCGTCATAAAGAGTGCTCCAGAGTGCTTGTCACCGGGCACAAAGAATCGTGTGTGTGGGATAGTGAGCATTCACGCCTAGTCCTGGCAATGCACGAGCACTGCCAAAAGGCAAAGGAAGGCGCTTAGCATGCGGCTTGTGCGCAAAGCTTCAGACTGCGGCGGGACCGTAACTCTGGTAAGCCTGCTTGCTCATTTGACGTTAGATGTCACCTGCAAGAACTTCACCCGCATCTGGTTTATGCTGCTACCTGTTGTTAGGTGACACGAAGGGCACATGTAGCAAATGCTTTTTCCTGCCCCGTTTTGCTAGACCACGCTCTTCTGTGGCTCTTTAGTGCTTGCCAAACTGCTATGTGTGTGCTGCTGCTTCCATCTGACAAGGAGCACAGCCTTCTGACAGCAGCTTTCAACTTGCCCAAAAAAGACCTTGGCCATTTAGATGTGCTGCAAATCTGTGTGTGTGTAAGGTGCAGGTGCCAGCTCCTGACAAAGGTGTTCTCTCCCTTCAGTTTCTATTTGCCAGACACATTGGAAATGTTTTCCTCTGGCATTCGTATCAAGAGTTGCAGATTGCTTAACTCAGGAGCTCTGAGAATGGAGCGGCAAGAGGTGTTCCGCTTTCGTCATAAACAGTGCTCCCGAGCGCTTAGCAAGGGGCACAACGAAACGTGTGTGCGGGATACTGACCATTCCCGCCTAGTGCTGGCACTGCACGTACACTGCCAAAAGGCAAAGGAAGGCACTTAGCATGCGGCTTGTGCGCAAAGCTTTCAGACTGCGGCAGGACCGTAGCTGTGGGAAGCCGGCTTGCTCATTAGACGTTAGGTGTCACCTGCAAGAACTTCACCCGCATCTGGTTTATGCTGCTACCTGTTGTTAGGCGACACGTAACAAATGCTTTTTCCTGCCCCGTTTTGCTAGACCACGCTCTTCTGTGGCTCTTTAGTGCTTGCCAAACTGCCCTGTGCGTGCTGCTGCTTCCATCTGACAAGGAACACAGCCTTCTGACAGCAGCTTTCAACTTGTCGAAGAAAGAGCTTGGCCATTTAGATGTGATGCAAATCTGTGTGTGTGTAAGGTGCAGGTGCAAGCTCCTGACAAAGGTGTTCTCCAGGTTCAGTTTCTCCCTGCCAGACACATTGGAAATGTTTTCCTCTGGCATTCACGCCTAGAGTTGCAGATTGCTTAACCCAGGAGCTCTGAGAATGGAGCGGCAAGAGGTGTTCCTCTTTCGTCATAAACAGTGCTCCAGAACGCTTGGCACCGAGCACAACGAATCGTGTGTGCAGGATAGTGACCATTCCCGCCTAGTGCTGGCAATGCACGAGCACTGCTAAAAGGCAAAGGAAGGCGCTTAGCATCCGGCTTGTGCGCAAAGCTTTCAGACTGCCAGAGGACCGCAGCTGTGGTAAGCCAGCTTGCTCATTTGAGGTTAGATGTCACCTGCAAGAACTTCACCCGCATCTGGTTTATGCTGCTACCTGTTGTTAGGCGACACAAAGGGCACATGTAGCAAATGCTTTTTCCTGTTTCATTTTGCTAGACCACGCTCTTCTGTGGCACTTTAGTGCTTGCCAAACTCCTATGTGCGTGCTGCTGCTTCCATCTGACAAGGAGCACAGCCTTCTGACAGCTGCTTTCAACTTGTCGAAGAAAGAGCTTGGGCATTTAGATGTGATGCAAATCTCTGTGTGTGTAAGGTGCAGGTGCAAGCTCCTGACAAAGGTGTTCTCCAGGTTCAGTTTCTCCCTGCCAGACACATTGGAAATGTTTTCTTCTATCATTCGCACCAAGAGTCGTAGATTACTTAATTCAGGAGCTCTGAGAATGGAGCGGCAAGAGGTGTTCCGCTTACGTCATAAACAGTGCTCCAGAGCGCTTAGCAACGGGCACAACGAAACGTGTGTGCGGGATAGTGAGCATTCCCGCCTAGTGCTGGCAATGCACGAGCACTGCCAAAAGGCAAAGGAAGGCACTTAGCATCCGACTTCTGCGCAAAGCTTTCAGACTGCCAGAGGACCGCAGCTGTGGTAAGCCCGCTTGCTCATTTGACATTAGATGTCGCCTGCAAGAACTTCACCTGCATCTGGTTTATGCTGCTAACTGTTGTTAGGTGACACGAAGGGCACCTGTAGCAAATGCTTTTTCCTGGCCCGTTTTGCTAGACCACGCTCTTCTGTGGCTCTTTAGTATTTGCCAAACTCCTATGTGCGTGCTGCTGCTTCCATCTGACAAGGAGCACAGCCTTCTGACAGCAGCTTTCAACTTGCCTAAGAACGAGCTTGGCCATTTAGATGTGATGCAAATCTGTGTGTGTGTCAAGTGCAGGTGCAACCTCCTGAGAAAGGTTTTCTCTCCCTTCAGTTTCTATTTGCCAGACACATTGGAAATGTTTTCCTCTGGCATTCGAATCAAGAGTTGCAGATTGCTTAACCCAGGAGCTCTGAGAATGGAGCGGCAAGAGGTGTTCCGCTTTCGTCATAAACAGTGCTCCAGAGCTATTGGGAACGGGCACAATGAATCGTGTGTGCGGGATAGTGACCATTCCCGCCTAGTGCTGGCAATGCACGAGCACTGGCAAAATGCAAAGTAAGGCGCTTAGCATCCGACTTCTGCGCAAAGCTTTCAGACTGCCAGAGGACCGCAGCTGTGGTAAGCCCGCTTGCTCATTTGACATTAGATGTCGCCTGCAAGAACTTCACCCGCATCTGGTTTATGCTGCTACCTGTTTTTAGGTGACACGAAGGGCACATGTAGCAAATGCTTTTTCCTGCCCCGTTTTGCTAGACCACGCTCTTCTGTGCGTCTTTAGTGCTTGCCAAACTGCTATGTGCGTGCTGCTGCTTCCATCTGACAAGGAGCACAGCCTTCTGACAGCAGCATTCAACTTTTCGAAGAAAGAGCTAGGCCATTTAGATGTGATGCAAATCTGTGTGTGTCTAAGGTGCAGGGTCAAGCTTCTGACAAAGGTTTTCTCTCCCTTCAGTTTCTATTTGCCAGACACATTGGAAATGTTTTCCTCTATCATTCGCACCAAGAGTCGCAGATTACTTAACTCAGGAGCTCTGAGAATGGAACGGCAAGAGGTGTTCCGCTTACGTCATAAACAGTGCTCCAGAGCGCTTAGCAACGGGCACAACGAAACGTGTGTGCGGGATAGTGACCATTCCCGCCTAGTGCTGGCAAGGCACGAGCACTGCCGAAAGGCAAAGGAAGGCGCTTAGCATCCGGCTTGTTCGCGAAGCTTTCAGACTGCCAGAGGACCGCAGCTGTGGTAAGCCCGCTTGCTCATTTGACATTAGATGTCGCCTGCAAGAACGTCACCCGCAAGAACTTCACCTGCATCTGGTTTATGCTGCTACCTGTTCTTAGGCGACACAAAGGGCACATGTAGCAAATGCTTTTTCCTGCCCCGTTTTGCTAGACCACGCTCTTCTGTGCGTCTTTAGTGCTTGCCAAACTGCTATGTGCGTGCTGCTGCTTCCATCTGACAAGGAGCACAGCCTTCTGACAGCAGCTTTCAACTTGCCTAAGAAAGAGCTTGGCCATTTAGATGTGATGCAAATCTGTGTGTGTTTAAGGTGCAAGTGCAAGCTCCTGACAAAGGTTTTCTCCAGGTTCAGTTTCTCCCTGCCAGACACATTGGAAATGTTTTCCTCTGGCATTCGCAGCAAAAGTTGCAGATTACTTAACTCAGGAGCTCTGAGAATGGAGCGGCAAGAGGTGTTCCGCTTTCGTCATAAACAGTGCTCCAGAGCGCTTAGCAACGGGCACAACGAAACGTGTGTGCGGGATAGTGACCATTCACGCCTAGTGCTGGCAAGGCACGAGCACTGCCAAAAGGCAAAGGAAGGCGCTTAGCATGCGGTTTGTGCGCAAAGCTTTCAGAGTGCCGGAGGACCGCAGCTGTGGTAAGCCCGCTTGCTCATTTGACGTTAGATGTCACCTGCAAGAACTTCACCCGCATCTGGTTTATGCTGCTACCTGTTGTTAGCCGACACGTAGCAAATGTTTTTTCCTGCCCCGTTTTGCTAGACCACGCTCTTCTGTGCGTCTTTAGTGCTTGCCAAACTGCTATGTGCGTGCTGCTGCTTCCATCTGACAAGGAGCACAGCTTTCTGACAGCAGCTTTCAACTTGTCGAAGAAAGAGCTTGGGCATTTAGATGTGATGCAAATCTGTGTGTGTGTAAGGTGCAGGTGCAAGCTCCGGACAAAGGTGTTCTCCAGGTTCAGTTTCTATTTGCCAGACACATTGGAAATGTTTTCCTCTGGCATTCACGCCAAGAGTCGCAGATTGCCTAACCCAGGACCTCTGAGAATGGAGCGGCAAGATGAGTTCCGCTTTCGTCATAAAGAGTGCTCCAGAGTGCTTGTCACCGGGCACAAAGAATCGTGTGTGTGGGATAGTGAGCATTCACGCCTAGTCCTGGCAATGCACGAGCACTGCCAAAAGGCAAAGGAAGGCGCTTAGCATGCGGCTTGTGCGCAAAGCTTCAGACTGCGGCGGGACCGTAACTCTGGTAAGCCTGTTTGCTCATTTGACGTTAGATGTCACCTGCAAGAACTTCACCCGCATCTGGTTTATGCTGCTACCTGTTGTTAGGTGACACGAAGGGCACATGTAGCAAATGCTTTTTCCTGCCCCGTTTTGCTAGACCACGCTCTTCTGTGGCTCTTTAGTGCTTGCCAAACTGCTATGTGTGTGCTGCTGCTTCCATCTGACAAGGAGCACAGCCTTCTGACAGCAGCTTTCAACTTGCCCAAAAAAGACCTTGGCCATTTAGATGTGATGCAAATCTGTGTGTGTGTAAGGTGCAGGTGCCAGCTCCTGACAAAGGTGTTCTCTCCCTTCAGTTTCTATTTGCCAGACACATTGGAAATGTTTTCCTCTGGCATTCGTATCAAGAGTTGCAGATTGCTTAACTCAGGAGCTCTGAGAATGGAGCGGCAAGAGGTGTTCCGCTTTCGTCATAAACAGTGCTCCCGAGCGCTTAGCAAGGGGCACAACGAAACGTGTGTGCGGGATACTGACCATTCCCGCCTAGTGCTGGCACTGCACGTACACTGCCAAAAGGCAAAGGAAGGCACTTAGCATGCGGCTTGTGCGCAAAGCTTTCAGACTGCGGCAGGACCGTAGCTGTGGGAAGCCGGCTTGCTCATTAGACGTTAGGTGTCACCTGCAAGAACTTCACCCGCATCTGGTTTATGCTGCTACCTGTTGTTAGGCGACACGTAACAAATGCTTTTTCCTGCCCCGTTTTGCTAGACCACGCTCTTCTGTGGCTCTTTAGTGCTTGCCAAACTGCCCTGTGCGTGCTGCTGCTTCCATCTGACAAGGAACACAGCCTTCTGACAGCAGCTTTCAACTTGTCGAAGAAAGAGCTTGGCCATTTAGATGTGATGCAAATCTGTGTGTGTGTAAGGTTCAGGTGCAAGCTCCTGACAAAGGTGTTCTCCAGGTTCAGTTTCTCCCTGCCAGACACATTGGAAATGTTTTCCTCTGGCATTCACGCCTAGAGTTGCAGATTGCTTAACCCAGGAGCTCTGAGAATGGAGCGGCAAGAGGTGTTCCTCTTTCGTCATAAACAGTGCTCCAGAACGCTTGGCACCGAGCACAACGAATCGTGTGTGCAGGATAGTGACCATTCCCGCCTAGTGCTGGCAATGCACGAGCACTGCTAAAAGGCAAAGGAAGGCGCTTAGCATCCGGCTTGTGCGCAAAGCTTTCAGACTGCCAGAGGACCGCAGCTGTGGTAAGCCAGCTTGCTCATTTGAGGTTAGATGTCACCTGCAAGAACTTCACCTGCATCTGGTTTATGCTGCTACCTGTTGTTAGGCGACACAAAGGGCACATGTAGCAAATGCTTTTTCCTGTTTCATTTTGCTAGACCACGCTCTTCTGTGGCACTTTAGTGCTTGCCAAACTCCTATGTGCGTGCTGCTGCTTCCATCTGACAAGGAGCACAGCCTTCTGACAGCTGCTTTCAACTTGTCGAAGAAAGAGCTTGGGCATTTAGATGTGATGCAAATCTCTGTGTGTGTAAGGTGCAGGTGCAAGCTCCTGACAAAGGTGTTCTCCAGGTTCAGTTTCTCCCTGCCAGACACATTGGAAATGTTTTCTTCTATCATTCGCACCAAGAGTCGTAGATTACTTAATTCAGGAGCTCTGAGAATGGAGCGGCAAGAGGTGTTCCGCTTACGTCATAAACAGTGCTCCAGAGCGCTTAGCAACGGGCACAACGAAACGTGTGTGCGGGATAGTGAGCATTCCCGCCTAGTGCTGGCAATGCACGAGCACTGCCAAAAGGCAAAGGAAGGCACTTAGCATCCGACTTCTGCGCAAAGCTTTCAGACTGCCAGAGGACCGCAGCTGTGGTAAGCCCGCTTGCTCATTTGACATTAGATGTCGCCTGCAAGAACTTCACCTGCATCTGGTTTATGCTGCTAACTGTTGTTAGGTGACACGAAGGGCACCTGTAGCAAATGCTTTTTCCTGGCCCGTTTTGCTAGACCACGCTCTTCTGTGGCTCTTTAGTATTTGCCAAACTCCTATGTGCGTGCTGCTGCTTCCATCTGACAAGGAGCACAGCCTTCTGACAGCAGCTTTCAACTTGCCTAAGAACGAGCTTGGCCATTTAGATGTGATGCAAATCTGTGTGTGTGTCAAGTGCAGGTGCAACCTCCTGAGAAAGGTTTTCTCTCCCTTCAGTTTCTATTTGCCAGACACATTGGAAATGTTTTCCTCTGGCATTCGAATCAAGAGTTGCAGATTGCTTAACCCAGGAGCTCTGAGAATGGAGCGGCAAGAGGTGTTCCGCTTTCGTCATAAACAGTGCTCCAGAGCTATTGGGAACGGGCACAATGAATCGTGTGTGCGGGATAGTGACCATTCCCGCCTAGTGCTGGCAATGCACGAGCACTGGCAAAAGGCAAAGTAAGGCGCTTAGCATCCGACTTCTGCGCAAAGCTTTCAGACTGCCAGAGGACCGCAGCTGTGGTAAGCCCGCTTGCTCATTTGACATTAGATGTCGCCTGCAAGAACTTCACCCGCATCTGGTTTATGCTGCTACCTGTTGTTAGCCGACACGTAGCAAATGTTTTTTCCTGCCCCGTTTTGCTAGACCACGCTCTTCTGTGCGTCTTTAGTGCTTGCCAAACTGCTATGTGCGTGCTGCTGCTTCCATCTGACAAGGAGCACAGCTTTCTGACAGCAGCTTTCAACTTGTCGAAGAAAGAGCTTGGGCATTTAGATGTGATGCAAATCTGTGTGTGTGTAAGGTGCAGGTGCAAGCTCCGGACAAAGGTGTTCTCCAGGTTCAGTTTCTATTTGCCAGACACATTGGAAATGTTTTCCTCTGGCATTCACGCCAAGAGTCGCAGATTGCCTAACCCAGGACCTCTGAGAATGGAGCGGCAAGATGAGTTCCGCTTTCGTCATAAAGAGTGCTCCAGAGTGCTTGTCACCGGGCACAAAGAATCGTGTGTGTGGGATAGTGAGCATTCACGCCTAGTCCTGGCAATGCACGAGCACTGGCAAAAGGCAAAGGAAGGCGCTTAGCATGCGGCTTGTGCGCAAAGCTTCAGACTGCGGCGGGACCGTAACTCTGGTAAGCCTGCTTGCTCATTTGACGTTAGATGTCACCTGCAAGAACTTCACCCGCATCTGGTTTATGCTGCTACCTGTTGTTAGGTGACACGAAGGGCACATGTAGCAAATGCTTTTTCCTGCCCCGTTTTGCTAGACCACGCTCTTCTGTGGCTCTTTAGTGCTTGCCAAACTGCTATGTGTGTGCTGCTGCTTCCATCTGACAAGGAGCACAGCCTTCTGACAGCAGCTTTCAACTTGCCCAAAAAAGACCTTGGCCATTTAGATGTGCTGCAAATCTGTGTGTGTGTAAGGTGCAGGTGCCAGCTCCTGACAAAGGTGTTCTCTCCCTTCAGTTTCTATTTGCCAGACACATTGGAAATGTTTTCCTCTGGCATTCGTATCAAGAGTTGCAGATTGCTTAACTCAGGAGCTCTGAGAATGGAGCGGCAAGAGGTGTTCCGCTTTCGTCATAAACAGTGCTCCCGAGCGCTTAGCAAGGGGCACAACGAAACGTGTGTGCGGGATACTGACCATTCCCGCCTAGTGCTGGCACTGCACGTACACTGCCAAAAGGCAAAGGAAGGCACTTAGCATGCGGCTTGTGCGCAAAGCTTTCAGACTGCGGCAGGACCGTAGCTGTGGGAAGCCGGCTTGCTCATTAGACGTTAGGTGTCACCTGCAAGAACTTCACCCGCATCTGGTTTATGCTGCTACCTGTTGTTAGGCGACACGTAACAAATGCTTTTTCCTGCCCCGTTTTGCTAGACCACGCTCTTCTGTGGCTCTTTAGTGCTTGCCAAACTGCCCTGTGCGTGCTGCTGCTTCCATCTGACAAGGAACACAGCCTTCTGACAGCAGCTTTCAACTTGTCGAAGAAAGAGCTTGGCCATTTAGATGTGATGCAAATCTGTGTGTGTGTAAGGTGCAGGTGCAAGCTCCTGACAAAGGTGTTCTCCAGGTTCAGTTTCTCCCTGCCAGACACATTGGAAATGTTTTCCTCTGGCATTCACGCCTAGAGTTGCAGATTGCTTAACCCAGGAGCTCTGAGAATGGAGCGGCAAGAGGTGTTCCTCTTTCGTCATAAACAGTGCTCCAGAACGCTTGGCACCGAGCACAACGAATCGTGTGTGCAGGATACTGACCATTCCCGCCTAGTGCTGGCAATGCACGAGCACTGCTAAAAGGCAAAGGAAGGCGCTTAGCATCCGGCTTGTGCGCAAAGCTATCAGACTGCCAGAGGACCGCAGCTGTGGTAAGCCAGCTTGCTCATTTGACGTTAGATGTCACCTGCAAGAACTTCACCCGCATCTGGTTTATGCTGCTACCTGTTGTTAGGCGACACAAAGGGCACATGTAGCAAATGCTTTTTCCTGTTTCATTTTGCTAGACCACGCTCTTCTGTGGCACTTTAGTGCTTGCCAAACTGCTATGTGCGTGCTGCTGCTTCCATCTGACAAGGAGCACAGCCTTCTGACAGCAGCTTTCAACTTGTCGAAGAAAGAGCTTGGGCATTTAGATGTGATGCAAATCTCTGTGTGTGTAAGGTGCAGGTGCAAGCTCCTGACAAAGGTGTTCTCCAGGTTCAGTTTCTCCCTGCCAGACACATTGGAAATGTTTTCTTCTATCATTCGCACCAAGAGTCGTAGATTACTTAATTCAGGAGCTCTGAGAATGGAACGGCAAGAGGTGTTCCGCTTACGTCATAAACAGTGCTCCAGAGCGCTTAGCAACGGGCACAACGAAACGTGTGTGCGGGATAGTGAGCATTCCCGCCTAGTGCTGGCAATGCACGAGCACTGCCAAAAGGCAAAGGAAGGCACTTAGCATCCGACTTCTGCGCAAAGCTTTCAGACTGCCAGAGGACCGCAGCTGTGGTAAGCCCGCTTGCTCATTTGACATTAGATGTCGCCTGCAAGAACTTCACCTGCATCTGGTTTATGCTGCTAACTGTTGTTAGGTGACACGAAGGGCACCTGTAGCAAATGCTTTTTCCTGGCCCGTTTTGCTAGACCACGCTCTTCTGTGGCTCTTTAGTATTTGCCAAACTCCTATGTGCGTGCTGCTGCTTCCATCTGACAAGGAGCACAGCCTTCTGACAGCAGCTTTCAACTTGCCTAAGAACGAGCTTGGCCATTTAGATGTGATGCAAATCTGTGTGTGTGTCAAGTGCAGGTGCAACCTCCTGAGAAAGGTTTTCTCTCCCTTCAGTTTCTATTTGCCAGACACATTGGAAATGTTTTCCTCTGGCATTCGAATCAAGAGTTGCAGATTGCTTAACCCAGGAGCTCTGAGAATGGAGCGGCAAGAGGTGTTCCGCTTTCGTCATAAACAGTGCTCCAGAGCTATTGGGAACGGGCACAATGAATCGTGTGTGCGGGATAGTGACCATTAACGCTTAGTGCTGGCAATGCACGAGCACTGCCAAAAGTCAAAGGAAGGCACTTAGCATGCGGCTTGTGCGCAAAGCTTTCAGACTGCGGGAGGACCGTAGCTCTGGTAAGCCGGCTTGCTCATTAGACGTTAGGTGTCACCTGCAAGAACTTCACCCGCATCTGGTTTATGCTGCTACCTGTTGTTAGGCGACACGTAACAAATGCTTTTTCCTGCCCCTGGTCTTTTGCTAGACCACGCTCTTCTGTTGCTCTTTAGTGCTTGCCACACTGCTATGTGCGTGCTGCTGCTTCCATCTGTCAAGGAACACAGCCTTCTGACAGCAGCTTTCAACTTGCCTAAGAAAGAGCTTGGCCATTTTGATGTGATGCAAATCTGTGTGTGTGTAAGGTGCAGGTGCAAGCTCCTGACAAAGGTGTTCTCCAGGTTCAGTTTCTATTTGCCAGACACATTGGAAATGTTTTCCTCTGGCATTCACGCCAAGAGTCGCAGATTGCCTAACCCAGGACCTCTGAGAATGGAGCGGCAAGATGAGTTCCGCTTTCGTCATAAAGAGTGCTCCAGAGTGCTTGTCACCGGGCACAAAGAATCGTGTGTGTGGGATAGTGAGCATTCACGCCTAGTCCTGGCAATGCACGAGCACTGGCAAAAGGCAAAGGAAGGCGCTTAGCATGCGGCTTGTGCGCAAAGCTTCAGACTGCGGCGGGACCGTAACTCTGGTAAGCCTGCTTGCTCATTTGACGTTAGATGTCACCTGCAAGAACTTCACCCGCATCTGGTTTATGCTGCTACCTGTTGTTAGGTGACACGAAGGGCACATGTAGCAAATGCTTTTTCCTGCCCCGTTTTGCTAGACCACGCTCTTCTGTGGCTCTTTAGTGCTTGCCAAACTGCTATGTGTGTGCTGCTGCTTCCATCTGACAAGGAGCACAGCCTTCTGACAGCAGCTTTCAACTTGCCCAAAAAAGACCTTGGCCATTTAGATGTGCTGCAAATCTGTGTGTGTGTAAGGTGCAGGTGCCAGCTCCTGACAAAGGTGTTCTCTCCCTTCAGTTTCTATTTGCCAGACACATTGGAAATGTTTTCCTCTGGCATTCGTATCAAGAGTTGCAGATTGCTTAACTCAGGAGCTCTGAGAATGGAGCGGCAAGAGGTGTTCCGCTTTCGTCATAAACAGTGCTCCCGAGCGCTTAGCAAGGGGCACAACGAAACGTGTGTGCGGGATACTGACCATTCCCGCCTAGTGCTGGCACTGCACGTACACTGCCAAAAGGCAAAGGAAGGCACTTAGCATGCGGCTTGTGCGCAAAGCTTTCAGACTGCGGCAGGACCGTAGCTGTGGGAAGCCGGCTTGCTCATTAGACGTTAGGTGTCACCTGCAAGAACTTCACCCGCATCTGGTTTATGCTGCTACCTGTTGTTAGGCGACACGTAACAAATGCTTTTTCCTGCCCCGTTTTGCTAGACCACGCTCTTCTGTGGCTCTTTAGTGCTTGCCAAACTGCCCTGTGCGTGCTGCTGCTTCCATCTGACAAGGAACACAGCCTTCTGACAGCAGCTTTCAACTTGTCGAAGAAAGAGCTTGGCCATTTAGATGTGATGCAAATCTGTGTGTGTGTAAGGTGCAGGTGCAAGCTCCTGACAAAGGTGTTCTCCAGGTTCAGTTTCTCCCTGCCAGACACATTGGAAATGTTTTCCTCTGGCATTCACGCCTAGAGTTGCAGATTGCTTAACCCAGGAGCTCTGAGAATGGAGCGGCAAGAGGTGTTCCTCTTTCGTCATAAACAGTGCTCCAGAACGCTTGGCACCGAGCACAACGAATCGTGTGTGCAGGATAGTGACCATTCCCGCCTAGTGCTGGCAATGCACGAGCACTGCTAAAAGGCAAAGGAAGGCGCTTAGCATCCGGCTTGTGCGCAAAGCTATCAGACTGCCAGAGGACCGCAGCTGTGGTAAGCCAGCTTGCTCATTTGACGTTAGATGTCACCTGCAAGAACTTCACCCGCATCTGGTTTATGCTGCTACCTGTTGTTAGGCGACACAAAGGGCACATGTAGCAAATGCTTTTTCCTGTTTCATTTTGCTAGACCACGCTCTTCTGTGGCACTTTAGTGCTTGCCAAACTCCTATGTGCGTGCTGCTGCTTCCATCTGACAAGGAGCACAGCCTTCTGACAGCAGCTTTCAACTTGTCGAAGAAAGAGCTTGGGCATTTAGATGTGATGCAAATCTCTGTGTGTGTAAGGTGCAGGTGCAAGCTCCTGACAAAGGTGTTCTCCAGGTTCAGTTTCTCCCTGCCAGACACATTGGAAATGTTTTCTTCTATCATTCGCACCAAGAGTCGTAGATTACTTAATTCAGGAGCTCTGAGAATGGAACGGCAAGAGGTGTTCCGCTTACGTCATAAACAGTGCTCCAGAGCGCTTAGCAACGGGCACAACGAAACGTGTGTGCGGGATAGTGAGCATTCCCGCCTAGTGCTGGCAATGCACGAGCACTGCCAAAAGGCAAAGGAAGGCACTTAGCATCCGACTTCTGCGCAAAGCTTTCAGACTGCCAGAGGACCGCAGCTGTGGTAAGCCCGCTTGCTCATTTGACATTAGATGTCGCCTGCAAGAACTTCACCTGCATCTGGTTTATGCTGCTAACTGTTGTTAGGTGACACGAAGGGCACCTGTAGCAAATGCTTTTTCCTGGCCCGTTTTGCTAGACCACGCTCTTCTGTGGCTCTTTAGTATTTGCCAAACTCCTATGTGCGTGCTGCTGCTTCCATCTGACAAGGAGCACAGCCTTCTGACAGCAGCTTTCAACTTGCCTAAGAACGAGCTTGGCCATTTAGATGTGATGCAAATCTGTGTGTGTGTCAAGTGCAGGTGCAACCTCCTGAGAAAGGTTTTCTCTCCCTTCAGTTTCTATTTGCCAGACACATTGGAAATGTTTTCCTCTGGCATTCGAATCAAGAGTTGCAGATTGCTTAACCCAGGAGCTCTGAGAATGGAGCGGCAAGAGGTGTTCCGCTTTCGTCATAAACAGTGCTCCAGAGCTATTGGGAACGGGCACAATGAATCGTGTGTGCGGGATAGTGACCATTCCCGCCTAGTGCTGGCAATGCACGAGCACTGCCAAAAGTCAAAGGAAGGCACTTAGCATGCGGCTTGTGCGCAAAGCTTTCAGACTGCGGGAGGACCGTAGCTCTGGTAAGCCGGCTTGCTCATTAGACGTTAGGTGTCACCTGCAAGAACTTCACCCGCATCTGGTTTATGCTGCTACCTGTTGTTAGGCGACACGTAACAAATGCTTTTTCCTGCCCCTGGTCTTTTGCTAGACCACGCTCTTCTGTTGCTCTTTAGTGCTTGCCACACTGCTATGTGCGTGCTGCTGCTTCCATCTGTCAAGGAACACAGCCTTCTGACAGCAGCTTTCAACTTGCCTAAGAAAGAGCTTGGCCATTTTGATGTGATGCAAATCTGTGTGTGTGTAAAGTGCAGGTGCAAGCTCCTGACAAAGGTTTTCTCCAGGTTCAGTTTCTCCCTGCCAGACACATTGGAAATGCTTTCCTCTATCATTCGCACCAAGAGTCGCAGATTACTTAACTCAGGAGCTCTGAGAATGGAACGGCAAGAGGTGTTCCGCTTACGCCATAAACAGTGCTCCAGAGCGCTTAGCAACGGGCACAACGAAACGTGTGTGCGGGATAGTGACCATTCCCGCCTAGTGCTGGCAAGGCACGAGCACTGCCGAAAGGCAAAGGAAGGCGCTTAGCATCCGGCTTGTTCGCGAAGCTTTCAGACTGCCAGAGGACCGCAGCTGTGGTAAGCCCGCTTGCTCATTTGACATTAGATGTCGCCTGCAAGAACGTCACCCGCAAGAACTTCACCTGCATCTGGTTTATGCTGCTACCTGTTATTAGGCGACACAAAGGGCACATGTAGCAAATGCTTTTTCCTGCCTCATTTTGCTAGACCACGCTCTTCTGTGCGTCTTTAGTGCTTGCCAAACTGCTATGTGCGTGCTGCTGCTTCCATCTGACAAGGAGCACAGCCTTCTGACAGCAGCTTTCAACTTGCCTAAGAAAGAGCTTGGCCATTTAGATGTGATGCAAATCTGTGTGTGTTTAAGGTGCAAGTGCAATCTCCGGACAAAGGTGTTCTCCAGGTTCAGTTTCTATTTGCCAGACACATTGGAAATGTTTTCCTCTGGCATTCACGCCAAGAGTCGCAGATTGCCTAACCCAGGACCTCTGAGAATGGAGCGGCAAGATGAGTTCCGCTTTCGTCATAAAGAGTGCTCCAGAGTGCTTGTCACCGGGCACAAAGAATCGTGTGTGTGGGATAGTGAGCATTCACGCCTAGTGCTGGCAATGCACGAGCACTGCTAAAAGGCAAAGGAAGGCGCTTAGCATCCGGCTTGTGTGCAAAGCTTTCAGACTGCCAGAGGACCGCAGCTGTGGTAAGCCCATTGCTCATTTGACGTTAGATGTCGCCTGCAAGAACTTCACCCGCATCTGGTTTATGCTGCTACCTGTTGTTAGGCGACAACAAGGGCACATGTAGCAAATGCTTTTTCCTGTTTCATTTTACTAGACCACGCTCTTCTGTGGCTCTTTAGTGCTTGCCAAACTGCCCTGTGCGTGCTGCTGCTTCCATCTGACAAGGAACACAGCCTTCTGACAGCAGCTTTCAACTTGTCGAAGAAAGAGCTTGGGCATTTAGATGTGATGCAAATCTGTGTGTGTGTAAGGTGCAGGTGCAAGCTCCTGACAAAGGTGTTCTCCAGGTTCAGTTTCTCCCTGCCAGACACATTGGAAATGTTTTCCTCTATCATTCGCACCAAGAGTCGCAGATTACTTAACTCAGGAGCTCTGAGAATGGAGCGGCAAGAGGTGTTCCGCTTACGTCATAAACAGTGCTCCAGAGCGCTTAGCAACGGGCACAACGAAACGTGTGTGCGGGATAGTGACCATTCCCGCCTAGTGCTGGCAATGCACGAGCACTGCCGAAAGGCAAAGGAAGGCGCTTAGCGTCCGGCTTGTTCGCGAAGCTTTCAGACTGCCAGAGGACCGCAGCTGTGGTAAGCCCGCTTGCTCATTTGACATTAGATGTCGCCTGCAAGAACGTCACCCGCAAGAACTTCACCTGCATCTGGTTTATGCTGCTACCTGTTCTTAGGCGACACAAAGGGCACATGTAGCAAATGCTTTTTCCTGCCTCATTTTGCTAGACCACGCTCTTCTGTGCGTCTTTAGTGCTTGCCAAACTGCTATGTGCGTGCTGCTGCTTCCATCTGACAAGGAGCACAGCCTTCTGACAGCAGCTTTCAACTTGCTTAAGAAAGAGCTTGGCCATTTAGATGTGATGCAAATCTGTGTGTGTTTAAGGTGCAAGTGCAAGCTCCTGACAAAGGTTTTCTCCAGGTTCAGTTTCTCCCTGCCAGACACATTGGAAATGTTTTCCTCTGGCATTCGCAGCAAAAGTTGCAGATTACTTAACTCAGGAGCTCTGAGAATGGAGCGGCAAGAGGTGTTCCGCTTTCGTCATAAACAGTGCTCCAGAGCGCTTAGCAACGGGCACAACGAAACGTGTGTGCGGGATAGTGAGCATTCACGCCTAGTGCTGGCAAGGCACGAGCACTGCCAAAAGGCAAAGGAAGGCGCTTAGCATGCGGTTTGTGCGCAAAGCTTTCAGAGTGCCGGAGGACCGCAGCTGTGGTAAGCCCGCTTGCTCATTTGACGTTAGATGTCACCTGCAAGAACTTCACCCGCATCTGGTTTATGCTGCTACCTGTTGTTAGCCGACACGTAGCAAATGCTTTTTCCTGCCCCGTTTTGCTAGACCACGCTCTTCTGTGCGTCTTTAGTGCTTGCCAAACTGCTATGTGCGTGCTGCTGCTTCCATCTGACAAGGAGCACAGCCTTCTGACAGCAGCTTTCAACTTGTCGAAGAAAGAGCTTGGGCATTTAGATGTGATGCAAATCTGTGTGTGTGTAAGGTGCAGGTGCAAGCTCCGGACAAAGGTGTTCTCCAGGTTCAGTTTCTATTTGCCAGACACATTGGAAATGTTTTCCTCTGGCATTCACGCCAAGAGTCGCAGATTGCCTAACCCAGGACCTCTGAGAATGGAGCGGCAAGATGAGTTCCGCTTTCGTCATAAAGAGTGCTCCAGAGTGCTTGTCACCGGGCACAAAGAATCGTGTGTGTGGGATAGTGAGCATTCACGCCTAGTCCTGGCAATGCACGAGCACTGCCAAAAGGCAAAGGAAGGCGCTTAGCATGCGGCTTGTGCGCAAAGCTTCAGACTGCGGCGGGACCGTAGCTGTGGTAAGCCTGCTTGCTCATTTGACGTTAGATGTCGCCTGCAAGAACTTCACCCGCATCTGGTTTATGCTGCTACCTGTTGTTAGGTGACACGAAGGGCACATGTAGCAAATGCTTTTTCCTGCCCCGTTTTGCTAGACCACGCTCTTCTGTGGCTCTTTAGTGCTTGCCAAACTGCTATGTGCGTGCTGCTGCTTCCATCTGACAAGGAGCACAGCCTTCTGACAGCAGCTTTCAACTTGCCCAAAAAAGACCTTGGCCATTTAGATGTGCTGCAAATCTGTGTGTGTGTAAGGTGCAGGTGCCAGCTCCTGACAAAGGTGTTCTCTCCCTTCAGTTTCTATTTGCCAGACACATTGGAAATGTTTTCCTCTGGCATTCGTATCAAGAGTTGCAGATTGCTTAACTCAGGAGCTCTGAGAATGGAGCGGCAAGAGGTGTTCCGCTTTCGTCATAAACAGTGCTCCCGAGCGCTTAGCAAGGGGCACAACGAAACGTGTGTGCGGGATAGTGACCATTCCCGCCTAGTGCTGGCACTGCACGTACACTGCTAAAAGGCAAAGGAAGGCACTTAGCATGCGGCTTGTGCGCAAAGCTTTCAGACTGCCAGAGGACCGTAGCTGTGGGAAGCCGGCTTGCTCATTAGACGTTAGGTGTCACCTGCAAGAACTTCACCCGCATCTGGTTTATGCTGCTACCTGTTGTTAGGCGACACGTAACAAATGCTTTTTCCTGCCCCATTTTGCTAGACCACGCTCTTCTGTGGCTCTTTAGTGCTTGCCAAACTGCTATGTGCGTGCTGCTGCTTCCATCTGACAAGGAGCACAGCCTTCTGACAGCAGCTTTCAACTTGTCGAAGAAAGAGCTTGGCCATTTAGATGTGATGCAAATCTGTGTGTGTGTAAGGTGCAGGTGCAAGCTCCTGACAAAGGTGTTCTCCAGGTTCAGTTTCTCCCTGCCAGACACATTGGAAAGGTTTTCCTCTGGCATTCACGCCTAGAGTTGCAGATTGCTTAACCCAGGAGCTCTGAGAATGGAGCGGCAAGAGGTGTTCCTCTTTCGTCATAAACAGTGCTCCAGAACGCTTGGCACCGAGCACAACGAATCGTGTGTGCAGGATAGTGACCATTTCCGCCTAGTGCTGGCAATGCACGAGCACTGCTAAAAGGCAGAGGAAGGCGCTTAGCATCCGGCTTGTGTGCAAAGCTTTCAGACTGCCAGAGGACCGCAGCTGTGGTAAGCCCATTGCTCATTTGACGTTAGATGTCGCCTGCAAGAACTTCACCCGCATCTGGTTTATGCTGCTACCTGTTGTTAGGCGACAACAAGGGCACATGTAGCAAATGCTTTTTCCTGTTTCATTTTACTAGACCACGCTCTTCTGTGGCTCTTTAGTGCTTGCCAAACTGCCCTGTGCGTGCTGCTGCTTCCATCTGACAAGGAACACAGCCTTCTGACAGCAGCTTTCAACTTGTCGAAGAAAGAGCTTGGGCATTTAGATGTGCTGCAAATCTGTGTGTGTGTAAGGTGCAGGTGCAAGCTCCTGACAAAGGTGTTCTCCAGGTTCAGTTTCTCCCTGCCAGACACATTGGAAATGTTTTCCTCTATCATTCGCACCAAGAGTCGCAGATTACTTAACTCAGGAGCTCTGAGAATGGAACGGCAAGAGGTGTTCCGCTTACGTCATAAACAGTGCTCCAGAGCGCTTAGCAACGGGCACAACGAAACGTGTGTGCGGGATAGTGACCATTCCCGCCTAGTGCTGGCAATGCACGAGCACTGCCGAAAGGCAAAGGAAGGCGCTTAGCGTCCGGCTTGTTCGCGAAGCTTTCAGACTGCCAGAGGACCGCAGCTGTGGTAAGCCCGCTTGCTCATTTGACATTAGATGTCGCCTGCAAGAACGTCACCCGCAAGAACTTCACCTGCATCTGGTTTATGCTGCTACCTGTTCTTAGGCGACACAAAGGGCACATGTAGCAAATGCTTTTTCCTGCCTCATTTTGCTAGACCACGCTCTTCTGTGCGTCTTTAGTGCTTGCCAAACTGCTATGTGCGTGCTGCTGCTTCCATCTGACAAGGAGCACAGCCTTCTGACAGCAGCTTTCAACTTGCCTAAGAAAGAGCTTGGCCATTTAGATGTGATGCAAATCTGTGTGTGTTTAAGGTGCAAGTGCAAGCTCCTGACAAAGGTTTTCTCCAGGTTCAGTTTCTCCCTGCCAGACACATTGGAAATGTTTTCCTCTGGCATTCGCAGCAAAAGTTGCAGATTACTTAACTCAGGAGCTCTGAGAATGGAGCGGCAAGAGGTGTTCCGCTTTCGTCATAAACAGTGCTCCAGAGCGCTTAGCAACGGGCACAACGAAACGTGTGTGCGGGATAGTGAGCATTCACGCCTAGTGCTGGCAAGGCACGAGCACTGCCAAAAGGCAAAGGAAGGCGCTTAGCATGCGGTTTGTGCGCAAAGCTTTCAGAGTGCCGGAGGACCGCAGCTGTGGTAAGCCCGCTTGCTCATTTGACGTTAGATGTCACCTGCAAGAACTTCACCCGCATCTGGTTTATGCTGCTACCTGTTGTTAGCCGACACGTAGCAAATGCTTTTTCCTGCCCCGTTTTGCTAGACCACGCTCTTCTGTGCGTCTTTAGTGCTTGCCAAACTGCTATGTGCGTGCTGCTGCTTCCATCTGACAAGGAGCACAGCCTTCTGACAGCAGCTTTCAACTTGTCGAAGAAAGAGCTTGGGCATTTAGATGTGATGCAAATCTGTGTGTGTGTAAGGTGCAGGTGCAAGCTCCGGACAAAGGTGTTCTCTCCCTTCAGTTTCTATTTGCCAGACACATTGGAAATGTTTTCCTCTGGCATTCACGCCAAGAGTCGCAGATTGCCTAACCCAGGACCTCTGAGAATGGAGCGGCAAGATGAGTTCCGCTTTCGTCATAAAGAGTGCTCCAGAGTGCTTGTCACCGGGCACAAAGAATCGTGTGTGTGGGATAGTGAGCATTCACGCCTAGTCCTGGCAATGCACGAGCACTGCCAAAAGGCAAAGGAAGGCGCTTAGCATGCGGCTTGTGCGCAAAGCTTCAGACTGCGGCGGGACCGTAGCTGTGGTAAGCCTGCTTGCTCATTTGACGTTAGATGTCGCCTGCAAGAACTTCACCCGCATCTGGTTTATGCTGCTACCTGTTGTTAGGTGACACGAAGGGCACATGTAGCAAATGCTTTTTCCTGCCCCGTTTTGCTAGACCACGCTCTTCTGTGGCTCTTTAGTGCTTGCCAAACTGCTATGTGCGTGCTGCTGCTTCCATCTGACAAGGAGCACAGGCTTCTGACAGCAGCTTTCAACTTGCCCAAAAAAGACCTTGGCCATTTAGATGTGCTGCAAATCTGTGTGTGTGTAAGGTGCAGGTGCCAGCTCCTGACAAAGGTGTTCTCTCCCTTCAGTTTCTATTTGCCAGACACATTGGAAATGTTTTCCTCTGGCATTCGTATCAAGAGTTGCAGATTGCTTAACTCAGGAGCTCTGAGAATGGAGCGGCAAGAGGTGTTCCGCTTTCGTCATAAACAGTGCTCCCGAGCGCTTAGCAAGGGGCACAACGAAACGTGTGTGCGGGATAGTGACCATTCCCGCCTAGTGCTGGCACTGCACGTACACTGCTAAAAGGCAAAGGAAGGCACTTAGCATGCGGCTTGTGCGCAAAGCTTTCAGACTGCCAGAGGACCGTAGCTGTGGGAAGCCGGCTTGCTCATTAGACGTTAGGTGTCACCTGCAAGAACTTCACCCGCATCTGGTTTATGCTGCTACCTGTTGTTAGGCGACACGTAACAAATGCTTTTTCCTGCCCCATTTTGCTAGACCACGCTCTTCTGTGGCTCTTTAGTGCTTGCCAAACTGCTATGTGCGTGCTGCTGCTTCCATCTGACAAGGAGCACAGCCTTCTGACAGCAGCTTTCAACTTGTCGAAGAAAGAGCTTGGCCATTTAGATGTGATGCAAATCTGTGTGTGTGTAAGGTGCAGGTGCAAGCTCCTGACAAAGGTGTTCTCCAGGTTCAGTTTCTCCCTGCCAGACACATTGGAAAGGTTTTCCTCTGGCATTCACGCCTAGAGTTGCAGATTGCTTAACCCAGGAGCTCTGAGAATGGAGCGGCAAGAGGTGTTCCTCTTTCGTCATAAACAGTGCTCCAGAACGCTTGGCACCGAGCACAACGAATCGTGTGTGCAGGATAGTGACCATTTCCGCCTAGTGCTGGCAATGCACGAGCACTGCTAAAAGGCAAAGGAAGGCGCTTAGCATCCGGCTTGTGTGCAAAGCTTTCAGACTGCCAGAGGACCGCAGCTGTGGTAAGCCCATTGCTCATTTGACGTTAGATGTCGCCTGCAAGAACTTCACCCGCATCTGGTTTATGCTGCTACCTGTTGTTAGGCGACAACAAGGGCACATGTAGCAAATGCTTTTTCCTGTTTCATTTTACTAGACCACGCTCTTCTGTGGCTCTTTAGTGCTTGCCAAACTGCCCTGTGCGTGCTGCTGCTTCCATCTGACAAGGAACACAGCCTTCTGACAGCAGCTTTCAACTTGTCGAAGAAAGAGCTTGGGCATTTAGATGTGCTGCAAATCTGTGTGTGTGTAAGGTGCAGGTGCAAGCTCCTGACAAAGGTGTTCTCCAGGTTCAGTTTCTCCCTGCCAGACACATTGGAAATGTTTTCCTCTATCATTCGCACCAAGAGTCGCAGATTACTTAACTCAGGAGCTCTGAGAATGGAACGGCAAGAGGTGTTCCGCTTACGTCATAAACAGTGCTCCAGAGCGCTTAGCAACGGGCACAACGAAACGTGTGTGCGGGATAGTGACCATTCCCGCCTAGTGCTGGCAATGCACGAGCACTGCCGAAAGGCAAAGGAAGGCGCTTAGCGTCCGGCTTGTTCGCGAAGCTTTCAGACTGCCAGAGGACCGCAGCTGTGGTAAGCCCGCTTGCTCATTTGACATTAGATGTCGCCTGCAAGAACGTCACCCGCAAGAACTTCACCTGCATCTGGTTTATGCTGCTACCTGTTCTTAGGCGACACAAAGGGCACATGTAGCAAATGCTTTTTCCTGCCTCATTTTGCTAGACCACGCTCTTCTGTGCGTCTTTAGTGCTTGCCAAACTGCTATGTGCGTGCTGCTGCTTCCATCTGACAAGGAGCACAGCCTTCTGACAGCAGCTTTCAACTTGCCTAAGAAAGAGCTTGGCCATTTAGATGTGATGCAAATCTGTGTGTGTTTAAGGTGCAAGTGCAAGCTCCTGACAAAGGTTTTCTCCAGGTTCAGTTTCTCCCTGCCAGACACATTGGAAATGTTTTCCTCTGGCATTCGCAGCAAAAGTTGCAGATTACTTAACTCAGGAGCTCTGAGAATGGAGCGGCAAGAGGTGTTCCGCTTTCGTCATAAACAGTGCTCCAGAGCGCTTAGCAACGGGCACAACGAAACGTGTGTGCGGGATAGTGAGCATTCACGCCTAGTGCTGGCAAGGCACGAGCACTGCCAAAAGGCAAAGGAAGGCGCTTAGCATGCGGTTTGTGCGCAAAGCTTTCAGAGTGCCGGAGGACCGCAGCTGTGGTAAGCCCGCTTGCTCATTTGACGTTAGATGTCACCTGCAAGAACTTCACCCGCATCTGGTTTATGCTGCTACCTGTTGTTAGCCGACACGTAGCAAATGCTTTTTCCTGCCCCGTTTTGCTAGACCACGCTCTTCTGTGCGTCTTTAGTGCTTGCCAAACTGCTATGTGCGTGCTGCTGCTTCCATCTGACAAGGAGCACAGCCTTCTGACAGCAGCTTTCAACTTGTCGAAGAAAGAGCTTGGGCATTTAGATGTGATGCAAATCTGTGTGTGTGTAAGGTGCAGGTGCAAGCTCCGGACAAAGGTGTTCTCTCCCTTCAGTTTCTATTTGCCAGACACATTGGAAATGTTTTCCTCTGGCATTCACGCCAAGAGTCGCAGATTGCCTAACCCAGGACCTCTGAGAATGGAGCGGCAAGATGAGTTCCGCTTTCGTCATAAAGAGTGCTCCAGAGTGCTTGTCACCGGGCACAAAGAATCGTGTGTGTGGGATAGTGAGCATTCACGCCTAGTCCTGGCAATGCACGAGCACTGCCAAAAGGCAAAGGAAGGCGCTTAGCATGCGGCTTGTGCGCAAAGCTTCAGACTGCGGCGGGACCGTAGCTGTGGTAAGCCTGCTTGCTCATTTGACGTTAGATGTCGCCTGCAAGAACTTCACCCGCATCTGGTTTATGCTGCTACCTGTTGTTAGGTGACACGAAGGGCACATGTAGCAAATGCTTTTTCCTGCCCCGTTTTGCTAGACCACGCTCTTCTGTGGCTCTTTAGTGCTTGCCAAACTGCTATGTGCGTGCTGCTGCTTCCATCTGACAAGGAGCACAGGCTTCTGACAGCAGCTTTCAACTTGCCCAAAAAAGACCTTGGCCATTTAGATGTGCTGCAAATCTGTGTGTGTGTAAGGTGCAGGTGCCAGCTCCTGACAAAGGTGTTCTCTCCCTTCAGTTTCTATTTGCCAGACACATTGGAAATGTTTTCCTCTGGCATTCGTATCAAGAGTTGCAGATTGCTTAACTCAGGAGCTCTGAGAATGGAGCGGCAAGAGGTGTTCCGCTTTCGTCATAAACAGTGCTCCCGAGCGCTTAGCAAGGGGCACAACGAAACGTGTGTGCGGGATAGTGACCATTCCCGCCTAGTGCTGGCACTGCACGTACACTGCTAAAAGGCAAAGGAAGGCACTTAGCATGCGGCTTGTGCGCAAAGCTTTCAGACTGCCAGAGGACCGTAGCTGTGGGAAGCCGGCTTGCTCATTAGACGTTAGGTGTCACCTGCAAGAACTTCACCCGCATCTGGTTTATGCTGCTACCTGTTGTTAGGCGACACGTAACAAATGCTTTTTCCTGCCCCATTTTGCTAGACCACGCTCTTCTGTGGCTCTTTAGTGCTTGCCAAACTGCTATGTGCGTGCTGCTGCTTCCATCTGACAAGGAGCACAGCCTTCTGACAGCAGCTTTCAACTTGTCGAAGAAAGAGCTTGGCCATTTAGATGTGATGCAAATCTGTGTGTGTGTAAGGTGCAGGTGCAAGCTCCTGACAAAGGTGTTCTCCAGGTTCAGTTTCTCCCTGCCAGACACATTGGAAAGGTTTTCCTCTGGCATTCACGCCTAGAGTTGCAGATTGCTTAACCCAGGAGCTCTGAGAATGGAGCGGCAAGAGGTGTTCCTCTTTCGTCATAAACAGTGCTCCAGAACGCTTGGCACCGAGCACAACGAATCGTGTGTGCAGGATAGTGACCATTTCCGCCTAGTGCTGGCAATGCACGAGCACTGCTAAAAGGCAAAGGAAGGCGCTTAGCATCCGGCTTGTGTGCAAAGCTTTCAGACTGCCAGAGGACCGCAGCTGTGGTAAGCCCATTGCTCATTTGACGTTAGATGTCGCCTGCAAGAACTTCACCCGCATCTGGTTTATGCTGCTACCTGTTGTTAGGCGACAACAAGGGCACATGTAGCAAATGCTTTTTCCTGTTTCATTTTACTAGACCACGCTCTTCTGTGGCTCTTTAGTGCTTGCCAAACTGCCCTGTGCGTGCTGCTGCTTCCATCTGACAAGGAACACAGCCTTCTGACAGCAGCTTTCAACTTGTCGAAGAAAGAGCTTGGGCATTTAGATGTGCTGCAAATCTGTGTGTGTGTAAGGTGCAGGTGCAAGCTCCTGACAAAGGTGTTCTCCAGGTTCAGTTTCTCCCTGCCAGACACATTGGAAATGTTTTCCTCTATCATTCGCACCAAGAGTCGCAGATTACTTAACTCAGGAGCTCTGAGAATGGAACGGCAAGAGGTGTTCCGCTTACGTCATAAACAGTGCTCCAGAGCGCTTAGCAACGGGCACAACGAAACGTGTGTGCGGGATAGTGACCATTCCCGCCTAGTGCTGGCAATGCACGAGCACTGCCGAAAGGCAAAGGAAGGCGCTTAGCGTCCGGCTTGTTCGCGAAGCTTTCAGACTGCCAGAGGACCGCAGCTGTGGTAAGCCCGCTTGCTCATTTGACATTAGATGTCGCCTGCAAGAACGTCACCCGCAAGAACTTCACCTGCATCTGGTTTATGCTGCTACCTGTTCTTAGGCGACACAAAGGGCACATGTAGCAAATGCTTTTTCCTGCCTCATTTTGCTAGACCACGCTCTTCTGTGCGTCTTTAGTGCTTGCCAAACTGCTATGTGCGTGCTGCTGCTTCCATCTGACAAGGAGCACAGCCTTCTGACAGCAGCTTTCAACTTGCCTAAGAAAGAGCTTGGCCATTTAGATGTGATGCAAATCTGTGTGTGTTTAAGGTGCAAGTGCAAGCTCCTGACAAAGGTTTTCTCCAGGTTCAGTTTCTCCCTGCCAGACACATTGGAAATGTTTTCCTCTGGCATTCGCAGCAAAAGTTGCAGATTACTTAACTCAGGAGCTCTGAGAATGGAGCGGCAAGAGGTGTTCCGCTTTCGTCATAAACAGTGCTCCAGAGCGCTTAGCAACGGGCACAACGAAACGTGTGTGCGGGATAGTGAGCATTCACGCCTAGTGCTGGCAAGGCACGAGCACTGCCAAAAGGCAAAGGAAGGCGCTTAGCATGCGGTTTGTGCGCAAAGCTTTCAGAGTGCCGGAGGACCGCAGCTGTGGTAAGCCCGCTTGCTCATTTGACGTTAGATGTCACCTGCAAGAACTTCACCCGCATCTGGTTTATGCTGCTACCTGTTGTTAGCCGACACGTAGCAAATGCTTTTTCCTGCCCCGTTTTGCTAGACCACGCTCTTCTGTGCGTCTTTAGTGCTTGCCAAACTGCTATGTGCGTGCTGCTGCTTCCATCTGACAAGGAGCACAGCCTTCTGACAGCAGCTTTCAACTTGTCGAAGAAAGAGCTTGGGCATTTAGATGTGATGCAAATCTGTGTGTGTGTAAGGTGCAGGTGCAAGCTCCGGACAAAGGTGTTCTCTCCCTTCAGTTTCTATTTGCCAGACACATTGGAAATGTTTTCCTCTGGCATTCACGCCAAGAGTCGCAGATTGCCTAACCCAGGACCTCTGAGAATGGAGCGGCAAGATGAGTTCCGCTTTCGTCATAAAGAGTGCTCCAGAGTGCTTGTCACCGGGCACAAAGAATCGTGTGTGTGGGATAGTGAGCATTCACGCCTAGTCCTGGCAATGCACGAGCACTGCCAAAAGGCAAAGGAAGGCGCTTAGCATGCGGCTTGTGCGCAAAGCTTCAGACTGCGGCGGGACCGTAGCTGTGGTAAGCCTGCTTGCTCATTTGACGTTAGATGTCGCCTGCAAGAACTTCACCCGCATCTGGTTTATGCTGCTACCTGTTGTTAGGTGACACGAAGGGCACATGTAGCAAATGCTTTTTCCTGCCCCGTTTTGCTAGACCACGCTCTTCTGTGGCTCTTTAGTGCTTGCCAAACTGCTATGTGCGTGCTGCTGCTTCCATCTGACAAGGAGCACAGGCTTCTGACAGCAGCTTTCAACTTGCCCAAAAAAGACCTTGGCCATTTAGATGTGCTGCAAATCTGTGTGTGTGTAAGGTGCAGGTGCCAGCTCCTGACAAAGGTGTTCTCTCCCTTCAGTTTCTATTTGCCAGACACATTGGAAATGTTTTCCTCTGGCATTCGTATCAAGAGTTGCAGATTGCTTAACTCAGGAGCTCTGAGAATGGAGCGGCAAGAGGTGTTCCGCTTTCGTCATAAACAGTGCTCCCGAGCGCTTAGCAAGGGGCACAACGAAACGTGTGTGCGGGATAGTGACCATTCCCGCCTAGTGCTGGCACTGCACGTACACTGCTAAAAGGCAAAGGAAGGCACTTAGCATGCGGCTTGTGCGCAAAGCTTTCAGACTGCCAGAGGACCGTAGCTGTGGGAAGCCGGCTTGCTCATTAGACGTTAGGTGTCACCTGCAAGAACTTCACCCGCATCTGGTTTATGCTGCTACCTGTTGTTAGGCGACACGTAACAAATGCTTTTTCCTGCCCCATTTTGCTAGACCACGCTCTTCTGTGGCTCTTTAGTGCTTGCCAAACTGCTATGTGCGTGCTGCTGCTTCCATCTGACAAGGAGCACAGCCTTCTGACAGCAGCTTTCAACTTGTCGAAGAAAGAGCTTGGCCATTTAGATGTGATGCAAATCTGTGTGTGTGTAAGGTGCAGGTGCAAGCTCCTGACAAAGGTGTTCTCCAGGTTCAGTTTCTCCCTGCCAGACACATTGGAAAGGTTTTCCTCTGGCATTCACGCCTAGAGTTGCAGATTGCTTAACCCAGGAGCTCTGAGAATGGAGCGGCAAGAGGTGTTCCTCTTTCGTCATAAACAGTGCTCCAGAACGCTTGGCACCGAGCACAACGAATCGTGTGTGCAGGATAGTGACCATTTCCGCCTAGTGCTGGCAATGCACGAGCACTGCTAAAAGGCAAAGGAAGGCGCTTAGCATCCGGCTTGTGTGCAAAGCTTTCAGACTGCCAGAGGACCGCAGCTGTGGTAAGCCCATTGCTCATTTGACGTTAGATGTCGCCTGCAAGAACTTCACCCGCATCTGGTTTATGCTGCTACCTGTTGTTAGGCGACAACAAGGGCACATGTAGCAAATGCTTTTTCCTGTTTCATTTTACTAGACCACGCTCTTCTGTGGCTCTTTAGTGCTTGCCAAACTGCCCTGTGCGTGCTGCTGCTTCCATCTGACAAGGAACACAGCCTTCTGACAGCAGCTTTCAACTTGTCGAAGAAAGAGCTTGGGCATTTAGATGTGCTGCAAATCTGTGTGTGTGTAAGGTGCAGGTGCAAGCTCCTGACAAAGGTGTTCTCCAGGTTCAGTTTCTCCCTGCCAGACACATTGGAAATGTTTTCCTCTATCATTCGCACCAAGAGTCGCAGATTACTTAACTCAGGAGCTCTGAGAATGGAACGGCAAGAGGTGTTCCGCTTACGTCATAAACAGTGCTCCAGAGCGCTTAGCAACGGGCACAACGAAACGTGTGTGCGGGATAGTGACCATTCCCGCCTAGTGCTGGCAATGCACGAGCACTGCCGAAAGGCAAAGGAAGGCGCTTAGCGTCCGGCTTGTTCGCGAAGCTTTCAGACTGCCAGAGGACCGCAGCTGTGGTAAGCCCGCTTGCTCATTTGACATTAGATGTCGCCTGCAAGAACGTCACCCGCAAGAACTTCACCTGCATCTGGTTTATGCTGCTACCTGTTCTTAGGCGACACAAAGGGCACATGTAGCAAATGCTTTTTCCTGCCTCATTTTGCTAGACCACGCTCTTCTGTGCGTCTTTAGTGCTTGCCAAACTGCTATGTGCGTGCTGCTGCTTCCATCTGACAAGGAGCACAGCCTTCTGACAGCAGCTTTCAACTTGCCTAAGAAAGAGCTTGGCCATTTAGATGTGATGCAAATCTGTGTGTGTTTAAGGTGCAAGTGCAAGCTCCTGACAAAGGTTTTCTCCAGGTTCAGTTTCTCCCTGCCAGACACATTGGAAATGTTTTCCTCTGGCATTCGCAGCAAAAGTTGCAGATTACTTAACTCAGGAGCTCTGAGAATGGAGCGGCAAGAGGTGTTCCGCTTTCGTCATAAACAGTGCTCCAGAGCGCTTAGCAACGGGCACAACGAAACGTGTGTGCGGGATAGTGAGCATTCACGCCTAGTGCTGGCAAGGCACGAGCACTGCCAAAAGGCAAAGGAAGGCGCTTAGCATGCGGTTTGTGCGCAAAGCTTTCAGAGTGCCGGAGGACCGCAGCTGTGGTAAGCCCGCTTGCTCATTTGACGTTAGATGTCACCTGCAAGAACTTCACCCGCATCTGGTTTATGCTGCTACCTGTTGTTAGCCGACACGTAGCAAATGCTTTTTCCTGCCCCGTTTTGCTAGACCACGCTCTTCTGTGCGTCTTTAGTGCTTGCCAAACTGCTATGTGCGTGCTGCTGCTTCCATCTGACAAGGAGCACAGCCTTCTGACAGCAGCTTTCAACTTGTCGAAGAAAGAGCTTGGGCATTTAGATGTGATGCAAATCTGTGTGTGTGTAAGGTGCAGGTGCAAGCTCCGGACAAAGGTGTTCTCCAGGTTCAGTTTCTATTTGCCAGACACATTGGAAATGTTTTCCTCTGGCATTCACGCCAAGAGTCGCAGATTGCCTAACCCAGGACCTCTGAGAATGGAGCGGCAAGATGAGTTCCGCTTTCGTCATAAAGAGTGCTCCAGAGTGCTTGTCACCGGGCACAAAGAATCGTGTGTGTGGGATAGTGAGCATTCACGCCTAGTCCTGGCAATGCACGAGCACTGCCAAAAGGCAAAGGAAGGCGCTTAGCATGCGGCTTGTGCGCAAAGCTTCAGACTGCGGCGGGACCGTAGCTGTGGTAAGCCTGCTTGCTCATTTGACGTTAGATGTCGCCTGCAAGCACTTCACCCGCATCTGGTTTATGCTGCTACCTGTTGTTAGGTGACACGAAGGGCACATGTAGCAAATGCTTTTTCCTGCCCCGTTTTGCTAGACCACGCTCTTCTGTGGCTCTTTAGTGCTTGCCAAACTGCTATGTGTGTGCTGCTGCTTCCATCTGACAAGGAGCACAGCCTTCTGACAGCAGCTTTCAACTTGCCCAAAAAAGACCTTGGCCATTTAGATGTGCTGCAAATCTGTGTGTGTGTAAGGTGCAGGTGCCAGCTCCTGACAAAGGTGTTCTCTCCCTTCAGTTTCTATTTGCCAGACACATTGGAAATGTTTTCCTCTGGCATTCGTATCAAGAGTTGCAGATTGCTTAACTCAGGAGCTCTGAGAATGGAGCGGCAAGAGGTGTTCCGCTTTCGTCATAAACAGTGCTCCCGAGCGCTTAGCAAGGGGCACAACGAAACGTGTGTGCGGGATAGTGACCATTCCCGCCTAGTGCTGGCACTGCACGTACACTGCCAAAAGGCAAAGGAAGGCACTTAGCATGCGGCTTGTGCGCAAAGCTTTCAGACTGCGGCAGGACCGTAGCTGTGGGAAGCCGGCTTGCTCATTAGACGTTAGGTGTCACCTGCAAGAACTTCACCCGCATCTGGTTTATGCTGCTACCTGTTGTTAGGCGACACGTAACAAATGCTTTTTCCTGCCCCATTTTGCTAGACCACGCTCTTCTGTGGCTCTTTAGTGCTTGCCAAACTGCTATGTGCGTGCTGCTGCTTCCATCTGACAAGGAGCACAGCCTTCTGACAGCAGCTTTCAACTTGTCGAAGAAAGAGCTTGGCCATTTAGATGTGATGCAAATCTGTGTGTGTGTAAGGTGCAGGTGCAAGCTCCTGACAAAGGTGTTCTCCAGGTTCAGTTTCTCCCTGCCAGACACATTGGAAAGGTTTTCCTCTGGCATTCACGCCTAGAGTTGCAGATTGCTTAACCCAGGAGCTCTGAGAATGGAGCGGCAAGAGGTGTTCCTCTTTCGTCATAAACAGTGCTCCAGAACGCTTGGCACCGAGCACAACGAATCGTGTGTGCAGGATAGTGACCATTTCCGCCTAGTGCTGGCAATGCACGAGCACTGCTAAAAGGCAAAGGAAGGCGCTTAGCATCCGGCTTGTGTGCAAAGCTTTCAGACTGCCAGAGGACCGCAGCTGTGGTAAGCCCATTGCTCATTTGACGTTAGATGTCGCCTGCAAGAACTTCACCCGCATCTGGTTTATGCTGCTACCTGTTGTTAGGCGACAACAAGGGCACATGTAGCAAATGCTTTTTCCTGTTTCATTTTACTAGACCACGCTCTTCTGTGGCTCTTTAGTGCTTGCCAAACTGCCCTGTGCGTGCTGCTGCTTCCATCTGACAAGGAACACAGCCTTCTGACAGCAGCTTTCAACTTGTCGAAGAAAGAGCTTGGGCATTTAGATGTGCTGCAAATCTCTGTGTGTGTAAGGTGCAGGTGCAAGCTCCTGACAAAGGTGTTCTCCAGGTTCAGTTTCTCCCTGCCAGACACATTGGAAATGTTTTCCTCTATCATTCGCACCAAGAGTCGCAGATTACTTAACTCAGGAGCTCTGAGAATGGAACGGCAAGAGGTGTTCTGCTTACGTCATAAACAGTGCTCCAGAGCGCTTAGCAACGGGCACAACGAAACGTGTGTGCGGGATAGTGACCATTCCCGCCTAGTGCTGGCAATGCACGAGCACTGCCGAAAGGCAAAGGAAGGCGCTTAGCGTCCGGCTTGTTCGCGAAGCTTTCAGACTGCCAGAGGACCGCAGCTGTGGTAAGCCCGCTTGCTCATTTGACATTAGATGTCGCCTGCAAGAACGTCACCCGCAAGAACTTCACCTGCATCTGGTTTATGCTGCTACCTGTTCTTAGGCGACACAAAGGGCACATGTAGCAAATGCTTTTTCCTGCCTCATTTTGCTAGACCACGCTCTTCTGTGCGTCTTTAGTGCTTGCCAAACTGCTATGTGCGTGCTGCTGCTTCCATCTGACAAGGAGCACAGCCTTCTGACAGCAGCTTTCAACTTGCCTAAGAAAGAGCTTGGCCATTTAGATGTGATGCAAATCTGTGTGTGTTTAAGGTGCAAGTGCAAGCTCCTGACAAATGTTTTCTCCAGGTTCAGTTTCTCCCTGCCAGACACATTGGAAATGTTTTCCTCTGGCATTCGCAGCAAAAGTTGCAGATTACTTAACTCAGGAGCTCTGAGAATGGAGCGGCAAGAGGTGTTCCGCTTTCGTCATAAACAGTGCTCCAGAGCGCTTAGCAACGGGCACAACGAAACGTGTGTGCGGGATAGTGACCATCCCCGCCTAGTGCTGGCAATGCACGAGCACAGCCAAAAGGCAAAGGAAGGCGCTTAGCATGCGGTTTGTGCGCAAAGCTATCAGAGTGCCGGAGGACCGCAGCTGTGGTAAGCCCGCTTGCTCATTTGACGTTAGATGTCACCTGCAAGAACTTCACCCGCATCTGGTTTATGCTGCTACCTGTTGTTAGGCGACACGTAGCAAATGTTTTTTCCTGCCCCGTTTTGCTAGACCACGCTCTTCTGTGCGTCTTTAGTGCTTGCCAAACTGCTATGTGCGTGCTGCTGCTTCCATCTGACAAGGAGCACAGCTTTCTGACAGCAGCTTTCAACTTGTCGAAGAAAGAGCTTGGGCATTTAGATGTGATGCAAATCTGTGTGTGTGTAAGGTGCAGGTGCAAGCTCCGGACAAAGGTGTTCTCCAGGTTCAGTTTCTCCCTGCCAGACACATTGGAAATGTTTTCCTCTGGCATTCACGCCAAGAGTCGCAGATTGCCTAACCCAGGACCTCTGAGAATGGAGCGGCAAGATGAGTTCCGCTTTCGTCATAAAGAGTGCTCCAGAGTGCTTGTCACCGGGCACAAAGAATCGTGTGTGTGGGATAGTGAGCATTCACGCCTAGTCCTGGCAATGCACGAGCACTGCCAAAAGGCAAAGGAAGGCGCTTAGCATGCGGCTTGTGCGCAAAGCTTCAGACTGCGGCGGGACCGTAGCTGTGGTAAGCCTGCTTGCTCATTTGACGTTAGATGTCACCTGCAAGAACTTCACCCGCATCTGGTTTATGCTGCTACCTGTTGTTAGGTGACACGAAGGGCACATGTAGCAAATGCTTTTTCCTGCCCCGTTTTGCTAGACCACGCTCTTCTGTGGCTCTTTAGTGCTTGCCAAACTGCTATGTGTGTGCTGCTGCTTCCATCTGACAAGGAGCACAGCCTTCTGACAGCAGCTTTCAACTTGCCCAAAAAAGACCTTGGCCATTTAGATGTGCTGCAAATCTGTGTGTGTGTAAGGTGCAGGTGCCAGCTCCTGACAAAGGTGTTCTCTCCCTTCAGTTTCTATTTGCCAGACACATTGGAAATGTTTTCCTCTGGCATTCGTATCAAGAGTTGCAGATTGCTTAACTCAGGAGCTCTGAGAATGGAGCGGCAAGAGGTGTTCCGCTTTCGTCATAAACAGTGCTCCCGAGCGCTTAGCAAGGGGCACAACGAAACGTGTGTGCGGGATAGTGACCATTCCCGCCTAGTGCTGGCACTGCACGTACACTGCCAAAAGGCAAAGGAAGGCACTTAGCATGCGGCTTGTGCGCAAAGCTTTCAGACTGCCAGAGGACCGTAGCTGTGGGAAGCCGGCTTGCTCATTAGACGTTAGGTGTCACCTGCAAGAACTTCACCCGCATCTGGTTTATGCTGCTACCTGTTGTTAGGCGACACGTAACAAATGCTTTTTCCTGCCCCATTTTGCTAGACCACGCTCTTCTGTGGCTCTTTAGTGCTTGCCAAACTGCTATGTGCGTGCTGCTGCTTCCATCTGACAAGGAGCACAGCCTTCTGACAGCAGCTTTCAACTTGTCGAAGAAAGAGCTTGGCCATTTAGATGTGATGCAAATCTGTGTGTGTGTAAGGTGCAGGTGCAAGCTCCTGACAAAGGTGTTCTCCAGGTTCAGTTTCTCCCTGCCAGACACATTGGAAAGGTTTTCCTCTGGCATTCACGCCTAGAGTTGCAGATTGCTTAACCCAGGAGCTCTGAGAATGGAGCGGCAAGAGGTGTTCCTCTTTCGTCATAAACAGTGCTCCAGAACGCTTGGCACCGAGCACAACGAATCGTGTGTGCAGGATAGTGACCATTTCCGCCTAGTGCTGGCAATGCACGAGCACTGCTAAAAGGCAAAGGAAGGCGCTTAGCATCCGGCTTGTGTGCAAAGCTTTCAGACTGCCAGAGGACCGCAGCTGTGGTAAGCCCATTGCTCATTTGACGTTAGATGTCGCCTGCAAGAACTTCACCCGCATCTGGTTTATGCTGCTACCTGTTGTTAGGCGACAACAAGGGCACATGTAGCAAATGCTTTTTCCTGTTTCATTTTACTAGACCACGCTCTTCTGTGGCTCTTTAGTGCTTGCCAAACTGCCCTGTGCGTGCTGCTGCTTCCATCTGACAAGGAACACAGCCTTCTGACAGCAGCTTTCAACTTGTCGAAGAAAGAGCTTGGGCATTTAGATGTGCTGCAAATCTGTGTGTGTGTAAGGTGCAGGTGCAAGCTCCTGACAAAGGTGTTCTCCAGGTTCAGTTTCTCCCTGCCAGACACATTGGAAATGTTTTCTTCTATCATTCGCACCAAGAGTCGTAGATTACTTAATTCAGGAGCTCTGAGAATGGAACGGCAAGAGGTGTTCCGCTTACGTCATAAACAGTGCTCCAGAGCGCTTAGCAACGGGCACAACGAAACGTGTGTGCGGGATAGTGAGCATTCCCGCCTAGTGCTGGCAATGCACGAGCACTGCCAAAAGGCAAAGGAAGGCACTTAGCATCCGACTTCTGCGCAAAGCTTTCAGACTGCCAGAGGACCGCAGCTGTGGTAAGCCCGCTTGCTCATTTGACATTAGATGTCGCCTGCAAGAACTTCACCTGCATCTGGTTTATGCTGCTAACTGTTGTTAGGTGACACGAAGGGCACCTGTAGCAAATGCTTTTTCCTGGCCCGTTTTGCTAGACCACGCTCTTCTGTGGCTCTTTAGTATTTGCCAAACTCCTATGTGCGTGCTGCTGCTTCCATCTGACAAGGAGCACAGCTTTCTGACAGCAGCTTTCAACTTGCCTAAGAACGAGCTTGGCCATTTAGATGTGATGCAAATCTGTGTGTGTGTCAAGTGCAGGTGCAACCTCCTGAGAAAGGTTTTCTCTCCCTTCAGTTTCTATTTGCCAGACACATTGGAAATGTTTTCCTCTGGCATTCGAATCAAGAGTTGCAGATTGCTTAACCCAGGAGCTCTGAGAATGGAGCGGCAAGAGGTGTTCCGCTTTCGTCATAAACAGTGCTCCAGAGCTATTGGGAACGGGCACAATGAATCGTGTGTGCGGGATAGTGACCATTAACGCTTAGTGCTGGCAATGCACGAGCACTGCCAAAAGTCAAAGGAAGGCACTTAGCATGCGGCTTGTGCGCAAAGCTTTCAGACTGCGGCGGGACCGTAGCTCTGGTAAGCCGGCTTGCTCATTAGACGTTAGGTGTCACCTGCAAGAACTTCACCCGCATCTGGTTTATGCTGCTACCTGTTGTTAGGCGACACGTAACAAATGCTTTTTCCTGCCCCGTTTTGCTAGACCACGCTCTTCTGTTGCTCTTTAGTGCTTGCCAAACTGCTATGTGCGTGCTGCTGCTTCCATCTGTCAAGGAACACAGCCTTCTGACAGCAGCTTTCAACTTGCCTAAGAAAGAGCTTGGCCATTTAGATGTGATGCAAATCTGTGTGTGTGTAAAGTGCAGGTGCAAGCTCCTGACAAAGGTTTTCTCCAGGTTCAGTTTCTCCCTGCCAGACACATTGGAAATGTTTTCCTCTATCATTCGCACCAAGAGTCGCAGATTACTTAACTCAGGAGCTCTGAGAATGGAACGGCAAGAGGTGTTCCGCTTACGCCATAAACAGTGCTCCAGAGCGCTTAGCAACGGGCACAACGAAACGTGTGTGCGGGATAGTGACCATTCCCGCCTAGTGCTGGCAAGGCACGAGCACTGCCGAAAGGCAAAGGAAGGCGCTTAGCATCCGGCTTGTTCGCGAAGCTTTCAGACTGCCAGAGGACCGCAGCTGTGGTAAGCCCGCTTGCTCATTTGACATTAGATGTCGCCTGCAAGAACGTCACCCGCAAGAACTTCACCTGCATCTGGTTTATGCTGCTACCTGTTCTTAGGCGACACAAAGGGCACATGTAGCAAATGCTTTTTCCTGCCTCATTTTGCTAGACCACGCTCTTCTGTGCGTCTTTAGTGCTTGCCAAACTGCTATGTGCGTGCTGCTGCTTCCATCTGACAAGGAGCACAGCCTTCTGACAGCAGCTTTCAACTTGCCTAAGAAAGAGCTTGGCCATTTAGATGTGATGCAAATCTGTGTGTGTTTAAGGTGCAAGTGCAAGCTCCTGACAAATGTTTTCTCCAGGTTCAGTTTCTCCCTGCCAGACACATTGGAAATGTTTTCCTCTGGCATTCGCAGCAAAAGTTGCAGATTACTTAACTCAGGAGCTCTGAGAATGGAGCGGCAAGAGGTGTTCCGCTTTCGTCATAAACAGTGCTCCAGAGCGCTTAGCAACGGGCACAACGAAACGTGTGTGCGGGATAGTGAGCATTCACGCCTAGTGCTGGCAAGGCACGAGCACTGTCAAAAGGCAAAGGAAGGCGCTTAGCATGCGGTTTGTGCGCAAAGCTTTCAGAGTGCCGGAGGACCGCAGCTGTGGTAAGCCCGCTTGCTCATTTGACGTTAGATGTCACCTGCAAGAACTTCACCCGCATCTGGTTTATGCTGCTACCTGTTGTTAGCCGACACGTAGCAAATGCTTTTTCCTGCCCCGTTTTGCTAGACCACGCTCTTCTGTGCGTCTTTAGTGCTTGCCAAACTGCTATGTGCGTGCTGCTGCTTCCATCTGACAAGGAGCACAGCCTTCTGACAGCAGCTTTCAACTTGTCGAAGAAAGAGCTTGGGCATTTAGATGTGATGCAAATCTGTGTGTGTGTAAGGTGCAGGTGCAAGCTCCGGACAAAGGTGTTCTCCAGGTTCAGTTTCTATTTGCCAGACACATTGGAAATGTTTTCCTCTGGCATTCACGCCAAGAGTCGCCGATTGCCTAACCCAGGACCTCTGAGAATGGAGCGGCAAGATGAGTTCCGCTTTCGTCATAAAGAGTGCTCCAGAGTGCTTGTCACCGGGCACAAAGAATCGTGTGTGTGGGATAGTGAGCATTCACGCCTAGTCCTGGCAATGCACGAGCACTGCCAAAAGGCAAAGGAAGGCGCTTAGCATGCGGCTTGTGCGCAAAGCTTCAGACTGCGGCGGGACCGTAGCTGTGGTAAGCCTGCTTGCTCATTTGACGTTAGATGTCACCTGCAAGAACTTCACCCACATCTGGTTTATGCTGCTACCTGTTGTTAGGTGACACGAAGGGCACATGTAGCAAATGCTTTTTCCTGCCCCGTTTTGCTAGACCACGCTCTTCTGTGGCTCTTTAGTGCTTGCCAAACTGCTATGTGTGTGCTGCTGCTTCCATCTGACAAGGAGCACAGCCTTCTGACAGCAGCTTTCAACTTGCCCAAAAAAGACCTTGGCCATTTAGATGTGCTGCAAATCTGTGTGTGTGTAAGGTGCAGGTGCCAGCTCCTGACAAAGGTGTTCTCTCCCTTCAGTTTCTATTTGCCAGACACATTGGAAATGTTTTCCTCTGGCATTCGTATCAAGAGTTGCAGATTGCTTAACTCAGGAGCTCTGAGAATGGAGCGGCAAGAGGTGTTCCGCTTTCGTCATAAACAGTGCTCCCGAGCGCTTAGCAAGGGGCACAACGAAACGTGTGTGCGGGATAGTGACCATTCCCGCCTAGTGCTGGCACTGCACGTACACTGCCAAAAGGCAAAGGAAGGCACTTAGCATGCGGCTTGTGCGCAAAGCTTTCAGACTGCGGCAGGACCGTAGCTGTGGGAAGCCGGCTTGCTCATTAGACGTTAGGTGTCACCTGCAAGAACTTCACCCGCATCTGGTTTATGCTGCTACCTGTTGTTAGGCGACACGTAACAAATGCTTTTTCCTGCCCCGTTTTGCTAGACCACGCTCTTCTGTGGCTCTTTAGTGCTTGCCAAACTGCCCTGTGCGTGCTGCTGCTTCCATCTGACAAGGAACACAGCCTTCTGACAGCAGCTTTCAACTTGTCGAAGAAAGAGCTTGGCCATTTAGATGTGATGCAAATCTGTGTGTGTGTAAGGTGCAGGTGCAAGCTCCTGACAAAGGTGTTCTCCAGGTTCAGTTTCTCCCTGCCAGACACATTGGAAAGGTTTTCCTCTGGCATTCACGCCTAGAGTTGCAGATTGCTTAACCCAGGAGCTCTGAGAATGGAGCGGCAAGAGGTGTTCCTCTTTCGTCATAAACAGTGCTCCAGAACGCTTGGCACCGAGCACAACGAATCGTGTGTGCAGGATAGTGACCATTCCCGCCTAGTGCTGGCAATGCACGAGCACTGCTAAAAGGCAAAGGAAGGCGCTTAGCATCCGGCTTGTGCGCAAAGCTTTCAGACTGCCAGAGGACCGCAGCTGTGGTAAGCCAGCTTGCTCATTTGAGGTTAGATGTCACCTGTAAGAACTTCACCCGCATCTGGTTTATGCTGCTACCTGTTGTTAGGCGACACAAAGGGCACATGTAGCAAATGCTTTTTCCTGTTTCATTTTGCTAGACCACGCTCTTCTGTGGCACTTTAGTGCTTGCCAAACTCCTATGTGCGTGCTGCTGCTTCCATCTGACAAGGAGCACAGCCTTCTGACAGCAGCTTTCAACTTGTCGAAGAAAGAGCTTGGGCATTTAGATGTGCTGCAAATCTGTGTGTGTGTAAGGTGCAGGTGCAAGCTCCTGACAAAGGTGTTCTCCAGGTTCAGTTTCTCCCTGCCAGACACATTGGAAATGTTTTCTTCTATCATTCGCACCAAGAGTCGTAGATTACTTAATTCAGGAGCTCTGAGAATGGAACGGCAAGAGGTGTTCCGCTTACGTCATAAACAGTGCTCCAGAGCGCTTAGCAACGGGCACAACGAAACGTGTGTGCGGGATAGTGAGCATTCCCGCCTAGTGCTGGCAATGCACGAGCACTGCCAAAAGGCAAAGGAAGGCACTTAGCATCCGACTTCTGCGCAAAGCTTTCAGACTGCCAGAGGACCGCAGCTGTGGTAAGCCCGCTTGCTCATTTGACATTAGATGTCGCCTGCAAGAACTTCACCTGCATCTGGTTTATGCTGCTAACTGTTGTTAGGTGACACGAAGGGCACCTGTAGCAAATGCTTTTTCCTGGCCCGTTTTGCTAGACCACGCTCTTCTGTGGCTCTTTAGTATTTGCCAAACTCCTATGTGCGTGCTGCTGCTTCCATCTGACAAGGAGCACAGCCTTCTGACAGCAGCTTTCAACTTGCCTAAGAACGAGCTTGGCCATTTAGATGTGATGCAAATCTGTGTGTGTGTCAAGTGCAGGTGCAACCTCCTGAGAAAGGTTTTCTCTCCCTTCAGTTTCTATTTGCCAGACACATTGGAAATGTTTTCCTCTGGCATTCGAATCAAGAGTTGCAGATTGCTTAACCCAGGAGCTCTGAGAATGGAGCGGCAAGAGGTGTTCCGCTTTCGTCATAAACAGTGCTCCAGAGCTATTGGGAACGGGCACAATGAATCGTGTGCGCGGGATAGTGACCATTAACGCTTAGTGCTGGCAATGCACGAGCACTGCCAAAAGTCAAAGGAAGGCACTTAGCATGCGGCTTGTGCGCAAAGCTTTCAGACTGCGGCGGGACCGTAGCTCTGGTAAGCCGGCTTGCTCATTAGACGTTAGGTGTCACCTGCAAGAACTTCACCCGCATCTGGTTTATGCTGCTACCTGTTGTTAGGCGACACGTAACAAATGCTTTTTCCTGCCCCGTTTTGCTAGACCACGCTCTTCTGTTGCTCTTTAGTGCTTGCCAAACTGCTATGTGCGTGCTGCTGCTTCCATCTGTCAAGGAACACAGCCTTCTGACAGCAGCTTTCAACTTGCCTAAGAAAGAGCTTGGCCATTTTGATGTGATGCAAATCTGTGTGTGTGTAAGGTGCAGGTGCAAGCTCCTGACAAAGGTTTTCTCCAGGTTCAGTTTCTATTTGCCAGACACATTGGAAATGTTTTCCTCTGGCATTCACGCCAAGAGTCGCAGATTACTTAACTCAGGAGCTCTGAGAATGGAACGGCAAGAGGTGTTCCGCTTACGCCATAAACAGTGCTCCAGAGCGCTTAGCAACGGGCACAACGAAACGTGTGTGCGGGATAGTGACCATTCCCGCATAGTGCTGGCAAGGCACGAGCACTGCCGAAAGGCAAAGGAAGGCGCTTAGCATCCGGCTTGTTCGCGAAGCTTTCAGACTGCCAGAGGACCGCAGCTGTGGTAAGCCCGCTTGCTCATTTGACATTAGATGTCGCCTGCAAGAACGTCACCCGCAAGAACTTCACCTGCATCTGGTTTATGCTGCTACCTGTTCTTAGGCGACACAAAGGGCACATGTAGCAAATGCTTTTTCCTGCCTCATTTTGCTAGACCACGCTCTTCTGTGCGTCTTTAGTGCTTGCCAAACTGCTATGTGCGTGCTGCTGCTTCCATCTGACAAGGAGCACAGCCTTCTGACAGCAGCTTTCAACTTGCCTAAGAAAGAGCTTGGCCATTTAGATGTGATGCAAATCTGTGTGTGTTTAAGGTGCAAGTGCAAGCTCCTGACAAATGTTTTCTCCAGGTTCAGTTTCTCCCTGCCAGACACATTGGAAATGTTTTCCTCTGGCATTCGCAGCAAAAGTTGCAGATTACTTAACTCAGGAGCTCTGAGAATGGAGCGGCAAGAGGTGTTCCGCTTTCGTCATAAACAGTGCTCCAGAGCGCTTAGCAACGGGCACAACGAAACGTGTGTGCGGGATAGTGAGCATTCACGCCTAGTGCTGGCAAGGCACGAGCACTGTCAAAAGGCAAAGGAAGGCGCTTAGCATGCGGTTTGTGCGCAAAGCTTTCAGAGTGCCGGAGGACCGCAGCTGTGGTAAGCCCGCTTGCTCATTTGACGTTAGATGTCACCTGCAAGAACTTCACCCGCATCTGGTTTATGCTGCTACCTGTTGTTAGCCGACACGTAGCAAATGCTTTTTCCTGCCCCGTTTTGCTAGACCACGCTCTTCTGTGCGTCTTTAGTGCTTGCCAAACTGCTATGTGCGTGCTGCTGCTTCCATCTGACAAGGAGCACAGCCTTCTGACAGCAGCTTTCAACTTGTCGAAGAAAGAGCTTGGGCATTTAGATGTGATGCAAATCTGTGTGTGTGTAAGGTGCAGGTGCAAGCTCCGGACAAAGGTGTTCTCCAGGTTCAGTTTCTATTTGCCAGACACATTGGAAATGTTTTCCTCTGGCATTCACGCCAAGAGTCGCCGATTGCCTAACCCAGGACCTCTGAGAATGGAGCGGCAAGATGAGTTCCGCTTTCGTCATAAAGAGTGCTCCAGAGTGCTTGTCACCGGGCACAAAGAATCGTGTGTGTGGGATAGTGAGCATTCACGCCTAGTCCTGGCAATGCACGAGCACTGCCAAAAGGCAAAGGAAGGCGCTTAGCATGCGGCTTGTGCGCAAAGCTTCAGACTGCGGCGGGACCGTAGCTGTGGTAAGCCTGCTTGCTCATTTGACGTTAGATGTCACCTGCAAGAACTTCACCCACATCTGGTTTATGCTGCTACCTGTTGTTAGGTGACACGAAGGGCACATGTAGCAAATGCTTTTTCCTGCCCCGTTTTGCTAGACCACGCTCTTCTGTGGCTCTTTAGTGCTTGCCAAACTGCTATGTGTGTGCTGCTGCTTCCATCTGACAAGGAGCACAGCCTTCTGACAGCAGCTTTCAACTTGCCCAAAAAAGACCTTGGCCATTTAGATGTGCTGCAAATCTGTGTGTGTGTAAGGTGCAGGTGCCAGCTCCTGACAAAGGTGTTCTCTCCCTTCAGTTTCTATTTGCCAGACACATTGGAAATGTTTTCCTCTGGCATTCGTATCAAGAGTTGCAGATTGCTTAACTCAGGAGCTCTGAGAATGGAGCGGCAAGAGGTGTTCCGCTTTCGTCATAAACAGTGCTCCCGAGCGCTTAGCAAGGGGCACAACGAAACGTGTGTGCGGGATAGTGACCATTCCCGCCTAGTGCTGGCACTGCACGTACACTGCCAAAAGGCAAAGGAAGGCACTTAGCATGCGGCTTGTGCGCAAAGCTTTCAGACTGCGGCAGGACCGTAGCTGTGGGAAGCCGGCTTGCTCATTAGACGTTAGGTGTCACCTGCAAGAACTTCACCCGCATCTGGTTTATGCTGCTACCTGTTGTTAGGCGACACGTAACAAATGCTTTTTCCTGCCCCGTTTTGCTAGACCACGCTCTTCTGTGGCTCTTTAGTGCTTGCCAAACTGCCCTGTGCGTGCTGCTGCTTCCATCTGACAAGGAACACAGCCTTCTGACAGCAGCTTTCAACTTGTCGAAGAAAGAGCTTGGCCATTTAGATGTGATGCAAATCTGTGTGTGTGTAAGGTGCAGGTGCAAGCTCCTGACAAAGGTGTTCTCCAGGTTCAGTTTCTCCCTGCCAGACACATTGGAAAGGTTTTCCTCTGGCATTCACGCCTAGAGTTGCAGATTGCTTAACCCAGGAGCTCTGAGAATGGAGCGGCAAGAGGTGTTCCTCTTTCGTCATAAACAGTGCTCCAGAACGCTTGGCACCGAGCACAACGAATCGTGTGTGCAGGATAGTGACCATTCCCGCCTAGTGCTGGCAATGCACGAGCACTGCTAAAAGGCAAAGGAAGGCGCTTAGCATCCGGCTTGTGCGCAAAGCTTTCAGACTGCCAGAGGACCGCAGCTGTGGTAAGCCAGCTTGCTCATTTGAGGTTAGATGTCACCTGCAAGAACTTCACCCGCATCTGGTTTATGCTGCTACCTGTTGTTAGGCGACACAAAGGGCACATGTAGCAAATGCTTTTTCCTGTTTCATTTTGCTAGACCACGCTCTTCTGTGGCACTTTAGTGCTTGCCAAACTCCTATGTGCGTGCTGCTGCTTCCATCTGACAAGGAGCACAGCCTTCTGACAGCTGCTTTCAACTTGTCGAAGAAAGAGCTTGGGCATTTAGATGTGATGCAAATCTCTGTGTGTGTAAGGTGCAGGTGCAAGCTCCTGACAAAGGTGTTCTCCAGGTTCAGTTTCTCCCTGCCAGACACATTGGAAATGTTTTCTTCTATCATTCGCACCAAGAGTCGTAGATTACTTAATTCAGGAGCTCTGAGAATGGAACGGCAAGAGGTGTTCCGCTTACGTCATAAACAGTGCTCCCGAGCGCTTAGCAAGGGGCACAACGAAACGTGTGTGCGGGATAGTGAGCATTCCCGCCTAGTGCTGGCAATGCACGAGCACTGCCAAAAGGCAAAGGAAGGCACTTAGCATCCGACTTCTGCGCAAAGCTTTCAGACTGCCAGAGGACCGCAGCTGTGGTAAGCCCGCTTGCTCATTTGACATTAGATGTCGCCTGCAAGAACTTCACCTGCATCTGGTTTATGCTGCTAACTGTTGTTAGGTGACACGAAGGGCACCTGTAGCAAATGCTTTTTCCTGGCCCGTTTTGCTAGACCACGCTCTTCTGTGGCTCTTTAGTATTTGCCAAACTCCTATGTGCGTGCTGCTGCTTCCATCTGACAAGGAGCACAGCCTTCTGACAGCAGCTTTCAACTTGCCTAAGAACGAGCTTGGCCATTTAGATGTGATGCAAATCTGTGTGTGTGTCAAGTGCAGGTGCAACCTCCTGAGAAAGGTTTTCTCTCCCTTCAGTTTCTATTTGCCAGACACATTGGAAATGTTTTCCTCTGGCATTCGAATCAAGAGTTGCAGATTGCTTAACCCAGGAGCTCTGAGAATGGAGCGGCAAGAGGTGTTCCGCTTTCGTCATAAACAGTGCTCCAGAGCTATTGGGAACGGGCACAATGAATCGTGTGTGCGGGATAGTGACCATTAACGCTTAGTGCTGGCAATGCACGAGCACTGCCAAAAGTCAAAGGAAGGCACTTAGCATGCGGCTTGTGCGCAAAGCTTTCAGACTGCGGCGGGACCGTAGCTCTGGTAAGCCGGCTTGCTCATTAGACGTTAGGTGTCACCTGCAAGAACTTCACCCGCATCTGGTTTATGCTGCTACCTGTTGTTAGGCGACACGTAACAAATGCTTTTTCCTGCCCCGTTTTGCTAGACCACGCTCTTCTGTTGCTCTTTAGTGCTTGCCAAACTGCTATGTGCGTGCTGCTGCTTCCATCTGTCAAGGAACACAGCCTTCTGACAGCAGCTTTCAACTTGCCTAAGAAAGAGCTTGGCCATTTTGATGTGATGCAAATCTGTGTGTGTGTAAAGTGCAGGTGCAAGCTCCTGACAAAGGTTTTCTCCAGGTTCAGTTTCTCCCTGCCAGACACATTGGAAATGTTTTCCTCTATCATTCGCACCAAGAGTCGCAGATTACTTAACTCAGGAGCTCTGAGAATGGAACGGCAAGAGGTGTTCCGCTTACGCCATAAACAGTGCTCCAGAGCGCTTAGCAACGGGCACAACGAAACGTGTGTGCGGGATAGTGACCATTCCCGCCTAGTGCTGGCAAGGCACGAGCACTGCCGAAAGGCAAAGGAAGGCGCTTAGCATCCGGCTTGTTCGCGAAGCTTTCAGACTGCCAGAGGACCGCAGCTGTGGTAAGCCCGCTTGCTCATTTGACATTAGATGTCGCCTGCAAGAACGTCACCCGCAAGAACTTCACCTGCATCTGGTTTATGCTGCTACCTGTTCTTAGGCGACACAAAGGGCACATGTAGCAAATGCTTTTTCCTGCCCCGTTTTGCTAGACCACGCTCTTCTGTGCGTCTTTAGTGCTTGCCAAACTGCTATGTGCGTGCTGCTGCTTCCATCTGACAAGGAGCACAGCCTTCTGACAGCAGCTTTCAACTTGCCTAAGAAAGAGCTTGGCCATTTAGATGTGATGCAAATCTCTGTGTGTTTAAGGTGCAAGTGCAAGCTCCTGACAAAGGTTTTCTCCAGGTTCAGTTTCTCCCTGCCAGACACATTGGAAAGGTTTTCCTCTGGCATTCGCAGCAAAAGTTGCAGATTACTTAACTCAGGAGCTCTGAGAATGGAGCGGCAAGAGGTGTTCCGCTTTCGTCATAAACAGTGCTCCAGAGCGCTTAGCAACGGGCACAACGAAACGTGTGTGCGGGATAGTGAGCATTCACGCCTAGTGCTGGCAAGGCACGAGCACTGCTAAAAGGCAAAGGAAGGCGCTTAGCATGCGGTTTGTGCGCAAAGCTTTCAGAGTGCCGGAGGACCGCAGCTGTGGTAAGCCCGCTTGCTCATTTGACGTTAGCTGTCGGCTGCAAGAACTTCACCCGCATCTGGTTTATGCTGCTACCTGTTGTTAGCCGACACGTAGCAAATGTTTTTTCCTGCCCCGTTTTGCTAGACCACGCTCTTCTGTGCGTCTTTAGTGCTTGCCAAACTGCTATGTGCGTGCTGCTGCTTCCATCTGACAAGGAGCACAGCTTTCTGACAGCAGCTTTCAACTTGTCGAAGAAAGAGCTTGGGCATTTAGATGTGATGCAAATCTGTGTGTGTGTAAGGTGCAGGTGCAAGCTCCGGACAAAGGTGTTCTCCAGGTTCAGTTTCTATTTGCCAGACACATTGGAAATGTTTTCCTCTGGCATTCACGCCAAGAGTCGCAGATTGCCTAACCCAGGACCTCTGAGAATGGAGCGGCAAGATGAGTTCCGCTTTCGTCATAAAGAGTGCTCCAGAGTGCTTGTCACCGGGCACAAAGAATCGTGTGTGTGGGATAGTGAGCATTCACGCCTAGTCCTGGCAATGCACGAGCACTGCCAAAAGGCAAAGGAAGGCGCTTAGCATGCGGTTTGTGCGCAAAGCTTCAGACTGCGGCGGGACCGTAACTCTGGTAAGCCTGCTTGCTCATTTGACGTTAGATGTCACCTGCAAGAACTTCACCCGCATCTGGTTTATGCTGCTACCTGTTGTTAGGTGACACGAAGGGCACATGTAGCAAATGCTTTTTCCTGCCCCGTTTTGCTAGACCACGCTCTTCTGTGGCTCTTTAGTGCTTGCCAAACTGCTATGTGTGTGCTGCTGCTTCCATCTGACAAGGAGCACAGGCTTCTGACAGCAGCTTTCAACTTGCCCAAAAAAGACCTTGGCCATTTAGATGTGATGCAAATCTGTGTGTGTGTAAGGTGCAGGTGCCAGCTCCTGACAAAGGTGTTCTCTCCCTTCAGTTTCTATTTGCCAGACACATTGGAAATGTTTTCCTCTGGCATTCGTATCAAGAGTTGCAGATTGCTTAACTCAGGAGCTCTGAGAATGGAGCGGCAAGAGGTGTTCCGCTTTCGTCATAAACAGTGCTCCCGAGCGCTTAGCAAGGGGCACAACGAAACGTGTGTGCGGGATAGTGACCATTCCCGCCTAGTGCTGGCACTGCACGTACACTGCCAAAAGGCAAAGGAAGGCACTTAGCATGCGGCTTGTGCGCAAAGCTTTCAGACTGCGGCAGGACCGTAGCTGTGGGAAGCCGGCTTGCTCATTAGACGTTAGGTGTCACCTGCAAGAACTTCACCCGCATCTGGTTTATGCTGCTACCTGTTGTTAGGCGACACGTAACAAATGCTTTTTCCTGCCCCGTTTTGCTAGACCACGCTCTTCTGTGGCTCTTTAGTGCTTGCCAAACTGCCCTGTGCGTGCTGCTGCTTCCATCTGACAAGGAACACAGCCTTCTGACAGCAGCTTTCAACTTGTCGAAGAAAGAGCTTGGCCATTTAGATGTGATGCAAATCTGTGTGTGTGTAAGGTGCAGGTGCAAGCTCCTGACAAAGGTGTTCTCCAGGTTCAGTTTCTCCCTGCCAGACACATAGGAAATGTTTTCCTCTGGCATTCACGCCTAGAGTTGCAGATTGCTTAACCCAGGAGCTCTGAGAATGGAGCGGCAAGAGGTGTTCCTCTTTCGTCATAAACAGTGCTCCAGAACGCTTGGCACCGAGCACAACGAATCGTGTGTGCAGGATAGTGACCATTCCCGCCTAGTGCTGGCAATGCACGAGCACTGCTAAAAGGCAAAGGAAGGCGCTTAGCATCCGGCTTGTGCGCAAAGCTTTCAGACTGCCAGAGGACCGCAGCTGTGGTAAGCCAGCTTGCTCATTTGAGGTTAGATGTCACCTGCAAGAACTTCACCCGCATCTGGTTTATGCTGCTACCTGTTGTTAGGCGACACAAAGGGCACATGTAGCAAATGCTTTTTTCTGTTTCATTTTGCTTGACCACGCTCTTCTGTGGCACTTTAGTGCTTGCCAAACTCCTATGTGCGTGCTGCTGCTTCCATCTGACAAGGAGCACAGCCTTCTGACAGCTGCTTTCAACTTGTCGAAGAAAGGGCTTGGGCATTTAGATGTGATGCAAATCTCTGTGTGTGTAAGGTGCAGGTGCAAGCTCCTGACAAAGGTGTTCTCCAGGTTCAGTTTCTCCCTGCCAGACACATTGGAAATGTTTTCTTCTATCATTCGCACCAAGAGTCGTAGATTACTTAATTCAGGAGCTCTGAGAATGGAACGGCAAGAGGTGTTCCGCTTACGTCATAAACAGTGCTCCAGAGCGCTTAGCAACGGGCACAACGAAACGTGTGTGCGGGATAGTGAGCATTCCCGCCTAGTGCTGGCAATGCACGAGCACTGCCAAAAGGCAAAGGAAGGCACTTAGCATCCGACTTCTGCGCAAAGCTTTCAGACTGCCAGAGGACCGCAGCTGTGGTAAGCCCGCTTGCTCATTTGACATTAGATGTCGCCTGCAAGAACTTCACCTGCATCTGGTTTATGCTGCTAACTGTTGTTAGGTGACACGAAGGGCACCTGTAGCAAATGCTTTTTCCTGGCCCGTTTTGCTAGACCACGCTCTTCTGTGGCTCTTTAGTATTTGCCAAACTCCTATGTGCGTGCTGCTGCTTCCATCTGACAAGGAGCACAGCCTTCTGACAGCAGCTTTCAACTTGCCTAAGAACGAGCTTGGCCATTTAGATGTGATGCAAATCTGTGTGTGTGTCAAGTGCAGGTGCAACCTCCTGAGAAAGGTTTTCTCTCCCTTCAGTTTCTATTTGCCAGACACATTGGAAATGTTTTCCTCTGGCATTCGAATCAAGAGTTGCAGATTGCTTAACCCAGGAGCTCTGAGAATGGAGCGGCAAGAGGTGTTCCGCTTTCGTCATAAACAGTGCTCCAGAGCTATTGGGAACGGGCACAATGAATCGTGTGTGCGGGATAGTGACCATTAACGCTTAGTGCTGGCAATGCACGAGCACTGCCAAAAGTCAAAGGAAGGCGCTTAGCATGCGGCTTGTGCGCAAAGCTTTCAGACTGCGGGAGGACCGTAGCTCTGGTAAGCCGGCTTGCTCATTAGACGTTAGGTGTCACCTGCAAGAACTTCACCCGCATCTGGTTTATGCTGCTACCTGTTGTTAGGCGACACGTAACAAATGCTTTTTCCTGCCCCGTTTTGCTAGACCACGCTCTTCTGTTGCTCTTTAGTGCTTGCCAAACTGCTATGTGCGTGCTGCTGCTTCCATCTGTCAAGGAACACAGCCTTCTGACAGCAGCTTTCAACTTGTCGAAGAAAGAGCTTGGGCATTTAGATGTGATGCAAATCTGTGTGTGTGTAAGGTGCAGGTGCAAGCTCCGGACAAAGGTGTTCTCCAGGTTCAGTTTCTATTTGCCAGACACATTGGAAATGTTTTCCTCTGGCATTCACGCCAAGAGTCGCAGATTGCCTAACCCAGGACCTCTGAGAATGGAGCGGCAAGATGAGTTCCGCTTTCGTCATAAAGAGTGCTCCAGAGTGCTTGTCACCGGGCACAAAGAATCGTGTGTGTGGGATAGTGAGCATTCACGCCTAGTGCTGGCAATGCACGAGCACTGCTAAAAGGCAAAGGAAGGCGCTTAGCATCCGGCTTGTGTGCAAAGCTTTCAGACTGCCAGAGGACCGCAGCTGTGGTAAGCCCATTGCTCATTTGACGTTAGATGTATCCTGCAAGAACTTCACCCGCATCTGGTTTATGCTGCTACCTGTTGTTAGGCGACAACAAGGGCACATGTAGCAAATGCTTTTTCCTGTTTCATTTTACTAGACCACGCTCTTCTGTGGCTCTTTAGTGCTTGCCAAACTGCCCTGTGCGTGCTGCTGCTTCCATCTGACAAGGAACACAGCCTTCTGACAGCAGCTTTCAACTTGTCGAAGAAAGAGCTTGGCCATTTAGATGTGATGCAAATCTGTGTGTGTGTAAGGTGCAGGTGCAAGCTCCTGACAAAGGTGTTCTCCAGGTTCAGTTTCTCCCTGCCAGACACATTGGAAATGTTTTCCTCTATCATTCGCACCAAGAGTCGCAGATTACTTAACTCAGGAGCTCTGAGAATGGAGCGGCAAGAGGTGTTCCGCTTTCGTCATAAACAGTGCTCCAGAGCGCTTAGCAACGGGCACAACGAAACGTGTGTGCGGGATAGTGACCATTCCCGCCTAGTGCTGGCAATGCACGAGCACTGCCGAAAGGCAAAGGAAGGCGCTTAGCGTCCGGCTTGTTCGCGAAGCTTTCAGACTGCCAGAGGACCGCAGCTGTGGTAAGCCCGCTTGCTCATTTGACATTAGATGTCGCCTGCAAGAACGTCACCCGCAAGAACTTCACCTGCATCTGGTTTATGCTGCTACCTGTTCTTAGGCGACACAAAGGGCACATGTAGCAAATGCTTTTTCCTGCCTCATTTTGCTAGACCACGCTCTTCTGTGCGTCTTTAGTGCTTGCCAAACTGCTATGTGCGTGCTGCTGCTTCCATCTGACAAGGAGCACAGCCTTCTGACAGCAGCTTTCAACTTGTCGAAGAAAGAGCTTGGCCATTTAGATGTGATGCAAATCTGTGTGTGTTTAAGGTGCAAGTGCAAGCTCCTGACAAAGGTTTTCTCCAGGTTCAGTTTCTCCCTGCCAGACACATTGGAAATGTTTTCCTCTGGCATTCGCAGCAAAAGTTGCAGATTACTTAACTCAGGAGCTCTGAGAATGGAGCGGCAAGAGGTGTTCCGCTTTCGTCATAAACAGTGCTCCAGAGCGCTTAGCAACGGGCACAACGAAACGTGTGTGCGGGATAGTGAGCATTCACGCCTAGTGCTGGCAAGGCACGAGCACTGCCAAAAGGCAAAGGAAGGCGCTTAGCATGCGGTTTGTGCGCAAAGCTTTCAGAGTGCCGGAGGACCGCAGCTGTGGTAAGCCCGCTTGCTCATTTGACGTTAGATGTCACCTGCAAGAACTTCACCCGCATCTGGTTTATGCTGCTACCTGTTGTTAGCCGACACGTAGCAAATGCTTTTTCCTGCCCCGTTTTGCTAGACCACGCTCTTCTGTGCGTCTTTAGTGCTTGCCAAACTGCTATGTGCGTGCTGCTGCTTCCATCTGACAAGGAGCACAGCCTTCTGACAGCAGCTTTCAACTTGTCGAAGAAAGAGCTTGGGCATTTAGATGTGATGCAAATCTGTGTGTGTGTAAGGTGCAGGTGCAAGCTCCGGACAAAGGTGTTCTCCAGGTTCAGTTTCTATTTGCCAGACACATTGGAAATGTTTTCCTCTGGCATTCACGCCAAGAGTCGCAGATTGCCTAACCCAGGACCTCTGAGAATGGAGCGGCAAGATGAGTTCCGCTTTCGTCATAAAGAGTGCTCCAGAGTGCTTGTCACCGGGCACAAAGAATCGTGTGTGTGGGATAGTGAGCATTCACGCCTAGTCCTGGCAATGCACGAGCACTGCCAAAAGGCAAAGGAAGGCGCTTAGCATGCGGCTTGTGCGCAAAGCTTCAGACTGCGGCGGGACCGTAGCTGTGGTAAGCCTGCTTGCTCATTTGACGTTAGATGTCGCCTGCAAGAACTTCACCCGCATCTGGTTTATGCTGCTACCTGTTGTTAGGTGACACGAAGGGCACATGTAGCAAATGCTTTTTCCTGCCCCGTTTTGCTAGACCACGCTCTTCTGTGGCTCTTTAGTGCTTGCCAAACTGCTATGTGCGTGCTGCTGCTTCCATCTGACAAGGAGCACAGCCTTCTGACAGCAGCTTTCAACTTGCCCAAAAAATACCTTGGCCATTTAGATGTGCTGCAAATCTGTGTGTGTGTAAGGTGCAGGTGCCAGCTCCTGACAAAGGTGTTCTCTCCCTTCAGTTTCTATTTGCCAGACACATTGGAAATGTTTTCCTCTGGCATTCGTATCAAGAGTTGCAGATTGCTTAACTCAGGAGCTCTGAGAATGGAGCGGCAAGAGGTGTTCCGCTTTCGTCATAAACAGTGCTCCCGAGCGCTTAGCAAGGGGCACAACGAAACGTGTGTGCGGGATAGTGACCATTCCCGCCTAGTGCTGGCACTGCACGTACACTGCCAAAAGGCAAAGGAAGGCACTTAGCATGCGGCTTGTGCGCAAAGCTTTCAGACTGCCAGAGGACCGTAGCTGTGGGAAGCCGGCTTGCTCATTAGACGTTAGGTGTCACCTGCAAGAACTTCACCCGCATCTGGTTTATGCTGCTACCTGTTGTTAGGCGACACGTAACAAATGCTTTTTCCTGCCCCATTTTGCTAGACCACGCTCTTCTGTGGCTCTTTAGTGCTTGCCAAACTGCTATGTGCGTGCTGCTGCTTCCATCTGACAAGGAGCACAGCCTTCTGACAGCAGCTTTCAACTTGTCGAAGAAAGAGCTTGGCCATTTAGATGTGATGCAAATCTGTGTGTGTGTAAGGTGCAGGTGCAAGCTCCTGACAAAGGTGTTCTCCAGGTTCAGTTTCTCCCTGCCAGACACATTGGAAAGGTTTTCCTCTGGCATTCACGCCTAGAGTTGCAGATTGCTTAACCCAGGAGCTCTGAGAATGGAGCGGCAAGAGGTGTTCCTCTTTCGTCATAAACAGTGCTCCAGAACGCTTGGCACCGAGCACAACGAATCGTGTGTGCAGGATAGTGACCATTTCCGCCTAGTGCTGGCAATGCACGAGCACTGCTAAAAGGCAAAGGAAGGCGCTTAGCATCCGGCTTGTGTGCAAAGCTTTCAGACTGCCAGAGGACCGCAGCTGTGGTAAGCCCATTGCTCATTTGACGTTAGATGTCGCCTGCAAGAACTTCACCCGCATCTGGTTTATGCTGCTACCTGTTGTTAGGCGACAACAAGGGCACATGTAGCAAATGCTTTTTCCTGTTTCATTTTACTAGACCACGCTCTTCTGTGGCTCTTTAGTGCTTGCCAAACTGCCCTGTGCGTGCTGCTGCTTCCATCTGACAAGGAACACAGCCTTCTGACAGCAGCTTTCAACTTGTCGAAGAAAGAGCTTGGGCATTTAGATGTGCTGCAAATCTCTGTGTGTGTAAGGTGCAGGTGCAAGCTCCTGACAAAGGTGTTCTCCAGGTTCAGTTTCTCCCTGCCAGACACACTGGAAATGTTTTCCTCTATCATTCGCACCAAGAGTCGCAGATTACTTAACTCAGGAGCTCTGAGAATGGAACGGCAAGAGGTGTTCCGCTTACGTCATAAACAGTGCTCCAGAGCGCTTAGCAACGGGCACAACGAAACGTGTGTGCGGGATAGTGACCATTCCCGCCTAGTGCTGGCAATGCACGAGCACTGCCGAAAGGCAAAGGAAGGCGCTTAGCGTCCGGCTTGTTCGCGAAGCTTTCAGACTGCCAGAGGACCGCAGCTGTGGTAAGCCCGCTTGCTCATTTGACATTAGATGTCGCCTGCAAGAACGTCACCCGCAAGAACTTCACCTGCATCTGGTTTATGCTGCTACCTGTTCTTAGGCGACACAAAGGGCACATGTAGCAAATGCTTTTTCCTGCCTCATTTTGCTAGACCACGCTCTTCTGTGCGTCTTTAGTGCTTGCCAAACTGCTATGTGCGTGCTGCTGCTTCCATCTGACAAGGAGCACAGCCTTCTGACAGCAGCTTTCAACTTGCCTAAGAAAGAGCTTGGCCATTTAGATGTGATGCAAATCTGTGTGTGTTTAAGGTGCAAGTGCAAGCTCCTGACAAAGGTTTTCTCCAGGTTCAGTTTCTCCCTGCCAGACACATTGGAAATGTTTTCCTCTGGCATTCGCAGCAAAAGTTGCAGATTACTTAACTCAGGAGCTCTGAGAATGGAGCGGCAAGAGGTGTTCCGCTTTCGTCATAAACAGTGCTCCAGAGCGCTTAGCAACGGGCACAACGAAACGTGTGTGCGGGATAGTGAGCATTCACGCCTAGTGCTGGCAAGGCACGAGCACTGCCAAAAGGCAAAGGAAGGCGCTTAGCATGCGGTTTGTGCGCAAAGCTTTCAGAGTGCCGGAGGACCGCAGCTGTGGTAAGCCCGCTTGCTCATTTGACGTTAGATGTCACCTGCAAGAACTTCACCCGCATCTGGTTTATGCTGCTACCTGTTGTTAGCCGACACGTAGCAAATGCTTTTTCCTGCCCCGTTTTGCTAGACCACGCTCTTCTGTGCGTCTTTAGTGCTTGCCAAACTGCTATGTGCGTGCTGCTGCTTCCATCTGACAAGGAGCACAGCCTTCTGACAGCAGCTTTCAACTTGTCGAAGAAAGAGCTTGGGCATTTAGATGTGATGCAAATCTGTGTGTGTGTAAGGTGCAGGTGCAAGCTCCGGACAAAGGTGTTCTCCAGGTTCAGTTTCTATTTGCCAGACACATTGGAAATGTTTTCCTCTGGCATTCACGCCAAGAGTCGCAGATTGCCTAACCCAGGACCTCTGAGAATGGAGCGGCAAGATGAGTTCCGCTTTCGTCATAAAGAGTGCTCCAGAGTGCTTGTCACCGGGCACAAAGAATCGTGTGTGTGGGATAGTGAGCATTCACGCCTAGTCCTGGCAATGCACGAGCACTGCCAAAAGGCAAAGGAAGGCGCTTAGCATGCGGCTTGTGCGCAAAGCTTCAGACTGCGGCGGGACCGTAGCTGTGGTAAGCCTGCTTGCTCATTTGACGTTAGATGTCGCCTGCAAGAACTTCACCCGCATCTGGTTTATGCTGCTACCTGTTGTTAGGTGACACGAAGGGCACATGTAGCAAATGCTTTTTCCTGCCCCGTTTTGCTAGACCACGCTCTTCTGTGGCTCTTTAGTGCTTGCCAAACTGCTATGTGCGTGCTGCTGCTTCCATCTGACAAGGAGCACAGGCTTCTGACAGCAGCTTTCAACTTGCCCAAAAAAGACCTTGGCCATTTAGATGTGCTGCAAATCTGTGTGTGTGTAAGGTGCAGGTGCCAGCTCCTGACAAAGGTGTTCTCTCCCTTCAGTTTCTATTTGCCAGACACATTGGAAATGTTTTCCTCTGGCATTCGTATCAAGAGTTGCAGATTGCTTAACTCAGGAGCTCTGAGAATGGAGCGGCAAGAGGTGTTCCGCTTTCGTCATAAACAGTGCTCCCGAGCGCTTAGCAAGGGGCACAACGAAACGTGTGTGCGGGATAGTGACCATTCCCGCCTAGTGCTGGCACTGCACGTACACTGCTAAAAGGCAAAGGAAGGCACTTAGCATGCGGCTTGTGCGCAAAGCTTTCAGACTGCCAGAGGACCGTAGCTGTGGGAAGCCGGCTTGCTCATTAGACGTTAGGTGTCACCTGCAAGAACTTCACCCGCATCTGGTTTATGCTGCTACCTGTTGTTAGGCGACACGTAACAAATGCTTTTTCCTGCCCCATTTTGCTAGACCACGCTCTTCTGTGGCTCTTTAGTGCTTGCCAAACTGCTATGTGCGTGCTGCTGCTTCCATCTGACAAGGAGCACAGCCTTCTGACAGCAGCTTTCAACTTGTCGAAGAAAGAGCTTGGCCATTTAGATGTGATGCAAATCTGTGTGTGTGTAAGGTGCAGGTGCAAGCTCCTGACAAAGGTGTTCTCCAGGTTCAGTTTCTCCCTGCCAGACACATTGGAAAGGTTTTCCTCTGGCATTCACGCCTAGAGTTGCAGATTGCTTAACCCAGGAGCTCTGAGAATGGAGCGGCAAGAGGTGTTCCTCTTTCGTCATAAACAGTGCTCCAGAACGCTTGGCACCGAGCACAACGAATCGTGTGTGCAGGATAGTGACCATTTCCGCCTAGTGCTGGCAATGCACGAGCACTGCTAAAAGGCAAAGGAAGGCGCTTAGCATCCGGCTTGTGTGCAAAGCTTTCAGACTGCCAGAGGACCGCAGCTGTGGTAAGCCCATTGCTCATTTGACGTTAGATGTCGCCTGCAAGAACTTCACCCGCATCTGGTTTATGCTGCTACCTGTTGTTAGGCGACAACAAGGGCACATGTAGCAAATGCTTTTTCCTGTTTCATTTTACTAGACCACGCTCTTCTGTGGCTCTTTAGTGCTTGCCAAACTGCCCTGTGCGTGCTGCTGCTTCCATCTGACAAGGAACACAGCCTTCTGACAGCAGCTTTCAACTTGTCGAAGAAAGAGCTTGGGCATTTAGATGTGCTGCAAATCTGTGTGTGTGTAAGGTGCAGGTGCAAGCTCCTGACAAAGGTGTTCTCCAGGTTCAGTTTCTCCCTGCCAGACACATTGGAAATGTTTTCCTCTATCATTCGCACCAAGAGTCGCAGATTACTTAACTCAGGAGCTCTGAGAATGGAACGGCAAGAGGTGTTCCGCTTACGTCATAAACAGTGCTCCAGAGCGCTTAGCAACGGGCACAACGAAACGTGTGTGCGGGATAGTGACCATTCCCGCCTAGTGCTGGCAATGCACGAGCACTGCCGAAAGGCAAAGGAAGGCGCTTAGCGTCCGGCTTGTTCGCGAAGCTTTCAGACTGCCAGAGGACCGCAGCTGTGGTAAGCCCGCTTGCTCATTTGACATTAGATGTCGCCTGCAAGAACGTCACCCGCAAGAACTTCACCTGCATCTGGTTTATGCTGCTACCTGTTCTTAGGCGACACAAAGGGCACATGTAGCAAATGCTTTTTCCTGCCTCATTTTGCTAGACCACGCTCTTCTGTGCGTCTTTAGTGCTTGCCAAACTGCTATGTGCGTGCTGCTGCTTCCATCTGACAAGGAGCACAGCCTTCTGACAGCAGCTTTCAACTTGCCTAAGAAAGAGCTTGGCCATTTAGATGTGATGCAAATCTGTGTGTGTTTAAGGTGCAAGTGCAAGCTCCTGACAAAGGTGTTCTCCAGGTTCAGTTTCTCCCTGCCAGACACATTGGAAATGTTTTCCTCTGGCATTCGCAGCAAAAGTTGCAGATTACTTAACTCAGGAGCTCTGAGAATGGAGCGGCAAGAGGTGTTCCGCTTTCGTCATAAACAGTGCTCCAGAGCGCTTAGCAACGGGCACAACGAAACGTGTGTGCGGGATAGTGAGCATTCACGCCTAGTGCTGGCAAGGCACGAGCACTGCCAAAAGGCAAAGGAAGGCGCTTAGCATGCGGTTTGTGCGCAAAGCTTTCAGAGTGCCGGAGGACCGCAGCTGTGGTAAGCCCGCTTGCTCATTTGACGTTAGATGTCACCTGCAAGAACTTCACCCGCATCTGGTTTATGCTGCTACCTGTTGTTAGCCGACACGTAGCAAATGCTTTTTCCTGCCCCGTTTTGCTAGACCACGCTCTTCTGTGGCTCTTTAGTGCTTGCCAAACTGCTATGTGCGTGCTGCTGCTTCCATCTGACAAGGAGCACAGCCTTCTGACAGCAGCTTTCAACTTGTCGAAGAAAGAGCTTGGGCATTTAGATGTGATGCAAATCTGTGTGTGTGTAAGGTGCAAGTGCAAGCTCCGGACAAAGGTGTTCTCCAGGTTCAGTTTCTATTTGCCAGACACATTGGAAATGTTTTCCTCTGGCATTCACGCCAAGAGTCGCAGATTGCCTAACCCAGGACCTCTGAGAATGGAGCGGCAAGATGAGTTCCGCTTTCGTCATAAAGAGTGCTCCAGAGTGCTTGTCACCGGGCACAAAGAATCGTGTGTGTGGGATAGTGAGCATTCACGCCTAGTCCTGGCAATGCACGAGCACTGCCAAAAGGCAAAGGAAGGCGCTTAGCATGCGGCTTGTGCGCAAAGCTTCAGACTGCGGCGGGACCGTAGCTGTGGTAAGCCTGCTTGCTCATTTGACGTTAGATGTCGCCTGCAAGAACTTCACCCGCATCTGGTTTATGCTGCTACCTGTTAGGTGACACGAAGGGCACATGTAGCAAATGCTTTTTCCTGCCCCGTTTTGCTAGACCACGCTCTTCTGTGGCTCTTTAGTGCTTGCCAAACTGCCCTGTGCGTGCTGCTGCTTCCATCTGACAAGGAGCACAGCCTTCTGACAGCAGCTTTCAACTTGCCCAAAAAAGACCTTGGCCATTTAGATGTGCTGCAAATCTGTGTGTGTGTAAGGTGCAGGTGCAAGCTCCTGACAAAGGTGTTCTCCAGGTTCAGTTTCTCCCTGCCAGACACATTGGAAATGTTTTCCTCTATCATTCGCACCAAGAGTCGCAGATTACTTAACTCAGGAGCTCTGAGAATGGAACGGCAAGAGGTGTTCCGCTTACGTCATAAACAGTGCTCCAGAGCGCTTAGCAACGGGCACAACGAAACGTGTGTGCGGGATAGTGACCATTCCCGCCTAGTGCTGGCAATGCACGAGCACTGCCGAAAGGCAAAGGAAGGCGCTTAGCGTCCGGCTTGTTCGCGAAGCTTTCAGACTGCCAGAGGACCGCAGCTGTGGTAAGCCCGCTTGCTCATTTGACATTAGATGTCGCCTGCAAGAACGTCACCCGCAAGAACTTCACCTGCATCTGGTTTATGCTGCTACCTGTTCTTAGGCGACACAAAGGGCACATGTAGCAAATGCTTTTTCCTGCCTCATTTTGCTAGACCACGCTCTTCTGTGGCTCTTTAGTGCTTGCCAAACTGCTATGTGCGTGCTGCTGCTTCCATCTGACAAGGAGCACAGCCTTCTGACAGCAGCTTTCAACTTGCCTAAGAAAGAGCTTGGCCATTTAGATGTGATGCAAATCTGTGTGTGTTTAAGGTGCAAGTGCAAGCTCCTGACAAAGGTGTTCTCCAGGTTCAGTTTCTCCCTGCCAGACACATTGGAAATGTTTTCCTCTGGCATTCGCAGCAAAAGTTGCAGATTACTTAACTCAGGAGCTCTGAGAATGGAGCGGCAAGAGGTGTTCCGCTTTCGTCATAAACAGTGCTCCCGAGCGCTTAGCAACGGGCACAACGAAACGTGTGTGCGGGATAGTGACCATTCCCGCCTAGTGCTGGCACTGCACGTACACTGCTAAAAGGCAAAGGAAGGCACTTAGCATGCGGCTTGTGCGCAAAGCTTTCAGACTGCCAGAGGACCGTAGCTGTGGTAAGCCCGCTTGCTCATTTGACGTTAGATGTCACCTGCAAGAACTTCACCCGCATCTGGTTTATGCTGCTACCTGTTGTTAGCCGACACGTAGCAAATGCTTTTTCCTGCCCCGTTTTGCTAGACCACGCTCTTCTGTGCGTCTTTAGTGCTTGCCAAACTGCTATGTGCGTGCTGCTGCTTCCATCTGACAAGGAGCACAGCCTTCTGACAGCAGCTTTCAACTTGTCGAAGAAAGAGCTTGGGCATTTAGATGTGATGCAAATCTGTGTGTGTGTAAGGTGCAGGTGCAAGCTCCGGACAAAGGTGTTCTCCAGGTTCAGTTTCTATTTGCCAGACACATTGGAAATGTTTTCCTCTGGCATTCACGCCAAGAGTCGCAGATTGCCTAACCCAGGACCTCTGAGAATGGAGCGGCAAGATGAGTTCCGCTTTCGTCATAAAGAGTGCTCCAGAGTGCTTGTCACCGGGCACAAAGAATCGTGTGTGTGGGATAGTGAGCATTCACGCCTAGTCCTGGCAATGCACGAGCACTGCCAAAAGGCAAAGGAAGGCGCTTAGCATGCGGCTTGTGCGCAAAGCTTCAGACTGCGGCGGGACCGTAGCTGTGGTAAGCCTGCTTGCTCATTTGACGTTAGATGTCGCCTGCAAGAACTTCACCCGCATCTGGTTTATGCTGCTACCTGTTGTTAGGTGACACGAAGGGCACATGTAGCAAATGCTTTTTCCTGCCCCGTTTTGCTAGACCACGCTCTTCTGTGGCTCTTTAGTGCTTGCCAAACTGCTATGTGCGTGCTGCTGCTTCCATCTGACAAGGAGCACAGGCTTCTGACAGCAGCTTTCAACTTGCCCAAAAAAGACCTTGGCCATTTAGATGTGCTGCAAATCTGTGTGTGTGTAAGGTGCAGGTGCCAGCTCCTGACAAAGGTGTTCTCTCCCTTCAGTTTCTATTTGCCAGACACATTGGAAATGTTTTCCTCTGGCATTCGTATCAAGAGTTGCAGATTGCTTAACTCAGGAGCTCTGAGAATGGAGCGGCAAGAGGTGTTCCGCTTTCGTCATAAACAGTGCTCCCGAGCGCTTAGCAAGGGGCACAACGAAACGTGTGTGCGGGATAGTGACCATTCCCGCCTAGTGCTGGCACTGCACGTACACTGCTAAAAGGCAAAGGAAGGCACTTAGCATGCGGCTTGTGCGCAAAGCTTTCAGACTGCCAGAGGACCGTAGCTGTGGGAAGCCGGCTTGCTCATTAGACGTTAGGTGTCACCTGCAAGAACTTCACCCGCATCTGGTTTATGCTGCTACCTGTTGTTAGGCGACACGTAACAAATGCTTTTTCCTGCCCCATTTTGCTAGACCACGCTCTTCTGTGGCTCTTTAGTGCTTGCCAAACTGCTATGTGCGTGCTGCTGCTTCCATCTGACAAGGAGCACAGCCTTCTGACAGCAGCTTTCAACTTGTCGAAGAAAGAGCTTGGCCATTTAGATGTGATGCAAATCTGTGTGTGTGTAAGGTGCAGGTGCAAGCTCCTGACAAAGGTGTTCTCCAGGTTCAGTTTCTCCCTGCCAGACACATTGGAAAGGTTTTCCTCTGGCATTCACGCCTAGAGTTGCAGATTGCTTAACCCAGGAGCTCTGAGAATGGAGCGGCAAGAGGTGTTCCTCTTTCGTCATAAACAGTGCTCCAGAACGCTTGGCACCGAGCACAACGAATCGTGTGTGCAGGATAGTGACCATTTCCGCCTAGTGCTGGCAATGCACGAGCACTGCTAAAAGGCAAAGGAAGGCGCTTAGCATCCGGCTTGTGTGCAAAGCTTTCAGACTGCCAGAGGACCGCAGCTGTGGTAAGCCCATTGCTCATTTGACGTTAGATGTCGCCTGCAAGAACTTCACCCGCATCTGGTTTATGCTGCTACCTGTTGTTAGGCGACAACAAGGGCACATGTAGCAAATGCTTTTTCCTGTTTCATTTTACTAGACCACGCTCTTCTGTGGCTCTTTAGTGCTTGCCAAACTGCCCTGTGCGTGCTGCTGCTTCCATCTGACAAGGAACACAGCCTTCTGACAGCAGCTTTCAACTTGTCGAAGAAAGAGCTTGGGCATTTAGATGTGCTGCAAATCTGTGTGTGTGTAAGGTGCAGGTGCAAGCTCCTGACAAAGGTGTTCTCCAGGTTCAGTTTCTCCCTGCCAGACACATTGGAAATGTTTTCCTCTATCATTCGCACCAAGAGTCGCAGATTACTTAACTCAGGAGCTCTGAGAATGGAACGGCAAGAGGTGTTCCGCTTACGTCATAAACAGTGCTCCAGAGCGCTTAGCAACGGGCACAACGAAACGTGTGTGCGGGATAGTGACCATTCCCGCCTAGTGCTGGCAATGCACGAGCACTGCCGAAAGGCAAAGGAAGGCGCTTAGCGTCCGGCTTGTTCGCGAAGCTTTCAGACTGCCAGAGGACCGCAGCTGTGGTAAGCCCGCTTGCTCATTTGACATTAGATGTCGCCTGCAAGAACGTCACCCGCAAGAACTTCACCTGCATCTGGTTTATGCTGCTACCTGTTCTTAGGCGACACAAAGGGCACATGTAGCAAATGCTTTTTCCTGCCTCATTTTGCTAGACCACGCTCTTCTGTGCGTCTTTAGTGCTTGCCAAACTGCTATGTGCGTGCTGCTGCTTCCATCTGACAAGGAGCACAGCCTTCTGACAGCAGCTTTCAACTTGCCTAAGAAAGAGCTTGGCCATTTAGATGTGATGCAAATCTGTGTGTGTTTAAGGTGCAAGTGCAAGCTCCTGACAAAGGTGTTCTCCAGGTTCAGTTTCTCCCTGCCAGACACATTGGAAATGTTTTCCTCTGGCATTCGCAGCAAAAGTTGCAGATTACTTAACTCAGGAGCTCTGAGAATGGAGCGGCAAGAGGTGTTCCGCTTTCGTCATAAACAGTGCTCCAGAGCGCTTAGCAACGGGCACAACGAAACGTGTGTGCGGGATAGTGAGCATTCACGCCTAGTGCTGGCAAGGCACGAGCACTGCCAAAAGGCAAAGGAAGGCGCTTAGCATGCGGTTTGTGCGCAAAGCTTTCAGAGTGCCGGAGGACCGCAGCTGTGGTAAGCCCGCTTGCTCATTTGACGTTAGATGTCACCTGCAAGAACTTCACCCGCATCTGGTTTATGCTGCTACCTGTTGTTAGCCGACACGTAGCAAATGCTTTTTCCTGCCCCGTTTTGCTAGACCACGCTCTTCTGTGGCTCTTTAGTGCTTGCCAAACTGCTATGTGCGTGCTGCTGCTTCCATCTGACAAGGAGCACAGCCTTCTGACAGCAGCTTTCAACTTGTCGAAGAAAGAGCTTGGGCATTTAGATGTGATGCAAATCTGTGTGTGTGTAAGGTGCAGGTGCAAGCTCCGGACAAAGGTGTTCTCCAGGTTCAGTTTCTATTTGCCAGACACATTGGAAATGTTTTCCTCTGGCATTCACGCCAAGAGTCGCAGATTGCCTAACCCAGGACCTCTGAGAATGGAGCGGCAAGATGAGTTCCGCTTTCGTCATAAAGAGTGCTCCAGAGTGCTTGTCACCGGGCACAAAGAATCGTGTGTGTGGGATAGTGAGCATTCACGCCTAGTCCTGGCAATGCACGAGCACTGCCAAAAGGCAAAGGAAGGCGCTTAGCATGCGGCTTGTGCGCAAAGCTTCAGACTGCGGCGGGACCGTAGCTGTGGTAAGCCTGCTTGCTCATTTGACGTTAGATGTCGCCTGCAAGAACTTCACCCGCATCTGGTTTATGCTGCTACCTGTTGTTAGGTGACACGAAGGGCACATGTAGCAAATGCTTTTTCCTGCCCCGTTTTGCTAGACCACGCTCTTCTGTGGCTCTTTAGTGCTTGCCAAACTGCTATGTGTGTGCTGCTGCTTCCATCTGACAAGGAGCACAGCCTTCTGACAGCAGCTTTCAACTTGCCCAAAAAAGACCTTGGCCATTTAGATGTGCTGCAAATCTGTGTGTGTGTAAGGTGCAGGTGCCAGCTCCTGACAAAGGTGTTCTCTCCCTTCAGTTTCTATTTGCCAGACACATTGGAAATGTTTTCCTCTGGCATTCGTATCAAGAGTTGCAGATTGCTTAACTCAGGAGCTCTGAGAATGGAGCGGCAAGAGGTGTTCCGCTTTCGTCATAAACAGTGCTCCCGAGCGCTTAGCAAGGGGCACAACGAAACGTGTGTGCGGGATAGTGACCATTCCCGCCTAGTGCTGGCACTGCACGTACACTGCCAAAAGGCAAAGGAAGGCACTTAGCATGCGGCTTGTGCGCAAAGCTTTCAGACTGCCAGAGGACCGTAGCTGTGGGAAGCCGGCTTGCTCATTAGACGTTAGGTGTCATCTGCAAGAACTTCACCCGCATCTGGTTTATGCTGCTACCTGTTGTTAGGCGACACGTAACAAATGCTTTTTCCTGCCCCATTTTGCTAGACCACGCTCTTCTGTGGCTCTTTAGTGCTTGCCAAACTGCTATGTGCGTGCTGCTGCTTCCATCTGACAAGGAGCACAGCCTTCTGACAGCAGCTTTCAACTTGTCGAAGAAAGAGCTTGGCCATTTAGATGTGATGCAAATCTGTGTGTGTGTAAGGTGCAGGTGCAAGCTCCTGACAAAGGTGTTCTCCAGGTTCAGTTTCTCCCTGCCAGACACATTGGAAAGGTTTTCCTCTGGCATTCACGCCTAGAGTTGCAGATTGCTTAACCCAGGAGCTCTGAGAATGGAGCGGCAAGAGGTGTTCCTCTTTCGTCATAAACAGTGCTCCAGAACGCTTGGCACCGAGCACAACGAATCGTGTGTGCAGGATAGTGACCATTTCCGCCTAGTGCTGGCAATGCACGAGCACTGCTAAAAGGCAAAGGAAGGCGCTTAGCATCCGGCTTGTGTGCAAAGCTTTCAGACTGCCAGAGGACCGCAGCTGTGGTAAGCCCATTGCTCATTTGACGTTAGATGTCGCCTGCAAGAACTTCACCCGCATCTGGTTTATGCTGCTACCTGTTGTTAGGCGACAACAAGGGCACATGTAGCAAATGCTTTTTCCTGTTTCATTTTACTAGACCACGCTCTTCTGTGGCTCTTTAGTGCTTGCCAAACTGCCCTGTGCGTGCTGCTGCTTCCATCTGACAAGGAACACAGCCTTCTGACAGCAGCTTTCAACTTGTCGAAGAAAGAGCTTGGGCATTTAGATGTGCTGCAAATCTCTGTGTGTGTAAGGTGCAGGTGCAAGCTCCTGACAAAGGTGTTCTCCAGGTTCAGTTTCTCCCTGCCAGACACATTGGAAATGTTTTCCTCTATCATTCGCACCAAGAGTCGCAGATTACTTAACTCAGGAGCTCTGAGAATGGAACGGCAAGAGGTGTTCCGCTTACGTCATAAACAGTGCTCCAGAGCGCTTAGCAACGGGCACAACGAAACGTGTGTGCGGGATAGTGACCATTCCCGCCTAGTGCTGGCAATGCACGAGCACTGCCGAAAGGCAAAGGAAGGCGCTTAGCGTCCGGCTTGTTCGCGAAGCTTTCAGACTGCCAGAGGACCGCAGCTGTGGTAAGCCCGCTTGCTCATTTGACATTAGATGTCGCCTGCAAGAACGTCACCCGCAAGAACTTCACCTGCATCTGGTTTATGCTGCTACCTGTTCTTAGGCGACACAAAGGGCACATGTAGCAAATGCTTTTTCCTGCCTCATTTTGCTAGACCACGCTCTTCTGTGCGTCTTTAGTGCTTGCCAAACTGCTATGTGCGTGCTGCTGCTTCCATCTGACAAGGAGCACAGCCTTCTGACAGCAGCTTTCAACTTGCCTAAGAAAGAGCTTGGCCATTTAGATGTGATGCAAATCTGTGTGTGTTTAAGGTGCAAGTGCAAGCTCCTGACAAAGGTTTTCTCCAGGTTCAGTTTCTCCCTGCCAGACACATTGGAAATGTTTTCCTCTGGCATTCGCAGCAAAAGTTGCAGATTACTTAACTCAGGAGCTCTGAGAATGGAGCGGCAAGAGGTGTTCCGCTTTCGTCATAAACAGTGCTCCAGAGCGCTTAGCAACGGGCACAACGAAACGTGTGTGCGGGATAGTGAGCATTCACGCCTAGTGCTGGCAAGGCACGAGCACTGCCAAAAGGCAAAGGAAGGCGCTTAGCATGCGGTTTGTGCGCAAAGCTTTCAGAGTGCCGGAGGACCGCAGCTGTGGTAAGCCCGCTTGCTCATTTGACGTTAGATGTCACCTGCAAGAACTTCACCCGCATCTGGTTTATGCTGCTACCTGTTGTTAGCCGACACGTAGCAAATGCTTTTTCCTGCCCCGTTTTGCTAGACCACGCTCTTCTGTGCGTCTTTAGTGCTTGCCAAACTGCTATGTGCGTGCTGCTGCTTCCATCTGACAAGGAGCACAGCCTTCTGACAGCAGCTTTCAACTTGTCGAAGAAAGAGCTTGGGCATTTAGATGTGATGCAAATCTGTGTGTGTGTAAGGTGCAGGTGCAAGCTCCGGACAAAGGTGTTCTCCAGGTTCAGTTTCTATTTGCCAGACACATTGGAAATGTTTTCCTCTGGCATTCACGCCAAGAGTCGCAGATTGCCTAACCCAGGACCTCTGAGAATGGAGCGGCAAGATGAGTTCCGCTTTCGTCATAAAGAGTGCTCCAGAGTGCTTGTCACCGGGCACAAAGAATCGTGTGTGTGGGATAGTGAGCATTCACGCCTAGTCCTGGCAATGCACGAGCACTGCCAAAAGGCAAAGGAAGGCGCTTAGCATGCGGCTTGTGCGCAAAGCTTCAGACTGCGGCGGGACCGTAGCTGTGGTAAGCCTGCTTGCTCATTTGACGTTAGATGTCGCCTGCAAGAACTTCACCCGCATCTGGTTTATGCTGCTACCTGTTGTTAGGTGACACGAAGGGCACATGTAGCAAATGCTTTTTCCTGCCCCGTTTTGCTAGACCACGCTCTTCTGTGGCTCTTTAGTGCTTGCCAAACTGCTATGTGCGTGCTGCTGCTTCCATCTGACAAGGAGCACAGCCTTCTGACAGCAGCTTTCAACTTGCCCAAAAAAGACCTTGGCCATTTAGATGTGCTGCAAATCTGTGTGTGTGTAAGGTGCAGGTGCCAGCTCCTGACAAAGGTGTTCTCTCCCTTCAGTTTCTATTTGCCAGACACATTGGAAATGTTTTCCTCTGGCATTCGTATCAAGAGTTGCAGATTGCTTAACTCAGGAGCTCTGAGAATGGAGCGGCAAGAGGTGTTCCGCTTTCGTCATAAACAGTGCTCCCGAGCGCTTAGCAACGGGCACAACGAAACGTGTGTGCGGGATAGTGACCATTCCCGCCTAGTGCTGGCACTGCACGTACACTGCTAAAAGGCAAAGGAAGGCACTTAGCATGCGGCTTGTGCGCAAAGCTTTCAGACTGCCAGAGGACCGTAGCTGTGGGAAGCCGGCTTGCTCATTAGACGTTAGATGTCACCTGCAAGAACTTCACCCGCATCTGGTTTATGCTGCTACCTGTTGTTAGGCGACACGTAACAAATGCTTTTTCCTGCCCCATTTTGCTAGACCACGCTCTTCTGTGGCTCTTTAGTGCTTGCCAAACTGCTATGTGCGTGCTGCTGCTTCCATCTGACAAGGAACACAGCCTTCTGACAGCAGCTTTCAACTTGTCGAAGAAAGAGCTTGGCCATTTAGATGTGATGCAAATCTGTGTGTGTGTAAGGTGCAGGTGCAAGCTCCTGACAAAGGTGTTCTCCAGGTTCAGTTTCTCCCTGCCAGACACATTGGAAAGGTTTTCCTCTGGCATTCACGCCTAGAGTTGCAGATTGCTTAACCCAGGAGCTCTGAGAATGGAGCGGCAAGAGGTGTTCCTCTTTCGTCATAAACAGTGCTCCAGAACGCTTGGCACCGAGCACAACGAATCGTGTGTGCAGGATAGTGACCATTTCCGCCTAGTGCTGGCAATGCACGAGCACTGCTAAAAGGCAAAGGAAGGCGCTTAGCATCCGGCTTGTGTGCAAAGCTTTCAGACTGCCAGAGGACCGCAGCTGTGGTAAGCCCATTGCTCATTTGACGTTAGATGTCGCCTGCAAGAACTTCACCCGCATCTGGTTTATGCTGCTACCTGTTGTTAGGCGACAACAAGGGCACATGTAGCAAATGCTTTTTCCTGTTTCATTTTACTAGACCACGCTCTTCTGTGGCTCTTTAGTGCTTGCCAAACTGCCCTGTGCGTGCTGCTGCTTCCATCTGACAAGGAACACAGCCTTCTGACAGCAGCTTTCAACTTGTCGAAGAAAGAGCTTGGGCATTTAGATGTGCTGCAAATCTGTGTGTGTGTAAGGTGCAGGTGCAAGCTCCTGACAAAGGTGTTCTCCAGGTTCAGTTTCTCCCTGCCAGACACATTGGAAATGTTTTCCTCTATCATTCGCACCAAGAGTCGCAGATTACTTAACTCAGGAGCTCTGAGAATGGAACGGCAAGAGGTGTTCCGCTTACGTCATAAACAGTGCTCCAGAGCGCTTAGCAACGGGCACAACGAAACGTGTGTGCGGGATAGTGACCATTCCCGCCTAGTGCTGGCAATGCACGAGCACTGCCGAAAGGCAAAGGAAGGCGCTTAGCGTCCGGCTTGTTCGCGAAGCTTTCAGACTGCCAGAGGACCGCAGCTGTGGTAAGCCCGCTTGCTCATTTGACATTAGATGTCGCCTGCAAGAACGTCACCCGCAAGAACTTCACCTGCATCTGGTTTATGCTGCTACCTGTTCTTAGGCGACACAAAGGGCACATGTAGCAAATGCTTTTTCCTGCCTCATTTTGCTAGACCATGCTCTTCTGTGGCTCTTTAGTGCTTGCCAAACTGCTATGTGCGTGCTGCTGCTTCCATCTGACAAGGAGCACAGCCTTCTGACAGCAGCTTTCAACTTGCCTAAGAAAGAGCTTGGCCATTTAGATGTGATGCAAATCTGTGTGTGTTTAAGGTGCAAGTGCAAGCTCCTGACAAAGGTGTTCTCCAGGTTCAGTTTCTCCCTGCCAGACACATTGGAAATGTTTTCCTCTGGCATTCGCAGCAAAAGTTGCAGATTACTTAACTCAGGAGCTCTGAGAATGGAGCGGCAAGAGGTGTTCCGCTTTCGTCATAAACAGTGCTCCCGAGCGCTTAGCAACGGGCACAACGAAACGTGTGTGCGGGATAGTGACCATTCCCGCCTAGTGCTGGCACTGCACGTACACTGCTAAAAGGCAAAGGAAGGCACTTAGCATGCGGCTTGTGCGCAAAGCTTTCAGACTGCCAGAGGACCGTAGCTGTGGTAAGCCCGCTTGCTCATTTGACGTTAGATGTCACCTGCAAGAACTTCACCCGCATCTGGTTTATGCTGCTACCTGTTGTTAGCCGACACGTAGCAAATGCTTTTTCCTGCCCCGTTTTGCTAGACCACGCTCTTCTGTGGCTCTTTAGTGCTTGCCAAACTGCTATGTGCGTGCTGCTGCTTCCATCTGACAAGGAGCACAGCCTTCTGACAGCAGCTTTCAACTTGTCGAAGAAAGAGCTTGGGCATTTAGATGTGATGCAAATCTGTGTGTGTGTAAGGTGCAGGTGCAAGCTCCGGACAAAGGTGTTCTCCAGGTTCAGTTTCTATTTGCCAGACACATTGGAAATGTTTTCCTCTGGCATTCACGCCAAGAGTCGCCGATTGCCTAACCCAGGACCTCTGAGAATGGAGCGGCAAGATGAGTTCCGCTTTCGTCATAAAGAGTGCTCCAGAGTGCTTGTCACCGGGCACAAAGAATCGTGTGTGTGGGATAGTGAGCATTCACGCCTAGTCCTGGCAATGCACGAGCACTGCCAAAAGGCAAAGGAAGGCGCTTAGCATGCGGCTTGTGCGCAAAGCTTCAGACTGCGGCGGGACCGTAGCTGTGGTAAGCCTGCTTGCTCATTTGACGTTAGATGTCGCCTGCAAGAACTTCACCCGCATCTGGTTTATGCTGCTACCTGTTGTTAGGTGACACGAAGGGCACATGTAGCAAATGCTTTTTCCTGCCCCGTTTTGCTAGACCACGCTCTTCTGTGGCTCTTTAGTGCTTGCCAAACTGCTATGTGCGTGCTGCTGCTTCCATCTGACAAGGAGCACAGCCTTCTGACAGCAGCTTTCAACTTGCCCAAAAAAGACCTTGGCCATTTAGATGTGCTGCAAATCTGTGTGTGTGTAAGGTGCAGGTGCCAGCTCCTGACAAAGGTGTTCTCTCCCTTCAGTTTCTATTTGCCAGACACATTGGAAATGTTTTCCTCTGGCATTCGTATCAAGAGTTGCAGATTGCTTAACTCAGGAGCTCTGAGAATGGAGCGGCAAGAGGTGTTCCGCTTTCGTCATAAACAGTGCTCCCGAGCGCTTAGCAAGGGGCACAACGAAACGTGTGTGCGGGATAGTGACCATTCCCGCCTAGTGCTGGCACTGCACGTACACTGCTAAAAGGCAAAGGAAGGCACTTAGCATGCGGCTTGTGCGCAAAGCTTTCAGACTGCCAGAGGACCGTAGCTGTGGGAAGCCGGCTTGCTCATTAGACGTTAGGTGTCACCTGCAAGAACTTCACCCGCATCTGGTTTATGCTGCTACCTGTTGTTAGGCGACACGTAACAAATGCTTTTTCCTGCCCCATTTTGCTAGACCACGCTCTTCTGTGGCTCTTTAGTGCTTGCCAAACTGCTATGTGCGTGCTGCTGCTTCCATCTGACAAGGAACACAGCCTTCTGACAGCAGCTTTCAACTTGTCGAAGAAAGAGCTTGGCCATTTAGATGTGATGCAAATCTGTGTGTGTGTAAGGTGCAGGTGCAAGCTCCTGACAAAGGTGTTCTCCAGGTTCAGTTTCTCCCTGCCAGACACATTGGAAAGGTTTTCCTCTGGCATTCACGCCTAGAGTTGCAGATTGCTTAACCCAGGAGCTCTGAGAATGGAGCGGCAAGAGGTGTTCCTCTTTCGTCATAAACAGTGCTCCAGAACGCTTGGCACCGAGCACAACGAATCGTGTGTGCAGGATAGTGACCATTTCCGCCTAGTGCTGGCAATGCACGAGCACTGCTAAAAGGCAAAGGAAGGCGCTTAGCATCCGGCTTGTGTGCAAAGCTTTCAGACTGCCAGAGGACCGCAGCTGTGGTAAGCCCATTGCTCATTTGACGTTAGATGTCGCCTGCAAGAACTTCACCCGCATCTGGTTTATGCTGCTACCTGTTGTTAGGCGACAACAAGGGCACATGTAGCAAATGCTTTTTCCTGTTTCATTTTACTAGACCACGCTCTTCTGTGGCTCTTTAGTGCTTGCCAAACTGCCCTGTGCGTGCTGCTGCTTCCATCTGACAAGGAACACAGCCTTCTGACAGCAGCTTTCAACTTGTCGAAGAAAGAGCTTGGGCATTTAGATGTGCTGCAAATCTGTGTGTGTGTAAGGTGCAGGTGCAAGCTCCTGACAAAGGTGTTCTCCAGGTTCAGTTTCTCCCTGCCAGACACATTGGAAATGTTTTCCTCTATCATTCGCACCAAGAGTCGCAGATTACTTAACTCAGGAGCTCTGAGAATGGAACGGCAAGAGGTGTTCCGCTTACGTCATAAACAGTGCTCCAGAGCGCTTAGCAACGGGCACAACGAAACGTGTGTGCGGGATAGTGACCATTCCCGCCTAGTGCTGGCAATGCACGAGCACTGCCGAAAGGCAAAGGAAGGCGCTTAGCGTCCGGCTTGTTCGCGAAGCTTTCAGACTGCCAGAGGACCGCAGCTGTGGTAAGCCCGCTTGCTCATTTGACATTAGATGTCGCCTGCAAGAACGTCACCCGCAAGAACTTCACCTGCATCTGGTTTATGCTGCTACCTGTTCTTAGGCGACACAAAGGGCACATGTAGCAAATGCTTTTTCCTGCCTCATTTTGCTAGACCACGCTCTTCTGTGCGTCTTTAGTGCTTGCCAAACTGCTATGTGCGTGCTGCTGCTTCCATCTGACAAGGAGCACAGCCTTCTGACAGCAGCTTTCAACTTGCCTAAGAAAGAGCTTGGCCATTTAGATGTGATGCAAATCTGTGTGTGTTTAAGGTGCAAGTGCAAGCTCCTGACAAAGGTTTTCTCCAGGTTCAGTTTCTCCCTGCCAGACACATTGGAAATGTTTTCCTCTGGCATTCGCAGCAAAAGTTGCAGATTACTTAACTCAGGAGATCTGAGAATGGAGCGGCAAGAGGTGTTCCGCTTTCGTCATAAACAGTGCTCCAGAGCGCTTAGCAACGGGCACAACGAAACGTGTGTGCGGGATAGTGAGCATTCACGCCTAGTGCTGGCAAGGCACGAGCACTGCCAAAAGGCAAAGGAAGGCGATTAGCATGCGGTTTGTGCGCAAAGCTTTCAGAGTGCCGGAGGACCGCAGCTGTGGTAAGCCCGCTTGCTCATTTGACGTTAGATGTCACCTGCAAGAACTTCACCCGCATCTGGTTTATGCTGCTACCTGTTGTTAGCCGACACGTAGCAAATGTTTTTTCCTGCCCCGTTTTGCTAGACCACGCTCTTCTGTGCGTCTTTAGTGCTTGCCAAACTGCTATGTGCGTGCTGCTGCTTCCATCTGACAAGGAGCACAGCTTTCTGACAGCAGCTTTCAACTTGTCGAAGAAAGAGCTTGGGCATTTAGATGTGATGCAAATCTGTGTGTGTGTAAGGTGCAGGTGCAAGCTCCGGACAAAGGTGTTCTCCAGGTTCAGTTTCTATTTGCCAGACACATTGGAAATGTTTTCCTCTGGCATTCACGCCAAGAGTCGCAGATTGCCTAACCCAGGACCTCTGAGAATGGAGCGGCAAGATGAGTTCCGCTTTCGTCATAAAGAGTGCTCCAGAGTGCTTGTCACCGGGCACAAAAAATCGTGTGTGTGGGATAGTGAGCATTCACGCCTAGTCCTGGCAATGCACGAGCACTGCCAAAAGGCAAAGGAAGGCGCTTAGCATGCGGCTTGTGCGCAAAGCTTCAGACTGCCAGAGGACCGTAGCTGTGGTAAGCCTGCTTGCTCATTTGACGTTAGATGTCACCTGCAAGAACTTCACCCGCATCTGGTTTATGCTGCTACCTGTTGTTAGGTGACACGAAGGGCACATGTAGCAAATGCTTTTTCCTGCCCCGTTTTGCTAGACCACGCTCTTCTGTGGCTCTTTAGTGCTTGCCAAACTGCTATGTGTGTGCTGCTGCTTCCATCTGACAAGGAGCACAGCCTTTTGACAGCAGCTTTCAACTTGCCCAAAAAAGACCTTGGCCATTTAGATGTGCTGCAAATCTGTGTGTGTGTAAGGTGCAGGTGCCAGCTCCTGACAAAGGTGTTCTCTCCCTTCAGTTTCTATTTGCCAGACACATTGGAAATGTTTTCCTCTGGCATTCGTATCAAGAGTTGCAGATTGCTTAACTCAGGAGCTCTGAGAATGGAGCGGCAAGAGGTGTTCCGCTTTCGTCATAAACAGTGCTCCCGAGCGCTTAGCAAGGGGCACAACGAAACGTGTGTGCGGGATACTGACCATTCCCGCCTAGTGCTGGCACTGCACGTACACTGCCAAAAGGCAAAGGAAGGCACTTAGCATGCGGCTTGTGCGCAAAGCTTTCAGACTGCGGCAGGACCGTAGCTGTGGGAAGCCGGCTTGCTCATTAGACGTTAGGTGTCACCTGCAAGAACTTCACCCGCATCTGGTTTATGCTGCTACCTGTTGTTAGGCGACACGTAACAAATGCTTTTTCCTGCCCCGTTTTGCTAGACCACGCTCTTCTGTGGCTCTTTAGTGCTTGCCAAACTGCCCTGTGCGTGCTGCTGCTTCCATCTGACAAGGAACACAGCCTTCTGACAGCAGCTTTCAACTTGTCGAAGAAAGAGCTTGGCCATTTAGATGTGATGCAAATCTGTGTGTGTGTAAGGTGCAGGTGCAAGCTCCTGACAAAGGTGTTCTCCAGGTTCAGTTTCTCCCTGCCAGACACATTGGAAAGGTTTTCCTCTGGCATTCACGCCTAGAGTTGCAGATTGCTTAACCCAGGAGCTCTGAGAATGGAGCGGCAAGAGGTGTTCCTCTTTCGTCATAAACAGTGCTCCAGAACGCTTGGCACCGAGCACAACGAATCGTGTGTGCAGGATAGTGACCATTCCCGCCTAGTGCTGGCAATGCACGAGCACTGCTAAAAGGCAAAGGAAGGCGCTTAGCATCCGGCTTGTGCGCAAAGCTTTCAGACTGCCAGAGGACCGCAGCTGTGGTAAGCCAGCTTGCTCATTTGAGGTTAGATGTCACCTGCAAGAACTTCACCCGCATCTGGTTTATGCTGCTACCTGTTGTTAGGCGACACAAAGGGCACATGTAGCAAATGCTTTTTCCTGTTTCATTTTGCTAGACCACGCTCTTCTGTGGCACTTTAGTGCTTGCCAAACTCCTATGTGCGTGCTGCTGCTTCCATCTGACAAGGAGCACAGCCTTCTGACAGCAGCTTTCAACTTGTCGAAGAAAGAGCTTGGGCATTTAGATGTGCTGCAAATCTGTGTGTGTGTAAGGTGCAGGTGCAAGCTCCTGACAAAGGTGTTCTCCAGGTTCAGTTTCTCCCTGCCAGACACATTGGAAATGTTTTCTTCTATCATTCGCACCAAGAGTCGTAGATTACTTAATTCAGGAGCTCTGAGAATGGAACGGCAAGAGGTGTTCCGCTTACGTCATAAACAGTGCTCCAGAGCGCTTAGCAACGGGCACAACGAAACGTGTGTGCGGGATAGTGAGCATTCCCGCCTAGTGCTGGCAATGCACGAGCACTGCCAAAAGGCAAAGGAAGGCACTTAGCATCCGACTTCTGCGCAAAGCTTTCAGACTGCCAGAGGACCGCAGCTGTGGTAAGCCCGCTTGCTCATTTGACATTAGATGTCGCCTGCAAGAACTTCACCTGCATCTGGTTTATGCTGCTAACTGTTGTTAGGTGACACGAAGGGCACCTGTAGCAAATGCTTTTTCCTGGCCCGTTTTGCTAGACCACGCTCTTCTGTGGCTCTTTAGTATTTGCCAAACTCCTATGTGCGTGCTGCTGCTTCCATCTGACAAGGAGCACAGCTTTCTGACAGCAGCTTTCAACTTGCCTAAGAACGAGCTTGGCCATTTAGATGTGATGCAAATCTGTGTGTGTGTCAAGTGCAGGTGCAACCTCCTGAGAAAGGTTTTCTCTCCCTTCAGTTTCTATTTGCCAGACACATTGGAAATGTTTTCCTCTGGCATTCGAATCAAGAGTTGCAGATTGCTTAACCCAGGAGCTCTGAGAATGGAGCGGCAAGAGGTGTTCCGCTTTCGTCATAAACAGTGCTCCAGAGCTATTGGGAACGGGCACAATGAATCGTGTGTGCGGGATAGTGACCATTAACGCTTAGTGCTGGCAATGCACGAGCACTGCCAAAAGTCAAAGGAAGGCACTTAGCATGCGGCTTGTGCGCAAAGCTTTCAGACTGCCAGAGGACCGTAGCTCTGGTAAGCCGGCTTGCTCATTAGACGTTAGGTGTCACCTGCAAGAACTTCACCCGCATCTGGTTTATGCTGCTACCTGTTGTTAGGCGACACGTAACAAATGCTTTTTCCTGCCCCGTTTTGCTAGACCACGCTCTTCTGTGCGTCTTTAGTGCTTGCCAAACTGCTATGTGCGTGCTGCTGCTTCCATCTGTCAAGGAACACAGCCTTCTGACAGCAGCTTTCAACTTGCCTAAGAAAGAGCTTGGCCATTTTGATGTGATGCAAATCTGTGTGTGTGTAAAGTGCAGGTGCAAGCTCCTGACAAAGGTGTTCTCCAGGTTCAGTTTCTCCCTGCCAGACACATTGGAAATGTTTTCCTCTATCATTCGCACCAAGAGTCGCAGATTACTTAACTCAGGAGCTCTGAGAATGGAACGGCAAGAGGTGTTCCGCTTACGCCATAAACAGTGCTCCAGAGCGCTTAGCAACGGGCACAACGAAACGTGTGTGCGGGATAGTGACCATTCCCGCCTAGTGCTGGCAAGGCACGAGCACTGCCGAAAGGCAAAGGAAGGCGCTTAGCATCCGGCTTGTTCGCGAAGCTTTCAGACTGCCAGAGGACCGCAGCTGTGGTAAGCCCGCTTGCTCATTTGACATTAGATGTCGCCTGCAAGAACGTCACCCGCAAGAACTTCACCTGCATCTGGTTTATGCTGCTACCTGTTCTTAGGCGACACAAAGGGCACATGTAGCAAATGCTTTTTCCTGCCTCATTTTGCTAGACCACGCTCTTCTGTGCGTCTTTAGTGCTTGCCAAACTGCTATGTGCGTGCTGCTGCTTCCATCTGACAAGGAGCACAGCCTTCTGACAGCAGCTTTCAACTTGCCTAAGAAAGAGCTTGGCCATTTAGATGTGATGCAAATCTGTGTGTGTTTAAGGTGCAAGTGCAAGCTCCTGACAAATGTTTTCTCCAGGTTCAGTTTCTCCCTGCCAGACACATTGGAAATGTTTTCCTCTGGCATTCGCAGCAAAAGTTGCAGATTACTTAACTCAGGAGCTCTGAGAATGGAGCGGCAAGAGGTGTTCCGCTTTCGTCATAAACAGTGCTCCAGAGCGCTTAGCAACGGGCACAACGAAACGTGTGTGCGGGATAGTGAGCATTCACGCCTAGTGCTGGCAAGGCACGAGCACTGTCAAAAGGCAAAGGAAGGCGCTTAGCATGCGGTTTGTGCGCAAAGCTTTCAGAGTGCCGGAGGACCGCAGCTGTGGTAAGCCCGCTTGCTCATTTGACGTTAGATGTCACCTGCAAGAACTTCACCCGCATCTGGTTTATGCTGCTACCTGTTGTTAGCCGACACGTAGCAAATGCTTTTTCCTGCCCCGTTTTGCTAGACCACGCTCTTCTGTGCGTCTTTAGTGCTTGCCAAACTGCTATGTGCGTGCTGCTGCTTCCATCTGACAAGGAGCACAGCCTTCTGACAGCAGCTTTCAACTTGTCGAAGAAAGAGCTTGGGCATTTAGATGTGATGCAAATCTGTGTGTGTGTAAGGTGCAGGTGCCAGCTCCTGACAAAGGTGTTCTCTCCCTTCAGTTTCTATTTGCCAGACACATTGGAAATGTTTTCCTCTGGCATTCACGCCAAGAGTCGCCGATTGCCTAACCCAGGACCTCTGAGAATGGAGCGGCAAGATGAGTTCCGCTTTCGTCATAAAGAGTGCTCCAGAGTGCTTGTCACCGGGCACAAAGAATCGTGTGTGTGGGATAGTGAGCATTCACGCCTAGTCCTGGCAATGCACGAGCACTGCCAAAAGGCAAAGGAAGGCGCTTAGCATGCGGCTTGTGCGCAAAGCTTCAGACTGCGGCGGGACCGTAGCTGTGGTAAGCCTGCTTGCTCATTTGACGTTAGATGTCACCTGCAAGAACTTCACCCACATCTGGTTTATGCTGCTACCTGTTGTTAGGTGACACGAAGGGCACATGTAGCAAATGCTTTTTCCTGCCCCGTTTTGCTAGACCACGCTCTTCTGTGGCTCTTTAGTGCTTGCCAAACTGCTATGTGTGTGCTGCTGCTTCCATCTGACAAGGAGCACAGCCTTCTGACAGCAGCTTTCAACTTGCCCAAAAAAGACCTTGGCCATTTAGATGTGCTGCAAATCTGTGTGTGTGTAAGGTGCAGGTGCCAGCTCCTGACAAAGGTGTTCTCTCCCTTCAGTTTCTATTTGCCAGACACATTGGAAATGTTTTCCTCTGGCATTCGTATCAAGAGTTGCAGATTGCTTAACTCAGGAGCTCTGAGAATGGAGCGGCAAGAGGTGTTCCGCTTTCGTCATAAACAGTGCTCCCGAGCGCTTAGCAAGGGGCACAACGAAACGTGTGTGCGGGATAGTGACCATTCCCGCCTAGTGCTGGCACTGCACGTACACTGCCAAAAGGCAAAGGAAGGCACTTAGCATGCGGCTTGTGCGCAAAGCTTTCAGACTGCGGCAGGACCGTAGCTGTGGGAAGCCGGCTTGCTCATTAGACGTTAGGTGTCACCTGCAAGAACTTCACCCGCATCTGGTTTATGCTGCTACCTGTTGTTAGGCGACACGTAACAAATGCTTTTTCCTGCCCCGTTTTGCTAGACCACGCTCTTCTGTGGCTCTTTAGTGCTTGCCAAACTGCCCTGTGCGTGCTGCTGCTTCCATCTGACAAGGAACACAGCCTTCTGACAGCAGCTTTCAACTTGTCGAAGAAAGAGCTTGGCCATTTAGATGTGATGCAAATCTGTGTGTGTGTAAGGTGCAGGTGCAAGCTCCTGACAAAGGTGTTCTCCAGGTTCAGTTTCTCCCTGCCAGACACATTGGAAAGGTTTTCCTCTGGCATTCACGCCTAGAGTTGCAGATTGCTTAACCCAGGAGCTCTGAGAATGGAGCGGCAAGAGGTGTTCCTCTTTCGTCATAAACAGTGCTCCAGAACGCTTGGCACCGAGCACAACGAATCGTGTGTGCAGGATAGTGACCATTCCCGCCTAGTGCTGGCAATGCACGAGCACTGCTAAAAGGCAAAGGAAGGCGCTTAGCATCCGGCTTGTGCGCAAAGCTTTCAGACTGCCAGAGGACCGCAGCTGTGGTAAGCCAGCTTGCTCATTTGAGGTTAGATGTCACCTGCAAGAACTTCACCCGCATCTGGTTTATGCTGCTACCTGTTGTTAGGCGACACAAAGGGCACATGTAGCAAATGCTTTTTCCTGTTTCATTTTGCTAGACCACGCTCTTCTGTGGCACTTTAGTGCTTGCCAAACTCCTATGTGCGTGCTGCTGCTTCCATCTGACAAGGAGCACAGCCTTCTGACAGCAGCTTTCAACTTGTCGAAGAAAGAGCTTGGGCATTTAGATGTGCTGCAAATCTGTGTGTGTGTAAGGTGCAGGTGCAAGCTCCTGACAAAGGTGTTCTCCAGGTTCAGTTTCTCCCTGCCAGACACATTGGAAATGTTTTCTTCTATCATTCGCACCAAGAGTCGTAGATTACTTAATTCAGGAGCTCTGAGAATGGAACGGCAAGAGGTGTTCCGCTTACGTCATAAACAGTGCTCCAGAGCGCTTAGCAACGGGCACAACGAAACGTGTGTGCGGGATAGTGAGCATTCCCGCCTAGTGCTGGCAATGCACGAGCACTGCCAAAAGGCAAAGGAAGGCACTTAGCATCCGACTTCTGCGCAAAGCTTTCAGACTGCCAGAGGACCGCAGCTGTGGTAAGCCCGCTTGCTCATTTGACATTAGATGTCGCCTGCAAGAACTTCACCTGCATCTGGTTTATGCTGCTAACTGTTGTTAGGTGACACGAAGGGCACCTGTAGCAAATGCTTTTTCCTGGCCCGTTTTGCTAGACCACGCTCTTCTGTGGCTCTTTAGTATTTGCCAAACTCCTATGTGCGTGCTGCTGCTTCCATCTGACAAGGAGCACAGCCTTCTGACAGCAGCTTTCAACTTGCCTAAGAACGAGCTTGGCCATTTAGATGTGATGCAAATCTGTGTGTGTGTCAAGTGCAGGTGCAACCTCCTGAGAAAGGTTTTCTCTCCCTTCAGTTTCTATTTGCCAGACACATTGGAAATGTTTTCCTCTGGCATTCGAATCAAGAGTTGCAGATTGCTTAACCCAGGAGCTCTGAGAATGGAGCGGCAAGAGGTGTTCCGCTTTCGTCATAAACAGTGCTCCAGAGCTATTGGGAACGGGCACAATGAATCGTGTGTGCGGGATAGTGACCATTAACGCTTAGTGCTGGCAATGCACGAGCACTGCCAAAAGTCAAAGGAAGGCACTTAGCATGCGGCTTGTGCGCAAAGCTTTCAGACTGCGGCGGGACCGTAGCTCTGGTAAGCCGGCTTGCTCATTAGACGTTAGGTGTCACCTGCAAGAACTTCACCCGCATCTGGTTTATGCTGCTACCTGTTGTTAGGCGACACGTAACAAATGCTTTTTCCTGCCCCGTTTTGCTAGACCACGCTCTTCTGTTGCTCTTTAGTGCTTGCCAAACTGCTATGTGCGTGCTGCTGCTTCCATCTGTCAAGGAACACAGCCTTCTGACAGCAGCTTTCAACTTGCCTAAGAAAGAGCTTGGCCATTTTGATGTGATGCAAATCTGTGTGTGTGTAAAGTGCAGGTGCAAGCTCCTGACAAAGGTTTTCTCCAGGTTCAGTTTCTCCCTGCCAGACACATTGGAAATGTTTTCCTCTATCATTCGCACCAAGAGTCGCAGATTACTTAACTCAGGAGCTCTGAGAATGGAACGGCAAGAGGTGTTCCGCTTACGCCATAAACAGTGCTCCAGAGCGCTTAGCAACGGGCACAACGAAACGTGTGTGCGGGATAGTGACCATTCCCGCCTAGTGCTGGCAAGGCACGAGCACTGCCGAAAGGCAAAGGAAGGCGCTTAGCATCCGGCTTGTTCGCGAAGCTTTCAGACTGCCAGAGGACCGCAGCTGTGGTAAGCCCGCTTGCTCATTTGACATTAGATGTCGCCTGCAAGAACGTCACCCGCAAGAACTTCACCTGCATCTGGTTTATGCTGCTACCTGTTCTTAGGCGACACAAAGGGCACATGTAGCAAATGCTTTTTCCTGCCTCATTTTGCTAGACCACGCTCTTCTGTGCGTCTTTAGTGCTTGCCAAACTGCTATGTGCGTGCTGCTGCTTCCATCTGACAAGGAGCACAGCCTTCTGACAGCAGCTTTCAACTTGCCTAAGAAAGAGCTTGGCCATTTAGATGTGATGCAAATCTGTGTGTGTTTAAGGTGCAAGTGCAAGCTCCTGACAAATGTTTTCTCCAGGTTCAGTTTCTCCCTGCCAGACACATTGGAAATGTTTTCCTCTGGCATTCGCAGCAAAAGTTGCAGATTACTTAACTCAGGAGCTCTGAGAATGGAGCGGCAAGAGGTGTTCCGCTTTCGTCATAAACAGTGCTCCAGAGCGCTTAGCAACGGGCACAACGAAACGTGTGTGCGGGATAGTGAGCATTCACGCCTAGTGCTGGCAAGGCACGAGCACTGTCAAAAGGCAAAGGAAGGCGCTTAGCATGCGGTTTGTGCGCAAAGCTTTCAGAGTGCCGGAGGACCGCAGCTGTGGTAAGCCCGCTTGCTCATTTGACGTTAGATGTCACCTGCAAGAACTTCACCCGCATCTGGTTTATGCTGCTACCTGTTGTTAGCCGACACGTAGCAAATGCTTTTTCCTGCCCCGTTTTGCTAGACCACGCTCTTCTGTGCGTCTTTAGTGCTTGCCAAACTGCTATGTGTGTGCTGCTGCTTCCATCTGACAAGGAGCACAGCCTTCTGACAGCAGCTTTCAACTTGTCGAAGAAAGAGCTTGGGCATTTAGATGTGATGCAAATCTGTGTGTGTGTAAGGTGCAGGTGCAAGCTCCGGACAAAGGTGTTCTCCAGGTTCAGTTTCTATTTGCCAGACACATTGGAAATGTTTTCCTCTGGCATTCACGCCAAGAGTCGCCGATTGCCTAACCCAGGAGCTCTGAGAATGGAGCGGCAAGATGAGTTCCGCTTTCGTCATAAAGAGTGCTCCAGAGTGCTTGTCACCGGGCACAAAGAATCGTGTGTGTGGGATAGTGAGCATTCACGCCTAGTCCTGGCAATGCACGAGCACTGCCAAAAGGCAAAGGAAGGCGCTTAGCATGCGGCTTGTGCGCAAAGCTTCAGACTGCCAGAGGACCGTAGCTGTGGTAAGCCTGCTTGCTCATTTGACGTTAGATGTCACCTGCAAGAACTTCACCCACATCTGGTTTATGCTGCTACCTGTTGTTAGGTGACACGAAGGGCACATGTAGCAAATGCTTTTTCCTGCCCCGTTTTGCTAGACCACGCTCTTCTGTGGCTCTTTAGTGCTTGCCAAACTGCTATGTGTGTGCTGCTGCTTCCATCTGACAAGGAGCACAGCCTTCTGACAGCAGCTTTCAACTTGTCGAAGAAAGAGCTTGGGCATTTAGATGTGCTGCAAATCTGTGTGTGTGTAAGGTGCAGGTGCCAGCTCCTGACAAAGGTGTTCTCTCCCTTCAGTTTCTATTTGCCAGACACATTGGAAATGTTTTCCTCTGGCATTCGTATCAAGAGTTGCAGATTGCTTAACTCAGGAGCTCTGAGAATGGAGCGGCAAGAGGTGTTCCGCTTTCGTCATAAACAGTGCTCCCGAGCGCTTAGCAAGGGGCACAACGAAACGTGTGTGCGGGATACTGACCATTCCCGCCTAGTGCTGGCACTGCACGTACACTGCCAAAAGGCAAAGGAAGGCACTTAGCATGCGGCTTGTGCGCAAAGCTTTCAGACTGCGGCAGGACCGTAGCTGTGGGAAGCCGGCTTGCTCATTAGACGTTAGGTGTCACCTGCAAGAACTTCACCCGCATCTGGTTTATGCTGCTACCTGTTGTTAGGCGACACGTAACAAATGCTTTTTCCTGCCCCGTTTTGCTAGACCACGCTCTTCTGTGGCTCTTTAGTGCTTGCCAAACTGCCCTGTGCGTGCTGCTGCTTCCATCTGACAAGGAACACAGCCTTCTGACAGCAGCTTTCAACTTGTCGAAGAAAGAGCTTGGCCATTTAGATGTGATGCAAATCTGTGTGTGTGTAAGGTGCAGGTGCAAGCTCCTGACAAAGGTGTTCTCCAGGTTCAGTTTCTCCCTGCCAGACACATTGGAAAGGTTTTCCTCTGGCATTCACGCCTAGAGTTGCAGATTGCTTAACCCAGGAGCTCTGAGAATGGAGCGGCAAGAGGTGTTCCTCTTTCGTCATAAACAGGGCTCCAGAACGCTTGGCACCGAGCACAACGAATCGTGTGTGCAGGATAGTGACCATTCCCGCCTAGTGCTGGCAATGCACGAGCACTGCTAAAAGGCAAAGGAAGGCGCTTAGCATCCGGCTTGTGCGCAAAGCTTTCAGACTGCCAGAGGACCGCAGCTGTGGTAAGCCAGCTTGCTCATTTGAGGTTAGATGTCACCTGCAAGAACTTCACCCGCATCTGGTTTATGCTGCTACCTGTTGTTAGGCGACACAAAGGGCACATGTAGCAAATGCTTTTTCCTGTTTCATTTTGCTAGACCACGCTCTTCTGTGGCACTTTAGTGCTTGCCAAACTCCTATGTGCGTGCTGCTGCTTCCATCTGACAAGGAGCACAGCCTTCTGACAGCAGCTTTCAACTTGTCGAAGAAAGAGCTTGGGCATTTAGATGTGCTGCAAATCTGTGTGTGTGTAAGGTGCAGGTGCAAGCTCCTGACAAAGGTGTTCTCCAGGTTCAGTTTCTCCCTGCCAGACACATTGGAAATGTTTTCTTCTATCATTCGCACCAAGAGTCGTAGATTACTTAATTCAGGAGCTCTGAGAATGGAACGGCAAGAGGTGTTCCGCTTACGTCATAAACAGTGCTCCAGAGCGCTTAGCAACGGGCACAACGAAACGTGTGTGCGGGATAGTGAGCATTCCCGCCTAGTGCTGGCAATGCACGAGCACTGCCAAAAGGCAAAGGAAGGCACTTAGCATCCGACTTCTGCGCAAAGCTTTCAGACTGCCAGAGGACCGCAGCTGTGGTAAGCCCGCTTGCTCATTTGACATTAGATGTCGCCTGCAAGAACTTCATTTGCATCTGGTTTATGCTGCTAACTGTTGTTAGGTGACACGAAGGGCACCTGTAGCAAATGCTTTTTCCTGGCCCGTTTTGCTAGACCACGCTCTTCTGTGGCTCTTTAGTATTTGCCAAACTCCTATGTGCGTGCTGCTGCTTCCATCTGACAAGGAGCACAGCCTTCTGACAGCAGCTTTCAACTTGCCTAAGAACGAGCTTGGCCATTTAGATGTGATGCAAATCTGTGTGTGTGTCAAGTGCAGGTGCAACCTCCTGAGAAAGGTTTTCTCTCCCTTCAGTTTCTATTTGCCAGACACATTGGAAATGTTTTCCTCTGGCATTCGAATCAAGAGTTGCAGATTGCTTAACCCAGGAGCTCTGAGAATGGAGCGGCAAGAGGTGTTCCGCTTTCGTCATAAACAGTGCTCCAGAGCTATTGGGAACGGGCACAATGAATCGTGTGTGCAGGATAGTGACCATTAACGCTTAGTGCTGGCAATGCACGAGCACTGCCAAAAGTCAAAGGAAGGCACTTAGCATGCGGCTTGTGCGCAAAGCTTTCAGACTGCGGCGGGACCGTAGCTCTGGTAAGCCGGCTTGCTCATTAGACGTTAGGTGTCACCTGCAAGAACTTCACCCGCATCTGGTTTATGCTGCTACCTGTTGTTAGGCGACACGTAACAAATGCTTTTTCCTGCCCCGTTTTGCTAGACCACGCTCTTCTGTTGCTCTTTAGTGCTTGCCAAACTGCTATGTGCGTGCTGCTGCTTCCATCTGTCAAGGAACACAGCCTTCTGACAGCAGCTTTCAACTTGCCTAAGAAAGAGCTTGGCCATTTTGATGTGATGCAAATCTGTGTGTGTGTAAAGTGCAGGTGCAAGCTCCTGACAAAGGTTTTCTCCAGGTTCAGTTTCTCCCTGCCAGACACATTGGAAATGTTTTCCTCTATCATTCGCACCAAGAGTCGCAGATTACTTAACTCAGGAGCTCTGAGAATGGAACGGCAAGAGGTGTTCCGCTTACGCCATAAACAGTGCTCCAGAGCGCTTAGCAACGGGCACAACGAAACGTGTGTGCGGGATAGTGACCATTCCCGCCTAGTGCTGGCAAGGCACGAGCACTGCCGAAAGGCAAAGGAAGGCGCTTAGCATTCGGCTTGTTCGCGAAGCTTTCAGACTGCCAGAGGACCGCAGCTGTGGTAAGCCCGCTTGCTCATTTGACATTAGATGTCGCCTGCAAGAACGTCACCCGCAAGAACTTCACCTGCATCTGGTTTATGCTGCTACCTGTTCTTAGGCGACACAAAGGGCACATGTAGCAAATGCTTTTTCCTGCCTCATTTTGCTAGACCACGCTCTTCTGTGCGTCTTTAGTGCTTGCCAAACTGCTATGTGCGTGCTGCTGCTTCCATCTGACAAGGAGCACAGCCTTCTGACAGCAGCTTTCAACTTGCCTAAGAAAGAGCTTGGCCATTTAGATGTGATGCAAATCTGTGTGTGTTTAAGGTGCAAGTGCAAGCTCCTGACAAATGTTTTCTCCAGGTTCAGTTTCTCCCTGCCAGACACATTGGAAATGTTTTCCTCTGGCATTCGCAGCAAAAGTTGCAGATTACTTAACTCAGGAGCTCTGAGAATGGAGCGGCAAGAGGTGTTCCGCTTTCGTCATAAACAGTGCTCCAGAGCGCTTAGCAACGGGCACAACGAAACGTGTGTGCGGGATAGTGAGCATTCACGCCTAGTGCTGGCAAGGCACGAGCACTGTCAAAAGGCAAAGGAAGGCGCTTAGCATGCGGTTTGTGCGCAAAGCTTTCAGAGTGCCGGAGGACCGCAGCTGTGGTAAGCCCGCTTGCTCATTTGACGTTAGATGTCACCTGCAAGAACTTCACCCGCATCTGGTTTATGCTGCTACCTGTTGTTAGCTGACACGTAGCAAATGCTTTTTCCTGCCCCGTTTTGCTAGACCACGCTCTTCTGTGCGTCTTTAGTGCTTGCCAAACTGCTATGTGCGTGCTGCTGCTTCCATCTGACAAGGAGCACAGCCTTCTGACAGCAGCTTTCAACTTGTCGAAGAAAGAGCTTGGGCATTTAGATGTGATGCAAATCTGTGTGTGTGTAAGGTGCAGGTGCAAGCTCCGGACAAAGGTGTTCTCCAGGTTCAGTTTCTATTTGCCAGACACATTGGAAATGTTTTCCTCTGGCATTCACGCCAAGAGTCGCCGATTGCCTAACCCAGGACCTCTGAGAATGGAGCGGCAAGATGAGTTCCGCTTTCGTCATAAAGAGTGCTCCAGAGTGCTTGTCACCGGGCACAAAGAATCGTGTGTGTGGGATAGTGAGCATTCACGCCTAGTCCTGGCAATGCACGAGCACTGCCAAAAGGCAAAGGAAGGCGCTTAGCATGCGGCTTGTGCGCAAAGCTTCAGACTGCGGCGGGACCGTAGCTGTGGTAAGCCTGCTTGCTCATTTGACGTTAGATGTCACCTGCAAGAACTTCACCCACATCTGGTTTATGCTGCTACCTGTTGTTAGGTGACACGAAGGGCACATGTAGCAAATGCTTTTTCCTGCCCCGTTTTGCTAGACCACGCTCTTCTGTGGCTCTTTAGTGCTTGCCAAACTGCTATGTGTGTGCTGCTGCTTCCATCTGACAAGGAGCACAGCCTTCTGACAGCAGCTTTCAACTTGCCCAAAAAAGACCTTGGCCATTTAGATGTGCTGCAAATCTGTGTGTGTGTAAGGTGCAGGTGCCAGCTCCTGACAAAGGTGTTCTCTCCCTTCAGTTTCTATTTGCCAGACACATTGGAAATGTTTTCCTCTGGCATTCGTATCAAGAGTTGCAGATTGCTTAACTCAGGAGCTCTGAGAATGGAGCGGCAAGAGGTGTTCCGCTTTCGTCATAAACAGTGCTCCCGAGCGCTTAGCAAGGGGCACAACGAAACGTGTGTGCGGGATAGTGACCATTCCCGCCTAGTGCTGGCACTGCACGTACACTGCCAAAAGGCAAAGGAAGGCACTTAGCATGCGGCTTGTGCGCAAAGCTTTCAGACTGCGGCAGGACCGTAGCTGTGGGAAGCCGGCTTGCTCATTAGACGTTAGGTGTCACCTGCAAGAACTTCACCCGCATCTGGTTTATGCTGCTACCTGTTGTTAGGCGACACGTAACAAATGCTTTTTCCTGCCCCGTTTTGCTAGACCACGCTCTTCTGTGGCTCTTTAGTGCTTGCCAAACTGCCCTGTGCGTGCTGCTGCTTCCATCTGACAAGGAACACAGCCTTCTGACAGCAGCTTTCAACTTGTCGAAGAAAGAGCTTGGCCATTTAGATGTGATGCAAATCTGTGTGTGTGTAAGGTGCAGGTGCAAGCTCCTGACAAAGGTGTTCTCCAGGTTCAGTTTCTCCCTGCCAGACACATTGGAAAGGTTTTCCTCTGGCATTCACGCCTAGAGTTGCAGATTGCTTAACCCAGGAGCTCTGAGAATGGAGCGGCAAGAGGTGTTCCTCTTTCGTCATAAACAGTGCTCCAGAACGCTTGGCACCGAGCACAACGAATCGTGTGTGCAGGATAGTGACCATTCCCGCCTAGTGCTGGCAATGCACGAGCACTGCTAAAAGGCAAAGGAAGGCGCTTAGCATCCGGCTTGTGCGCAAAGCTTTCAGACTGCCAGAGGACCGCAGCTGTGGTAAGCCAGCTTGCTCATTTGAGGTTAGATGTCACCTGCAAGAACTTCACCCGCATCTGGTTTATGCTGCTACCTGTTGTTAGGCGACACAAAGGGCACATGTAGCAAATGCTTTTTCCTGTTTCATTTTGCTAGACCACGCTCTTCTGTGGCACTTTAGTGCTTGCCAAACTCCTATGTGCGTGCTGCTGCTTCCATCTGACAAGGAGCACAGCCTTCTGACAGCTGCTTTCAACTTGTCGAAGAAAGAGCTTGGGCATTTAGATGTGATGCAAATCTCTGTGTGTGTAAGGTGCAGGTGCAAGCTCCTGACAAAGGTGTTCTCCAGGTTCAGTTTCTCCCTGCCAGACACATTGGAAATGTTTTCTTCTATCATTCGCACCAAGAGTCGTAGATTACTTAATTCAGGAGCTCTGAGAATGGAACGGCAAGAGGTGTTCCGCTTACGCCATAAACAGTGCTCCAGAGCGCTTAGCAACGGGCACAACGAAACGTGTGTGCGGGATAGTGACCATTCCCGCCTAGTGCTGGCAAGGCACGAGCACTGCCGAAAGGCAAAGGAAGGCGCTTAGCATCCGGCTTGTTCGCGAAGCTTTCAGACTGCCAGAGGACCGCAGCTGTGGTAAGCCCGCTTGCTCATTTGACATTAGATGTCGCCTGCAAGAACGTCACCCGCAAGAACTTCACCTGCATCTGGTTTATGCTGCTACCTGTTATTAGGCGACACAAAGGGCACATGTAGCAAATGCTTTTTCCTGCCTCATTTTGCTAGACCACGCTCTTCTGTGCGTCTTTAGTGCTTGCCAAACTGCTATGTGCGTGCTGCTGCTTCCATCTGACAAGGAGCACAGCCTTCTGACAGCAGCTTTCAACTTGCCTAAGAAAGAGCTTGGCCATTTAGATGTGATGCAAATCTGTGTGTGTTTAAGGTGCAAGTGCAAGCTCCTGACAAATGTTTTCTCCAGGTTCAGTTTCTCCCTGCCAGACACATTGGAAATGTTTTCCTCTGGCATTCGCAGCAAAAGTTGCAGATTACTTAACTCAGGAGCTCTGAGAATGGAGCGGCAAGAGGTGTTCCGCTTTCGTCATAAACAGTGCTCCAGAGCGCTTAGCAACGGGCACAACGAAACGTGTGTGCGGGATAGTGAGCATTCACGCCTAGTGCTGGCAAGGCACGAGCACTGTCAAAAGGCAAAGGAAGGCGCTTAGCATGCGGTTTGTGCGCAAAGCTTTCAGAGTGCCGGAGGACCGCAGCTGTGGTAAGCCCGCTTGCTCATTTGACGTTAGATGTCACCTGCAAGAACTTCACCCGCATCTGGTTTATGCTGCTACCTGTTGTTAGCCGACACGTAGCAAATGCTTTTTCCTGCCCCGTTTTGCTAGACCACGCTCTTCTGTGCGTCTTTAGTGCTTGCCAAACTGCTATGTGCGTGCTGCTGCTTCCATCTGACAAGGAGCACAGCCTTCTGACAGCAGCTTTCAACTTGTCGAAGAAAGAGCTTGGGCATTTAGATGTGATGCAAATCTGTGTGTGTGTAAGGTGCAGGTGCAAGCTCCGGACAAAGGTGTTCTCCAGGTTCAGTTTCTATTTGCCAGACACATTGGAAATGTTTTCCTCTGGCATTCACGCCAAGAGTCGCCGATTGCCTAACCCAGGACCTCTGAGAATGGAGCGGCAAGATGAGTTCCGCTTTCGTCATAAAGAGTGCTCCAGAGTGCTTGTCACCGGGCACAAAGAATCGTGTGTGTGGGATAGTGAGCATTCACGCCTAGTCCTGGCAATGCACGAGCACTGCCAAAAGGCAAAGGAAGGCGCTTAGCATGCGGCTTGTGCGCAAAGCTTCAGACTGCGGCGGGACCGTAGCTGTGGTAAGCCTGCTTGCTCATTTGACGTTAGATGTCACCTGCAAGAACTTCACCCACATCTGGTTTATGCTGCTACCTGTTGTTAGGTGACACGAAGGGCACATGTAGCAAATGCTTTTTCCTGCCCCGTTTTGCTAGACCACGCTCTTCTGTGGCTCTTTAGTGCTTGCCAAACTGCTATGTGCGTGCTGCTGCTTCCATCTGACAAGGAGCACAGCCTTCTGACAGCAGCTTTCAACTTGCCCAAAAAAGACCTTGGCCATTTAGATGTGCTGCAAATCTGTGTGTGTGTAAGGTGCAGGTGCCAGCTCCTGACAAAGGTGTTCTCTCCCTTCAGTTTCTATTTGCCAGACACATTGGAAATGTTTTCCTCTGGCATTCGTATCAAGAGTTGCAGATTGCTTAACTCAGGAGCTCTGAGAATGGAGCGGCAAGAGGGTTAGGGTTAGGGTTAGGGTTAGGGTTAGGGTTAGGTTAGGGTTAGGGTTAGGGTTAGGGTTAGGTTAGGGTTAGGGTTAGGGTTAGGGTTAGGGTTAGGGTTAGGGTTAGGGTTAGGGTTAGGGTTAGGGTTAGGGTTAGGGTTAGGGTTAGGGTTAGGGTTAGGGTTAGGGTTAGGGTTAGGGTTAGGGTTAGGGTTAGGGTTAGGGTTAGGGTTAGGGTTAGGGTTAGGGTTAGGGTTAGGGTTAGGGTTAGGGTTAGGGTTAGGGTTAGGGTTAGGGTTAGGGTTAGGGTTAGGGTTAGGGTTAGGGTTAGGGTTAGGGTTAGGGTTAGGGTTAGGGTTAGGGTTAGGGTTAGGGTTAGGGTTAGGGTTAGGGTTAGGGTTAGGGTTAGGGTTAGGGTTAGGGTTAGGGTTAGGGTTAGGGTTAGGGTTAGGGTTAGGGTTAGGGTTAGGGTTAGGGTTAGGGTTAGGGTTAGGGTTAGGGTTAGGGTTAGGGTTAGGGTTAGGGTTAGGGTTAGGGTTAGGGTTAGGGTTAGGGTTAGGGTTAGGGTTAGGGTTAGGGTTAGGGTTAGGGTTAGGGTTAGGGTTAGGGTTAGGGTTAGGGTTAGGGTTAGGGTTAGGGTTAGGGTTAGGGTTAGGGTTAGGGTTAGGGTTAGGGTTAGGGTTAGGGTTAGGGTTAGGGTTAGGGTTAGGGTTAGGGTTAGGGTTAGGGTTAGGGTTAGGGTTAGGGTTAGGGTTAGGGTTAGGGTTAGGGTTAGGGTTAGGGTTAGGGTTAGGGTTAGGGTTAGGGTTAGGGTTAGGGTTAGGGTTAGGGTTAGGGTTAGGGTTAGGGTTAGGGTTAGGGTTAGGGTTAGGGTTAGGGTTAGGGTTAGGGTTAGGGTTAGGGTTAGGGTTAGGGTTAGGGTTAGGGTTAGGGTTAGGGTTAGGGTTAGGGTTAGGGTTAGGGTTAGGGTTAGGGTTAGGGTTAGGGTTAGGGTTAGGGTTAGGGTTAGGGTTAGGGTTAGGGTTAGGGTTAGGGTTAGGGTTAGGGTTAGGGTTAGGGTTAGGGTTAGGGTTAGGGTTAGGGTTAGGGTTAGGGTTAGGGTTAGGGTTAGGGTTAGGGTTAGGGTTAGGGTTAGGGTTAGGGTTAGGGTTAGGGTTAGGGTTAGGGTTAGGGTTAGGGTTAGGGTTAGGGTTAGGGTTAGGGTTAGGGTTAGGGTTAGGGTTAGGGTTAGGGTTAGGGTTAGGGTTAGGGTTAGGGTTAGGGTTAGGGTTAGGGTTAGGGTTAGGGTTAGGGTTAGGGTTAGGGTTAGGGTTAGGGTTAGGGTTAGGTTAGGGTTAGGGTTAGGGTTAGGGTTAGGGTTAGGGTTAGGGTTAGGGTTAGGGTTAGGGTTAGGGTTAGGGTTAGGGTTAGGGTTAGGGTTAGGGTTAGGGTTAGGGTTAGGGTTAGGGTTAGGGTTAGGGTTAGGGTTAGGGTTAGGGTTAGGGTTAGGGTTAGGGTTAGGGTTAGGGTTAGGGTTAGGGTTAGGGTTAGGGTTAGGGTTAGGGTTAGGGTTAGGGTTAGGGTTAGGGTTAGGGTTAGGGTTAGGGTTAGGGTTAGGGTTAGGGTTAGGGTTAGGGTTAGGGTTAGGGTTAGGGTTAGGGTTAGGGTTAGGGTTAGGGTTAGGGTTAGGGTTAGGGTTAGGGTTAGGGTTAGGGTTAGGGTTAGGGTTAGGGTTAGGGTTAGGGTTAGGGTTAGGGTTAGGGTTAGGGTTAGGGTTAGGGTTAGGGTTAGGGTTAGGGTTAGGGTTAGGGTTAGGGTTAGGGTTAGGGTTAGGGTTAGGGTTAGGGTTAGGGTTAGGGTTAGGGTTAGGGTTAGGGTTAGGGTTAGGGTTAGGGTTAGGGTTAGGGTTAGGGTTAGGGTTAGGGTTAGGGTTAGGGTTAGGTTAGGGTTAGGGTTAGGGTTAGGGTGAGGGTTAGGGTTAGGGTTAGGGTTAGGGTTAGGGTTAGGGTTAGGGTTAGGGTTAGGGTTAGGGTTAGGGTTAGGGTTAGGGTTAGGGTTAGGGTTAGGGTTAGGGTTAGGGTTAGGGTTAGGGTTAGGGTTAGGGTTAGGGTTAGGGTTAGGGTTAGGGTTAGGGTTAGGGTTAGGGTTAGGGTTAGGGTTAGGGTTAGGGTTAGGGTTAGGGTTAGGGTTAGGGTTAGGGTTAGGGTTAGGGTTAGGGTTAGGGTTAGGGTTAGGGTTAGGGTTAGGGTTAGGGTTAGGGTTAGGGTTAGGGTTAGGGTTAGGGTTAGGGTTAGGGTTAGGGTTAGGGTTAGGGTTAGGGTTAGGGTTAGGGTTAGGGTTAGGGTTAGGGTTAGGGTTAGGGTTAGGGTTAGGGTTAGGGTTAGGGTTAGGGTTAGGGTTAGGGTTAGGGTTAGGGTTAGGGTTAGGGTTAGGGTTAGGGTTAGGGTTAGGGTTAGGGTTAGGGTTAGGGTTAGGGTTAGGGTTAGGGTTAGGGTTAGGTTAGGGTTAGGGTTAGGGTTAGGGTTAGGGTTAGGGTTAGGGTTAGGGTTAGGGTTAGGGTTAGGGTTAGGGTTAGGGTTAGGGTTAGGGTTAGGGTTAGGGTTAGGGTTAGGGTTAGGGTTAGGGTTAGGGTTAGGGTTAGGGTTAGGGTTAGGGTTAGGGTTAGGGTTAGGGTTAGGGTTAGGGTTAGGGTTAGGGTTAGGGTTAGGGTTAGGGTTAGGGTTAGGGTTAGGGTTAGGGTTAGGGTTAGGGTTAGGGTTAGGGTTAGGGTTAGGGTTAGGGTTAGGGTTAGGGTTAGGGTTAGGGTTAGGGTTAGGGTTAGGGTTAGGGTTAGGGTTAGGGTTAGGGTTAGGGTTAGGGTTAGGGTTAGGGTTAGGGTTAGGGTTAGGGTTAGGGTTAGGGTTAGGGTTAGGGTTAGGGTTAGGGTTAGGGTTAGGGTTAGGGTTAGGGTTAGGGTTAGGGTTAGGGTTAGGGTTAGGGTTAGGGTTAGGGTTAGGGTTAGGGTTAGGGTTAGGGTTAGGGTTAGGGTTAGGGTTAGGGTTAGGGTTAGGGTTAGGGTTAGGGTTAGGGTTAGGGTTAGGGTTAGGGTTAGGGTTAGGGTTAGGGTTAGGGTTAGGGTTAGGGTTAGGGTTAGGGTTAGGGTTAGGGTTAGGGTTAGGGTTAGGGTTAGGGTTAGGGTTAGGGTTAGGGTTAGGGTTAGGGTTAGGGTTAGGGTTAGGGTTAGGGTTAGGGTTAGGGTTAGGGTTAGGGTTAGGGTTAGGGTTAGGGTTAGGGTTAGGGTTAGGGTTAGGGTTAGGGTTAGGGTTAGGGTTAGGGTTAGGGTTAGGGTTAGGGTTAGGGTTAGGGTTAGGGTTAGGGTTAGGGTTAGGGTTAGGGTTAGGGTTAGGGTTAGGGTTAGGGTTAGGGTTAGGGTTAGGGTTAGGGTTAGGGTTAGGGTTAGGGTTAGGGTTAGGGTTAGGGTTAGGGTTAGGGTTAGGGTTAGGGTTAGGGTTAGGGTTAGGGTTAGGGTTAGGGTTAGGGTTAGGGTTAGGGTTAGGGTTAGGGTTAGGGTTAGGGTTAGGGTTAGGGTTAGGGTTAGGGTTAGGGTTAGGGTTAGGGTTAGGGTTAGGGTTAGGGTTAGGGTTAGGGTTAGGGTTAGGGTTAGGGTTAGGGTTAGGGTTAGGGTTAGGGTTAGGGTTAGGGTTAGGGTTAGGGTTAGGGTTAGGGTTAGGGTTAGGGTTAGGGTTAGGGTTAGGGTTAGGGTTAGGGTTAGGGTTAGGGTTAGGGTTAGGGTTAGGGTTAGGGTTAGGGTTAGGGTTAGGGTTAGGGTTAGGGTTAGGGTTAGGGTTAGGGTTAGGGTTAGGGTTAGGGTTAGGGTTAGGGTTAGGGTTAGGGTTAGGGTTAGGGTTAGGGTTAGGGTTAGGGTTAGGGTTAGGGTTAGGGTTAGGGTTAGGGTTAGGGTTAGGGTTAGGGTTAGGGTTAGGGTTAGGGTTAGGGTTAGGGTTAGGGTTAGGGTTAGGGTTAGGGTTAGGGTTAGGGTTAGGGTTAGGGTTAGGGTTAGGGTTAGGGTTAGGGTTAGGGTTAGGGTTAGGGTTAGGGTTAGGGTTAGGGTTAGGGTTAGGGTTAGGGTTAGGGTTAGGGTTAGGGTTAGGGTTAGGGTTAGGGTTAGGGTTAGGGTTAGGGTTAGGGTTAGGGTTAGGGTTAGGGTTAGGGTTAGGGTTAGGGTTAGGGTTAGGGTTAGGGTTAGGGTTAGGGTTAGGGTTAGGGTTAGGGTTAGGGTTAGGGTTAGGGTTAGGGTTAGGGTTAGGGTTAGGGTTAGGGTTAGGGTTAGGGTTAGGGTTAGGGTTAGGGTTAGGGTTAGGGTTAGGGTTAGGGTTAGGGTTAGGGTTAGGGTTAGGGTTAGGGTTAGGGTTAGGGTTAGGGTTAGGGTTAGGGTTAGGGTTAGGGTTAGGGTTAGGGTTAGGGTTAGGGTTAGGGTTAGGGTTAGGGTTAGGGTTAGGGTTAGGGTTAGGGTTAGGGTTAGGGTTAGGGTTAGGGTTAGGGTTAGGGTTAGGGTTAGGGTTAGGGTTAGGGTTAGGGTTAGGGTTAGGGTTAGGGTTAGGGTTAGGGTTAGGGTTAGGGTTAGGGTTAGGGTTAGGGTTAGGGTTAGGGTTAGGGTTAGGGTTAGGGTTAGGGTTAGGGTTAGGGTTAGGGTTAGGGTTAGGGTTAGGGTTAGGGTTAGGGTTAGGGTTAGGGTTAGGGTTAGGGTTAGGGTTAGGGTTAGGGTTAGGGTTAGGGTTAGGGTTAGGGTTAGGGTTAGGGTTAGGGTTAGGGTTAGGGTTAGGGTTAGGGTTAGGGTTAGGGTTAGGGTTAGGGTTAGGGTTAGGGTTAGGGTTAGGGTTAGGGTTAGGGTTAGGGTTAGGGTTAGGGTTAGGGTTAGGGTTAGGGTTAGGGTTAGGGTTAGGGTTAGGGTTAGGGTTAGGGTTAGGGTTAGGGTTAGGGTTAGGGTTAGGGTTAGGGTTAGGGTTAGGGTTAGGGTTAGGGTTAGGGTTAGGGTTAGGGTTAGGGTTAGGGTTAGGGTTAGGGTTAGGGTTAGGGTTAGGGTTAGGGTTAGGGTTAGGGTTAGGGTTAGGGTTAGGGTTAGGGTTAGGGTTAGGGTTAGGGTTAGGGTTAGGGTTAGGGTTAGGGTTAGGGTTAGGGTTAGGGTTAGGGTTAGGGTTAGGGTTAGGGTTAGGGTTAGGGTTAGGGTTAGGGTTAGGGTTAGGGTTAGGGTTAGGGTTAGGGTTAGGGTTAGGGTTAGGGTTAGGGTTAGGGTTAGGGTTAGGGTTAGGGTTAGGGTTAGGGTTAGGGTTAGGGTTAGGGTTAGGGTTAGGGTTAGGGTTAGGGTTAGGGTTAGGGTTAGGGTTAGGGTTAGGGTTAGGGTTAGGGTTAGGGTTAGGGTTAGGGTTAGGGTTAGGGTTAGGGTTAGGGTTAGGGTTAGGGTTAGGGTTAGGGTTAGGGTTAGGGTTAGGGTTAGGGTTAGGGTTAGGGTTAGGGTTAGGGTTAGGGTTAGGGTTAGGGTTAGGGTTAGGGTTAGGGTTAGGGTTAGGGTTAGGGTTAGGGTTAGGGTTAGGGTTAGGGTTAGGGTTAGGGTTAGGGTTAGGGTTAGGGTTAGGGTTAGGGTTAGGGTTAGGGTTAGGGTTAGGGTTAGGGTTAGGGTTAGGGTTAGGGTTAGGGTTAGGGTTAGGGTTAGGGTTAGGGTTAGGGTTAGGGTTAGGGTTAGGGTTAGGGTTAGGGTTAGGGTTAGGGTTAGGGTTAGGGTTAGGGTTAGGGTTAGGGTTAGGGTTAGGGTTAGGGTTAGGGTTAGGGTTAGGGTTAGGGTTAGGGTTAGGGTTAGGGTTAGGGTTAGGGTTAGGGTTAGGGTTAGGGTTAGGGTTAGGGTTAGGGTTAGGGTTAGGGTTAGGGTTAGGGTTAGGGTTAGGGTTAGGGTTAGGGTTAGGGTTAGGGTTAGGGTTAGGGTTAGGGTTAGGGTTAGGGTTAGGGTTAGGGTTAGGGTTAGGGTTAGGGTTAGGGTTAGGGTTAGGGTTAGGGTTAGGGTTAGGGTTAGGGTTAGGGTTAGGGTTAGGGTTAGGGTTAGGGTTAGGGTTAGGGTTAGGGTTAGGGTTAGGGTTAGGGTTAGGGTTAGGGTTAGGGTTAGGGTTAGGGTTAGGGTTAGGGTTAGGGTTAGGGTTAGGGTTAGGGTTAGGGTTAGGGTTAGGGTTAGGGTTAGGGTTAGGGTTAGGGTTAGGGTTAGGGTTAGGGTTAGGGTTAGGGTTAGGGTTAGGGTTAGGGTTAGGGTTAGGGTTAGGGTTAGGGTTAGGGTTAGGGTTAGGGTTAGGGTTAGGGTTAGGGTTAGGGTTAGGGTTAGGGTTAGGGTTAGGGTTAGGGTTAGGGTTAGGGTTAGGGTTAGGGTTAGGGTTAGGGTTAGGGTTAGGGTTAGGGTTAGGGTTAGGGTTAGGGTTAGGGTTAGGGTTAGGGTTAGGGTTAGGGTTAGGGTTAGGGTTAGGGTTAGGGTTAGGGTTAGGGTTAGGGTTAGGGTTAGGGTTAGGGTTAGGGTTAGGGTTAGGGTTAGGGTTAGGGTTAGGGTTAGGGTTAGGGTTAGGGTTAGGGTTAGGGTTAGGGTTAGGGTTAGGGTTAGGGTTAGGGTTAGGGTTAGGGTTAGGGTTAGGGTTAGGGTTAGGGTTAGGGTTAGGGTTAGGGTTAGGGTTAGGGTTAGGGTTAGGGTTAGGGTTAGGGTTAGGGTTAGGGTTAGGGTTAGGGTTAGGGTTAGGGTTAGGGTTAGGGTTAGGGTTAGGGTTAGGGTTAGGGTTAGGGTTAGGGTTAGGGTTAGGGTTAGGGTTAGGGTTAGGGTTAGGGTTAGGGTTAGGGTTAGGGTTAGGGTTAGGGTTAGGGTTAGGGTTAGGGTTAGGGTTAGGGTTAGGGTTAGGGTTAGGGTTAGGGTTAGGGTTAGGGTTAGGGTTAGGGTTAGGGTTAGGGTTAGGGTTAGGGTTAGGGTTAGGGTTAGGGTTAGGGTTAGGGTTAGGGTTAGGGTTAGGGTTAGGGTTAGGGTTAGGGTTAGGGTTAGGGTTAGGGTTAGGGTTAGGGTTAGGGTTAGGGTTAGGGTTAGGGTTAGGGTTAGGGTTAGGGTTAGGGTTAGGGTTAGGGTTAGGGTTAGGGTTAGGGTTAGGGTTAGGGTTAGGGTTAGGGTTAGGGTTAGGGTTAGGGTTAGGGTTAGGGTTAGGGTTAGGGTTAGGGTTAGGGTTAGGGTTAGGGTTAGGGTTAGGGTTAGGGTTAGGGTTAGGGTTAGGGTTAGGGTTAGGGTTAGGGTTAGGGTTAGGGTTAGGGTTAGGGTTAGGGTTAGGGTTAGGGTTAGGGTTAGGGTTAGGGTTAGGGTTAGGGTTAGGGTTAGGGTTAGGGTTAGGGTTAGGGTTAGGGTTAGGGTTAGGGTTAGGGTTAGGGTTAGGGTTAGGGTTAGGGTTAGGGTTAGGGTTAGGGTTAGGGTTAGGGTTAGGGTTAGGGTTAGGGTTAGGGTTAGGGTTAGGGTTAGGGTTAGGGTTAGGGTTAGGGTTAGGGTTAGGGTTAGGGTTAGGGTTAGGGTTAGGGTTAGGGTTAGGGTTAGGGTTAGGGTTAGGGTTAGGGTTAGGGTTAGGGTTAGGGTTAGGGTTAGGGTTAGGGTTAGGGTTAGGGTTAGGGTTAGGGTTAGGGTTAGGGTTAGGGTTAGGGTTAGGGTTAGGGTTAGGGTTAGGGTTAGGGTTAGGGTTAGGGTTAGGGTTAGGGTTAGGGTTAGGGTTAGGGTTAGGGTTAGGGTTAGGGTTAGGGTTAGGGTTAGGGTTAGGGTTAGGGTTAGGGTTAGGGTTAGGGTTAGGGTTAGGGTTAGGGTTAGGGTTAGGGTTAGGGTTAGGGTTAGGGTTAGGGTTAGGGTTAGGGTTAGGGTTAGGGTTAGGGTTAGGGTTAGGGTTAGGGTTAGGGTTAGGGTTAGGGTTAGGGTTAGGGTTAGGGTTAGGGTTAGGGTTAGGGTTAGGGTTAGGGTTAGGGTTAGGGTTAGGGTTAGGGTTAGGGTTAGGGTTAGGGTTAGGGTTAGGGTTAGGGTTAGGGTTAGGGTTAGGGTTAGGGTTAGGGTTAGGGTTAGGGTTAGGGTTAGGGTTAGGGTTAGGGTTAGGGTTAGGGTTAGGGTTAGGGTTAGGGTTAGGGTTAGGGTTAGGGTTAGGGTTAGGGTTAGGGTTAGGGTTAGGGTTAGGGTTAGGGTTAGGGTTAGGGTTAGGGTTAGGGTTAGGGTTAGGGTTAGGGTTAGGGTTAGGGTTAGGGTTAGGGTTAGGGTTAGGGTTAGGGTTAGGGTTAGGGTTAGGGTTAGGGTTAGGGTTAGGGTTAGGGTTAGGGTTAGGGTTAGGGTTAGGGTTAGGGTTAGGGTTAGGGTTAGGGTTAGGGTTAGGGTTAGGGTTAGGGTTAGGGTTAGGGTTAGGGTTAGGGTTAGGGTTAGGGTTAGGGTTAGGGTTAGGGTTAGGGTTAGGGTTAGGGTTAGGGTTAGGGTTAGGGTTAGGGTTAGGGTTAGGGTTAGGGTTAGGGTTAGGGTTAGGGTTAGGGTTAGGGTTAGGGTTAGGGTTAGGGTTAGGGTTAGGGTTAGGGTTAGGGTTAGGGTTAGGGTTAGGGTTAGGGTTAGGGTTAGGGTTAGGGTTAGGGTTAGGGTTAGGGTTAGGGTTAGGGTTAGGGTTAGGGTTAGGGTTAGGGTTAGGGTTAGGGTTAGGGTTAGGGTTAGGGTTAGGGTTAGGGTTAGGGTTAGGGTTAGGGTTAGGGTTAGGGTTAGGGTTAGGGTTAGGGTTAGGGTTAGGGTTAGGGTTAGGGTTAGGGTTAGGGTTAGGGTTAGGGTTAGGGTTAGGGTTAGGGTTAGGGTTAGGGTTAGGGTTAGGGTTAGGGTTAGGGTTAGGGTTAGGGTTAGGGTTAGGGTTAGGGTTAGGGTTAGGGTTAGGGTTAGGGTTAGGGTTAGGGTTAGGGTTAGGGTTAGGGTTAGGGTTAGGGTTAGGGTTAGGGTTAGGGTTAGGGTTAGGGTTAGGGTTAGGGTTAGGGTTAGGAGGTTAGGGTTAGGGTTAGGGTTAGGGTTAGGGTTAGGGTTAGGGTTAGGGTTAGGGTTAGGGTTAGGGTTAGGGTTAGGGTTAGGGTTAGGGTTAGGGTTAGGGTTAGGGTTAGGGTTAGGGTTAGGGTTAGGGTTAGGGTTAGGGTTAGGGTTAGGGTTAGGGTTAGGGTTAGGGTTAGGGTTAGGGTTAGGGTTAGGGTTAGGGTTAGGGTTAGGGTTAGGGTTAGGGTTAGGGTTAGGGTTAGGGTTAGGGTTAGGGTTAGGGTTAGGGTTAGGGTTAGGGTTAGGGTTAGGGTTAGGGTTAGGGTTAGGGTTAGGGTTAGGGTTAGGGTTAGGGTTAGGGTTAGGGTTAGGGTTAGGGTTAGGGTTAGGGTTAGGGTTAGGGTTAGGGTTAGGGTTAGGGTTAGGGTTAGGGTTAGGGTTAGGGTTAGGGTTAGGGTTAGGGTTAGGGTTAGGGTTAGGGTTAGGGTTAGGGTTAGGGTTAGGGTTAGGGTTAGGGTTAGGGTTAGGGTTAGGGTTAGGGTTAGGGTTAGGGTTAGGGTTAGGGTTAGGGTTAGGGTTAGGGTTAGGGTTAGGGTTAGGGTTAGGGTTAGGGTTAGGGTTAGGGTTAGGGTTAGGGTTAGGGTTAGGGTTAGGGTTAGGG